>NC_071500.1:103750000-105000000 GCF_028408465.1 Anastrepha ludens | reverse complement strand
TCACACGAGGGACGGTACACAGGCCTGTAACTCCGAGAATTCCGCCATAAAATTTTGAGGGCATATTCTCCTATAATATATCTATCGATTGCAGTAAAAAAAAGAAATAGATTTTTCTAAGCCGACTGATAAGAGGCCCCCTTAAATCTTCTTCATGAAAAGACTGAGGCTGTAATATTGGAAGTTTGAAATTGTTTTCAGTTTTCAATTAAAATCAATTTACCCAACAGCACATAAATTAAATTTTTTTTGGAAATTTAAGTTTTTAATAACGTATTTTGTAGTGAACAAAATTTTTCGGCATACGGAATTCCCTTGCGTATTCCTAATTTTAATTTGTATTTTTTGAAGTATAGTTTCAAACTGTTTTCAGATTTGTTTTAAATTTCCAATTTATTTACATTATAAATACGAAGGTTAATTCTTTTAATTTATTGCAAATTGAAAAATTTTGATTAAAGAATTCTAATCAAATTTTGCAACTTTTTCGTTTTTACTTCAATTCAATTAATCACTTAAAATATTTCGGGATCCCGAAATACCGCGATTCCGGGACTGGCATCCCTAGTGTGTACATATGAAGTTTTTTGCTATAGTTGGTTGCTTGGTTATGTTGCCACGGCACACTTCCACTCACCCGCATTTACACACGTAGTACACACATACATACCTAGTGTACATACAAAGCAATACAAAATGTAGCGTATATTCAACGACATTACTGAAGTGAAAATAATCCTTTAATGAAGGACTAAAGTGTGCTTACATTTTAATTACCGTAAAATTGCCTCGACTGCGGGCCAGCAAACAAACAGCAACCAACCATCAGGTGATATTCCACCGTTCAGGTGCGTATGCGTGTGTGTGTGTACGTACAGTCTGCCACAAAGTTTTGACCTGTGCTCTTGTGCCGTATCTTTTCACCATAATGCTTATGTGCTTAAGTGTACGCTTAAGTAAATGAAAAGTGTGTAATGCACATTTGCAACCCTGTGCATTTTAGTGTTTTTGTTGGTTGCCATCATGCAAGCGGATATGCTTTTGAGTGGCTATACTCGTACTCTCACAAAAGTACAAAAGGATATTTGTTTGTGGAGCTTTCGGGCAGGTGGCGAGTTAAACTTATTTAAATCCAAATAACCCTTTTTTTGCAGACAAAAGCCAAAATTGGCAATAACGAGAAGGAATGCAGCACTTGCCGTTAAGCTGCTGAGGAAAAGTACTTATTTGTTGCAGTTGTTTGTGAAATTTGAGATCCTTTGAGTTGCAAAAATATAAATTACCATCAATAATACCAATAATTCATTAAGTGCTTTTGCGAGTAAGGGAGGAAAAGTATACTAAAGTGAGTTTATTTTTTCAACTCTTTGCAACTCTTAGCCGATTTATGAAAAATTACACATCACGAAGGCAGTTCCTGGCTGTTTGCATCTGGAAACAAGCGGCTTGAGCTCTAGTTTCAGCAGCGTCTTGTCATCCATATGATTGTGGGCTTCAAAAAATTGTCACAGGCTTAACGGTGACAAGTTCTATGGAATGCCTATTTGTAAAAAATATGTTAAGATATTCTCCTTAGCAGTCAATACACTTCTGCATTCGCATGAATCATTTTTTGAAAGCACTTTTACCTCTCAGAAGTGTATACCTCCAAACGAGCTGTTTAAAGGTTTCAACCGCTTCTCCAGGCTTTGTGAAATATAGTCCTCACATCTCATATTTGATGTGCAAAAGAAATATCTAGGCAACAAATCAGCGCAGTAATACAGATGTCCCCTTAATTCGATCTCTTGACAGCTCAATAACTCTCTTGTGTGAGTCGATTGGTGACAATGCGAGCTTCCTTAATGCAGGATGATTCGTCTTCGCCGCTTGTTTTCCCCTAATTCTGGGAAAACTTCTGACCAGCAAATAGTTGTGTACGACTGAGAATTGATTGTTTTAAGTTTGTCTAGGCGACTACGAGTATTTGCTTTGCGGTTCTTCTTTCGCGTATATTTTTTGTTGGAATAAGCTTGCCTTGGAATGATTCTTCATCTGTTACGGTGTCATTAACGTGCTTTAAACCACCGCAACTGAATTTCTTCAACATTTCTGTATACCAATCGACACGAGTCTGAGTACTTTTTAGGGTAATTGTCAAATTAGGCGATATCCAACGAGAACAAGTATTCTTGGCGATCAAATATGAATACAATATTGAATGTATGACTGTCCCATTAATGTCCAAGAATGCCTGCATCTCGTGATATGTCACATGACGAGCTTGCGTTATCAGTTGACACGCAGCATCGATTGTTTATGGCGCAACAACGGTTTTTGGACGGCCATCACGAAATTCATCTAGCAAAAATAGACGGTCACAGTGGAACTCATTATATCAGCGTTTCACAGTGACTTAGTGTAGTGCTTTGACGCCAAAAGCCGAAGTAAGCTGATCAACGCACTCCTGTATCGATAATCCGCCACGAAAATCGTAATAAATCAGCACTCGAAAGTTTTCATGAGTTAATGCCATCTTTTCCGCGAGATGAATTTTTCGATTCACTGAAAGACGAACAAATAAAGCTCGTAAGTGAAAACATTATCTGCAAGTTTATGATAAAAAATATCAAAGTTTTATAGAGTTCATTATACAGCAAAAATCATAATAATCCAATCTTCAAACTTTGTATAACATTTATAAAATTTCGAATAAATTTCATTCAAATTTTAAATGTTTTAATCAGAATTTTGAAAACAAATTTGGGTATACAGTTTAATAGCTCATTGAATTTTATTATGACGAAGTGAAAATTTGAAGCCTCAAAGATTTTTTGTTGATTTTTTATCATTTTTTCCCCTGCCGTTGTTTTGCATCTTCGCCGCTAAGCAAAAATGTCGCGCATTGGTTATAAAGCGTTTTTCAGTAAGAGCGCTTCTTGAATAAAACACAAACGGTTTGACTTTTTTAACTAATTTTTTTTTTTATTATCAAGTTTGAACATATACATTTAAGTATGAAATTCGATTTCTTTTGCATCACCACCGCGTGCACGTTTTACGAAGTCCACTCGTTGAACCCAATTTTCGACCACTCTTTTGCATAAATCGGCCGAAATTCCAGCAATTTCGCTTTCAATATTGGCTCTGAGCTCACAAATCGTCGCTGGCTTGTTACTGTAGACCAATGACTTCACATAACCCCAAAGAAAATAGTCTAGAGGCGTCAAATCCCACGAGCGCGGCGGCCATTCGACCGGTCCATTTCTGGAAATAATGCGCCCATCGAACTTACTCTTCAACAAATCAATTGTAGCGTGTACTGTGTGGCTTGTGGCCCCGTCCTGTTGAAACCACATGTCGTCTAAGTCCATACCATTCAATTGCGGCCAAAAATAATCGTTTATCATGTCGAGGTATCGATTTCCATTCACAGTAAGGTGGCGATCGTTCTCGTCAACGAAAAAATATGGGCCAATTACGCCGCCGGCATGTAAACCGCACCAAACAGTGATTTTTTCGGGATGCAACGGTGCCTCATGAATCACGTGTGGATTGCTTTATGCCCAGTAACGCATATTTTGCTTGTTGACAAAGCCATTGAGCCAAAAGTGAGCTTCATCACTGAAGATGGTTTTTTGGAAAAAATGCTCTTAAAGTAGCAGCAACAGAACGATTATTTTCATAAAAAATTTGCACGATTTGCAATCGTTGCTCAAGTGTGTAGCGTTCCATGATGAAATGTATACTAATTAAGTTTACAAATGACAAGCGAAAAATAAAAAATATTGCGTCGTTCGCCCTCCCTATCGGAAAAAAGTTGAAGCGTACCTATTGAAAAACGCCTTATGAAGAAAATTTTGTCTGATAGACTTTCTAGATTACCCATAATTTTTTTATTGCCAATATTTTTAGTATACAATTTGTTCTTCCTCTAGCCTTTCTCTACCTTCTGGCTCCAACATTTTAGTATTTTTTTTGCTGATCATACGAGTATTTGGTCTTTCATTCATAAATTTCAGTAATCAATTTTAATCAACAATTTTTTTCCAAATTCTCGTTTTGCTTGCTAAAATTTGATTTTAGTTCATCTACCTTTCAAAGCACTTTACTTAAGCCTTTGTTGCTGCCTTATAAGCAACCAGTTCAGTAGAAAATAATACCTATTTGTATAGGATTTAAAATTTCTACTTACATTTCAGCCACAGGCAAAGAGCATAGATCAGTATCCTAACCACGTGCGCACCCAAAGTGTATTAAATAAATAAATAACTAAAATGCGGCAAAAGTAAGAATGCATTCACAATACTGGCGTAATAAATATTGAAAAGTAAATTGCCTCATTATGACCCTATCCATACGCAATGAGCGCCCTAAACAATGCAAAATGACTGACCGACCCGCAGCAGCAGGTCACTCCCCCGTGCTCAGTCCACTCAGTCCAGCTACACACACACTGAACCACCTACACACACCTAGGCGGAAAATTTATTGCAAATAGCAATGAGCTACGCACTCAGCCTCATCCTCCTGCACACCCACTCACATAAAGAATCCATAGCATAAAATAATAGCAAAAATAGATATATTGCAAATTTATGCGTGCCTTTTTGGCGTTGACTGTTGACTACTCTAGAAACAAACAAACATAAACAAAAAAAGCAGATTCAATAACTATAAAAGCAGCAAAAAGTAGCAACGACAGCAAAGGAAGAAAGAAAAGAGTGAAGAGTATTTTTTGCAACTAACTATTTATGAGTTTCTTTAGGCGCACACGTTCCATTAGCAGGCAGAAAGGATCGACTGCACAGTGGCACATAGATAATCGGACAGTCGTTAAGGATGGCCCAAAAAAGCGGCTGCAGCATAAACCATCTGCAGCACGTGTTCAACTCGTTTTTCAAATCACTAAAAAGCTTTTCGAGTTGAAGTGTTTGGGATTTCGAAGAATAGCGAAGAGTAGAATACTTGCTTATAAATTTATTTGGGAAATTGGAATTGGATGAGAAATAAGATATTTTGTATGCAGAGTTACATTGTAAAGGCCTCCAGCAATGTATCGCAATAGAGAAATGAAAGTGTAATCAGAACCGAAAGTCTGATTACGAAAGTTTTGAAACTAATTTAAAAAACTAACTTAAACGTAAACGAATAGGACATTTTAAGTACTTCCTCTCCTTCTTAAATGGTGGTGTGAGTCAAAAATCAAAAAATGAATTCCTCTTTGTGCCGAAGTTGCGCCAATTATTCATGCCCAGTGCGGAAATATCCTTATCAACTTGATACTGCCATTCGGATCACGAAAGCTCTTGCTGTACCTATGTTCTCAATTCAATTTCAAAGTTGTCTGAAATTATAACTTAACAAAGAATATTTTTTTTGCAGTTAAGAGTTTTTTCTTCTACTATATGATTTTATGCCCGGTAGCTCAACGGTAACCTATCCCACGGTTTTTTCTAAATTTTGTCTTTCTGTCTTTATTAATCGAGATCAAGTTGATACCGTCTAAACCGATTTTTCGATGTCGTTTAAGAAAGTTAATCACTCACTCTTAGTGTCTAAACTAGCTGAACTTGGCTTTCATTCTAGTTTTTTGTCTTGGGTGAAGTGTTACTTGGTGAAAAGGTACTAGGTTGTTGTGGGAGATAGTTGCTCAGGTTCTTTTACAGCGTCACCCGCAAGTTTGCCTAGCGGGACCTCTTTTGCTTCGCACTTTTATTAATAATAGATATACTAATTTACATGGCAAACGACTTAAAAAATATTGAAAACTGTCACGAGTTTTTCTGATTCAATTAAACTCTAATCGGATCTAGATAAGGTAGCAATTCGGTATAGTACGAATCGTTTGCAATTAAACATTAAAAAAATATTTTTTTACCCTTTAAAGCTACCCATTCGGCTACGGCGGCAGCGAAAATGATAATACTAGTACTTAATCCCATTTCGGCATCCATAATTTTCAGAAATTTTGTCTAGTTCGGGTGTTTTGAGTAAGAAGATTGTGAAGGCGTAAGTCTTGACGCCCCTACGAACAATTCAGAACTAAACTTTAGACACTGAGTACGAAAGATATTTTTTCTTCCTCCTCTTTATATAAACCGTTGGCGCAAACTCCTTATTTGCAAAAAGAAATGAATTGTTGTACGGTGGGGCATAAATAACAATACTGTTAAGTAACTTCTGTTCAAGTTTCAATTTCCTGCAGAATAATAAATAAACTTAAAATAATTAAACTTAGAAAAAAACAAAAATGTTTGTTTTGCAGTGTAATCTAAATCTAAATAAAAGCACTGTTAAGCAAATTTGAATAAATAAACTAAATGCAGTTTTTGACTTTGGCAAAGAAAAATTTTTTTGGTGTAATTTAAATAAAAATATTGTTTAACAGTTCTTGCTCAATTTTCTACAGTAGAAAAAATAATTCAAAAAGTTTCGAGTGCTGTTTTCACAAAAAAAAAAAAAAAATTATTATTATTTTACAGTGCAATCTAAATAAAAATATTACAATAGTAACCAAGTTTTTCTGCATTTCCCGCAGTAGAAACAAGTAAACAAAATAGTTTTGAAAGCAGTTTCTTTCTTGGGAAAAAAACATTTTGTTGTGCAGTGTAATCTAAAAAAAATATTATTAGCATTTTCAAGTTTTGCTGAATTTTCTGCAGCGGAAAAAATAAACTAATTAGTTTTGAATGCTGTTTATGCTTAATTTGGAGACAAATTTAATTTTGTTGTACAGTGTACTCTAAATAAAAATACTAGTAACCAAGTTTTTCTGAATTTCCTGCAGTAGAAACAAATAAACTAAATAGTTTGAGTGCTCTTTTATACCCTCCTTGGAAAAAAGAAATTTTGTTGTGCAGTGTAATCTAACTAAATATGCTAATAATCAAGTTCTGATGCATTTTCTGCAGCAGAAAAAATAAACTAAATTTTTTTGAATGCTATTTTATACCTACTTTGGAAAAACATTTAATTTTGTTGTTCAGTGTACTCTAAATAAAATACTAGTAATCAAGTTTTGATGAAATGCTAATAATCATGTTTTTGCTGAATTTTCTACAGCAGAAGAAATAAACTAAAAAGTTTTGAATGCTGTTTTATGCTTAATTTGGAGACAAATTTAATTCTGTTGTACAGTGTACTCTAAATAAAAATACTAGTAACCAATTTTTGCTCAAAATTCTACAGTATAAGCAAATAAAGTAAATAGTTTGAACGATCTTTTATACCATCTTTGGAAAAAATAAATTTTGTTGTGCATTGTAATCTAAATAAATATACTAATAATCAAGTTTTGCTGAATTTTCTGCAGCAGAAAAAATAAACTAAATAGTTTTGAATGCTATTTTATAATATACTTACTTTGGAAAAAAATTTAATTTTGTTTTACAGTGTACTCTAAATAAAATACTAGTAATCAAGTTTTGATGAACCTTCTGCAAATGAAAAAAACCTAAAAAATTGTGAATGCTATTTTTCGCTTAGGAAAAAAAAACTAATTTTGTTGTGCAGTGTAATGTAAATAAATATACTAGTAACCAAGTTTCACTGAATTTTCACTAAATGAAAAAAAAAACTAAAACGAATGCTGTTTTACACTTTGGAAAAATTTTCATTTTGTTGTACAGTGTAATCGAAATAAAAATGCTGTCAAACAATTCTCACTGAATTTTTCACGGTAGAAAACAATAAACTAAACAGTTTTGAATGCTGTTTTATACTTTGGAAAAAAATTTAATTTTGTTATACAGTGTAATCTAAGTAAAAAACACTGTTATACCATTTTTGCCAACTTTCCTGCAGAAAAAGAAAATAAACTAAATAACAACGAATGCTGTTTTCACTTAATTTCAAAGTGGTTTGATACTCATTTATGTACCTACATATCTACAATTTATGCCTACATAAACACACACACAGAGAAGCGAATGCATTTCCATTTAAAACTAACCATTCTAATAACTGCTTGATTGCTGTCGAGAGTTTTTGCACACGCTTACATTTTAACTTTCAATTTGTTACATTCTCCTACTTGTGTATGGCATTTTGATATTGAATACAATCCATTTATAGTAACTGCAAAGTAATCGGTATTTAAATGAAAGATTACCGTAGTTGGCAAACCAACCTTCAACCCGCTGCTTTCAATGGATTTACCATGAATGCTCACTTTGCATGTATTACGTTGCATATTTTGCAGCGCTGAAGCATGTACGTCAACTATCCTCTACTTCAATGAGTTGCTCATGTGTGTGTCTTGATTTGCTATGCAAAATATTTTTGCAGACAATACCGAAATGTTTTATACAAAGTATTTGCAGTTGCAACAAGAAGAAATTTCTTAGAAAATAATTCAAATAGTCGCCAGCATTGTTTACAACGATTTTGTTATGCAAAAATGATAGAACAAGAAGAAGCAGAAGAAGAAGTGGCATGTGGAAGAGTATGTAGGCGTAGGAGAAAGAGGGATAGAGAGAGAGAGAGCTAAATTGGTCAGCTACGAGAAACCATTAACAACAAGGAAATTGTTTTGTCTAACAGGCGTGTTCGACTTGCAACGGAAGGTTGGAAAGTTGGATGAGCGTAAACAAAATGCAGTCGCATACAAGCACATCTACGTAAGAATATCGACATACACATATAAACATACACCAGCGTTCACAATAATAGCAGCGCGACGTGTGGCAGTTTTGGCTATTTTTTAATATTCTTTTTTTTATTTTAATATGAAAACCTAGTTCGCGTTTCAGACTTTGTAGAAAATTTAATAAAAATCCAACGACATTGTATCAAAATTTCAAACTATTTTAATCAGAATTTTTCGAAAAATATTGAGCATGCAATTTTAAGGGGTTATACGCAGTTATGAAGCAAATAAAAGACGGGCTGTCAAGGATTTATCCTGAAGAAACTTCAGAATATTTTAATTTGAAAATTTTTGGCGGTTGTAAAAGCATCCTTCAAGAACGTAACAAAAGTTTTTATTTATGAAAATGTTGATTATAGAGCGCGCTGCAGGCGATTTCTGGAACCTCCTTTAAAAAAAGACGACTTACGGTGTACATCGTAACTCAGGATTGGATTATCTGAAATCAAAAAACCAAACAAATTATGTTAATATATTAGATTATCTAGTAATTAATCGTTCGGCTAATCAAAATAGTGAATTTTCACAAAATGGCAGCTTTTAAAAGAAATGATTTCGATTTTTACGTTAAAATTTGGCCGTAAATTGATTATAAAATGGAAAATAAGTATCAGATTTACAAAAGGAACGATTAATTACTAGAAAATGTATCTTTAAAGATTGAGTTAAAACGGTTGACCGATCAAACAAGCCGTTTTCGAGATATCGTGTACACCGACTTGAAAAATGCCGTTTTGAAAAAAAACACGTTTAAAGTTTCAATACCTTCCTTAAAACGTGCCGAGGCATCTCTACATATTTAGGTATAACTCCGAAAGTATTGCTTAGACCTACTTCAAATTTCGTGCGTATACTTTTGAATATATGTACATTACAAAAATGCAATAAAAAAATCGATTTTTTTGAAAGTCATAACTGCGTATAACCCCTTAAAGTCAATTGAATTTTATGTAAATTTAAGTGACTAAAAATTTGCGTTGACATTTGGTAATTGCCGGTTTTATGTGTTTTCTTCCATACAGCGAATGCTGAAATATTGTTTATATGGAGAAAATGCCTACGACCACCAGGAAAAAAAACGTAATCAATTCGATTTTTTACCCACTTCAAACTTACACTTTGAATGTACTTCAAAATTGAATGTACTAAAATTTGCATATCCAGAACTTTTCTAAAGATTCTGATTAAATAGTTTGAGATTTTGATGAAAACTTATAATTTTTTTTGAAATTTTGTACAGGGTTTAAAGTTTTGAAAAAAAACTCCATAAAATAAAATGTTAATAAAATATATATTAAATAAATAGCCAAAACTTTGCAACATGCAGCGCTGCTATTATTGTGAACACAACTGTATTTATTTGTATAGTTTCCCAGTAGACATTTGCAAAAGGCTTGCCCAACAATGTCATACCGCAATACCTTCACATAGAAGGCCCGTAAACATGTTCCCATTTATTGCCTCTCTAACCAAGCTTTCTGAATAGTTCAAACGGAAGTTTTTTGCCCAATCGCGTTTCTGTTTAACCTGTAAGAGCTGTCATAGTTTACTTTTGCTTACTTTTATATTTTATTGTTTTAATTCCTTGTAGTTTGCTTGATAATTTTTCTAATAACATATCTAAGCCTTGGCGTTCATTGAAAAAAACTCCCCTTTTTATGAGGCTTTCTTGCGTAATTTAAGAAATTATGAAAATACAAGTTTCTCCGAAACTATAGACAAATAAAAAGTTTATCATTAAAAACACTAATAATTATTAATTATTTATATTTAATTAATTAATTATAATTAGCGAATTAATTATAATTAACTACAAAAACTTATGAACGCAAGAGAATAAAGAAGCGCAATCTAAAGAGCCACCAACAACACAAAGGACAGTGAGAGTATAGTTCCCCTAGCTTCCAAGGTCTTAAGGCATTTTAGAAGCAACCGAGTGTTATAAGAAGCCGCAGGTTCAGAAAATTGCAATCATTACAAAATAAGTTTAAGAAACACCTTCTGAACACATTCGATGCGATGAATAGAATTAGTGTGAGGGGCTCTCTAAATGAGCTTAGCATATTCCAAATTGGAACCTACGGAGGACATCTATAGCAGTGGGTCAGAAAAATGTGCATAGTAGTTCCGCCTAACAAAGCCTAATGTTGAACACGATTTTCTAACTGTAGGGGACAATATAAATTTATCTATCTCCTTTAAACTGCCGAACACTGCTAGTATTTTTCAAGCAGAAGTCTTTGTGATCTTGCAGGCATGCAAACTGCTTAAGGGGTTATATACCTTGTGGTCCGGTGAAATTAGCGAAAGTTGGGTTTTTTTTAAAGATATGTAGCAATAATTTTATTGTATAAAAGTTTTTATTATTGGATATTACAATGTTTAAAGAAAAAAAAAGGCTTTGTTTGTGTAAAAATATTTAAAAATGGCGGAGTTATGGCGTTTTCCCCCAAGACCCTTTTTTTGGAAGAGGCTTGCGGTGGACGCGATTCAAGTCCACCAAGTCAACTGAAATCAAAAAATCGAAAAGATTTCATTAGTATAGGGTTATATCTTCTTAGTGAACGATCAATATATTAAATATTTTGATTTTTGTGAAAATAGGAACATGTTTTTAAAAAACTCCACTTCTACAGTCCTAAAATTGGCATTAAAAAATTCATATCTGCAAAATAAAAATTTATACATAAAAAGTTGATCGTTCACTAAGAGGCGACATCAATTACGAACAATTTAAAAAAAAAAATTATAAAAATCGGTTGAATACTTTTTTTGCAATCGCGTCCACCGCAAAAGCATTTTTGGAAAAACACGTTTTTGAGATAATCGCGGTTAAAGTTTCAAGCGCCGCATGAGGCCGTACGCTCAGGACGTGACGACGCACAATTTAAAACGCTGTAACTTTCGATCTATTGCTCAGATCTCTATGAAATTTTTGGAAAATGTTCTCAAGGGATTGTACTTTACGATAAAGAAATAAAATTTATTTTGATTTTTTTGAAAAACACAAGGTATATAACCCCTTAAGGAACGCGAGAGCGAGAGACATTTTCTCCGATAGTCAAGCCGCGATTAAGGCTCTGACGACACCATGATGCAGAACCAAACTAGTCAACTCGTAAAGAAGAGATCAAATCCCTGAGGTGTGCAGGTAACTTTTCTCTGATTTGGGTTGCAGGACATAGGAACATAGAGTGATATGAAATTGCTGATGAGCTTGCCAGGAAGGTGACTGAATTAGCCTCAGAGACCTCCTACTTGGTCATCGGCATCCTCTTAACAGTTGTTAAAGGGGAACTGCATAAATTATTTCTCAGGAAAGCGCAGAAAAGATTGAGCTCTATTTCTTCATGTGCTATTTCGAAAACGCTTTGGCCACAATACGATATATGAAGGACTCAGAAAGTCCTTTGGACTCATCGCCATTCAATTATTAAACTCGTAGCTGTGTTTACCGGTCACTGGACGATCGGCACACACGCGGAAAAGGTAGAGTTACCATTTAACCCCCATTGCAGCAGCTGTGGAGACCTTCCAGAGAAGCAGACTGTAGAGCATTTTCTCTGTAAATGTCCGGGTTTGGCAGCTAGAAGACTAAGGTCACTGGGTGCTCCTTTCTTCGACTGCCTGGAGCAGTGCGCCAACCTAAATCCAATCAATCTTTTCCATTATATCAACAGCTCCGGGTTGGCTGTAGATATCTGCCTATTGGAGGTCTCATAATGGTATCAAAATGGCGCTTTAGCACTTGAGGAGTGCCAGGTGCACTTCAACCATTTCACCTACCTAGGGGACAATATGACCATTAAGTGTGAAAATCGATGAAAAAGTAATGGCTAAATCTTTGGTTTCATTAACCGTTTTTAGCAAAGTGTTGGATACACTATCGAGTCAACAAAATATAGGAATTAGGAGATATTATATTAGGAAATTTTACAAAAATGGTTTCAAATCATTTCTTAATATTCCAAGAAAGGACTTAGTACACCAGAGATGCAAATTATCAATAGCATCTTAAAGTTTATGCATGCCATTTAGATCTGAATATGAAAGAAAAATCTTTGAAATCATCTGCATAGACCAAGAGCAAAAAATTTTGCGTAAGAAAAACAACTACATATTTCCCTGAGGAACCACGGAAGCAACCAAGAAAGTTGCGCCATCAGTGATGCCAACATATCGTCTATTAGAGAGACAGGATTTAACCCATGGAAGGAAAACCGAATGAAATCCACAGGCAGCTAATTTACTTATTGAGATAGAATGATACACCGTTTCAAAAGCTTTTGGAAAATCTGTACATATAAAATCAACCTGAAATCTTCTTCATAAATACGCAAAGCAGTATTCACCAAGGACAGCTAAGTTAGAAACTGTTGAACGATTACAAACAAATGCATGCTAATTTAGGGAGATTAAGGTTTTAGTGAGAAACCTAGTCTTTTCTTCAACAATCTATTCAAACACTTTAAAATTGTTAAAAGCTGAGAAATATACCTATACCTTTATTAATTTTATTGTCACCCTTAAACAGGGCGCTAATATACAATAGCTAATTAATATAACTTTAATAATTAACTTTCCGATCCTCAAAAAAAGTGCCTGCGGCAAGTGATTTATTAAAAACAATACTTAATGGTAATAAGCAAAGCTGCAATATTTTTAATTAAAAACAATAAAACCGATCTACAATCGTTTTTAAGGCGTTTTCAGCTCAACGATTCAATACGAGACATCACCGGATGACAAAGTCAGAGAGCCAAAATTGACAGGGGAGATTATTGAAGAAACGAATATGTAATGTTCACCGTCAGTAGAAAAAATTGAACGAAAAAATTCGGCAATAAGATTAGCAATATCTGCACGGCTACTAGCAAACTCTTACTCGAGAAAAACCAATGATGGTATACTGGAGCTAAATTTTTTAGATTTAACAAAACTCTAAAATGCCTTTGGACTAGCTTTAATATTCTACTCCACCCCAAGTATGCCGCTCCTGCAAAGAACTTTGTCCAAAATGTAAAACTGCTTGATATAGTTCTGATATTCTGAAAAAAGAGGCTGGTTTCCGGATTTTTTTTAACTTAAAAAAAAAATAAAATATTCCAATGTTCTTTAGGCTTTTTAGTTTGCAATTTTATCATGGCAATTTATAATGGCTTTTATTCAAAATTGGAATGTTATTCTTATAAACGGGGGTTAAATTTGAAGGGCCGATGTTGAATGTGAACCACACCTAAACGTCAAGTGCTTTTCTGCATTTCATTTGACACTTTTCAATTTCAGACCAACTTATTTTGAACTATGAAGGATACAAAAAGAGCAAGGCGTTAAAGTTATTCAGGCTTATTATGAAAACGGGCTTCAAATCAAAATGCATAATGCGCACTTCTTGATTTTTTCGGTCAATTTAATCCTCCAAATGTGTGTACAATCGGAAAAATTGTGCAAAAGTTTGAGCAAACCGGGTCTGTAGGAGATGTGAAAACACCAGTGCATGCTCGTACAGCTCGTACTGCAGAAAATATTGCTGCTGTTCGCGATAGTGTGGTTGAAGAGCCGTCCACCTCAACTCGTCGTCGTGCCCAACAATTGCACCTCTCACGCTCGTCGTTGATGAACATTATGCATAAAGATTTGCATTTACACGCTTACAAGGTGCAATTGACTCAAGAACTAAAGCCTTTTGACCATTTCAAACGTCGGCAATGGTCAGAATAGTGGCAGGAAATGGCAACAGTGAATGACCAATTTTCGAAGAAAATCATCTTCAGTGTATTCGTCAATAAGTAGAATTGGCGCATTTGGGCGAATGATAATCCAAGAGTGATTGCCGAAAAACCAATGCACCCAAAAAGAGTGACTGTTTGGTGCGGTTTATGGGCCGGCGGCATCATTGGGCCGTATTTTTTCCAAAATGAGGCCGGTCAGGCCGTTACTGTGAATAATGTTCGCTATCCTGAGATGATAACGAACTTTTTATGGCCCGAATTGGAAGATATGGATCTGGACGATATGTGTTTTCAACAGAACGGTGGCACTTGTCACACAGCTAACGAAACAATGGCTCTTTTGCGCGAAAAATTTGATGGCCGAATAATCTCACGTCGCGGCGATGTCAATAAGCCGCCAAGATCATGTGATTTGACTCCGTTGGACTTCTTTCCTTGAGGTTATTTGAAAGAAAAGGTGTACGTCGATAAGCCAGCAACAATTCAAGAGCTAAACGGTATAGCACCTTAATTATGCCTCAGCGTCATCGAAAATTTGGGCCATCGGATGGAGGTGTGCCGCCTAGGCCGCAGCGGCAATTTGGCCGATATTTTGTTCCAATTGAACCATACCAGTATTATTACAATAAAGAGCAATGACAACAATTTTTTGCAAGAAAAAGTATTTTATTTAAAATCAACACTGGCCCTTAACCCTTTATAAGGCAGAAGGATTCAGAGTAATAAAATAACTTGCGCTTACATTTTTGGCATGTTTTTATTTATATAACAAAAATAAACTTAAAAAAAAACACTAATTATTTCGGAAGTTTTGGAAAAATAGGTGGTAAAAATATTCCCACTGCCCGTCAACAGAACCACATGCAAGCTGAATTTGAGACATTATTTTCTATGAAATTGTGCAAAACAAGGCGTGATGCAAAGAGGGACATTACACTTGCTGCATTTTATTTTGCTACGCTTATCTTTGACCTTTGTGCTGCACAATTTACATCGTCGGTAAGTCTCCAACTCTACTGGCATATGGTCACCTACGTTTACAAACCGCAGTTCTTCAGGTACTGCATTTACAGTTTTTTGATATACCTCTGGGCATGCTATGCGTGATTTCTTGCAGATATATCTAGGCCAGCTTGATCTTCTTTTTCTGCTGCTATATCCACTAATCAATCCTCTGGCAACAGCCACCCGAAATTCTAAGTGGTAAGCTGTTCTACTCTCGACGTTAGGGAATATAAAATGAAAGAATTAGTCAAACTTGCGTCCACCAAGAAGTAGAATATCCGCAACCACCAGCGTTTACTTCTCCTTCAGACAGCATACGTCCCCTTCACTTGGTCAAAACGGTCGACACCGCCCATTCTTTTGGTGTATTCTTTCACAACCATAGGACAACTTACAGTTTCCCTGGTGCCATTTTTTTGCGTTCTTTGTACAGTTGTTACTTCCACTTTAGGATGAAATGCAGTTGTCAACAATAAAACCTCTTTAGTATATTGCCACACAGTAAATGATACATCTTGTTTAGTTCTCTACTTGAATTCACCTTTTTTCAACTTTAGGCTTTTGTTTCTGCCGTTTCTTTTTGTGTTATTTTTTATTATGTTAGGTAAAATTGCTCTATTTCTTCTTACTGTTCCAGTGGCATAAATATTTTTTTCATACAAGTACTGCATGAGAGAAAAATCGCAAAAAAAGTTATCGAATGTAACATGAGACTTGAAATCTTCCTGTGCTAATTTACTTGACAATTTCTTTACGACATTAGCCCCTAGACCCTCTTCTGTTCCTTGTCCTGTTTTACCTGTATATATAATATTTCATAGTTATACAAGTACCCTGTGCTACTATCACAACAGCACCACACTTTATAGCCCCTTTTTATGGGCTTTAGCGGCATGTACTGCTTCAAACTGGACCTTCCTTTGAATAGTATCATGCTCTCATCGATACTTTGGGAAGAGGAATAGAAGGCATTGTTTTGAAATGATTGACTAAGTAAAGATATAAGAGGACGAATTTTATACAATTTATCAAAATTTACATCTTCTCTACTTGGTTGTTGACTATTATCGTTCAAATGCAAAGTCTCTAAAACTTTCTTGAAGAGTTTTACTGGCATAACTTCAGCTATTTCATTCACACGAAATCCAGGATCCGATGACCAATATAAATCGATATGTGGAAGAATATGATAACCCATTATAATGAGAATGCCTAAAAAAGCACTAATTTCCTGTGTGTCAACAGGCTGCCATTTTTTTATATTTTGCTGCTCCGCATACAAGTTTGTCTGAGTAACAATCAAATCGAAGACTTCATCACTAAAAAATTTTTGAAATGCGCTACTGGACGTGCTCTCCTATTCAATAAATACCGAGGTTTTATTGTCACCTTATCAAATTCATCGGGATCTGGCCTGGATGTCCAGAAAACCTTGCCCAATGACTCAACTTCACATTCAGATTCATCAGTCAATTCTTGTTCTAAGGGTGATGATGACTGTACTATCAAAGGCTCTTCTGGCTGCGAATTATCTAATTGTGAACATAGTGCTATTGTAGATGTACCTGACTCGGAACAACTGTTAGGTGTAGAATTCAAATGAGTGGGAGAATTTTGTAAAAGGTCACTTGAATCATCAAGTGCTTGAAGTAACCGTTGTATTGTATTCACGTTGAACTCTTCTGCCTCATCAGACTCAAATCCGTCTTCTGAGCCATCATCGGGCATGTCCAACATCTGCTCAATATCATTTTCATTCAAATAGCGCGGCATTTTTCATGAAAACCCGAGAAAAGAAGGAACTAGTTCAACAAATGTACATAACACGCCACGGGCAGAGGGAATATTTTTCCCACCGAGTAAAAAGTCTTCTCACATCTAGATACGATAGTAACTTGTAAGGTAAAGCAAACAACTTGTAGAATAAACATAAATACATAATAAAAAAACAGTTTCTTACCTCCTTTCAAATAAAAAATATGAAGATTCACGCAGTAACAAATTTTCTTTCAAAATTACCGCAATTTTTGACAGCTAGTGCCGCCAAGAAAAAATATGTCACACAAACGTCATTTCTTTTTTTATAATAATAAACCAGACCTCCTTAGTTGCCAGTGCAACAAATTAGGACTCCTTTGATAACTTACATAAAAAGATAAACAAAGTTTTTGTTGGTGGTAAATATATCGCCTCTGCCTTAAAAAGGGTTAAAACTTGACCACCCTTTAGAATTGAAACTGAACTATTTTAAAAGTAATTCTTCACAATGAAGCTACTAACCATAAAACGTTACAAAATTTATAATTAAATGACATTTCGCCGTTAAAAGCAAAAGCCGGAAAGTTAGAAAATTCGAAATTAAAAACTAACAGCACTAATTTACTTACCCGTTTTTCTTTATAGGTTAAGTTAGGTTAAATTGACTTGGTTGGCTGAAAGCCATCACATAGCCCCATTGGTCATTTGTGGTACCAGTTCGATCCTGACCTCTACGTTTCTTAGAGTTAAGTAAGTCTCGAAGCTCAAAGCCCGAGAGACATTCTAACTTCGCTTATTGTAGAGCTCCTAGGCATATCATTCGGGCTCTAGCTAATGCGACGCATCTTTCTTTATACGTTTGACAAAATTTATATATTTTCCCGAAAAAACTGAATATCTGTAAAATATTATAAGTAAAAATATTGTCCCAGCATACTTTAGAATTCCATTTGCAAGTCCTAAATTAAATAAAATAAGTAGGGTGGAGGAGTTTTACAAGCTGAAAAAATTTAGAAAATTTCTTAGCGAAGACTATACAGTGTTGACGAAAAATTTGTCCTGGATACTTAAGGACAATGTTAATTCGTCAATTTCTGATTAATTTGGTTACAATTCAATTGTTTTTGAGAAATGCGATTTTAAAGATTATTTAAAAAATATTCTTTTTTGGGCTGCTTTGCCATTTTAATGTTAATTATATGTTAGTTCACGGATGTGACTTTTCTTCTGGTTTTAGTTAAGGGTAGTTAAAGGGCATGTCAATTACAGTGAAAATCTTTGGTAAGTGTTTCCTTCTTCGCATCATAAAAACAAAGTTTGTACGAAAACTATTCTGCAAATGTGAAGAAACTTTAAGTATCTAGGATGATTTTTCCGGTTACT
The DNA here is from genome assembly GCF_028408465.1 of Anastrepha ludens. Classification (NCBI taxonomy): domain Eukaryota; kingdom Metazoa; phylum Arthropoda; class Insecta; order Diptera; family Tephritidae; genus Anastrepha; species Anastrepha ludens. Next base: position 104,981,493 of record NC_071500.1, on the reverse strand, counting down.
TTATATGGAAGTCCTTCTCAGCGAAGAAAGTTACATATAAGCCCTTATCAAGTGGTTTATCTTATATAAAAAAAGGAAGGAAGAAGTGCTTCTGGAAGATGTTTGAGGTCGTGCTATTGCCAACTGGGTTGCTACTGTGTAGCTGTTTGAAATTGCATATTTGGGTGGATATTTTCATAGCTGCTCACTTGCTTCAAACCGCTACAGATCTGCCTAAGCTGAGCGACTGCATTTTTTGTTTTTGTTTTGACTTTACTAGTATTAGTTCAAGTATGTATGTAGGAGTGTGCGTAGCTATGAGCTTAGCAAAACTTGCTTGCAGCTCCATCTTTAGCCTTCATAAAATGGTATTTTATGCCAAAGTGAAAAAGGCGTTTCCGCATAATAAATGGACAATTTAGTCGGTAAAGCCCTCCGGCGTAAAACACACCCTACATTTTAGAGTTGTTGCACACGCACACTGTTACACACACATACACACACACACCCATCACCACAGATAAGCAGTGTAACAAATATTGCTAAAATTACTGTTAGAAATATCACAACAAATACTGCCATAAATATGCTTACAGCCACAGTTTGCCATATAAATATGTATAATAAGTATTGTATATCCACACACATACATACACACGCATACCAGTAAAGGATATCCATGTAGCTGTAAAGCAAAGTCCACTCAGCTGGGCGTTTTGTGGCATTATTATTTCGTAAATTGTTCGACAACGTCGCCACTAAAATTTGTTTTTGTAAGTTTCTGTAGGTGTGTTCAAAGTTATCCATGTATGTATGCGTATGTTTGCTTGTTCTATGCATAAGAAATACAAGTTGGTATTTTTTTTTGGTTTTCGTGTTCATTGTCCTTCGGCAGGTGGAAAAGTTTTGCTTAGGAATCTTTTCAATGCTCGCCCGATGTGTGGTATGCTGCTTTAAAGTCATTTTACGTAGCAATATAAAAACACATACAATTGCACGTGCACACACACAGCTTTAGCAAAGAAATGCTTGCAACACATATTTGAAGGTATTTAACCCTTCGTTTGGTTTTATCCGCCATAATGACCAATGGGTTCGGAAGAATGACCGAATGTTTGGATTTGTTTGGATAAAGAAGGACTTAGTGTAGCTGATTGAGCTCATAGCACAAATGGACACTAAGTAATTATATGATACGATTCATATTGCGCCTTAATGAGGTAATAAATATCTGTACATATTTTATTTGGATATCACGTCTGGAGGCGGATATATCATTACCAACATCATCATCAGTCGGCGCTACAATCCGGTGAGGGGTTTGGCTTGCTCCACTATTCCCTTTCAGGCTTCTCTATCATTTGCTAATCACTGCCAGTTTCTCACTCCAATTGTTTTCAGCTCACCTTCGACGTAGTGTTGCCATCTTTTGCGCGGTCTTCCCCTTTCACCGTTGTCGGCGTATGCAGCCATCTTATCCTCTGCTATATAATGAACTTGGCTATACCTTCTCCGTTCATTAGATTATTGCGGATATTTTTAGTAACTCCTCTACTAAATTCGTCATTCACCATACTTCGGAACCTTATGTTGCTATTGGCCGGACTATTGTTCGGTACATCTGCATCTTACTTGGATTTGATAAAATTATGATTTAAACAGGTGCATGTGATCATAATAGACTTTGTTTACTGGGAGGGGACGCTCTTCAGTATATTCCATTGAGATGTTGTCGGACGCCTAGATATTTAAATTTATCTACGCCTTCTAAAATAAAGGGTGGCTAAGTTTTAAAGTCCGGTGTTGATTTTGAATCAAATACAATTTTTTTTGGAAAATTATTGTCATTTCACTTTATTACGATAATATTGGTATGACTCAATTATGTACAGAATCAATTATTGGCCAATTGGCCGCCGCGGTCTCGGCGGCACACCTCCATCCGATGGTCCAAATTTTCGATGACGCTGAGGCATAATTGAGGTTCTATGCCGTTAATTTTCCGAATTGTCTGATCCTTTAACTCTTGAATTGTTGCTGGCTTATCGACTTACGCCTTTTTTTCAAATAACCCCAAAGAAAGAAGTCCAACGGTGTCGAATCACATGATCTTGGAGGCCAATTGACATCGCCGCGACGTGAGATTATTCGGCCATCAAATTTTTCGCGCAAAAGAGCCATTGTTTCTTTAGCTGTGTCACAAGTGGCACCGTCTTGTTGAAACCACATATCGTGCACATCCATATCTTCCAATTCGGGCCATAAAAAGTTCATTATCATCTCACGAAGGTGCAATTGTTGGGCACGACGGCACTATCGCGAACAGCAGGAATATTTTCTGCAGTATGAGCTGTACGAGCATGCACTGGTATTTTTACATCTCCTACAGATCCGGTTTGCTCAAACTTTGCACAATTTTTCTGATTGTACACACATTTGGACGATTAAATTGACCGAAAAAATCACGGAGTGCGCGGTATATGCATTTTGATTTGAACGCCCGTTTTCATAATGCGCCTGAAAAACTTTAACGCCTTGCTCGATTGTATACCTTTACATGGTTCAAATTGAGTTAGTCTGGAATTGAAAAATGTCAAATAAAATGTAGAAAAGAGCTTAAAGTTTAGGTGTAGTTTACATTCAACATCGGTCCCTAAAATTTAACCACCCTTTATATGCGTTTATTTCAAAACACTGCACATGTCTCATCCTCATTTTTAGATAGAACCATGTATTTGGTTTCTTACTGATTAACAGTTAAGCCAACTATTTTAGCCGCCATTTCGATTTTTGTAAAAAGATCACCGAGGTATCTTTTACTTCGTCCCAGTAAAACAATGTCATCGTTGTCATCATCAAATCCTTTATTGCATAATGCAGGCATAAATTAAAAACCCCCGTACGGCTTTCTCCCTGCCGTACACAGGTAGTAATGGCGAAAGCATTGCTCTGTTTTGGTTCGATAGAAATATTTGACATAAGGTTCCATAGCGCCGCCATGGTTAATCTTTTACGTTTTTTGTCAATTTCCAGCGTTTGAATTATTTTGGTAATTTCTCTCGAGTTATGCTGTCAAAAGCTTCCTTTAAATTTATAAAAAGTATGGGCACGTCATAATCAAATTCAAAACATTTTTTAGGTTTTATTTAAGAACGAAAACTTGATCGATTGCTGTTCTGCCGGAACGAAATCCACATTAATATTCTCTCATACATCTTTAGCGTTATTACTAATTCGTCTTTCTAGGATGTCGGAGCAAATTTTTGCAATGTTAGGTTAGATTAGGTTGACCTGGCAGGCTGAAAGCCATGACATATACCTATTGGTCCTTAGTGTTACCGGATGGAGCTAGACCTTTACGTTTCTTTCAAAAACATTTCAATCTGGCTCTAGTTAACGCAGGGTGAGGGTGTTCTAGCGTTTTCCTCTCTTCGAGTTTATTGCAAAATCTGCAGTTACTGTTGTTTGTAATTCTTTTCTCGTATGCGTGTATATCTATGAGAGTTCTGCTTTCTTTCCTAGACAGGAGTAGTATGAATCTTCTGCAATGGTAGCAGCGGTAGTCTTCGCAGCTCTCGATGAGCAAATTCTGCACTTTCTCCTTTCCCACTGTACCCAGGCTTGAATAGTTCCGCAGGATGCGTATATACATATATGGGGTTTTATATTTTACGCGCAATATTCGCTATTTATAATATTTTATATTACAATATTCGCAATATTTTCCTTATTAATTTACAAAAATATATTTCATTGTATAATAAAAATTTGTTTATTTGAAAGCCATACCATTACTAAGCTAAGTAAAATGTTCTGTTACTATCCCATCTTACACATAAATTTTGCTATTGACCAATCTGAAGTCTTTAGAAAGCAGAAGATCGATTTTACTCTGTCGTTTGTTTTAAATATTAATAAAGGCGACATTGATTGCCCATTTCCCAAAATTCTTCGTAACACTCTTCCTTTCTATCTAAATAAGTTCAATGCAAATGAAGCAAGTAATGCTCTTATATGACGTGCTCTTCGTGTGTTTAATGAGATCTCTAATTCTTACTTCCAAGATTTCTCAGTTTCAAAGAAGGAAATTTCTATGTTATTGAACTCTATCCTTAATTAGTTAGAGGTAAGTTTGTAATTTAATTATCTGTAAGTATACAATGGGTGATCAGATAGGAAGTACTTTTTTCAGTAGGGTTTTTTTAACAGATCACGCGTGACTAGTGTTAAAGCAAATACATAATTTTTTTTAGTATTCAATACATTTCATCAGGGAAAGACTTGCGCCTCAACAACGTTTACAAATCCTTTGATGGCCTTACGAAAATCGACGCTCTGCGAAAAGTGTTCAACGCGCGCTTAGGCTAAATTATGGTCTGCATTTTGTTCAGCAATGAGGCTCATTTTTGGGTTAATGGCTACGTCAATAAGCAAAATTGCCATATTTGGGCTAAGGAGCAACCCGAAGCCAATCAAGAGCACCCATTACAACTATTGAAAACAACGTTTGGTGCGGCCTATGTGTTGGAGGAATCATCGGCCCATAGGTATTTCTTAAAAGACGAGGTTGGCGCCAATGTAACAGTAAACGGCGTACGGTATCGCGCCATGAAAAACTACTTTTTGATGCCGTAAATTGAAACCCGTCATCTTCACAACATTTGGTTCCAACGTTCCAAAAAGACGACACTACTTGCCATGCAGCCCGTGAAACAATGGATTGCAATTTACTGCGTCGTCGTTTCGGTGAGCAATTCATCTCTCGTCTCGGACCAGTGGAACAGTGGATTGGCCATCAAGATCGGGTGATGTCACACATTTGAACTTTTATTTGTGGGGATATGTAAAGTCTAAATGTTTTGTGGATAAACCAGCTTCGAGTGAGGCATTGGATGCCAACATTACTAAAGTTATTCACGAGATACCGACCGAAGCCTTCCAGCGAGTCGCGATTCATTCAAAATTGGTGTTTAGGGATGTCCGAATCACGGCGCAGTTGCGGTCTACATTTGAAAGGGATTATATAAAAAAATAGATGTCATGAATGCTTCTACACAAAAAATAATAAAGACTTTCCAAACCATCTGAATTTTCGTTGTTTCATTTCAATTTAAAATCCGTTAACTCTAGATTGGTCACCCTTTACTTTTATTATTCTATAGTTTCAGTAGTCAGTCTGAAATCTTGTTGTCTTGACTTCTTGAAATAAATAAAATTAAATTAAAAAAATTTAAATATATTTACTCAAAGTTCCGTTAAAAAGCTGGAGAGAGTTCAAAGGTCTGCACTCATTGGAATCAGCGGGGCGCTTCGAACTACTCCAACTCTAACGCTTAATGTAATGTGAAATGTGGTACCTTTTAGTCATCCCAGGCAGAATTGCTGCTGCACGTATCGCAATCAGATTGAGGGGCTGGGGCTATAAGCCCAATCTGACATATGGGCACTCAAGCATCCTCAGAAACTTTGAGTTCATCCCTTCGGCGACTGATCAGTACGTGCCTTTGCTTAGTCCAAGCGGAACTTTCTCCACCCATATTCCATCAAGGGAGGAGTGGACGGTGGGCAACACTTGGGGACAGTGTCTGGTTCACCTGTTCACGGATGGCTCGAAGTTGGACGGTAGGGTTGGATGAAGAGTATTCTGCAAAGAGCTCCCCATCCAACTCAAATTCGGTTTACCGGATCACTGCAGTGTGTTCCAAGCAGAGGTGGCCGCAATTAAAGAAGCAGCTGACTGGCTACTTAGTTGCGTAATAACTGTTCGCAAGGTAGATATTTACTCCGATAGCCAAGCGGCAATTAGAGCCCTAGGCTCTATAATGATACAATCGAAATTGGTCACGAAATGCCTGCTGTCTCTCTCGAATGCATCGGAATTCTTCGATATTAAGATAATTTGAGTACCTGGTCACAGTGACATTGCGGGAAACTGCGAAGGCGACGAGCTGGCCAGACAAGGGACCTGTGGGGCGGTGTACCCGCGAAAGGAGAGGATCGGGATCCCCTTGACAACCTACGCTCTACTCCTAGAAGGATGGGCTTTGCACCAACTCAGCGAGCGCTGGGCAAGTACACGAACGTGTAAGGTCACGAAGTCCTTCTGGCCACGTTTGGATAGGAGGCGTTCGAGGGATATTCTGAGGATGACAAAATCTCATCTCTCAAATTTCGTGGGCATCCTCACGTGGCACTGCCCGCGGGGTATACATGCCGCGAGACTCGGAATTACTTCGAGTCCGTTTTGCGTCAGCTGTATGGAGGATGAGGTGGAATCATCTCAGCTGCTGCTCCTTAGCTGCCCAGCTCTCACGGGACTTAGATTTAAGCATCTTGGTTCTCACTTCTTTTCTGCGCCTGCTGATATAGCAGGTCTTGATAACAAAAATCTGATGGACTTCATCAGCAGCATAAAGAGACTAACACAACCGCAGACTAGTCACCGTTCATAGTCCGCAAACACTCACCCCTCCCCATCCCTTTCCCTTTCGTCCTTTCGTCCTATCGTCCTTTTCCTTCACCTCTTTTCCCCCTCTTGCAATGGCGTCACAAAGGATGAACCAAACTTCTATCGTCCAAGTGGACCCACTCTCTGGGCAATTATCACTACCTAACCTTACCAAATATTTAACGAATTTTAAAAAAATTGTATCAAAATGTTCAACTTTTTAGTCGGACTTTTGCAGTTTTATAGCGCATTTAGTTTTAGTACAATAAAGTGTAAGCTTTAAGGGAGGGGTCTAGGGTTTGAGCATTTCTTTTAATGAATTTTTGAGACTCTGCTTTAGAGATATGAATAGTGAAAATGTATTTAAACTTTTTGTACATTATAAAGCATCATTTCAACAATATTGTACTAAATTTTTGTAAAAAAATATCGGGAAATAAGCCGGTGAGGTAACTTTTCCGAAAACGCCTTTTCCAAAAGGTGATTTGCGGTGACTATCGTATCTAGTTGTAGAATCACCTGAAATAAAAAAAACAGGATTATTTGGTTAAATTATCACCAAAACCTCCCCCGCACTGGTTCCGATTTTTTTTTTTCATTTTTACGATGCCAGCGCGTTTTTGAAGCAAAAAGTGCGATTTTCACTGATTTTTTCGCTGTATAAGTGGAAACCGCCCTTAATGTAAAACAAAAAAGTAAAAAATCTCTCCGTGGGGGGGAGGTATTTTATATATAGAAGTTGTATACCAAATTTGAAAGGGATCGGTTAAATATTGTTGAAGTTCTAATAGTCACGGACTTTGAAAAAGTGGTTTCGAGAAAAACGCGTTTGAAAAAAAAGTTTAGTTTTACACTTCGCTCCAAACGCTCGCAGCTGTCGCAGAGGAGTGGGGACAAAAACGTCTATAACTCCAAAAGTTTTGCTCCGATTGAGCTGAAATTTTGGGACAATATTTTTGAGATGATTTACTATAAGAAAAAGCTATTTCCAAAAAATCGATTTTTTGAAAGTCAAACCCTAGACCCCTCCCTTAAGGCGGCCATTGTCCGCTGCCGTTATTGATTTTCGCAACCACACTGAATCAACTCGACTGCCTAACAAATGGTCGAGGTCTGGTTTTTAGGCCATTAGCTGATATCAAACCAACCTACATTTTCGACGTAAACATGTCTTAAAACTGAACAATTTCCAAATTAAGCCTTTCCAAGGGTTAAACAACCGACGAAGGTAGAAAAATATGTTGCTATGAAACAGCACGTAACTTAAGGACATTTTAATTTTTGATCTCGTAAATTTTGAAAGAGATAATTTCTTCAAGTTTCATGCTCCTTTGCAAGCAATACGTTTGCACACATTCAAACAAGAATTGTAATGCAATCACATACACATACACACGCACGCATACCAACTTACTTAACTGTAGCACGTAACTTGACTACCTGCACAACTCTGCCGACATGGTAATTCGTTCTAGTGCGCCCTCGGGCTGTCAAGTTTGGTGTAGTCATCCACGTCACAAACGTCTTCATATGCGCAAGAGTTTGTTATTATCTTGACAAAGGCTTTTGCCTTCAATATTTCCGTACAGCTCACGCAAAACCTCTACAATGTAACTAAATCTAAAATATTTAAAATATTTATGTCGGGCAATGTATATTACAACTACATCTACACACTCGCACACATGTAAATCTGCTGTAGTAGTTTTATTCATATTTTCTTGTGTAGCCCAGGTATTCGTAGAAGAAGGCTATTCTCCATGGTTAACTGCACATGCAAACAATTCTGATTAATTTGCGGTTGCATAGCATATTACTTGCACATAACTTTGGTTGCCTCAGAAATATTATTTCACTTTTAAAATATTTAAATGAAAACAGCTAAATTGAAAACTTTCGGAGGTGTTTAGATATCACTCTTGACATGAAAATTAAATTCGTTTCTACTGGAAAATATGTGTCTGCGTGTGTATTTTGAAAAATTCGAACATATGTACAAACATTGATACAGGTATTTTCATAGAGTTTTGCAATGAGAGAATTTCTGTTTGCTTAAAAGAAAATCGATTTAAAAAAATAATTGGTTTCTATCACAGATACTATTCGTCACTCTAATAGTTCTGGGAAATGTAGTTAACTTAAAAGACGCTATTGATACATAGAATTTTCCAAAACGAGCGGGTCGAAGTAGAATAAGCCAAGTTGTATGCGAATCTAGCGAAATGGAGAAAACGAGCTTTAGGTAAACATACATAGAATAACAATACACTCATTGAGCAAACAATGAAAAACAATCTGTCATTCGGACGCGGTAAGTTTGTCACGTATACGCCACGGTGCGCATAACTCAAGTCATAGTTATCGCTGGTAGCTTTGGCGCTTACATTCTCTAAAGCGGTGTGTGTCTTGATGATTTTCCACAAATGGAGAGCGTCTCCTAATGACAGATAGTTCCAATGAGGGGCTTTTTCTTGGCAGAAATACAGTCAGAAGTTTGCCATTGCCTGCTGAGGACCGACTGCTCTTTGAGAACACATTTACTCTCATTTGATGTTTCAAGCTGAAGTCTTAGACCCTACCGAATGTTAGTTGGCTACGGCACACAATGAGGATTTTTAGACCGATTTGGTTGGTTGAAAAATCGTAGAGAAGCCGATTTTTTACCAATTTTAATAATTTTTTTTATGCTCGTAAATGATTATGGAAACGGCTGTTTATGCCCGAATTACATTTTTTTTTATTATATTAAAACACACCCTTAAATAGGGGTATTTTTATCAAAAATTTAAAAAAAATTTATATCAGAAAACTATATTTTTTCAAATGCGGTTTCGCTTATTTTTATTGCATCTCTAATCACTGCAGAAAGTATAAAAATTTCCAACCAGTCTTGAGGGATGAAATCATACCGAAATACTTAAACAAAACTCAAGCACAAATAGAACTTTCTTGAAAATGTTGAAATGGGATGATTAATTTTCTGCCACCTTGTAAATGTGTGTGCATATTAAATAACAAATAATTAATTGATAATCATACTTACTCTTGCTTCCAATTTATGCATTTAGTTGACTAATAGTAAATTCCAATGCTTAGATTCACAGCAGCTTTTCTATGAAAATATCGTTCAAGCTTCGCCATCGCAAATGCGCAAATAAAAGGTAGTTAAATTTTAAGTGCCGATGCTGATTGTAAACCACACCTAAACGTCAAGCTTTTTTCTGCATTTCATTTGACACTTTTCAATTTCAGATTAACTCATTTTGAACTATGGACAGACACAAAATCGACCAACGCGTTAAAGTTATTCACGCTTATTATGAAAACGGGCTTCAAATCAAAATGCATATCGCGCACTTCTTGATTTTTTCGGTCAATTTAATCCTCCAAATGTGCGTACAATCGGAAAAATTGTGCAAAAGTTTGAGCAAACCAGGTCTGTAGGAGATGTGAAAACACCAGTGCAGGCTCGTACAGCTCGTACTGCAGAAAATATTGCTGCTGTTCGCGATAGTGTGGTTGAAGAGCCGTCCACCTCAACTCGTCGTCGTGCCCAACAATTGCACCTCTCACGCTCGTCGTTGATGAACATTAAGCACAAATACTTGCATTTACACGCTTATAAGGTGCAATTGACTCAAGAACTAAAGCCTCTTGACCATTTTAACCGTCGTCAATGGTCAGAATGGGGGCAGGAAATGGCAACAGTGAATGACCAATTCTCGAAGAAAATCATCTTCAGTGATGAGGCAGATTTTCACCTCAGTGGATTCATCAATAAACAGAATTGCCGCATTTGGGCGAATGATAATCCAAGAGTGATTGCCGAAAAACCAATGCACCCACAAAGAGTGACTGTTTGGTGCGGTTTATGGGCCGGCGGCATCATTGGGCCGTATTTTTTCCAAAATGAGGCCGGTCAGGCAGTTACTGTGAATAGTGTTCGCTATCGTGAGATGATAACGAACTTTTTATGGCCCGAATTGGATGATATGGATGTGGACGATATGTGGTTTCAACAGGACGGTGCCACTTGTCACACACCTAACGAAAGAATGGATCTTTTGCGCGAAAAATTTGATGGCCGAATAATGTCACGTCGCGGCGATGTCAATTGGCCTCCAAGATCATGTGATTTGACACCGTTGGACTTCTTTCTTTGGAGTAATTTGAGAGAAAAGATGTACGCCGATAATCTAGCAACAATTCAAGAGCTAAAGGATGAGAGAATTCGGCACCTTAACGGCATAGAACCTCAATTATGCCTCAGCGTCATTGAAAATTTGGACCATCAGGTGGAGGTGTGCCACCAAGACCGCGGCGGCTATTTGGCCAATATTTTGTTTTGTGCGTAATTGAGCTATACCAATATTATCATAGTAAAAAGAAATGATAATAAGTTCCTAAAAAAATTGTATTTTATTCAAAACGAACAGCGGCCTTTGAAACTTAACCACCCTTTATATGCTTCATATGTAACCACCTTCTGCTATAGTATCCGACTCGCTGCAAATGATTACAAATAAGACTATTTTATTAAATTTCAGTCGTGGGCTGAGTTTGTGTAAAGGAGTAAACTTTTGTTCAAGGCAATATTTTGTTCGAAAGTAGTTTTTCATTAGTCTTTCACATTTCTAATTTAAGCGCCATAAAAGCCCTTGCACCTGGAAAACCGTACAAAAGAGTGTTTGCTTTAAAATATTAAGATAATATGAAGGGCTTTTTCAAATATTTTTTATTAAAAGATAAATAACAAATAAATAATTGTCCCTGCTCCTATTTGTAGCGTGCGTCTTGATGTTGTTCCACAAATTTTGTACCAAATTTTTTTACACCTTATATTTTACTCAAATCGCTGTAAAAAATATGAATTTTATTTAAGCATAAATGCTTCGAATTTCCGCTACTTTTTCATATTTATAAATAAAAAAAATTTAAATATTTGCTTACAGCATTTACTTAAGCACCTTAAAGTTGATAAATTCACAGCAACTAATTTCAAGATTAGATTTGTACTGAGCTTAGTAGGAAGCTTGTCGATAAATAGAAAAAAGCAAGGCTATTTATCAAATTAACTGCTCTACAAATGCCTTTTCACCGCTTACCACTCTCGTCGGAGCAAACTCACTTGGACGTCCCGTTTGCTGCTCATTCACCAGCAGAAAATTTGCATTCAGCTGTGCACTGAGTTGTGAATTCGAAGAGCAAAGGTAACAAAATTACGTCAGCCAATGTTTTTGTTTGTGTCTTGTGTCCTTATTTTTGAGCGCAAACTTTCAACGAACTGCTTGTGTTGCTAATTAATTCGATTATTTTTCACTGATTTCAGCAAAATAAAATTTAATTGAATTTACGCTCATTGAACGAGACAGAGACTTGAACCGAAACGAGGCGTACTTTTCGGCTGGTCAGCAGCCTTAAGGAATGAAAGTAAAAATGGCAGCACATAAAGAATGGCCCCCGGGTGTTGACTGTACTTCAATTTTCCACTAGCTCCTACGAATTTTCTTCGTGATGGCTGGCGGCAAAGCATTTAAACTGGTTGTACACTTGGTTGCTCCGCCAGTCCATGTCCCATAGCCAATCGTTGGCGACGAAAAGAAAATCATTCAGAAAAATGTTGACATTGAATTCAGGAGCAGCAGCATCAGCAAAAATAGAACTTTCTGCGCTGTTAGTACTTAAAATCCGCCATGAAATAAGCGTAAATGTGTGCGCCAACAAACGGTGTTTTCTTAGACTTTAAAAAACATATTTTAGCCAGGCAGCACGACTTTAGACTCGGAATGTCTACAGAAGGGCCAATCGAAACTGTCATAAACAGCGTAAGAACTGCGCAGCAGGGCAGTATTGAACGTAGAAGTATAGTCCCCCTTGCTACCTTAGACGTAAAGAACGCTTGCAACAGCGTAAGGTGGGCGGACATATTAGCCGCTTAGAGCTACGGTTCAAAATTCCGGCATATCTACAGAACATAATGAAAAATTACTTATGAAACCGCAAGCTCGTCTATATTAACCCGGAGGGTTCTCGTTGTATAGACATCACATCCAGAGTGGCACAAGGATCAATTCATGGTCCCAACTTGTGAAATATTAGTTATGACGAGAAATTCAATAAAAAAATGTCCGATAGTACCTTTCTAATCGGATACGCAGAAGATATCGCAACATTCATCACAGCACGAAACCTTGAAGTAGCTCCTAGAAAACTTACCCAATTCATGACACGGACACAAACGTGGCTACATTCACGCGGCCTCTAATTACCCACAGAAAAAGCGGAGCTAATATTACTAACCAAGAGCCACATCCCGTTAGACGTTAGCCTGTAAACTAGCTAAGTAAATAAATGAAATAAATAAATAAATAATAATAAATACGATAACCACAAAAAAGGTCCTAAAGTATATAAGTATAAGACTGAACCCAAGACCAACTTTCGGGACCTAAATAAAAAATGCAAGAAAGAATAGCGGGAGATAAGGATGACTACCCCGCTCTCCGTTCTCTTATACGGAGCTGAACTATGGGCAAATGTGCTAAACGCAAATTATCGGTATCAGCTCCTAGAAGAAGGAGTTAGAAAACCTGCATGGCGCGAAATAAAAGACGAAACGGTCAGGCTGTGGCAAGACCGCTGCAGAAACGAAGCAGACGATAGATGTACGGCAAGGCTAATAAAAGACGTCGCTACATGGTACAGTAGGAACTTAGATGAAGTCTTAGATAAATAACCTAACCAACCTAACCTAGACGAAATCAATTTTTAAACATCCCTAGTACTTTCGGGGCACGGTAATTTTCAGAAATACCTGCTCAAAATAATTGAATGCGAACACAAAATTATCAGGATGGAAAAGCGGGACCTGGTCGCAGGCACTCAAGCATAGACCTTGTAATGAGGAAAGAGCTTGCACCATATTTTGGCAGCAAATTTGTGTATGAGTAATCTGGGAAGGGTTTTAGTCTCATTTGTTCTGAATGAGTTTGACTACCATACATGAAAAATGTCATTGTAGGGAAGTTTTTTTTAAAAAAGCGGTCACCCTTCGGCAAGCCAATATTTCTACCATGAAAAAACCGCCTGTCGCCCGGAGACGGAACTAAACTGTTGGAAACAAAGCAAAATTTTGACGTGACAACGTCATATAATTCGATTTAACAGGCTGCACGCACGAAAAAATGTGTCGTTACCTTGCTCATTAGTGTTACCTTGCTCATATGTCGATACCTTGCTCATTGCGGTTACCTTGCTCATTTGTCGTTACCTTGCTCATTGCATTGAATGAACTGCAAGCGAAAGCGCGGAACGAACGACAAAGCAAACGAACGGCAACGTTCGACATCTTGCTCTCTCCTACTTAAGTGAGCGTATATATGTATGTATATGCGCATATGTACATATATAAATTCACGTATTTGTATTTGCATATACCTTCTTATTGATTATTATTAATTTGATTCACTTGAAGAATTTAAAATAAAACCAAGTTTGTTAATAATACCTGTTGTTTTAATGTTATTATTATTAATTTTTTTATTATATATGAAGGAAAAAATGTATGGTAATATTTACCATATACCTTATAAGATATGTTGTCTATACTAATATTATAAAGAGGAAAACTTTGTTTGTTTGTAATGAATAGGCTCAAAAACTACTGGACCAATTTTAAAAATTCTTTTACCATTCGAAAGCTACATCATCCACGAGTAACAGGGATTATATTTTATTTTGGAAATAGGGCTCGAGATATAGGTCAAAACGTGGACCAGGGTAACCTTCGGATGTGTATGTACAATATGGGTATCAAATGGAAGCTGTTGGTGAATGCTTTAGTTCAGAGTATTTCCACCCGCTCCGTGACTAGGGTCTCGAGATAGAGACCAAAACGTGGACCCTAGAATGTGTTTGTACAATATGGATATCAAATGAAAGCTGTTGATAAGTGCTTTAATACGGGGTAATTTTCATGCCTATTGATGACTAGGGTCTCGAAATATATGCCAAAACGTGGACCCACCGTGTCTTTGAACCGAATTAAACCAAACTTACACACATTGTTACGTAGGTATTGAAGATGATTTCCGTATAGTTTGAATACCTATTGGATAGGGTCTCGAGATATAGGTCAAAACGTGGACCCGGGTAACCTTCGGACGTGTATGTACAATATGGGTATCAAATGAAAGCTGTTCGTGAATGCTTTATTACAGAGTATTTTTCATGCCGCTCCGTGACTGGGGTCTCGAGATATAGGTCAAAACGTGGACCCGGGTAACCTTTGGTTGTGTATGTACAATATGGGTAGCAAATGAAAGCTGTTGATAAGTGCTTTAATACGGGGTAATTTTCATACCTATTGATGACTAGGGTCTCGAAATATATGCCAAAACGTGGACTCGCCGTGTCTTTGCACCGAATTAAACCAAACTTACGCACATTGTTAAGTATTGAAAATGGGTTTCGTAAAGTTTGGTTGTAATTCGGAGCACTGGCAACGGGTACAGCGTTCTTGTTATGTTATGTTATGTTATGTTATGTTATGTTATGTTATGTTATGTTATGTTATGTTATGTTATGTTATGTTATGTTATGTTATGTTATGTTATGTTATGTTATGTTATGTTATGTTATGTTATGTTATGTTATGTTATGTTATGTTATGTTATGTTATGTTATGTTATGTTATGTTATGTTATGTTATGTTATGTTATGTTATGTTATGTTATGTTATGTTATGTTATGTTATGTTATGTTATGTTATGTTATGTTATGTTATGTTATGTTATGTTATGTTATGTTATGTTATGTTATGTTATGTTAAAGTATATGTTATGTTAATGTTAACTCATAACATAACATAACATAACGTTAAACTATCGTCAGTAAACCGACTTTGTAGACAACCTCTTTTTTAGCAAAGCTTGGGCTAAGCATCTACAGGTATGTGCCTAATACAGCTACGGTGGCCGCCGTAGCCGAATGGGCTGGAACTCAGAAAGCACATAGGTTCGAATCTCGGTGAAAGACCACAATGAAGAAAAAGTCTTTTCTAATAGCGGTCGCCCCTCAACAGGAAACGGCAAACCTCCGAGTGTATTTCTGACATGAAAAAACTTCTCATAAAAAAAATCTGCCGTTCAGAGTCGACTTGAAACTGTAGGTCCCTCCATTTGTGGAACAACATCAAGACACACACCACAAACAGAAGGAAGATAGGAGATATATATATATATATAAACGGACTTATTCACAAGTTTAGCTAATTTATTTTCTTCTTATTAAATTTTAAAAAATTCGTCTTGATAAAAAAATAATTCCTTCGCAACTAAAATCATATAAATCAAAGTTTCAAATTTTGTTCAAATAAAAAAAATATCAATAAATTTTTATCAAAGTCAATCTTCATCTTCAAGCCATCTTTTAATCTAACTTTTTTGAAAAATTTCGAGTAAGCGTTTTCATAGCTTGTTAAACTTCTGGTATAACAAAGTACCAGTCTGAAGTAGTACAAAAATCGCGTTAGTTTTTAACAGTTTTTTACTGGCGGCGTTAGAGTTTTCTTCCATATGAAAAATGTTCGAGAATTCGTTATATGGAGAAAACGCGTAAGACTTCCGGAAAACACAAACATCGCAAAAATCAATGCTATTTTCTAGTCATTTCAAATTTCCACTATATTCAATCGACTATACAATTACATAGTTGAAATTTTCCCAAAGATTCGAACTTAAAAATGTGTAACTTTGATGATAATGCATTTATTTTTTTTTAATTAATATTTTTTAACTTTTTTTTAATTTTTTAAATACATTTTTAATTTGTTTTGTTTATACTTGTCAAGAAGTTCTAGTTAGCACTATGCTAGCTACGAAATGTACTTAATAAATGGGCAACGACATCACTCGTTGGGACAGCCCTTTGATATAATCCTTTGCTTTAATATTTTCTCTACCAGTTGTTTGACATCTGGTTAAAAAATAATTTTTTTGGTACACCTTTTCGCAGGATTATGAAAGTGATTTGAGACGGTTAATTGCTTCAGTGCTCCAAATTTATGAAAGACCGTAAATAACAAATATAAAAAAAAAAAGATTCTTAACCCGATACAAAACTTGCTGGCCTCAGCGCAGCATTTCCAAGCTTTGGCTGAAACGAAATCTGGAACTCCAAAGGCGAAGCTGCAGTGGAGCAAGGTAAGCACCACTGGCATTGGAAATACTTGACACCGCTAAAACAAAACCGAAAAAGAAAATAAAAAAACTACAAAAACAGAAGCAAAAGCGGAAACAAAAACAAGCAAAAACAAAAAGAAGACCAAATCAGCAGCCGGAATTCATGGTCGCACTGTCAAAAACATGAAAAAATTTGGACATTGATTAATAATGCTGCTATTTGTCCTCACACTGATAGGTAAACATACTGTACACACACATGCATACATTTAAGTAGATACTTAGAGAGAAGCACAAAGCCATACAGTGGTAAGCATAACTATGGGCATGATGAGTTCTTTTGCCTTCAATATTTATGAGAAATATTTTTCAAGTTAAAATTTTTGCAGTTTTTTAATGATCTTCTGTAATTAAATAAATTTATAATCATATGAATAAAACTTTCACACTTCGTAGAAAATGTAGAAAAATTATAATAAAAAAAACATCCAAATTTTCAACTTTGATTTTTTGTGAAATTTTCGACAAATGGAGGGTTGTATAGTTTTATGCCGCCTCAGAACGGCAGATGGTTGTTTATGAGGAGCTTTTTCATGGCAGAATTGGCTGAGGCTTTGAGTCCCCTGCTTTATTTTCGTTTTTTAACTCCATTTATTTAATACAATCAATACATTTAATTAAAATTATGGAAAACATGACCTTCGTAAGAACTCCCAAATGAGTACACTTACATTGAGTCGAAAACTATTAATTCTTTGTAGCAAATGAGTAGGCAAACAAGTTTTACGTCTGTGTCGGTCATTGGTTTAGTGTGATAGGCTTGACTATGGAGGATGTAGATGGTTAGCAAGCCATAACGACCGGCTTATGTTGATGTTGCCAATTTCAGAAAGTTCTTCATGAACGTTGTTCCATTAATTGTTGTTTCGTGACTGGGATTTCGAATCTGTTCACTGCCAGCTAGGCCAGCCCCAGTTTAACAGTTCATTGAATTTTGGTGTAAAAAAGTGTAAGTTTTAGGCGGCCAAAAAACTGCGTTGATTGAAAAAGAAAAATTTTTTTTGAGGACAGTTTTTTTCATAAAAGAAGCGCAATTTATAAAAACTGGAGTTGAGTTTTTTTAAGTTTTTTTGTTTTTGCAAACAATCTTGGGGATTTTATTCCATACAAAATTTATCTATACACAGTCGAACTTCCTTACAGTGAACTTCCATATAATGAAGCTCTCCTTATAATGAACTGGTTTCGAAGACACTGCTTTTTCGTTCTACTTTCGGTGTATTTTTGTCTCCTTATAATGAATTTCTATATAGTGAAGTTTTCTATATAATGAACAAATTTTACAGCTGGAAATTCAAGCGTCCTAAGTTTTTGTCTCCATATAGTGAATTTTTTCAAAAGTTTTCTGTTGCAAAAATTATAGTTAGATGTGGACAAACTGTAATGAGGGGAATCCCAAAATTAAAAGAGAAAGAGCTGAGCTGTTACAGTTTTATTCAGTGATTGAAGTTAAAATGACGGATCGAAGCAGCATTTCGCTTGAAAAAAAGTTATTAATGATTAACAAAGTTAATGAAGGAAAAAAAAAAAAAAAAAAAATTGCCAATGAATTCGGAGTTCTTCCCAGCACTTTATCAAATATTTTAAAAAATAAGGAAGTGATTTTAAAAAATGCGGAGGATTTGGCAGTAAATACCAAACGCAAAAGACTTCGGCCTTGTCATTTTGAGGATATTGACGAAGCAATGCTGAAATGGTTACTCGTTGCACGTGGTAAGAATCTCCCTTTATCTGGACCATTATTGAAGCAAAAGGCCAAAGATTTTGCGGAAGCACTAGGACACCACGAATTTGAGGCAAGTATAGGTTGGTTAGACAAGTTCAAAAGTCGGCATGGCGTTATTCAAAAGACATTATGTGGGGAAAGTGCTGACGCCAACATAGAAAACCGTGATGAATGGGTAACGAGCGTCTTACCGAAATTAATTGAAAATTACAACATTAACGACATTTTTAATGCCGACGAGACTGCTTTGTTTTTCAAATGCTTGCCAACTAAAACACTGGCGTTCAAAAATGAAAAATGCTTTGGTGGGAAGCAAAGCAAGGAGAGAATAACTGTCCTGGTGGGAAGCAATATGACTGGATCAGAAAAGCTAAAGTTGCTGGTAATCGGAAAGGCCAAAAATCCGAGGTGCTTCAAGGGAATAAAATCTTTAGGTGTCGATTATGAGTTTAACAAAAAAGCATGGATGACCAGTGAGATTTTTACGAAACGGATTGTAAAATTCGACAAAAAATCTTGTGATCAAAACAGAAAGGTGTTGTTTTTTGTTGATAACTGCACTGCCCACCCTAAAGATGTAAGAGACAAGTTGAGAAACATTCATCTCGCTTATTTTCCTCCCAACATGACTTCGTTACTTCGCCACCAATGGACCAAGGCATTATCTACAACATGAAACAAGATTACAGAAAACGAATTTTAACGAATATATTGACTCAAGTGGATGAGGGAAATTCTGTTATGGCCATAGACTTGCTGCAAGCAGTTCGAAATCTTAGCAATGTATGAAATGTCTATGTTAAACCAGAAACAATTGCCAACTGTTTTAAAAAGGCTTGATTTTCAAAAGATGCTATGCAGATTCCATTTGAGCATTGGGATGAAGAGGACCTTCTTTCAATATCGGATTTGGCTGCTTTACTGTCTTCATTTAAAAAAGTAGCAAATATCGAAGCATCGTTTGATGACTACGTAAATGTTGATAATGGTGTGCAGACTTGGGACAACCCATCCGAAGAAGATATTCTCAACAGCATTTTTGAAACTCGCGGAGTTCCAGCTGAACCTGGTAAGCATTTATCTTTTTATAGTCTTGCTTGTATGCTTCATCCATTAGCGTAATTAGAACCTTTGTTGAAATGAGGAGTGACGTGCCGATTAATGTTTTCAACTCTCTACATGATTTGGAAGCTTTTATTGAAAATGAAAAATGGAAGACTGTAATTCAAACCAAACTCACTGATTATTTTAAATAAAATTACATAAAAAATCAATGTTTCTTTATAATGAAGTTTCTATATAGTGAAGTGATTTTCAGGTCCCGT
Organism: Anastrepha ludens; assembly: GCF_028408465.1. Classification (NCBI taxonomy): domain Eukaryota; kingdom Metazoa; phylum Arthropoda; class Insecta; order Diptera; family Tephritidae; genus Anastrepha; species Anastrepha ludens. The sequence goes on along the minus strand of NC_071500.1, from coordinate 104,961,774 downwards.
GCGAATTCACTATATGGAAGTTCGACTGTATATAAAAATTAAGCCGAAAAAAAGTGTGCATTTGTCCGGGGTAATCTCAGCAACGCGTGTAAGGAAAACAATGAGAGTTTCACACATTGTTGATGTTGCTTTGGCAAAGGTTTCTGTGAGGTTTGGTTGAAATCCGATAACGCGTGTGTGTGCGGTGCGTCGGTTAAGTGAGTGTGTTTTTGCTATTTGCCGCACGTATTTTTTGTACCGCACATAGCATTCATTACAATTGAATACATTTTGGTCGTGTGTGTCTGGGCCGATTATTTGGTATATATATATATTTTTCCACGGTGAAGGTAAGTATAATATGCTTATTGATTCCGCTCGCCACCAGGTGGCGCTGCCGAAGCCCAAAACGAGGACCCGGGTAACCCTAGGATGTGTTTTTACATTGTGGGTATCAAATCAAAGCTACTGATGAGTGGTTTAATACAGAGTATTTTTTAGATCTCTGAGTGACCAGGATCTCGAGATATAGCCGAAAAGGTGGACCAAGGTACCCTTGGATGTGTTTGTACAATATAGGTATCAGATGGAAGCTGTTGGTGAAAGCTTTTAAGTGAAGTAATTTTTACTGCCCGTTTCCGGGATAAAGAAAGGAGATGAAGCTGGAGATGGAAGAGGAAAAGGAATAGCTACAGGAAGAGGAAGAGGAAGAGGAAGAGGAAGAGGAAGAGGAAGAGGAAGAGGAAGAGAAAGAGAAAGAGAAGGAGAAAGAGAAAGAGAAAGAGAAAGAGAAAGAGAGAGAGAAAGAGAAAGAGGAAGACCACGTATTATTAAAAATTTTAAAAAAAAATTCTAAAAAAATTTTAAAATGTTGCATATACGCTTATTATATAAACGTTAATCCGAAGTCAGTTATAGTGAAAAATTCATTGTATCATTGCCGGCGTAATTAATGATAGTTTGCTTAATTTTTTGCAGAAAGGTTATACTAATATTAGATATTACCTATATCATTCATATATTTACGTATTACTTGTGTACTCACAAATATACGGTTGAAGCAAATATATGTCAGTTTTTTTTACTTCGCCTGGAAAAGTTTATATAAATTTAAGAAGAGTAAATAGAACTTATTTTATATCAGACTTCACGCGAAGAATACATACATCTACGTGATGCTGTAAATAATGATGCCAATGTAAATGTAAACGATTTGGGCAGAATGATAATATTACCAGCGACATATACTGGATCACCTCGCCATATGCATGAATATGCTCAAGACGCTATTTGTTATGTTCGGTCTTATGGTCGACCTGATCTTTTTATTACTTTCATTTGCAATCCGCAATGGACTGAAATAAAATATCACTTATTCCCAGGCCAATCGCCACAAGATCGACACGACATTACTGCAAGAGTATTCAAACAAAAATTTAAAAATACTTATGGATTTCATCGTGAATGGCAAAAAAGAGGACTACCTCACGCCCATATCCTGATTTGGTTGCATAACAAGATCACAACAGATGAAATTGACGCAGTTATTTCGGCAGAAATTTCAGATGAAACAGTTGATCCAGGATTATTTGAAGTTCTTAACACAGGACATGATTCATGGACCATGTGGCGTATTAAATCAAAATTCACCGTGTATGGTTGACGGAAAATGTACTAAACGTTTCCCAAAAGCATTAGTATCAGCCACTATCACTGGCAATGATGGTTATCCACAATATAGACGAAGATCACCTGAAGATAATGGTAAAACTGTAATTGTCAAAATTCGTAATGAAGAAATTGAAATCGATAATCGGTGGATTGTACCGTATTCACCACTGTTGTCAAAGACTTTTAAGGCTCACATAAACGTAGAATACTGTAATTCGGTTAAATCGATCAAATACATATTTAAATATGTAACAAAAGGAAGGGACATGGCAGTTTTTGGTGCAGCTGATGCCAACGATGAAATAGCAACATATCAAACAGGTCGATATATCAGTACAAACGAGGCGATATGGAGAATTTTTTCATTTCCCATACATGAACAGTTATTCATTTAGCAGTTCATCTTCAAAACGGACAACGAATTTTATTCACACCAGACAACGCAATTCGATTAGATTTTTTTAAAGACGACCAGCGGAACGGGCGGGTTTTCGCTAGTTTCTATATGAAATAAAGTGCAAAAAGTCATCAGAAAAAAATTATTAAAACTTCAAGCAGTTTTTTAGCGGCTGAAGCTTAGTGAAAGCATTAATTCCTTTCACTAGAATTTCATAGGCCAAATTTTTAAATATATGCAAATAAATAAAATAGAAAGTTAAAAATTTAGATGAAAATTTGTTAAATGAAAATTTCCCACATAGAATATATTTTTCCCATTTTCAGAAGACCTATGTTAATTCATGTACGAATTCTGGAATCCGCCTGAGCCATATCGTCCCAAGCCAATGAATTGTTTTGGTTAGGTCTGCCAACTTTTTAACCAACCCCTCAGCAAGTATTTAACTGACGTGGGACTTGAATTTATCCACATTCACAAGTTGTTTCTTAAGAAGGACCAATTCTTTTTCCAGGTCAAACACTCGACAATCAGTATTTGATCTGAATCAAAATTCGTTTACATAATACTACACTTTTTAAATAAAAAATGATTTACTCTGCATGGAAGCATCAACCAAAGGCTGTTCCGCTCGGGCTCATTCCAGCAATTCAAAATTTCGATAGGCATCGGAAGAATGGCACTAGGCAACTTCGCTCTCTTCCGATTTGGTCCGAACACGAAATTCGTTACCGAAAAGAGATACACGCACACTTTTTTGCCTGGTTTCAATGCAGTGGTGCACGAGTTTACCCAATCTTTTCTTTTCATTATGGCTTTTGGCACAAGAAGAAATTTAACGCCCTCTTTTCCCCACATTTTATGGCACAACAAAAACAGCATTGCCTGCAAACTTTTTTAGCAAAATTTCATTTGAGTTCTTGTCTTTAAAATTCGCCCTGAAACGTAGTTTTTCCAAAAGGATAAGATGACCGACACAGGGTGAAACTTAGACCTTTTACATAACCTGTAATTATAGCTTCATGGATTCATATGGCTTTGGTTAACGAATTAATAAAATTAAGAAAAAAAATTAAAATAAAATTTTTCAATCAAAAAACATTGCAAGCATCAGAAAAGCAATCATCTTGCACTCTGTTATGCTCGCCACTGTACGCACATATACATATGTATGTATGTTAGCCTGTATGAATAGCCATTCCTAGCCAATTTCCACTCTTTTTATTTCAACGTCTTCGATTGTGCGCGTTCTGTTGACTTTGTTGTTGGGATCTTTGGCGGCTCTGTGCATGCTTCTTCCTATTTCTCATTTAGCGTATTTGTCTTTGTTCGTTACCCGGCTTTTGTTTTCATATAAAGTTTTGTGTTTACCAAACTTTCTTCTTTGTAGTTAGAGCAACAACAGAAAAAAAGTTGGCACAAGATGTTGTTTTCTCCTATCCACTTTATCATCTATTTGGTGTTTTTGCCCCTTGCCTTTTCTTTAGCGTACATTTATTTGCTAAAAATGAAAAGGTTTGCAAATAAATGTTTATTTCTTAATTGCATTTGTCTTTGCATGACAGCTGAGTGGGATATTTGACGTTGCCAGTTGTCGAATGAGAAATGAAACGCTCTACGCAGGCTGCCTCTGCCGCTAGATTTCTCCTCGGCACTTTTTTCCGCAGACTCTGTCTTTGCGCGACTGCTCCGCATATCTTTTTTCCGCAAACTGCCTCTGCTTTTCGATTCTTGTTTGTTTCAGTTTCTGTAGCAGCCTTTGATTTACCATCCCCTCAGCCCCCATTTCAACGCTTCATTCATTTTGTCATTCGTTTAATGTTTCGCCTTTTTGGCGCACAATGCTAGCGATTGTTATTATTGTTGTTATACGAGTGTGGAAAAACTAATGGAAATAAACAAAAACTGAGTGTGGAAATGAGATTTCATGCTAAAAGACCAAAAGAAAAATATAAAAAAATAACAAAAGCAAAAGCAAGCCTAATAAATTTGAAATGGTGCAAAAAAAAAACTGATTCGTGTTGTACACACACACACATAAATGTGCAATCATATATGTGTATATGTAAATACAAACAGACACTGACAATTTTATGATGTGAATTTTCAGTTATTTACTTAACTCTCGAAAATTTTCTGAACAACATGCAAAATGAAAGAACTGAACTTCACAGCAAATGGCTGTGTGTGTATGGAATGTACGCACACACTTGCATATGCATATAAAGTACCCGCATGTGTGTTTGCATTTGCGCGTTTTTGGGTGCCCGTGAATGAGCGGATGTGGGAATACTTGACGTATGCGGAACAAGTAATTTTATGAGTAAACTTTTTATGACCTCATTAGTGCTTAAATATGCTGGTATAGGTAAGTACATATGTAAATGTGCATGTGTGTATGTGTACAAGCTGAAAGTAATTCACTCTTCTACAGTTCAAAAAATGCGCTTACATAAAGTAAAGAGTTGTATACACACAACTACAACTGTAAATTTGCATTTCGCGCTTGTGCGGGTTTTATGCGTCAACAACAACTGGTTTTACCACCAACAACAAGTGAAAATAAAATAAGAATTAAAAAGAAATATGTAAAATTTGCAAAAATATTCACATTTAAGTTTGTGCTATAAAAACTTTTTCAAAGTGGCTAATAAAGTTTTGCGGAATTGCCTATATCAATAAGGTTTTTTGTTTTTTCTATCTATACGCCAATTTCATTGCAATTTTAGCAAATGAATAAAAATAAAATATCTAAAAATTTTAAAATTCATTAAATTAGATTGCTAAGCCTTGTAGAATTCATTTTTAGCACAGTTTTTTGACAGTTTGATAGAATTTTTGGCGAATTTTAATTTCACATAAAAACTGAAGGGGTTAGGAAAAACATGATTATTTTCAATAATTTTTTTCGCTAGTCAATTGCTGAAATACAAAAATAAAAACATAGCATTAATACATCAGGTTTCGCCTTGACTTTGGCAAAATTTCAAAAAAAAGAAATAATAATAATTTTAAAAATTATCGCTGTTTGCGTGGAGCCCGTTTCTCCAGAAGACACTTGCGGCGATCATCACAAGTCCTTGAAGACTCATCTAAAATCAATCGGTGAAGACAAAATTCGTTTTATTAATACATAATCTTGAGCCTTATTGAAGTTCTTTATTTTCAAAATTAACCATATGGCGGCCCCAGGAAATATTTTTCGGAAAAAACCGAAATTGTTTAAAAAATCGACATTTTTGAAAAAAAATCCATCGATCAGGCACGACTGTTTTTATAATTATATATATATAGCAGTGTAAATTTTATTGAAATCTACCAAGTGGTTTTTAAGTTACAGTGATAACCAGTTCAAAAAACATAGTTTTGAGAAAAACGCATTTAAAGTTTTGCTATCGTTTTATGTGTCATCTATTCCTGGTCCATAGATTAATTCTTCAGCCATCATAGCAGTTTCCAAAATATCGCCTTGAAACCTTTCTAGAATCACGTCTCATGGTAAATTACTTCAAAAAATAATTTATTTTAACACACAATAAATCGACTGCTCAGTGCAACGACTGCAGGCACCGGAGCGCCCGAGCGCTAGTTGTGAATTGTTGAATAACTCGAAAAGTATTTGTCGAATTCACTTCAAACTTTCACACAATATTTTCCAGACATTATAGTTTAAAAAAATTTAAAAAAAGAAATTCAGTTTTTTAAAAGTTTTGACTATTCCTAAGCCCTTAATCTAAGATTTCTGCACATTACTGAATACTATTCAAAAAATTTCTGGGGCTGTGGTTCCTAGGTCGAACATAGACTCTCAACAAATAGATTATAATTTGATTCATTAGAAGCTAGAATTTTTATATATCTCCACGAATATCTTGCTTGCTACACTTCTGCATCCACCTGTCGCCGCCAAGTGTTGGCTGACTTCCCGCGTCTGTGACTCCCTTGGGGACTCCAATCCAACGCAGCTCCTGTGATGTCGTCCAGGGGTTTGCGCAATGTTTGTTGGAATAGAATACAAGATTGGGTTCTTTAATCATGCTGCATCTAAGATCGATAGAAAGTATAAAATAAGGTTTACAAAAGCGAAGGAGCTGTGCGACCTAAAAAGAATGTTATATCTCTTAAAGCTCTATGCATTTTGAGTCCTTCCTCTATTTTTTTTGTTAGTTTTTTTCAAGCTGTCCGAAATATTGACAAAAGTACCATATCAATACCAATGCTATGTTTGGCATGCTCCCACTAACACTATTTTATTCCTCGGTTGTTTTCCACCTTGGAACTACGTTAGCATTTCTTCAAGTGGGAACCGCCTTTATGTCTATTAACACAGCAGGTTCCTGAGTCCTGGTTCCGCTCCTGTGGATATATAGAGACTTTAAGCCATCGATAGTAGCCACTCTATCCACTGTGTTGAAAAGCGGTTGGGGAGGATGTGTCATAGTCCAATTCTCACAAATTATTGTCTTGCCTTCTATGTATTTGATACTGTTGTGAGTATTTGACTCAAGCGTCTGTATATGTGATCGGTTTTTCTAAAACAGTTCATCTCCACTGCCAGCAAAGGTGCTTACAAAACTTAAAAGAACAAAAGGAATTTGTTAGGGTTTTTTGCAAAACTGTCGAATTATGACATAGCTGAATTAAAATACTAACGTATCAGGCGAAATATGTCCAGAAGAACTTCAACAAATAATAATCTGGCTGGCATTGCGACCTAATTAATACTCATTCCTTACTTAATATTTATTATCTAAATATTACAATAGAATAGTATTAAGGACCCTAATACCTTTTTCTGCTTCTACTGCTGCTGTTGTTGCTGTTGCTGCTGCAGTTGCAACTGTTGCTGTCGCTTCTGGTCTTTCCTCTCTTAGTCAATATGGCTGAACTTCATCACAACTGTGGCCGCGAACGTTTTTACGGCACTGCTCGTTCTTCACTGAAACGTTTGCAATGGAAGGCCACATGCTCTCAACTGTATTCGAGTAACTGAGGCAAAAAGCCCGTATGAAACGGTGTAGGCATTCCAAGAAACAGCAGAGCCCAGGGAGTATTTGAATTAGATAGTAGTCGATATCGCCATGCTTCCTACTCATTCACCCTTCAAGATTTGGTACGACTTTGTATGGTTACCAGCCTTTGGTTTACTCATCCCATCTTCTTTGCTATTCGGCCATCGATCGCGTTCTTTTTGCAGACTTTTCTGATACAGTCGGCTTCACTTCTTGCACTTCTATTACTTGGTGAAACCGTACATATTTCAAAGCACTGATGACGAGGTAAAGTTTGGTGATGAAACGAAAGATGGTGGTTTGGATGATGGTGGAAACGTGTGAAGTGGATTATGATGCCGAGAAAAACTTTATCTTTTTCTTTTACTCATTACAATTGAAGCTACTTAATTATAAGTTTAATTTTACTTTGATTAATGATTTAGCATTAATCTGTTTTCATAGTCTGTAAGAAATACTGTATTTTTTAGACTATTAATTGAATTAAATGAACTAATTAAGGCGATGTAGGTCTCTCAAAGCCTTATTATATAAGAATAATGGAGTAGTACATAATAACCAAATTTTATTCCTGGAAGCTCCTCAAACTTCGAATCTTGATGAAAATCTCGTTCTGGGTTTTTTTTTTCATCACATATTTGAATTAAAAAAGTTGTATATCCACCCGTTTTCTTTAAAATGACAAAAATTTTCAACACTAAAGTTTACATAGCACATCAAGTACTATTTTTGAACCCTCTTTCGATTGTTCTTTTCTTTTTTATTTTTATAATATTAACAAGTTCCCGCTGTTTTCTTGATGAAAACACAACTTTATTCTGAAAAACTGGTTACAAGTGAATCATTGAAAGTATTGCCCATCATTGGCTACTACTTTTTCCCATCTTTCTGGTAGATCTCGTATACCGTCGCGGTAACACTGTTCATCTTTTGAGGCTATCCACGGAGCAAGCCATTTTTTGCTGTCTTCAGCTGGTCAGCTAGATCATGTGCCATCGATCGGAACTGGTAATAATCGGACGGCGCAATTTCTGTAGAATATGGCGGGTGGGGTAGGATTTCCCATTTCAGTGTTTCTAGGTGGGTTTTAACGGGTTTGGCAACGTGAGGCCGAGCGTTGTCATGCTGTAGAATCACTTTTTCATGCCTCTCCGCGTAATGCGGCCGCTTCTCGTGCAGTGCTCGGCTCAATCGCATCAATTGAAGTCGATACCGATCCCCAGCGATGGGTTCGCTTGATTTTAACAGTTCATAATAAATAACACCAACTTGGTCCCACCAAATACATAGTATAACCTTCGCAGCGTGAATATTCGTCCGAGGCGACGACGTAGAAGCATGACCGGGCAGTCCCCATGACTTTTTTCTTTGGATTGCTGTAATGAATCTACATATTTCTCATCGGCCGTCACGATGCGATGAAGAAAACCCTTCCTTTTTCCCGCTGGAGCAGTTGTGCACAGGCGAAAAATCGACGTTCAACATCCCTTGGTTTTAACGCATAAGGAACCCAAGTCCCTAGTTTCTGAATCATTCCCAAGCCTTGCAATCGCTTGGAAATGGATTGGCGGGTGACTTCTAACACTGAAGCAAGCTCTTCTTGTGCTTGGCATGGATCCTGATTGAGCAATGCCTCCAATTTCGCGTCTTCGAAGGTTTTTGGCCTTCCTTCACGCGGACGGTCGTCAACATTAAAATCACCGTCTTTGAAGCGACGGAACCAAACTCGGCATGTTTTTTTTACTTAAAGCAGCATCTCCATAAATTTTTTGTAGCTCTCGATGCGCTTCAGCCGCCGTTTTTTTTCGAATGAAAGAGGAAAATCAACACTTCCCGCAAATGACGATTATTTGGCCCAAAATCAGATATTTTCACAAAACCAAAAGTATATGATACCAGAATAAAGTCACTAATGTGTCAAAGTAGTTTGCTTACCATATGTCCAAGCTTGCTTTATAACGTTTAGGTTATGTTAAAATCGACTAGCACACACTGTTGGCGGCATTTATTGACAAACGGCGAGAACTTAGTTGCGCACCTTATATCTTTTTTTATTCTCTTTTATTTTTAAGAAGAGACATTTAGTAGAAGGTCTGGATATGAGATAAGACCCCCATTTGGCCGTAGAGCGATTCCATGTGAAGTACTTGGGTATTATAAAAAGTAAACTGAAAAAAATTACAATAATAATTTTACCATTTATTCAAAGTGGAAAATTTTGGTATTGTGTTTTTTATAGTAAAAACTTTCGGGCGTTTTTAACATTGAAAAAAAAATTTTTTTTATTATTATTTTTAATAAGTAATTTTTCCGCATAAAATTAACTGTTTAAAAAATTCTTGATCTATTTTTCAAAGTTTTTTGTACAAAAAATTTTACTTATTATTTTTGAAAACCACTGTTTTTTTATTTGTTCATTATTAGTTGAGGTTATGATCAGTAATTCTAATGGAAAGTCAACTTTTTTTTCAAAAAATATATTTTTAAAAACAATTTTTAAGTGTAAAATTTACTAAAAAATATATTTTTTAAAAGTAATTTTTAAGCATAAAATTTAATTTTTTGAACTTTTTTAATATGTTTTTTGTTATATTTTTGTACAAAATATTTTTCTTACCATATTTGAACCGCCTCAGACTGTTTTTATTATTTTTCCATTAGTAGTTGTAGCTGAGAATTTGCTATGTGATCTCGTTGAAAATTTTTAGCAAAGAAACTAAATTTTTTTCCGAAAAAATTGTTGCAAAGTTATTTTTTATCATATAAAAAAATGTTTTTAAGTTATTTTTTTACATATGAAAAGTTTTTTTGTAATATAAGTTATTTTTTTCACATAAAAAATTTGTTTAAAGTTATTTTTTATTATAAAAAAATGTTTCAAAGTTAATTTTAATCATATAAAAATTTTCTTTAAAGTTATTTTTTTTCCAAAAGAATTAAGAAACAAAATGCTTGAAAATGTTAAAAAGAACCGAAAGTCTTTAAAAATTCTATCTTAAATATGCTTACTTTGAATAAATATTAAAATTATTAACTCTTGGTTTTAATTTTTATTTTCATTTTGCTTTTTGTTATACACAAAAGCTTTATTTTATTTAAGCCATAGAAAAATATTATACAATCTTAAAACTACTGGGTCAACATAGAATCGCGCTATGAACACTCAACCTATAGGAAGTTTAAAGACGAATGATTATTTTTAAAAGTCGTCCATAGATTCGTAATGAGAAACCGTAAAAACCCCTTTCTGCATAGTCTCAATAAAATCAACTAATAGGTTGACATTTGCACCTCTTTTGAGCGGCTTCTGGCTCACAAGGTAGGTAGGTAGGTAGGCAAGATGGCAAGAGTACCCCAGGTACACTACAAGTAGCACTTACGTGCCATTTTGATACCATAATGTGGCCCACTACCTGAAGGGATTAAGGGAGGAGATAAAACCGTCTACAGCCATCCAGTGCTGTTGATGTAGCGGAGGAGAGAAAAGGGATCTAGGCTGGAGAATTTCATCAAGATATCCCCAAAGGGGACGCTGAGGAATCTCAAGAGCCTAGCCGCCAGAGCCGAATATTTGCACAGAAAGTGTTCCAAAGTCTCTTTCTCTGCAGGATCCCCACAGCTTCTGCAATGGGGGTTGTACGGAATTCCAAGCTTCTCCGCATGAGTGCCGACCACCCAGTGGCCAGTGATCACCGCAATGAGTTTGGAAATTAAATGGCGGGGGGTTCCCATCACCATAAGCGTTCTGTTTATATCGTATTGAGGCCATAGTGCTTTTGAAATAGCACACGATGAGACAGACCTCCATCTATCTTGCGCTCTTTTTAGAAAGAAGTTGTGTAGTTTCCCTTTAACGACGGCCAAGGGGATACCGATGTCTGGGAAGGGGGCAGCTGGATCCGGTTCTGCCGCCCCCTTCCTGGCAAGCTCATCGGAAATTTCATTTCCCTCTATATTACTGTGCCCAGGAACCCAGATGAGGGAAATGTTTCCTGCACGTTCGAGACGTTTAAGTTCCTCCTTACAGGAGTTCACGAGAAGAGAGCTGCAATACGGCGACGACAGTGCCTTGATTGCAGCTTGGCTATCGGAAAAAATATTAATGTCTCCCTCCCAACAGAAGACCTCTGCTTGAAAGACACTGCTTGTCTCCGGCAGTTTATAGGAGACCGAAATGCTGGCTGATTTAGAATAGACCCCCGCTCCCACTCCAGACTCCATTTTGGATCCGTCAGTGAAAACAGACATCTGTATCCGCACCAACTCTCCCCTCTTTCCAATCTTGCCTGCTCGGAAAGATAGCCCTAGCACAACCATCAAAGCACAGTTTGCGGATGGAGAGGACGGTGCGAATATCAGAGAAGGAAGGGGAGATCTGCTTCAAGATGCTGCTATGTCCTACAGGAAGTTTGTCACTGCTGCACTCGGTAAACAGAATTTGCAGGTGTCCCCCAGATATTTAGCCACCGCTGCTACCATTGGATTATGAGCACCTATACGGAGTCGAATATTTGCAAATAAAGAGTGGACTCTTTGGCAAATCCAGATGTTTATATACGCTGGACGAAAAACTCGTCCTAAGCACTTACAAAGGATGATACAATTATTATTACTGTTGTACTATCATACAAATATAGGTAGATAACCATCAAAAGAGGAAGCAATCTTTATTTTTAAATTCACAATAACATTTAAAACCCATTAAAAATAAAGTTAATTCTTTAAATGAACAGCCGCCTACTGCCAATTTATTCCAAACCACTCCACGAATTATTCCGCACCTTCACCATTTCAAAGTCAAATTTTCAGAGCTTGGGTCACATTCTTAAATCAGCGGTGAACGCTCAAATCCGCTCACGCACATTAATGACAACCCAATGACACAGCTAAATGCATCTACAAAGCACTGAATAGGAAATCCTACAAACGACCCAAATTGACCTGACCAAAATAAAATGAAAATTGCGCACAATATAGTTTTTGGTTATTCCACAAACACATACACTCTTATACTTATATACGTGAGCCATATGTGTGCGTTTGGTTCCGTTCCGTCGACATAGTCATTAAATAAAAGGATTTTGTTCATACAAATACGGCTTTTTGGTTTTAATCTCATAAACCAATTAAAGTGCATCATTTGGTGAACGCAACTGTACAGCGTGGTGAAGCGTGCATTTCAGTATGTCGCGGCAACGGGGTGGAACGAAAAATATTTGAATTCGAGAAATCTTCACCGTAAATTGGAAACTATTTATTTTCAACATATGTATCTGAAATATTTTTTATGGAATTTCTATATTATAAGATCGCGATTTTCCACAACTTTTTTTTAATATTGCAATTTGAATAAAAGTCACATAACTTGACTCAAATTTTCCATTGAACACCTTTTTCTCAGTTAATTTCGTTAATTTCATTTATTTCAAGTTTAAAATCGAATTATTGTTTTTACAGACCACTTAGAACTTATAACATATGAGCTTAAATTACTACAGATAATTATTAAATAAATTAAAAAAAAGAATTTAAAAATTTATAAAATTCATTCTTTGAAACCGAAAAGTCAAGAGGAATAGAACTAGAGATCTCAATGAATTCTCTTAAAACGCGGGCAATAGGAGCATTACGCGCATAATTCGTGTTAAGAAATTTAAGATGAAATAGGTAAGTATTGCGTAGAGATCTAGTAGGAATATGATAGTGAATGCTACGTAATAGGGAGGACTAAAAACAAAAGACAGTGAGAGTATAGACCCTCAACTCTCTAGAGACTTTAAGTGAATTAAAATCAAACGGGAATGATAGGAAGGGATAGGATTTGGAAATTTTAATTCCCTGAGAGTATATTTACGTTCAATTCTCTCAATAGCAAATTGGTGGCAAGGCCTCCAGATAAATATTGCATATTCTAATCTAGAGCGAACAAATGAAGTCAAAAGTAATTTGTGAGTGTAAGGGTCCGAGAACATCGAGCTATTACGCCGTATAAAACCTAAGATTGAGTAAGAAGTGGACACAATAAAGTCAATGTGACTGTTGAATGAAAAATGTGAGTCAAAGATCACCCCTAGATCTTTGAATTCATGAACAGAGTGAAGTAAAGTATTATCAATGCTGTAAGATGACTGGAAAACATTTTGAGTTTTGGCGGAAGTGACATGAAAACATTTCTTAATATTTAGAGAGATGCCAGAGTTACTGCACTAGCGAATGAGCGCATTAATTTTCGTTTGCAACATAGGAACATGATCGTTTTTTCTAATAGCAGAAAGCATTTTCAAATCATCAGCATACAATGAAAGGTTCCGAACATTAACCCTCAATCAGTACCATAAAACATCTGTCGGATAAATAAGATTTCAACCATTGAAAGACAACAGAATGAAAACCAAGCGAGGCTAATTTACGTAATATAATTGTATAGAAGCACTATTAAATGCTTTTGAAAAGTCCGTGAAAATACAATCGACTTGAAAACCTTCAGCAAAAGTCGAAAGGCAATATTCACCAAATGCAGCCAGGTTGGAAACTGTAGACCTAACCGAGATAAATCCATACTGATTAGGCGAGATTAAGCTCTTAGTTTGCAAAGTACATTATAATAATATATACAAAGCTTCGAGATCGGCCTATAGTTGCGCACATCATTCTTTTTGCGAATTTTGAAAATAGGTGTGATACTCGTAGTTGTGATTTTCCAATCGTTGATATAAACTCCCGAAAATAGCGATATTTTAAAAATTAGTTTGAGAGGAGTGATAATAGCCGCGCAGTTTTTAAGAAAAATTACGGACAGCCCATGCTTATTGTGCGCACTTCAATAAATCAAGCAACAAAGGAGCCAGAAATGCGGCATTTTGAAAGCTGCGGCTGAGTATTTACTCATCTTGGCTATTTTTTGTTTTTTATCTGGAGAGGGAATCTTTCATAGATACCGCAAAATAGGCGGCATGCACGATTCATACTGCCCGCTAAAGATACACGTCATTTGAGACCGCGCACAGTCAATAATGTCTTACTAAACTGGACTTGGGAAACAGTGCACCTACGTGCTAAACTCTCAACTCCGTGACGTCCGGCACTCTCCCTGCGGAACTGCTTCAACGTATTAATTCGCAGGGTTGATAAGCTATGTACGAGTATAAAGCTCCGTCAATTTCTATCGGCTATTGCCTCTCACTTGATCAATGTATCTAAACTCTTTTTGAATTCTGGTAACATACGCGGAGGTAGTTGCACTCCGCCCTTCCACTCTTTTTCTAGCACCAAAATGAACTCGATTACGTCGGTTGCATTTGGAAATCTTCTTTCTGTTATAAAGCGTGGCCAGTGGAAACTGACAGCTTCCATGTTATCTTCTGCATTGGTACACACAGAGTAGTAGGGCTGTCATCGTGACCGAACCTATGAAGATATTTTCTGAATCCGCCGTGTCCAGGTAGGAACTACGTCACGTCATATCTTGCATCGGTGACACTTCGATTTGATATATGTAAGTCTGGAATAATTTTATAGGTCCATCGTTCTTTGTTGAATGTATTCCATCGATTTTGCCGCCTTGTTAGTGAAACACGTCGTTCTTCTTCTTTAACTGCCTTTTTACCTATTTCAGCTCAGCCCTGCATCTGTAGAATAGCCGTTTCATCGCATCTGCGAGAATATCCGCTGGTATCGTGCCTGCTATCAAAATGCCCGCATTATCAGATACAAGCCCTTAGGGTACTTAGCCTATCTACATTTTGGATATGAGCGTCTAGATATGTGTATTTTCTCATCTTATGTATCTGTGTAACCCTCACTACGAAAAAATATTTGAAAATATACCTCCGCTTCTTAGACTGGAAAGATATAATGGCGTCTAGTATTGTTGAATTGGCGGCCGCCGTAGCCGAATGGGTTGGTGCGTGACTACCATTCGCAATTTACAGAGAGGCCGTCGGTTCGAATCTCGATGAAACACCAAAATTAAGAAAAACATTTTTCTAATAGCGGTCGCCCCTCGACAGGCAATTGCAAACCTCCGAGTGTATTTCTGCCATGAAAAAAGCTCCTCATAAAAATATTTGCCGTTCGGAGTCGGTTTAAAACTGTAGGTCCCTCCATTTGTGGAACAATATCAAGACGCACACCACAAATAGGAGGAGGAGCTCGGCCAAACACCCAAAAAGGGTGTACGTGCCAATTATATATATATTTATATATATATTGTTGAACTAACGGGGTAGAATAATGCTCTTCCCAAGGAACTGTAAGTAATGATTCTGTATCACGTTGGTTGCTCACTTAATTTCCCATGAATTAAGGATGACAGAATACCAGATCTCGAGCATCAAGTGGAAGCTTGGGATGACTCCTCGCTACTCATCATTCAGTTCTCTATTTCGGCCTTCAAGCATCACAAGGCAATAGGTCTCAATTCGTTAATGAATTTAATACCAGCGTACAACTTTTCAATCTTTGCAAGTTGCTCTCTCTTCACATATTCGCATAAACGGATTCGTCCATTATAGAGTATCAAAGTCGAAGTACACGGTTTCCCAAAGGTTATACCATTTAAGTATATTATACAATTCGATTTAAATATCTAATAAGCGACTCCACTAGATACTTCTAATATCCAAATTTCCTCTACGGCTTTCTTTAACGCGGCGGAATCTTTAGCTCGATAACGTCAGGCATAAGCCGTCATAAATGTCTAGCGATATGTTTTCAGCTGAGGCCAGCGTACCATTTGGAAGAAGCGCCAGTTACTGTTGAGGGATACGCCGAGTTAGTCTACGTTTTCTGATGATCTGGTGAGAGAAATTTCTTGCTGCTACAGAAAAGAGTCCAGTCTAGGAATGCACGCCATATCTACAAGGTGGCGCAAACGTCATCGCTCTGCTCTCTCAAAATGCTTTAGTTTTTCCAAGTGGCGACAAATATCACTTCTTGAAGAGTATGGAATAAGACTTAATGCTGTCAGGTCTGGTTGGCTCCGGAGTAGCCGTTCTGCTGAGAATAAAGCTGAAGATGTCGCAGGAAATGCCGGTGTATCGACGGCATGACATGAAATCAGACACCAATCGGCGGTCTTTAGAGCGAGTTTCGGTAAGAGGCTTGAAGATGTTCCTTTACCAAATGCAGGAAGTACATTAGCTATTACCTGTTGGCTGCCATACGCTAGTTACGCTTAAGTTATCGCATAACGTGAGAGACAACTTTTCATTGAAAATGACTATGAGCGACGAAGCCGATTTCCATCTCTGAGGATATGTGAGTAGGCAAAATTATAACTTCTGGGGCACCGAAAATCCACGTATAACCTACGAATATCTAGTACAATATATCCGCTCAAAATTACGACATGCTGGGCTGTGTACGCTGGAAGCCTAATTGGGCGTAATTTTTTCGTAAATGTCGCGGCGAGCGCTTTAGACCCATGCTTCTTTCTCCCTCCTCTATTGGCTGAATTGGTACTGGAGAGCATGTGGTTTCAAGAAGACAGAACAGTGCCACATAATGCACAATCCCAAATCTGAAAGCAGCATTCCGGGCTTGCCTAATTTCTCGTTTCGGGAATTTGCATTGGTAGGCAGAAGTTATGAGTCTATATCAATGAGCCTCAGGTTCTAGAGACCTTGAAAGGTAATATCCGCCGAGAATGCCGAAACTTATCGCTGGAAGTTCCGGCAAGAATTTTGGGACGTGGCATAAATTGGGCCCGCAAGGCCAATAATTCTAGCGACAGCCTCTTTGGCCGATATCAATTTCTCGTCTCAACAAGCTAAAAGAGCCAACGTTATTTATTTATAAAAAAATTACACCCAAAGAACATCGAGTGGCAACTTTTGCTAAGAGAGAATCGCTGCGGTTCTTGGTGTTCGAATCTGCTAAAGGTATTCTCTTCACCTTCGTTAAATTCAACCCTTTTTAATATGGAATGACAAAAGGAAGTTATAAGTTCAGGTTATGAATTTTTAAAGATGAGTTTAATTGCACTAATTCCGCTTTTCGTCAGTTTGTCAAATATTTGTTAACGGTTACAAATGCAATTTTTGTTCCACCCCTCGCAAAATCCATGTAGGAGATTTGGATTTCCAATAGCAAATGGAGTTTGAATAGTAGAATAATTGCAGGGATATTTTTTGATAGCATTAGTTATTTGGGTGACAAATTTTTAGTCAAAGTTCAATGATTATAAAAAGACACATTTGAGTAGTATGTGTATGTATGTGTGCGTATTTACCAGCATAATGTGAAGCAAAAACATATGCAAATCTAAATGTTTATTTAAGCTTATTTGCTGTTTATTTTCAAACAAATACCAAATCTGTGTTTACAACCAATTCAGTTTTTAATTTAACTGCCAATTGGACTCTTTTTACCACATTAGTGGACAAATAGAAAACTAAATATGAAAATTAATTTATACTACCGAATTATTTTCTGCGTTAAATGTTATTGGTGAACATTTTAGTTGCGTGCAAAATTAGTAAATATATTTGAGTGGTTTGAAAGGGGGAGAAATTTGTACCAGAAAGTACCCGCGCATATCCAGAAGATGGCCACCATGAGAAGCAAGACGGCCACAGTGAGATTAAATGAAGCGGGTTGCTGAGAAGAAAAAATGTATGGTAATGCCAATCTATTATTGCGACAAGCTCAGTACACCTCGGAAAGGACTGATAAAATCGCCTCAAAAGTGGCATTCAAAAGCCGTTTTGCCAGTCTCTTTCCATCTGAGGGAGAATGGAATAAGCGATTCTTACTAAACAACTTCGATACTCTAGTCTATACGGATGGCTCTAAGATTGATTGTGGTATTGGAAGGATTGGAGGTATAAATTCTCGTAGACTCAAAATTGAAAAATCTGTGTGTCTTCCCAAAGCTTGCATAGTCTCTGTGAAACAGTCCACATCCAATTAGCACAAAAGATGCCATTTCGATACACCCCTAGTAGAACCACTATGTTTTATTAGTCGAACCATCTCGATTTGACTATGAATCTGACTACATATGTCGTGAATTTTCTTTTCCGCAATCTCGTAGAGCACCAAGACTTGGGCACTCATACAAATAGCGATTTTAGATTATTTTTGATTCCAGCTTCTACATCTACTATTGTACGGCCATCCCATCTTCCTGGTACGGTCTCCCAATGGCTAGTGGCCGGTTATTGTTGAGGTAATTCTGAATATGTCTGCCCATGGCTTTCTTAACAACCCCTCAGTTCTAGATTTGTTGAAATTGGGCCACGTTTGTTTAGTTATTATGCAGGTATTCGTGTTAGTCCATCTGTGAATGGCCTGCTTTTGGAACAGCGAGAAGAGCTCATTTTTGCGCACACCTTGGGCACAGCCTGTTTCTATAGCTTCGGATTCGTTAATGAAAATGTACTATACAGAAGATTTCAAACTGGCTCCTAGGATATCGAGGATTTTTTCGAAATCTGCTATTGGGCTAATGTCATTTAAGAGTTTCCATTTTTTTGTTAATAAAAAACTTCTTCGTATTTATTTTCTTAGCTTGTGTCTTTCAGTGTTTACATTTACAATGAACTGTACGACGACATAGACATAGCGCAGCGAATAAAGATCCAGCTGCGTCGTTGGTTCAGTCATGTCGATCGACATCGGAAAGATCAGGTGCAGTGACTTCACTTAGAGTGTCTAACTGGCGCCGATTACCACGAGAAAGAAACGACTGGCGCGATTTGTTATACTCGACCAAAATCGCGTAAGAAGAAGAGTAGGGAAACGCAGGTGCCAATCTATGGAATCTAAGTGCAAAAAAAGTGCAAAGTTTTAAAAATCTGTTAGTTGCTTCCTATCATTAAAATCACTGTTTACCATCCAGGTGCATTATATGAAACATACTCAAAGTAAGCGATTTAGGCGAAAAATTAAATACATATGGGTATTTATTACAGGGTGACAAAAAATAACTGTATACAAACTCCTCCGTGCAATTAGATGAATGTAAAAATTTTTTAACGAATGCTCTTATTTTGTGATTGTTGTGTGTGTTCTGAAGTACAAAAAAAGTATTAGTTTCATTTCTAGCTCTTTTTAAGTACTTTGTGTAACGATGTCAAGTAGTCATTCAGCTATTATAGCCCTGCATCAGCTAGGAGCGCGCAACTGTGAGATAGCACGTAAGCTTGGAATTGCACGTTCTTTGGTTTCTCGTGTTATCAAACGATTTAAGGAGCTTGGTAATGAAGGTGACCGTCCTAGAAGAGGAAGAAAACGCACTGTTAACACTTCCAATAACCGAAAAATCATCAAAAAAAGAGTTCAACGAAATTCTATGATCTCGATGAGAAAAATTACTCATGAGACAGGCATCAATCGTGAATCAGTTCACCTTATAGCAAAAAAAGAACTTGGACTTAAGCCTTATAAACTACAAAAATGCCAGCTGCTCACAGATGAAAACAAGAAAGTAAGACTCGAAAGATGTCGCTCGCTCCAACGTCGGGCCGCAGGTACGGGTTGGGAAAAAATCGTCTTTACGGATGAGAGGCTGTTTACCGTTGAACAAGCTCACAATCACCAAAACGATAGAAATTGGTCTACAGAAGGCCCTGGAACATCGTCCAGCGAAAACAACCCATGAGTGGTACAAAGACAGTTTCCCATCTTCCATTACTTCTCAAAAATGGCCACCCTACTTACCGTATCTGAATCCGCTAGATTACAGCATTTGGTCGATTTTGGAAGCAAGGGCCTGTACAAAACACCACAAAACTTTGGAGTCCCTGAAGCAAGTGTTGCGTCGAGAGTGGAATCACATAACGGTAGACGAACTACGTCCTATAGCCCAAAATTTTTTGAAACGTTTGAGCTTGTGTATTCGTGCTAAAGGTGGCCACTTCGAAAGTGGCTGAATATAATGTTACTCAAACATTGTCTATTAAAATTTCACAATTTGTTTAGAGCTACTATCAATGATAAATTTTATTCATTAAAAAATGTTGTATACACTAATTTTTTGTCACCCTGTATATATGAATGTAATATATTATGATATGCAATACGATATGTATTTGTATGTGTATGCGCGCAAAGTATAATAGAATGTATAAATTACAAATAATTACAATTGAAAAGAAATTTTATTGCCAACATGCAATTGCATTAAAAATGAACAACTGTGCGGCCACTCAATTTAATAACTTTTTTTTATTTATGGAAATTTTTTAAAATAAATTTATATTTTTTCATCATTGTACATACAAGCACACGTTACGCTTGAGTGCCAATTAAATTAAGTTTCTGCAAAAAAAGCAAAACTTATTTATGTTAATAAAATGAACTAAATATCAAACATAGTAATGAAACTTTATATCTGTATACCTACATAGACATACATTAGGGCGGATCATTTTTTTTAAGTCGTTCCTATAATAAGGTTAACATAAAAGTAGATTATCTACTCAACTACCAATCCGTAATTAAAAATTAAGCATAATTAAAATTATAAAGATATTTTTTTCAGTATAATTCTGTGTTTTCTGCGCTACCGAAAATTATTATTACGAATGTAGGAAGAAACGTCAAAGTGAATACTAAATTAAATCGACGGCGGCAAAGAAAAGAGGTTGGTAGACCAAATTCTAATAAAACTAGATATTTTCATATATTGTTTCTCTTTGCCTTTTCCTCATATCGTTAATAATAGGATAATTAAACCAACCAAAAATACTAAAAATTCCACCAAACCCAGTTCTATGAAGGAAAACCTTTCAAAATAGTCTTGACAGTTATCTGTCAATTTTGGGGCTAAGCTGTCATACAAGGGGTGTTCAAAAAGTATGCCGAATTTCGAAATTTCGCAGGTTACTTATATTCGAATTTCGATTTAATATACTTCTGGCGATATGTTGGTACTCATGTCTCTCACTCATGCCCGCGATTTCGGCCATTTGGAATGTTCAGTTAATTGTTGACAGCTGCTTTGCTTGCACGTTTTTCGGCTCGTTTTCGATTTTACCTATTCAAAAAGATGGATCAAAGAACCTGTATCAAATTTTGTGTAAAAAACGAAATTAAATGTGCAGATGCACTCCGAATGTTGACTGTGCCATACGGAGAAGCTACTTTGCACCAAAGCAACGTTTCTCGGTGGTACAAAATATTCTCAGAAGGCCGAGAAGATGTGAGCGACGAAAAGCGTGCCGGACGCGAGAGCACTTCAACAACAGACGAAAAAACTGATGAAGTGAAGAAAATGGTATTGGCCAAACGTCGAATCACCGTTAGAGAAGTTGCTGAGGACCTAGACATATCGATTGGCTTGTGCCATTCCATTTTTCAATGATTTGGGCATGAGACGGGTCGCCGCACAACTCGTACCAATACTGCTCAATTTCGACCAAAAGCAGCATCGCATGAACATTGCTAATGAGATATTGTACTCCGTCCGCGACCACCCAAATTTTTTCCAGAGGGTCAGAACTAGTGACAAATCGTGGGTTTATGGTTATGACGTGGAAACCAAAGCTCAATCATCTCAATGGAAGCTGTCGCATGAACCAAGATCGAAGTAAGCGCGCCAAGTTCGGTCGAATGTAAGAGTTTTGCTTACCGTTTTCTTCGATTGCAGTGGTGTTGTGCATAATGAGTTCCTGCCACAGGGTAAAACGGTCAATAAGGAATATTACCTGCAAGTTATGCGCAATTTGCGTGAAGCAATTGCCCAGAAACGCTCGGATTTGGGGAAGAACAAAAATTGGCTCTTGCATCACGATAACGCTCCTGCTCATACATCGTTGCTTGTGCGCGACCAAAAACAACACACTAATGATGCCACATCCACCGTTTTCCCCACATCTGGCCCCATGTGATTTTTTCTTGTTCCGAAACTGAAGAGGCCCATGAAAGGACGACGCTACGCTACGATTGACGAGATAAAGACGGCATCGAAGGAGGAGCTCAACAAGATAAAAAAAATGATTTTTGAAGTGCTTCGAAGATTGGAAAAAACGTTGACGCAAGTGGACAAAATAGATATTAATGGATAAATAAATAATTTTTGAAAAAACTCAAAATTCACTAGACTTTTTGAACACACCTCGTATGTGAATGAGTAGATTAATTATTGTGGATTTATTGCTAATTACTGCATATGTGAACGTACTTTTAGCTGATTCAGATTCTTCAAAGAATTCTAAGAAACAAGTCCCTTAAAGCATAGCTTTAAAGTAAATTTCGAGCTCCCAAATTTTATAAGAAGCTATTTTTAGTGAACACAAAGTTAAAATGAAGATTAATAGAAACTACAATAGAATAATAAAAATGTAATTTTTTTATACAAGTTAGCACTTAGTGTAAAAATAATTTATTTTTGATATCCATTTTTTTATTAAAAGGATTCGATTAGGACTTTTGAAGAAGCTTCTAGAGTTCTGGTCTTGTCGGTCTCACCTACATCTCAATACTAATAAGTGTAATTTGTCAAACACCATAACCTAGTCGTTTCTGGCACTCCCCTCCTGTCGGTTGGCGAGATCAAAGACATTGATGTAATCTGCGATGCCTCTTTTCTATTCAGTAACCACATCAATTTTATCGTATCTAAGTCATTTGCTGCGTTGGCTTTTGTTCGTCGAAATAGTTCTTATTACACAGATCCTATACTCTGAAACTACTCAATACATCTTTTGCTCGTCCAACGTTGGATATGCTGCATTCATCATATCGTCCCCTTAGTATTAAAATAGCCTATACATTTTTTGATGTTTTGAGAAAATGAATTTCAAACTTTTTGTCGAAAGTAGCTCTCACTCAAATTTCGTTATGTCTGTAAATATTTATTATTTTTTGACTGACGTTTTGACCCACTTTGTGGAACTAGAATTTGACAAAATTTTGACCACATATAAAATCGACGATGGAGAATCCAAAAATTCAATAAAAAAATAATAGCCTATGAGCACATAGGCTATTGTTATACTAAGGGGACGATATATTTATATGTTTAGTATGGGAATAAAGGGTTTTCCAATAGCAGGTGTTATTTTGAATAGGATTGCGATACCCAGAGAAGATTAACGATTTTTTATGGTCGGAATTGGGTGGTATTGATCTGAACACGTTTATTTTCAACATGCCGGCGCTACGTGCCACACAAGCAACGAAACCATTGATCTTTTACGGGAAAAATTTCCGGACCGTGCTATCTCTCGAAGAGGTGATTACAATTGGCCACCGAGATCTTGTGTTTTAACACTTTGTGACTTATTTCTTTTCGGCCAAGTGAAAGGAAAGGTCTACGCCAACAGCCCGGGGTCCATTCAAGACCTTAAAGATGGAATTCGTGAGGCTATCGAGGACATAGGGCAGCCACTTTGTTATATTGTCCTGTAAGCATGGACGTGGTGGTCATTTGACTGATGTTATTTTCCACTAATAACGGCATACCTTCCATTTTATAATGAAATAAGCATCCGATCATTTATATTAAAAAATAGCTTTTTTTTAATATCAAAACAACACCTCTTAAAAAAAAATTATAATTACACCAGACATTGCACCTTCGTATTACCATCCGTTCCGATCAACGATTAATGCAGTCAGCCGTTATTGGAGAGCTACTCGTATTCACTTCTTACGAGAACAACGCAAACTGGCTCAAAGAAAGGATCAAGTCAAAAGAACCCGAACTTTTCGTCAAAGGAATTCGTATGCTGCCTGAAAGATGGCACACTCTTCACATACGCGTAGTATTGTGTATTATTTAATTGCCTAAATAATTCGTATTTATTTCATTCAGATTTATTTATATTCCCGACGTCGTTTTAATTTTATTTTATTATTCAAGAAAGGCCCCATTAGAGCGTCACTTCGAGAACTCAACAAGATTTCAAATGCTATGTATGCTCAGTATCCTTTTATGCAGGATAAAAACCATGGACGTATGTGTATGTATGCTTAAACTTTCATGGACTGCCCACATTTCCAACACTGAAGTTCTTCGCCAAATGAATCGAAGTAGTCAGCTTCGGATAACGGTGAAACGAAGGAAGACGAGTATAAATTGCTACAACTTAACGTGGAAGAAAAAATCGAAGACTTCCTTCGATGAATTGGAATTAGGAGGAAATATTAGGCACTGAACGGAGTTACTGAATGGGGCAAGAGACAAAGAAGTTTTCAGCGAAATTACAACCCATATTTTTTAAGAACATAAATTTATACATAACAAATACACTTACAAATATATATTCTAGGTTATCGTTTTTGTCAGTAAGAACCTTTGTAGTTTATTGACTTTTCTGAAATAAATGAATAATAAATGATGGCGCTGCAAAGCAAATTATTATATTATTTTAGTATTGCAATAGGAAAAACGACTGTATGCAATTTTTTTATATGTAAATCCAACTAAAATTTGCCAGAAAGTCAAAAACCATTAAATTTTACGATATTAAAAAAATATTTTTTTTTTTTTTTTGTTAACTATTATTTTTTTACAAATAATAAAAACAATAATAATTAAAAACTAAAATCCATTAAATTTTACAATATTTCAAATAAATTTTTTTAATTTTTTTTAATTTTAATATATATTTTTATTATTTTTCTGTATTTATTTATAATAAATAAAATTATTATTTGATTATTTAATCAAATGATAATAATTAAAATCTAGAAGTTTGCAAAAAGAAAAATTTAATTTTAATTTTTTTTTTTCATCATAAATTTTGTTTACAATTAATAACGTATTTACAATTATTTCGGCGTTCAATTCTTTTTACTTCCACCACGAGGTGATTTTCTTAAAATTTCAGGGGCTCGAAATAGGCTTTAGTGCTATGCCCTTAGGCCCTTTTTTCATAGAATCCGAATAGGAAGGGTGTCGGAAAAAATCGCTATGCACAAATTCATCCGCTCTAATATACATACATACATTTAAGCGAAACAAGCACAAATTGCAGCAGACCTTGCCACACAGGCCAAAGCAGCAAATGCAACATTAATTGGAGAACCTGAGGGCAGAAGCAAACAGCAATTGTGTTCAGTGCCAGTGGCGAGTCAAATGCCCTTCACTATTGCAGATGACGGCAAGTCAAACACACATGCACATACACACACACACATGAAGACACATACTTATACACGTCACTCTTGGCGTTGCATTTATGTGGCTACAATCGTTATACTGTTGTTCTGTGTTGCTGTTACTGCTGTTGTTGTTGCTGCTGTTGCTGCTCTACAGTGGAATATGAGCGCAAAATATTTATTAATGTCAACGCTGAATTAAACACAAAGTTTATTGCCATTCCAGCACCCCTCCTTTACCCTCGTCGTGAATTTTGATTCTTCACTAGTCAGCTTGTGGCGACTTCACAACTGACTGGTCACATAGAATGCAACTGACTGGCTGACTATCTTTTGCCTAAAATCTTCATTTTAATAGTATTTTATAGCTTCATAGCTGTTGTTGCTGCTGCTGCTGCTCGACTATTTGGTTTTTATTTTTCGTACTATGTTACTTCGCCACAATGTTTTTTTTATGCTGTTTGTGTGTTTATTGTTGTTATTACAATCGTAAATTT
Source organism: Anastrepha ludens (assembly GCF_028408465.1). Classification (NCBI taxonomy): domain Eukaryota; kingdom Metazoa; phylum Arthropoda; class Insecta; order Diptera; family Tephritidae; genus Anastrepha; species Anastrepha ludens. The sequence goes on along the minus strand of NC_071500.1, from coordinate 104,936,167 downwards.
TGGTTGGCGGCGTTGCACTCGACTGATTCGGGGCAGCAATAATTTACATAGGCACACATTCATATTAACATGCAATATTTGTATGTATGTATGTCTGTATGCACCATTGCATTTACTTGTGTGTATGCATGCATGTGTATGTGTATGTGCATTCATAAGCTCATATCCACTTTGGTATTTCATAGTCTGTGGCATTCGCTCTGGCACGTTGCTGCTCCGCGTGACATATGCATGTATGTATGTATGCGTGTTTGCTTGCAACCCTTTTTGCAGTTACTCCAGTTTAGCATATTTTGTGTATTTGTATAGGTGAGAGTTCGTTTTTTTTTTTGTCATAACGGCATTAAAATATGTATGTGTAATTTTATTTTGCTATCGCTGTCGCCTTTTGACATTTTGATGACATTTGAGAATTGCTTAATTTTCTTACCTGTCACAGCGGTATAAAAAATACAGGCACACATATACATACAAAAGTATGTATACAGTCGAATAATAAAATATTTCTAGGTGTTGTCAAATGTCGCTGCAATTTGAGTCGTCAGTTTAAAAAATTACCGTGATGACAGATAAGATGATCACCGCATTCTATGCCTTTCCATCTGCTGTGGTTGAAGTGAGCAGAGCGGAAAGAATAATAACAACAAATAGGGCAAAGCCAGAAGTCATACAAACAATATTATTTTAGTGCATTAATTAAGATAGTGCTATTTTAGAATAAATATTAAAAAATGTATTTGGACGCTGCAGTTTCAGACGGTTTTAAGGGGTAAACGTATTTTGGAACTGCAGCCAAGTAGATTTGCTAAGGTCTAGCCAGACAGTTGCTCAGAAGGGGATGCTTTTGGAAACTTTAGTGAAACATTGCCCATTCTAGGGTCATTATACATACGAGAAGTGTGAAAAAAGCGAAAAATAATTAGACGATGAGAAACAATGGAAGTTACTAATGGAAGAACTCTGCCGCAGATAAAAAAATTCGGCTTTCGGTATTCATATGGCGCTCGCAACAGCTATATAGGAATACCAAACCACGCATAATTTAGTGTAAAATAAGATCAGTTCTCCTTTTCGCTTATGAAACATGCGACCAGTTGCAAAAAGATGTGCAAGCACTTCAAACTTCTGTTAGCCGCTGTCTCCTTAAAATTATGCACATATTCTGGCCGAATTCAAAAACTCTTGCTTTGACAACCCACAAAGCACAGGAAAAGGAAATTACCAACGGAATTGGAACTGGCTTGGCGACACACTATGCCAACTTAATAACGACGTCACCAAAAGTACAGTTGAGTGGAACACGCAGAGCAGACGCCACAGAGGTAGACCGTCTAACGCTTGGAGGCGAAGATGGAAAAGACAAACAAAACATAAAGTGCAGTTGAAGTACTAGCTTGAAATCGGGACCAGTGGAAACAATTTGTTGAGTCTCTATGTTGCATACAGGAATAAAAGAACGATAGGATCTTCCTTATACTAGGTAGATAATTCCATGGGATTTTGATATCCGGTAAATGTCCGCCGCTGCTTCGAGTTACATGGTCCATTTGATAAGTCGAACTTTTAACTACTCTTTCCAATAAATCTGGACGTAGGTATAGCGCCAGTGGTGGCTTGAATAATGCAACAAATCGTTTATTAGGCGTGTTGTATGGCAAGTTGCGCCGACTTGTTGGAAACAAATGCCGTCGATGTTTATCTGATTGTTGTTGGTATTTGGTGAAGACAACCACACGTTGACTGATTTACGGTGGTGTTAGCCGCTTCGCACTACTAATGAAGTTCATCAGGTTTGTAATATTAATGCCTTTTATATCAGCAGCCACAGCGAAGAGATGAGGGCCAATACTTAAATATTAGTTAAGGAGAAAGTGCTGAGTGAAATTCGAGAGCTGAGATTTTGTTGATCTCAAAAGATCTCTCGAGCGCCTCCGAGCCACTCGTAGCCAGAAAGTTGACGCGAGGCCCACTTCTCCAGGAGCAGAGTGAAGGATCTCAATCCCCTCTTTTCGCGGGGTAAGTACCTCACAGTACCTGTATCGAGCTAGCTCATCTGTCGCAGATACCTATATCGGAAGCGATCGAAAGTGAAGCCAGGCATTCCGTAAACAGTTTCGAGTGCACCATCATCGAACCTAGGTCCCTTATTGCCGCTCGGCTGTCGGAGTACATAATAAACTCGGTGACAGTTATTACAGAAGTAAGTAGCCAATCAGCTGCTTCTTTAATTGCCGCTACTTCTGCTTCAAATAAACTGCAGTGGTACAGTTACCTGAACTTGAGTCTGATGGGGAGCTACTGCAAGAATATTCCTTCGCCAACGCTACTATATGATTTTGAGGCACCCGTGAATAGGCAGCCACCCGTGACCACCAGATCCTGCCTCCGGAACACCCTCTATTGACGGGAGTTGAGCTCCGGGTATTCTGTATTTCCTCGTGAATAAGACGAGCTCCATCTTGACAGGATTCACTGATGGACTACAATTCACTACTCATCTACATCAACAATGTTCATTTATCTCTGTAACAAATCGTACAGGGTATCTTCAAAGTATCTTTCCTCTGCCAATTAGTACTACGTCATAGCGACCGTTGTTAGAGTAAAGCATTATATGTTTCATGCCCATGGTGAGGTTCAAGCTCAGGTCCTACCGATTGGTAGACACACATAAAATCATTTGGTTGCTTCGGTCTAGATAGCTCCTGTTTTGTGTGAAATGGAACGAAGATATCTTAGTTTTAAACTTGCGAAAACACAGCAGATGATGAATGGTTGCTGAACTGAATCTACCTTATCATTCTCCACATATTCAGCTCCGTAAAACGTGCATGAAGTCGTATTGAATTACATATGGAATCACTTTTGAAAATGTCCAGTTTAAGTCCTCAAACAATGTTCAGGTGAGAATTGCACTAAAAAGAGTGCCGGTTTTTTTAGCTTTAGAAACTCCCTCGGCCAAATCTAAACGATTTGCGTAATGAAAGATTATGCCAAGTTGTAGGTATATCAATGAATTAAATTGAAAAAATATAAGTGCATAGTCATAAAGAGCCGAAGCCCTAGTAGTCAGCGCTTATCTTTAGTGGATAAATTATTCATAATTAGTTCTTATGTGAATAAACAATTTCTTCAAACCAACCCACGTATCCGTAGTGATTTGAGCGGGCGGGTTGTCCTGCAGAAACAGTTAGTACGTGAACCTTAGTGTTAGTACTGGAAGCACTTACACAACTTTAGCCACGTATTTAATTTGTAAAATTACGTCTCTACCCGGAAAATGATGGCCACACTCTTCAAGGTAATACTTCCATCCAGTTATACAAATTAGGGCAGCGCAATCGCCAAACCTACAATAACACCCATAATAATTTTAGCATTGAAATCTAACGGAGAATATCTCTTGCCACTAAGTGCTACGTTGGATTAAGTAGACAAGTTAGTAGTGAAGTCCTCTCTCGACGAACAAAACTTACGCTTTATAAGACTCCCAACATGCCCGTCTGATTGTTTGGCGCAGAATTTTGGACGATGACAGCATCCGATGAGGCAGCTTTTGTACGAGTTCGTCAAAAAAGAATCTGCCGCATTTTTTTTTTAAATAAATGTTGGCGAATATCACAGAAGATGAAGTAGTGAGCTATATGAGGGAATAAACACCCAGCGACTACGCTGGCTAGGTCATGTCGTCCGAATGGACAAAAACGCGCTCTGAAAGTAGGCCCTCTTTTGCGTTGGAAAGGTAGGGTGGATTTGATTGACTTCATTTGATGTGTCTTACTAGCTCCTATTAGTACGACAAAGAATCCATTGGCGCGCTTTGTTAAACGTGGCCAAATTCGGTTACGCCATGGTCGCATTAATCGAGAAGAACAAGAATCTTTCATGTCAATTTTTGCACTTTGAATTTCTTTGGCGGCCTTTCTCTTCTTTTTATCCATTGCGTTGACACTTGGTTGGATTCTTAATCATAGTGACTAATCCAGATTTCATATTGCGGTTTCAATTTCGCCCAGATTACATCCAAATCTTTACAACTTTCAAATCTTTGTAGCTTGCCTAGATTACTCGTATAACTAATCTAAGTGCCATAATAACTTTATTATTCTATTAAAATAAATAAATAATTGGCGCTTACACTTCTGTTAAGTGTTTGGCCGAGTTCCTTCTCCTATTTGTTGTGTGCGTCTTGATGTTATTCCACAAATTAAAGGACCTACAGTTTTAAGCCGACTCCGAAAGGCAGATAGTTTTTTATGAGGAGATTCTTCATGTCAGAAATACACTTGGAGGTTTGCCATTGCCTGCCGAGGGGCGACCGCTATTGTTTCATGCGATTCGAACCTACGCGCTCCCGAATGGTAATCACTCACCAACCCATTCGGCCACGGCGACTGACAGCAGTAATTTTCCGGCTCTTTGGGCATTTTCTTCGGCCACTAACGGCACCGGACGGCATGGATGGGAATCGTCTGCATAGGCCCCTTCTTTTTGAAACTGCCAAATACTGGAAGAATAGATGGCATTTCTTCAAAAAATATTTTCGATGAATCACCTTTTTAATAAAGATTTTATTTATAGCGCACTTAAAGAGTTAAAACATATTGTCAACTAATTGTTTTATTTAGAGCCGACTTTTAGTTGGGGTTAAAAAATATGAAGTTTCTGTTTTGACAAGCAACAAATTTTGATTCCGCCGAAGCTCTGAAAAAGAATGCAGCTTACGCCCTAAAGAGTTGAAAGAAGAAGACTCGAAGTGTTGTTTCGGACAATGGGCGCTGCTAGTGAGACCTTGCAAGTATTTTGAGCGGGACGGTATATTGAAAGATAATAAGTAAATATTTTTGAAATACCAATAAAATGCTTTCCATGCGCAGTTTCGTTATTTAACAGCCGCACCTCGTATATTAGATTTGTTGACTGCCCAATTGCAGTCCCAAAACACTGGCCGCTCTGTTTTTGTTTATCAAATACCTCATTAGAAATTTTTCCTTTCAACAACGGATCTTCCTGGAAGTCAACTCATCAACGCATTCACTTTTGATGTAAAGTTTAGAAAGTTTACATGAATTTCTATTAACCGTAAAAATTACTTCAGAATCAACCAGTCGCATTGCTGCCTTCTACGAAATTATGACCTTCACATAAATTACATATTAACCCAATCTTTACACTTGGCAATGAAATTTGAAACCCTGGCGCCTACACAGCTTCTTCCTCTTCGCCTTTAGCCAAGTCATCAGTTTGGGTAATAACTGCCTGATGGCGACTTTGGTGGGACACTTGAAACGTGAGTGAACTTGGAACCATTTAAATCATCAGAATGGAGGAATCACCTCCTACCTGACTGCCTATTAGTCTCCTAGACAATGCCAGATTTGTGGGTGTATTATATAACTATATACTTGTTAAATAAGCGCGGAAGAGTGTGAGTACGTGAGTAAGTTATCTTTTGGGCACAGCTCAACGACAGCTTCATTGCTTTAACCGAAATTTTGCTTCGCGGTTATCTGGTGTAGCAGCGTGTTGACAAGCGCATAGTGAGCGAATATTTGTCTTCGCCGACTGAGCGCCGACTGCTCTCAGCTGAAATGTTAAATTACACCTTGAGTGACGTGTACAAAGCGTGGCAAGCACCATAAACAGCAGCACATACTAGACTGCGACAGAGACTGACTAACAGGCAATAAGCAAGGACCGTTGAGGCACTAACTACTTCGAGATGCTGGTATTGGAGGGAAGTGATGTGGTGGTGAGCCGCGGAACTTTACTGCCGCCATAAACAAATTTAAGAGAAAAATCTGTTTCCTAGACGACAGCGTTAAAAAAGACGACATTGCTACGTGCCACACCAACTGGAGACTCAATCCGGACGCGACTGCTGGCTTAGTGACTGAATAAGTGGCTGTTTGCTTCCTTCGCATATTTGTGACTTTTTGGCATTCCAACAGAATTGCCTCAATTCTCATAACTTACTTTTTTTGTTGGTTTTTTTTTTTTTGATTTTTGTTTGGTATGCGAAGCGTGCTTCATGATTTAAATGTTAGATAAGTTGCGAAAAAGCCAATTCCCATGGTTAATGTGCGTCATAAGCTCGCTGTTGCTGTCGCAGTCGTCATTGTCACTGCTCAGCGACTGTTTGCTAGGCAAAGTCAGCACAAGTATTTAGTTGTGTGCGTATGTGTGTGTGCATGTAGATAGACTTACAACTCAAGCGTGATATTTAAGTGCATTTTGTTGGTGTAGCTTTGCAGTGATGCTTTTAATCTTCATGGTTGAGAGTAGCGATTTTTGACAAGTATAAAGGGTTCAGAATGAGAGAAACAAAATAATTCGTCGTATTCAGTTTCTACGAAATTCAAGGCGATGAAAGGCTTATCCTGCTTCTTCTGCTGGATGATTCCACATACAAGCCTGTAAGTATTTTTGATAGAGCTCAACAAAGTGTTATAGCTATTCCTTCATCTTCGTGCAAGCTAGCAGTTGATTGGAAGCACCAAGTAAAAACATCAGTCAGTAGTCCTAAATCTCTTGAACTTTGCGTTATTTTCATCGCATTCTAATGCCGAAGGGTGTGTTAGGTGAGCCAAGTTGCTTACCTAAGACAAGACGCTCTGTAGTCTTAAGGCCCATTGTCATACTTGCATCTGATTTCCATCCCCTAACTAAGTTGATTAAACCACTTAGATCTTTTTAAGGAGGTACCCAGCTCCACGAGTGAGACATTTTGCAAATTTTCCAGTTCTTCAAAGAAACTATCGCGAAGATATTTGGCCCGGCTTCTTTGAAGTGCACGTCGTGCATAGAGGAGGTGTTGTACCGACTCAATTTCTTCATCTCCACAACTCCTGCTGAAGTCATTGTGAGGTGCCAACAGTCAGTGACCCGTTATGATACTTGTGAGGACGCTGTTAGTTGATCTGTTGAATCCAAGAAGACATTCTTGATTTAGGTTGATTAAGATTAAGTTTTGGCCAGAACGCTTTGGATACCCTATAGTTAGTAGTCAGGGACCACCTTCTATTGATTCCGCGATTACGCTCCAGTGTATCGCAGTGCACAGTTTATTTCGAAAAGTGCTTATGTCCTCTTCCCCCCGCTGAAGGTCCAGTTCAGAGCCTTTCCTTGCACTCATCAACTCCAGAGTGGCCAGGGACCAAACAAAGTGTGGTGTTGGTGTGGCGAGAGCGACCTCGTGCATTTTTGAGTTGATGCGCGCTGAGACCAGTGCCTTGATCGCTGCTTGACTTTCAACAAAATGGTCAGTCCGTTAGTCGTATCGTGTCCTAAGGTCCACAAATCTTTCAGGACCATTCTCTCGAATAATTTAAGAACCTCCCCATCGAATGCTTTCATCTTCTAACGGCTAGGTATTTTAATTTACCTAGAGAGGACTTTAACGCCTAACTTTGCCATATATGTACATCAGCCATTAAAAGAACTATATAATAAAAAATTATCATCTCTAATAACTGCGTTGCTGCCGAATGGTAAGCCCATCCAGGTCCAGACAGAGTTGGTTATAGCCTAGCTTTCTTTTAGGTAGGTAACTAGAAGAGTCCGTCGCACACTGTATCCAATAATTGAGACCCCACTCATTCGTTTCTTCCACTTTATGAAGTAAATTAAACCAGTATTCGTTAATTGAGTTATATGTATGTAAACAGGGTTATTGGAGAAGTTGTTCTCCGAGCTCCAATTTATGGTATGACTCTTTACAGAGAGTACGCATTTCGTTATTGTTTCCATTCCCCTTTGAAGAAAGATAGGTTAGAGGAATTGTCACATCAGAAGCAAAATTGTCTACGTCATAAGGGATTTGAAACCACAACTGCGGCGCCCGTTTCACACGGACTCTTACGCTCTTCCAATCATACGTTGTTCAGAATATCTAAGGAATTAATTTCGATGAGCATTTTAACCCTTATTTCAAAGAGCACCTTGAAAAAATTAAATTTTGAAACCCGTTAGTGGCTTAAGATATTCTCAGGCGAAGCCTTCATGTCACCAACGTAAAAATATGTACTTTCTATACCTATAAAAGTAAGAGTTCTCGTTGTAAGAGTATATGCCGTTTGATTACTAGTGGTTTGGCTAATGCTCGCTCAATTTTGCAACTTGGGGTTAAACCTCTTCACCTTTATCATCAGGGCCCATTGCATTCAATTCTTGATAGAGCTTATATCGCAAATCCAAGCAGATATACTTTCAGAAAATATTAGCAAAATCCGGACTGGCTTAGATTCTTCTTTTTCTTGATTGGCGCGTTATCCGCTTAAGCAATTTTGGCTGAGTTTAACAAAGCGCGACAATTTATTCCTTTTCGTTAGGCGCCAGACAAACCAAGTGAAGTCAAGTCCTTCTCTTTATCTTTATTCACTGCACTATGTCTAAATTGTCGTAAAGCACATACAGTTCATTGTTCCATCGCCTGCGAGAGCCGCCGTTGCTAACATGCAAAGGTCCAAAAATCTTCCGCAGAATCGTCTTCCAAACACCAAGGGCGCCTCATCAGATATTGTATCATCCAAGCTTCTGCGCCATAAAAGAGGACGGACATGATGAGAGGTTTATAAAGTGTTAGTTTTGTTCGTCGTTTAGGTTAGGTTAGGTTAAAATGATTACCCAAAGAGTGGCACACTTGGGCGAAGAAATAAAATTCGCCGTTTGTGATACCATTGTAAAGGTAATAAGATGGAGGAATGTAATAGTAGACCTCAAGACCTGGTATATCAGTAAGCGTAGCAAAGAAATGAGTGCCAAGATATATAAATCTTAGCCCCGTATGAGCAGGCCAGCTTAGGAGAAGGAGCTGAGATGATTCCACTTCATCCTCCATGCAGCTGACGGAAAAAGGATTTGAAGTATTGCCGAGTCTCATAGCATGCATACCTCTCGGATAGTGTCCTGTGGGAATGGCCACCCAATTCTATTGCTGAAATTTTGTCAACCCTTGAAGATCTCTCTAACACCCCAATCCAGAAGACTTCGCGACCTTATAAGTTTGTGTACTTGCCCAGCGCTCACCGAGATGACGCCAAGCCCACCCTTACAGGAGTGGATCGTAGGAGTGGTTTGAGTTGCCATAAAATTGTCGAATATTGTTACTACTAAAGATGCATACATCTCTTACTCGACGCTTGACTGCGAACTTCTTTATAGCACCCATGAATACTGAAGAGAGAGACACTGCAATGGGTTTTGCAAGAGACATATAAAGAATCGATGGGTTTGCACGTAGTACTAAACATATCCGGTAAGTTGTAGACTTAGGTTAGTTAGCTTATGGTAGTAGTCGGTCTGTACGACCAACACACTTAGGCCTTACATGAAGTTGCAGACTGGCTTGACACAATTTTTTTTACATCGCCCTTCTTGGCAGGTGAGATATATTCTATAAGACATTCTCTAGAGTGTTTGAAGGGTTTCGCAGTATTGTTGGATATTTTCTATACTGCTCTTAACTTCAGTCTCAACCATATTTCCAGGTATCTAGAAACTTTGTTGCTGTTCACAAGCCAGTGTCCTTAGCACTTCGTACCGAAATCTATTAGTTGAGCCAATACTCGAATATCAGGGAGCAACCAATAGTTGAGGCTCAATTGCTTGATAGAAGTATTGAATATAAACGTTCTATGAACTAAGCTAAATTATCAGCCCAATAGCGATCAAATCCTTGGTGATGGCTTTTAATACCTCACACAATATGCCTAAGAGAAGTTGTAAGAAGGTTTAGGAAAGATGATTTTTAAGTGCTGACGGCTTAAACAAATAGGCATCTGATTACTTGAAATCACATAAATTCAGGCAATAAAACCAATCAAATATCAACCCGAATTGCCATGAAATGCGTTTACATCCATTTTCTTTAGGCTTTACCAAATCCTTCATTTGAGAAAAAAATACAATATTTTTTCAGCTTTCGCCGATTTCCAATTAACGTTTGCTTTGGAGATCAATTATCCTGCCGATTTTTTCTTCGCCAGACTGACAAACTAATCGCCGTACGCTATGGCAAGCGTTTCCAAACGGCTTCAAAACTAAAAAAGGAAAAAATTAAAGAAATGTAATAGTAACAAAAAAGAAGTAGGCGAAAAAGAAACTATGGAGCCGAATTGATTGGCATGACTGGCCTGACTGGCCCGAGCGTCGACTGTAGGTTGTTGATAGGGAAAAGGCCACTGGCTTTCAATTTCGGATTACATCGGCATTAACACATGTTGACAAAGTAAACATGATATGGAACAAGCAATTTGGCAAAATACGCGCTACCGACTGAGGTCGATGACGGGAGCGGCGCAATACGAAGCTATCGCAAGTAGCCGTTCAGCAGCAAAAGTAGCGAAAAAGAAGTGCCAAATTGGAAGATTAGTTGCTGACATTTCGAAAATTAATGAAAGCGAGTGCGCGTGTTGACAAATTAATACACCCCCGCCCACAAGGCTCTGTCACTGCTGCCAATAGAGGCGACTAATTGTAAACATCCTTACGTTTCGGCAGAGGCAAGTAGGCTAGCAGTAGCCGTGTGACAGGCAACGATGCTCAAGGCAAGTTGGGGGCGATTACTGACTAGGAGAGTGTAACTATTTTTTTTTTCTTTCTTTTTTCTTCAAGGATTTTTCAATACTTTTGTGTTTACTTGGGTGTGCATCTGTTTTGGGCAAAAGCTAAAGGCATTGAGTGACGCAGGAAAGTTGTTTGGCCAGCTGGTAACTTGGATGACTTATTGCCTTTTGCTTAACGGCATCAATGATGGACGGAATTGAAAGCTTGATGGTACAGCTGCGTAAATGTGCTGGTCATGTTGTTGTTATCCCACTCGGATGCAGATATTTGGTCGTACGTAAAATTCTACTATTGAAGCGATAGATAAAAGTGAGTTGAACCTTGATGGTAAATATACGACAATTTCGAGAAACTGAAGTGGTGATTGTATGCATTTAAGTGCTTGCGAACCGCATAAGCCTTCTGGAGATTCAAGAGAGCTCTTCTAAAAAAATTATCCTGTTTTGTTTTTTTGCAGAGAAAGTTAAACTCAAAAATATCGGAAATATCATGCAAGGTTCCGTCACACAAGTGGTATGTGGGCCGTGATCCCACTAACACTATAACATTCCTACCTCTCGGCTGATTCCATATCCCTGATTCCACTCCAATACTACATATTTTATGACCAATGGGGCATCGGAAATTTGGAATATCATTGCCCGATATCGACTTGTCGTCTGTTGGGTTCATCTTGAGGCATTCGTGCTTGTCATCTATTCGCGAATACAGTCATCCCCCATAGATGACACATCAATTGGTTGTTCTAGCCTGGTCGCATTCGCCTTGCTTCGGCTTTGCGCTCCCATTCTATGTTTCGGAGTTTTATTACAATCCCTCCTGCAAGCTTTTTTACTGCTTCCCATTTCTCTTTCGAATTCAACATTTGCGCTACCAAATTATCTGGCGTGGAGACAACGGCGAGGACATTTGCAAACTCAGAATGGGCTTTGGAAAATCTAGAAAAGTCAGTGTTCTACATTCTCATCTGAAACGGTGGGATCCGCTGAGAATCTGAAATAGATAAAAATCTGTTTCGCCGTGCTTTCTACTAATGCATTCATTTAAGTTAGTAACATTAGAATATTAAGACTGTGCTTACATTACCATTGACTTAACTCTCATCTATAATCCCACCAGGAATCGCTGAAAACTCGGTTAGTTCCATTTCGCTCAACTCTTAGGCGCAAAAAATATTAATCTCTCCCAAACAACTCTTGCAAAAGAAACTGAGATAAGACTCTTAAAAAGAGTTTGCTCGGTGATCACATAAGCCCATTGTGGTACCCAGGAAATATATTCTAATTCTTATCACAATACATCCTTAAACTACCCTGTTCGTTTATCAAATTCTTCTTGTGAAGCTTTGTCCAAACTAAGCAAAGCCTCAAAGAAGTGACTCTCCGAAAATTCAAACCCACGCTTCGAGGTGTGCGTCCGTTTGTGTAGGATGTTATAAGTATATTCTACATCTTCCTCATCTCTACAGCACTAAGGAAGTCAATATACGAACCTGAATGCCATATATCCAGTAGTTCAATTCTCCATACCATAAATATTTACTTGAAAGCCCGTCTGGTAATTTTGCAGAGGCTGCGAAATTGACCTGTTCTTTCTTCATTGGATGTTGACGATATGTCGAGTAGCGAATATTACTTATTTTTTTCCTTTAACTCCTATTGGAGCAATTCGCATCGAGTGATGGATCGGGGAATGACCTGTAGATATGCTGGGTAGGTCGGAAATAAAATACCACCCGCTGACCAAAACATGCTTGGAGGTGCAGATAGACATCCTATCACCAAGCTAGGATAGGCGGGCTAGCAATCTGCCTATCTGAAACTCCTTTTTCAAACGAATCGTGCGCAGATTAGTCTATCCGTTATTAGACGCCACTGTAGTCTTCTTTTCGACTTTGAAAAACTGTAATAGCATTCCATACACCAAGTTCTGCCTTAGACCATTCTCGTCTACTTTATCGCTTTCGGAACCGTCGAAATTAATTGCAGAAGTATCAGTAAAGCAGCTTTAAAAAATATATCTGCTGTCTGAAGAGGTCTCTTTATAACTAAAACTCATAATCGCCAACACAGCGATCGATATTCTCATTTTCAATTGAATAGGTCCCCTTTCCAATTGCCCTTTATTGAGCAACACATCTGTATCACGTGCATCAAATTTTACCTTTTTTTCTCACACTCTCTCTCTCTCTCTCTCTCTCTCTTGAAATGTGTGGTAACTAACTAACTAACTAACTTAGTTGTTCACCATAATATCAGACAATTTTTTAAGGTACCTCAAAATTTCAATTAGGATCCAGATTTAAAAAATCATTATTTTTATTATTATTAAATTTATACTTTACAAATTAATTTGTAAAATATATTTTTAAAAAATCATTATATTCATCTAATTCTAATATATAAAATTATATTATATCAAATGAAATAAGAATGTCAAGAAAATTTAAAATTTTTTTTTTCATAACAAGTTTTTTTTTAATTTTTGTACTGTTTTTGATTCACTAGACAATAGATGCCCCTTGGTTAGCCACAGTCAACCTTAAGAAGTATCAACTTTGTGAAAAGTATCATTGCACCAACCTACAGGATATGGTCGATGCAATACGAAATTAGAAAGTTAATTTTTCTTAGTCTAAATGTATGGTGGTTAGGGAGTGCACCTGAATTCCTGCTTCACACAGTAGGAAGTTTGGAGATGAAAAGATTTACACTGTCAATGAATATAAAAATCTTGGCGTATTGATTAGCTACAAACTGTCTAACACCAATCATTTGGAATTAAAGCTTGCCGGCTTTAAAACATCAATAAATGCTACATGTCATTTGTGTTACCATTCTCAAAAAAATAGGTGGTTCAAAAAGCAAACGCTATGTGGCCCACCCTGTATCTACATAATCCTCAGATTTTATTTTCTAAAAAACTAAATATGCATACTCAAAATCGATTATGTTTTATGGTGCACAGGTTTGAGCTATAGTGAAGTATGAGCCAGTAGAGAGACTTTTGCGTTTCTTTATTAAAAAACTTATATTTTTGCCTGCAAAAACGCCGTATTACATGATCCGCATTAAAATCAATCTGTTTCTGTAATATTTCCCGACTCTGAGACCTCATATGTATTATGTTTTACACTGCTTTTCTCTGCCAAATAACAGACCTCCGCATATCCTTGCTAAAGAACTTGTGCGCCTTTGTGTACTCGTACACTTGGTTAAAAAGGGAAGGAAGGATCGCAAACTTTGAATATGGAGCCTCTAAGTTTCTTTTTTTCTGCTACCTTAAGGGCATATATTCCCCAGTTTATAGAAAAACTAAATGTCAAAGAGTTCTCAGTATTTTTAAGCTCAGCCAAACTATCTACATTTGAGGATTTGTATCCTGGTCTATCACTAATTAATCTATATTTTCATTTTGAGATTCGTTTTGAATAGCTAATGTTGAAGAACAAAAAAAAAACTAACAATGTGCCAAAATAACCTTTTTATTTATTATACCCCCGCCTGACAACTTACGGGGTAACGTTAATTCATGGAAAAAAGGTACATTTTTATGATTTTTTTTTTATGACACAGTAAAAATTTATTCGTCAAATCTTTTACTACATAAAACTATAGCATTTGAAGTATATTTTGTGAAATTTTCATCCAAACATATTTAAAAATACGGCAATGGCAGAAATTATTCGGACGCATCTCAAAAAAAAGGAGTTTTTCGGTGCCCCTCATAACACGGTGTTAAATCATCTGAAATCAAAAAACCAAAGTTATTTCGTTAGATAATCGTTTTCTCCGGGTAACGCCGAGAGGGTTTTTTGAAATTAAAAATTTTTCGATTTTTGGGAACACGTTAAAGTCAAAAACAGGATTTTCGCGTAAAAAATCGGTGAATTAGTTACCGTATAAACAAAAGTATCAACAAATTCGAAAAAAACTTCGGCGTTACCTTGTAAAACATCTACATAAAAAGTGTTCAAAATTTCAAAAGGACCGGTGCAGTAGTTTCAAAGTTATGAGGGGCACTGACTTTGAAAACGTAAGTTGTGGGAAAAACGCTTTAAAGTACAAATGGCGCGCGGTTGAGCCAGGTAGGTAGCAACACTTACATGGCTGTATCTTTGTAAGTTTTGCTCCGATTCATCTAAAATTTTCACAGAATATTATTGAAAGGTTCTTCATTTAAAAAATCAAATAAAAAAAATGCAAAACAAAAAATTTAAAAACGTTACCCCCCCCCCGCCCCCCCTTAAACACAAATCGCAAAGCAGCAAACTATCACACTTTGAAGGTCCGAGAGGTGTAGTATATAAATGGCGAGAGCTTACGAAAGTGAATAAATTCGCTTGAAGTTTAGTACCTATATCTGGGCTAACTTTGTCTACGCCACCTTTAGACCACAAAAGCGCTGGGCATAGCCTGCGAGAAGACTTCAGCATAAAATGAAGCATTAATGGTGCTCGCTATGGTGGCCGCCGTAGCAAAGTGGGTTGGTGCGTGACTACCATTCGCAATTCACAGAGAGAACGTCGCACAGTGATTTAAACAATGGACAAAAATCAAAAAATTAAAAGCAATATTTTAGAAAAACTAAAATGGAAATAAAATCTTCATTATATTGCTCAAATAAAATCACCTTAAGTTTATTTTTATTTTTTGTTTCCTTATCACTAAAATTATGATAAAGTCTACCTAAATAAAATCCTATTTTGTTTCTTTTAGATTTGATCAACATTTATTATTGTATGGTAGTTCGTTCTGAACGTTTCGATATTTTATAGTTTGACTCGTTTATTATGGCAAATATTCAGCAAGGTATTTAAATATTTTAATATATGTTTGGTATTTTTCTTAATTTTTTTTGTAAAGTAGTCATTATTTTTAGAAAACTCTATTTTTGGTAAAAGGTCCCAAAAGGTGCCTTTCCAAATTTGTTGTTATTTGATACTTTAAACTGTTCTGTTTTTAAAGGTATAGGTCTTTTTTTGCGCAAAGTTGTACTTTATTCCGAATTTTTTATTTTTTAGGTACTTTGTCGAATATAAAAAATAAAGATTTGGTGGATACATGGATTTCATTGCCCAAAAAACGAAGGAAAAATAAGCCAAAGAAAGCAAATGGCTGAACTCTGAAATATATATGACCTCATCACTAAAAGCTATTTTAAGAAAACCAGCTGTTCCAGGTAACACTTTTGCTGAACAAAGCACTTCTCGTGGAAGACCATATGTAGCTTTTGGGGAGTCAAGTGAGAAGACTAAAAAGAGGCGAATTGAAGAACTGGTCTCAAAATACACCTTGGAGGAGCTTTCTTTTGCGGTAAAAGAATTATCTAAAAAAAGTAATAGTCAGGTTGAGTTTAAGGAATTCAAAAAACGTTCATTGACTTTACAGGAAACTTTAGCGCTTTATCTTCAGTTAGAACTTTCTCAGAGAAAATATAACTTACTTAGATCAATTATTAATAGTGTGCATTCAGAATTTTTACCTAGCATCTATAAACTGCGACAGTTTCCAGTCAGTTTATTACCAAAAGATATTATAACCACAGAACAAGGATCTGAAATAAATCTACAGAAACTTCTTGATTATACATTAAAAAGCATTTTAAAATCAATATTAGACAAAGAATATATAAAAAGTGAAACTTTAACTCTGACATGTAAATACGGATTCGATGGAAGCTCTGGGCATAGCACCTACAAACAAATATTTAGCTCCACAGAAATGACTGACGAATATTTATTTTTAGTTGCTATGTCACCCCTTAACTTGTCAGATAAAAAAGGTTATATTTTTTGGAATAATCCTTGCTCTTCGTCAACATTTTTCTGTTGACCAATTTTATTTTTGTTAAAGAAAATTCCGATTTAGTTAAAGCAGAAGGCTTGAGACTGCAGCAAGAAATAAACGATTTAAAACCTATAACTATAAATTTTCAAAACAAAAATTACACTGTAAATTTTAAATTTCACTTTACAATGCTTGATGGAAGTTGCATTAATACCTTATCAGACACTAATTCTACTCAAACTTGCTTCATTTGTGGAGCTACACCAAAACAAATGAATACAAAAGAAGTTCTTAAACAACCAGTTAAAATCGAAAATTTTAATTTTGGGATGCCATCTCTTCATTCGTGGATCCGTAGCTTCGAATGTTTATTACATATTGCTTATAGGCTTCCTTTTAGAAGCTGGCAAGTAAAAGGCACAGAAAAAAAAGCGTTATTTGATATTCAAAAGAAAAAAATCAAGACGACTTGAAAAGAAAATTAGGCTTAGTTGTGGATAAACCTAAGCCAGGTTACGGGTCCACTAAAGATGGGAATACGGCAAGAAGGTTTTTCAAAATCCCAAAATAAGCTCTGAAATAACGGGCATTGATGATAATTTGATTTTTAACTTTTCTCAAATATTACGTGTTGTGTCTTCTGAAAAGCAAATTAGCATCGACAATTTTCGAGAACTTTTAAATAATAAGACGCACTTGAAGCTAGTCATAAGGAGGTACGAAATAGTCGTCTTTATCATACACGAAATATCATACATAAAATTCTAGAATAAACACTAATAAAGATATTATGACATATTTACTAGTAACATCAGACCCCTTTATATCTTCTCTGAGAAAGACTGCGAAGTGGTGCTTTCTTTTAATTTTTCGGATATTAAAACCTATATTTTAGAGGAAAATGTAAATCAATTTGATTTAGAAAATATTTCAGATAGTGACTAACTAAATAATTTTCTTTTTCTTCCCTTCCTATGTTAAGTATATTTTTTTGTACTACTGAAAAATATTTTTTTTTTATTATTTAAAGTTTATTATATAAAGTTGGTGAATGCGTTAAAAATATTCCTAGCTAATTAAAGAGGAAACATAATTTTAATTTTTTGAAATGTATAGCAAAAATTATTGTTTGAAATAAATTAATATTATTAAAAGATCAATGTTTAATACTCTAAAATTTTTCGTTTATACTTCCTGCCTCCTAACTTAGCCCAGAACTTTTTTTTCATGCTACAGTTGTAACTCTATACATGAGCTACACAACTGCTTTTATTAAATTAAAATCGGTAAAGTAATACAGGAGTAGTGATTTTTGTCCGATTAGCCCATATCACTGAATCACTGTGCGTCGGTTCGAATCTCGGTGAAACACCAAATTAAGAAAAACATTTTTCTAATAGCGGTCACCCCTCGGCAGGCAATGGCAAACCTTCTAGTGTATTTCTGCCATGAAAAAAAAAAACACGCTCCTCATAAAAACATCTGCCGTTCGGAGTCGGCTTAAAACTGTAGGTCCCTCCATTTGTGGAACCACATCAAGACGCACAACACAAATAAGAGGGGAGCTCGGCCACCCAAAAAGGGTGTACGCGCCAATTATATATATATATTCGTAGAGAATATACACATCGCTTTTGAGGTAGCAGGAACATTGTAATGTCAACACCATAAGAGTGCCGTTCGATCTAGGATATCAATTCCTAGTTGGCAGTGTCCCAAATATTCCAATAGTATAGTTTTTAATTCCCCCTCATTTAACGGCCCTAGATCCTGCGGTACCAGCTGATGGTAGCTGAGGAAGAGTAAGGCCTCTTCTGCACACCGGTTAGCATTGGAAAGAAATGATTGGAACGATTTGTTAAACCCGGCCAAAATCGCATAAGCGGTTATCGCGCCAATCCAGAAGAAGAACAAGATCCGAATAGTACCACATACGGGGAACTTTTTTTGCACAACTTGTTTTGTGATTATATAAAATTTCGACATGAGGAAAGCCAGTTACAGTAGTAAAGGAAGGAAAAGCTATATAGCAGTATAATACTCGTACAAACATTTAGTGCTTACTTCACACTAACAGGGTTTTTGGCTTTTTATGCGTCCTACTTTAGAAAAAAAATCACTCAACCGAAATTCGAATCCAAAGCATAGAATCCCAACTGTGACCCGACGAGGACGTACACATGTGGCCGTCTATTAAAAAATTTAAAACGAGGGCGTGCACACATTACTATCCACATATACACATACTCCTATGTATATATGTATATGGTACGCATGTACGTATTTACATATTTTGGTACGCGTGTAACTAGAAGTGCCCAAATGGGTATTTGCTTATTTGGAAAACGTTTGCCTAATAACTATTTTAACTAGAAATTAGAGGCTTAATTGTTGAAAAATGCACGCGTAAGTGATTATACCACCCGTAGAGTCTGCCAGCAGAGCAGTCCGTGAGCAGCAAAAAGGAAAACCAAACAGTTGGAGAGGGGGATGGAGAAAAAAGTTTTAGTTAAAAGCACACGGTCCATAAAATTACCACAAAATCTATTTAAGTGCGTTGACAGGAGGTAAAGCAAGTAAGCACACGTGTGTGTGTGTGTAAATGAGTCCATTGCACAAAGAAAAGCATTTAGTAGTAAATGTGGATCGTATGCATGCATGAGCTCTGCCAACAGTGCGCGCAAAACTTCAAAGGATTTTGGCGGAAAAAATGCCCAGCTGCTTTGTTGATGCTTGTGGGGAAATTATGAAATAAAACGTATCGAACAAAAGCAACTAAATACATAGCTACTTACACATGCATATACAATGCTTTAAATAAGTATAGTACAGATACTTGTTTACAAATTCACACGATATATTTGTTCCTTATTTAATATTAATAATTTTTCTATGAAAATATCGTTCTTTCTCAACAAAAACCAAATAAATCAAAGCTTCGAACTTGGTCCAAATGCAAAAAAAAATTCACATTAAAAGTTTTACATTTTTCAATTAGAACTTTTAGATAAATTTCGGGTACGCAGTTTATGGTATAGCCCATTGAAAATCGCGCAGATTTTTGACAATTCCTTTTACTGGCAGTCTAAATCTGTGAAATGGACCACGAATTGCAGTCTCTCAATAAATCCGCTGAAAATGGAGCTCGTTTTATTTACGAGGAGTCTACAGTAGTTCTTCCCTCAATCGTTGGTGCTCTCCGACAGAGTGAAGTACCTGGGACTCATCCTTGACAGAGGGCTAACGTGGAAGCCCATCATTAAGGAGACAATTAGGAATGTAGTGACGCAAAAGGCAAAAGATTATAAAGCTAATTTTGTTGTACGGAGTTCTTGTCTAGTGGAACTCACTGGAAAGGACAACATCGACAGGCCCAAAGGTCTGCTTTAATTGGTATCAGCGAGGCGCTGCTACTCTAGCGAGGATCACTGCTACTCTAGCGCATAACGCTTATGTTGAATGTGGTACTCATGGATGTCACAGGGAAAACTGTCGCTGTATGTGCCGCAGTCAGATTGAGGTTTTCGGGCCATAAGTTAAACTCAAGCTACGGACACTCTAGTATTCTTAAAAACTTAGTGTTCATCCGCAGGTGCGGGATCATTGTACACCATCGCTGGGTCCGAGCGGTACTTTTTCCAAGTGAAGATGGACCGAAGAATTGGTGTGGAAGTATTCTGCGTGGGGCTGTCCATCAAGCTCAAATTTAGGCTTCCGGATCACTGTAGTATTTTTCAAGCGGAGGTAGCCGCTATTAAGGAAGCAAGAAGTTGATTACTTCCGTAATTACTGTAGAAAACGTAAATATTTACTTCGACAGCCCAACGGCATAGGACCTTGGGCTCATTGCTTGTGCGTTCGAAATTAATCGGAGAAATTCTGACTTCTCTCTCGATTGCTTCCGAATACTTCGATATTAGGCTCATTTGGGTTCACGGTCACAGTAGCGTAGAGGGAAACTATTGGGCTGATGAGCAGGCTAGATAGGGAAAACGGTTTCAGCGCAAAACGATTGGACTGGTGTTTTCGTGAGAAAGATGGGCCTTGCGTCAACTTAACGAACGCTGGGATAGTGCGCAAGCGTGCAAAGTTGTGGGATTCTTCTGAACACACTTAGAAGGGTGGAGCTCTTAGGAACTTTAAGACTAACAAAGACTTTTAAGACTTTGCATAGAGGGGAAAATCTGCACCGAAGCTTGCACCTCTGTCTTCACTGACGGTTCCAACATGGAACAGGGGCTTTCTCTAAATCTGCCAATTTATCTAGCTCCTTTACACTGCCGAGCACTGCTAGTGTTTTTTTAGCAGAAGTCTTTGCGATCTTGCTGGCATACAAAATGCTTAGCGAACGCGAGAGCGAGGGAGTTATTAATATTTTCTCTGATAGTCAAGCCGCGTTTAAGGCTCTGACGACGCCATGGTCCAGAACGAAACTAGTAAACTCCTGTAAGGAGGAGATCAAATCTCTTGGATAAGCAGTTAACATTTCTCTAATCTGGGTTCCAGGACATAGGAACATAGAGGGAAATGAAATTGTTGATGAGCTTGCCAGGAAGGGGACTGAATCGGTCTCAGAAACCTCCTACCCGGTCATCGGCATCCCTCTGACAGTTGTTAAAGGAGAACTGCACAAATATATTTCTCAGGAAAGCGCAGAAAATATGGAGCTCCATTTGTTCATGTGCTATTTCGAAAACCTTTTGGCCACAATACGATATACGAAGGACTCAGAATGTTCTTTGGATTCCTCGCCATTCAATTTCCAAACTCGCAGCTGTGTTTGCCGCTCACTGGACGATCGGCACACATGCGGAAAAGCTAGGGTTACCATATAACCCCCATTGCAGAAGCTGTGGGGACCTTTCAGAGAAGGAGGCTGTTGAGCATTTTCTCTGTAAATGTCCGGGTTTGGCAGCTTAACGACCAAGGTCACTGGGCGCTCTTTTCTTCGACAGCCTGGGGCAGTGCGTTAACCTAAATTTAATCAATCTCATTCACCTTCTTCTGAGCCGCCCTGCTCTCGGCGGGTAAATATATAGGCATAGGATATTGCGGTTTTATATATCATACAACTGGTGGAATCCATCAGTAGCTTGAAGTGGTTATATGAACGTAATTAGCCACTGTTTGTGCTCCACCTCTCATCTGAGTCCCTTCTTTCTTGTTCCATCTATTTGGTTCTTTTCCTTCTGTTTTATACCCCCTGTATGGTATCAGAAGGGAGGAATTTTGATTACTTGTGCAAGTGAGCCCGAAAAAAAACAGCTTATTTTATTCTATTTTAATATCAACTCCCTCTTAGGTAGATGCACAAATTCATGCAGAAATCTTAAAGCTTATTATGTTATTAAAAGCGACACGCACAATAATTTGTATTGCATAATTTGTACAAATATAAGGTGTCATAAGTATATTGTCATGAACTAATTAATTAATAATACAAAAAGCAATACTGGTCGCACATACATACATACATACATACATACCAATTTACATCGCAGGGTGGACTAGTTAAAGGTCTATTTTATTACGAATCATGTCTTATTAAGATTACACTGTGGAACAAATTCAGGTTAGCAAAAATTAGGTCCATTCTGAGAGTGGCAGGTGAAAATAGAGGCGAAATTAGAAGACCCGTATCGCGCCGTTTTTTTATGTTAGTTCGAATTTTTTTTTAATCGGCCTTCGAAGTTCGAAATCGGAGCAAAATTGTTTATATGGTTTTTTGGCTATAACTCGTCGATAATTGATATTTTTTCAATCTGTAAAAGCCAAATTATTGCTAGAGACCTGTGCAACAATTACAGTTTTTGAAAAAATTGATTTCGAAAATTTTTGTGGTACTTATGAAACAATATACCGAAAATCGGCTCCGATTTCGAACTTCGAAGGCCGATTAAAAAAAAATTCGAACTAACATAAAAAAACGGCGCGATACGGGTCTTCTAATTTCGCCTCTATTTTCACCTGCCACTCTCAGAATGGACCTAATTTTTGCTCACCTGAATTTGTTCCACAGTGTTATTACTAATACGTAAGGATTAGCAATAAGCCTTAGGCCAGTACAAGTGAATACTGCTTGAGGAAGTAGAATTATTAGAATCTCGGTTTATATTTCTGTCGACTCTTCTAATACATCTGTATTCACAATAACAGCAGTGCGGCAAATTACAAACTTTTAACTATTTGTATTCATTTTGTATTTTTTTATAGGAGTATAATTCATACTACAAAAATAACCGCATAACTCCAATTCTCAAATTAAAAATAATTCAAAATTTTTTTATGAAAACCTCAAATGTTTTAGTCAGAATTTCTTCTTTCTCAGAATTGGCGCTTACACCCTTTTTGGGTGTTTGGCCGAGTTCCTACTCCTATTTGTGGTGTGCGTCTTGATGTTGTTCCACAAATGGAGGGACCTACAGTTTCAAGCCGACTCAGAACGGCAGATATTTTTATGAGGAGCTTTTTCATGGCAGAAATACACTCGGAGGTTTGTCATTACCTGCCGAGGGGCGACCGCTATTAGAAAAATGTTTTTCTTAATTTTGGTGTTTTCATCGAGATTCGAACCTACGAATACTACGAATGGTAGTCACGCACCCATTCGGCTACGGCGGCCGCCAAGTTTTCTAGCCCATTGAATTTTGGTATAATATGTTTTTTTTGTAGTTTTTTTTGTCGGGACAAACTAGCAACTACAGCACTCAGTCAACATTAAGCCCATTGTACTGCACCCGGGCCCTTTTTAATTTTCTTTAAATCTATCCGACCTTCGAAGGAATCTGAGTGATCTTGTGGTGCCAAGTAGCCAAGGTATTCGCTTCTTAACACATCAGCGCCAAAGACCTCAAGTTAGATTCGAGCAAAGACCGTGAAAGTTTAAAGTGGCTCAAAATTTTGTTGAATTTCGACATTTTTTCTTGCTGACGGGTTTATGCAACTTCTACATATGAAAAAAATGTCAACATTTATGAGACACCTAGCCCAAGATCATCTTTATTATCATTGGTTCCTGTTTCTCCAACATTATCATTTTCTGGGGGAGCATAGAGACGAGAGTCGATTCAGGTATAACATGGACATTATTATTTGTCACACATGAATATGGCACCCCTAAAATTCTTTTGCCTGCCCGCTGATGCGGTGCATAAGTCCGTAATGGATTACCTCATGGGGAGTTGATTTCCGTTTGGCTTTCTGTTTTGTATCAAGACACGTATTCCATTCCGCGCTTATTCCAAACCCAAGACGGAGGCTTAGTAGGACCATCAACCTTTAGGTGACTAAGCTTACCACTGGTAAGTCTCTTCGAGGTTTCTGAACGGCCAAACCAACTAGGCTCTCCCGCCGCCACTCCTATTGTAGAGTCTCACCGTAACAGCAAAAGTTCCGCATTTGGCCCAAGATCTTGAATATGTAAAGATGTTGCAACGGCTACCCTTCACCAAGTTTAGCTCGAGAGTCAACATAGTTACCGGGATGTGGCACTGAGAGCCAAAGTTGAAGAGTTAAATGTCTGACGAGAACCAGACTGGGCTCTTGCCCATTGGAGCCTTATAAGCCAAGAATTTCAATTCAACAAAAAAATTCCTTGTCAAAACACCTGGAGTGACTGGCAGTGGGTAGTAGCTAGAATTGACACAATAAAGGATTTGGGTTTTAGGGTATTTGAACAAATGTGTGATGCTTAGCGAAAGAGTTTATTAACCTCATAATGGCTCCCCTGCCGGGAGGTGTGTCGAAAAATGTGCACTGAAACTACTTCTGGATGAAAATTTCAGACTACAGTGTGTGGTAGCGGTGCATAACACAAACTCGTATCTATAAATTGAATTTCCCATCAATATGAAATCTAAATAGAAATTTTATAAATAAGAAAAAATGTAATTCATTACCTAGAAAACAAATTCTTGCCCTTTTTTTTACTTATTTTCCTATATTATTTTTTTCAGTGCACGTAAGTGTTTTGAAATATTTGAATTTTATACTAAATACTCTTTCCAGTATTGTTGTTAATTCTATATTTATATATATGTAACTACTTTAAGTACATTTAAATGTAAAACGAGTGTACCTATTACTATAATAGGGCATCTGTGCGTACGTGAATTTGTATGTAATATACGTACTCATATACGCCTGCTTATGCATAAATTACAAGTTTAAGTATAATTTGATTTCATTTAAATGTGTTCAAAAGCATAGATATACCCACATATAGAAATTTATATGCCTATGAGGACTTGTTTCCATATGTACACACTTTTAAACACATGCACACATGCCGCATATGTACCTATATGAAGAGGTGTATGCCATGGTGTAATTTGCTAATTTATTGCAGAAAATTTCTCGTTATTAACCAATTTTCAAAAACCACACACAGGACTCAAGAGAGTATAAAAAACCCCTGCAGTGAAAATTTCTGCTGCACTGAAAATGTCTTTGTTCATGAACTGGTTTTTGATGGAAGAAGTCGTACTAGTTCGAAAGAGACCAGAGTTGGAGCAGTTGCGAAATGCCTAGTTGGAAGTTTACATATACAGAAGAATTATTCTTAAATGTTGGCGAAACTGTTTTGTGCCTTATGAACCAGTTGATTATTGTTGTAGTCCACGATGGAGAGAATAATGGGGTGGCGCCTATCGTCGTCCCGTTACTTTGCTCTCAGCGTTACTTTGCACGTCAGCCCAATTGGAGATCAGTGTAACCAAATTATTATTTTCGAAAGTTGACTAGGTATTTCTTTTGTTCGGTGGCCTTGAAATTGAATTGAAATGTGATCTTCCTCAATCAAAGTTTTGCTTAATGTTGCCATTTGTGCGAACATGTGCGAAAAGAAACAAAAATTTTAATGTGAATATTCTTACTTACTTATTTAGGTGGCCATAACAACCCGTTATCGAGTTACGGCCGACCTCACTAGCTCTCTCCAGGCGCCTCTGCTTCGCGCGCGCCTTCTCCAATTCTGTTCACCAAGCGAGCATAGGGTTTCCTCCACTTGGCCTTTCCACCGGAGCAATGGTCTTCCTCTGCGTCGGCTCCCTTGGACTTCGCCCTCGAACACCTTCTTTGCTGGAGCTTCTTCATCCATGCCTCTGCGCCATAAAGCAACACGGGTATGATAAGCGTCTTGTAAAGTGTCAGTTTGGTCCTGCGAGAGAGGGCTCGACTACTTAGCCCATAGTAACACCTATTAGCAAGAGTGATTCTCCGTTTGATCTCCAGGCCGATATCGTTGTTGCTGTTAACGGCGGTGCCAAGATAAATTCATTTTGGCACAACTTCGATGGTATAGTTGTCCTCAATGACGTGCGTTCCTACACGCCGTGTGTGAATACTCACCTCGCCTTTTAAACCAATCCTGCAACCAAATTGAACGACTTTTTTTCCTTTCCTGTCTTCCCTTCTTTTCACGCAAAAATACACCCCCATACATGGAAATAATTTTTTTTTCCATGTTCTCATTTTTACTTTTCCATGTTCGCTCAGCAACGATCAACGTGGAAACTAAAATCGTCAGAAAATCCATACCTGTGTTGCGAAATGAGTTTCAACCGATTGTTTCAATTTATTTCCCACTTTATTTGTGTGTGACATCTGTTCGCTTTATTTACATGTTTTTATATAATTATATAAAATAATTTATATTTGAGGTCAAACTAGTAATCGGACAAACTTAAAATGTTTACAATGTTTGCATTTCCACAAAATGTAGATAAATTTGGTTTTTCTACAACGATATCGAGGATACATTTTTGAATTTAAGTTTTTATAATTTTTGCTGAACTAAAATTTCAATATAGGGCTTTATTTAATTACTAAGACTTTATTCTTTCAATTGATATTCATATTTTCAACAATACTTTCAATTTTTTTAGTGGAAAAAAACTGAGGAATGGTAGAAATTGGTTTCCTCGAAAATTTCATGAGATCTGGTGAGTGCCCCTGGATTGAGTTACGGACAAGCTTTGAGTCCGACATAATTTAGAAAAATTTCATATTAAAACTAAACAACGTAATTGACATTTCGTGACACATCGACGTGTTAAAAATACCAGTTGCGAGCATTGAAAAAAGATGGTAGACGAACTACTTCAGCTGCAGAGCAAACTGGTAGCGGGTGGCACAGAACTAGTTGGATTAACTGCTGTGTTTTTTTTGCGTATTAGCATTGGTACAAACAACATACATACATAGTATTTGCATTATAAACGAGCAACTAAGTTCAAATTTGTCCAACAACAAAAATCCTTTTGACCCGAACAATACATCAAATGAATTTATATTAGGAATAATGCGATTGTAATTCCATTGATATAAATTCAGCATTAGAATTATTGATTAAATATTAGAATGAGTTTGAATAGACTGTGATTTGAAACAAATTATTAATAACACACAAAAAGACTCACGTAAATGAATCTTATAGGGTTGATAGAGAATATGGCTCCTTTGGTAGAGGATACGCAACTCAATCCGGAAATCTCGATTCGATTGCTTAACACTTGGCATAATGGCTTAATCAGAATTTGAATTAAGAGTGCAGACTAAATTCTTAAAGACCTAGTTGGTCCAGTTATAAAATACAAAAATGCATGCGTTTTGTTTTTGCTTTTCCGTTTGGGCAACATAACTACCTAGGTTTTCCCAGCTACAGGTATGACTGCTTGTGCTATTTCAGAAACTCTGCGAACAGATAAACTTAACACAATCTGCAGATCGCAAAATCCATACATGATTGTGGAGAAGTCGATGCACCCAACTTGAGGTACAGTTTTCTGCTGGTTTCGGAATGGTTCATCATAGGTTCATTCGTTCTTTTTGAGATGCTGCTTGAAACAGCGATGACGGTTATTGGCAAGCTTTGTATAGCAAACCCTTCCATGACTGAAGCCCTTCTAATGGCAGACCTTTGGTGCTGTGACAGAGCCATGTGCATAAGTGAACAGTTCAGAAGCAGATTAAAACTTTCAGGTGTATACCGTTCCAGCGTTTGTTAGATAGAACCAATAACCATAGAAAATAGTGAGCTACACTAGACGAGTCTATCACAAGAATGAAGTCGTATGCAGTAAAATGTACGAATGTTTGCCTAAAATATTGTTTTAGAACTTCTTTTTCTTCTGTATTGCCTATTAGTTTTAATTCCTTTGTAAATATTTCTATTTTTGGCTGCATCACATAACTCTGCAACATTGCATATGCCCGTCCAATGCCTTTTATTTCGTAACCAACGGCCAACGCATCGTTTCTCTTCAATTTTTCCTTCCAGTATTAATTGTAACATGTCGTATTAGGTGTTTCTCATGATATGTCCAAGATAAGCTGTTTTGCGACGTTTTATTGTTTGTAGAAGTTCACGTATTCGGTTAACTTGTCGGGGTTAAAAATGCGCAGAAGTACCTGTAAACCTTCTTCGTCAATCAATTTTAAAATTTCTACTGGAATTTCGTCAGCACCTCTTGCTTTATTATCCTTTGAGGAACGTACAGCCCTTTTAGTTTCAGTACATAATTTTTAAATATTATGAAATATTCACTAAACATTTTATTTGTAGTGTTTTTTGTTTTGTTTTTGTATTCTCTGTTCACTTACTAATGTTATGTCTCATACTTCCTCTCACCAACTGCATTTAACACTTTAACACCCACAGCCGGATATTTATATGACAAATTAAAAAGCTCTCTACCATTCGCAACCCTTTTTATTACCATTTACTCAACAATATTTTTTTCATCTCATTTTTATTTTACATAGTATAATAGTTCCATTCGTTTGTTCCGCCTGTGCTTCACTCAAATGAGCTGTTCATGATGGTCACATATGAGCTTAATGTTCTATCCAACAGCCACTTCGGACTTTCTCATT
The DNA here is from genome assembly GCF_028408465.1 of Anastrepha ludens. Lineage (NCBI taxonomy): Eukaryota > Metazoa > Arthropoda > Insecta > Diptera > Tephritidae > Anastrepha > Anastrepha ludens. The sequence goes on along the minus strand of NC_071500.1, from coordinate 104,907,938 downwards.
TTGTGCGGGAAGTCGTTAATTCACCATCAACGCTGAAGGCAGAGGGAAGAGTCATGAGCTGGCTGGTGGCAATGGGAAATGAAAGGTTTCTGTGTGTGGTGGTTGTACGAATATGCAGCAAATTATCATAAAACGTGAATGCGTCGCATCCTTTGTCTGCGCGAGTGGAGGGAGAAATGTGTGCGGGTGTGTGATCGAAAGCGTCAATGTCCTGCCGAGTAGTGATACAACATAGCTGCAACATATGGAGTTAATTGATTTATTATTAATAAGTGAATGAAAAGCTGTGCTGATTTTATTAAAAATAGTTGAATTTTTTTTTATAGATTTGCATTTAGTCAATCAGTTTTTAACATGCAACCAGCAGTCAATAAACTACTGTCAGAAGTGGCTGAAACTGTTTACTTTGTAAAATCGAAGCAGCACAACTCCTGGAGATACGTGAGATCCCAATAAAAATTATGATACATTTATATTTTCCTTTATTTTAAGCTTCTCCTACGATTCGAAGTTTGTCATTCCACAAAAGGATGTCCGTAAAGAGTTCAATCACCTCAGAAAATATAATTTTTCACAAAAAGCATTTGAATGGCAAAAATTCACTCTTGCCTATGGAAAGCTACATGTATTGAATATATGTATTTATACCAAAATCTCCTGCCAATATAAAAAAATATCACTGCATATATCACGGCTGCAATGCACAAAAAACAGGTTTACATATAATTACTAGGTTTCCGAGTGTATTTCTGCCATGGAAAATCTCCTCATAAAAAATATCTGCCATTCGGGGTCGGCTTGAAACTGTAAGTCCCTCCGTTTGTGGTTTAACATGAAGACGTACACCACAAATCAGAGGAGGAGCTCAGCCAAACACCCAAAGCGGGTGTACGCGCCAATTATATATAGGAGTTTTCAGTAAGAGCGCTTCAACTTTTGAACTTTTTTGAATAAAACACAAACGGTTTGACTTTTTTAACTATTTTTTTTTTTTTTATTATCGAGTTTGAACATACAGTTAAGTATGAAATTCGATTTCTTTTGCATGACCACCGCGTGCACGTTTTACGAAGTCCAATCGTTGAACCCAATTTTCGACCACTCTTTTGCATAAATCGGCCGAAATTCCAGCAATTTCGCGTTCAATATTGGTTCTGAGCTCACAAATCGTCGCCGGCTTGTTACTGTAGACCAATGACTTCACATAAACCCCAAACCGGGACGGCTTGTTAATGGACCGTAAAATGGCCGTAATGCTCTTAAAGTAGCAGCAACAGAACGATTATTTTCATAAAAAATTTGCACGATTTGCAATCGTTGCTCAAGTGTGTAGCGTTCCATGATGAAATGTATACTAATGAAGTTTACAAATGACAAGCGAAAAATAAAAATATTGCGTCGTTCGCCCTCCCTATCGGAAAAAAGTTGAAGCGCACCTATTGAACAATTGCGTCGCGAGAAGCGAGCTTCTACTGTATGTATAAGAATGATAATATGGAGCATATAAGTTCATAAGGCCTATTCATGATATTAATGTAATTTCGTGGAACCAGGAGTCACTCCATCATTAAATGCGTTTAGCGAGCGTTTCGCCTTCTTATAATAATTCTTGTCCCATGTGTAATCGTACATGTAAGTCTAATAGCCTCTCCAGAAATTTGAAAAGGAATTAGACAAGCTTGAAATCTTTTGGTTCAGCGTGGTAAGCCCTCACGGCAACATAATTGTGCTGTTTGTTGTGCATATTATGAAAAACCTAAACTTCGTTCCCTAATCTGACATACTTAAAGAATAGACTCGGAAAAAGTAGTATTTAGTCACCACTTACGTAAAACTAACTGTAATAAAAAATTAGTACACATATTCGTGTGCTTGTTGTCATTGCTAATTTGGCGTATTCACCTTTTGTAATTTCTACATATTCGTCAAAATGTGTTCAGTTAAGTGTAAGCTTGCGGAGAAATTTATGCGCAAAAACAAAAAAATGGTCGTTTGTCGCATAATGGCATAGCAAAAATTTTAAATTGGCCGAAAGTGCGGTAATTAATGGGGTTAGAGGTACTCAGAATTTTCAAAAAATTGGATTTTGGTTTGCATTTTCTTAGAGTGTAATATTTTAAAAATATTGTGTGAAAATTTGAAGTTAATCCGACCAATACTTTTTGAGTTATTCAACAATTAACAAAGGGCGCTCGGGCGCTCGATAGCAAAACTTTAAAAGCGTTCTTCTCAAAACTATGTTTTCTGGTGATCACCGCTTGGCAGATTTCAATTAAATTTATACTGCTTTTGAAAAACATAAAGTGTCTGATAGGAGGATTTTTTTCCGAAAGTTCGATATTTTTAAACAATTAATTGTCGGTTTTTTTCTCGAAAATCTGAAAAATATTTCCTGAGGTCGCCATATTGCTAATTTTGAAAAAAGAAAAGCTTCTATCAGGCACAAGATTATCTATTAATAAAACTAATTTCCCTTGTCCGATTGATTTTAGATGCGTCTCCAAGGACTTTTGATGATCGCCGCAAGTGCCTTCTGGAGAAACGGGCTCCACACAAACTGCGATAACTTTTACAATTATAAATTTTTTTTTTTGAAATTTTGTTAAAGACAAGTCGAAACATGATTTTTATTTTTGTAAAACAAAGCAATTGACTAGCAAAAAAAAAAAATTACTGAAAATTATCATTTTTACGCTACCCCTAACCCCTTATATGTCAAAAAAGTTTATTAAAATCTTTTCGGTAGAAGGCAGGCCTGAAAAAGGAAAAAAAACGGATTTGTGTCGCAGTCAAAAGGCACAGAAGTGGAGTCAATATTTTGAAAAAATCTTGTCTTTCACTTCGAGATGCCGCAATATGTATAAGTCCATATGTCGAAAGATTGCGTTCAAAAATTGCGCAAAACTCAAGGTTTATGATCATATAAAAAGATTGTGGTACTCAATCGGAATGATAAATAAAATAAGAGTGAAAACTTGTCACTCAAGATATTCATAAATATGGGTGGTTACGGACGATGCAGGCTGTATGCAGCAGAAATCCGCATAAACTACAAAATTTTAAGTCAAAACATAGAGAATTAATTTTTGTTAGTTTATCTTTATGGAAAATGCCTAAAATTGCATTTGCGAGTGGAACGATGAGCTGTATGAGCTTTACGACGACATAGACATAGCGCAGCGAATAAAGCTCCCGCGGCTACGTTGGCTGGGTCATGTCGTCCGAATGGATACAAACGCTCCGGCTCTGAAAGTATTCGACGCGGTACCAGCTGGTAGTAGCAGAGCAAGACCTCCTCTGCGTTAGAAAGATGAAGTGGAGAAGGACTTGGCTTCACTTGGTGTGTCCAATTGGCGCCGGTTAGCACGAGAAAGAAACGACTGGTGCGCTTTGTTAAACTCGGCCGAAATCGCGTAAGCGGTTATCGCGCCAATTAAGAAGAAGAAGAACGGTGTCTGATTTACTGATTCAATAAGTAAATCGAAGGAACATGAATTTTGTCAGTTCTGCTTGGTACATCAATAAAGTTACATAATTTTACTCGAAAATAGCAGACTTCATAGAATTAAGAAAATTCTTAAATCCTCTAACACAGGCATTAAATAGACTCACGGCACTGAGTTGTATACTGCAATGAAGAGGGGAGGAGTCCCAGGTGCCTTTAAGCTAAAAATATTAGAGAAGAGCCCTAAAAAATGTTTGGCTTGCCAAGCCATCTGCCAGTGCGGTATGAAAAGCAAAGCGTTCATCATCCACGAGCACCAAAAATCAAGAAATTTATTTGAAGGAGTGTTCGCAGAAACGTTTGCTGCCATTCATAAAATAACATGGGGGCTCAGATCTGTTCTGGCCCGATCTAGCATTGTATTATTAGAGCCGTCTTGCTATGAACTGATATGAAAATCACGGGGTAAATATTGTTTAAAAGGACACCACTACCCACCAAACTGTCCACAATTGCGACTCATTGAAAAATGTTGGGAAATTGTTAAGGCGACAAAAACCTGTAAAGTTTCGAAACAATTTTTTTTTTCTTTTCATAAAATGTTTGTATAATCCTTTAAGAATATGCCAAAAGAAATTTTAGAACGTAAATCTAAGTATTTCTTATATTATAGATCGTCAACCGTGACGACTCTATTCTTTGCGTTCGAGCGCTGGGAGAGGAATTTTCATGTATTCAAACTTTAGATGCGTTTTTCTCAAAATTGTATTTTTCCAATTGGCGTACACGATAACTCGAAAAATTATTGACCGATCTCCCTGAAATTTTGCACACATCTTTTTTATGATATAACTTTCTATGTGAATTTAAGTTTTCGAAAACTTTTCGGCAAAATAATTTTAAGTCATTTTGTTTTTTAAGGCATTTTATTCCACGAATTTTTTTTTAAATTTAAACAATTTTGGTTTTTTTGTATTCAGGTAACTGACCCCGATGCTACAATGCCCGCCGATTGAGAAGCCCCTCTGTGACATTTCGGGAAAAATTGAGTGTACATCCGCCATTTTAAATGATTAAAATGAAATAAAAAATGTTTATATTATTTTAATGTATAAATAAACTGTATGCCAATTTTGAAAAAAATATATTGACTTCTTCATTTTAAAAAATGTTAATGAAAATTACGGAAAATATAGCCGTTTACAGGTTCTGTCCCCTTAAAAAATGCGAAAAACGAAAAAAGAAATTAAAAATGAGCAACAGTTTAAAATGAATTGGCAGAGAGCGGCAGATACCGTAACAAAAACTAATGTCCGTCGCCTAATGAGAGGAGTCAAATCTAAATTACGCCACAACTAAGATAATTGATATCAAGGGTGGTTAAGTTTTAAAGGCCGGTGTTGATTTGGAATAAAATACAATTTTTTTAAGAAATTATTGTAATTGCACATTATTATGATAATATTGGTATGGCTCAATTACGTATGGAATAAAATATTGGCCAAATGGCCGCCGCGGTCTTGGTGGCACACCTCCATCCGATGGTCCAAATTTTCGATGACGCTGCGGCATAATTGAGGATCTATGCCGTTAATGTGCCGAATTATCTCATCCTTTAGCTCTTGAATGTTGGCTGGCTTATCGACGTATACCTTTTCTTTCAAATAATCTCAAACAAAGAAGTCCAACGGTGTCGTTGACGTTTAGGTGTGGTTCACATTCAACATCGGCCCTTGAAATTTAACCACCCTTTAGTAAAGTAAAATTTGTTTTGCTAGCTTAAATTATTGTGATGCTATAACGATTTTCGCCCGACCAATATTTTCCGTGTTCACTCTTTAGATATTCGTATATTGAAAATTAGAAATTAATTATTGGCGTTCTTTGTTTTAATATCGAAAGAAATTTATACATGTGCACGTCTGACTTACGCATCAGCAAGTCAGGCGCATCCGATAATTTGCTAAACTCTTACTGTGTTGCAACGACCCTTCGTGCACTGCGTAGAAAAGTTTATACCCTACTGTTGTATACTTGTCCCTGCCTGTTTCTCTCCGATGCAGGAAATGCATTAAATCCAGAAGGAATGCGATTTAGAAACGCAATAATTTTCACTCATAAACTCATAAATAATCTGCTACACAGCAGATATTGCCACGAATAGAAAGTACGAAAGAAAAGTTAGTGTTGGAGAAACGCTTAGGTCGTCGCAGGGGGGTAGTTGTGCTGTGCGTAATTATCATTATACGCCAGCGAATTTATGAATTACGAAAAGCGACATGCAATTAATGCGTGAGGGGATACAAAAACGAAAGAAATTGAAGAGAAAAATTGCTTTGCAGAGTGAAAATAAGGGGAGAGTATAGGAAATGCAAAAGCAAACGCCACTAATCCTAATAGCATTGATAGCGCCTGCCAGCAGTGCAGGGTGGCAAAAGCAACAGTGAAAAGGGCGGCTAGCTACGATTCTCGATCTCGAGCAGTGGTGATGTTGGCAGAAAACCCCGATAATGCCCAGACAACTTAAATTACTCTGCATGCCATATGTCCACTTACATTACTGCCACTCATCGAAGATGGACAGACATAAAAAATATTCGAGGATTAGAGCAAATGCAAGCGTACGCTCTTGATTGCTTGTAGTCAAGCAGTCGAATAGTCGCACAGTCTGGCAGTCAGTTCCAAATGACTTCGGATATAAACATAAATGAAGTGAAAATTATGTGCATACAATTAAGAACAACAATTATAATTAGGAGAGTTGCTTGGCGGGTAGGGGAGGAAGTCCGTAGACAAAGACTCCTCTTATGTGCGCCAGGATAAGACAAATGCCTTCAAAGGCATAACCATAGGCCATTGACCTGCACTCTAAGCAAAGTATGTATTATACTTATACATGTATGTGTGTGTATATGCAGAAGTAAGAGTACTCTCTCTCGCACTCTAAGTGATATTGAATTGAAATTTTCCAAAAACCATAAACATGCCAAAAGAACTCCGTTTGTAAATCAACATTGTCACAAGTAAATGTGTGTGTGTAAGTGCTAATGGAGAAAGTGAACATACACACGCTCATATATATTTGTACATGTAGATATGAAGCCTTGGCAGTCAGGCGAAAAGGTACTTCTGTGTCATTTTTGCATTAGCAGCAGCGTCAACATTTCATACTCGTTACACCACCTGATGCCAAATGTCATTGCCGCTGATGCCACATTCTCAAGTCGCAACTGAGGATACGTTGATGGCGACACGTGCCCCAAACTGCAGCTATCAACAGCAGCAATTTGTTTGCACTTCATGGGGAAGTTAGATTTCACTGCTGCTCATATTTTATGAATTTTAAATATTTATGTTGCAAGTGAACTTTTAACTTAGGAAAACTGGTTGAAATAAAAGTTGAGGGGCGAAGCGATAAGGTTCAGCTGCTTTAAGTGTGTGAAACACAGAAATGTTTATTCGATGTTTTATTCTACCAAGTTGCGTGACCACTAAAAAGTTGTATCTACGTTTTTACAATCTCTTGAAATAAAGCAGAAAAATAATGAAGGGCTTAAAACGCAGTTGGCTTTTTAACAATTTCATACACCTAATCTTAACCCGAATGGGTTGGTGCGTGACTACCATTCGGTATTCGGAGAGAACATAGGCTCGAGTCCCTCTGAAACAGCAAATTGAAGAAAAAGTTGTTTCTAATAGCGGTCGCTCCTCGGCAGGCAATGGCAAACCTCCGAGTGTATTTCTGCAATGAAAAAGCTCCTCATGAAAATATCTGCCGTTTGGAGTCGGCTTAAAACTGTAGGTCCCTCCATTTGTGAAACAACATCCAGGCGCACACCACAAATAGGAGGAGAAGCTTGGTCAAATTCCCAAAAAGGGTGTAAGCGCCAGTTGCCAGGCTGTGCAATAAGTTTCCGCCCTTTCTTAGCCAAAGTTATGAATTATTTAAACAATTAAATAATACATAATATTATGTGGCAGTATATCTGGCAGTATACGGATTCTTCTGACGAAAAATTTGAGACCTTTTCACTTCATCCATTCATTGAGTCAGTTTGAGATGCTCTCGTAAGAAGTGAACCGCTCTCAAATAAGGGAGAACAGATGGTAATCCGAATGTGCAATGTCTGGGCAATATGGCGGGGGGGGGGGCAAGATTTCCCAATTAACTCCCTCTAAATATTTCTGCACCGATTTAGCAGCAAAATCAGTTTGTCATGTCTACAGTCCCATTCCGGCCGATTTTCTTGGAGAGCTCAACTCGAACGCATTAGCTGCAGTCGGTAACGATCGCCAGTAATGGTTTCAGATGGTTTAAGGAGTACATATAGATATATAGATGGCACTTTCTGATCCCACCAGATGGACAATATGACCTTTGAAGCATGCATATTTTTTTCGCTGTCGATGGACCCGGTTCACCTGGCAGGTTTCAACATTTTCGACCACCTTTTCTTCTTCGCCGTTTGAAAAGTTTCCCATATGCCACCAAACGTCTCTCTCCTTCAATTGATGTGGCACCCAATTACCTGCTTTCTGGATCATTCCCATGGCATGCAAACGTTTGCCGACGGTTGATCTGTCAACATCCACCTCTTTAAATCCATCATCAAGGGTTGGTCATGCGTCCTCATCCAATAATTATTGTAGTTGAGTATCTTCGAATTTTTTCGGTGCCCCTTCGCGATCTTTATCACTCATGTCGGGATTGCCACTTTGGGAGCGTTGAAACCACTATTTACAAGTTATATTTGATGGAGCGTGATTACCATAAATTTTGATCCACAACACGTTTCAGCTGCACTTTTCTTTGGAAGATAATAATGAAGCATGACTCCCCGCAAATGCTTTTTTTCGAGACGAACGTAGGCGTCAGAACATTTTTGACGTCAAATAAAAAAGAATATTTACGCTTCAAACGAATATCAACTACTGCGATCGAGACCTCACATATACAGTTTGAAATCACCAGTATATTACTTGAGCGAACACAAAAATAGTATCAGCAGCGGCACCTCTTTTACGAGGGCGGAGACTTATACCCATACGCAATATATGTATAAGGCCTGATGGTTCACTACTGTCTAGGGTTATTCGACCACAGAGGTGGCACTTTATAACGGTTGATCCATCCAGCATTTGGAATTTAATTTAATACGACAGTAAATATAATTTGCATTTCGGGGATTAAGCATCACTGGGAAAGAGAAGGGTTGTTAATTGGGCCATTTCCATACAACAATTGTTATGATTTTCGTCTTAAATTGTGGTGCGAATGGTGACAATAGAACAGCGCCAAGAGCCTGAAGATATATTCTGCAAGCCATGAATCAAACCTAATAAAATTCGAATACCAACTAATTACTTGACAGAGGGCACTTTGTAATCTGCAGGTTTCAGAGGAAAAGAAAGAGGCACCCCTGGTAAGTTTCTTTGGCACAGCACAACCATACATTACGCTCAGATTCGATTTCATTTCTAACAAAAATTTTCAGTTCTCTGTGAGAATTTTTAGTAACAAAAGAGAGAAGTCTATCTTGTTTTTTTTATATTATCTAAAGTTTTTATTGTTATTTTGAAATTTATATACCTATTCTTTAATTGAACACATATTTAAGCCAGAAATTTTCAAAGTTGTTGATAGTTACTATGTTTGGAATTGGGTACAGCTCCATTTAAAAGCGCAAAGTGGTTCTTGTGAAGTAATGCAGAATACAGAAAAGGAGTATTTGAAGAGATTTTGAGTTGATGTGGTTTCATAAATACTCCAAATTGGATTTATTTGTGAGTTATTTTGAAAAGAAGGGACTTATAATATAATTTTATGACAACTCTTTTTGTGGTGCATTTTAATCCGCTATATCTCACGGTTATAATTTTTCTTTGCTCTTTCCCTCCAAAAGACACAAAAAATATCATCTTTCAAATTGGAAATTAGAGAAAAATAATGTTCCCTGCTGCTTTTCCGGATAGCCTATTTCCATTATGTAAAAAGTAGAAATTTGAAATTGAGCTTTTTAAAATCTATTCGAGGTTATGGCTCCCATACAGAATCTACACTTGAAATGTTTTTAATTGAAAAGTGAGCCAATATTTTAGAAGTATCTTTTTATAATCTCAATATTTAAAGTTACACAACACCGACTATGGGTAAATAAATTGGTTGACCCGATAAAAATGATATTACAGCGTACGCTCGATAACGCGAACACTCCAAAACAGTAACACCCCAAAACATGAACAAAATTTTTGGTGCATTGACAATTCTAAAACGTGAACAAGGCGAGAAAGTTATGCACTATGAACAATAAGAGTTTCCAAGTTTGCATGCATTATAGTTTGCATTGAGCTCCTACTATTCTGAACTTTGCGAGTTATGTTCCTTTTTAGCTCTATTTGTAGTAGCGAGTAACGCTCAAAACATTTCAGTCGCAATTTCGACCAGGTATGGTGTGTTTTCCCTTAGATTAGCTGCATAAAAATAAGTTCTATGAGACTTGTGTGCTTGTCTTAAAAGAAAAATGGGGAGTTGTGCTTTGCTGCTTTATGATTATTGATCCTTCACAGTTTGAATGCTGAATATTGCGGACAACGATATTTATCAGGAGGATGAATCCAACGCGATGACTGCATCTCAGAGTAGCCGGAGCACATTAAACCAAGTGAAGCAATTGAGATTTCCAACAAAGCGGTACAGTGGGCTAGTTGTGAAAGCGTCGATCAAAATGAAATGAATGTATTGAGACGTCTGACGGAGAAAACTGTGTTTCAAGTACTGGAAAAAAAGATGACTGATTTTTTTATAAAAAGTTCTTCCAAATTTATATTTCACATCATACAACAGTAAAATGTGAATTTAATGGCGTAAATATCTGTTTGGCAATCGAAAACGTCAAAACTTTTATTACTGTGAACTCTCTTGGCTTTAATTAGTTCATGTTATCGAGCCTCGTTTGCTCAGGCAGGGGGTACCGCGTGAAAGTGAGGTGGACAGTGAAGTGAGATATGGTGTATGTTCAGCCCGTTTGTTCATATAAATGAACTGAATAAAGTTTAGTTGGATTTTCAAAGTATTTTTATTTTTAATTCACTCACAGTTTTACTTTTACTGTACCAAATTAAGATATTCAAATTTTGCTAATTCCCATACACCAAAATAAATTATGATTGGAATAAAACAGCGACCTTGTATGAATGTAATTCTGAGAACACATCATGAATAGAAAAAAGTTATTTTCGTTTATAATGGGCGATATTTCTCATATTTTTATATGGGGGCCGCTTTAGCCGAATAGGAAATTAAAATTCGGCAGTGCATAGGTTCAAAACCGCGGACGGAGAATACCAATTGCAAGAAAATGTTTTTTCTAATAGCGTTAGCCCCTCGTCAAGCAATGGCAAACCTCCGAGTGTGTTTCTGCTATCAAAAAGCTCCTCATGAAAATATATGCCGATCGGAGGCGACGCAAAACTGTAAGTCCCTCCATTTGTGAAGACACATCAAAACGCACACTACGAACAGAGGGAGGAGCTCAGCTAAACACCTAACAGAAGAGTACGTGCTAATCTTTTTTTTTTTTAACAACAACCGTGAGCGATTTCCAATTGATTCTGGCTTGGTTTTGATGCTACATTCACGGCTCCGTTAGAGGTGCTTCGATTGGTAGGTCCAATTTTTGATAACTTCATCCAATATGATGTCTCGGATATTGATCTCGAGCTCTTCCTAAGCGGTTGGCTTCTTAGCGTAGTCTAAGGGCTTCACGTCGTGTGAGAGCAGCTGACGTTAGGATGTTAAGTCGCATGCTCATGGCGACCAATTGGTGAAGGTGTGTCGTGAGATGACCCAGCCGTCAAAGTTCTCATTTCCGTTTCGTTGGAGTAGCACTTCGGCTATGTTGTCCAATGTCCAGAAAGCCGATAAGCAATTAATTGTTTTCGGTTCGAGGATGATTTTGCCTTTAAGTTCTTGAGTAGTTTCGTCTGTGCGTATTTATAAATGATCAGAAATTTCGATAATATTTCTTAATATTTTCCACATACAGAAAAAGTTCCGTTTGCTGCCAAATATCTCCGCTGTGAATGGAATTGTGTTTTTTTTTAATATCTTAATTTTTACGATAAACTTCAATCCCGGCACCACTGCTTTAACTGCCCGCAATGTTGTTTATTTTTTAATATTCTAGTCGAGTAACAATCAAAGAATATGGCTGCAAAATGTGGAACGTTTATCGAATATTAAAATTCTATTTAGTGGCAAAATATTTAAATTTTCCTCGAAAAATGGCATAGTAATAAGTTTGCAAAGGCAATAGTAAAGATATTTGAAATTTGAATACTAGGCGGAATATTAAAAATATTGCACTGCCGGCGAATGATACATACACTTCTACGTACACACACAAACATATGCTTTTGAAGCGAACGGACCGTAAACCTTTGTGTGGCAATGAGTCTAATAACCGAGAATGGCTTGTGGCAATTTTCTTATCAGCTTATTGATAATCCTGCGCGCTTAATAATTAAAAGCAGCTCATGAGCGGCGAAGAGGGAGGGCAAAACTTAATGTAAGCATTGCTAGACATTTTGTGTGGCAAGTGTAAAAGCGAGTAAAGATTATTATAATATATGTTTGTAGACCCATATACTTGTATGTATGTATATGTATATGTGTATATTGATTTTTGCTTGGCGTGGTGACTTTGAGGCGAACCGATGTGGAAACCAATCAAAAATATTGATAATAATTTAAAATTCCATTCAAATATCCTTGAGGACAATTTGCTTTTTCACAAAATTAATAAGCAATGCTGTACAAACAAGCGAATCAACAAAAACAACAACAACAACAAATGAATGAAATCAAATAATCAAACAGTGAATAGGGAGCGGCAATATTGAATGAGCCACAAGTGGACTAAAATGCGCTTAAAAGAAATTTGCTTTCCTCGAGCGGGGTGTGAATGGCGCGTAAGCGGGTTGCTGTCGACTTTTTTCTACGCTTTCGTTGCAATGATTCTGTTGCCACTGATGGTGGCATTCACAATTTGTCAGCAATTGAAATTCTCAAAACATATTTGGCATTAATCGTGGCGGCACAGCTATTTTTTCTGTTTTAGTGTTTTTGTTTTTTTAATGGCAATGCTTCGCCAACCACCAGCAACATCATCGCCAGCAAGACTTCTTTCACAACGTTTCGCTACCTATACTCGTAGCTCGCAGGCGTTTACACACAGCACAGAATTCGTTGTTGGCCTGCAGGGACAACGATTGAATTTTACTTCGATTGCTGCTGCCACTGGTTGTGATGGTGCTGGCTGCTGTTTGTTTGTGCTGCTGCTGTTGCTGTTGGTTAGAATTTATAACTTGTCGTTGCTGATGTATGCGTTCATGCATACATAAATATTATGGGTACGTCTGTATGTGTGTACATTTTCGTAATCAGCTTCAATGCTGCTGCTGCTGCTGCCGCAAAACACCAGCATTCGTGGCAAGTATATTTTCCTAGCTGATGATGGCGATGTTTCCTCCATTTCTGCTGTTTTGATTTTTATCCCAATGAGAATATGCAAATTCTGGTCCGTATAGAGCGTGAATAGCGCGCTGGCCTACAGGAAGCAACCAACAGCTTATGCAGATGTTCGCACAGCAACAAACCAGCGGCAGAGCCCATAGCAGTGTTACGTATGGGGCCCAAGTAAAGCGATGCTGGAATAATAAGAAAAGCTAGATAACCCAACAGACTTGAAACGTATGCATTTAACCCTTTACGAGGGTTCCTATGTAAATATGCACATTTTTTTATATTTCTTTTTATATCAGTCTACAGATGAATCTTAAAGTCAATGGAAGCAGATATTATAGGTAAAATTAGTTAAATCACGGAAAAACATAGCTGCTGTTTTAAGTTATATACACTGAGACTAAAATCTAAGTTAGCGTAGATGCTATTTGAACAGTATTCACTGTTTTTGGCACCTAAGGCCGATCTTAAGACCATAGTTTCATTCGGACGAAAATTTGATGTCAATGATGCATTAATCCAGTGTGCATTGAAAGAGGTTTGACGGATATTTTCTTCACCGATGGATCCAAGAATGAGAAAGATTCTGGAGCCGGAGTAACAGGTATCATTATGTTATGGGAGGAATGGAAACTGTTTTCCAAACGGAAATTTTTGCCATTCTGAAAGTAGCAGAATGGATAATTGAGAGAAGATGGGGCGGGAAAGAGATTGAAGTCTTTAGCGACAGTCACGCAAAGCAAAGACTGTTTAAGAATGTAAGAATAAGCTTAACTCTGACAGAATAAGCTTGTACTTAGATGGGATCCAGGATACTGCGGTGTTCAAGGGAATGAAATTGCCGATGAATTGGCCAATTGCGGATCAGCGATTACCCACAGGGGCCAGAGGCAATAATTGGAATCAGTTCTACAGGAATTGGATCAACGACTATGTATGCAACTCGCGTACGAGGGCGGTTCAATAAGTACCCGTATTTGATGACAGAGGGCATTCTTGAGGGAAGTGCGTGCTAGCATTGTGTGATACCATCTACATATTAAACGACGGCATCTACATATTAGCGACCAGGACGCCCGGCAGAATGGTTACCAAGAAAATCATTCAAAAAGTCCACAACATGATTCCCGTTGATCGGCGAGTGAAAGTGCGCCAAGAACAGAGGTAATTGGTGTGTGTTGACCCGTACGGCAATTAATATTTTACATGATAAGTTGGCAATGAAAAAATTGTCGGCCCGATGGATGTCGCTATTGATGACAACCAACAACAAGTGAATGCGGGTGTTAACTTCGAAGCAGTGTTTGTAGCAATTTAAGCGAGGTCCGAAGAAATTTTTGCGTCGAATTGTCACCATTGATGAAACCTGGATTCATCTTTACACACTATTAGTAACACACACTATTACACATTACTACTTCTTCTTAATTGGCGCGATAACCGTTTACGCGAGTTTGGCCGAGTTTAACAAAGCGCGCCAGTCTTTTCCTTCTCGTGCTAAGCGGCGCCAATTGGGCACACCAAGTGAGGCCAAGTCCTTCTCCATCTGATCTTTCCAACGCAGAGGAGGCCTTCTTCTTCCTCTGCTACCACCAGCTGGTACCGTATCGAATACTTTCAGAGCGGTAGCGTTTGTATCCATTCGGACGACATGACCCAGCCAGCGTAGCGGATGGATCTTTATTCGGTGCGCTATGTCTATGTCGTCGTAAAGCTCATACAGCTCATCGTTCCATCGCCTGCGATATTACTCATTACCAAGCAACAATCAAAACAATGGATTTCTATCGGTGAATCTGTTCCAAAGAAGCCGAAGATAGTCCTATTGGCTGGAAAGATCAGGCCGACGATTTTTTGAGGTGCGATCAATCCTCATGGATTTTTTAGAAAAAGGAAGAACGATAACTGGGCAATACTACAGTGAGTATTGGACGGCTTTCACAAAAAAAATAAAAGAACGCGCTGTTTCACCACAATAACCTACCAACACATTCATCCGGAGTTTTTGCCGCCAAATGGCATAAATCACGTTATAAATTGCTGCCTCAACTCCCGTATCCACCCAATCTAGCTCTCTGTGACTTTTTCTTGTTCCTTAACATGAAGCAATGGTCGCGGAAAAAAATTTAGGAAGTCATCGCCGAGACAGAGGCGTATTTTGGAGAACTCGACAGGTTCTATTTTTTTCGAGGGGTTAAAAGATGGCCGAAGCATTGAGAGAAGTGTATCTTTTTAAGAAGGAACTATGTTGAAAAATAAAAAAATAGGAAAAAATGTTGTCTTCATTTCCAGCCCGGGTACTTCCTGAAGCCCCTAGACGATGATCCAGTCTAGAATGCTGCAGAACTCCAAAGTGTTTTGTGACAAGCCCGAACATAAAACTGAGGAACTTTCTTCTAAAACTTGGTAAAAAAGACGTTTGGTTGAGTGTCGTTTTATCTGTGAGTGTCCTGATTTTGCCGAAGCAAGGCTGTGAATTTTGGGTTCCGTTGTCATGAGATCTGGTAAAATTCGTTCTCTCAAACTGGAGGATATTTTCACGTTTGTCAATAAATCTGCAAAGTTTCCACAGGACTAGCTATCTCTTTCTCTGTGTCTATTCTATCCTATTTCTGTCTTTCTGCTACTTCTGCTGCTTTCCTATTATCTGCTGCGACCAATTATCGATTCGTCGCCGCTCGCAGCAATTGGGCCTCTGTTACTCAACAACGTGGAAAATTTTGCGAAAGGATTTAGGTGTGAAGCCTTTCAAAATACAGCTGATGCAAGAATTGAAGCCGAACGACCTACCGCCATGCAGAATTTTAGGTGAATGGGCTCATGTAAAGTTGGCCGAAGATCCACGTTTTTATCGAAAAATTGTGTTCAGCGACAAAGCTCATTTTTGGATCAATGGGTACGTAAATAAGCAGAATTGTCGATTTTGGAGTGAAGATCAGCCAGAAGAATTGCAAGAGCTACCAATGTATCCAGAAAAGGTCACAGTTTGGTGCGGTTTATGGGCTGGAGGTATCATTGAGCCGTACTTCTTCAAAGATGCTGCGAATCCATATCCATATCCAACTTTTTTTTGCCCTAAATGCAAGAACTTGACTTGCATAACATGTGGTTTCAGCAAAACGGTGCCACATGCGCCGTAAAAATGGACTTGTTGAGAGGCGTGTTCGGTGAACATTTTATTTCACGTTCGGGACCTGTCAATTGGCCACCCAGTTCGTGCGATATAACGCATTTAGATTATTTTTTGTGAGGCTATGTTAATGCTCATGTCTATTCGGACAAGCCTGCTTCAATTAACGCATTGGAAGACAACATTAAGGCATTTATATGTGAGATGCCGGCCGAAACATTGGAAAGAGTATGCCAAAATTGGACTAAGCGGATGGACAATTTGAAGCGCAGTCGCGGTCAACATTTGCATGAAATAATCTTCAAACATTAAATTATATGGACTGTCCTATCGATTTAAATAAAAATTGCATGCATTTTTTCTGAATTTTACGTGTGTTTTTTGAAAAACTTTCCTATAGCTCTTAAAAAATCACCCTTTATATAGATATATATTACCCCCTTTTCGGGGGTTAGGCCAAGCTCCTCCTTCTATTTGTGTATCAGTTTTAAATCATATCCGAATAGCAGATACTTTTTATGAAGAGCTTTTCCATGGCGGAAATAATTTTGGTGTTAGGAGATTTGAACCTGCGTAGTTCCGAATGAGAGAGCAAGAACCAATGTAATTTAAAAACTGAATAAATACAAATGGACCCAGAATGCTGCGTTGTGTGATGCCAGTAGATGCGAGATAGGGTGCAGATTGAACATCATCGAGTGTGGCAACGTACCGTCTTCGATTCAATCAAGAATCAAGCTATTGCAGAAAAGTAGAATGAAAAGCCGGGCGAACGAGCTTGTCGATCAACATCATTTATGAAACTTTGTCGAAAACACTTGAAGAATGCAATACTCACTAAAACAGTCAGATTTGTAAGTGTAGAAAGAGCCGTTACTAATCCGTGTTAATTTGGGCAAATTGAAGTGTTAACTGAAAATTATATTTATTTATGTAATTTGAGAATATTCAAAAAAAACCTTCACCTTTTTTCATTCTCTACTCGTGCGAATAGGGCTGCTGCTACCAAAATGCCATCACTTCCGCGTTAATGCTAGTTGGGTAAGGCAATGAATGGGAAAACCGCTGATATATACCTATATACATATATACAGAGACATATACGAGGGTCGTTTGAAACGTGCGTGAACGTCAGAGAAATGGCACCACTGGCACGTATCGTGGTTATTAGCATCTTTTGGAGGAGTACACACCAGGTTACAGTGAAATCGGAATATCTCTTTATGTTTGGCATCCGTTTGAATCATGGTAGTCGAGTGATTTTCCGTTTCCTTCATGCACCATAAATGCACCAGGTCGCAAAATTAATGGAAATAGGGTTCCAACTCGTTTCACGTCCCCCTATTCTCCAGACTTTGCTCTTTCATACCCCTCGGACTACTATTTGTTTCCCAATTTGAAGAAATGGCTGGCGGGGAAAAGATTTTATTCAAACAAGGAGAGGATTGCAGAAAAGAATGGCTATTTTTCCGACTTTCGGCTTGTTTGTTGATATTAGAAAAACAAACTAGAAGCAACAACATACCCCGAAGTGTATAAGTCTAACAGGAGGCTATGTCGAAAAATAAAAAGAGGTTTACCCCAAACAATCAAGTAGTCTTTATTTATGCACGAACTTTTCAAACAACCCTCCTATGTATGTAGAGAGCTTCACAAGGAAAATTCTCATTACTATTTGCGTCCAAGGCTTTGTTGCAAGCGGCACAATTTCTGTTGTTCGCCTTCATTGTTTTTACCCTAACGCTCGGGATTTGTTGGAAGCTTCCCAGCAGCTCGTCCAAACGACAAGATCTTTTCGATACTTTGCTGCTGGTTGCTATTGCCATTGCCGCTACTTCATAGTTTTCCATACCCAAAGACCTGCTTTCTTACGCGCCCATTGCCAGCAGCGCGTCTCCCCTAGCCTGCAAATGCTATCGCATATTTCAAGCTGCATAAGCAATGCCGATTTGCATATGTACATGAATGTACGTTCCGATATACATCACAGTTACTTACATGCATATGTATACATACACACGCATACATACATATGCATCTAAGCCTCGCTACTGCTTGGAGTAATTCCTTCTCCCGAGCCATGGTCTGATACCCTTAGCGAGTAGCCTGGCACCTAATCGCCTTGCTCAGCTATGACAGCACCCTTGTCTTTCACTCTGCTGCCTTCCCGCTCATTTAGTTGGCTGTCCACAGGCTACGTAGTGAGCTTCCAAAGCAATTTACGGACTCTTCGGTTGTGCCAGTGTTTAAGTAATTGTTGTTGGTGTTGTTGTTAGCGCTACAGCAGCTGTTGTTGGTGCCACTGCTGTTGTCTGTCGCTTCTGTCTTCGTGCAACAATTTGATAAATCTGCGACAAACCCGTTGCATGTTGCTACTCTTTCAACATGCTGCTCGCTGATTGTGTGTGAGATATGCATGTTGCAGCATTGTACGTACTCCAACGGATGGCTGTTACTGTTGTTGGTGGTGTTCCTGCTAGTTGCATTTGAATCGACTGCTCGTTGGACAGCTACAGATAGGACGGCATACTAGCAAAAACATCTTAGATTTTGCGATTTGGTAAAATTTATTTAAAACTATGCGCGTTTTTTGGCATTCTTGAAAGGACAAAAGGATAGGCATCGTTATGTCTGCTCTGAAATGGAATGCAGTGCTAAGGCCTCTGCTTTTATGGTGTATAATTTATTAGCCTTAAAATAAACTAAAATTATTGTAGAACTATTTATGAGGAAACAGAAGTGTGTTTTTGAATTAGTAATATTTTATATTGAACCATTGAACTATTGACCCACTAGACTGTTTCTCGTGTCTTTCTAAAATCCCACCCAAAAAATATGGAAATTGAAAGCAATGACGTGATAAGATTGGCTTGAGATCAAGTGGGCTACGGCCGAGAGCTGTAAGCAAGTTCAAGAAGGCATCGATAGAGTAGTGGTGCAAGCGCATTGTTACCAACGCTTCGAATAGTGCTAGAAAGTTAGCGTTTAACACCTTCCCACTTCGTAGAAAGATGAGTGTCAGCAACCAAATTACTGAAAGCTGTACCAAATTAGTAAAGGTCTGTGAGCCAGCTTGCAGGAGATCGCAATAGAAACCAGCATTAGACTAAAGCTACCAGTAAGAATTATTTGGTTCAAATTTGTAGGAAATTCACTTCAAAAGTTTGCGAAATAGAGTTGACTGTGAAGCTTAAATGGTAAGCAATAGAATCAAAGGGCCCCAATGAGAGGAATAAGGAAAGGAAAAGAAAGAAGTAAAGGAAGAGGAAAGGAAGAGGAAAGAAAGAGGAAAGGAAGAGGAAAGGAAGAGAAAGGGAAGAGTTGGAAACTTTTTTCGAAATTTTAAAAGTCGGGCTAGTCTAAAAGTCCCTTGTATATTATAAATATATGTAACGCTCTGACAAGTGAAGGAGTAGATAGCCAAAGAGGAAAGGAGAGAAAGAGAGAAGTAACAGAAGGAAAAAGATAGGTTAGAATAGTGACACAGAGGTAGCTAGACCTGTGAGAATTTTCTACAGGTAAATCTGAAAATATCCTCCAGTTTGAGATAACGAATTTTGCACGCTCTCATGACATCGGGATTCAAAATTCTTGCCTGCTGCTAAGGAAGAGCTAAGGAACTGTATACTTCAAAAGTGTTACTTATTTTCGCTTTGCCAAACTTACTTCTCTCACTCATTTCGCGAGATACATAACTTTTCCGCGTAGTCTAAATTTTGATACATTTCAAAGCACAAAAAGTTTTAAATCTTAACGAATATTCGAAATATTTATATGACGAAAATGCTCAATACCGCCGACAAAAAAATGTAAAAAATCAACCAGAATTTTGAGTCACTTCAAACCTGCACTTCGATTGGTTTAGGTTAGTTGAAGCGGCTCTCCTTCGACACAACTAGGCCAAGTAGAGAACACTTGTGATACCACCGGAACTTACCTAACCTAACTCTACTTTGTTCTCCCTAAACCATTGTGTGGTGTTTAGAAAGCTGGCTACATTAGTGAGTTTGAGATTCGTATTCGATTCTGGCAATGTTGTCCAGAAAAGCGATACCGAGCAATGTCAACCATCTTCTACGCAAGCGAAGTACCCGCAAAGAATGTGTTCGACTGTTTCTTCCGCTTCTATATTCTGAAAGCTTCTACAAAAGTCATTGGGTGCCCCTAATGTACTGGCAAGTCTCGCAATTAGACAGTGCCCAGATAGGAGACCTATTACGTTTCTTAAATCCTTCCTACTTAATTTAAGTAGCTTCCTAGCGCAGCCCATGTTCCATTCGGACCACGTTTGTCTACTGATAGCGAAGATTTTGAACTATTGCCAGTTAGAATTTGCAACAGTAATGGTGTGTCTGTCTGTTAAAAGTTTACAAGTTGCCACGGGCATGGGTATGTCGACCCTGGAGCGAGGAGTCCAAAATGGCTTGCTCATCTGCCGTGCAGTTACCTTTAATTTGACTTTGTCCTGGCACCCAGAGTAGATCGATAGAAAAATACTGTGCAAGTATTTTAAATAATTTGTAAAACTCTTTCACTTTCTGAGATGAGCGTTTATATGATAGAAGGGATTTCAGAGCTGCCTGAATATCGGAGTAAATGAAAACCTGCACTTAATTATGCCAAAATTGAAGGTATTACAAAACTGCATACCTAGAATTTTTCTAATTCTCTGGTTAAGAAGATTTAAATTTTAAGGAAACTTTGTACAATGTTTGCAAATTCCATGTGATGATCTCATTCACACAGAAAGAGAGCGGACCATGATCGGCACTATGATGTGGATCGGTGCAGCAATTACGTTCTAGATTCTGTAACAGATTCAAGTTATAAAAATCTGAAAGTAAACAAATCTAAGTCTCATTTCGCTCCACGCTGATGACGCCAAAAAGTCCTGGAGCTTGGACACATTAAGGTTGGATGTATTCGATGCCGCATATTGGAGGTAACCTCTCCTAAGGAGTGCTGCAAATGCTGGGCGTGCATCTCGTATGCATGCAAATAAAAATACTGTACGAAGATTTTCAGACGGTGTGGAATGGAAGGACTCCATGCAGCAACGTATAAAAACGAGGAAAAATGCGTTTTCTACAATGGCGCTCACGCAGCTGGAAGCGACAAATGCCCAAGAGGAGGTGCGTAAACTTAAGGCATGAAGTTATTTCACCTCAACACCAGCCACTGTCCCATGACCTACCATGGCAAACGCCGGCTGAAAACAATGTGAATGTTGCTCGTCTTTTAGATCCCTACGAAAGCATCAACTCTTACAGTTGGATGACGAGATCTGAAATGTTTGCATGCAAGAAGCCGATGCCCGACTCAGGTGTCAAACGTGGCCGAAAGTGGATGGTGTTTATTGTGTAAGCTGTTATGCACCGCCTAAATGGTCTTTAGAAATCTTCGCATACTTAATACCTACGGAACGTTCACTTTCTTTTTCAGCAAGGGGGCTGTCTATAGTAGACCACGTAACGGGAAATCGCGGGAAATGGAGAGACAAGAAGTCCATCTAAATGCATAGCAATCATCTGGCGATTATAACTGAAATACAGGAGGCGAGGCGACACTCAGAAAAATAGAAGGCATGACAAAAATGGGAGAACTGCCTTCATCAACGCTTGTGAGGTATCGATGCCAAGATGCAGATATGGTGGCAAACGCAAGCCCGCCTACTGGTGGACTGCGGAAATAGCTGATATGAGAAAAGTAAGAAATAAGAGCGCGTCAACGACCAACCTTAAATGGTCGAAGCGAAAACTGCTGCTTTAAAAACAAATAAAAAAACACTAAAGGTAACTCTGGCGTACTCAATATATGTCTGGTATAGAAGGAACCCCGCACCACCTTTTCACATGTCCTTTGAAAGCCACTCATCTAACTCTAGGTCCACATCTGGCGAAATAGCTTGCCTCCTAGAAGTTCCATTAGGTGACATCGGCGATGATGAATATTAATCGAACCACTCTAAAGAGTCTTTAAGACGCTGCTACAACAATAATAGCAAAAATAACTAAACCTAATCTAACCAAATAGCAACCACTAGTACAGAAATTTGATGAAATTAATGCAAACTAATGGAATGCAACAGCTCCCAAGACGAGCTGCAAGCTTTCATTAAGTAATCGCTGCCTATGTAAAATTTCGAAAACCTTCTGTCTTAACATCTTCTCAAATGCTGGAGTGTGGAGCAGAACCAAGCGAATGCAGTACTTCTTGTGATTCGGAAAGGAAAATGGAATTAAATCGGCTACGTTTTGCTTACATAAATTGAGGACTGCGAAAACCGCAATCGAATAGAATATTCAAAGCAGCTGCAGACGAGGAAAGCCTGTGAACACCTCGAGACGATTACTGCAGTCAGAAACACGCGCTATGAGACTATGCTTGAATGATACTAAGAGGCTTGTGCAAAGTTGATCTGAATGGAGAAAATTTGGGATTTCACGGGATTCTAGGACTTACATACCATATAAAGATATGGAATTGTCAGGAGTTGCATAGCAAAAATGTTAGAGGAAAATGATAAGATGGCATTGGCAAGAATTAAGACGCAGTCATGACATTTCTTCTGTCACAGATCTCTTTTCCGCTATCAGCTTAATAAATCTGGTAAATGAGATTTCACGAAGGGCACCTGATTAGAACCTTAATATGATTGCGTAGGAGTGCAAGTGCTATCGAAGCACAAATGACTCCGTAACTTCCTCTTTTTAATTGGCGCGATAAATGCTTACGCGATTTTGGTCGAGTTTAACAAAGCGCACCAATCGTTTCTTTCTCGTGCTAACCGGCGCCAGTGGGACACACCAAGTGAAGCCAAGTCCTTCTCCACCTGATCTTTCCAACGCAGAAGAGGCCTTTCTCTTCCTCTGCTAACACCAGGAGATACTGCATCGAATACTTTCAGAGCCGGCGCATTTGTATCCATTCGGACGACATGACCCAGCCAGCGTAGCGGATGGATCTTTATACTCGTATAGGGCTCCGTAACACTGACTTTTAAATGAAAAAATTAAGAGTGGGTTATTATTTTCCTTGGCAAAAAAAAAAAAAAAACAAATTGAAATGCTGTCAATCGCAATCGGTTGTGTCACAATTGTGAAGACTCTCCTCTTCTATGAGCTCTAGCAACTCATATTACTTTTTTAATTCTAAATTCACTTCGATTCAGAAATTAATCTGCTGTCCTTTTTCCTAAATATCCACTTAAGAGCTTCACCAACGTCACTTCCACTTTGACATATCGTTTTCCAATTATTTATAGCCGTAAACTAATCTAAGGGCATTCAATTACTTAGTGAACAAATATCCTGCTTTTTGTTAGCAGCTTTCCAATTTGCTGCAACGCCTTTTGCATGCTTTCTAACAAATACTAGCATATTTGTGTTGGTTGATTGGTTCGAAATGCTGGGCCTCAGCGTGCACTTCCCTTACCGCCTTCCCGAACAATTTAAACTTCACATACTAAATCGCCTGAGAAATATAGTTTTTTTCTTTTACTTCCATACCCATGCCCTTCTTCGCATTCGTAAACGTGGCCAACGATTGAAAGCTGATTGATTGTACTTTATGTGCTGACATTTCCACACAAACTCACACATACAAAAATGGATCTATTGAAACTACATATGAGCAATTTCACTTCTTTGTTGGTATGTGTAACAGATGTAATTTTTTTAGATTTTTATGATCCCGAGAATTTTGGAATCCCGTTATTACAATACTGGGATTCCGGGATTAATACTGGGATTTATGTATTCATTCTTTTGCACAGCTGAGAAGCTTCCTATTAAAAAATAAATAAATAAAAAATAAATTGAATATCCTTTTTTATTTAAAGTGAAAAATATTTCATTAGTAACAAAATAAAGGGTACTACTTAAGTATATATGCATTTAAAATAGTTCAGTGCATAACTATCTGATATCTGAGTAACTTCAGGTATGTATGTCGAAAAGTGATTGATTCCAAAAACTGAGAAAGTACCTCAACATTCATGTTTTGTGGCTGAAAGAGGGTTTATAAATTTATGAAACTCGCACAATTTTGTCAAGTAATAATCAAGATATTCGAAAAATTCAATTGATAAGTCGTCCTTGATATTACATGCATACATACATACATACATGTAATAATTCGTATGTAAATAAAAATGGAACCAGCCGCCCAAAGAAGCTGTCCAGAAGAGATGTAAGCTCCATTATAAGGCAAATCGGCAAAAATCCGAGAACTAGTGCTCCGAAATTAGTCCACCATATCGTCAAGATATCCGAAAAAACAATTCATCCAAGAACTATTAAGAAATATCTTAATAAAAGCGGATATTTCAGCAGAACACCACGAAAATAGCCGCTGATTTCAGAGAAAACCCGTCGCCTTCGGCTTGAGTTTGCATGGGCCACATATTGGCAAGGGAATGTATTTCTGGTCTAAAGTTTTGTTTACCGACGAATCGAGGCACAATATATTTGGACGTGATGGCCAGGTTAAAATATGGAACAGAAAAAATGCGGATATGGATATGGAAAAGTCTGATACCTACTGTCAAGCACGGCGGTGGCAGCGCAATGGTTTGGGAAGCTATAGCGGCAACTGTAGTTAGAAAGATTACCTTTATTGAAGGTATTAAGCACCGATATATATACTTGTAAATGTAAAAACTACATTTTGCTGGAACAACATTTGCAGTAGGATGCTTGTGTCTTGAGTAAGGTTGAGCTTTCGAAGAAGGCAATGACTCTGAGCATACTGCATTAATTGTCAGAGAATGGTTGTTATAAAGGGTTTTCCAATAACAGGTGTTATTTGGGAATGGATTGCGCTATCGAGAGATGATTAACGATTTTTATGGCCGGAGTTGGATTATTGATCTGGACAACGTTTGTTTTCAAGAAGACAGCGCTACGTGCCACACAAGCAACGAAACCATTGATCTTTTACGGGAAATGTTTCCGGACCGTGTTATCTCTCGAAGAGGTGGTCACAATTGGCCACCGAGGTCTTGTGATCTAATACCTTGTGACTTTTTTCTTTGGGGTCAAGGGAAAGAGAAGGTCTACGCCAACAGTCCAGGGTCGATTCAAGACATCTTTGAGGATGGAATTCGTAAGACTATCGAGGGCATAGGGAGGCCGCCCTAAATTTGGAAAATTTTATGAAAAGGATATTGTCCTGTAAGCGTGGTCGTGGTGGTCATTTGCCTGATATTATTTTCCACTATTAACGGCATACCTTCTTCTTTATAATGAAATAAATATCGGATCATTTATATTAAAAAATAGCATTTTTTGGTGAATATTAAAATAACACCTCTTATTGGAAAACCCTTTATTATGCGCTAGTCCAACTAAACACACCCCCGCAGAGTCCGGACTTAAATCCGATAACCTACCTACCAGCCTAACTTGTCCGCATTATCAGCAGTTATTCTGAGTGACCGAACTCTGCGATATGACACTCAAACTGGTTAAAAAACTTGCAAAGTCTCCGGTGGTGTACCCAAGAATCAGTGCAGGGACCAACTTTGTGGAACGTCATGTACGATGCTGTTCTGAAGGTGAAGCATCCGGCAAACGCTGAAATTGTGGGAAATGCTGCTGATATAGCCCTGGTGGTATCTGATAGAAAACTAGGCACTTGAAGGAAAAGCGGCCTAGTGGGAGCAATTGGGACTATCGACGGTGTTTAGCTTTCTTATGACTGCCGGAGAGGAACCTGGACGTAGGTACCTTTTGTGTTTTCGCATATAAACGCGGCTCTATTCAGAAGTTATACTTTTGTGATCTCAGGGTAGAATTAGCCGAGGTAGGAGGATTGTTGTAGTATTAGTGGAGCCGTGCCCCACATACCATTGGTGTGACGGCTCCTTCGAGATGTTTCTGACATTTTGATTTAAACCTCCTTCAAAAACAAAAAAAAAAAAAAAACCAATAAAATAATTCGATAGAGCATGTTTAGGTGCTTTAAGAGAGAAAACTTCCACGAAGTGTAGTAACTAAAGCAAACTCGGCATGGAACTAAATGACGCAGGAAAAGCTTACCCAACCATCAAGCAGTGATTGTTAACGGTGGAGGGCCTACCAATCACTAAAAGTATTCAAGAAAGCTAGATTTTAAATGAATCGCTTTTTTTTAATCTAATTGAACTCTATGTAGACTGTTGAGATACCGCTTTTCTGTTGTTTTGTTAGTTGTTTTTGTATTGAAATAATTTATTTTTTGTAAATGTATGAATAAATATGAATTCCGAAAAACTGTTGATGTACAGTTTTTTCAATTATTGTATACCTGCTTGGAAAAAAGAAAATATGCTGCTGTATGTAGGCTTAAGTCCTTCACTGTATGCCTCTATTTTTGTTTATATTAAACAGAAAACAAGAAAAAAAAGCCCTCTAGCATATCCATATTTGCGAAAACGTGGCAATGCTGCTTTGTTTGGTATAAAAACGAATTTTTCTGTCTCCATTTCAAATGCATCGTACACTATTATAAATCTCCAAAATTCCGAGATAACGAAATCCCGAAAATCCCGGGGATTCACATCACTATTATATATATATGTATGGTTCATGAGTTCGCCAGTGCTCGTGTATTTGCTCGAATGTCCTTTATTTTGAGTTTTGATTGGACGTCAACTTTGTGTCAGGCGGAATGAATGAATGGTATTGATATGTGCAGATGTACATATATATATGCATGTGTGTATGTATGCATGTATGTCTATACAACAATGCATGTTTGTATTTATGTTTGCCTTAGAGGAATGCGAAAATTGCCGCACTAATAGCAATTTGATGTAGAGAATGAAGCGCAACCGCCGCACAAACACTCACACATACACATGCACATATACAATGGTACAAACAATTGCGGCACAAATTAATAAATCGCAATTGGGAGACGTTGAAGCGCAGGGTATATTTACAAGTAAGTAACTGCCAACGAAAGGCTCCCTCAAGCCACATGCAACGCTCAGCCAGCCAACGAGCCGAATAGGCGAGAATGCATCGGAAACAATTAATCACTGTGCCACTTTCGTGTGTCTGTCCCTTTGCCGTTTGCCTAGTAGCCGACCGCATCGAATTGAATCGAACACCTTGTCGCTCACATTCATCTCGTATGCATTTCCTGTGCGAGCGTGTGTGTGTGTGAGTGTGTGTGAGTGCATATGTATGTATATTTGATTTTCCAGCAAGCTGACGACAATGGAGCTGTTGAGCCGTTGAGATGACTCCAACGGAGCGAAGCATGTGCCAAAGGTATTTTTTGAGCACCCAACCCGCTACATAGGTCGGCTATCTAACCATTAACTACATAGTTGGCTTGGCAGTGGAAAAATTAAAATGCAGGTTGCCCTATTTTTCTGTACACATTTCATTGTTGGCTGGCCGTTGCAAACGAAAAGCGTGTTTCGTACTTCGGAATTAATGGGGAGCGCAATTAGATTTTATAATCACTGTGAATTTGCCACTGTCCTTCCCTTTGTGTGTTTGTACTTATGGCACTCAGCTAATGAACGATTGAATGGATAAATGAATGAATGAATGAATGAATGGACAAATGCATGCATAAATTCGCTCATCAACAGCAACCTGCTTGCCCAGGAAAAACAGCAAACCAGCAGATGAATGCCGGCCACTCGATTGTTCTCTGCTCAATTGCCACATGAAATTTATTAGCATTTAATGCTGCTGAGAACTTTCACTCGCAAACTCATTCTCGATGCACGTATAAATATATATGTATGTGTGCTTATGAGGACTCAGCCACTGCGAATGTCAGACAATAAAAGTGAATTCACATGCAACAGAATAACTTCTCAAATAAATTTAGTGCAAAGCAATTGAATTGTATTGCATTGCATTGCACCGTATTGAAACGAATTGCGAAATACAAATTAGAAAGCGTTTTAGCATTTAAATCAGTTACATTTAGGGCTGATGGAAATGGTTCGATGGGCGACTGATTGAAATGCATATCACAGGAGGGTATGGATACTCGTTCATGTAAATGAATCGAAGCGAGGTTTCAGTGTCTGTTAAGCATTTAAGATTTTATGTGAGTAGTTTGCTTTGCTTGTTTTATGGTACTCACACTGCAGAACATCAATTGGGAAATTTGCAGTTACTGTGAGAATTATTGTGAGTTTGAGAAGGATGATTAAAATATTTATGCCGTCGTTTGTTGCAATATTTCTAGTAAAAATGCCAATTTAAATTATACTGAATGTATACGGCGGCCGCCGTAGCCGAATGGGTTGGTGCGTGACTACCATTCGGAATTCACAGAGAGAACGTAGGTTCGAATCTCGGTGAAACTCCAAAATTAAGAAAAACATTTTTCTAATAGCGGTCGCCCCTCGGCAGGCAATGGCAAGCATCCGAGTGTATTTCTGCCATGAAAAACCTCCTGATAAAAATATCTGTCGTTCCGAGTCGGCTTGAAACTGTAGGTATCTCCATTTGTGGAACAACATTAAGACGCACACCACAAATAGGAAGAGGAGCTTGGCCAATCACTCGAAAAGGGTGTACGCGCCAATTATACAGGGTCCGCCATATAACTTTACGGAATTAAAAATGCTATAAAAAAGAAATTACTCAATATTTTTCCAAACTGTTTTTTTTTATTTTGAAGTACAATCCTTCCGGTTAATGATGGAACCCAACTTCATTCATATCGCTGCCTCGGCTAACCATGCACCATCCCATGCCATCGGTCCAATTTTTCAACACATTTTCGATTGTATGCGGCTGTATTTCAGCTATTCATATTTCCGTGCATCAATTGTTGCTGGTTTGTTGGCATAACACTCGTCTTTGACGGCACCCCAAAGATAATAATCCAACGGCGTCAAATCGCAGCTCCGAAGCGGCCAAACGATATCAGAATTTCGGCTGATAATGCGATCTTCGAAGACAGTGCGCAAAAGATTGATCTTAAATTTCTCGGAACAAAAATTCGTTCAACATGGCCCGGTAACGCTCTCCATTGACGGTTACTGCCACTCCTCGCTCACTGTCGAAGAAAAATGGACCAATGATGCCTCTCGACCAAAATCCGCACCAAACAGTGACTCGTTGTGAATGCATCGGCTTTTCTTCGAGTGCGTGCGGGTTTTCTGAGCCCCAAATGCGGCAATTTTGCTTGTTAACATACCCGTCGAGATGGAAATGAGCTTCATCCGAAAATATGATTTTTCGGTAAAAGTCTTCATCTTCTTCAAGTCGATCCCAAGCCCATGAAGCGAAGCGAAAACGCATTGGGTGGTCGGTTTGCTTCAGCTGCCGAACCAATTGGACTTTGTACGGCGTCATACCAAGGTCTTTACGCAAAATTCGTCTCAATGATGTCTCCGAAATGTCTAATTGTTGAGAACGACGGTGAACTGATGTTCCTGGTGATTCACGAACACCCTCGGCCACTGCAGCAGTATTTTCGGGTGTACGCACGGTTTTTGGTCGGTCACGCGTTGGTTTGTCAATAAGCAGCCCAGTTTCTCTTACTTTTTTCGCAAACTAACGCACATACGCTTCATTCGGTGCTTTTCTTCTTCCCATTGCCGTACATAATTTTCGTACACATTCTGCAACATTACCATGATTTTCAAAGTAATGTCGCAATATTTCCCAGCGTTCTTTGAGCGTATGCACAACCATTTTCGTTCAGCGGAAGATTAAAACTAATTTTCTGTCAAATCAGATGACAGCTAAGTGTTACCATTCTTCAAATAATACCTAGTTCAAATCCGTGGCGTGCCCTGATATATATGTACAATATATATACATTTTTTTATCCATTAAATACATAATAAATTTAAAACGTGGTCTGTTTCAAAATTTTATTAAAAATAAGAAAATTCTAAGATAGCTGTTTCCGTTCATGATTTTGAGCAACTTTCCATTTGGGGCAAACTACTTTTCTACTACTAACTTTCAAACACTCGTGTCGATTTTTCGAAACTTCAACTAATTGTTATAATTTGTTGCCTCTTTGTGGCCCGCTTAAGTAACGACGCTTTACTGTTTTAGATATCTAAAGAATCATTAAATCACTTTTTCCAATAGAATTTTGTGACAGATCACGCGCGAGTAATGTCAACCTAAATACATTATTATTTTCAGTATTCATTGACATTTCTCATTAACATTTACAAATCCTACTATTGTATTACGAAAATCGACGCTCTGTGAAAAGTGTGCATTGCGCGTTCAGGCCAACTTATGGTGTACATTTTGTTCAGCAATGAGTCCCATTTTTGGCTTAATGGCTTTGTCAATAAGCAAAATTGCCATATTTGGCTGAAGAGCAACCCGAAGACATTCAAGAACAGACGTTCATTCATTGAAAACAACCATTTGGTGCGGCCTATGTGCTGGAAGAATCATCGGCCCATATTTCTTCAAAGAAGAGGTTGACCCCATGTAACAGTAAATGGCGAACGCTATTGTGCCATAAACTACTTTTTGATATCGTAAATTAAAGCCAGTGATCTTCATATCGCAAGCGATGGAAGGATGAGCTGTATGGGCTTTACGACGACATAGACATAGTCCAGCGAATAAAGATCCAGCGGCTACGTTGGCTAGGTCATGTCGTCCGAATAGATACAAACGCTGCGGCTCTGAAAGTATTCGATGCGGTGCCAGCTGGTGGTAGCAGAGTAAGAGGAAGACCTCCTCTACGTTGGAAAGATCAGGTGGAGAAGAACTTGGCTTCCCTTGGCGTGTCCAACTGACGTAAAGCTCATGAGAACTATTGACGTATCACTAACACCTAGAAAATTACCAAGTGTTCCATAAAATGGCCTAACAGCGCGGTAGCAGAATTCCTTCTCAGACATATATGTTATAATGTTCCAACATCTACGCGCATTCGACCGGGTCGTTCACCCGAAACAAATCGTAACCGAGAGCCATAGTGTTGAAGAACATCCGAGGTTCTTAATTTCTCGACGTTCTCACAAATTAGAGTTATCCACAGCGACTACATGACGAATTTTGCGTGAGGATTTGTCAACTGGTGGATTCATTTCACCGTTGTGCGTTCAATTCATTCAAGAACACCACGCTGGTTTTTCTGAAACATAAATTTTTCAGACGGGTCCCATTTTCATTTGGGATTCTGAAAATCAAAAAACGAGTGTTGAGAAGTCTTTGCATGCTTAACGTGGCACTATTTGGTGCGCTATGTCACGGATAATAGATTTTAGCCATCAGCCATTAACTTCGGCTGCCACGTCACCGGAGACGAGGCAGCAGAATTTTGTCACTCATTTTACATGTATGAACTTCTACCAGAAGAACCTTGGGGTTGTATCCGAAGAATCGCAAGATGGATGCACATAACCATAACATATGGAGCGGTTCCTTGAGCATCAAGAGCCGCTTTCTCGAAAATGCGGGCAGCGTTACTAAGCTCCAGGTCTTGGTATAAGTGTGCAACCCGGGAACGATGCGGAATTGCCATAAAGCTGCGATGGAGGTGATGCTAGAGGCCACAACGGCTTTACATAGTTATACAACAAACAGCCAAGCATACCCTGAAAAATATTACTAGGAAAAGCTCAGGTAAAGGTAAAATGATATCCAACTTTCCCAGCTACCCAGAGATGATATCACTAAAGTCATCAAATTCGAGAAGAAGTTCAGAATTGAACTGGGGTCAAGGTGAACTGAATTACTCCCCGAGTGTACCCTGCACTGGTACACAGATCACTCGAATACTCCTACAAGGCGTAGCCATTGGAATATATGGCCCCACAACCAAGCGTTCTGCCCAGATGGGTAGTTCTCTAAGCGGAGGTACATGCCAACTGTCTATGAACATAGATTAACTTAAACACGAACTTCCAGAATGAACGAATTGCTATGCAGAGCGATATTCAGCCGTCACTCAAGAATTTGACATTCTGTAAATTTAAGTCCTCAGTGGTTCTTGAG
This sequence comes from Anastrepha ludens, assembly GCF_028408465.1. Classification (NCBI taxonomy): domain Eukaryota; kingdom Metazoa; phylum Arthropoda; class Insecta; order Diptera; family Tephritidae; genus Anastrepha; species Anastrepha ludens. The sequence goes on along the minus strand of NC_071500.1, from coordinate 104,875,899 downwards.
TGCATCGAGAAACTGATTCTGTTAGGAACGCAAAATCGCTTCCAGCTGATTTGGATCCCAGGACACAAGGGTGTAACCGGGAATGAAGTAGCAGACGCTTTGACAAGAAAAGATGTGGCCTCGCCATTAATAGGACCCGAGCCCTTCCTTGCTATGGAACAACACACCATCAAGGAAAAGCTGTGGAGTGAAGAGCTAAGGTTAAGGGAGGTTAGGTGGCACCAAGTTTTGGGGATACGCCAGGCGAAATCCTTACTGGGGTTACAACCAAAAGAGGTTTAGAAAACCCACAATGTTTACGAGCAGTCGTCGACGCGTGATCGGGATACTGTCCACTAGCTTTTGTCAGTTCTGTGACCAACTCCAGGTTACTCCAATGCGTCTTCCTCTTCATTGCAGCGCTATAGCCCGGAAAAGGTTGATGTATCTCGGGCATTTGCATCCAGAAGAAAGGCACATACGCTCAGTTCAACCCAGTTCTATCTTAAATTTAAAAATGGACTGGGTCTGGATGAAGTACTGTGATGAGTAGAGGGCACAAAAGACCACGATGTCGAAGTGCAAGCCATCAATAAAATATAAATCTAATATACATGTATTCACACACCCGTCCAGTCAGTCGTGGTTCAGACAGCTGCGAAGCAACATGAGAGAGCGTGGGAGCTTTTTCATGGCGGAAATACACTCGGAGGTTTGCCATTGACTGCCGAGAGGCGACCTCTATTTGAAAAATGTTTTTCTTAATTTTGGTTTTCCACCGAGATTCGAAAAGCTCCTCATAAAAATATCTGTTGTTCGTAGTCGGCTTGAAACTGTAGGTCCCTCTATTTGTGGAACAACATAAATACGCACGCCACAAATAGAAGGATGAGCTCGGCCAAACACCTAACAGAAGTGTACGCGCGGCGCGTGCGTCTTGATGTTATTCCATATATCCCTACTAATATTATAAATGTGAATGTAAGTTTGTTTGTTACGCTTTCACGCAAAAACTACTTAACCGATTATTATGAAACTTTGTATACATGTTTTTGGAGGTGTTAGAAGTAATATAGCATACTCTGTATATATAAAAATTCAGCCGTTTTTCGCGTTGTGATGAACTTTACGGAGAATGGCTAAACCGATTTTAACCAAACTTTGCCACATTGAAAAGACACATGTGGAGAAGGTTTTTGTTTTGAAATTTTAAGAATCGGATACCAGGGTCTCGAGAGATAGGCCAAAACGTGGACCCGGGTAACCCTAGAATGTGTTTGCACAATATGGGTATCAAATGAAAGCTGTTGGTAAGTGCTTTAATACGGGGTAATTTTCATACCTATTGATGACTAGGGTCTCGAAATATATGCCAAAACGTGGACCCGCCGTGTCTTTGCACCGAATTAAACCAAACTTACGCACATTGTTAAGTAAGTATTGAAAATGGGTTTCGTAAAGTTTGGTTGTAATTCGGAGCAGTGGCAACGGGTACAGCGTTCTTTTGAGCCAGCCATAATGTCGCTTACTTTTTTAACGCTTGGGGCGGAACTGAACTGTCAAATTGACAGTGTGAGTTACAATGTGTCAATATTTCTTTCTGATTTGGACGCCATAAGGAGAAGACCTAAGTGCAAAGTGTAAACATTTTTTGTGAATTTTTTTTGAGTGGTGAATAATTTCTTACGAAATTTGAGAATTTAATGTGAAATCCGAATGTTCAAATGAAATTATGTTTTGTGGATTTAGTTTTTCGGTTCATATGCGATAACCTACGATACACCATGAGTGAAAAAAATGGTAAAAAAAAATTGTTAAGGATGAAAAAGAAGCGCACGAAAAATGCGTAACTTTGATGAAAAAATTAATAGTCTTACCATGCAAATTGTCAACAATTTTCAGAAGAAAAGAGATAATTTAAGAGAATCACAACAAAATAAAATAATCCTGACCATGTGGACTTGGGCTTTTAAACACATATGCATCGAAAATATAATCCACTAAATTGAAAAAAAACATGTTTTAAAATCTCAGAATACCATAATTACAATCATGTTTATTACAGTACAAATGCCAAGACAATCACGTAATCATATTGGTCGTTCGACAAATAATAATAGGTGCATGAGAAATGCCCGGAATAACGCGACATCAGAAGAACGTCAAGAACAAAATGAAGTAGTCAAACGATTGATGAATAATGTTATCCAAGCAACTATTTTAATTGGCAAATTCAAGAATGAAGACGTTCTAATACCAAGAATTCCAATGATTCCACCTGATTGCCATTTGAATTCAAGCGTTTGCAACTGCCCATTCGTTTAGCATTTACAATAACTATCAATAAATCACAAGGGCTAACTTTAGAAATATGCGGGATGAATTTAGAAGAACCAGTATTCACCCATGGTCAACTATACGTTGGCTGTTCACGTGTTGGGAAGCCAACAACATTATACAATATATTTACTCAAAAACAAATAGAAAAACAAAAAATATTGTTTATGCCAAAGCGCTTGAATAAAGAATAAAGAAATAAATAATATGAAAACCATATCTGTTCTGTTCTAAACCATATCTATTCTATTTTAGTGTGCCCAGCGGAGCGGGCCGGGTTTGCTAGTATATATATATATATATATATATATATATCGGCTCTCAGAGAATTTGAAAGAATAAGCCGCTTGGCTAACGTAACCGGTGTTTGTTTCAATCTGGTAATTTTTGTCATCAAGCATAATTTATTGTCAGCAGGAACAAGACTGTGAATATCAACATTTTATACTAAAAGCAAATGCTGCCTAGCTTCCCGCTGTAAGCGCTATGTGAGCTGTTCGAAAGTGGCATCAGTGGAGAATTTCAAAACCACAATTAGGTGGAGGAGCTCGGCCAAGCTAGCCCCTTGCCAATTATAAATTTTTTAAAACGCAGTACGCAACATTATCTCATATAAGCTGCCACAAAATCACATTAACAATAGCCCTCTTCTACACTCCAGTCCGTTCGGAAATCATTGAATTTGCCAAAAAAGTATTCTCAGATGCTAGAGTTTTAATATGACAAGTTAGACATTTCAATTTTACTATCCTGGTATCTCGAGTACTCATCATTAAACCGATGCAGTTCACCCTTTATGCCAAACTTGAACTTATTTATTTTACAATATCCAAATGTGCATTTGACTTGAGAATGCTGAGCATATACGTATCCATATATAAGCCACTAAGTCCTCAAACTGAAAGCTGTTCATTCAAAAATTGTTCCCTTTAACCTTCAAGTCTCAACGAGTTGCTTTCTTTGTTTCATCGCCCACCCCCGGTAGCTTCAACAAATAAATCTGCAACCAACAAATCTTTATGTAAATCGCGACTCATGTGAATTTTGCGTTGTAATTGTAGTATTGATGCTCTGTCATTCGGAGACAACTTGAAAGGCAGAAAAAGAGAAAGGCAAACAAGCAATAATTGTCTCGCATTTGACAACTCAACTTTGTTGCATGTCAAGTGGCAATCCAACAAAAGCAGCCAACAAACAGCCAGCAAACAACATGGCTGTAAATATTGATATGACATTTGACTTCCACTTGTCCAAAAATGTTTGCCACAAATGGCAAAACCAAAGTAGCGCACATATGTGTACATACGAGCGAGTGACAGCGAGTGAAGCGTGAGTTTTACGCACGACTCACTCTGCAAGTCGCAAGCCAACGTTCCGCCCTCCAACCACACCGCTTTGCAATTGCAACTGCTCTACATACAAATTTTTACCGACAGTTTTTCTTTTTACCATTCAATTTTCACCAAAGTCCGCATAAGTGCGTCTGTGTACGTGTGTGTATGTGCGTGTGTGTGCGCGCATGAGTGCGTTTGTCGTTAAATTGATAGAATAAATGGGCATAAATTGAAATGGAAAAAGCTAACCCCACGAGTATTCATTATGGCAAACTCACAGCTCGCACTGAGGCACCAAGCCGCCTGCTTCCAAATATTATATATGTATACATATATGTACCGCCACCGCCCGCCATTTCACCATTGTGGCAGAGTAAAGTTGCCACAGTTAGTTTATCGTTGCTGCTACTGCACATATGGGCAATTATTTAGTGCTTTGCTGCTGTGTTCCTTTCGCCCACTCTTTCAATTCGACCCACATAAACTATTAAGCACCACTTCTACCCTCGGCCTGTATTCACTTAAAGCTCGCATTGTTGCGAATCGCTGCCCCTGATTTTGTAGTTGTAGCTGCGATTTGGAATTGAATTGAGAATTCTCATTTGCTGTGCTGCACTTTCACTGCGTGCATGCACGCAAATATACATGGCGAATGTAAGTGCGTGTGTGTGTGTATGTGGCATTATGTGGGATATAGTCTGTATATGTGTGAGTGCTCTTAAGGGTATGTGAAACTAAACTGACATACTCATTTCATCCGGCTCATACCCACCTTCGGTGATCGATTTGAGGGTGCATAATTTTCCGTTAAGACAGCCGCCCAACACATTGCCTTATAAAAGTCGTGCACTCAGCTGCTCACCAGCTTCTCCACACGATTGCATACAATGGCCAATTCTAAATGCCAAATGTTTTGGTAGTGTTGCCGTTTGGCATAAATTTGGAAACCAAAGTAAGAAATTTATTGTTCAAATCAACTGAAAGTTTACATTTCCCCATTTTATAAAATAAAGTCCCAACGTATGGGGGTATGTGCGTTAATAACTACGCTCAGAAAGCTCCGATTTGCACGGGAGTTTTTCTATTTTGAAGCTAATCTCTTTGTGAAGATTTTTTTTTGACGTAGGTAACATAAAATTACAAAGAAGGTGTGTCCACAAGAAAAAATATGTTGAAAAATCATTAAAAAACGTTAATTCATGGAAAAAAGGCACATTTTTATGATTTTTTTTTGATGACACAGTTAAAATTTATTCGTCAAATCTTTTACTTCATAAAACTATAGCATTTGAAGTATATTTTGTGAAATTTTCATCCAAAAATATTTAAAAATACGGGAATGGCAGAAATTATTCGGACGCATCTCAAAAAAAAGTAGTTTTGCGGTGCCCCTCATAACTCGGTGTTAAATCATCTGAAATCAAAAACCAAAGTTATTTCGTTAGATAATCGTTTTCTCCGGGTAACGCCGAGAGGGTTTTTTGAAATTAAAAATTTTTCGATTTTTGGGAACACGTTAAAGTCAAAAACACGATTTTCGCGTAAAAAAACGGTGAATTAGTTACCGTAAAAACAAAAGTATCAACAAAAAACTCTTCGGCGTTACCTTGTAAAACATCTACAGAAAAAGTGTTCAACATTTCAAAAGGATCGGTGCAGTAGTTTCAAAGTTATGAGGGGCACCGACTTTGAAAACGTAAGTTGTGGGAAAACGGAACTGAAATGATGCAGAAAACACACGTGTATTTTTGTTCGATCGAATGTTTACTTTCATTGTTATTATAATTGTTATTATTATTATTGTTATTATGGCATTATACCGCCTGAGGGCACTATGTACTTATAGTCGTAGATGTTGTCTACAGTCGGTAAATGATCTTCTGTGAAAGAGAATATATAGTGAGCGAAACAGTTGCAAGGTACAAATGGCGCGCGGTTGAGCCAGGTAGGTAGCAACACTTACATGGCTGTATCTTTGTAAGTTTTGCTCCGATTCATCTAAAATTTGCACAGAATATTCTTGAAAGGTTCGTCATTTAAAAAATCAAATAAAAAAAAAAAATCCGTGGCGGCCAATTGATATCGGAATTTCGGCTGATTATTCGGTTTTCAAACACGGTAGCCAAAAGTTCGAGTGTAACTTTGGCGGTGTGACAAGTTGCACTGTCCTGTTGAAACCAAATGTCGTCCATGTCATCCTCTTCAATTTTTGAAAACAGCTCGTTGAGCATGTCTCGGTAACGCTCGCCATTTACTGTAACCGCGGCTCCTCGCTCATTCTCGAAAAAAAATATCCCGATGATGCCGCCAGACCAAAAACCGCACCAAACAGTGACTCGTTGTGGATGCATTTGCTTCTCTACAGTAACGAGTGGATTTTCTGAGCCCCAAGTCCGACAATTTTGCTTATTGACGTAGCCACCGATGTGAAAATCAGAAAAGAAGAAGAAGACTCGCCACTTTGGAAACAGGTTTTCAATATTTCCCAATTTTGTTCAAGCGTATAGCGTCCCATTTCGTAAATGTCAAACCTTTAAGTAAATTATGAATACATTTGACATGTCATTTGTGTTACCATTCTCAAAAAAATAGGTGGTTCGAAAAGCAAACGCTATATGGCCCACCCTGTATTTAAATTTAGAAAGTAAACAAAACATTTTTTTCGACAAAATGTTGTTGTATGATAAATGCGCTGTGTATCAAACTCCATCAAGTGGGAATAAGCAGGTGATATGATATGAAAAAGGTAGGCTTCTGATTTCTGCCATATCAAATGATTTTTTATTATGTTGCTCTCAACTCTTTCGTATATATTTACTTTAATCATATAGCATCGTGTATCGGGTAGTTGCACTAGTCTATTTATAACTGCCTCTAGAAAGAAGATTTTTTTAATTGGGAAGTCCTGACTCTTAAGAAATTGTTACCACGCCAGTGAAAGCAACTGGAAAACGGCTGGACTGACAACTAAGTTAGTGCTTACGTTATGACAGCGCAACCGTTTTTTTTTGTCAGACAAACAGCCAGCTTTATGTGCACTGCAGTCTCACATAATAACATATCATACAAATTCAGTGAAGGACTGCTTTCATAACCCTGTAAGCAATAACATCGTTTTATTGGGCTGGATACCGGGACATGAAAGTTGTAAAGGCTACCAACAGGCGATCTTCCTAGCGAAATTAGACACTTTCTCTTAATTCAATCAACAATAACACTTTTGTGGTCTCACCAAAGCCCACATAAGGGAATGAATGAATGGGGAATAACACAACACTGAATGAAGAGTTCAGGACAAAGGCGGGCTAACAGTTTGTGCTTCTCTCCAGAAGAGCATCAAATAGGTTTCTAAGCCCTGATAGAAACGACTTACGAACTCTCACTGCATACTGCATGTGACATTGTGGGTTTCGTTATTATTTCAGGAAACTATAATTAGTAGAAATAAGAGTATGTCGTTCCTGCGAACTCGATGATGAAAGATCAGAGCACATTGTATGTAAATGTGCAGCCTCGCAAGACAAAATATCGTACATGCAGATGATGCGACTGTAAATTAATTAGCGATATGGAGCAAAAATACTGAAGAGATATACAAATTCATCAGAAGCCCCCGATTTTAAAGTTGCGTTCAAGCACAATAGTCTACTACATCAGAGGTTACCGTCCATTATGGCCCGATAATAATACTTTCTCAAATTTTTTTTAGGACGTTATCAGGACCACTCAGTACATAGATTTTAATCTAACAGTTGAGCATCTCCTGTAAGCTATAGTCTACCCTATGTCCTTCTATAGCTACACGTCGCGCTTAATTTTCTGTTGTCTTCCCACGTTTCGCCATAATAACTTTGCTAACCGGTAATGAAGCTTAAACGAACTTATGCTGGTTCTTAAGGGACTCATAGGTTGATGCAGATACCCAAAAATATACTCCTAATAGGTTACGCCAGCTATTCATACAAGGTGCAGCAAACTACAACTGCATACCCGTTGCTTTCATTGTCTACCCACGAGTACTGAAGCAAAGCATTTTTTTACCGAAGGATCATCGTTCATGACATAACTAATCAACGCAGTCGTTGGACTATTTGGTATGTGGGTTAAAACGTGAATGCCTTTATAAAATTGGTAAGTCATAAAGTCATAATTCCATGTTCTACGTTATCCACTACACATGCAGATGAGAACATACATAATTTGTGGAACAGTTCTCTTAAAATCTGTGTATGCGCTATAAAAGGGCAAAAATTATGAGCGACTTGCAGAGTGGAATTTCTGTTGTAGACAGAGAACGGTCACTTTGCTAGATACCAAAGCTCTAAACCAAGTCGTAACTAAATCTATTAGCATTTTTCTTGTCACCTGCTCGTAGCCGGTACTTTTTGATTGTTTTAATAACTATTAAACTGAGGTGTAAGTTTTGTGGGCTGAAAACATACAAGTTTTAACTCTAAACTTTGGTTATAGGGAGTATATTGAACCATCAGCATAGAGCTTACTTCATATTTAGAATATGTTGGAGTTTGGTTTTTATGTAAAGAATATTTAAGTATAAGGTGCTGGCTGTGATTCTTACAAATTATATCTGCTACTAGAATTGCCTTATTGCCAGAAATAATATTTTACTTTTCCAACTCTTATATATTCTTTAGACCCGTGAGTCAATGGCAACTCTTTCTTCGACTCTTGCTCTTCTATCACAAGCTCCTTTCTTTCTAATTCTCATTCACTTGATTGCAACTGTTATCGTTTTGACATTCCCTGCGTGCCCTCTCTAAGTTCCTCGAATAGCAAACTAAACTTACGTCAAGTGAAATAAAAGGAAACTTGATTTGGAAGAAGTGGAGTGAGGCAAGTTTAAGGGTGTCAAGAAATGAAGCAATGAAATGCACACAATCAAGTTGTGACTTTGAAATAACAAGCAAAAAATGCGAGTAGGCCTCGCCAAGCAAACATATACACTCGCACTTACACACCCAGCTCGTGAGCATACTTACGTATGCGAAGTATGGGTGTGTGTACATACAGGTTCATCCTAGTAGGGAAAACTGAACTGGCGGAACAAACTTCTGATTCAGAAATACTACAATTTTGGCGATTGCGAACCATTTCGCTACTTTTGTTCGAAATATAATAGAAAAATTTATCAGCAGAGTGTGAAAATGGCTAAGTGAGAGATCACCTGGTTTCTCACGCAGAGTGTCACATTCGAAATTAAAATAAAAAACACATTAATTATTCAATTAATGTAACCCATCTATATAAATAGACTAGAAATTGAAAATTAATAAATGAAAATATTAAAATTATGCCATTCGAAATTGAAATGCCTAATTAATATAGAATTAAAAATAAAAATAAAATGTTTCAGACATCTCATTAATTCATTTACACCCTTTAGAAAAAGAAGATATTTTACTTGTAGTGTTGAAAGACGATGGAAGCGCAAACAGTCGCCCTTCTTGTGTGCGGCGTCATGTAATGAAAGTGAAAGGAAGTTGTGACGCTTTACTGCTTTAGGTATAATGGCAACCGCCTTTGAATCGGAAATCCTTGCAATTATTAAAGTAGCAGACTCGATAGAACATGAAACCAGGGTAACCAATGGCACCCAAGCTACTTTAAAAGTCTTAGAATCACTATTCGCATCTCTTCTAGGAATGTAAATTGAGCCTTAACTCCGTTGCGAGGAGGAATGAGCTTGAACCACTGCTGCCCGGGACACTGTGGTGTTCAAGGTAACGAACTGGCTGGGCGAAGTGTGAGCCTTAGGAGGGTTCAACTGTTCCGGAGTTAATTTTAGGGCCAAGTACAGAGGTGGCCGCCGCAGCCGAATGGGTTGAAGTGGCATTCAATGCAACGAATTGGCTAATGAATGCGCGAAATGTGAGTCTTTGGAGGGTTTTATTGGACTAGAGTTAGGTTTTGGCGGAAGTACAGAGGCGGCCGCCGTAGCCGAATAGGTCGAAGTGGCGTTCAATGCAACGAACCACCACATGAATCGGCGCACTCTAGGTATTTGGAGCGTTCAATTTTAAAAACAAAGAGTAAACGAACAGTCGATTTTCTTAAAAAAATCTTACGAGAGCCGTCGATGCTGTATTGACACCTACAAAACAGGCAATTATTTCATGAAAAGGCCTAAGAGGGTGGTAGCAAAATTTTTTCTCAGCCAGAGAAAGTATAAGCAGAATCTCTGATAGGACTAAAGACGGTAAACAATCTATGGGAATGACACATGATCACTTGATGAAGCCGCATCCCCTCCGAATCACTGCCTTCCTAAATCTTGTTTTGGCAGATGATGATAATTTGCCGACGCAAAGCTTTCGCCAAACTTAGATGGTACATTTTTGGATCAGATGAATTAAGAGTGGACGAGCTATATTCTCGTATCCTCGGAAAACTGCTAAAAGTTAGTACAAGGTAAATTGAAAACTTTGAAGCCGTTTTTCTCGAATTTCTTGAACTGTTCGTTCTTTCAGCTGGCCGCCGTAGCCGAATGAGTTGGTGCGTGACTACCATTCCAAGTTCCAATAGGCGTATCTGGGAAGTAGAGAGAGAAAGAGACTCAGCGGGCTATAACTTATGCTTCCTTCTACATCTTCATTCAAAATTCACCAAATGATTTTATGGCAAAGAGAAGAAATACAACAACTTAATCCTGGCCAGAAGCGAAACCTTCGACGGTACGTGTGGACTTTCCAGCAGGGCTGCATTGATTGGGTCGCCCATTCAGGCATGCCATACAACCCTCGCCAGCGCTAATGTTTATACATAATAAATGAAGTCATTCAAAAAAAAGGTTCTTAGTAGTGCCCACCATGGTGCCACCCCAACGGTTTTCGCACAATGCCTGTTGAAAGGGAATACACACAGACCTGCATATGCTCACATGTATATACCCGTAGTATAGGTGTGTGTGTGTGCTGCTACATTTCAAAAACTACTAAGGAAATTTATGCTTCGCAACAGTGACAGCAGCCGCCCCTAATACCAGCACTACCATCACCCCTTCCTGAACGTGGCATGAAACTCGCGTGTTGGCAATTTGTCAGCGCGCGCTTATTGCCGGCGCTAAAGTATTTCGTGTAAGAAATGCAAACTTCGGCTATGGAAGACGCTTTTAGCTTGTTTTGCTTGACGTATTTGTCAGCCGCATTGTTGATGTTATTATTATTATTATTGTTATTATTTTTGTTGTTGTTGCTGCTGTCGCTGTTACTGTTTCGCCTGCTCCTGCCACATGCACACCTACATATGCACATAGATTTTTGTGCAAATTGCTGTCATATTGTTGTGCTGTGGCATTGTACCGCTGCTGGTTTCTTTTGTTTTTGTAGTTGCTGATGTTTGTACATACACCGTTACCGGTGTTTGTTTGGTAACCAAATTTAGACGTAATTAAATGAAAATTGTTTATTTTCAGCACACGCTCAGCCATAGCCGACCGACTAAGTGTTGGCGAGCCATGCCAGCACTGCCTCTTCGTTTCGCTGCACAATCAGCCCCGTTGCCAGCTTTTGAGCTTCATTTCAATGCACGATTCACTGTGGGTATGTTGTTGCTTTATTTATAACAATACTTGTATGTACAATATAACTTCATCGTTGTTGTAGGTATGTTCTTCAGATTGAAAGCCTTTCAGCCTTCTGTTGGTTGCACTGTTTATTTTGGTTGGTGGCGCTAGTCTGAGACTTGCCATGCGCCGGAGTTCGCCGCAGGTAAGCTTCTGAAAGCAAACATTCTTCCAACTCCAAATTTAAACAGGTGTGGCGACCGTCGTCTTAACCTCTAGAGACACATGGAATGAAAGGATACATCTACATTGCGCTTGCAGGCAAGTAGGCTTATTCATTTCATATGCATATGTGTGCGTAACATTTAAACTGAGAATTATTAATGGACGAATTTATAAGCGCATATGTCGTACAAGAAAGGCCGTTTGCTTAAAATTTAAAATGGAATTGTTCATTAAATACGTGCACTTATGCAAAATGGTTAGTCTAAAAAAGTAGGTAATAAATTGGTTATATAAGGCATTACAATGGGTTATCTCTTGTTTTATTCGTTGTACCTGGCAATACTTTATTGTAGGGTCCTACATTTGGGAGTTATTTAAGGAGTTAGTTCACTGAGCGAGCGATTACATGGCAAGTGCGCTAAGTATTTTGAGCATTACCGTGCATTCTCATAGAAATTTGTTTATTTGTAGGCTTAATTATAATCAGAAGTAAATTAAAAAAGTTATAATTTAAAAAGTTATGCTTAAGTTATATAATTTGAACTATTTTTTATATTTAAATATAGAAAATACATTTCTTTAATATCTAGCACACAATATAGTTAGAATTTTTTTGTAAATTTTAGAAACCACTCATTCCGTTTTTTAAAAAATTCTAATAAATTTGGTATTTATTCAAAGTTAAAATTTGGAGTTTTGTAAAGTGGCTCTCTTCTTAACTTCGCATTTTCTTTTTAATTTTATTTAATATAATATTTAGGATAAAATATACCTAAAAATGTTTTTGAAAAAAATTTAATTTTTTTGTAAACATTTTTTTTTGCAATTTGTAGAAACCAATGACCTGTCTGTGCCGCTCTTTATTTCCCGTTTTTGAAGTTCTTTAATAACTTTAAATATTAAAAAAATTTTAATTTTCAATGCTACAAACAGTTGCAGTTTTTTGAAGAGACTTATTTTCGGCCCTTTTTTTTAATAATAAAACATACGTTAAAAAAATTTGTTACTAATACTCAGAATAAAATATACAAGAAAAATTATTTGGAGAAATCTTCATTTTTTTGTAAACAATTTTTGAAAAAAAAAATTTTTTTTGGAATTTTTAGAAACTACCCTCTTGCTTTCTTTTTTGTAAAAATTATAATAATCTTGGTATTAATTCTATGCTAAAAATGTTGCAGTTTTTTAAGTGACATATTTTCGCCTCTTTTTTTAACTTATCTATTTTTTTTATATTTAGGATAAAATATATCTAATTTTTTTTTTATAGCTTGGATAAAATAAACTTATAAAATTTACTTTGGAGAAAAATTTTATTTTTTGTCAAACATTTTCGAAGAAAAATTTTGTTTGCAATTTTGAGGAACCCAAATTGTGTACGTATAAGTTACGCGTTATTCACCACGACAACACGCCGATTCAAGACCTTTTCAGTCAAGTACAGCATATACACAATATATAAACACCCATTTTGGGTGTTTGGCCGCGCTCCTCCTGCTATTTGTGGTGTGCGTTTTGATGTTGTTCCACAAATGGAGGGACCTACAGTTTCAAGCCGACTCCGAACGGCAGATATTTTTATGAGGAGCTTTTTCATGGCACAAATACACTCGGAGGTTTGCCATTGCCTGCCGAGGGGTGACGGCTATTAGAAAAATGTTTTTCTTAATTTTGACATCTCTGTGAATTCCGAATGGTAATCACGCACCAACGCATTCGGCTACGGCGACCGTACAGCATACCAGTGGTAAAACAATCTTTGAGTCGAATATCTTCTATCTATTTCTTAAAGTGCCATCTGTATTGAAGATATCTGATTTTAGTGGCTTGAAGCTGGCTATAGGGCCACACAGCGATCGCGCGCAACGCGAGCCATGTATTAGATATATTATCAGACGATGCTGGGTAATAGGAACAACGCGCGAAAAATCTACCAGAAAGTTCGGCGGCATCAAAGAACAACAAAGCCGCGGGAGCCGACGGACTGCCGGCTGAACTTTTCAAATATGTCGGCGAGGAGCTGGTTAGATGCATGCATCAGCTCCTTTGCGAAATATAGCCGCATGAAAGCATGCCTGCCGGTTGGAATTTAAGTGTGTTGCGCCAATTAAGTTGTGAAAGGCTGGATCCCACCATCAACCAATTGATTGTACCTCACTAGTGCGTCTTTAGACCTGCAAAATTTACACAAAACGCCAAGTCTTAGAAAATACCCATGAAAGGAGAATCGACACACACCATCTTTTCGTCAACTTCAAAGCGAGAGTACGAAACGGGTTTACCTATATGCCGCGATGTCTGAATTTGGTATCCCCGCAAAACTAATACGGCTATACAAGATGACATTGCCCAATACCAGCAGCGCCGTGAGAATTGGGAAGGAGTTCTCTGAGCCGTTTTATACCAAACGAAGTTTCAGACAAGGTGACTCGCTGTCGTATGACTGCCTTAACCTGTTGCTGGAAAAGATCGTGCAAGCCGCAGAACTTAATCGCTCAGGCGCAATATTTTATAAGAGCGTACAATTGATGGCTTATGCCGATGATACTGACATTATCGGCCTTAACAACCGCGCTGTTAGTTCTGCCTGTTCCAAACTGAATAAAGAGGCAAAGCTAATGGGTCTGGTGGTGAACGAGGACAAAAGGAAGAATCTCCATGTCGGGGCACTCATGTATCGGTTTTCACTTTTCTGTTGACAGTTATTGTATGATTTCGAAGTTGTAAGAGACTTCGTTCATCTAGGAACCTAGGAACCTGCATTTACACCGATAACAAGATCAGCCTTGAAATCCACCGGGAACTCGCTTGCCAACAAGTGATACTTTGGACTAAGTAGCCAACTGAGCAGTAAAGTCCTCTCTCAACGAACAAAACTAACACTCTACAAGGCTCTCACCATGCCCGTCCTAACGTATGACGCAGAAGCGTGAACGATGAAAAATCTGATCAGGCGCCTCTTGGAGTGTATGAGAGAAAGATTCTGCGGAAGATTTTTAGACTTTTGCACCATGGCGACGGCGAGTATCGCAAGCAGTGAAACGAAGAGCTGCATGAGCTTTACGACGATATAGACATATGCAGCGAATAAAGATCCAGTGGATTCGTTGTCTGGTTTATGTCCTCCGAATGGATACAAACGCTCCGGCTCTGAAAGTATTCGATGCGATACCAGCTGATGGTAGCAGAGAAAGAGGAAGGCCACCTCTACGTTGGAAAGGTCAGGTGAAGAAGGATTTCACAACTGGCGTCGGTTGTCACGAGAAAGAAATGACTGCTTTGCAAAATCACTTAAGCGATTATCGCGTCAATCAAGAAGAAGGAGGCACACATGAAATGGCTGCTTGGCGGATTTGACCTGTAGACGTGCTCATGGTTACTTTTGACGTGATAACGTCTTATAATTCGATGTAGCCGGCTACACACCCCAAAAAATGCGTCGTTATCTTGCTCATGTGTCGTTACCTTGCTTGAACTGCAAGCGAGAGCGCGGAACGAACGACAAAGAGGCACAATCGGCATTGTTCGACATCTGGCTCTCTGCTACTTGAGTGAGCATATATAGGTATGTATGTAGATATATGCGCATATGTATATAAATTCACATATTTGTATTTGCATATGGCGTCTTCCTGTGTGCATGGTAATGAACCATTTCTCTGTTGAGAATAGGACGATGATAGAAAAAGTAGGAAATGAAAGGGAGTGTTTCGAGTGTAAAGTGTCTTGAAAAAGGCAAATCGATGATGGTGCCTCTTAGTGTTGTTGACTTATTAACGTCTGATGCACAATCGAAATTGAAGATATCTTTCATGAATTTGATAAATGTTTCATAATTTTTAAAGTTTGTGTAAATGCAACTTGATCAATTCCATTGCGATTCCATTTACCTCCTTCTCTATATCCATACAGAATATCAATCAAACAAATAAAATTAAAATTTTCTTTTAAAAAAATGCGACCATTCCATCAGTATTTTCTTATGACGATGTCACGTTAAACTATTGTCAGTAAACCGACTTTACAAGCAACCTCTTTTTTAAGTATAATTTTTAAGAGTTGTAAATATTTAAAAAAAAAATAGTGAAACCCGAGAGAATTGAAATTTTGATGTATTTTATATTATATTAAAACAAAATATAGGCGCGTTTTTTGAAATACCATTTATGTATGTAAGAAATCAAGATGCTTTGAATTATCAGTATCGCTGGTTGAAAGTCTCACAACGTATATTATTTAAATATTCAAAATATGGCAGTACTGCAGTAAATATTTTTTTGTGTAGAAAAAAATTTTTTCGAGGAAAACTTCCCTGTCTAATTGGATGGAAGGACAATAAAATACAAATAATAGAGCACACATTTACCGAAGTGCTAGAAAAGTGTCGCAGAAAATAAGTATTTTAGAAGTAGATAGTTTTCCTTTCCTTCCAAATGTAGACTTCTACTTCTGCACGCCACAGAACATCTATCTTAAAAAGGTGAAATGCCACTCAATCTACGAGTCATTTCATTTCTATTACATTCATTATATCAATTGTTTTTATTATGCCAAGTAAAAAATATTAATCGCTCTTAATAGTGTAACACTCAAATGAACCCTAGACCCTTGAATCGTTCCGACCCATTGGCAGTTCCATTTCATTTGCGAGTTCGATTGGCATTTGAGAGGTCATAAATCTCAACAATTACCATACCAAATGGCAATGGAAAAGTCCTCCCCCGCAAATGGTGTCACTTTGTGGAGGATCGAATGCATTACTACCTAATCACCAATCACACATACATACATACTTACGGTATATGAGTGTGTGTTGCCATGATAACCTCAAATGTTGAACGGGTGGAGAAAGCCAGCGCACCCATAAACACCTCAACACCAAGCATTTCACACATACATATGCACATATTATAATATGTGTGTGTGTATAAGTTCGTACAATCATACAAATATCCTTCGTATCCATTCACCTTCACGCTGTGCTCTGCTATGGTTTATGTGTTTGCCCATGCGAGCGTTTGCTTTGGTAGATTTGGGTCCTTGGGCATTTGCTGTTTATTAATACGTATGTCGCTTTCCATTTGTTGGTATACATACATATGTAATATATTTATTTGTAGGTGTGCGGGTGTGTGTGTGTTGGCAACGCATTTGCGTGGAGTTTTTGTTTGACTGTTGTCGCCGCGTTGTAATCATTAATGAATTATTGTTACACAATGTGGCCGTGTCGCGTTGCACGCTTGTCCAAGCACATGCTAAAGGACATGCATGCGCACTCACTCACACAAATTTAAGCATATCCTTATACAAGAATATGTTTAGTATAGCTAAATATGCCGAATATGTTGCCATGACTTTACCAGTTAGTCTATGTATGAATGTATGTACGTGTATATGTGTGTATGTGCATATTAAAATATTTCCTAATATGCGCAAGTGGCAAGGGTTTTGTTGCATATATGAAGGTGAGCATGAACACATACATACACACTCCCATACATACAAGTATGTGCTACATATTTATGCGGGTGCGTGCTAATTCTGGGTGAGGTTTGTCCCCGAAAATTTAATGAAATTTCCTGCAATACCCGATTTCTTCTTACATTTCATTTTCCTGCTGCTCCCTTTCGTTTAATTTAATGTGGCCCACAAAGCAGACAAATGTGTCCAACTTCACTTCAATTCACTTCACTGGCTCACTTCATTGGCCATTAGTCATGCCTCACATATCAGTTGTGTCCCATCTGCGCTTGAGGTACAAATCCAAATTGGGTTTCTGACTTTGCTCCTGCAGCTATGCTGCTTCTTCTTCTGCTGCTGTTTTTGCTATGCCAAATGCGTGGAGTTTTCTCATTAATTGCTTTTATTAAAATGACAAATGTGCAAATGTCATGTGATTTCTGGCCACACGTTTTGATTTATTGGATTATTGCCTTCTTAGTGGCGCTTTTCTACATTTTAATTACAAAAATAATACAAAATGCCTGCAAGAGGAAAAAAATACATAAGTAATTTACAGCTGACATTAGCTTTGGAATTTGAAGAGTGGATGCAAGAAAATATTTAATAATATTGTTCTAGAAAAAATACCACAAAGCAGTAGTTGGGTTTTCGAATAAGAAAGTGATGGACATTTTAGCCTCCCTAGAGTTTTTATATGGTATTAATTAATTTTAGTATTGTATTTTTGTAATCCCCCTACATCCATCTGCCGATAAATATCGCTTTAGCAGCATAAAAAACCTTTCCGCTTTCAAAAGTGCGTCTCGGCAGCCTTTTTCTCCTTTTGGTGTACGTTGATGTCTATTAGACCCCAAAAGGCACCAAAAGACGCTAAAAGATACCATTACTTCCATAACTTGCACCTTTCAACATGACAGAAGAAGAAAGAAAACACCCTTTTCTCCGCTGCCATCGAAACCATTGAAGTCTTAGCCGTTTATATACAGTGAAGTCCCTGGATTATCCCAAGAGTTGGTACGTGATACAAATTAGAAAGTTTATACACAGCCTGAGGGACCATAAATCGTTCCAAAATCATTTGCTCGAAAATCTCAACACCCGAACTAACTGCCATCGCTCCAGTTACTACGCTAACCAATAGCAATAGGCGGCTTTTTGGTGTTTTTTTTAGTCAGGAGATGCAAGTTAAAATGTCACACACTATAACATTCGTCGTCCTCGGCTGATTTCCACCCTGGGAGCGCGTTGGCAAATCTTCAAGGTGGAACCGCGTTTATGCCAATTGACACTACAGGTTTCCTGCGTCCAGGTTCCGCTCCTGTGAGCGTATGGAGACTTCACGCCATCGATAACATTCACTTCTCCTTGCCTTTTCAGACCACCGTGGAGGAAGTCAAACATCGGAAAATATGCCTTCTGTTTGGTACTGTTGTAAGTGTTTGGCTCAAGCGTCTGTACCTGTCGTCGGTTTATCTAAAACAGTTTATCTCCACTGCCTACCTGTTAGCAAAGGCACAAAAACTTACTGATAAGCGAATAGACTACATATATAAACTGTATTTTTTATAAGGTTGTTTTTGTTTTTCTCCCTTTTTTCCTCAAAACTGCCGAATTATGACTTAGCTAGATTAAGGACACTACTTAAGAAATAATCTAGCTGGCCTTGCTATCTAATTAAATACATATTTTAATAGTAGTGAATACTTAATCTATCTTTCTGCTATCTTTCTATCTGAGGTAGGTAGTAGTCAATATCGTCATGCTTCCTATTCATCCCCCCACAAGATTTGGAATGAGCTTGTAAGTCCACCGGCCGTTGGTTGATTCATCCAATCTTCTTTTCCATTTACTATCGATGGCGTTCTCTCTACCGCCTTTCTGTTATCGTCGGTTTCACTCCTTTTACTCCATATAGGCGATGCAACTCCATCGCATGAATATCCACTGGTATCTTTCTAGCAACAACGCATATTTACCTCACGCATGTTTAGCCTTAGCCCATATCGGCGCTGCATTTAATACTGTAGAGTCCAACACTGTCCATGTGAGTTCTTTCCGTTCCCCTTGCGGTCCACTTATGTTAGGCAAGATTCTTGTGACTGATCCATTGACAGTCGCTGCTTTACAATTACCTGCTGCCAAATGATGCTTGAAGCTTAGCCCCGTATAGAGCATGACTCCGAGATATTTAATCGCCTCCAGTGAGAATATTTCGTGTCCACCAACCGTGATCCTCATAATCCTTTTTTTACTTCCGTGCGCTTATAAGCACGGTCTCTTTTTTTGAGCTGCCAGCTCCAAGCGCGCATTACCGAGCCATCGCTGTACTCTCGCTGCTGCATCGTTACATTTTTCTTCAGCTGATCTAGCCGCTTGTCTACAGCTACCAGCGCAATATCATCAGCATATCCTACGATCTCTACCTTATCGGGAAGTTGCAATTTCAAGAGCCCGTCGTACATAAGGTTCCAAAGTGCTGGCCTCAGAACCGATCCCTGAGGGACCCCACCAGTAACTTCTTTGGGCCATTATCAGTGTCGTACTGTAGCATACAGTTGCTGAAATAGCTTTTGATGATGCGCAAGAGATAACATGGCACTTTCAAAAGTTTTAAGGCTAGGAGTATGTTAGACCATTTTGCCGAATTGAAAGCAGTTTTTACATCCAATGTGATGACTACGCAACATTTCATGGAGGTGCTACACCCGCTGATAGCTTCCCGAGTTATGTCTGTGACTATTCTGATAGCATCCACTGTTGACCTTGCTCGTCGGAAACCAAACTGTTTATCAGAGAGTCCGCTGGGTCTTTCTAAGTTCTCCTGCAGGCGCTCACATATGATGCGTTCAAAAATGTTCCCTACTGAATCCAACATACAGCGAGGTCTTTATGCGGGTGGTTGGTCAGGTTGCTTTCCTGGAATCCAATCGTTGGAATAATGAGCTCTATGAGCTTTACGACGACATAGACATAGTGGAGCTAATAAATATAATATCCCGCTCCGTGGCTGGGTCATGTCGTCCGAATGGATACAAACGCTCCGGCTCTGAAAGTATTCGATGCGGTACCAGCTGGTAGTAGCAGGAAATTATCTGACTGCTTTGTGAATCAGAGAAATTTCTTAATGGTTACACAATATAGTTGCTCCATCGTCACTAATACCCAACTAAAAATGGACAGTTTTAGTCTAGCAAAGACTCAAAGAATAAAGAAATATCCATAAAATAATAGAGAAATGCCTCTGTAAGGTCACCATTCTATCAATGGAAGTCACATAATTATTTTTATGGTATGCGGACCTGGAAGTTAAATCTTCTAAAGGTACTTATAGTCCATGCTGTCAGCTCTCCGCGGGACCCTATTTGAATACAGCACTTGTCGAACGAGTTCATATGCCCTCAGTTAAGAGTTCAGTTGACGTTCGACCAGTCTCCGTATTTGTGTATCTTATTAGTAGAATTCGTATTGCACTTGGCGATTTGGACTTGCCCCGTTTAATGCATTGCATAGACGGCTTATGTCAGCCTTGATTTTGCTGTGAACAGGAACGCAGAGAGCAACTTCTTTTTTAATATACCAGACATTCATTTACAATCCCTTTTTTCAGAGATCCAGCTTTGTTGTTTATTAATCCCTACAAGTTGTTTGTTTAAAGCGTTGTATACCCTCCACTCTTCAGCCATCCCCAAATAAGCTATTACACATATTTCGACATTTGTTATTTGTTGTAAGGATATATGATTTAATCCCCTTAACAAAGCTCTCCAAGTGATGTGATTTCGTATTTCGTGGGAATGCCGCTCTTAGGCCCCACACCACATCTTTCCACCACCTCACCCTGCCCTCATCCAACTAGCGCAACGAAAGCGTAAACAGTATTTTAGTTGAAAAATGGACAGCGGAAATATGTTGACAGTCAGTCGGTCGGTTTTATATGTTGCATAGTTGCATTCAAACTAAACAAACTGAATATGATTGATTTATTTATAATGCGTGACAGAGTGACTGAGTAGCTGAATGGGATATGACTAGTAGGAGGTGAGTACAGTGAGTGCAAAAAGTGCAGAGTTAGTTGCTGCTTAGGGATCAATGCAAAAACATGGGGGTTGAGTTGATAATAAATGGAGACCACAATCAACCGAAAAACAACTGTGATCAAATCCGGGATGAGTGTTAGAGGCGCAAAGGGTAATGAATGAGCAAGCGCCAGCGTTGGCGGAAACAGTGATACTTTGTGTATGTGCATCTGTGTGGCATGCATAGACAACAGCTAGACAGACAACAACGAGGAGAAAGAGAGGACTTAAAACAACAACAAACATAAATAAACGCACACATGTGCGCACCTACACTAAAGATTTGAAATAGAAAAAAACCAACTCGGCTGTCAGCTGTGGAAACACACGGACTAACACACGCACACACACCCAGTGTAACTTAAATGCATTCATTTATAAGCGCATATCCAACCAGCCTGACGCTGTTGACAAGAATCGCATGTTTATAAGCATAATCCGTACGCGAATGATGATAAATGGGCTGCAAAGCGGCAGCCACCAAACACTGAATGCTTCAGTGCCACAACAAAATGCCGCAATGGGATGCGGGGTGATGTGGCATGTGGCATATACAGCCACATATACATTTCTATTTACCTACAACATGAATACCAATGCAAGCCGATAAACAGTTGGGAAGGTAAGTCAGATGGGGGGGCGTGTGCATTTGAGCGAGTGTTGCGCTAGCGCTTAGCTAAATCCTGGATGAATGATGATATCTCGTATTCAACTGCAACAAAAAAGAGTAGCAGCAACAGTGGCAGCTCTGGCTGGGCGCCTGTTCATCGCCTTTCAACTGATTTCAATGGATTTGCTGAAGTGCCAACATGAAAGAGCAAATAAATGATGCTGGCAACTAATAATAGGTCTATTTATAAGTTCGTGCGGTTTTACAACAGATGGCGTAACTTGATTATTATTCCATCGATCCACATTTCCAAACATTCATTGGAGAGCTACTGTCGTAAGGCACAAACGTCAGTATAAGTTTTTTATTTGAAGCGTAAACAACAATATTTTTACCACACTTGAAAATGTCGAATTTCGTGCCAAATAATGTGTTTTTGCGGGGAATTCTTCTTCATTATTTTAATATGAAGAAAAAAGCAGCCGAAAGTCATCGTATCTTGGTGGAAGTTTATGGTGAGCATGCTCTATCTGAGCGAACGTGCCAGAAGTGGTTTGCACGCTTTAAAAGTGGTGATTTTGGCTTGGAAGACGAAGAACGCGAGGGTGCGCTGCCAAAGTTCATGGATACCGAATTGGAGGAATTGCTCGATCAAGATCCGGCTCAAACGCAAGAAGAGGTTGCAAAAACTTTGGGAGTTGATCAATCAACCATTTCCAAACGTTTAAAAGCCATGGGAATGATCCGAAAGGTAGGCCATTGGGTGCCGTATGAATTGAAGCCAAGAGACGTTGAACGCCGTTTTATGGCATGCGAACAACTGCTTCAACGGCACAAAAGAAAGGGTTTTTTGCATCGAATTGTGACTGGCGATGAAAAGTGGGTCCATTACGACAATCCAAAACGTCGGGCAACGTATGGATACCCTGGCCATGCTTCAACATCGACGTCGGCGCAGAATATTCATGGCCTGAAGGTTATGCTGTGTATCTGGTGGGACCAGCTGGGTGTTGTGTATTATGAGCTACTGAAACCGAATGAAACGATTACGGGGGATGTCTACCGACGACAATTGATGCGTTTGAGCCGAGCACTGCGAGAAAAACGGCCGCAATACGCCGATAGACACGACAAAGTTATTTTGCAACATGACAATGCTCGGCCACATGTTGCACAAGTGGTCAAAACATACTTAGAAACGCTCAAATGGGATGTCCTACCCCACCCGCCGTATAGTCCAGACCTTGCGCCATCCGATTACTATCTCTTCCGATCGATGCAACATGGCCTGGCTGACCAGCACTTCCGTAATTACGATGAAGTCAAAAAATGGATCGATTCGTGGATTGCGGCAAAACCGACCGAATTTTTCACAAAGGGAATCCGTGAATTGCCAGAAAGATGGGAAAAAGTAGTAGTAAGCGATGGACAATATTTTGAATATTAAATTTGTAACCATTTTACGTCAATAAAGTTTCAAATTTCGAAAAAAAACCGCACGAACTTATTCATAGTCCTATTAAAAATATCTACTGAAATATTAGAATGACAGTCATTTCCTATTTTTTTCTAAACACCGATTTTTCAAAATAGTTTTAATTTTAGAAAATTTAATGGCCTTATCGATGAGTTATCTCAGTTGAAAACTACTCAGTCCAGTATAGGCATAGGATAGTTGTTCAAGAAGTGCAGAAAATCTAGTGATACTTTCGGCTTTGATGCCGATGGCAGCAAAATGTAAATTACTGCTTATTTCTTGTTTGTTTTGTTTTTCGGTGGGATTGGGTTCAAACTGTCTTCGCACTTACAACGACCGCCGCCTAATGCGTTAAGTGTTGTGGCCACGAAAACAATCCCTGCTCTCCTTCTGAGGTGACAACATTGCCTGCATTACTGCATTACTTTCTGCATTTCTTCGGGAGGGCCCAAAACGGAATTCATAAAGTATCAATTGCATTCACCCACGTTTGAGTCCACTATATTTGCAGCCACCTTTCATGCTATAGGCCCGCCTTCGTGTGACTCTATCTGTGCGGCTTCGCTTTATTGCACTGTGTCGAGGTCTATCTTTTTTTCTGTAGAACGCCCTCGATGTATGTCTTTACCGCGTTCCAGCTGTCCTCACATTCGAGCATTTTGCTGATTACGGTATAATACTTAACACGATGCCGCTAATCTGCTTCCTCAGAGCATCACTAGCCGCGAGTCATCTGTCACAACTAAAAAACGCTAGTTCAGCGTCATCACTCGGCGCTTCGCAGTACTTGCACTTGGGATCGCTTACTTTTCCCATGCAGTACAGGTATTTCCGGAAGTATCCGTGGCACGAAAGAAACTGAGTTAGGAAGTTATGCAGTTCCCCGAAGTTCCTTTGGACTCATTTGCTTATTGATAGAATGAGTTTCACCGTCCTTTGCCACTGCTGTATGGTTTGGCATTTCCGTTCCGCGACGCTAGTAATGACGCGTTCCTTCTTGGAGTTTCATCGCATCCATTCATTCCCGGGCGATGAGTTCGTCGGGTATATCCCCACTGATCACAAAGACTGCTACGCCAGACAGATTTCGGTAGGCTGTGGCCACCCTATGTGCCGCTGCTCGTTGCACCACTCAAGTGCTTTGTGCTTGGCTTTGCATTGTGGTTACTTCCTATAAGGGGTCGTATGTCACGTTAATTTTTTTTTCTTGTCATTCGAGGTGTGCGTACCACCACCTTCCCAAAAAAAGAACAAGAGGGAAGACGGAAGAAGGGACTTTGGATTGAAGGTGACTAATTACATAGCGTTAAGCACTCCAAGTTGAAATCCACCAGGGCGTAATGTTGGAACCTGCTATATAGCAAAAAAGTGGGAGCCCAGATGTCTGAATCTCAGCCTAGAGTAAGGAAGCTGAGGAAAAGGTGCACAGAAGATTCCATTTCATCCTCCAGACAACTTTTGCAAAAAGGCCTCGAAGCAATACCATGTCTGCATGAATACCTATCCGAAAATGCTCGGTAACAACACCCACCAAATTCGAGAGCTTCAGCTTTTTTAGCCTCAGAAGTGCCCCCCATCTACCTGTAGCCAAAAGAATCTCGTTACATTGCACATTCGCACTCTAACCCAGCGCTCGCTGACACGAGGCCCATCTTTTCAGAAGCCAACCAAAGGTTCTCAATGGAACCCCGATCATCTCATTTCGCGGTGAAACCGTTTCAAGGGTCCCCTGATCAGCCGGCTCATCAGTTTCCCGGTATGCTGCAGTAACCGGAAACCCAAATGAACCTAATAACGAATTATTCGAAGCGGCCGAGAGGGAATTTTTAAAAGTCAGTCAAAAGTGCTCTTTGTATTATATTTTTGGGAATGTAAAATAGGACTATTTTCCTAGTAGTTATTCGTTGGCTTAGGTAAATGTTGCTCAGAAAAGCATACATTGTCAGGTTTTGAATTTCTTAAGAACTTTCCAAAAGGTATTGTATATTCCAAACAGTTGCTGTTAACCCACATATTTTTGAAGAAAACAAACTTTAGGATTTACTGAATCAACCATAATTTTTGGTAGAATTTTTTGCTCGAAATGGTTTGATTGCGTCATAGGACGTGCCTTGTGACTAGTATAATAAATTTGAAAAAGTTTTTTGCCTACGAGAAGTTTGATGAATTCAAAGAAGCTTGGAGTTTTCAGTATCAGTCAGTCAGTTTTGGAGTATCAGTCATCCTGAGTATTCTACGTAATTATTCATCATCAGAAATTCATGAAAACCACCAAAAACTTTCGTTTGCATTGCGACTGAATTTATAACTTTTAATATTAAATGCTGTAATCGTGATCCAACTTCTCCTACGAGAAGACGATTGAGAATGCCACATGTGGGATTCTTCTAAAATCCTTACTGCAGCAGCTCGCTTCAGGAGTTGAATATCACACATTCATTCATGTCCCCGGATTCATCGATCTTCTTCTTCTTCTTAATTGGCGCTATAACCGCTTACGCGATTTTGGCCGAGTTTAACAAAGCGCGCCAGTCGTTTCTCTCTCGTGCTAACCGGCGCTAGTTGGACACACCAAGTGAAGCCAAGTCCTTCTCCACCTGATCTTTCCAACGCAGAGGAGGCCGCCCTCTTCCTCTGCTACCACCAGCTGGTACCGCATCGAATACTTTCAAAGCCGGAGCGTTTGTATCCATTCGGACGACATGACCCAGCCAACGTAGCCGCTGGACTTTATTCGCTGCGCTATGTCTATGTCGTCGTAAAGCCCATGCAGCTCATCGTTCCATCGTCTACGATATTCGCCGTTGCCAACGTGCAAAGGTCCAAAAATCTTACGCAGAATCTTTCCCTCGAACACTCTAAGCGTCGCTTCATCGGATGTTGTCATCGTCCAAGCTTCTGCGCCATACGTTAGGACGGGCATGATGAGAGTCTTGTAGAGTGTTAGTTTTGTTCGTCGAGAGAGGACTTTACTGCTCAGTTGCCTACTTAGTCCAAAGTAGCACTTGTTGGTAAGAGAGATTCTACGTTGGACTTCAAGGCTGACATTGTTATCGGTGTTAATGCTGGTTCCTAAATAGACGAAGTCTTTTACAACCTCGAAATTATAACTATTTACAGTGACGTGGGTGCCGATACGCGAGTGCGCCGACTGTTTGTTTGAAGACAGGAGGTACTTCGTTTTGTCCTCGTTCACCACCAAACCCATTCGCTTTGCCTCTTTATCCAGTTTGGAGAAGGCAGAACTAACAGCGCGGTTGTTAAGGCCGATGATGTCAATATCATCGGCATACGCCAACAATTGTACGCTCTTATAAAATATTGTGCCTGAGCGATTAAGTTCTGCGGCTCGTACGATGCTCTCCAACATCAGGTTAAAGAAGTCACACGACAGCGAATCACCCTGTCTGAAACCTCGTTTGGTATCAAACGGCTCGGAGAGGTCCTTCCCAATTCTGATGGCGCTGCTGGTGTTGAGCAACGTCATCTTACATAGCCGTATTAGTTTTGCGGGGATACCAAATTCAGACATCGCGGCATACAGGTAACTCCTTTCCATACTATCGAATGCAGCTTTGAAGTCGACGAATAGATGGTGTGTGTCGATTCTCCTTCCATGGGTCTTTTCCAAGATTTGGCGTATTGTGAATATTTGGTCGATGGTAGACTTTCCAGGTCTGAAGCCACACTGATAAGGTCCAATCAGTGGGTTCACGGTGGGCTTCAGCCTTTCACACAATACGCTCGGTAGAACCTTATAGGCGATATTTAGAAGACTAATCCCGCGGTAATTGGGACAAATTGCAGGAGCGCCCTTCTTATGGATTGGGCAGAGCACACTTAAATTCCAATCGGCAGGCATCCTTTCATCCGACCATATTTTGCATAGGAGCTGATGCATGCACCTTACCAGCTCCTCGCCGCCATGTTTGAATAGCTCAACCGCTCAAGCGCCCGCGGCTTTATTGTTCTTTAGCCGAGTTATCGCTATTCTCACCTCGTCATGATCGGGTAGCGGAACGACAATTCCGTCGTCAACGATTGGGGTATCGGGATCTTCACTTTCTCGGTGACATGCGCAGCTGTCACTGTTTAATAGGTTCGAGAAGTGTTCCCTCCATAATTTAAGATTGCTCTGTACGTCAGTCACCAGTTCGCCGTCTTTGTTCTTACAGGAAAAAGCCCCGGTCTTGAAACCTTCTGTAAGCCGCCGAACTTTCTGGTAGAATTTTCGGGCGTTGTTCCTGTTGGCCAGCATCTCAAGCTCTTCGCACTCAGGTATTTCGGCCTCTCGCTTCTTCTTTCGGATAATACGTCTCTCTTCCTTTTTCAGCTCTCTGTAGCGATCCCACATTGCTCGCGTTGCGCCCGATCGCAGCGTGGCTCTATAGGCGGCATCCTTTCTTTCTGCGGCAGCAACATTCCTCGTCGAACCAATTGTTTTTTCGGGCTCGCCGGAATCCGATTTCTTCTTCGGCGGCGGTACGTAGAGAACGAGAAATGTTGCTCCATTGCTCATGCATGCCGGTTTGTTGGGCAGTACTCTCTGAGAGCAGGAGTGAGAGTCGAGTGGCGAATCTTCTGGCTGTCTGTTGCGATTGCAGCTTTTCGATGTCGAACATTCTTTGCGTAGGTAGATGTACGTTTTTTGTTGCACAGAGGCGTGTGCGCAGTTTGGCTGCAACAAGGTAATGATCCGAGTCAATGTTGGGTCCTCGGATCGTACGTGCATCTAATACAATAGAAGCGTGTCTTCATTCTATCCCAACATGATCGATCTGGTTTCGTGTTTTTCGATCAGGAGACAGCCAGGTGGCTTGGTGAATCTTCTTATGCTGGAATCTGGTGCTGCAGACTACCATGTTTCGGGCCCCGGCGAAGTCGATCAGCCTCTGTCCGTTACCGGATGTTTCGTTGTGCAGGCTGAATTTTCCGACTGTGGGACCAAAAATTCCCTCCTTGCCCACCCTGGCGTTGAAGTCGCCAAGCACGATTTTTATGTCGTGGCGGGGGCAGCGCTCATAGGAACGTTCCAGGCGCTCATAGAAGGAATCTTTGGTCGCATCGTCCTTCTCTTCCGTCGGGGCGTGGGCGCAAATTAGCGATATGTTGAAAAAACAGGCTTTGATGCGGATTGTTGCGAGGCGCTCGTCCACCGGAGTGAACGACAGTACTTATTCCTTATTTCGTTTGCAGGGGTCGTCATCAGTATAGGGAGGTCTCATCCGAGGCTTTTTTAAAGTTTTCATTGGGGGCGATTTTTAAGTGGCGGGTCCCAAACCCAACGCACAACCAGCTATCCTGGAATTTTTCTCCTTCTCACATTAGCTCACTTCCGAACGGATGTTCGGAAGCTACCCAGACGATACGTGGGCTAATCCCGGCC
This sequence comes from Anastrepha ludens, assembly GCF_028408465.1. Lineage (NCBI taxonomy): Eukaryota > Metazoa > Arthropoda > Insecta > Diptera > Tephritidae > Anastrepha > Anastrepha ludens. The sequence goes on along the minus strand of NC_071500.1, from coordinate 104,847,490 downwards.
GTTGTGAGCTGCTGGAACCATATGCAGAAGAATCGTCCTAGCCATTCCTAAGTGAATGGCGATCAGTAACTTTCCCCACTTGCGTGGACTTCTACACATGGAACCATCCTCCCTTCATCGTTCATGTCCGCCAGATTCGACAAATCTTCCTCCACAGCAAATTTGCATTCTGATTTACTAAAATTTTAGGGGCTGCAAAACAGTGGCCGATTTATTTTAACTAAAATTAATATTTGAAATTTCGGCGAACATCTGTCGAGTTTTCAAAATGAGTTTGAAATTCCAATTTATATGATACTAATTGCAGAATTTGTGTTGAGTATAAGTATAAGCTGCATTTACCTTTTTATTGACTCTGAAAAGGCCTTCCATGGCATGAAGCGTGAAGCCATTTAGATATCCCAGCCCAATAAGCTTAGCTCTGATAAAGGAGAGCTACAGAGACGCGAGCTGCACAAAAATCCCTCACATCGGATTGCTTTCTGACCCTTTCCAGGAACTGAATAGTGTACGACAAATATGCATATTGTCTCCAAAGCCGTTTTTTTGTCAGCGAGGACGTCATATGCGCTGCTTTCAGTAACAAAAATCAGCAGACAGATATTCAGTGGTAGATAACAGTCACTTGCTCAGTTACCTGGCATACGCAGATGGTATCTGCTTACTAGATCATAAACTTTGCAGTCAAAAACTGTTTACTCAAGCCATGTAGGAAAAGCTTCAAGGTACCGACCTCCAGATCAACGCTTGAATTTGTTCACCCCCTCCCAATATACAATTTGGACTTGCTCGGAGCAGCTCAACAGTTTAACGTGGCGACTAAAAGTCAAAAAAGGAGGTGGCAGTGATAGGGCATACGCTTAGAAAAAATTACGACAATGCTGCTAGGCAGGCCCTACGTTGGAACTCCATGCAATAAGCAGGCTGAGAAGTGGGTAGGCTACGTATCGCCTGGATATGCTCAACAGAAGCTAAATGAACTCTTTCTGTCTTATTCGGAACGAACTGGGGTACATAGCTCACAGCCGCGTAGGTTGGTGAAGAGACGTCCTTGACGTCCTATGCTCCAACAGGAACTAAAGTAAAAAAAAATAATATTGCCGAGTCAACTACCTGCATTAAAACAAAAAAATGGGTCAGTAAAGAGTCCTAGCGTAAGTTAATCTAATTGCTCTGCTGCATAACGTGCAGCGCATACATACTTTTGTATTCGTTTATTTTTGTTTTAAATTCACTCTATTTGTATTTTTGCTATTAAAAAATATACACTCTAACCGGTCGTTTTCTTATCCAACCAATAAAATGAGCTTTACTAATCCAACAGCTAAACTATTCCTACTTTTAAAGTGCCGTGAAACTTTGTTCATTTGCTAGTTTCGTAGCTGACATAAAAAAGCTGGTATTTGGTTCAACTAAAGGGTTTGCCAATAAGAGCTGTTATTTGGATATTCAAAGAAAAATGCTATTTTTTATATAAATGATCGGATGTTTATTTCATTATAAAGAGGAAGGTATGCCGTTAATAGTGGAAAATAACATCAGGCAAATGACCACCACGACCACGCTTACAGGATAATATCCTTTTCATGAAATTTTCCATAACCGAATTGCAAAGTGGCTACCCTATGTCCTCGATAGCCTCACGAATTCCATCTTTGAGGTCTTGAATCGACCCTGGGCTATTGGTGTAGACCTGCTCTTTCACGTGGCCTCAAAGAAAAAAGTCACAAGGTGTTAAGTCACAAGATTTCGGTCACTAGTTGTGATCACCTCTTCGAGAGGTGAAACTTTTCCCGGTCCGGAAACTTTTCCCGTGAAAGATCAATGTTTTCATTGCTTCTGTGGCACGTAGCGTCGTCTTGTTGAAAATAAACGTTGTCCAGATGAATACCACCCAATTCCGGCCATAAAAAATCGTTAATCATCTCTCGATAGCGCAATTCATTCACCAACACCTGCCTTTATTTTAAAGTCTTAAGATGCTGGCGAACCAAACCAGCGGTTTTTACTTACCTTATGTTAATTTATTCTAGTTCAATTCACTTCACTTAAATTTCCCTAAAAAAATTTTAGTGCCATATTAACTAACATTCTAATTCTTACAGTTTATCTAATGGAAGCGTGACCGCTTAACTTGAACACTGCCTATGACCTACTCAACTAAAAGAATTTGCATTTGATGGAATCATATATAGTCACCATACTTAACTGTAATGGTTGCATATATTTGAGTCATACTTTGTGTTCATTTCTACGCACATTGTTGAAGTAATGGGCTCTAAATCAACCGAATTTACTTTGACAACTGTTTGATAACTGTTTGTTTCATTTTCAACAGAATTGGTATCAGGCGACTGTGACGACCAATCCAACATACATATGAGCCCCATTTTGCTGCTCCCACTCTATAAACCTTCGGCTTCGACGCTTGCGATCGTTTCTCTCTTGCAAATCCAAAGCTAGTTCTTCCAAATATCTTTGTAGCTAACACTGTGTTACAAAAACGAACTTTTTTTCTGTCCTATGAACCAAATATATTGTACTTTTTCGGAAAGGGGAGAAAAAATAAAAATACACGTTGTATCGGCGATACACGTCAGAATTTTTTTTTATGTATAAAATATAGAGCTCGTAGTCCACCTATGTGAAAAACTTTGGATCAATTTTTAACCCTTTTTCCGTGATCCAATCGCGCTGAATTTCTGCAGGCAGACTCGTGGAAATGTTTTTATTATGTAAAATTAAAAAAACAATTTATCAATTCTCAGATTTTCTTGAATTTTTTTTTTCTAAAAAAAAAAATTTTTTTCTAAATTTTCGGCATAACTTGAAGGGACTCCAAATTTTTAAACAACTTATTAACCTTTAATTTATTGTTTCATACAACACACTGCAGTGCCACATTTAGTAACGCAAGCCGACTTCAATGACCTTGTACGAGAAGGAAATTTGTCAAAGAGAACAGCCGAACTCTTTGCATCATGCTTTAAGCAGTGGAATATAGTGGCGGCTGATTTTAAAAGAACAGCCGCTCGTGATCGACGTAGCAGTATTCCATATGACGAATTTTTTAAATTGCACGAAGATCGGGGAAAAAACCTGGCTTATTGTTGGGATATTGGTTCGATGTTTGAAAAAATTGGCTCCACTCATATTTCAGAGGAGTGGCGACTTTTCATCGATGCATCGGTCAACAGCCTTAAAGTAGTGCTGCTTCATATCGGTAACAAACATCCAGCGGTCCTGATCGCATATGCCACCAACCTCAAAGAAGCATACGAAGGCATGGAATTAATATTACAGCTGATAAACTACCAATAGCATAATTGGAAAATATGCTGCGATCTAAAAGTGGTCGGATTACTCATGGGGTTTAGCCGGGATTTCCAACCCACCAGTGCTTTTTGTGTACATGGGAAGGTCGCAAAAGAGATCAACATTACACTGAATTTAAGTGGAAACCGCGAACATGCTACAAAGTAGGCGTAGAAAGTATAGAAAATCTACCATTAGTGCAGCCATCTCAAATCATTTTGCCATCACTACACATTAAGCTCGGTGTCGCATCAAATTTTGTTAAAAAACTGGATCGTGAGAGCGAGGCGATTGCAAGTTTGCGCAATATTTTTCCGAAACTGAGCGGCGCAAAGATTCATGCAGGTTGTTTTTTTTACGAAGACTTTTAGTAACTTTATTTTTTAATGATGTGTATAATTTAAGGTGTTTTCAGTGGTCCGCAGATAAAAAAAATAGTTGCAATTTATGAATTTTCATCAAAATTGAATGCTTTCGAACAACGTGCATGGAAAGGCACAGTTGCCGTTATTGAGCAGTTTCTTGGCAACAAACGAGCTGACAATTATAAAAATATTGTTGCAGAAATGATTTCGGCATATGGCGAAATGAGCATATTAATGTCGCTAAAGATCCATTTCCATCCAAACAATCATTTAGATTGTTTCCCTGGTGATTTAGGAGCTTGTAGCGATGAACATGGCGAAAGGTTCCATCAGAACATTGCGACTATTGAAAAGCGCTTTAAAGGACAAGACATTACGCATATGCTTGGCGCATACTGTTGGTCTATTTGTCGCGATACTGACACAAATGCTTACAAACGCAAAAATAAAAGGCCTAAGTTTCTTTAAAAGCATTAAAATTTTTAATGTAACAGTTTTTAATTTTAATATAATAAAATTAATAAAAAAATTCAGGGTTTTATATCTCTATTGTAATGCGGAGTGAAATAACTTTCTTTTGATACCCACATCGGCATATCTCATGCAATTTTTTTTTAATTTCGAACAGGTGGCAACCCTGTGAAAAATTGTCAGTGGCAACACCTAGGTGAAAGGGCTAGAAATGTGATGCACTATCTGTGTGCCCAATTTCATTCAAATCCGTTAAGCTAATGCTGAGATCGTGTGGCTATACAGATATGCATACAAGAATTGCTCGTTTAAAGTTATAAAATACAAAAAACAAAATTGTGACGTGTACATGAAAATCGCCGATACAGGTGTATTTTTATTTTTTATCCCCTTTCCGAAAAAGTATATTTGGTTCATAGGACAGAATGTGTGTAACGCGGTGTAATGGCAATGATACTTTTCGGTAAATTTTATTCATCAATAAATGGCCAAAAATTTTTTCGGAAGATAAACCAGGACTGGCGTATGCAACTATTCGTCCAAAAGAAAAATGCACCCGTAAATATTACGCTCGTCCAATGTGCTCCAGAATTTGAGGTCTTCCTCAAATTGCGTCTTTGGATCCATAAACATCCCGCTTCCATGAAACTGCATCAATTTCACGCATTTATAAGTTCCGCTTTCTCACAAACAAATCAATGATCTTCTGATCTTGCTTTGAAGAGGTCTCGTTTTTGGATCTCGTCCGACGAAGTCGTCAATGTTTTTAATTTCGGTATGCTTTTACACCTATTTATTTATAACTGTCTTCGAGTTCTTAAAATATTTTGTGCATTTACACGTGACATTTTTTTACTTACGTATAAGTTGTGTACAGAGGAACCCTGCTTCAAATCATTTTTCATGCGCGATTTTTTCTAAATTTTTCACAAAACTAACAAATTCCACAACGCCTGCGAAGAGGATACACCTATTTAGCTGCATTTAAATTGTTTTATAACAGAATAAGTTTGAATTTTGCCGTTCACGCTTCCATTAGACAAACTACATATATATCCCCCTAAGAGTTTAACAAGTATTTGAGAGAACGAAAATAGACAGGATACATTGAGCTGTAATAGTAGAGATTAGTTGAGAAAATTACCCTTAACACTTTAACATTTCAACAATCAATTGTAACTTTTAAGAAGATAAATGCGAGATTTATTGGAGATTTATTGCTGCTCAATGCTATTTTAAAAATAATTTTTCCTCTAATCTTGAATTGGCGAATTAGCATTTATCTGCTCTGTTGCTATATCCTCTCCGCTAATATTTCTCGATAATTTTGTATTTTTCTTATAAATACTACTTAATAAAATAATTTCTTCCTGCAACCCACTTCGGCCTCCAATCTTTGCAAACGAATGCCTTGGTGTGATATTTAATGAACGCAAGCAACTCTACGCTATTATTGCGTACCGTCAGCAATGTCTGAAAGGATGAACGGGTGATGAAGGTGTGCGCACTTATTTCATATTATATTTCCAGTCGTTAGTACATAACTGATAATATGCATTATTGCATCTTTAATGATTTTGCGGAAATTAATTTTACCATTACGTGCAATTACCTCGATAAGGCTGCTGAACGAATGACTGAATGCAAAGCTGAATGCGAAAGCTATGAATGCGTGGCACAGCGAGCGATAAAAGGGATATCCTGGCAGCCGGTGCACGTGCACTACGACGCTATATCTCAAGCCCGGTTGGGGAGGTTGAAGCAGACGGCGAGTCTTACTTGCAAGTGGATCGAGTGCACATGTGATGATTATGAGAATCAAGTAGAGGAGGAGGCGAGTGATATGCACATAGGTACATACGTATATTATTATAGGTATGCATGTGTGTGTGCGTAATGCATATTATGCGCATATGTAGACTTGTGTACGTATGCAATTATAGAGCGTGGCCGCAGTGGCCGCTGGGTCTTCATTTATGGCACAGCGCAACGAATCTAGCCGCAGAAAAGTGCAGACAAAGGGGAAGCACAATTTTTGTGGCTACCTCGCAGCCATAAGTTGAACGAAAGGCGCGGGAAATGACAAATCGCGCGTGTCCGCTGCCACACGGCTGGGCGGCGGCGGTGGTGACGGTAACAGTAAAAATGATAGCGGTGACAATGCCTGGAGGCCAGAAAGTTGGACAAAGGCCTCTACCGATGCGATAGAGTTGCAGCGAATCGCATCGAATTGAATCGAAACGGCAGGACAAAAGCGCAACTCGAACGCCTCTGAACGGATAATGACGTGGCAATGCAGCCCGAGGAAGAAAGCCAGTATTATAGGACGGCGTTTAACGGCTAGGTGGAACATTGTTTTTCTAAGGGGTGAGTGAGTGAGTGAGTATGTGTATATTGTAATGTATGTGTGTGCATTAGGGCGGATCGATTTTGTTCTTTAAAAATATAACCGCTTTTGGTTCACCGACTTTAGTATTCTACTGGCAGTTCTGAACAAAAAACACCATTAAAACATAGCTCTGAAATGGATTTCGAGCTTCTTTATTCTTAATTTAGTTACTAATCAATACTCAATTTTATCTCAAATTACAGCGTGAAACAATCATTTCCGGGCCTCAACCAAATCAACTTCAAACGGCAGTATCCATATGCGATAATCAAACCCCCAAAAGGAGTTAGCCCCATCTCAACCAAATTATTTTACAGTTGCTTAAAGCTTCAAATTTTTGGTCTAAAACGCAATTATTTTGGTTGAAAATTATATATAAACAAACATAATTTCTCTCTTCAGAGGCTCACAGTAAAATTTTTGAGGATTTTTTATTAGAAGTATTTAAACCGCTTAACTCTCATCTGAATGGGTTTTTGGACTATCTGTCTAAAGTGAGCTTCATAAAGGGTTATTAAAGAAGGGAGCTATGGCTAAAAATGTTTCACAGAAATTTTCAGCAGAAAATTTACTGATAGTTACCGAAGGTGACAAACTGCTGCAGACGAAGGAGAGTGCGTAAGAAAGCTTAATAAGAGCTAAGTATTCGTATATAAATCATTGGGATGTGCCAATGCAGTGATTAAAGTAACATTCGATTTTACGGATTTGAGTTTACGTAAATTATAAAACTTTTTTTCACCATTATTTTTTCATTATCCTTGGGGCCTCCGGCAGGAAAAACTTATAAGAAACCAAATATTTTTGATAATACAAAAAATTCAGCAGTAAATGTCATATGCACTATAATGTATTATACCAACTTGATTAAACAGTTCCCGGAATATATTCAGAAAATTCAAAGTATTTACAAGTTTATTCCTTAAAAGGGATATTATCGTCTTCAAATTACTCCCCATCAACTGAAAAGCACTTATGATCCAGCCAGCGTTTGATGCAGCTTACGAAGCATTTTTGGAACTCTACCTATTTTCGGTTTAGCCTCAGAGCCTTCTTCGAGTTTTCATCTACTTCCTTTCAGCTGTTAAAACACGTTTCTTGACTCGATCGAACAGAAAAAGAGCGCAGGGCACCTCATCAGACGAATTCGATGGCTGTTGCATGACATTCGTTTCGTTCTTGGCAAGAAATTCACGAATAATGGTAATAATTAATTAATAATAATGACGCTGTGTGACGGTGAGTCTTCATGGTGCAAAATTCATGAGTTATTTTCCCACGAATCCCCTCTTTTTTGGCGAATAGCTTTACGTAAACGTAAGCAGAATGTCTCATTACGCCTAATAGTTCTTATTAACTGTCTGATCTTCTGGCAATAATTCGTGGTGTACAAATTATTGTGGATTATAAAAATTTTGAGCAGAACATAGCTTTCTTTTTTTACTGCAAATGATGTCATTTTATTCATCTCGGTTCATTCGGTGCTCTTCACTCACTCGCTTGATGACTGGGTTGTGTGTTGTACTCATAAACCCACTTCTCGTCTCCAGTAATGATGAAATTGTGCCTTTCGGGATATCAAAGCGGTACCTTGTTCGCATGAAACTCAGTTCCTTTCAGACCAACTTTGCAGCAACACGGCACAAACCCAAATAAATAATTACGGACTATGGAACGGATCCATAAGTGCGGTGCCAGTTCTCTGTTTGTTAATTTGCGATTATTGATCAATTTTTCTTCCACTTTATTGATGTTTTCATCAGTTTTCGATGTCAACGGCCACTACGCGGAGTTAGAATATTTCACAAGAATGTTAGGCGTTGTTTTTTTTATAGTACATAGAGCTGCTGGACATATTACATACTTACAAATGTATCTAAAACTTAAGGTTTACGAAGTTCCCTATGCCAATTTAACATAAGAGTTTGGAAAAGCGTGGAAAGTTTGACTCTCTCTAAAATAAAATACAGATGTGAATTTTGAAATCGCCGCGTATAATTCCGTTGTGTGCCCTCTATCAGAATTCATTGCCAGAATTTGGTATTTTTTAATTTGCACTCCGTAATTAGGCGATTCGAAATACAGTTACCTAAATGTACAGTCTGTCTAATGGAAGTGTACCCGCCGGAAATCGGAAACTATTTGACTAATTCGATTCTAAAAAACTGTATTGTATGGGCTTATAATATTTATAATATGCAGTATATTGTATTCAATAAATGGCTGCATATCTTTGGGTCATACCTTGTGTTTATTTATGCGCACGTTGCGGAAGTAATCGGCTCCAAATGAGCTGAATTTGCCTTCATCACTGTCTGGCCATCCTTATTTGTTTTCCTTTCAGTTTGGCTTAACTCTTGACCAACCATTTTCAATAGGGTTGGCATCAGTCGACTGTGAAGTCAAATCGAACATATCAATTCCATTTTGCTGTTTCCAGTTTATACATATGTACTTCTTCGGCTTCGATATTTGGGATCGTTGTCCTCTTGTAAAATCCAAGGTTAGCTAGTTCTTCTAAATACCTTCTTAGCTGAAGGCAATTATGTTTTTTGGTAAATTTCATTCATCAAAACTGCATTAAAATTGGCGGCAAGCACAAATAAACGTACAAACTCTTTTTCGGTAAAGCAGCCACAAACATGAACCATAACTCGTTCCCACGACAGTCAGGTTCTACGTAACCGGAACGACCCGGATTTATGTATATCCGGCCAAGGACTGTCACTTCAGCAGCATTCCTCGTATATCCACGGGGAATGTTTATGTTGCTACAACAACAACAACAACATGAACCTTAACTGTATGCTATTATCAATAGCACACTAGGATCAAACGCAAGCCCCTTTTTAATGTGCTCCGGAATTCGAGGCCTTCTGCACGTAAACATCTTCGAATCTTGTCTTTGGATACATAAACAAACATCCCTCTTTCGTAAAACTTCTTCAGCTTCATCCAACGATGGCACAAACAAATCAATAATATTCTGGTCTTGATCTGAAGAGGTATTTTTAACCTCGGTATACCATTACACTCATTTATTTATGAACGTCCGCGACTTCTTCAAATATTTTTCTGCAGATACATGTGGCATTTTTGGACCTGTGAGTTGTGTACAGAGGAACAGTGCTTCAAACACTGCAAAATACGTGGAACTCATGTTCTGAAAACAACGTACGCTTTCTACAATGCATTTCCCTCATGCTTATTTTAATTTGCAAGAAAATTGCGAGAAGTATGCACCAATTTAGCTGCTTTTAAATTTTTTTATAGCTGAACTCGGAGTTTGAATTCTGCCGTTCACGCTTCCATTAGATTGACTTTACAATTAAATTTGTTGTAGTAGTATAGTATAGTAAAAACTAACAAAAAACAAAACAAAAAAATGTTGCTGAGTCTTCTGCATTTTTATGAGCTGCTATTTCATCACTTTTAATTTGCATAGAAAAATCGAAGAACGTGGGCAGCGAACCTCAACTGACTTGTTGGATTTTTGTGAAAACTGCAGGTTGTGAAGGTTTCTTAATGCTCACTTAACTTCCCATAACTTCTCAAACTGCTAATTTTTTGTAGGTTTTGCTAATTCAGGGGTTAATCGTAATGCATTCAGCAGATTTTTAAACGACGTATTAAAATTTATGCGAAGTTGTGCCAAGTATGCATCGTCATCACCATCATCATTTCATTTACCGCCCATTAGAGCATAGCGCCTCAATAAAGCATTTCCCGCTGGTCCTTGTTTTTAATAGCAATTTAAGCGCGTTCCACGATTTCCCGGATTCATCGACTTCTTCTCTATGTAGTCTTAGGTCTGCTCCTCTTGCGACTCCCTTAGCGGTTCCACTAAAAAGCTTGTCGACAGACTTCCGTTGCATCTTTTTGCAGTATGTCGCCTAGCCACCTCCACTTTCTTAATTGTATATACATAGTTGTCCAATGGGCAGTTGCACTTTATTTATAGCCTTGGGAATACGTCGGAGACATCAGCTTACAAAATTTTGAATTTTGAATAAATGCATAATCAGACTTTAATTGATGCCATACTCTCTAGCAGGGGGTTCTAACCAAATAAGTATTAGAATTCATAATTAAGATACTCGTACCTAAAACCCACCTACATACAGTGACCGACAAAAGTCAATTACAGCTTGAAGCCGTCGTGGCATCGAGGTGACTAAATTTGTTAACTCTCCAGAACTTATATTGTTCCAAGCTTCTGTTAGACGTTCTTTGAGTACTGAAGCGCTTGAAATCGGATTTTGTCTAATTTTTCGTTCTAAAACTTCCCAGACATGTTCAATAATATTCAAGTCTGGGCTTTGCGGTGGTGTATTTAATTGCCTTGGAGCATGGTAAAGCAACCAATCCTTCACAATGTGTGCTGTGTGCTTTGGATCGTCATCCGGTTGAAAGACCCAATCTGGACTAAGCTCTAAATCATCCACCGAACATTTCAGATTGACTTCCATTAGTGATTTGTATTTACAACGATCCATATTACCTTGAATAAATACTAATCTTCCAGCTCCAGCTGCAGCAACAGCTCCTCAAACCATTACATTGCCACCACCATGCTTCACTGTTGATACCAAATTCTTCGGACTCAGTGCAGTATTTTTTTCCTCCACACTTTTGCTCTTCCATCGCTACCGAATTTATTAAACTTTGCAGAAACTCCATCCCCTTTTCCCTGTATGCTTTGGCGAACTCCAGGCGAAGTTTACGGTTTTTTTTTTTTTCAGAAATAAGAGGCTTTTTTTGAGGTGTTCTACTATGAAAGCCGTTTTTATTCACAGCTCTTTGAATTGTTCTTGGATGAACACACTTGTTGGATGAGCTTGCTATATACTCGGCCAATTTCGGAGCAGAAATTTTTGGATTTTTGTCCACTTCTTTTAGAATCAAGCAGACGTCTCTGCGAGATAGTTTGCCCGAATGGCCACTGCGCGGCTCATTTTTGGTGGAACCACTATTTTGAAAGTTTTTTACAATAGTCTGGACTGTTGCACGACTTAAGTTCAGGATTTTTGAAATTTCGCCTTATGATTTTTTTCTTTCGTGTGCTGAATTACTAAATTTCTAACGTCAACTGATATTTCTTTTCGAGAAGCCATTGTTTTTAGATGCTTAGGTATTCAAATTGCAACTAAAATCAATATTAGCAAAGCAACAAACATAAAAAAGGAAAGAAGTACACTTCTCACAAAAATTAAGGGAACAGTAACAAATTTCTTAGTGATTTTTGAAAAGCTGTATCTCGGTGAAAAATGGTCGCACGGAGTTCCGACAAAAAGCAATTTGAAGCCTTAAATTTCTAGTTTTAAGATCTTTGAGCAAACATTTCTTTTATTTAACGGTTATTTTGTAATCGTCAGTTAAAGGGAGACACAAAAGTTTTCGAAGTTTTTTGTTTTCTTTTTTTTATTACACGGGCTTGGCTAAATGTTTCTGACCAAAACCAGCCATACAGTCAACTAGCTTGATTACTTAGCTTCAATTCGCTTTGTTGGAATTCTCGCTACGATCATATCTCTCTGAGATATCGGTCAGAAAGATTTCAAATGAAATTGCATAAACACAGCTTTAAGCAAAGTGTTCGTACTTTGTAAACAACGAAAGCGAGGGGTGTAAACTTCTGTCGACCACTGTATGTACATATGTGTGCATATATTTTCTTGCAAAAAATTTACAAAAGAAAAAAATAAAAATAAAATATTTTGGAATAATAATAAAAAAAAATGAAATTGGGACTAAAAACGAAAGCTATGTAAAAACAATTTGTCTCGAACTCTAACTATTTTTGAGCTATGCTCCCATTTTTGTTCAGAATTGCCTGTAGAATTCGTCAGTTTCCATAACCAAGTAGAGAAAAAATGTATGTACCTGCCCTAATGTACATCCATCCATAGGTGGTGTCGTGTTAGCTGGGGGCGCTGCAATTGTTCGTTTGCAATATCCGTTTCCATTTCCATGTTGCAAGCTAAAGTAAGCATCAACATAAACTGTTACTAATGCAACAACAAATATGCGCATTATGTTGCAATTACAACGTTGTAAAATAACAAGAACAAAAAATAATAACACACACACACATACAAAACAAGTGCGGTTGTAATAACAACTGCAATTATGGTGCATGTAGCAAGCAGTATTTTTCACAATTTTTGTACCCTGCTGGGTGGGGGTTGTGCAGCCGGCTTCTTGTGCTGCCTTGTCATTTGTACAATATTTTGTTGTGTTTTGTCTTGCTTTGTTATTGCACATGTTTGTGCGGCGTTGCTAATGCGACAAGTTCGATAAACAAACGTTTTCAGGGCGCACGCACACACGCACACATGCACACAGCACATTATCAGCCGCAAGTACAATTTATGCGCATGTGTATGTATGTATGTAGCCACTCACTTTCGATTTAACCACTACACTTTGCTGCTCACACTCACACACACACACAAGCAGTTAAAAAAATATCCTTAAATACTGCGTGCATAGCAGTAAAAATTTATGAAGCATGCAATTTATCGTTGCACATGTCTTTTTTGTGTGCCACATGTAACTTATTGCTCAAAAATATTGTGCAATTAACTAACGGTTCATGCTATCCAAGTTGAAGGTGCATTTATTGAACTTATTTATTAGGCGCAAGAAAGGGAGAAAAAGTCGGCACTTTTTATGCCTTTTTTTATTGTGAATTTATTGAGTTTTCCGCTGGCCACAGAGCTATCAAATTTATTTATTTACATAATACCAATAGGCAACACACACATAGGAATATGCCACCAACACTTGTTAGTTTTTTATAACAAGCGTAAAAAATTTAGATAAATATTCCGTAATTTATCGGTTTGAAGGGTGTAATCGAGTACTTAATTGAGCCGCATTTTTAGTATTTGTACATAGCGCACGAGGGTAGTTGGCTTTTAGAAAATGAGAATAACTGCAGTACGAAAGTAAATAACTGGTTTTAACATACATATAAATAGACCAGTGTTAGACCCTGAGAATGGTTCCGAGTGTAGAAGTCCACCCAAGTGGGAAAAGACCCTGCCTGATTGCCATTCAATTGGTTGTGGCCAGTATGAGAAAGCGAAGCATCTCAGGATATTAAGCTCTGCGTTAGTTTCGGGACGCGTCACGTAAAAATCCCTTCCAATGAAAGCACAAGCAAAGCCTCAGAAGAAAGCTTCCTGTAATGATGACGACTCCTACAAACGAACTAAGGATAATAATTTGAGGGCATGCACTTGGAATGTCCGGTCCCTTAATTGGGAAGGTGCCTTAGCCCGGCGGGTTGATGTCCCCGTGAGAGTAAAAGCTGACATCACTGCTGGCCAAGACTTACGATGGGCGGAGCAAAGCAAGAGGACCATGTCAAGGAGCACAAATTGAGCGTTGGATTTGTTGTGGGATACAGACTTCGTCACCAAGTACTCTCGTTCACTTCGGTGGGCGAGTGGCTCGCAATAATTCACATCAAAGCGAGATTTTTCAACCTCTCGCTCATTTGCGCCTAAGCGCCGACGTAAGAGAAGGACGATGCGACTAAAGGAACCTGCTACCAGCGCCTGAAATATTCCTATAAGCTGCCTCGCCACAATAAAATCTTGCTTAGCGACTTCAATGCCAGGGTGGGCAAGGAGGGAAGTTCTGGTCCCACAGTTGGAAAACTCAGCCTGCACAACGAAATATCTGGTAAGAGACAGAGGCTGATCAACTTCGCCGGGACTCGAAACATTGTAGTCTGTAGCAACAGATTCCAGCATAAAAAAATACACCCCACTACGTGACTATCTCCTGATTGGAAAAGAGCAACCGGATCGGTCATGCTGTGATAGATGGAAGGCACGCTTCTAGTGTTTTAGATGTACCGACGATCCGTGAGCTCCACATCAACTCTGATCACTCACTACCTTATTGCAGCTACGCACACGCCTCTATGCACACGCCTCTGCGCAGCAAAGAACGAACACCGAACTATGCAAAGAATGTTCGACATCGGAAAGCTGCAATCGCAACAGACCGCCAGAAGATTCGCCACTCGATTCTCTCTCCTGCTCTCAGAGAGTACTGCCCAACAAACCGGCATGAACAAGCAATGGAACAACCAAGGAAATAATTGAAAGAAAGAAAGGATACGGCCTCTAAGACCACGCTATGGGATAGCTACCGGGAGCTCCAAAAGGAAGAGAGATGTATTATCAGAAACGACAGGCCGGAATACGTGAGTGCGAGAAGCTTGAGCTGCTGGCCTGAAAATTTTAACAGAAATTCGGCGGCTTATTGAAGGTTGCATGACCGGGGCGTTTTCTATAAAAACAAAGACGCCTTTCTGGTGACTGAAATCCAAAACGTGTTGAATTATGGAGGGAACACTTATCAAACCTGCTAAATAGTGACAACTCCACATGTCACAGAGAATGTGAAGACTGTCGTTCCGCTACCCTACCATGACGAGGTGAGAATAGCGATAACGGGGCTAAAGAACACCACAGCTGCAGGTGCTGACTCACTGCCGGCTAAGCTATTCAAACATGGCGGCGAGGAGCTGGTTAGATGCATGCGTCAGCACCTATGCAAAATATGGTCAGATGAAAGCACGCCTACCGATTAGAATTTTGTTGCGATCTGTCCAATCCACAAGAAGGGTGATACTGCAGTCTGCGCCTATTACCATGGGATTAGTCCTTTAAATATCGCGTATAAAGTCCCAGTGGATGTATTTTGTGTAAGGCTAAATCTCACCAGCAACCAGCTGATTGGATCTTATCGGTGAGACTTTAAAGAAAAGTGTGGCTTGGAAAATCCACAATCGACCAGAAATTCAAAACACACCAACTCTTGGTCGATTTTAAATCTGCATTCGACAGTACGAAAAGGAGTTACCTTTATGCCGGGATGTTTGAATTTGGTATCCTCGTAAAACTCATACAGCTATGCAAGATGATATTGCTCAAGTCATCAAGTTGCTGACGCAGCGTCGGATTTACACACGACAACTCTCTGCCTCCGTGGTTCTTTAACCTGATGCTGGAAAAGATGGCGCGAGCCGCGGAACTTAATCGCTTATGCATCATTTTAGTTATGCCTTTTACAAACTGGATTAAGAAGTAACTGTTTCTTTGATAACAGGAGGTATTCACTTCTCTCCTCGTTCATCGCCAGACCCATTCGGGTCTGTTATCAAAGAAATAGTCAAGCAAGAGGCTTCGTTTACCTCGGGATCTGCAATAATACTTATAACAAATCCAATACTTCTGAAATCCAATGGAGATTCTCTATTGCCAAGAATTGCTACTTTGCACTAAGCAGGTAATTGAATAATAAAGTTCTCTCTCGACGAACAAAACTAACTCTTTATAAGACCCTCATCAGAACCGTCTTATAGTATGACACAGAAGCTTGGACGATGACAACATCCCATGAAGCGCCCTTGGAGTGCTTGATAGAAAGGTTCTGCTGCAGCTTTTTGGACCTTTGCTCGTCAGTGATAGTGAGTATCGTAGGCGATGAAAGACAGCGGTAGTGCAATTTAGTGGTCATGTAAAAATTGCCAACCCTGCAACCATTTGAGTAAAGTCTAAGTTCAAATTATTTTTAAAATAACTTTTAAAGTGAGGGATAATTCTTTAAAAGGTGTTGTAATATCTAAGAAATGGTTTATTCCGAGACTCTTATTAATGAAAACATGTAATTAAAAAGGTATGTATCTTCATATTGGCATTACAGTCCTGTGGGCCATTGCCTACTCTACTTTCAGCCTCCATTTATCTCTACATAGAGCGGCAGCGAGAATGTAGAATTCTCATCTGTCGTATATTTTCTTCTACGTCGCGTAACCATCGTCGCCGCGATCAGCCTCTCTTTCTCGCCTTTCTGGTATCGCTTCAACAACTTTTTTGGTCGTTCATTCGCTGCTTTCTGACTTAATAAACCGCGTTAAATTTCGCTCCACGATTAAAACACTGAGCCCGTGGTTTTATCGTATAAGAATTAGTATTTCGAATAGCGTCACTAGATTAAAGAATCAGTGCTTGACAGTCATAGGTTAGAACTAGTCTTTTGATAGTTTTGCAGTTTTTGTCAAGGAAGATTTCACAAGTTTGATATGCCCAAAATATTATCTGTTAGCTGCCTGAATGCGACCTTGTATTGATAAGGGCGATTCTTTACTTATGCTGAGTACTACGCCGAGTTATTTGAATACCTGCATGAGCCGATTATAACTTCCGATTCTGATGTGACTATTTGTAAAGGATCGTGTATGTACTTTTTTTGTTTTTTATCTATCTTGAGGTTCACTGAAAACGTTCTGAAGAGTCTCCCTATTTCTCGCAAGGATGACGATGGCATGAGCTCCTGGAGTCGATTTATAAAATATTGTGTCACCTTGATATATTTCATCGATTGTTGAATGTAGTGTTAAATTAAACAAAAGCGTTGACAGTGAGCCGCGTTACCTTAGGGTGCGAGCAGAGTGAGCGCTGATGCCGAGCGGAGCCGAGCCGAGCTTATTGACGCTTATTTTTATGCGAGAAGAAAATTTGTATATAACACAGTGAATGCGAGAATCAGCGCTGAAATTCTGTTTATTCCATGTGTTTTGCTCTTATGTCATTTAATTTTGTTGTTCATTTGTGTTTATAAAATTGCTGTCCACGGTAATGGATTCATCTGATGACGAGTATTTTGCTTCTCCTAGTGTGATTAATGCAGTTATTAACACAAAGGAGTTATGAAAACATCCAATTACACTAAAAAGGAATGAATTTGGTGAATTTCATCATTTATATAATGATTTAAGAAAATATCCAGCTAAATTTCAACAATATACCCGAATGAAAATTGAAACATTTGATTACATTCTGGACAAGATAGGTGTGAAACTAAACAAAAACTGGACAAATTTTATTAAGGTGCCAGTAACTTCTTGCGAAAGATTGATAGTGAATCTGAGGTAATGTTTTTTTTGGTCCCACAAAGCAGGCCGGGAAAAATTTTCACTTATTATTTGATCGACATCCATTTTTGTTTATTTTTAAACCATTAAAAAACACAACTGCACTCTAAAAAGTAAACATCAACAATGCAAAAAAGCGCGCAAAACGCTTTGAAACTGTTTTCTCGCACTCATCGGCTTTGCTCTCTGCTCTTGTCGGCGTTCACTGTGTTATACACAAGCTTATTTGTATTGACTTGTATGTAATCAGTTTTATCGCACTGACAATCTCGGCTCGGCTTTCAGCGCTCACTCTGGTCGCACCCTTACATTGCTTTCCATTTCAAATTCGTCTGATATTTTGCATTCAATATTACTTTAGCGTTTGAGTAGATGCGAGACATATTAATCAGATTTATATATTTTTGTGGTGTACCCAGTATTTCATGTAGGTGTATATATTTTTTCATGGTTGCAATTATTTCTCAAATTTACAACAAATTCCAGTACTGCTTTAAGCAAAAATTTTTCAGTCAAAATATTTCAACACTCAATAAATATGACCCTCGAGAGCTAAATAATTTTCAACCAATATTTTGAAAAGCTCTTTCACTTGTATGTGGAATCAATGACACAAACAACTAGCTGCACGCACACATATACATCCATGGATGAAGTCAACAAAATGTCAATCATTCGCGCCGAAAATGTCAATTTACAAAATAAAATTCCTATATAAATATTGCATGGCGGATTGTGAGAATATTGAAACATAAAAAAGTTATATTAAAAAAAGTGTACAAATTCTAAAATTGCCGCGTGTCGCTAACAAATCCGCTAATAAATATTGCAAACAATGTCAGAGATGCACTTTGACGGTATTAATGGGCACCAGGCGGCAAATACTGCAGCCACAACTTGCATGCACGCATATACACATACATATGCACATATATTGTATGTATCACTCTACGCATGTAACCTAACGTACAGCGAGTCTGCAGAAAAAATGGCAAAATAGAAAAGAGTTCAGTGGGAGGAAAATCCGACGTGCTTTGTTTGCGTTTGTTGTTGCTGTTATCAGGATTAGATGACTGCAAAAACAAGCGTACAAACTATTGGTTTTTCACAATTCAAAGTGATGGAGCGTCAATAAAATAACAACAACAAAGGTATCAACTGAAAATAGACGAGAAGCACTTGGCCCACTTCACAGAGTTATGCCGCCATATCATTGCCGTGAAACATCGATGCCTACTCACTCATACCAGTAGTTGTTGTGCCATGCACACTGCAGTTGACATCGGCTAAAGCTTGTTGTGTGTGGCGAGCTACTGCAATGGCAATGGCTTTCAAAGGAAAAAATAGAAAAAATCTGCAAAACGTACGAAAACTGACTGACATCGTGTTAAACACGTAACGACATGGTGTTGCAACAACTTGCAGCCAATTCAGGGATTTATGTGTTGCACGAACAAATAAACATATACTCCTGTGAGTAGGAAAATATACAAAGTAGGGCTGGTGAGAAATATGCATACATATAAGAGGCCGCCGTAGCCAAATGGGCAGGTGCGTGACTACCATTCGGAAGTGCGTAGGTTCGAATCTCGGTGCATGAAACACCAAACTAATATAAATATTCTTTTCTAATAGTGGTCGCCCGTCAGCAAACATCTCTGCCATAAAAAGCTCCTCCGTTTTCTATGGGCGAAGCACAATGCATTCTGCCGAACATGTGGAGAGGAAGATGAGACGGCGGATCACTTTCTGTGCGTCTGTTCGACCACTGCTGCAATCAGACTTGTGGTCTTTGGCACTGCTGTGTTAAAAACGACCCCTTGGCTCCTTGACACAAGATCTGCTAAGAATCGGGGTCGGCCTCCCGGGTGCAGTACAATGGACTTAATGTTGTCTGAGTGCTATACGTGCTAGTTATCTCGACAAAAAAACGGAAAATTGCACGATTTAAAATCAATGCAGCTTGCAAAATATTATTGAATATTTGTGAACACTGTCCCCCAGTAAAGATCAATCCAACTAAATTCATATGAACTCAAAAATCACTTGGAAAACTCACATACTCACCTCCTGGAAAGTAAACTATACTGGTTACTGAAAAGGAAATTCCAATCGGCGCTACATAACGAAATTTTTTTTGTATACGGTCATTCGCAAGCCCATTTGGACACACGGTTTCCAGTTATGGGGTACTCAAATATCGAAATACTATAGAGATTTAAATATAAAGTACTCAGGATGACAATAAGCTGCCTGTGATATGACTACAATGCCCAAATCCACGGGGATCTCAAAATACCAACGGTTAAAGACGAAATAAAAAACACAGCTTCCCCCTATAGAAAGACTTTATTCTTGTATCCAAAAAAGTACTTTGGCATCAAGTCTAGTGGGAGAAGACAGTCGTCATAAAAGGTGTAAAAGAAAAACCTCACTCGAATTCCTATATTGAGCTTATATAGTATATATTTAGCTTTGTTGGCGGTTGGATGCATCCGCACAAGTTAAACATAAGAAATTTAGTCAGCGGAGACAATGTTGTGGATTTCAAGCTGAAGTCAGTTAACTACAATACAATAGAGGAAAATCTGCATGCATGTGACACACATTTATGACGATCTAAGATGCGGGGAGTCTCGTAGGTGTCAACAATAACCTTGAGCTCCGCGATATAACACTTTTTGGTAGCTCTGTGGGGTTAGTCGTAGATAGTGGAGAGTTGTTTAGTACATAGGTATAGCTGTACTGCTATGCCAATATAGCAGTACTTATGAGAGTTTCCTTTCCACCGGCGTCATTCAAGAAGAAATAAGCCTTTCACATAAATGCTTGATAGAACCATACATACATATATGACTTGCTAAAAACCATGGATCCAAGATAATTGGCGCAGATTATCGCTCATTTGTATTGAATAGCTCTTCTGGTGGCGCGTCAACTTTGTTGCTCTTTAGTCCTTAACTTTATTACAACTGATTCTAATTAACCTAGGTGTTCCTTGCCTCAGTTTGGCAATTGGTTAAAATCCAAATTCTTTCAATAAATTTTCCGCCTTGCAGAAAAATTTCAGAATATTTGCAACAGTCTTGTCTTTGCCAAGGCAATACAGTTAAACAAGATATGCTCTGTGTTTTCATCATCCTCCAGACAGAGTCTAAAAAACAGAGTCCCAATGTGAATTTAGCCGCGTTGTGGTTATACTGAAATTTTAATACAAAGTCAGAATTTTCATTCACGGAAGTGATATTATAGCCCATTTTTCTTCCAATTGGCTTGATGTTCGAGAAAGCCCTTGAAGTCAGAAACAAGAACTACCGAAACATACGCGAAAATAATTCGCGTTGAGCGTCAGTTTCGTCGTCAAAATATTATATCAGAGAACGGGGTCTTCTTATTTTGCATGACTTCCGTTGCTGTCACCATTCATCAGTTGGAAGAAATGGAACCCGTATAGTAGTTTTTTTCAAATTCCAAAGCCATAACAAAAATTTTTTTTTTTATTATATTATTTTCTTTATATTAAACATTCTTATTCGACATATTAAACATTCTAAATATTTATGGAATACAATTTCATTAATGTAAATGCCTCGGCGGGCTTCGAAGTAGCGCATTCTGTTAACCCAGTTTTCCAAGGCCTTCGGTTTATGGCTTTGCCTTACAAATGGTGGTACCAATAATGTTCACTGAGTGAATTTCTGCCATGAAAAAGGTCCTCATAAAAAACAATCTACCGTTCGAAGTCGGCGCAAAACTGTAGAGCGATGGTCCAATAGTGAATCTTCTGACAAACTACGATTACAGCTCTTCTAAGTTGAGTTTTCCGTTTGATGTTACGCTGGGGTTGCCAGAAGTATGCAGAAGATGCAGTACTAATTTTTTCCATTTAGCAAATCCCGAATTTACAAACCTGTACTTATTGGTACTGATACTTTTATTTACAAGCAGATGGTTCTATTAGGTATAAAACTTGATTTACTGCTGCTGGACGTCCAGTTGATGTAATGTACGTGCCAGTTGCACCGGTCATATGCCCAAAGCCATACTCAAGCATAAATCTCATAATATAAAAATATATTGTAATTTCAACTAAAGCTCATTTTACGCTTTTTAAAATCAGTTTTTCTGTATATTATTTCCACTTAAGCTTCTCCGTTTCCAAGAAATTAACTATTTTAATGCAGTTAAGAATTTCTTGAAATTTTCGTTCTTCAATATCCTTCAAAATTTTCATGGGATTTATTTCAAAAAAAAACTTAATGTGATACGGACCCTTATGGGCCGTTTTCAGAGTCGCCACTTCTTATTTCACGGCAGCAATGGCCCCAAAGGATTGCAGTTAACCAATGTGCATGTGCAGTTAACCAATGGTTAGATAAAAATAGCTAAATAGTTATGGAAAAACTTTTTTTGAATTTCTTTGACTTGCATCTCCCTATATGTCTATGTCATATAATTTTATAGAATTGGCATATATTTTTTAATGCTGGATTGTAATTGAAACTTTGAGGCTTAAAGCTCCACAAATCTTGGTGAAATGGTGAGAGACTAAGGCACAAATCTACTGACATTAAGTTTTACGAGGGTTGCTATTTATATTTCTGCGTTCTCCACGATGTTTGTTTGAACCCATTTTCGAAGGTCGTTGGTCACATGGGTTTTCAAGGGGTTTTTTTAATTGCGTGACATCTAATGCGATGTCCAATCACAATCATTTGCTATTTTCTAACACAGCAACTGATTTTGGACGACCCATCCGGAATTTGTCGGTGAGTGAACAGCGACCACAGCAACTCATTTTACCACTACCAGTTGTTGCTGCAGCAGCTTACTAAACGCTATAAGTGCGGTATAGTCACCATCGTCATCTTCGCCTAATTCATCTAACGGTAGGCCCAGATTACGAGCTGTTTCGACAAGTTGGCTGTAGCTCTTCGTCTGCAATAGGTGATGGTTAGACTCCGATAATGGCATTCGGGGGCCGTGAGGTAAGGATCTCCCGATGAATGTCGTTTAATGTTTGTCTAATACTGTTCAGTTCAGCAGTTGTAGTTGTGTTTTGTCTTGGATGTAATGTAGTTGAAGAGGTGAAGAGTGGTGGGAGGTGGCTTAGTCTCTAGCAAATATCCTTCGGTCGCACACTAGAAGCAACTGCTAGATGAGTATTTTGCGACGCTCCTTAATTGGGAGTGTTGAAGCCTCATTGTGAAAGTGTTTTAGGGGGGACATCAGGCAGGCATTCCGCAATTGACCTGAGTGCAGTATTCTAACATGTTTGGAGCTTTGTCCACTGCGTATCACTGGTGCTAAGCAATTGCGGTTGTTGGCTGTAAGCCACGCTAATGTAACTCATATATCAAATCTTTCTGAGTGTGTTTAGGCCTCGCAGTATCGCGCACACATCGATGTTTTCATGTGAGAGAAAAAAATTAAATTTTGTGCGTTGTGTCATTAATAAATTAAATCTGAGGAAAAAATAAGTCAAAAAGACAGATGACATACACTCAATAATTCTCAATAAAATTTTGCTGAATTAAAATTTTGTTTATTAACAAAGGGCTTTTTAGAATTGGTTTCTAATTTATTCATACTGATCGAACTAACCTCACGTTAGCTGACCAGATCTCGGTTAAAACTAGGTTAGGTTAGATTGCAGCAGTTGTGCACTGTGGGACACACTCAAGCCTGTAGCCGGGTGGGAAATTTGCCTTATCTTCCTAAAATCAGTGCGTACTTTAAAAAAAATTTAGAAGATCCATAATTTCTACAGTACTGAGATCTTCCAATTGAGAAGGCCAATGTCACAGAAGGTGCGAAATCGTCTGTTCCTCTTCCTCAGCAAACAGCTTCTGAAGAAGTCATGTGTGAAAACTAAGTAGCCATTTCAAGCCATCATTCGATTAAGTTCGAAAACAAAGCTAAGGATTTTTTACTCCAACGTAAAATCAGCGCTCCTACATGGCTAAGAAACATGGTCTGTGCCCATTACAACAGCAAAAGAAGCTTCATACTTTCATAAACAGCTGCCTTAGAGTCATCCTGCCAAATGAGCAGTTCCTCACCCGAGGTAGGCTGTTTGAAACTGAGATTCCCGACTGACATCATCAAAATGAAAGCACAAGAGCCTCAGCTATCCCGAGAGACCCGGGTAGTAGACTAAACTCCTTCCCATCCAGGCCCGACCCTCACATGCCCCACATATGCTCAGCATGTAACGGCACACCGCACGATACTAACCACCTTTTCATATGCCCCATCAAACCTGGTCACCTAACAACCCCCTCGCTCTGGACCCAACCTGTCGAAACAGCGCATGGGTCTACCGTTAGATGAGTTAGACGAAGACGGCCGGTAACTACATCGCACTAACAGGGTTTAGTAAGATGCTGCTACAACAAAAACAAAAACGAAACCTGTACGATGAATTTACGACAGCTGACGACTCTCTGATATGACCGCAAATAAGACTTAAAGCCAGGAATCGATGCCAATGGAATTTATTTGTTGCGGCACTTTGCGCCGCCGGCGCGCTAGAATATAATAATAATTCGCTTAAGTTACCACCGGTGAAATGCAATGGTTAATGATCTACGTGGTACATTTTTCAGAGCAAGTTTAGCTGTGGTGAGTTTCAAATATTTAGCAGCTTCATTGCAAAGAGTTTCGCTCATTTTCGAGTTAAATCTTTTTTTTTGTTGTTGTGCGAAACTTAGTAAGCTTTTTCTTTTTTATCTCACACTCCATTTCCTACCAACCATTTGTGTTGTTTCCCCATCAGCCGCTTACGCGAGTGACATCGGCGACAGAAGTGAGCAAATATTTTGGCAATATTAAGCGGATCGGGCTCGCATAAAAATGTGCGATTTACCTTCAACCAACTGAGTAAAGTAACTACGATACTTTTCGCGCGCACTTTTTGACATTTCCATGGGAAAGCAACAAAAATACCTTTTATAAATGTTGACGGTTGAAACAAAATACGTAAGCGACTTTGGTATGTCCGTTGGATGTCTAAATAATGTCAGATCGACCACAACGCGATACGCTTAAGTTGAATTTGTACTAAAAATCACAAACAAATGCGCATTTAAGATTAAAATATTATTTGCATAATCTATTAAATTAACACTATGGCATCTGCGGTTTGGACGCAAATTAACGAATACACACACAAACATGCATTCATAAATGTGTAGCTGTCTACGCGCATATGGAGCTACAAATATTTGTATGGCCATATAGGCAAGTGTGGCATGTCATAATTTAGCAATTTTTTTAGTGTTATGTTAAATTTTTTCTTCTTCTTTAAATACAAATTACGATATTACGCTGTCACCCGTAGAGAATAGCCCAGTTGAGTGCGCGCAACGCACAGTCATTGGGATGAGTCGCCGCCGCCGCTGCACAAATATTCCATAGAAACAATAACATTACTTTGAATTTACTACATAAATTGTATAGTGTTAATTGTTTGTACCAACACTTGGCGCACCACTACCAACCATCGGACAAACCAATCAACAGGCAAACCAACCAACTAACCAATGAACCAGTCAAGAAATTTAAAATATTTCAGTTGCTGTGAATTGTCAACTGATGGTTGCCCGTAATCGGCGCATTGGTGCTAAATTGCTTTTAAGTGATTCCCAGAAATATCATACTATACATGTGTGTACATATGTATGTATATATGGTATTCGCATGTCCACCGACCATTTCAACTCTTCAACTCTTGAGTGTCTTCAGCCCAACTCTTCTCCCGTCAACAGTACCACTTTTTACTCTCGCATCACTGCTTTTCGCCACTTTGTCGCATTGTTGATAACCAGTCTGACTGTCTAGCTGTTCTCTGCATCCCTCCAACCGAACGCACATCGTCGTGTACTGTGCTAGGTGTCACTCTCGTTGTTTTAACAACAAAGTGTCATTCATTGGCGGCGCTTGGAAACCGGTATAAACCGTTCGATGC
Organism: Anastrepha ludens; assembly: GCF_028408465.1. Lineage (NCBI taxonomy): Eukaryota > Metazoa > Arthropoda > Insecta > Diptera > Tephritidae > Anastrepha > Anastrepha ludens. The sequence goes on along the minus strand of NC_071500.1, from coordinate 104,822,024 downwards.
TTCGATTTTTCAGAGCGGCCTGCCTTGCTGTTGGTTCGCCGCCTGTCAGACGTTTCTTTATGTTGATGTGCGTTTTCCGCGACAGCTTGGATAAGCATTTCAAAGTACTCGTCATCACAAGAGATTTGATTTTTGATCTTTTTTGTTTTCATTCGGGTTGCCCACTCTTCAATGGACCTGCCAAATGTTGATGTTATTGAATACTCTGAATCATCCCATTGTGTTATATGTATTTTTTGTTGTTGTTGTTTTGAATTAAAAAGAAGTTGTATAATGCGCAAAATGTGTGGCATCTTCGCGACTTTGTTTATTTACCGCCGTAATTAAGGAGTTATTCTCTGGCTTTTCATGCACTTTACAGTTGATTGGAGCTATGTGAATTTTGTAGAAAAAACTGCCTTACATTTTCGCGTGCGTGTATGTGTCATTTGGATGTTTATTTGACTTCTGGTTCACATTGAGTGGCTTTTTGACAGATTTTACGTGAAATTACAGTTATGTGTTTTAGCACCATCATTTTACATTTATTTATATGGCTTTTATTATAAATCATTTTGAGTGGAATGTACGTGCACACGCACATATTAACAAATGTAAGTAATGTAAGTTTTCCAAGGAAAAGTGAATGTATGGGATGAATGTATGGGACGAATGAATTGTATATGTACATTCTGTCAAAAAAGTACCGGGAATTGTTCAATAAAACGCAAAATTATTGTTTAATCATCAAAATTTATTTTGTCCCCTTCAAAATAGGCTCCATTGGAAGGCATGCATTTATGCCAACGATTAGTTCGGTCATCAAAGCACCCTTTTAAATGCGTTTGAAGAGATCTTCTTCAGCTCCTTCAGCGAATTCTCATTAAGGGGTTACATGGGCTTCCTCGGCCTATTTTCAATATTTTTTTTTCTATGTAAAAAATTATTTATTCAATTCAAACTCTTTTCTGTCTTATAGATACATATTTAAAGAATAATTTCTAAAATTTTCAAAAAAAAAACATTGAAACTCCTTCATTGTGACGTCATTTCCGGTGACCCCTCGAAAAAAAGGTGCGTCCGCGTTGTCAGCATATCTCCTGACAGGATCATCAAAAATTAAAAAACAAAAATAAGTGTTTTAGTTAAGACCATAAACTCGTGCTTGAACGAAGGAAAGAAAAAAATTAAAAATTGGAATTTTGGCACACATTTTTCGAAAAAAATGAAAATTTCGGTGAAATTTGCTTGACATTTTGTTTTTTTTTAAATAGTTGTAATTGAACAAGAAAAAATCCTTCGTTCAAGCACGAGTAAATTGTATCCCGAGCACCTGTGTAAAACTTCATCAAGATCGGTTAAGTACTTTTCAAGAACATTTGACAACCGGCTTTGAAAGCACGGTTCCGAGAAAAACGCGTTTAAAATTTTGAGTAACAATTAAAGTGGCTTGGAGCGCACACATTCCAAAGGCTATATCTCCGAAACTATTATCCGGATCGACTTGAAAATTTAAGATAATATTCTTGAGATGTTGTAGAAATTAATAAGCCAAAAAAATCGATTTTTAGAACCCACGAAACCTATGTAACCCCTTAATGGCCTCTATTGACTCATAGCGGCGTCCGCGGAGTGGCAACTTAAGTTTTGGGAAAAGGAAAAAGTCACAGGTCATCATGCACATTCTCTCTCAAACGTCGCATAGCTTCCAAATAATACCTATTCTTTATTAACCATTTTGAACGATTTCCGAGATTCTGAGTGCACAATACCATGATAATCAAAGAAAATGAGTATTATGACTATCACTTTTGACCGACTTTGAGGTGTGCCATGTGGGTCAAGCAGCCACGCATCTATTGCGAATTGATTCGTGAGATACGCTAAGGTCACGAGCTATCTCCCTCAAACTTTTTGCCAAATAAACAGGCAAGCTTAGCTAGAATGGAACCACGGTCGCACGAAATTCCTACTGAAACTTAGAGGACAGGATATGAGAAATATGATAGGCGTACTAAAAGGACGTGGTATAATTGGAAGGCATCCAAATAGTTTGGCGATACCACATAACGAGTTTTGTCTAAGCTGTCAAGATATTGAAGAGGGGTAACCGTGGTACACCTCCTGTCTGCATGCGATGCTGTATACAGAAAAAGACGTTCAACGCTCGGCTTTGCCTTTCTTGACTGCATTGAAGAAGTCACTCAAATTCACAAAATTCATTAAATCTACAGGTTGGTTCAGAGAAGACTCAGGAGTGTAAAGGACGAACTCCAGTGGCATCAAAATGGGGCTATTCAGACCTAAGTGTGTCGGATGACAGCCACTCAACCTAACTTACGGATTGTCGGTCTCTGCGTCCTCTTGATGTTGTTTGGTTTTTCTCTTAAAATGTGGCCAAGCACGCCTCATTTTCTTTTGAGTATTTCCGTTTGCATTGGAGTTTGGCTTGTGCTAATCCATAGGCTTTGATTGGATATGGTGTTGCGCCAGAAGAAGCAAAGCACTGTTGCGGAGGCAATGGTTAACAAAAACTTGTAATCGCTGAAAGCAAGTCTATGACTGCAAGATTCCATGTTTTGACTTGAAATTCGAGTTGATTATTTCAACTTTGGTGTTACAAATGACCACAGAGGATTTCCAGATAGGGATGATTTCCTTGAAGAGACACAAAAGCCTATCTTGCTTGTTTATGTGGCTTGTTATTTCTTTGAGCCGTCGATATCAGTAGAATATCTGTTTTGATTTTTTTATTTTTTGAAAGTGTCACAGACAGAGTAGCCGCTGAGATGGATTGACAGTGTAGATCCAGACTACACTCTGGCCCACCCATATCAAGGGATTTGGAAATTTGCTGCCATCTCGTTAAGAGACGCTCGGAATTTACGAGCAATGATGGAATTAGTGACAACTCTACCAAGACATTTAATCGCCGCTTGGATATCGGACTAAATACAGTAGTCACATTTTTGCCTAATGAGACAGCTACCTCATGTATTTAACCTTAAATACGCTTAAGTGACAAAGAAGATGAACCGAAACGCTTACTTTTGAATTCTTATAGTAGACAGTAAAGCCAATTTTATCGTCAAGTGTTGAGTAGGAAAGCGTAGGTACAATAGTTTTTCCGACCAAGTCATCAACCCAGGTTGCCAACTCATTCACATCTAGCTAGAATTCTAGTACGAAATAACCTATTAAAGTATGGTTCATTCAAACAATAGTCAACATGGTTGGTTGGACCCAGACCGAGTGTTATGCCCGAGAGCCCAACACCTAAATAGCGCCGTTAATTAGTTGCGGCAACCCAAGCAGCAACTAAACCTAGAGGAGTTATGAAGAAAAGGGTATTCATAGCATCAGAAGGTGTAGTTCTAAGAGCGTCGCTGATAGGTATGTAGGTAGGTGAAATGGTTCAAGTGCCAGTCTGACACTCCTCAAGTACCACTAAAACGCCGTTTTGATACCATTATGAGACCATAAACAGGCAGATATCTAGAGTCAGCCAAAGCTGTTTTTATAATGGAGAATATTGATGGGATTTAGGTTGGTGCCCCTGGATGCCAAAGAAATGAGTACCCAGTGATCTTAATCATCTAACTATAAAACATGGTTATTTACAGAGAAAGTGCTTAACAGTATCCTTCTCTAAAAGGTCTCCACAGCTTCTGCAATGGGGGATAAATGATAACCCTAGCTTTTACGCATGTGTGCCGATCGTCTAATAACCGGTAAATACAGCTACGAGTTTGCAAATTGAATGCCGAGGAGTCCAAAGGACTTTCTAAGTCCTCCGTATATTGTGCTGGGGCCAAAAGGTTTTCGAAATAGCGCATGAAGACATGGAGCTACATCTTTTCTGCGCTTTTCTGAGAAATAATTTATGCAGTTTCCCTTTAACAACTGTCAGGGGGATGCCGATGCCCGGGTAGGAGGTCTCTGAGGCCAATTCAGTCCCCTTTCTGGCAAGCTCACCAGCAATTTCAATTCTCCCTATGTTCCTATGTCCTACAACCGAGATTAGAGAAATATTACCTTTACACCCAAGAGATTTGATCTTCTCTTTACAGGAGTTTACTAGTTTCTGAATACTGATACATATAAGTGCCATAAGTTGAACCTTCTGAAGCTTATTTGTAATCGTAGGCTTACCGAGAGCCAACCACCAGACTATGAATTAAGGAGGATAGATCTGATAACTATCCTCTACTGCCAGTGAGTGTCCTTCGCAGAAAGGACTTGCATCCCATGGTTATTTTGCAAGAAAACAGAGCTACTGTAGTTTGCTTTACTGGGTCCTCTACATTCGTGTTCCAATTTAGTTGCTTGTCGAGAATTACTGCTAAATATTTGGCGCCATCAACTACTTCTGGCCTTTCACCATTTAGTGCACAAATTGTGGAGTTTTGTATTTCCTCGAAAATAGCACTAATTCTATTTTCTGAGAATTCACACCCAAACCGCTATTTAGACGCCATGTGAGCAGCTTATTAAGAGAGGTCTGCATTAGATTGCGTAAAGTTGAATGATATTTGCCACATGTGGCAACAACTATGTCCTCTTAGCAATTACTTTAGAGCCCTGACCAGCGAGCATCAAAAGCAGATCGTTGACGGCAAGGTTCTCAGAAGGGGAGAAAGAACAACTCCTTGAGGAGTTCCTCAGAAAACTATGCGAGTGGTGGTAGAGTCACCTAATTTGGAATTCATTTTCTGATTAACTAGCAGGTTACGTACTAGTTGTCTAATTGACACATAAACTCCAAACTTACAAAGGGCCGAGCCTATTTTCTTGGGAGAAAGGTAACTAAACGCTCCTTCATTGGCTAGGAGTGCAATGTCTTTTTATACTCTAGCCCACAAGTGAACAAATGTTCACGAAAATTTACCACAATCTCTAAAATATTTAGATCACTTGACATGCAGTCGCTCTGCTAAGTAACTTCGATTTTATAATACTGAAAACTTCCATAAAACGGCCATACAATCCTCAAACGTTTTCCTGTAAGCTAGCAAAAAACTCTCAAGGCATCAAAACCCACAACCAATCCATCTTTCCGATTTGACTAAATTACTTGTAATGCAAGACAAATTACAAATGTCTATACTTTTTCTGCCTTCAATCAAACTAAACTACCAACAACATCGTATAAAACAACAGCATCCGAACATGTGTAGAGAGTGAGAGGCATAACTTTCTCACCACCACCATCATCACCACCACCATCATCACCACTACCACTACGCCATTAAAGATGCGTTTTTCGGGGTCAGTCAGAAATCGTTTAGATGTGAAACATTTGATAAAAAAGCAAAAAAGAAATCAACTTAATGTTGCATTAGGCAGCCACCGAACCAGCCAAGCAGAATACACTTAGCAGTATGCCCTTGGAACATTGGAAGTGATGGTGGTGGCTGTGATGGCTAGACGTAGACTAGATATTTGTGACGAGTGCGCAGCATCCCTTTACGAAAATTGATTATTTTGCCCCTCTGCACTATGTGACATTCCCATAGGACTTCCCTAACCGGGCATATCATGTTGCAGCATTCACAATCACTAACTATAAGCGCGTATGTATTTTGTGTGGCACAACAACAATAGCGTTCAGTGAAAAAAACATGCGTATAAGTACATCGGCAATCCGCAATCCGATGAGCGACGGGTGGCAATGAACGCTTTGGCAGCAAATTCTTAAGCATTGTCTATTAAATCCGATTTTAGTTTTACACTAATTTCTTCGGTCTAAGTCTCATTGGCATTTTTGTTCTTTGGATATTGTTCCTTTTTTTTTGCTGGTGTGCTGGTGGGTATGAGTAGAAATATACATACACACAGCATTAGCACGCCTCGCTAAACTTTAAGCGCACCGCTTGCACCACCAACAATAGTACCTCATTGAGTAGTAGTGACGGTACACGCGCTTCACTGAATGCCTCTAACTGACATTACTTTTGGTTGGTGGCTGCTGGTGCGTCTGTGGTGCTTGTGCTTTGCTGGTCGTTCACCGATAAGATTTGATCTATTCCCACTATCTGCTTACATAATTACATATAAACTTACACATACAGATGTACATGGGTGTGTGTATATTGTATATGTGTATGACTCCTGTAAGCCACTTTGCCAAATGTCTGGTTTTTTTATTATACATTGATTGCCGTTATTTTTGCTTGACTAAAAAACGTAATGGGCTTAGCTTTATCCTTTGAGCTGAACTTTTTACACAACCTTTGAATTTTTTTTTTTTTTTTGCAACTTGGGAATATTGCTTTTTTTTGTTTTTTTTTTGTAGCCCACTTGGTGAGTTGTTGGAATCCCAGGCAGCTTTACCATATATTTGTGTGTAAAAATTAATTGTGTCTACTTTATTGTTTGCTGTTGCCTCAAATTAATCAGCATTACAACTTTTCCAAACGTTCCCTCATTTCTTTTTACTGCGGATACAAATACGAAGGTATTATAATAAAAAGGATTAATTTGGAAAATAAAAATGTAGAGTTTGGGAAGTGTGTTGGGCTCTTATAGGGAGTAGTGGCAACTATTCCCATGAGTTTGGTTGTTATACGGATGCTCAACTGTATTCGAGATAAAAGTAGAGCGACAAGTTACCAGGTTGTAACTATTTTTTTTAATTTATTTTTATGTCTTTTTAAGTACATTTGCTTCTATAATACAAACCATTTCACTCAAAACTTAAAACTGAGCATAAAAATCACAAAAATTTAACTAATTTAATAAACAAATATATCACAATTAAAAACTTTTAATTCAGAATTTCTAAACAAGTTTTGGGTATCCAGTACATAGCCCATTTCATTCCATTATATGTTGGCAAACATCCTCTTAGCAAACCCTACCGGGCAATGGTCATCACACTTCCCCTGGTGGGTCGAGTTGTCCATGATCATAGCGCGGCCTGCCAGGAGACGCGTTGTGTCGAAGACGAAAGAAAGCTCGAACATGGTATGCTCGTGCAACGCGATCCACGCGCCGTATATGCGCGCTCATGGTATATGAGTCCTTTCTTGAGTCATAGCTTCGGGGTGCCTGGCAGAAGGCATAAAATTTAACGGTTGATTTACCAGCATAAAAATCATGCTGGGGTGCGATAAAGGGAAAGACGGGCTGGAATGTCAGCCCAAACGTCGGTGGAAGAAGCAGTTGCCACCAGCGGCGGGTGCGGTGAATGTATAAGCGGTGTCGCCAGCGTCTCCACCTCCTCTGGGATTGGAGCAGGTTCCAGCAGCTGTAATACTACTGCCACTATTAGGAGTTGTGATGCCAGTATCCCCATAGACTAGACTAGAGTTGAAAAGACCTATATGTCTCTGGATCTCGTTGCTGCTTGGCTGCAGGAAAGTTAATGCGGTGCCAAAAGGGGCTAAGGTCACTAGATTCGTTCACAGGGGGACGCCGCAGGGTGATGTCCTTTCGCTCCTACTTTGGCTAGTTGCTATTGACAAAGTTCTGAAAATGCTAAATAAGGGTGGGGTTAAGGTAGTAGCATACGCCGATGACTTATTCCTAATGGTATAGGGACTGGCTGTACTCAGTCGCTGGGCTACCACTTGTGGCCTCCGGGTCAACTCTGACAAAACGGAGCTGGTGCTGTTTATCAGAAAATATAAACCGCGATCCTTTCGACTTCCCAAATTAAACAACCACGTTCTCCCGCTGTCGTCGAAAGTTAGGTATCTTGGAGTGATACTTGACTCCAAGCTCTATTGGAAGCTACATATTGAAAATTGGGTAAAGAAGGCAGTATAGCCTTCTACTCCTGCAAGTCTATGTTCGGTAAAAATGGGGACTCAAGCCACAGTACGCAATGGTTCTGCCAATTTTACCTGGTTTGGAAGGAAGCTCTTCGGAAGATATATAATATCACCAAACTGCGGAGGGTGCATAGGAATACATGCATTGACATCACCGGAGCATGTAAAACTTGCCCCAGTGCTGCCCTGAATGTCGTTTTGTACTTATTCCCCATCGACTTTTACGTTATTTCCATCGCAGCTCAAAGTGCAATCAGTTTAAAGGAAGTTGGCCTCCGGAGACAACCTCTCGAGGGACATGGAAGCATTTTCGGGCAGTTAACACTGTATTTCTCCGAACTTCGAACAGTTCTCTATATCCGTAAACTAGAGTTTGAGGGTCGTGCTATGGCAATCTTTCAAATTAAGTAGGATTTGAACGAGGGGAAAATCTGCACCGAAAGTTGCACCTCTGTCTTCACTGACGGTTCCAAGATGAATTCGGGAATCAGAGCAGGAGTTTTCTTTAAATCAGCCAATTTATCTATCTCCTTTAAACTGCCATGGACTGCTAGTATTTTTCAGGCAGAAGTCTTTGCGATCCTGCAAGCGTAATGGTTTCAAAACGGCGCTTCAGTGCTACTTGAAGAGTGCCAACTGGCACCTCAACCATTTCACCTACCTACCTATCCCTATAGACCCGAGTCGTAACTCCAAGAACAACGCCAGCATGCTGCAACGTTGTGATGTCATAGTCCCGTTGCAAGCATCATCACCACCGGCGAGAAGTCTCTTCTGCGCTCTCCTGGCGAAGCTGCCAAAGCCAGCTCCATAATGGAGAAGAGGCATAGAGTTAAGCCGAACAAAGAGGCAGTCAAGGCAAAAGCGCAAGACAAGGCGGCGATCCAACTCTACGCTCGTCTGTAAAACTGGACCGATTTTTCGAAAGAGGAGAAGGTTAGGTTGGTCTGTGCAAAAGGCAAGGTTGAGGAAGGTCGTGCGTACTTCATAGACAAAACATGGTGCGAGGCCGCGGATACGAAGTTTGCAAACCATACTAACTGGGCACTAACCATGCTAACTGGGCCTAGTTGCCTAAATTCAACCCTTAACGCCGTTTGCAGGAAATGTAATGAGCCGGGTACAAGAGAAACCCTGGAGCATCTTCTATATTACTGTCCGGCTCTCTCGAAGACTAGACTATGCTACCTGGGCGCTCTCAGCTTTGAAAGGCTAGAGTCTATCCCTGAACTGGAACTCGAGCGGCTTCTAAAAGTGTTTCTTGAGTGATGCATATCTTCGTTAAATAGGACTCTGATCTGCTATCGTTATGTTCCAAAATGACCAAAACGTGACTTCGGCCAGCCATATAACCACCTAAAAAAGTGTAGGTTTGAAGTCGCTCAAAAATCGTGTAAATTTTTCAGAATTTTTCCTTAATTCTGTTGCATATTTTCTTCGAGACAAAGCCCATGTTCAGAAGCCTTTTTATATATGGAAGAAAATGCTGAACATCTCAACGAAAAACATAGCCAAAAATCAACTAAATTTTTCTTAAAATTCTGAATAAAAGTTGGGAATTCATAAAATTTTTGAAAATTTTATACAATACAAACTTTGAAGCTTTGATTTAAACGGTTTTTGTTGTAAAATGCGCTACACATTTATAAAAAAGTAAGAAATAAACATTTTAGGGCATTGATTATTATAACTTTTACTCCCACAAATAAATAAATATTTAAAATAAAAAATTATTGTAACAAAAACAAAAAAACAAAAAAAGGTAATTCGTTTCGCTGCTATTATTTTGAACACTTATGTAGATACATTTAATTAATAATATTTCTAATAGGATATGATTAGTTTATTATCTTTCGCTTTTATTATAGCAACGGCATCTACAACTTAGAGAGCGCAAGTTATACGTCGCACAAGATGGCGGCAAAAAATAAATTTTCGATAGTTGGAATTGTTAATATTTTGTGAACGCGTTCTTTAGTAAAATACCTAGATTTATAAAATCTAAACGGATTATAAGTTTTGTGGCTGCTCTCACACTTTCAAAAGATTTTGAACTTCATCATTTATTAAAGCTAAAAAATAGTAAAAAAGAAGAAGTTTACTTGTAAGAGCAGGGTTTTCGTGTGTTACAATTTCTACAAAGGGCATAAATTGAGTTTTAAGTATAACTTTTTATGTCAGTCAATATTTGAATATTTATGGGAATAGTTTTTCAGCTTTCAAGAAAATTCCCTTAAGACTCTATTAGTGAGCTCCGTTTGCCTTCGGTAATAGAACAAACATACAAAAAACAAAAAAAAAATAAAAAAAAACAAATTGAGCTCGAAACTTCCTGGTTCTTGAGATATTTAATTTTTAAGTTGAGTACTCGAGGGTAAATAAATAAAATATGTAAAAAATGACAAGCTTCATTTGCCAAATCGGCGGTGGTCAATGTCTGGAGCCCAGTCATGAATGGCTTTAGAAATTTGACAGTAGTTATAACAGTTCGCTGGTTCTTGCATTGCTTTGCTTTTACCTTTGGATTCATTGGGAAACTAGAGCTGTAAGAAAATTTCTTAGTACGTAACACTTTATGAAGAGTTTTTTACTGCTTGAATTTACGAAATCTACAACTCAGCGATCTACTCAGTTCACTACACTTTTTTGCGCTTTCAATAAAAATGTTGTGTTTTTAATACAAAAACAAAACAAAATAATACAAACAAAATGATATGTTTTTGCTTTTCGAGTCCAGGTTTTGACATTGCGTGAGTTGTTAGTTTTACGAGGTTTGCGTTACACTTTTCTTCAAGCCGAAAATGGAAAAATTGTATTTTCTTATCAAGTAATCGCTTACAAAGAGATGCAGAAAAAATCTACTGTAAAGATCTGAAGTTTCGAGAAGTGGGGGTGACAAATAATTCCTCACGCTCACTTACACAATTTTCTTCTCAAATTGTTAAATTGTTTGCCTAAGAACTGTTAAAAATAACACTTATTAGGAAAGTAGGTCTTGCTTTTGTCCAACCACACCTTTTTTGGAGTATATATTGCTTTAATATCTGCCAGAAGGCTCATTATTAAAAACTCATAAGAATTTTGAGACTGGAACTTAGCTATGTTTGTGAGGTGGACATCAGAATTGAGTCGACTACGCCTACTTTTTTAATATTTCTAATCTTAACGCATAAGTGGCACTTACGTTACATTTCAAATTGATGGAATAACTTTTTCCAATTTTTGCCTCGCTTTATGCTAAGCCCACCCACTGTCGTCGCAACAATTCCACTTTCGATTAAAAAAAGATTTATATGCAGTGAAATACTAAAATGAGTTCATTTAAAATATTATGTAAATTAAGTCACATAAGGACAAATAATGTTGGGTCAGTTGCTCATAGAAAAAGTGCAGTCATTAGCAATAGACAAGCCGTCATGCCCAAGAAGTATTTCATGAATTCTAACCCACATATGCTTAAGTAATTTCGATCTTTAAATGAGTCCAAACAGCTACTCCAGCGAGACTGTGCGTAAACTATCCAGGTCCTCGAAGAAGTGGTTCGCCAGAAGTATGTGGCATATTCGTTGAAGGTTGGGACATTCGATTCTGCTTCTTCTTCATTCCCCAAAAGAAAGTCGGATTGCAATTTGAATCACTGCATAACAGGTAGAAGAAAAGAAAAAAATTACTCCAGTTTTTTCATATTTTTTTCAATGGTTTCAAAAAAATATCAAAAGGTACTGAAATACGGACATCAATGAAAAAACGATTTTATTTCGTAGCCATTCTCAGGCAAAACACTTCAAAAATTACCTCTAAATTTGGGTTCGGTTTCCCTACAGGATAACTCTGTAAAAAGGAAAATGAAGATTGTGGGCACTATTCTATTTCAGTTGATACCTACATTTCCTCACCTGAAGAGATTTTAGGTTTTTTTTTTTGTTTTTTTGAGACCACTACCCTTGTTGAAACCTTAAAATCCTTAAACAAAATTCAGACGATCTGTGAAAAAGCTAAAAGCACAAATGCATTATATTTGAGCTCTAGTTTTGAGAGTATATCGATTACCCAATGTGCGATTTGGCTGGGCGCACGGCCTTTCCTTTTCTGTATGTAAGTAAAGCATTAATTGAAGTCAGACAATATTTTATACTATTCTTTAGCGCTTTTCAAACAAGAACTGCTGTCGTTGGATGCTTAGACGCCTCTGCAAAATTGTTCCACGAAACTGGCACTTCATTGAGTCGGCAGCTCATATCGATTAGTTTTTTACCATATTTTATGAATTGCACATTCGTGTGTTTTTAAGCGAATTTTCCTTAAAGAAGAATAACAATTTACAATAACTTTTTATATGCAGATGTAGATAAAATCATAACCACTCAACTCTTTGGAAAATGGCTGCCTCACTTAAGCTGAATTCGTAGAAGGAGAGGTAACAACGACTTGACTTGACAGCAAACGGGTCATATGACTCAAATGAAAGCAACACAAAGCAAGCAAGCGTAGCAAAATTGAAATGAAGAAAAAAACGTAAGGTCAAAGCACAAGTATAAAGACCGTATATATGTACTCGTAAAAGCAAAAGAGCAAAGCATTAAAAATAAATAGAAGTACGTAAAAATTTCAAATATCAACATTGGTCATCAAAAACGGAAACGGATACGGGCATCAAAACAAGGCGGCAAGGTGGGGAAGAGGTTTATGGGCGACAGTTGCTCTAATGGACGCACAACATAACTAAAAGGCTAAACGACAAACAGAATAAAGAGATCGCAAACAGGGGCAAGCAGCGAAGGTTGAGTTCAAGTAGTTGCAAGATTTTTATACCAGGTATGATTATTTTGATAGGTTTGTGGGAGCCAAGGCCATAGGAATATCAAATAATAAATAGGTTTTTTATTATCGCTTACTCTTCTGCAGGAAATGACAAGCCTTTGAGTGCGTTTCTGCGATGAAAATGTTTTTCATAATAATCACCTGCCGTTTAGCGTTCGGAAAAGATTTACGACTGTATGGCTTTCCGTTTCTACACTAAAATCCGGCTACAGCGGCCTCTCAGCCTACTTAAACACATTTAATAAAAACTAATTACTATCGCGCAAAGAATTTTGATTTCAATCGATTACCCCAAAGACACAAAGGCCTACTATGACCTACAGGAAATTAGTTCACGCTAGAGTTGCATGTTTTCAATCAACTTGTTTATATTTACATAATATTTTTATTGTAACTTTCCAAGTTTACCGAGAATGTATCCTCATTATAAATCAAGCCCTGCAAGTTGGACTACAAATCATCCACGACAAAACCAAGTATATACAGCAGACCAACTCAAAACAGAACCCATCTGATCTTCGAAGCTGTAGAAAAATTTAAAAATTTTGTTTTGGGGCTTAGCGCCAACGGCGACACAATAATTTCCATACAAGAGAGGCTACAAGCAGCAAATACGGCATACTCGGCGCATATAAAGCTATTCAAGTCCAAACTGTTGTCAAGAAAACAAAAACTACGTATGAATCATGCTCTCTTACTCCCAATCGTGCCATATGGTTGTGAAGTGTCAACGCTGAAGATGGATGACGTGAACCAAATAGCAACGTTCGAAAGGAAAATACTTAGAAAAATATAAGGTACAATTAGACTGAAAGATGGCACATATCGTAATAGATACAATTCTGAACTTGAGCACCTCATCCAAGAGCAAAATATCGTGAAAGCACAAACGAACGCCAAGCGAATGCGTTGGCTTCGACATGTAGAAAGAATGCCAGAACAAAGAGCACCAAAAAGAGCCTTCAAGAAACCACCGTATGGGAAGCGAACTAAGGGTAGATGCAAAGAAAAGATGGGTAGATGCAGTTTTCGACTATCTCAAAGAGATGAACGTGAAAACGGGTGGTGCATCGAAAAATCTGGAGGAAGATAGTCATGGAAGCATTAGTCCATCCAGAACTGTTACGCTTAGGAAAGAAGAAGTATCCTTGAGAATGTTCGGTTAAAGTTGTCACCAATTTTTAATTATTTAAGTATTAAATATCTTAATGTGGAGAGAAAGTGAGGGAAACAGAGGATATCCAAATTACTTTTCTATTCGAAATATTTTCTAAATAGAGTTTTGCCGATTGGTGGAATCTGCACTCCCCCCTACACTTGCCATTACAATTTTCACGACCCTCCTGCCCTCGAGAAAAGAGGAGTAAGATTTAAGACGGGGCAAGTTCATCCATGTATACACAGATGATTCAAAGCTCGAGGGTAGGGCGGCTGATAGCCAGGCAGCGATAAAATCCCTAACTAAGTTGTCGAAAATAGTCCAAAATAGTCATAAAATGCTGTACACCCTTTAAACAAGATGGGCAAGTAATTTCACTTAAAGGTAACATGGGCTCCTGGCCATTGCGACATTGAGGATAGTTGTAGAGCCCATGAACTAGCGAGACTCGGCACCAAATTGACCGATAAGTTCACATACAATAACAAAGGCATGTACTCATAAGCATGAGTACAATTGAGGAAATTATGAGAGCAGCGAATGAAAGATGGCGTAATGAAACCACCTGCATAATCGACCGACAATTGCTGACCACTCTCAATGCTAAATGCACAGAATCTCTGCTAAGCCAAAATAAGCATAATCTTGGCACACTGATTTCAGTTATAACAGGGTACTGCCTTGTAAACAAGCACGCCCTGAGGATGGATGTGCAATCACATTACTTCTGCAGAAGTTGTCTAGATGAGGAAGAGTAACCTTCTGCACCTGCTGTGCCATTGTCCTGCTCTAACTCGACGTAAGTTATCCATTTCAGGTACACACATCTTTAATGAATTGGAAGATTTAAGTACTGTCGCAATCAGAGGTCTTCTAAAATTTTTGAGAGTTAAGGATAGTCTGAGTGTGTCTCACAGTGGACAACAGCTTCAACCTAACCCAACCCGTATTTTTATTACTTTTAAGGGAAATGCTGCTGAATTGAGAGTTGTTGGTCGAACGTAAGCCTGATACGTTTGGGTATCATAGAACACACTTACGTGAAGATATCTCCGGCTTCAAATTGTTGCCCATTCTCATAAACCTTAAACCATCCCTATAGATTAATGTTCAGATCTGGGGAATATGGTTGCATTATCCTATTGAAAGATCAAATTAATAGGTCCCAATTTTTCACGAATGTCAAGAGAAAATGATTCCTACAGAGCTTCATAGCTGTGCTCTGTCATTTTGTAGTCTACAATTTTCAATTCGAACGCGCCATAATACGATATTGCTTCCCATCCTGTAACACCATCTTCACGGCTGTGATGTCAACTCAAGTACCTTTCCTCCTTTCTTAATTCATGGAAATAGTAATTGTATCCAACCGGCCCGTCAAGCTCGTACTTCGTTTCGTCCCTTAATACTACTTTTTTCCATTCACCCGTATCCTTATTTGCAACAAAACTGCAAGCCATGTGGTCCCTTGAAAAATCTAGGCGGCGATCCATTCAAAGTTGTTTTTTTTTTTTGTAACTTTATATGCTTCAGATGCGGCAGCGAAACAACTCTTTTAGAATAGCAAACGGTGGATTTGCTGGCTGCAACATTTGCCATTTCTTTAAGTTTTGATATTGGATGCCGGAATTTGATGCAATCCTCAGCAATTTGCGGGTTTCCTTCGGTGTTAAAGCCATCGCAGTTCTACCTTTGTAGTTCTTAACATAGGAAGCACCTTTACGTGTAAAGATCCATAACATTCCTAGTTCGACCAATTTTTTTGGCAATTTGGCGAGTTGAAAGTCCCTCTGTGGTCAAGATAGGGATTTGTCCTTTTTCGCGATACGTGAAACCTTTCTGCTTTCCCATTTAATAAGAATTAAGAAGTTAAAGAAACGATCCTTTTTCGCAGCTTCAACGCGCTAATAATGCAAGCTCACTGAGTAATACAATAGCCGTTAGATGGAATAATACCCTATGATCAGAAAGTACCGGGAAGGTTCAAATAAAACAAGACAGAGTAAAATTTCAGGCAAATTTATTTTATCTTCTTCAAAATGTGCCCAGTTCACCATGCACCCCCCCGGAAAGGCCGAAGAAGGGATGGTCTTCAGCTCCTGCGACGCATTCTCTTTGGTCTCCTCTATCCACTGAAATCTCCTTCCACGAAGTGTTAACTTCAACTTGGGGCCATATCAGGCGAATACAATGGTTACGCGATGGTATTTACTTGGCGTTTGGTCAAATAATCCAGCACAATTTGGGCTCGGTGCGATGGCGCGTTATCATCATGCAAAATCCAAGAATTGTTTGCCCACACTTCCGGCCGTTTGCGACGTACAGCATCTCTCAAACGCTTTGAAATGGATAAATAACATTCTTTAATGACTGTTGATTGACCGATAAAAGGCACTTATGGTGCACTACGCCTTGGCAATCGAAGAAAACAGTAAACATCGCCTTCCCGGTGCTTTTTGATCAGAGGGTATTTGATGTATGTTTATTTTCGGAACCGGACTGTATCTCGATTCCTTTAAGCTGTTACATACAATCGTTATCTTAGTATCAAAATTGGAATAAAATACATTTATTATAGTGGGAAATTCTATTTTTGTAATAAAATTTCAAATTATTTGAAAAAAAAGAACAGTTGAAGGACCAATTTCCGGAAAGTGACGCATTGCGAGTTGCGCTTCGAGTCTTACGAACAGGAAGAAGTCACCTGCAAAATGTGGCAATAACCTCATGTGCCCATGCATTGGGTGTAATAATGCGAAGTTAACCAAATAAAAAAGGACTCGAGAAGCATTTAAGTGGTTCACACTGCGGGTTGGGGCGACTGCCCAAGAAGGCTGAAGAAAAGCTGAAAATTTAAATGACGCGTTGGCGTTTGACCTTTTTTGTTTTTATCCTGCGAAACTCAACTAAAAAAAATCCTGCTGTTTACCACAAAAGGGCACAAGAATACACTTACACATACACATTCTGCTTCTTGTTTTTGTTTCCGCAGTCTGAGCAGCTCAGAAGACTACTAGACAAATCGGCAGGACGTAAACAAAAAAATATCTATGCACTCGAAAATTTCAAGTGTTTCACCTTTCGTTTGGGACACTTGAGTGAATGGCCGGTCGGCCATAAGCACGACCGCAACAAATACAACAATAAAAAACAGCAGCAATAATAACAATAACAACCACAATATTAAAAGGGACAATGTTGATTTCCAGCCTGATGTATTTTTAATGAACATTATTACTGTTATTTTTTTCTTCGGTTTTTGCTCTTCTGCCGGCGCAGCAAAGGCGAACTGAAAAGTCAATGAATATGACAGGACGCGCGCGTCATTCGCTACTTCAATGAGCGTTGCTCATTTTTAGCTACTTTAGCCCGCTTAGAGTGAGACTTATTGCCAGTTGGTTGCACAATTTTATTACGTATTGACAAAGTTGAGTGGACAGCATTTTGCTTGACTGCTGCCGCCAACAGCAGGTGTAGCAGAAGGCAGCCAGCAGGACTTCGGCAGAGCTTTAGGTTTGTTCGGTCTGTTTGGTAGCACAAAGTAAAGGATTTATTACGCAGCCTTGAGGTTTTTTAAATAAATATTTGATTTTTTCTATCGCTTTCCCCTTGTACTATTTATATGTAGTAGCAGAGGTGACTCTCTTCCCCCCAACTCTAACGCTCGCTAAATGTAAAATCGCTTAGATATCCTTTTTTCATGTGCGGAGTAAATTGCGTCCATTTTTTCTTCTCCCCATGCTGCGCTCTCTTGAAGTCAGCTCATAATTTATGCGGTAGAAATAATTACTACACAACTTCTGTGTTTTTGCTACAATATTATCTACTTTGTTGTTATGCATTTTTCCTTTGTGCTTGAGTGTAGGTAAGGGATCAAGCGCCACATTTACAAGAATTTCTTTCCTGTATGTTTTTACTACTTGAAACGCTTTTCATGTTTTGTTTGTCGATTTTTTGTTGGTAATTACCTTTAACCATTTGCTTCAAATATTCAATAAATAACAAATATGCGCAAAACATTTTATACTTAGACAAAAAAAACAGTAATAAGAGTTTTACTTATTTGAACATTTGCTGATGTGGTAATAATTTGCGTTAAAAATATTTCATTCAAAATTGGGGCTGATGAAAGTGCGGCATAGTTGAAACAGCAGTGGAACATAGGGAAACAATATTTGTGGATATTTGATGCCTTCCTTGCAGAAAGTTGTTTTTCTGTGTGAAGGAGCTGTATTATAGCCAACTGGAAGCGAAAGCCTAGTAAAAGTAAACTTTGAGCAAATGGGCAGCAGCAGTGTGCGGAGTGTAAACTTTTTTTTCGGTGGTTGGTAGGCTTCAAAAATTGTGATACATGGCAAAACTATGTGGTAAAGAACAAGGTGGTAGAAACACAAGGTGACGCAAAATTAATCACCCTATCAGAAGATTTCCAATATAATTATTTACCTATGAAATGAGACTTTCAGCTATTACTCCATAGATGTCGCTGAGAGTATTTTAAACCTTCCCAAATATCTTGTTTTTTTCGTCTGTCATCTGTCAAAAATATTCAATTCATTGCTTGTTACGTTTCATACAACAACGCATTTTTGTCGCTCCTAAAAATGTGGAATTTCGTGCCTTCAAACTACAATTTGCGGACATCGTTGATTTTCTGTTATCAATTGAAGAAAAACGCTTCTCAAGCTCATCAAATGCTTATAGAAGCTTATGGTGGGCATGCTCTAAGTAGAGTACAGTGCTTCAGAAATGATGGCAGAGCAGTTGGGAGTGACCCAAAAAACCATTTCCAAACGTTTGAAAGACATGGGCATGATTTTAAAGGTCGGAAGATGGGTGCCGCATGAACTGCCAAACCAAATCGCTTCGGCTGCAAGGCAATGCTGTGTGTTTTCTGGGATCAGCTTGGTATGATTTGGTACGAGCTATTAAAACCAGGTGAAACAGTAGACGGTGCACGCTACCAACGACAATTGGCCGATTTGAACAGCGCTATATACCGAAAACGCCCAGAATATGCCGATCGGCGTCACAAAGTAATTTTTCTTGATGACAATGCACCGCCACATCGAACAAGAGCGACCCGGGAATTGGTGGCGACGTACGATTGGGAACCGTTGGTGCATGCGGCTTACTCACCAAACTTGGCGCCTTCTGATTATCATTTGATGTTTGCATCGATGGACCACGCACATTTCGAGCAGCGCTTCAATTCTCACGAAGAAGCCAAAAAATGGCTCGATGATTGGTTTGCGGCCAAAGACGGCCAATTTTTTTGTCGCGGCATCCACAAATTGCCTGAGAGATGGGAAAAATGTGTCTCTATCGATGGCTATTATTTTGAAGATTAAATTTGTAACCATTTTTTGTTAATAAACGTTTGAAATTGATTGGTATTAAGGAGGGTTAGGGGTATTCAGAAGCCGAAAAAAATATGATTTTCAATAATTTTTTATTGCTAGTCAATTGCTTTATTTTACAAAAATAAAAACATAGAATTAATGCATTATGCTTCGACTTGACTTTAGCAAAATTTCAACAAAAAAAAAATTAATAATTGTAAAAGTTGTCGCTGTTTGTGTGGAGCCCGTTTCTCCAGAAGTCCCTTGCGGTGATCATCACCAGTCCTTGGAAATTCATCTTAACTCAATCGCACACGAGAAATTATTTTATTAATAGATAATCTTGAGCCTGATTAAAGCTTTCTTTTTTAATTAACAATATTGCGGTCTCGGCAAAAAGTTTTTCAGATTTTCGAAAAAAACCGACAATTAATTGTTTAAAAAAATCGAAATTTTTGCAAAAAACTTCTTCGGTCAGGCAGGAGCTTTTTATGTTTTTCAAAACAAGTAATATAATATATAAATTTAATTGAAATCTACCAAACGGGTTTTAAGCTACAGTGATTACTCGTACCAATCCAAAAAGCATAGCTTTGAGAAAAACACATTTCAAGTTTTGCTATCGCCCGAGGAGCGCCCGTGCGCCTTTTGTTAATTGTTGAATAACTCTAAAAGTATTGGTTGGCTTCACTGCAAATTTTCACACAATATTTTTATACTTTAAGAAAAAGCATTTTTTTTAAGTTCTGACCACCCCTAATCCCTTAAGCAGTTCTTCTAATTTATTTTGTTTTGCTCTTATGAATTTTATGTTTTGGATTTTTTTTTCAGTTACTATTTTATTTTTTTATTTATTTATATAAATAGTACATAGTTAGACTAAGATCTTTTAATAGTACTTCAACAATATTATAAACAACTGGAATATGTTCAAGGTTGTTCAAAAAGTTCTGCGGTTCGATGAGAAAAACACCATTTTATGGTTTAAAAAACACTTTATTATTCATTACAGTATCCCTGAACATCAATACACTGGTTCCAACGAGATTCCAATTTATGAATTCCATCCCTGAAGTGAGAATCTGGAAGGGTTGCAAAATACGCTTCTCATAATTTGACGAAAAACGCTTTCCACGCATGGATTTTTTTTAGGTCTAAAGACAGATGAATGAATATTTTTAGGGCTAAAGGCAGATAAAAGTCGCTAGGTTCTAAATCTGTTGAATAGTTTTTTCAATGCCTTTTAGCTTTGTCAAAACGCTCCTGTGACACGTTGCGTTGACCTGGTAAAAAATAATTTTTTCTTTTACAAACTGGGTCTTTTTGAACGAACTTTTCCTTAAGCTAATCAAACAGATTACAACAATATTCCGAATTTATTGATTTACCAGTTTGCACGTAATCCGCAACCGAAATTCCTTTCGCATCCCAAAAAACTGATGCTAACATCTGCTTGACCGATTTCTGGACACGAACTCGTTTTGGAGCCGAAGAACGAGGTCCACACCACTCTTTAGCCTCTTGTTTTGATTTAGTATCATTGCGATAGACCCCAATTTCATGCACATACGATATCCTTTCGAAAACGCTCTAAATGTTGCTGAGAAAGTTGCAATCGAATGTGTTTTCGTTCCATTGTTAGCAAATGCGGCAACCATTGTGCACACAACTTTCTAAAACCCAATATTGCTTACACTGCTCAATGAGATGTCTGTGGCTTCTACGAAATCTATTCAAAGTCACTCGACGATTATGCAATACGATTGACTTTGTTCGACTGCAATTCATCTTAGATAGCAGAAACTTTGAATTTCCCCTCTAGGTGTTGAGTTTAGTTCGAATGAACGGGAAATGTTTGTTTTTATGCGCATGACCGTGGCCTTAGAGAAATTGATGTGGAGATCCATTTGGGATGCCCATTTGCTTCGAGTTTTCGTGTCATATCGTCGTCGTTGTGCGTAAGGATGCAAATATTGTCGACCTAATCGAGATCGTTAAAGATCCACAGAGACCCCATGTGATGCCTCACTGATTAACTAGAACCTCTGTCTGAAGCTGATGCCTAGAACAGTGGTAAAGAGAGTTGGAGAGAGCGGTCCAAATTTTACGTTTATTAGATCGCTTAATTGTCCTTCATGCAGAATTCGGCAGCGTGCGGCTGAGTATTAGATTGTTATGAGGTGAATTGTGTTTTCGGAAATGCTTATACATCGGAGCGTGACCCAAAAAGCGTCGTGTCGAAGATTATCTAAGGCATTCGAGTATTCAAAGTCAATAAATATTGGATAAAGCCTTGACCGTTATTCCACGCTTTGCTTCACTATTACCCGCAGGCTGTTTACGTGGCCAACACACGATCGGTGCCACCTGCAGGCACTTGTTTTTCACGAAATATTGATGAAGTATAAATAAGCTTCGTGGATAAGCTAATGGCGCTGATTTTATTAGTGCAATTCCATTAGTGCACTGTGAGGGATGACCGTTTTTATTATTTTTTTTTTGGAATTTTGATTATAACACCGTTCTTAAGTTCACCTGCAAGGTACCCGTCTAACCACAAGAGGCCATACTACTAGTTTAATATGTGATTACGTAAGAAAAAATGCGAGTATCTGCTTAACCATCAATTGAAAGTTGTAAATTCTTCCCGCAAAATCATCTTCTGCGAGTTTTTTGTTTTGTTTTTTAATTAGTGAGCTTTTATGACACGTTTTTTGGATTTAATATGTCTTCCCAGAATTGTTGGCATATCAGTGCTCGTTTACGACTTTCAAACACATGTACTTTGCAACAAAGTAACTGTACACGGGTATGTTTATGAAAATGGGAAACTGTAAATAAATACTACGAGTACTTAAGCACAGTGTCATAAATACCATATCGCGGCCCTTTTGCCGCGTGCACTCATTTAACCCCTCCACACGCTGGGCAAGCGCATTTCCGTTGCTTTTATGTCACCGGGGGAATTGTTGCCAGTGCGAAAATTATTACTACCTCATACAAAGTCGTAGTACACACACACATACATACATACATACATTTAATTATACATACGCATGAATATCTCAAGCATGGCGCGTATATAATTAAGCTGTCAGATTATTGTGACACATAGCGCAAGAAATGGGAAAGAATGATAGAAAAACGGGGAGAGCTGCTGGTAGTAAGGGAAGCGTAATTGAAGAGAAGGCGGGCGGGGAGGTGAATTAGGAGTGGTAAGCGGCCACAAAATCTGCGAAACATTTTTGCAACGTATTTTTTTTTGCGGTAAACCATAAAAAACCAAAATAAATTACAAAATAATAAAAGCGAAAAACGCATACAGACGCATTCACACATACATAGAGGCATGTGTATGAACATATAAATGAATAAAATATATGTATTTGCGACACACCCTTCCGCTTGGTACACTAGAAAAAGGGGTGTATTGTATTGAAAAGGGTGAAAACTACGTATTTTGAAATAGCATAGCGCAGCTCGAGGGTTCGAGAGGTAAGGTGCTTAAGAGGGCAGACGAAAGGCAAATGAGAAAATACAACGAATAGTAATACTTTTTGGCAAGTAGCACAAAATTGAACATAAGCACATACCTACATTAAAAAAAAACATACACCTGTGCTCACAATAATAGCAGCGCGGCATATAGAAAATTTCGACTATTTATTAATATTTTTTATTTAATTTTTTTTTTTTTAAGATCACAAAGCCCCAGGGTAGGATCGTATTACGGCCGAAATTCTCAAAAAACTACATCCTGAATCCTATAACTTCACTACTCAACCTGAAACCTCTTCCCACCTCAATGGAAAGTGGGAAAACTAGGCGATGAAGTGAAATCCTATCGCTGTATCAACCTTCTACCAATACTGTCGAAAGTTTTTGAAAAGATATTTCTTCAAAATTTAATTGTTTTTATTGAACGCAAACAAATAATTCCGAAACATCAATTTGGTTTCAGGGAAGAGCATTTGATAATTGATAATCCGTAGGCTTGTCGAAAAAATACAAAAACCCGCGCTCGACCACCAACAAATCTATTCAGCAGTTTCCCTGAGCATATCACAAGTCTTCGACCTAGTGTGGCACCATGGTCTACTCTTTAAAATAAAAAGTTAATTACCAGTAAATGCCTATTTGCTCCTTAATTCATATTTCATCCAAGGAATGTTCTAGGTAATTACAAAAATGAAGTCCCCAATTTCCACACGTTGAAGCTGGGGTCCCTCAAGGCAGTATATTAGGTACTAATTTTTACACACGATCTGCCAACCTCAAATGGTGTACTGCCCTGATGGCACTGCTATTATGACAACAAGAGTGGATCCCAAAGTAGCCTCTTCTATGCGGCAAATAAGCACAAATAAAATCGCCAAAAGTCTTCGGAGCTGGCGGCTGAAAGTAAACGGAAATAAAACGCAACACGTAACCTTTACCACGAAGAAAACCACAAATAAACTCAATCCCGCTCAATGTGCTAAATATCTAGGCATTCTTACACAGGCAGGCTTACGTGGAAAACGCATATCTTTGCTAAAAGGAAAGCTCTAGGACCAATAACTAGAAATATGTACTCTCAATGGACAACAATCTTATCTTTTACAAATCTGTGATACAACCAGTCTGGACTTGTCGCATCAATTTCAAATATGGAAATCTTGCATCGTTTCCAGTCCAAGACCGTACACACTAGGCCGGGTCGATTTGTGGGGAGGCAAAAAAATTGCCCATTGCTCATTGAAAATCATATTCTAGGGATCAAAATAAGAAACTTTGCCGAAGGAACCATACCTCTAAAACGAATTCTGATGTTCCCCAATTTGGGTGGAACTTTTTAGTTTCTTTTCTAACGTAAAGGCCAAAAATGGTGATATTTTGAAATGATTGTATGGGGAACCCCCCAGGGGAGTTCCAGGGGGTATGCCACTGGCATGGGTGGATCGGCCGTTCAAAGTTAGTGAGGGTCGGTCATACATTTGGACTCGATTGGAGCACTCTAAATGGGTCAAAGTGGGATTTTTCGTTCGACCCAAATGGGGGGGACATCAGAATTCGTTTTAGAGGTATGGTTCCTTCGGCAAAGTTTCTTATTTTGATCCATAGAATACGATTTTCACAGAGCACTAAGCGATTTTTAAATCGACCCGCCCTACTACACACCCTAGTTAACGCTCCGTGGTGCGTGACAAATACCCAAATTCTTCGGAACTTAAACATCCCTCAATAAAAGAGCAAATACAAAATTTAAACAGAAAATCTCGAAATCGTCTTCCATCGCACCGAAATGAACTGGCCTGTATCTTGATGTTACCATCATGAGATACCTATAAAATATTGAATTTATTTACTAGAAAGAATATTGCACAGGAAATATACTTTTAATACTAAAATAAAAACCACTTTTAAATGTTATCAAATATTTGTAAAATGTCTTCTGTGAATTATAAGTATAGGCAGAAAAAAAAACTATTTATTTAAAAAAAATTATAATTTTTTTCATATTAAAATTGTTTTTTTTTTTTCAAATAATATAAATTATTTTTTTTTTTTTGAATATGATTCACACTACTACAACAACCATTTTACCCAAAGTTTCAAATTTCGTACAAACTTACAAAAAAATTCAAAATTGTAAAATATAACCTCACTTTTGAGGTATAAACTATGGTAGTATTTGAATTTTCTGAATATATTCCGATAACTTTTTGATCAAGTTGGGATGAACATACACATTTCACACTTTTTAATCAGAAGTTCTTAAATTTTGAGCATTTATACTTTGTGCAAATGACGACGCACGTGGATTATATTGCACACATATGAACTAGACAGACACTACAGCAATATAAACAGTCAAACAATGGAGCGCTCGAGGTAAAAATAAAGATTTCCGTTACTCAAAACCTTTTTTTATCTTTCCTTTTTAATTAAAATCTATAAAAAATATTGGATGAATAATTTTGCGCCAACTTGTAAAAAAAATTCGGGTAGTAGTTTCATTGTCCAATGAGTTTTATTATAATAAAGCTGATTTAAAAAAAATTTTGTTGGCAGTCTGGCGCAAAGAGCAAAGAAAGCCCCTAATGCCATATATGTACGCACGCAGAAGAATGCATGTTAAGACTTGAGGCTTATCTTCTCGACTCACACATTCGAGATATAAGTATATGGTGGCCTTTAAACCAATAAAGCTCTATGGTTCCTTAGTATAGTGGACGGCGTGCAATGAAGTACGTTAAAAATTTGGAAAGTGTGGAAAAATTGCAGGCAAAGTCTTAACCGGCGCTATGAGCACTACTCCGACCTCGACAATTGAAAAAATTCTCAACTGGCATGCAATCAAACTAGCAGTAAGATACTCGGCCAAAAGATCTGCTCTAAGACTGAAGATGTCAGGGCAATGCTCACAGAGAATTCTTTCTGGTCGCAGCAACATTCTGGGTTCAAATGGAAGGTCAGAAAACGTAATTCCACGCGTTAAATTGGCAAAAAGCCTACCACCATTACAGAGCTAAATGGATAGCAGAGAAGTCTACCCACATACCATTCGAACAATTTCTTTACAGTCTTTCAGACTCCTTCATACTTACAAAAGTCTTTCACACCCCCTAATTACTGTAGTATATTCCAAGCCGAAATCTATGCCGCAACAAAAGCAGCGGAATTGGTTCTGGAGTCAATTCTTGGACAACGGTCATTAAAGCATTTCGGGCTTCTTGCACGAACTTGGAATGTGTTCAGCAATACAGAGTGCAAAATGGATGAACTCTGCGGAAATGGGCAGGTCACGATTTACTGGATACCAGGACGCAAAAGAATAGAAGAAACTGCGAGCCAATGAGTTCACTAAGACATGTATTCGTTTGCTGAGATTGAGTACATGATACATACGCCCATCACTCCCCTTTCTAAATAAGGAACTGAACGGGGAGTTTTCTCCGGAAACGCAGGCGATATGGGTACACTCAATCTCTCACCTCCTTATGCTAAGGACTAAGAATACGAAAACTACACAAAATTTATTACATCACTCTCTAGGAAAGACTGCAAAATATTGGTTTGGGTACTTACGAGTCTCACTCCACATTACGCAGCCATAATGGGATGAGTCCAGTGCGATGCGTTTACCACATGCAACGAAGCGAGTGCTAGAGGTCTAAAGTATCTATTTTGCCACTGTCCCGATCTTTGTTTTATTTTTAATCCTTGGTTGATTTTGCTGACAAAAGGTTGAAATGTTTGTTAAAACTGGCGAAGACGTGCATTAAAAAATACATAAAATAATATCTGCGACACCAAATGTATCATCAGCAGCTGCATAGAATTACCATTCGGGGTGAACCATTACTTTCGTTACAATTCGTCTCCACCTCACTCGAGGTGGTTGTTGGATTCGTATCAATAATTTCTGGGCGGAACTAGAGAGATTGGAAGTGATACGCGAGAGACTTGAATTCGTCGACATACACTTCGCTCCCCTTTGTGATACCTATTCCAAATAAATAGTGACACAATGGACCCTAGAGGTCAAAGTGAGATATTTTAGCAGATCAGTCAGCACTACTTCACTAACTAACCGACATAACCATTTTCTACATGTAACAAAATTTCGTGCTTTCGCTATATGGAAGAAAATGCATAACACAACCAACAAAAAAACAAAAAATTGAATGGGTTACAGAGCTGTATATTTTAAAAAATTCTGACTTAAAAGTTTAAAATCTCTATGAAATTTGTTTGCATTTTTTTTAATTTTGTACAAAGTCCGAAGATGATGATGAGTCATATGATTTTTATTGGTTCAACTATATTTTTATATATTATATTAAAAAATAAATAAAAATAAATAAATAGTGAAAACCTTGTAACATGTCTTGCTGCTATTATTTTGAGCACAGAGGTACACACACACACACACATATATATATATATATATATTGTATATATATATATTCATTAATGCTAGCGCCACTTGTCCCATTCCATAGTAATTTAATTTTTGCAGCGCAATTAAATTTCGGCGCGACTCGCTTTTATGTTTTGAAGCAAAATTCTTGGACAGATTAAAAATTTCGCCAACCGCAAAAGCTGCCGAAAAATAGTAACGAAACACAGGCAAAAGGTGCCACTAGCCAAAAATGTAATAGAGCGCCACTATGTACAGCATGGGGTTGTTATTGCTCTTACTTATATTTTTTTCATTTATTTTTTTTTTTCATATAATTCTCGGCTGCTGTCCGCAAACACCCACGGGAGGTACACTCGTAAATTGAAAAGTAAAAGCGTATTGTGAAAAGCGAAAAGCAATGTTCTGTCGTAACGCCAAAGTTTAAATTATTGCGCGGCGCTGTGCATTGCAGTTGGGCGGCGCTCATTCACTTACCACTTACAGTGGCTGCGAATAGTAGGTAGACTCGCACATTCACATGCATGAGTTTATACACTCGGCACGTACTTTCGCAGCTGTTGTGAGACGCAATGGTGCAAGTGGGCTCCATAAGCCAAGTAGCAATCGTCGAATCGTTGCGTGGCAGTCCTGCTCAGAGGGTCTGCACTGAATGGGTTCACTTGGTGCCGGGAAACTGGGTTAACGTTTGTGGACATTTGCGAACGGGCTGTTAACTACATTGAGGCTTATATACATAACTATGTGTATGTATATGTGAAATATGTATGCAGTATGTGTGCAACAAGTTAAGAACCATAAAAAATATTAGAAAGTACAAATTGCATTAACAATAAAAAAACTGTAAGCGCAAAAACGACGAGTTTCATTTGTTCTTTATGACATTGAACAGCATTTTTTAAATGAATGTTTTTTTTTTAATCTATTTGTACAACACTGATTACTCAACACGAACAAATAATAAATAATTGTAAAAGCGGATATCTCCAGGATCAACATTGTCACAGATATTTTTTATCTAGAGCGTCACAACTTTTTTACGGAGTTTTAAAGTTTTGAAATTTTAGGAGAAAGTGCGAAGAGTTGATCGAAAATATTATGCATAAAATGACTTCAAATACAATTTAAGCCCTTCGACTCCTATGCTAAAATTTAAAGCGGAATTTTTTCGTAGTACATTTTAACTCTCTACCTCCTACCTAAACACGCATTTTTAACCCTTTCTCAAAACAAGACATAAAGAAGTGCATTAGTTTATCACGGAAATGTTTCACAGACATTTTCTGATGACAATTTTACTTGGAGTCACCAAAGATGAAAAACTCCTACGAATAGCTCGTAACGGCATTTAACGCTTGTTTAATTCATCAGCGAAGGTGGATTTTTTAATTTTGAGTGAATAAAATCAGCGATAAATGATTAATCTTTTGTGTTCAATTTTAGACCAATATGGTCAAATTTATGCCATTACCTTGAAGGTAGCCTTCGTAGCTGTGGAGATCATTATATGAGAAATACCATCTGTCACCTTGTATGTATGCACTTGTATGTGCAGAGCGGTCAGTGTCGATAAAGAGTGTAGTGAGAGTCGTAGTCGATGTCAGACAGTTGCGAAGCGAACACGTAAATAAAGAGGCAAGCGGTCAAAATCAAGAATTAATTAATGTGTATTAATTATTGGATAGGTAGGTTGTTACAGTACCTAAATCTCGTTTTTTTGGAAATTAAAATGTGCAAGTCCTTATTGACACATTAGTTAAGTTTTAAGATATGTCAACAGCGAAGTAAATATGCCAAAACTGGCATTGGTATCGAAAGTTTATTATTTTTGGTCGTAATTGTACTCTGAACTTTTGGTCTTACGTGTGCGATTTTTGCTGCCTACCGGTACTTAAAACATTCATGATTCAGCAAAATTTGATGATATTAGTTCAAGCGCATGCAAAAGTGTGTTGATATTCATCTTGGATTGTAATAGAAAAGCATGGCTAGCAGAAGGCTTTAGAGCCCGATTACTACGCATACCATTTTTTTACAGTTGGATCCATACTGACGAAAGGAATATACGCAGCTTTGTTCTGCCCCCAGCTTGATATCCGAAAGTCTTTCAGGCTTTTTAATCACGGTAACATACTTCACGTGAAAAGCTATGCCGCAAAAAAAGCAGCTGAATTAGCGAAGGAACTTACTCCTCTCGACACTAGCACAAATATCTTCATCGATAGTCAAGCTGCTAGTACAGCGATATTGGCTTCTTAAGCTAACTCGGTATGCGTGCAACAATACAGATTCAAAATGGACGAGCTCTGCGAGAATAGACAGGTCGCAATTTAAAGGGTACCAGCGCATAAGGGAAATGAGGGAGTCCATGAGCTTGCTCAGGAAGGCACCCGCTTTTCTAGGATGAGTATGTCGAATATACAGGGTGGGCCATATAGCGTTTGCTTTTTGAACCACCTATTTTTTTGCGAATGGTAACACAAATGACATGTCAAATGTGTTCATAATTTACTTAAAGGTTTGACATTTACGAAATGGGACGCTATACGCTTGAACAAAATTGGGAAATATTGAAAGTGGTGAGTCTTCTTCTTCTTTTCTAATTTTCACATCGGTGGCTACGTCAATAAGCAAAACTGTCGGATTTGGGGCTCAGAAAATCCACACTATACTGTAGAGAAGCAAATGCATCCACAACGAGTCACTGTTTGGGCGAGGAGCCGCGGTTACAGTAAATGGCGAGCGTTACCGTGACATGCTCAACGAGTTGTTTCCAAAAATTAAAGAGGATGACACGGACGACATTTGGTTTCAACAGGACGGTACAACTTGTCACACTGCCAAAGTTACACTCGAACTTTTGGCTACGGTTTTTGAAAACTGAATAATCAGCCAAAATTCCGATATCAATTGGCCGCCTCGGAGCTGTGATTTAAGCCCGTTGGACTATTTTTTGTGAGGAGCCGTTAAAGACAAATGCTATGCGAACCATCCAGAGACGATTGATGCTTTAAAACACGAAATCGAAGTTGCCATTCATGAAATTGGAGCCCAAACAATCGAAAGTTTACTTGAAAATTGGGTTGATCGAACGGCCTACTGTAAAGCCAGTCGAGGCGGTCATTTGAACGATATTATTTTATATTTAAATTTTGTATGGCCCACCCTATATATCCCTCACTCTCAGTTTCGAAAACGGAACTAGACCAGTCACCCTGGAAACACATTCTACATATATAGCATGGACCTCCCACAGGATTTCCAAAATAATGCTAAGAACTTGCAACACGAAAACAAGCAACTTTATTTTATCACTCACAGAAAGGCATGTAAAATATTGGTTGAAGTACTGACCGTACATTGTCTCACTCATATCAGGCAGCTTAAATGGGATTGGTCCAGAACGACGCGTGTAACTTATGCGAAGAAGAAAGGGGTACGTCGAAGCACCTCCTCCGCCACTGTCCTGCTGTAAGCAGAACTCGTTACAACTGCTTCCTTCATCGCTGAAGGATATTGTTGACAAAAGTTTAAGCTGTAACAGTGCGAACCCTTGTGGTCTATGCCAGATCTATTGAGATCAGCCAGATATACCTAACCAAACAAAAACCCTCTTCCATTTGAAATATTTATTTTTTCTTGCCTATCTGAAACCATCAGTACTAATCCTCAGTCAAGGACCCCTTAAAGCTATTGTTAACAATCTCATAGCCGCAATAGGTTGAGTAGAAGTGGTTTTGGCAGTTCAGCTGAAAATAAGCGCCTGAATGTCACTAAATCTGTTAGTAGTAGCTTTCGAGCTGGTCTTTAAAAGTTTACTTATTAAGTTGGGCATATACTGTATATACACACTGGCGGATCAAATACTTACAAAGAAGGGGGCTTGGTCAGAATTTGGCATTATTTATGTCAAACTATTTAAAAATCTGCCTCACATACAAACTGTTTCCCTATTTGTCAAACTTACGTACGCCGTTTGGTTGAGAGTGTAAGCCTCACGCTCCAAGAACATCCCACGATCCCACGATCTAAATAATTCAGTATTTCACGCAACCGTCTGACAGGAATCCTGAGATAAATTATCGGATTATGGGAATGCGAGACTTAATTGAAGCCCAACGACCATGAAGACTTCGATCTCGTTTCCATGAATGGGGTTTGTCCTTCGATAACAAACCCAACGAAACCGGTGTCAATATAGATTACCAAAATGTTCCACATAGAATGGAAATTAATTTAGCTATTCCTCGGCATCCGTCCTCTTGTGCAGGTAAATATTAGTATCTCAATTGGAATATGAACAATATGAACAACGGAGTCCATTTTTGCGGCAAAAAACTTCACATAATCGCGGAGAGTAACTGCGACTTCCCCGTCATATAAGATTCAGTAAGGAAAATAGATTAGCTGGTTTGGTCATCCGAGGCAACACTGTAAGACTAACTTCGGCCGCTACGTCAGCGAGTACTCGGCAACAGGAATCCTGTTCGTTCATTTCACACGTCTTCAAACGGTAACGGTAGTAACATGACAGACAGGCATTAAACGACATACTTTGGGAGTCTCTTACGCCCTTCCTCAACTCTCGACCACCGAATGCCGTCATCGTAGCCCAACCACCACCTATCACAGATAAAGAACTTCAGCTTTTCGTAAGACCCGCGAAACTTTGGCTAAATTACGTTCTGGATATTGTAGCAGGCTATACTCCTACTTAAGAGATGACCCTGGCATCATCATCAACAGGCAGGATTACAGTTCGGGGTGAGATTTATTCACAATTTTCTTTCAAGTGTCACGATTTTCGGCCGCTTCACTCTTTTCCCTCTTCAGGTCAATGATGACTTGCACTAGCCAGTGTACTTTTAGGGGTGCCCGTGCTTTCGAAACCAGAGGACTATAAATGGTAAAGGTGTTTTGCGTGCGGTTATTTCTCATTCGTTCAATATGAGCCAACCAACCTATCCTTTGTCATTCAATATGTTTAAAAACATTTTCTTTTTTGCATGAGGATAACAGTTCGTCGCTGTACCGTATTCTGTATGTGGTCCAAAGACCTTTCGAAGTATTTTACGTTCGAAAATGTTTAAGCAACACAATATTTCCAGAGCTTTCTGTTAGATGAGATAGACTGTGATGACCGCACTGGTAACGCTTAAGAACTGCTACAACAACAACAGCACCAAAGCGGAGATTGTGTTGATATTTTTCTAAAATCACCAACCCAATCTCAGCTTTTTCGTAAGCAAACCGCCATCACATCCTCTGTTACGTCAGCAAAATAGATGATTCCTTCAAAATTCTTAAGAGGGGGTTAACGGTCTGATGTTGGGCATACCTTCTTAAATCTCTCCAGGATGGGCCCTTAACCTCCGAAATCCCTCTCTACATTGAAGCTGTCCCTGTATAAACATGCAAACACATTCAATGAGCGACTGTGCGCGGTTATCACTTCGCTTTGTGTATACTCTTGTTTGGTTGTATGTGTGCGGTCATTCTTTTCCCCTATTCACTACTTTCCACTGAGTTTGGGTCACATAATTTTAAGCGTAGTATTTATTTTGCGCTCTTTGAAGCGACCCGCTGATAGAAATACAGTTTATGTTCAATAGATACTGTCCGCAGGGATTGGAAAAAATCAAAGGGGAGAATAAATGCGGTCTTAGAGTAGGTTAACTACATACAAACGTACCTACTGGCGTAGACAGGTCGCAGAAATGTGAACGAAGGTGGGGTAGTGGTGTAAGGTTTGGCAAATTTCCTTTGGGGATTAATAAATTTGCAGTTGTCATTACTAATGGTGTCACTGTCCCTTTTTAATAAAGCCACTACTTTCAATTTACTTCGGGATGTACTGCCTTGTTGGCTATACTGCAGGTTCAGGAGCTTTTATTACACATATTTAAACGTGTTTGCAATTTTTTTCAATTCTTTATACACATTTTTCGCTTTAAAGCAAATAAATTTTACTACATGTAATGAAAATATTATGGAGTGTAAATTTACTATATTCTATAGGTTTTGAATAATGACGACAAAAAACCTTTTTAAAACCCTTTTTGGATCACCCAATATGCATTATTGCCATACGCATAGGTTGGATTAGGTTGGTTGGCCGGCTCTTAAAAGGAGTTAGCTGTAGATGTCCATTGTGTTGCCCAGAAAATATATTTCTGTTCCATCCCTACAGGCACTTAAACCATCCTTGCCTTCTTGCGAGACTATACCTAGAATATCCAGATCTACCATGAAGTACTACTCCAAAAATCTGAAAAGCATCTTTCGCAGTCCGGTGAATTAAAGATATGCGCAACTCTATATATTTCACCGACTTCCTTATCTCTACATTTTTCGCGGCATTTCTTACTCCAATAAGTTCCGTGTGGCGGTCGGCACAAGCCGAATGGGTTGGTGAGTGACTATCATTCGGGAGCGCGCTGCTTCGACTCTCGAAGCATGAAACATCAAATGGTGGAACAAGTTTTGCTAATAGCGGTCGCCCCTTGGCAGGCAATGGCAAACCTTCGAGTGTATTTTTGTCATGGAAAAATAAGAAGCTAATCATAAAAAAATATCTGCCATTCGGAGTCGGCTTGAAACTGTAGGTCCCTCCATTTATGGACGCACACCACGAATAGGAGGAGGAGGTCGGCCAAACACCCAAAAAGGGTATAAGCTTTAGTTTTAAGTATATATAAATATATTCTATAATTGTCCGAGTTTAGGCCAGTTGATCAGCTCTTCATAGTATTCTTCTCAACTTGCTAAAAGAGAAACTCTAGAGAGTCTTGCATGCTAATATTTAATCCTTCAACGGAGTCTCAAACTGACTTCCGCAGTAATCTGCTTTCAACAAACACCCATAAACTTTGTCCTGCCATAAGTTCTGTTACAAGTTAAGTCCGTTATAGATTTGAGATTATAATCCTTTTTTTAATAAAGCTAGTTTAAATAGACAAGCTAGGCTAAAATGAAAAAAAATAAAGTTTTAAATTTTTATTCGAAGTGGTCACCACTGTTGAAGAGAGTACTGCTTAACTGCCTCTTCATGCCTCTTGGTATACTTTTGCCCCGGTCTTAACCTCTTTTTCGCAGAAATGAAAAGATGTAACGCCCCACCAAACCACTGCAGAGTCTGAACGGTGGCCGCACTGAACCCCCCGGAACTTCATTTTCTGCGCATCTTTAGAAGTTTTAGCATAGATTTTGTCGTTTTGTTTACTAAGAACTTATTCAATAGTGAACATTTTCTCATCTGTAAAAAGAATATTTTCCTGGCTTTTGATCGCGTGCCACCGAAGAACTCCTTTCATTTGTCGAGTCTAATTTCCTTCAAGCGCGTTGTCAAAAGGTGACTAGTTGAGTGACGGAAGGCTTTCATGTGGAGATCATCTCCAATTAGTATGGACATGGAATTGGTCGATGTATTAATTTCCCTGGACATGATTTTCTGCTTTCTAAGGAGATTTCTGAGAATTCCGTCTCGAACTGTTTTTATGGCTTCATTGGTTCGACCCACGCGAGGACGGTCACTTCTTTTTCTGTCTGTCACTTCAAACATTTGGGAAAACCGTTGATCGTCCGGTAATCAAACATCCGGGAAATATTAAGTTTTTTCAGCAATTCTTAAATCTCAATTGCCTTTTACCGCATTTTTGTAATGCAATCACTGCAATGCGCCACTCCACTGTTAACAGGCGAAATTTACCACGTAACTAAGTATAATTTGTGAGTAGATAACGCAAAAATAACGGAACTTTTTCTGTTAATTTGTTGTCACCGTATGCATTGTAAAATTTGTCACAGAATTTATGGCAAGAATAAATATTCCGTGTTCTAGTACAGATTGACGCCGTGCTTTTAAAGGGATCAAAGAGGTCTTTGGCATTCTTTTGCACATTTTCAGTTGGTCCTTATTGACCTAAGGTTCTTAATCTCAATCTTAACGTTAGTACCAAATTGAAGTATTGCTTCCCTGGTACCATTGCAGTGCTAATAAAGCGAATCACGATGAATTCCTAGATACTCACAGCATACGCATACAAGAGACAAAGGATGGGGAACTCTCAGAGTATTACTATTAAGAGTTCTCCTTTTCTGCCGAGTATACATTTTTATTTTATTCTCTTTTATCATACTACAGGTAAGGTGTAGTCTGTTAGCAAGTTTATATTGGCTTCTGACTAAACAAGGAAAACATCCACTGGAGTCGACGGTCTACCATCTGATCCATACATCCAGAAAACAAATTTGGTTGAGCGGATTTGTGTAAGAAGATCCTATACTTTTTCTCGTTACCTTCTCCGAAGGAACATTAAGCCAAGCCACTTGCTAACGTGGCGAATAAATGAAACAACTGAATACATTGGTAGCATTTGAAAGTGGTGCCAAAATTTATATTTGATTGGAAGCACTTTATGAGTATTAGTAAGATGGAAACATTTGTTGCTTCAACTCGCTACCTGAGATGCTCGTGCTCAGTCGACACCTTTTGTGTTCTGGTTCTTCTAAATGTTGTTGCTGACTATAGACTAAAAGGTACTAACTACTAAAGGTATAACCTTACTGGCTAGCGGCGAATCTTGCGCGATAACTTTGTTGTTGCTAGCACATGCGAATTGTTCGTGAAATGAGTAGAGCCCAGCTTACTACACTTGAGAAAGGGTTATCAGTGGAAGCTGGGGTATAAAACCTGAACTCGAACTTTGGATGTACACCGCCATATTAAGACCGATTATACCATACGGAGCATTAGTATGGTGGCGTATAATGAGCAACCTGCGCAGGAATAACTGGAACTATGAAATCGTGTTCAGCAGAGGCACTGAATATCATGCTCCACCTGTTACCACTTACACTTACAACTACGAGTAACAGCAACGAATACGGCCTTCAGAATAAAGGGAGACGGTTTTTGGAATGCTACAATAGAATGTTTGGTCATAGTGCAAAGGCTTACTAGCAACTCATCAGATTTTACTAACACTACCCCAGACTTTAGATTAGAGTTTAAGGTAAACTTCCTAATGCGAAAGGAATGGGATTTAAAATCAGTGATCAAAGAGAATACAGCTGCACTTTACACTGACAGATCCAAAATGGAGTGTTGTGTCGGCGCCGGTGTATCTTGGAAAGACCTCGAAGCTTCCAAGTCTTTTCGGCTGACAAATTGAAATAGTATCTTTCCAACAGAAGTTTTCGAAATAAGGGAAGCTTGCGGGATAATTAGAAACTATCCACAACAACTATCGGATGTCTATATTATTTCAGATAGTCAAGCAGCCATCTTAGCTGTAAAGTCACTTGTAACCAATTCAAAAATCTTTAGGCAATGCAATGAAGAACTTAATGCTTTAGCGCGCACGACAGACCTCACTCTCATCTGGGTACCTGACTATAGAAACATAGAAGGAAATGAGAAAGCTGATAAACTGGCACGACAGGGGACCGCGCACAACGAGTCCAGAGCTGTACAAATAGGCTGTCCACAAGGAGTGCGCAAAAGTGAGATTTTCTCACTATTCCAGAAGTAAGCCGTTGAAAGATGGACTAACACGGATACTTGCAAAATAACCAAACCGCATAAGATCACTCAGAATCGCATGGAATACGGGTTGGGAAAATTGTATAAACTGCTAATAACCACAGGAGTATCAGCTTGCAGGTGAGACTTGGCCACATCAATACAAGTAAAATGTTTGAAATCTAAATTTTCTCAGCGCATTCCATAAAAACCGACCCCTTCTGTTTATTATTTCTGGCTAGAACAGTTACCTCTAATGGTTCCGGTAGTGTGAGAAACAAAGCCTTGCCCATTTTAAAAACTTATATCGTTTTTTTTTAATTTTAACATCACACCTCACTCCCCTCACATTTAATTCAAGCTCATATCTTGCCAAAACTTCACATAGAATATTTTGCCGCAAACTTGTAACAGAGTGAAGGTCCTTGCGCGTGCTTGTACAACATTTTATGCAGCATAATAGGACTATGAATAAGTTCGTGCGGTTTTTTTTCGAAATTTGAAACTTTATTGACGTAAAATGGTTACAAATTTAATATTCAAAATATTGTCCATCGCTTACTACTACTTTTTCCCATCTTTCTGGCAATTCACGGATTCCCTTTGTGAAAAATTCGGTCGGTTTTGCCGCAATCCACGAATCGATCCATTTTTTGACTTCATCGTAATTACGGAAGTGCTGGTCAGCCAGGCCATGTTGCATCGATCGGAAGAGATAGTAATCGGATGGCGCAAGGTCTGGACTATACGGCGGGTGGGGTAGGACATCCCATTTGAGCGTTTCTAAGTATGTTTTGACCACTTGTGCAACATGTGGCCGAGCATTGTCATGTTGCAAAATAACTTTGTCGTGTCTATCGGCGTATTGCGGCCGTTTTTCTCGCAGTGCTCGGCTCAAACGCATCAATTGTCGTCGGTAGACATCCCCCGTAATCGTTTCATTCGGTTTCAGTAGCTCATAATACACAACACCCAGCTGGTCCCACCAGATACACAGCATAACCTTCAGGCCATGAATATTCTGCGCCGACGTCGATGTTGAAGCATGGCCAGGGTATCCATACGTTGCCCGACGTTTTGGATTGT
This sequence comes from Anastrepha ludens, assembly GCF_028408465.1. Classification (NCBI taxonomy): domain Eukaryota; kingdom Metazoa; phylum Arthropoda; class Insecta; order Diptera; family Tephritidae; genus Anastrepha; species Anastrepha ludens. Next base: position 104,784,433 of record NC_071500.1, on the reverse strand, counting down.
CGTAATGGACCCACTTTTCATCGCCAGTCACAATTCGATGCAAAAAACCCTTTCTTTTGTGCCGTTGAAGCAGTTGTTCGCATGCCATAAAACGGCGTTCAACGTCTCTTGGCTTCAATTCATACGGCACCCAATGGCCTACCTTTCGGATCATTCCCATGGCTTTTAAACGTTTGGAAATGGTTGATTGATCAACTCCCAAAGTTTTTGCAACCTCTTCTTGCGTTTGAGCCGGATCTTGATCGAGCAATTCCTCCAATTCGGTATCCATGAACTTTGGCGGCGCACCCTCGCGTTCTTCGTCTTCCAAGCCAAAATCACCACTTTTAAAGCGTGCAAACCACTTCTGGCACGTTCGCTCAGATAGAGCATGCTCACCATAAACTTCCACCAAGATACGATGACTTTCGGCTGCTTTTTTCTTCATATTAAAATAATGAAGAAGAATTCCCCGCAAAAACACATTATTTGGCACGAAATTCGACATTTTCAAGTGTGGTAAAAATATTGTTGTTTACGCTTCAAATAAAAAACTTATACTGACGTTTGTGCCTTACGACAGTAGCTCTCCAATGAATGTTTGGAAATGTGGATCGATGGAATAATAATCAAGTTACGCCATCTGTTGTAAAACCGCACGAACTTATTCATAGTCCTATTACAAGCACAACTGCACATTGGTATGTATGTGCGTACCTGGCGAGCGCATTCACACAGCTATCTCGTATGTGGCGTGCAACGTGCTCAAGCTCTGTAATTAGCGCGCTCAACGCTTTGAGGCACCCGCCGGCGTCAACGTCATTATAAACAAAATTATCAACATTTTTCATCATTTTCGCTACTAAAAACAGCAACAACCAAAGTACGCTACAAAATGCGCCACTTAGACATTTGTGGCGTTCTCGGCTAGAGCTTGCGTTATCCAGCGAATACTTTGTTCTCGGCTGGCTGCGTGTTATGTATACGAGAGTAGGCACGTGTATGTGTGTGTATGTGCGGGCGAGTGTGATATGCCGGCTGCGCGTTTTGCAGGGATCTCATAATTATCCACTTTAATTTAGTATTTCCGCTGCTTTTGTTTGTTGCAAAGTAAAGTGTTGCAACCTAGCCGCAACGTCAAGTATGTACACCTGTGTGCGCAATAATAGCAGTGAGAATATTATTGCAAAGTTTTATTATTTATTATATATCTTGATGTTATTTCACAAATGAAGAGACCTGCCGTTCCAAACCCACTCCAAACGGCGGATATTTTTTATGAGGAGTTTTTTCATGGCAGAAATACAATCGGAGGTTTGCCATTGCCTGCTGAAGGGCGACCGCTATTAGAAAAAACGTTTTCTTCATTTTGTTGTTTCACGGTGATTCGAACCTACGTTCTCCGGATTCGGAATGGTAGTCGGGCACCATTATTATAGTTATACTACAACAAAAACGACATAAACCTAAGTTTAAAATTTTATATATTATAAGAATTAAAAAAATCCTTCCTTCTCTGTATATCGTACAGATCTCTTCATTCGCAAAATGGGTTTTTTAAGGGTTTTGCTAGGGCTATCTTTTCAAGCCGGCTGAATTGAAAGGGGGGGAAAGTCTGTTCGGACATAGGTAGCTCTGTTTTCACCGACGGTTCCAAGATGGAATCTGGAGTTGCAGTGGGGGGTTTCTCTAAATCAGTTGATATTTCAATCTCTTTTAAACTGCCGAAAACTAGTAGTATTTTTCAAGCCGAGGTCTTAGCGATGCTGCAGGCAAAATGCTTAGAAATCGCTGTTGGGAGGGAGACATAAATATCTTTGCCGATAGTCAAACCGCGACCAAGGCCCTGTCGTCGCCAGGTTTCAGCTCTCTTATTTCTCTTATCTGGATTCTAGGGCATATTAACAAAGAAGGAAATGAAATTCCCGATGAGCTCGCCATTAAGAGATCCACGGAACCAGTTTCAGTTGTCGCCATCTCAAACATCGGTGTCGACATGATCGTTGTTAAAGGGAAACTGCACAATTTCTTTCTTAAAAAATCGAAAAACAGATGGAGTTCTCTCTTGTCGTGTTCTATCCCAAAACAGGCTTAAAGTGCTGGAGTTCCCCCGCCATTCAATTTCCGAATTCATAGCAGTGTTCAGTAGTCACAGTGTAATCGGAAATCAAGCGGCGAAGCTTGACACAACTGCCATTGCAGAAGCTGTGGGGATCTTGCAGAGCAAGATACTGTTGAACACTTTCTTTGAAAATGTCTGGGTGTGGCGGATAGGTGCTTTAGGTGCTTTAGGTTCCTTAATGGGCCTTTTGGGGATAGCCTGAAGAAGTTTTGCAGCCAAAATCCCTCAACTTCCTGCCACTGGATTTCTGTAGATGATTTTTCTTCTCTTAAGTTTTGAAAATGTTTGCAGGTAGTGATCTACATTAAGGTATCAAAACGCCACTGTAGTGTTACTTGTAGTGTACCAGGGGTACTCTTGCCATCTAACCTAATGACCCACTTAAAAATTCAAGATATTTTCATCAAAATTTTATATTTTTTAGTCAGGATTTATAGAAAAATTTTGGTATTTTTCTAAAACTTCTTACTCTCATGAAATTTTTTTGAATTTTTTTAAATTTGCACAAAGTTTACAACTTTAAGGTATATGGTTTTTGTTGTATTATGAAATATGTATATACTTTTATAAAAAATTAAATAAAAAATGGGTAAAATAGTCAAAATTTTGCAGTAGTCGCTCTGCTATTATTCCGAACACAGTTGTGTGTGTGCGTGGGTAAAGACTTGCAGACTTACATCTCTTTCTAATGAGTGTTTTTGTGCACTAATTGGCGCAATGATGATGATGTTATCACTAACAGATACCCACACAGACCTACACACACACACACACACATATACATATATACAACCGCCAACACGCTCGCTGCATTAATGTACTGCAAGATTTGCAATTAGTCAAGACGCGCACTTTGCCTACTCCTGAAGGCCTTGCGCCATCAACGTGTGTGTGCCTGTGTATAAGGTGTGCATGGGTGGTTGTCGTAAATTTATAATGAGCATACAAATAGATTCATATTTTCATATTTTAGAATCTATCAAATATGCATCTGTATATGGACGACTATTTACTGATTTTTCGCTAAGTACCGATTTACACACAGAGACATCTGGAAGGGAGACACTGGAAATTCTCCTCACGGTAACACGGCCGACATTCGTTGCTTTTGATGTTTACTTCTTTAAGTTCAATAATACGAAAAAAGCATTAAGCCTGTCGCCAGTACGGGAAACAAACATCCCTCTCTCTTCCACGTCCTTCCTTCTTCCACGGACAAAATTTTTCCCTTCCAATGTTTCCCTGTGTAAATCGGTACCAGGACGCAAAAAACACTATTTGTTCGGAATAACTTTTCGTGTTGTTTTTGTTGTTGTAGCAATTTAGGAGTTGGTTTCTGTAACCATTGATTGATAAAGGTTGTGTCTCGCATCACATCTACAGGTAAAATCTGCCTAACTGTTGAGAAAAAGTGAGAACTTCGAGATGTCGATGCTGCAGGTTGTTCACCTAAACTTTGCGCTACAACAGCAATATTATCAATAGTACGTACAGCTTTTGGTTTGCCCGTTATTTTTCTATACTCGACCGAATCATTTTCTTGACATTTTTTCTTTAACCTTCGAAGTACCGACTTGTTCGGATGATTATTTCCACCAAAAAATCCACGAATTTTGCGGTATGTTGCTCTTATTCAGGGGAAACTGCCGCTGCACGTGCCGCACTCAAATTGAGTCGTTCGGGCCATGAGCTAAACTCAAGCTACGGGCACTCCAGTAGTCTGGAAAACTTTTAGTTCATCCTCATTGCGTGGGATCAATATACACCTTTGCTGGGCCCGAGTGGTACTTTTTCCATTCATATTCCCTGAAGGGAGTATTAAACTGGGTGAAATATTTGATCACGGAGCAATGCAAACATGTTTACGGATTGCTCAAAGTTGGACAGAAGAGCTTGTGGGACAGTATTCTGCGAGAAGCTCCCCATTTAGCTTAAATTTCGGCTTCCGGGCCACTATAGTGGTTTCCAAGCGGAGGTAGCCGCAATTGAGATACCAGTGGATCGGTTGCTTACTTGTGTAGTTACTGTAAAGGACGCAAATATCTACTCCGACAGCCAAGCAGCAGTTATTACCTTGGGCTCGTTGTTTGTGCGTTGTGGGAAAGCCTGACTTCTTTCTCTACTGTATCCGAAAACTCATAGCGGTCGATATTAGGCTCATCTGGGTTCCCGGTCACAGCGGCATAGAGAGCAATTGCTGGGCTGATGAGCTGTCTAGATACGGGACCCTAGAGACGGTATTAGCGCAAAACGAAAAGATGGGTCTCGCGTCAACTCAGCGAGCGGTGGGCTAGTGCGCAAACGTACAAAGCCGCGAGATCCATCTGGGCACGGGTAGAGTCAGGCCGCTCGATGGAATTTATATGGTTAACAAAGCATGAGCTTTCGAATTGGTAGTTATCTTTACCGATAGTTGGATGAGGATAATGTGAAATCAATTTAGTTATTTCTTTCCAGCTGTCCTGCTCTCGTTGGGCAAAGATTTAGGAGTCAGGGCTCTCACTTCTTTGCTACACCTTCGGAAATTGTGGGTTTAAATATCACTCATCTGGTGAATTTCTTCAGTAGCTTGAAGCAGTTAGTACAAACGTAATAAGCCACTGTAGTTGGTCATCACCCTCTACAGGGTTTGATTGAAAAGTAATGAGCCTTATTTTTTAAGCAGTTTTATTAAACCTTTTGGCTTATACCACTAATATTCTTCAAAATAGGACCCTTGAGCGTCAATACACCGCTGGTAGCGGTCCTTCCACTGCAGGAAACATTTTTTAAACTCATCCGCCGGAATCGCGTTCAATTCCGCTGTCACAGTTTTTTGGATCGCCTCGATGGAGTCGAAGCGCTTCCCCTTCAGCTTTCTTTTCAGGCGCGAGAACAAGAAGAAGTCCGGAGGGGACAGGTCTGGGCTCTAGGAAGGGTGAAGAAGCACCGGCACCCCGATCTTGGCCAAGGCAGAGGTGCAGAGGAAGGCGGTGTGCGCCGGCGCATTGTCGTGATGAAGGGTCCAATTGTTGACGAGGTCGGGCCGAGCCCGGGCGACGCGGTTTTTCAGCCGAAGGAGCACTTCTTTGTAAAATTCCGCGTTTGCAGTGCTTCTTGGAAGTACAAACTCCTTGTGGAGGATGCCTCGAGAGTCCAGAGCTTCCAAAACGCGACGTCCTCCCGGACTTCCTTGAACGACTTGTGCCACCGTTTTACCTGGGCACTGGACAGAGATTGGTCCCCGTAAGCCTCCTTGAGTAGCCCAATGGTTTCGGTGCTCGAGTTGTTTAGCTTTACGCAAAATTTGATCGAGTAACGTTGCTCCAACGATCGGCGCATTTTCGCCACTGCAAAATCCTAACACACTTTTAAAACAGCTTTCACGCGCGGAGCAATGTTGACTGCACCGCTGTTGCCAGCGAACTGGGACCGGTTTCTAGTGGAAGGGGAAGGTCCAACTATCATTTTCCCCCACCAGCCGATTCGGTTGATCGCTTGGCAGACGCTCCGCGCGGGAAGGCTCATTACTTTTCAATCAAACCCTGTATTCCAAAGTCTCTTCTTTCTTCTTCCACATTCTTGGCTCCTTTCCTCTTTCCTTCCTTTTATGGTACCACAAAGGATGAATTCTGATTATTTGTCCAAGTGGGCCCTCTCACAGCTATTTATCCTATCCTATCCTGTAAAATGTCACATCCGTCTTTTTGACAAATGTCAAAGATGACAAACAAAAAGGGGCCGTTTAGGATTTCTTAACTACTTTTTTCTTCTTCGTCCACCAAATAAAACTCTTTATTAAAAAAAACATGCTTAGCCTATGGAATGAAAATTATTTATATTGCACATCATTTAATTTCACAACTTTTATTTGAATGCTAAACGGAGACAGGAAATTCCGAACTAATTTTAAACAAGCGAAAAATGAATGAAAAAAATGCTATAGTAAAAAAAACTCGACGCTATTATTGCGGAAATCTACCTAAAATCTTAACTAAAAATATGTTCGAGGGTGGTGAAAAAGAGGAAGATTTGAGTGCAATGGGCTCTGATGATAAGAGGTAAGAGCTTTCATCATAACCAGCTACAAAAAAACTTAACTACAGTCCATAAATTATTTGCCATTAAAAAAGTTGTAAAAATAGAGCGCGCATTAGCCGAACTGCAAATATATTTTGAAGGTCTAATTTATTTCCTGCTCAATCAAGCGATGTCTTATGCAACGATAAAATTTCCTTTTAAAGGCAATAAGAGAGCAGTTTTACTCGTAATTAAGCTTCTGCAGTGAATTTTAAGTTGGTGGAATGAAAGTTTTGTCTGAGAAGACCCCTTGTAATATTTTCTGAAGAATATTTTAATCCTCTTTAGGGAATCCCGGTCTTCAGGGTATATCTCTAATTAATGGAGGAAGGCTAGGGTGGTATTTATTCCCAAATCAGGGAAACCGGGTCTTAACACTGCGAAAGATTTCCGACCAATTAGTCTCTCTTCGTTTTTACTCAAAAAATTAGAAAGGCTGATTGATCTACACGTCAAGAGCACTGATGATGCAGTTTCTCTCGACTATCAGCGGGCTCATGCAATCAGCGTTAAGGGAACTCACCAAGTGGCGATCTCAAACGGTCTCATGGTTAATCCAGCCAAGACCGAACTAGTTTTGTTCACTAGAAGATATAAGATACCGAGTTTTCAGTTACCACCTATAGATTACAGATACCTTATCGAACGAAGCCAGGTATCTTGGCGTTATTCTAGACTCAAAACTTTCTTGGAAAAGGAACACCGAGGAAGGGAAGTGATCCTACATATTCCCCATTGATATATATGTTAAAGGGATAGCGATCAAATATGCTTCCTTCATAGCGGAAATTCTCAATATTATAGCTTCTACATGCGCTCCTGTACCTCAAACTTTAAACTCATTTATCGCGAAACGACTTTTTTCGACCTGGTGTTGTCAAAAAACAGAAAAACCTATTCAACTGAATCATCTGAAATTTTAATATGTTGTTCACAACATCAATGGCTATCGCCCGTACTGGAATCATATTATTATTAAAAAAAAAACGATTTTTAGAGTGTCAAATTCAAAATCGCGCCATTTTGTCAATTTTTTTTCATATTAATACATAGGGGCATAGCTACAGTGATACTGATTATTAATTTTTTGGTTTTCGTGTTTCAGATAAATAGAAGAGCTAACATTAAGGGCACCGTCCAGGTCCAATTTTTCGGGAGGGATTGGCCCATTAGTAAAATAAATGTTTAATTTTTTTTATTTTGTATGTAAAAGAAGTTAAATAAGAATCCTAAAAAAATGTTAATATAATTTTCATATTTTTTTCTGCAAAACAAAATTTCGGAAAATTTGGAAAAGGGTGGTTAAATTTCAAGGGCCGATGTTGAATGTGAACCACACCTAAACGTCCACGACACCGTTGGACTTCTTTCTTTGGGGTTATTTGAAAGAAGAGGTATACGTCGATAAGCCAGCAATAATTCAAGAGCTGAAGGATGAGATAATTCGGCACATTAACGGCATAGAACCTCAATTATGCCTCAGCGTCATCGAAAATTTGGGCCATCGGATGGAGGTGTGCCGCCGAGATTGCGGCGATCATTTGGCCGATATTTTGTTTTATGCATAATTGAGCCATACAAATATTATTATAATAAAGTGAAATGACAATATTTAAAAAAAAGATTGTACTTTATTCAAAATCAACACCGGCCCTTAAAACTTAACCACCTTTTAGATAAGGAACTATTTGCATTTGGTGGTCTTTGGAGGTATGTCGCCGACCGCGGCGGCCATTTGGCCAATCTTTTATTCTATGTGCAATCGAGTTATACCAGTATTATCATAATAAAGAAAAATGGCAGTAATTTCTTGAAAAAATTGTGTTTTATTCAAAATTAACACCGGCCCTTAAAACTTAACCACTTAGACTCTAGCAGGAAAACTTTAGTAAGCCGTCAAAAAAAAAGAATCGAATCAGGATTTGCAAAACCATTGAGTGTTTTGGTTTCCGAATAGAAATACTCCTATTTGTGGAGCACGTCTTGATGTTGTTCCACAAATGGTTAGGTATGATTTCAGAAAATATTAGAAGTTTTTGGACTGCTTTGAGTCGCCTTAATTTTTTTTCAAATTTTACTTCAATTTTAAACAATTTTTTTTTTTGCTTCATAATTATTTTTGTAAATTATAAAATTTAAATGGCCTCCGCACTGACACCTTAACAAATTTCTAGGGCTACGTATAAAATAAAATATGAAAAATGGAATAAACTCGATGTATTCATGTTTAGTCTAAATTTATTAAAAAGGAGCAGCTGTGGAAGAACATTTCGCACGCATATCATCCCTGGCGGTTTATTATAATTAATGCTTATAAAATTTGGCTTACTGCTTACTTTGTCAATTCCACCCAAATTCGAGTCTTTCGTTTAATATTTAAGTGCAGAAATTTATGGAGTATATTTATAAGTCCCATTATATGGCCCACCCTAAGCTCGCTAAATTACCAAGAAATTAAATAATGGCTTTGAAATTCCTTTTAAATTTTCTCTTCCAAACATTTACATATTATTTATGGCAGGCCATACCGCCAAAGTCACCTCAATTGCGCCGCGTAATTAAAGCAATTTAGACAAATTATCTGAAGCAATTATTTGCTGTTCACACCTCAACAATTTCTCAGCTGGAATTGCAATTGTCACATTCTCTATGACGTTTTCTCTTTTTTGATACCAGTCTTCCTCTTTTCGGATTTCCACAGCCGCCAAAGACGACGACAAGGCAGCTCCCAACAAACTAGTGGAAAGTCAACGAATTACAAACAATTTCAATCGCATTTGTGCATTGCACTGAAACCGATCAAGCAGCGGAAAATTATTTCCAAGAAAATATTTACCAAGCAGCATTCAAAGAAGCTACGAATACTACAACCGCAGAATGCAGGCGTAGCAGTGAGCACAAAAAGAAAAAAAAAAGAAAACAAAAACAAAAATAAATATGCGTGAAGAGTAGAAACAAATATAAGTACGAGTGCATGCCCATAATGAATAAAAAAAAAAATACTTCACCCAGCCTAGACGGAAAAACGTAGGTTGTATGGGAGTAACAAAAAACAGCTGGCATTCGCTGGGAAGGTATGCCAAGTGTAATACGCAGCGAAGGGTGTAATTTTTTCCAGTTTTTCTTACGGCAGTTTCCATGCAATCGGGTTTTGTGCACTTCTTTGGCTTTTATTTTTCTACAAAGTACTTATTATATGCGGAAATGTAGCATTTGTGGAATTGATGATTTGTAAACAATTTTGTTGTGCACTTAGGCAGCGCTCAAAGAAGTTTGATGGTGGGGGAAGAGGAGGAAAATATGGCAATTTTTTGTAGTTATTATTACTGCTCTTTGCGCAAAACAATACAAAAGTGGGATCAGGATGAAATGTGGGTAAGCCAGTCAGAGAATTTAAAAACAAATTTTACGGCGCATTGTTTTTATTTATTTATTTAATTATTTATTAATCAACAAACGGGCTGCTGTCAAACAGTGTGACAGATACATACAGAAAAAAGACCTTATAACAAGAGTCTTATGAGTAACTTCTTAAACGTAGACTTTGAGTATGTATGCAATTTACATAAAGAGGGATTGCCTAGTATAGAACGCGGCAGAATTGCAAAGTAATTTGTGACAAACCAGAACGGGAAATTGTCGAACTTTGTTCTAAAATTTTGTAGAAAAGACGTTCGGTTGATGGCCGATATTATTACAGGTATGACAAATGGGCGGGCCGCCGTAGCCGAATGGGTTGGTGCGTGATTACCATTCGGAATTCACAGAGAGACGTCGGTTCGAATCTCGGTGAAAGCAAAATTAATAAAAACATTTTTCTAATAGCGGTCGCCCCTCGGCAGGCAATGGCAAACCTCCGAGTGTATTTCTGCCATGAAAAAGCTCCTCATAAAAATATCTGCCGTTCGGAGTCGGCTTGAAACTGTAGGTCCCTCCATTTGTTGAACAACATCAACACGCACACCACAAATAGGAGGAGGAGCTCGGCCAAGCACCTAACAGAAGTGTACGCGCCAATTATTTTTTTTTTTTTTTTTATGACAAATGGGTTCAGCATATGACTATCACCGAAATCATTGAAGACCCAATTTACCAGTCTTGCTTAGAGGAGGCGGATAGCACTGAAAATTTTCTCTGTGAGTGTTCTGCCTTTGCTAGAGCAAGGCTACGCATTTTGGGTTCCAATGTCATGAGAATGCCTAATACTCATTCCCTCAAATTCGAGGATATTTTCAGGGAGGAACACAGGACTCACAGAACTAAATATCTCTGTCTATGTCTCTATTCTATCCTATATCTTTCTTTCTGTTACTCCTCTCTTTTTCTCATTGACTATTTACCCTTTTACTTTCTAGAGTTTTGAATATCTACAATTGGTTTTTTAGTCCAAGTCTTTTGGGAGTTACCAATCTCACGCAGTTTTCATTTTCAAGAACAATCAGAGTCTAAGGAAAAAAAAATAAGCATTAAATTGAGCCAGAGTCCTCCTAAAGGAGCATTCATCCCATAGATAGTGTTAGCTATACCCATAAAAAATAATAAATACAACGGAAAATCCGATATTTATTAGTAAGCAACGAGAGGGAAAGCGCAAAGAAAGCACAAACAAGGCAAAGCGCTTAGAGAAAAAGCTCTCTGTACAGACTCTAACATATATTGATATTGACTGCATCAACTGTGCTCCAAATGAATACCGCGTATTCTAACCTGGACCGCACTAAGGACGAGTACAACAGTTTGAGAGTATAGGGATCAGCAATCGAAGAACAATTTCTAAGGCCAATATTGCGAACGATTTAGAAACTTTATAATTTATGTGATTGATGAAATTGAGCTCTAAGGCAAAGTATACACCCAGGTTCTTTAATTCATCCATTGTCTTTAGGGGCGAATTCGAGAGGCAGTAAGATGTCGGAACAATATTGTAAATTTTCGCATAAGAAGTGGCATTTACTAAAGTTAAGAAATAAATTATTAAGCACACACCAACTATAGAAGTTAATCAATTCACATTGGAGAATGCATGAGTCTTCTGAACATTTAATTTCATAACAGAATGTCAGATCATCGGAGTATAGAAGAGAATTACACTTGGAAAACAAAAGGAAGTATCGTTAAGCTGGGTTAGGTTAGGTTGACCTGGCTGGCTGAAAGCCATCACATAGACCTATTGGTCCTTAGTGGTACCAGATGGAGCTTGACCTTACGTTTCCTTGTTTTATTGTAATAAGCCTTCGTCTTTTGCGAATCTAAGCTTTGGAGTATAACCCCGAGAGACATTCTAACCTCTTATATTGTAGAGCTCCCAAGCATTTCATTTGGGTTCTAGCTAATGCAGGACAAGTACATAGAAGGTGTTCAAGAATTTCCCTCTCTTCTAGTTCATTGCAAAATCTGCAGTTATCGTTGTTTGTAATACCCATCTTGTATGCGTGTGCCGCTAACAAATTGTGACCTGTCAGTATACCTACGATAGTTCTGGTTTCTTGGACAGGGCTTGTACGAATCTGGCGTATTTTCTTGCATGATGATTTTCGCGGTTTTGCAAGTAGCTAGATTATTCCACCTGCTGTCTATCCGTGTTTTCATGTCCGCAGCGATGTCATTGTGTACCGTATTTAAAGGTTTCAGTATGCCGTCTTTTTTGTTCGAATTGTTGTATATAAACAACGTCCAGCTCTGCGCAATAAAGCCCTCCACCTACTCCGTCTATCATTTTCGAGCCATCGGTAAATATGTTAAGCGTATTGGGGCTAGGTTTCATACCTCTTTTCCACCCCTCTTCTTGTATTGTTGTTCGGAATCTCTTCACCCAATTGTATTTCGGAGACATATAGTTCGTATTGGTGCGATAACTCATATCTATTGAGCTATGTCCGAATATTTTACAGGCAAATTCACCCGTTGCGTTAAGTCTTGCGGCATATCTAGCTGTTAGACCTTCTGCCGCAATGGTGGGAGGTTGAGTATTCTTACAGGTGCTGCCGTAGGAATAGTTTTAATTGCCCCTGTCGTGCAAAGTGCACCAAGACGTTGAATACTTTCCATAGGTGTTTTGTGTGTCATTTCTCTCAATGCAGTCCACCAGACTAGAGCATCATAGAGTAATATTGGCTTTACTACAGCTGAGTAGCACCAATACATTATTGAAGAAGATAGACCCCATGTAACTCTCAGCATTCTTTTAAATGCACATAGTGCGTTACAGGCCTTTTTCAACATCCTCTCCAATATATTGTGCTTCCATGATAGTTTGCTATTCAAAATTACTCCAAGGAAGTTTGCGTGGAGTTTAAGAGTCAGTTCTATGCCGTTTATATTCGGGGGGTGCCAATTTGGAATCTTGTACTTTCAAGTAAAAAGTATCATATCTTATTCTTCTTAATTGGCGCGATAACCGCTTACGCGATTTTGGCCGAGCTTAACAAAGCGCGCCAGTCGTTTCTTTCTCGTGCTAACCGGCGCCAATTGGACACACCAAGTGAAGCCAAGTCCTTCTCCACCTGATCTTTCCAACGCAGTGGAGGCCTTCCTCTTCCTCTGCTACCACCAGCTGGTACCGCATCGAATACTTTCAAAGCCGGAGCGTTTGTATCCATTCGGACGACATGACCCAGCCAACGAAGCCGCTGGATCTGTATTCGCTGCGCTATGTCTATGTCGTCGTAAAGCTCATACAGCTCATCGTTCCATCGTCTGCGATATTCGCCATTGCCAACGTGCAAAGGTCCAAAAATCTTACGCAGAATCTTTCTCTCGAACACTCCAAGCGTCGCTTCATCGGATGTTGTCATCATCCAAGCCTCTGCACCATACGTTAGGACGGGCATGATGAGAGTCTTGTAGAGTGTTAGTTTTGTTCGTCGAGAGAGGACTTTACTACTCAATTCCCTACTTAGTCCAAAGTAGCACTTGTTGGCAAGAGACATTCTACGTTGGATTTCAAGGCTGACATTGTTATCGGTGTTAATGCTGGTTCCTAAATAAACGAAGTCTTTTACAACCTCGAAATTATAACTGTCTACAGTGACGTGGGTGCCGATACGCGAGTGCGCCGACTGTTTGTTTGAAGACAGGAGGTACTTCGTTTTGTCCTCGTTCACCACCAAACCCATTCGCTTTGCCTCTTTATCCAGTTTGGAGAAGGTAGAACTAACAGCGCGGTTGTTAAGGCCGATGATATCGATATCATCGGCATACGCCAACAATTGTACGCTCTTATAAAATATTGTGCCTGAGCAATTAAGTTCTGCGGCTCGCACGATGCTCTCCAACATCAGGTTAAAGAAATCACACTACAGCGAGTCACCCTGTCTGAAACCTCGTTTGGTATCAAACGGCTCGGAGAGGTCCTTCCCAATTCTGACGGCGCTGCTGGTGTTGAGCAACGTCATCTTACATAGCCGTATTAGTTTTGCGGGGATACCAAATTCAGACATCGCGGCATACAGGTAACTCCTTTTCGTACTGTCGAATGCAGCTTTGAAGTCGACGAAAAGATGGTGTGTGTCGATTCTCCTTTCATGGGTCTTTTCCAAGATTTGGCGTATTGTGAATATTTGGTCGATGGTAGACTTTCCAGGTCTGAAGCCACACTGATAAGGACCTATCAGTTGGTTGACGGTGGGCTTCAGCCTTTCACACAATACGCTCGCTAGAACCTTATAGGCGATATTTAGAAGACTAATCCCGCGGTAATTGGCACAAATTGCAGGATCGCGCTTCTTATGGATTGGGCAGAGCACACTTAAATTCCAATCGGCAGGCATGCCTTCATCCGACCATATTCTGCATAGGAGCTGATGCATGCACCTTACCAGCTCCTCGCCGCCATGGTTGAATAGCTCAGCCGGCAGTCCATCGGCGCCCGCGGCTTTGTTGTTCTTTATCATAAAAGTATCGTATCCGTTTTGGAATTATTGTTAATGAAGAGCACAAATAGTATCAAGCCTGGGACACTACCTTGAGCGACTTCAGAGAAAATAACAAAAGAATAAGACGATGCATTATCGAGTCCGTAAAGGCGACTTAGTTAACGTAGATATGCCCGGAAAAAACCTATGTTGATTGGGATAGAGCATTTGTTATTATTATTATTATTATTGGCGAGTTCTAATCACATAAATTTACATTATAAAATTCGGAACTTAACCTATCTACAAACATTTTCCACAATCTCTGTTACAAGCTATGTGTCGTGATTCGCTAAATGATTTGGATGTTTCATTACTAACTGTACGCCTCCACGTAGTTTTTGGTTGTTTGCGGTCTTCGTATTTCTTGCGCTTAATGCCGTTATACCATTTTGCTTCGTGGTTTCCCATAGACTTTGATTAGAAATCGTCATTCTATCATTATTCTAGTATTTGGTTTGATTGTGGAAAGAGAAGCGTAAGCCCGCTTTGCTTTGCCCAGGCGGTTATTAACCCTTCATTAGGCACGTGGTCTACAATGGTAGACAACGTCTTTTCAAAGTCGTGCAACTCCTTAAATTTGTCTCTTAAATTACCTAAGCTTTTTAATAGCTGTTTATAATTAATCTCTTTATCCAATTAGTGCATTCAGTGCGGGTTTGACGTACAGTTGTAAATTTTATCAAGGTCTGAACAGTGCTGGTCTACATATGTAGACCACGTGACTAACGACGTTACTTTTTCTTACGGCAATATTACTTGATTTATTAAATATTTGAATTAAGTTCAGTTAAGTTTTGCTTATATTTTTTTACAAGAGTGTGCTAATTTAATTAGTTTCAGATAATATTATGTCTGATTCAAAAAAAAAAACGATTGGAAAGCAGCAAAAATCCGCTCTCCGAACTATCAAGTAGTGAAGAAAGTGCTATGGATGCTAAAGAAAAAGCTTACATATTTGGGAACTGTGAGAAAAAATAAACACGAAGTTCCCAAAGAATTCTTTCCCAGGAAGAATCGTAAAGAAAAGTCAAGTATTTTTGGTTTCCAAGAAAATTGTATACTAGTGTCGTACTGCCCAATAAAACCGGTCAGTGATCCTGATATCATCTATGCACCATGATAACGCAATAGATGAGCAAACAAATGATGAAAAAAACCAAGTGATTTTCTTGAAAAATGCGCTTGGGAGCTCATTCGACCACAAATTGAAGTTAGATCAAAGAATCCTCGACTACCCATGGAAATGAGGCAGCGAGCCCACAACCTTCTTGGCATCCTAAGCATTGCACCACAACCCACTCAATCACCAAGTAACTATGTCGGACGTTGTCATATTTGCCCTCGCAATATGAACAAATCATCCCGAAAGTCGTGTACTAAATGCGGCAGATTTCCTTGCAAAAATCATATGAGGGAAAGTTGCACGGAATGTCTCAGTGAGGAAATATAAGCAGTTTTCAGAAACCATAACATATAAGTTTTGTACTGAACTTTTATTTTTTTATTTAAAGAATTGAATTTTACATATTTTTATTTTAAGTTTTACGAATAATAAAAACTCTTTTGTAAATCGTCCATTAGTTATAAGAAAAAACTTTTATGAATTGCAATAAATGTTAAAAAACACATACATTCACGTTTTTATTGAATTTACAGAAGATACACAAATATTTTAGTGAAAATATTAGTTTATATTCCTCACATTAAATCACAGAATATACTTATGAAGTATTATTGAGAAACTCAAATGAATAACACTTTTAGTCATAATATTAAAATGGTCTACGATTGTAGACCACGTGCCTAACCACGTTACAAAAATCCACGTGCCTAACGAAGGGTTAACATCCATAGAGGTACCCCTTCTGGCGTAAGAACGCAGTCTAGATACTCTCTATGATCCACATCATCGGCAAGAACGACTCTCTTCGTTATCTATATGGAAAGTTTGCACATACTGAGCGTTAAGGTGCATTGTTTTCGATTTTTGTGTGTTGATATTTAGGCCAACTTTGTGAAAAACAGTGAGTATGGTGTTTAACATACTTCACATTTCATTCAGAACTCATTTAGTTTCCATTGCATACCACGCAGCTTTCGCAACTTTCGAATCTCCATCATGTGGAGAGTGACAATAAATAAACGGGGAGAGAGAGCGAAGTCCTGCTTAACACCGGAAACTATCTGTATTATATTAGTTATCTTCAAATGCCGCCCATATCGCGTCTCTCCTATGCTCATCAAACGCTTTAATATAGTCGAAAAAGGTAATGTATAGCGTCGTTAGAGTGGTTGGTGCGGTACTAACTATAAGGAGCACATAGTTTCGAATCTCCGTCAAACACCAAAAGTGTTTTCTAATAGCGGTCGCCCCTAGTCAAGATATGACAAGCCGTCGAGTGTATTTCTGCCATGAAAAAGCTCCTCATAAAAAATATTCACCGTTCGAAGTCGGCTTAAAACTGGAACAACATCAAGACGCCCACCGCAAATAAGAGGAGGAGCTCGGCCAAACACCCAAGGGGGCTGTAAGCGCCAGTTATACCTGTATTTATATATATGTATATATGATGATGATGCACATTATATTGATATAATCGATAGCCGAGTGTTTACGAAGAAAGCCGGTTTGATTTGTTCCAATAATGGCATGAAGTGTGTCTACTACTCGAATAAGTATGACGAGATTAAGAATTTTAGTTACAGCTGGTAGGATCGATATTCCATCAGTTGGCACATTTCTGTGTGTTACCTATTTTAGGGATATTTACTATTATTGATTCTTTCCACTCTGTTGGTAGGTTTTCCTCCTCCCAAATTTGTTGAAATAGTGAAAGGAATATATCAGCCATATGCTGGGGTCGCACTCTTTGTGTGGTTTTGTTAGTTTAATAGCGGTGCATGCGGGCAGTCAGAGCTGATATATCTGCTTAACGGCCTGTGTCTACTTGTTACAGGAAGCTCAGCATTTTCCTGTGAAAGGATATTCAAGGTTTTCTCAAAATATTTCTGCCGTACTTTTAATTATTCGTGCTTCTCAGTAGCTGTAACACCATTTTCGTCCCCCATGGGAGATTTAATATTCTCGTAGTGCCCACTTAGTTCTTTGCTAGGCTGGGACAGGGCTTTGAGATGATTTCTGGTTGCATATATTTAACTGCAAATCATATTTTGTCTTTGGCTATGCAAAGCTTAGAAACTGTGGTTAGCTGGGAAATCGGTCTATAATTCTCAATGCCATTTCCATTGTCGCTTTTTAGAATAGGCGCAATAAAAGTCAATTTCCAGACATCGAGTAAGACTCCAGCAGAAAGTGACATGTTGAAAATGTGTTTTAAAGACGTAATCAATGCAGGACCACTTTTAATTACGATTTATGCATTCAGTTATATTTAATTTCTTATATTTGTCAGAGTAATTTCAGGGATGAGCCTTCCTCTTTGAGTAATTTTCGACCTTTTAGAAATAGACTTTTAGAAAAAAACTTCGCAAGATCCGTAGCGGCTATCCTTGATTATTTGCAGCATAGTAAATACCCTTCTTTTTACTTTTTCTTTTTTTGCTTAACGGTCGCACTGATTAACCATTTAGTGTACACAGCCCTGCAGATCACAACGAATGTCACGGTTCAATATCACCTTAATCTCGTATTCTTGTCTACTTACCGATTTGAAGTTTATAGGGCACTTTTTAATTTGGTATTTTTTCGCCAACTTTAAAGCCGCTTAAAAATTTACGACCTTCATGCAGCCAATTTTAATCATTAGTCACAGATCTAAGCAGAGCGAATACACTCGTATGCATATTCCCAAACATTCATATACATACCCATACATATCTACATGGAAACAGATACTGCAAGTAGATACAAAACAAAATAAATCGGTTACTTTTCAACACTTCACTGCCAACGAATTATTTCTTGCCAATTCCTGCAGCCAACTCTAGCGATTCGCAACGCAAATACTCCAGTTTTTATTGCAGTTGAATGCAGCAGCGCCGCCTTCCTTACTTCGCGCTTTTTCCAATTTAACCACTTTTTGTATGCCGCTCAGCAATTTCAATGTTGTTTGTGGGCTGCATCTGATTTCCTTTCTCTAGACGGTGGTGTTGTGTACGGCGTTCATCGCCTGTGGTAAATTGCAGAAAGTAGTAAAGAAACAGCCAGTCAGTATCTCCGCTGCTATAGTTCTCACAGTTTTCTAGTGCAAACAACAGGAAAAAAGAAACAAACTAGCAGCTAAAGAATAGAAGAAAATCACTTCTAAAGAAATGCAACACAGAAGAATGCCAAGAAGTGCACCGGTAGTGGTCGGTTTTTTGTAGGCTAGCAAGGCGGTGATCGTTGCCGGTGGCAAATAGCGAAATTGTACCATACAATGAACAGCTTGGTTCGGTGGTGGCAACTTCAGTGGTCTCAGCAGACTGCATCTGTCGGAAGTGGGATGCCTTTGTCGCACCTTTGCTTTGAACTCGTCGCGGAGCTTTGGTGTGGGTTTTGGCCACATAATGCTTAAGCGTATGGACTATTGTTTGTTATTGCTATATTACGCTCTACTTAGTTGTACGCTTGCTGCGCTACGCTTATGGATAGTGCCACTTTTGTATTTCTACTCCTGCAGCTATTTCCTTTGTGTTATTGCTGTTGTCCATTTCTTTGCATTTCAAGTAGTGCCCGTGAGGATTTTGCAGACTATCCGATTTCATACATATCAGTGTACGGCGACAGAAGTGGGTTAATTTTGAAGTGGTTGAAACGCGGGAAATATAAAGAGCCGCAAGGCAGTTAGTAAGCTGCTTAATTTAAATGTTTATGAAAAGTTAACTTTTTATTTGCAAATGAAAGAGAGCCTTTCATATGAAATACTAGAAATTCGAGACACTTCATTGCTAATAAAAGCAGATTGTCGGCGGACACGCAGCTTCTTAGAAAAAGAAGACCATTTTTGGGTGTTAGCAGTTCGACCATATCTAGGACTATGCTTTGAAAGACAAAGTATACGTAGAGTGCATCACTCCCTGTGTGGAACTCACAATGGCGAAAACAAAAAGGTGGCGTCGCTCGTGGTACCTCTACTTTGCTCTCAGCGAATTTGACAGAATCGCTGTAGGCGTAACGTCACCGCTTGTGTAATTTATTCGTGTGTTGTTTGTATAATTTCTTCTTCTTCTTTCATTCTTGTTCGCAGTTTCAGATATCGCCCATGCAACTGCATCAATGTGACGTTCCACACTCTACGATGGGGTCTTTCGTCTCAAACTACCTCTAAGATCCCAAATCAGTGGGTTTGCTGATGACATTGCAATCATGGTCGCTCCTAAATTCCTTAATCAGACCGATGCAATCTGCAATAAAGCGGTCGAAATCACAAATGATTGGCTGCGCTATAATGGTTTGTGTTTTGTGCCATAAAACGAAGCAGTTCTTATCAGTAGAAGGAAAATAGTTAAGACGGCAAATCTTAAAGTAGGCGAACACTCGCTCTAGTCTAAGCTAAACATCAAATATCTTGGAGTAATTATTGACTACAGGTTGAGCTTTAAGCAGCACGTGTATGCCAGCGATAAAGCGACGAAGGCTGTAACTGCATTAACCCGGATTATGATGAATACGAGAGGTCCTAAGCAAGCTCCTAGGAAGCTATTTAGCAATGTGGTATGATCTACCTTGCTATATGCTGTTCCGGTTCGGGTCGAAGCAACAAACTATTTCATTTGCCCCTATGTTCCTATATCCTGGAACCCAGATCAGAGAAATGTTACCGGCACATCCAAGAGTTTTGATCACCTCCTTACTGGAGTTCAGTAGTTTGGTTCTGCAACATAGAGCCGTCAGAGCCTTGATTCCAGTTTGACTATCGGCGAAAATGTTAATGTCTCCTTTGCTACCACGTTTCCTAAGCATTTTACATGCCCATAGGAGCGCAAAGTCAGATTCCTCTGAGGAGACTCAAAAATTGAAAACTAAGTAAAAGTTAACAAAATTTAATGCAGTATTCATATTAAACAGATCTGGAACAAATTTCTTTAATATGCGTTGTTTAACGTTTAGTTCCGGTTTTGTTGAAAATCGACACGAACAAATATGGTAAATAATTATTGCTGACCTTTAGCTGCTCATTAATTTTGTGTTATTAATTTGTGTTTATAATTTACGTCTCTCGTTTTTCTAATTGAAGTGAAGTTATCTCGGCCCTGCTTTGGGTGATGAGATCATTTTTGCATTACTACCTTTTAATATTACCAAATGTGGGCATACACCTGTGCCCACAATAATAACAGCGCGACATATTTTATTTTATTTTTTGTATTCATTTATGTATTCACAAAAATAAACTAACGAACAATTTTCTTCGGTTTTTGTATAATACAATTAATATGATGGTGCTTTGCACAAAACTTGCAAAGGAGTTGTTTACTGCACGAGGTGGTGCGGCTTTTTGCGTTTCAGCCTTACAAACCATTTATGTTGGTCAGTGAGGGCTGAGGCTTCGCTGTTGACATGATGAGATAGCCTATTTATATGAGATAGGGCATTTTTACGACGGCAACTGGTTCTATGTCGAGATCGCGTTCGAGATCGCTGATGCGTATATGCAAGGGCGCGTTAGTAGCGCATCGCAAGACTTTATTTTGGAACCTTTGGATTTGAAGTATGTTGCTGGAGTTTGAGCAACCCCATAGTTGTATCCCATACGTCCAAATTGGTTTTAGTATTTGCTTATAGAGAAGTACTTTATTGTACATGGCTAAAGCGGATCTTTTACCCATAAGCCCATACATGTTTCTGAATTTAATATCGAGTTCTTCTCTTTTCTTCTTTACGTGAGAGCTCCATCTGAGTTTGATGTCAAGAGTCATACCCAGGTATTTAGCCGTGTTATGATACGGGACTTGCACTGCATTTATATATAGTGGAAGATATCTTATTTTATTGTACGTGAAATCAGTATGAACGGATTTGGTTTCATTTAGTTTTATACGCCAAGTAACTGTCCACTCATAGATTCTGTTTAAATGTTTTTGAAGATTTGCAATTGACTCAATTTGTGTATTTCCAACTGACAAAGATAGCGGTGTCGTCTGCAAACGTTGCTGTGACGCAGTTCTGATTGGTAGGCAAATCGGATGTGAAAACTACATAAAGGCTGGGCCCCAGAACGCTACCCTGTGGGACACCAGCTTTAATTTTTTTCAGGTCAGAATACGTGTCGTCGTATTTAATTCGAAAGAAACGATCGGATAGATAGGATTTTAAAATGTTATAATATTGAATTTATATGCGATTGAAAAACACAGCTTTAGAAGTGGGTCTACGGGTAAACATAGATAAAACGAAATATATGCACTTCGCAAAGAAACCGAGTGAAGATGCACACATTGAAATAGATGGTGAATGCATACAGAAGGTCGACAAATTTAAATACTTAGGTTTTTTCATCAGCAGTAATTCTGACACTTCCGTGGCAATAAATGACCGAGTAAGTGCGGCAAATAAGGCATTCTTTGCTCACATAAAATTATTCAAGTCCCGATTGCTATCAAGAGATCAAAAGGTAGCAATGTATAAAGCGCTTATAAGACCCATACTAACATACAGCAGTGAGGTATGGGTACTTAAAACAAAAGACATGGACCAAATACTAAGGTTTGAAAGAAAGATACTGCGAACAATATATGGTCCTTCCCGGCGAGATGACGGAACGTATCGGATAAGATACAATCATGAGCTAGACACATTGATACGTAATGGAAACGCAATACGCTTTATAAAAAGTCAACGAGTCAGATGGCTGGGGCACATGTACCGAATGCCCAAATGGAGAGCTGCCAATATAGCGTTCCATAGACAACCAATTGGACGGAGATATCGAGGGAGACCAAACAAACGCTGGGTAGATGAGGTCACAGCCGACCTGCAGAAAATGGGTATTACAAACTGGAAAGGAGTAGTAGAGAATCGATCGGAGTGGAGAACCGTAGTTGTGGAAGCAATGGTCTGCACAAGACTGTAATGCTAATGATGATGAATATTGAATTGGTAATAGCTCTTTTATTTTGTTGAGAAGGTCATCGTGACATACCTTTTATCGCAAGCTTTGGATACATCTAGGAAGACAGCCGAGCACACTTTGTTCTTTTCGAAGGCATTTTCTGTAACTTGAGTTAGCCTGTGAACTTGATCGATTGTCGAATGTTTTGGGCGAAAGCCAAATTGATGCGCTGGTATCAGATTCCTCTGCTCAATAATATTGTTAAGGCGTTTGGCAAGTAGTTTTTCCAATAGTTTTGACAAAATGGCTAGGAGCGATATAGGCCGATATGATGAGACGTCGTGTGCTGGCTTTCCTGGCTTGTTCACCATGATCACCTCGGCAGTTTTCCAATATATAGGGATGTGTTTCAATCTGAAAATAGCATTCATAATTTTGGTTAATTTAATTAGAGTAACTGGCGCCACATATTACAAAACTTTGACTATTTATTTATTTTTTTTTATCTAAAAGTATGGCGCTTACTACAATAAAATCAGGTTCCTCCTAGCTTCAAACTTTGTAAGAAATTTTATACAATTCGACACATTTTTATCAAGAATTCAAACTTTGCTTTTGCTAATGAGCTTGCCAGGAAGGGGACTAAATTCGCGTCAGAGACCTCCTACCCGGACATCGGCATCCCCTTGACAGTTTTTAAAGGGGAATTGCACAACTTACTCTTCAGGAAAGCGCAGAAAAGATGGAGCACCATTTCTTTATGTGCTATTTCGAAAACCCTTTGGCCCCAATTCAATATACGGAGGGCTCAGAAAGTCTTGGAGATTCCACGCCAGTCAATTTCTAAACTCGTAGCTTAGTGTCTATCGGTTATTGGACAATCGGAGAAGCTAGGTTTACTAATGAACTCCCTGTGCAGAAACTGTGGGGACCTTTCTGAGAAGGAGGTTGTTGCCAACTTTCTCTGTAAATGTCCAGGTTTAGTAGCCAGAAGTTAAAGGCACTAGGTGCTGCTTTCTTTGACGGCCTTGGGCAGTGTGCTAACCTAAATCCCACCAATCTCTTCCGTTACACCAACAGCTCCGGCTGGCTGTAGATATATTGTATTTTTGTTAGAAGTCTCATAATGGTATCGGAACGGCGCTTTAGTGTTGTTTGAATAGTGCCAGTCTAGTATTTCAAACATTTCACCTACCTACCTAGAGGAATTTGAGCTTTACCCCTGTGCCTTAACCATGTTCGATCGGGATTAGTGTTTATGTGTGATGGATTCAACTATAGTAGTATCGACGCAAGAGCTGAGGTTTAGGAGATCTAATGTGAAAATTGTCTTCCTACTTTTAAGAACTACCCTAATGGACACACATAACTTTTATTACTCAGTTGCGTCATATACTCAAATAGCTTATAAAAAGATAAGCTGCACGATAGTACCGTTAAATTATTTGACTTTTGTCGAACATCTAAAAAACAGTACTTTCATCTCGTTCAAAGTGAAGGGAAGCTGGTTTGAGGTAAAATCATTACTAGCTCTAGGGCATATAGAGCGGCTAAACTCTCTAAGGTTGCCCTATCCTATTCAAATTCTTAAGGGGCCGGCCCATGAGGACATAGACGGGAGCGAGGTACTTGGTGGATTGGCCAAAGAGGCTGCGGCTACTAAACTAATACGATCTGTGGCCTTCCTGAATGTGAGCTGTATGAGCTTTACAACGACATAGACATGGCGCAACGAATAAAGTTCCAACAGCTACGTCGAATAGGTACAAACGCTTCACAGGAAGACCTCCTCAGTGTTGGAAAGATCAGGTGGAGAATGACTTGGTTTCACTTGGTGTGCTCAATTGGCGCCAGTTAGCACGAGAAAGAAACGACTGGCGCGCTTTGTTAAACTCGGCCAAAATCGTGTAAGCGGTTATCGCTCCAATCAAGAAGAAGAAGACGAAGAGCCTGGATGAATTATTGTGAGGAGTTGAGCGAGGGTGTCATAGATATCACGCTCAAAGTGGTCTATCTCATACCTCTATTTTACATCTGTTTAATCCTTTCAAATCGAAGAACCGAAAGTAATTCATTGTTTGTTATGGGAATAGAGAGAACCGAGGCCAATGCAATTTATTTCAATATCGGCGACATTTTCAGTATCTCACTTCGGTTACAGTCATCACCACCAGAGGGAAGAACTTTTGGTAACAGTAGTAATCAAACTAAACAAAAATCTGGAACCATAATTCAATCAACCTTTCAAGTAAGAATGCGCCTAAATACTTTCTCCCATCTCAAACAAGGGGCAGAAAGTACCGAATGAACTTCACTTGGTCACCGAAACTGGTTCCCGTGTGACTCACGTAAAACTTAAAGTCTAAATTTGGTATCCTTGCGGAGCTCAGTGGTGGCCGTTCTTTTCATTTTGTTTATTGCGACACTGCGAACTGCGGACTGAATTTGCAACCAAGAAGACAATAATAATTTGAAAGTATGTATATCTTGATACCAATTTTTGGCCAAAATTTTTTTAAAGTCAGTCTTTGCAGAATACTGTGGCAACTGCCTCTAATCCAGGGCGAATTTGACAATTGAGCGACTTCTGTATTTATTCCATATTCTCGGCTTCCCACTCACTTTCGCATCTTCTTCTCCTTTTTGTTTGTTCATTTTCTGTACTAACGTCACGGCCCTTGGGAAGGCGCAATATTGTATTTTATCATTTCTGGGATTAGGCATAAGAGTTTACTTTTGTCGATTGTAAGTGTTGTACTTCGGGTTGTTATCAAAAGTTCTGAAGAACTGATACGCCATATCCAAAATTTTCATAACTTTTTTCACAGCTCGATTGTGTCCCATCCTTTAATTTTATTTACATTCTGATTTAACCAAATCACGTTCAACATATCTGAGTCTAATAAAATCAGTATTTGTCAAAAATCTTTAGCTTTGAATTCTGAATTTCGTTCTTAATGTTAGACAATTGCCGCAATTATCGTGGCTATGCCTTTAAATGTATTATTAAGGCTCCACCGATCATATCATCTCTGATCGCTGGCAAGGCGGAAGGTATAGCCAAAAATAATCCGCACTAATTGCGCTTCTATAAAATCAGGCGAAATATAAAAAAGAAAAAATAAGGAAATGTTTGAATACCATTTCAAAAAGACCTGACAATAAAAATGTTGATTTCAAAAGGAAACCGATGAAGGAGCAAACGGCAAAGGGGAAACTATGGAATAGCAACGAAAAGCCATTCGCAAGTTCATCATTCAACGTCACACACAGCAGCTTTTATCTGAAGCGAACATGAAGCAACAGCTGAAGACAATAAAACAGAGAGCCGTGAGGAGAAGCCAAATATGTATGTAGGTATGTGCAGTTTCGAACTTTGTTGATTAAGCCGCAACTGCCGCGACTGCCGCGCTTTGACAAAACTCCACTTTAAGCAGTTTAAAAAATCCCAAAATATGGAAGGTGAGTAATAAAGAGTATAAGAAATGTGTCTACGAAGTAAAAAAGTGTCCCTTGAAAGAAGACCACAAGATTGTAAGACAGCAGACGTGGCTGGCCGTTGAGTGGAGACGTCGAAAATTTTACGACACGTCGTCACGCTCTTTTGACATTTCATCTGCAATCAGTGCATTGTACGCTGCCACCACCACATTCCCTAAGCTTCGCTCCACACTCAACTGATGGCTCACGAGTTGGCAACACAATGCACTCACTGTTCGGCCATAGATATACTACAAGGGATTTGATGGACGCGCCGCATTTCGGTCCATCAGTCTTACTGTTGTTGATTATGCAAAAGCCGGGCGCGCAAGTGGTCCATGCCCTCGTTGCCCGCCAACACCATTGTCATGGTCATCCATACAGCCCCAAATGTCAGCTGCAGCAATCGTCGCGAGCCGCATAACAATGGATGACTTTGGCGTAAAAAAGTTTCGCAGTGGCGAAGTGGTGCACGGCAAAATTTGAAGAAATTATGGCGATGGCGGTGGCGGCAGCGGCGGCGGCAGCAGCGTACAATCCTTTTACGGTTTTAATGCGATTGATGGTCAGCGTGTTTGACAGGCGAACACGAACGCAGATTGATGGATTCACATTAACAGGCATATTTTTTGTCCCCACTAGCACAGCGACAATATCTTCCTTTTTCCTGCATTAACTTGCACTTCTACGTTCCTTTCTGCCTGGCCGCCTTTCTAGTAGTTTTCGGGTGATTGTGTTTTTTGTGTTTTTGTTTGCTTTTTTCATTTTCCGTTTGCCATGCGTTGGCTAGTAAATCTATCGGCGACGCCGATGACTGCTTTTTGACTGCTTCAGCACTCATCAGTCTTCAGCCTTTCAGCTCTTCAGTCCTGCGACCCTCTGCTTTCGGTCGGTCGTCCACTATCCTACGTCCTCTACTCATTGCTGGCGTATCTTCTGTATCAGGCCGCATTATTCTGTTATTATTATACTCGCTGAATTGCACCAATTGGCGAATTGTTGGTTTACTGAGTTGGCTTTGTGTTATTGTCGTCGTTGACGAAATGATCTATAGTTGGCCGACTTAAACTCTACTCAAAAAAAGCCTTAGCTCTTAGCCGTGCTTTGTAGGTACAAACATATATCAGTAGGTATACACATACGACTACTTAGCTCTAATCTTAACGATCGAAATGTTAAAATGTTGGTCGTGGAATGGTTTTAACCTTCTTTTGCGCATACTTCTTCTCTGTGTTTTTTTACTCTTTGTCCGCTTAAATCGCTACAGCATTAATAAAAACCATCATTATGCGATAATTTGGTGCATCATTAGAGTTAGACCTTGCATGGCATTCACTTCCAAGAATATTACCCATTAGACTCTCATGCCAACAAATGTATGAAAATGCTTGAGGTTCATATGTGTGTATGTGTGTATATGTACTTGCAACATAGGTACCTACATTTTTTAATGGCGAATAATTTCTATAATTAGCAACGAACGATTTTTGTATACAAAAATTCTTGAGATTCGTTGTAACTACTTAGATGACTCAGTTATGGCCACAACTTTTTGCTCTACATAAATTTGGAATAAAACAAATTGTGACATGCCATTGTAAGCATTGAAAAAACTTATCGAACCGAATTTTGATGATTCAGTTTCCCCATTAATTGATGTCAATTCTTTGTAAAGCCGATGAACGCAGCAGTTACGACGATTATTTTTTAGTCGTACATTTTTTTCAATATGTTTTTCTCGGCATTATTATTTTAAAAATATTTAAATTTATTTTTTTTGTTATTAATATTTTTTTATTACTTTTTTTAATTTATTAATTTAAAAATAATAATACCAGAAGCATTAATGAGGAGATTTTCTAATTTTGAGTTCTTATAATAGGTTAACTTGATTAACCTATGGATGTTCTATGAGCTATAGAACGAACGGACATCAATTTTGAAAGAAGGTAGTTAAGTTGCATCTTTGCAAATATAACAAAACCAAAAATGTTTGTAATTATTTAACATTTTTTGTGATTATTTAATTTTAGTACAACAATATTTGTCGTAATGTAAAAACAGCAGGTTAGGTTATGGTGGTAGTCGGTCCTTATGGCCAACTCACCAAGACCTCACAGGTCCGTTGTAATACCACTGTGCGACAGGGGAACCTTGTTTATTTACTTTCGTGAAACCATTTTGAGGCTCTTATGAATCACAGAATTGATCTAATCCCCGCGCCAGATAGTTCTGTAAGAGGATTGAAAAAGTGTTTACCTAGAGAACCTGCTCTGATTTTAGCTAAGGCTGGACAATTTCAAAGGAAGTGCTCTACTGTTTCTTCCTACTCCTCCTCTCTACAGCTTCTACAATATTCATGGGAGAATACTCCTAGTCTCAAGGATAGCCTTCCAAATAGCCAATGGCCGGTGACACAAGCCACGACCTTCGAAATATCTTCTCTTCAGAGGCTAAGCAATTCCTTTGTTCTTTTCTTGTTTACTTGCGGCAATAGTAGCATGGCTGTTACGCATGTATCTTCTTCTTCCCATGACCTACTGGCCTCTTGGGTAATGTTGTTTTTTACTATTAATTTACTTGTGGAAAAAGGTATTCCAATGGTATTTTTATCACGGAACAGTTGAAGAGCAGTACCTTTTTTGGCTAGCTCATCAGCTTTACAGTTTCCCTCAATATCTCTGGGTCCCGGAACCCAAATAAGGCTGACCTTGAATACGACGCTAATATCATTTAGGGCTGCTCGGCATTCCTGTGCAACCTTTGATCTTAGTATAGCCGCATTCATTGATTTAATGGCCGCTTGGCTATCCGAGAATATATTTATAGTCGTTTTTGTTACGGCATGCATATTTAGATATGTAGCCACATCTTTTACGGCTAGAACCCTGCCTGATAGACGCTGCAGTAGTCTGGTAGTCGAACGGATAGTTCCAGTCCTAATTCTTTCGAAAATACTCCATAGCCAACTTTATCGTCTAGCTTGAAGCCATCTATATAAAAATTTAATTCGCCCCTTCTCCATGGCCTTGGTGTTTGCCACTCCCTTCTTGACGGTATACTTGTCTTGAAGAGCTTGTCGAAGGTAAGTCTAGGAGTAGAATAGTCCATTTCTTGTTTGTGACTGTTGAGAATGTGCAAAATACAGGCGTGGCCAACTCGCCGTTCTTTCCATAGCGCCATACTTTTGAGTCTAAGCGCCGAGGCGGCGGCCACGTTTTTCCCTACGAGATTTAGTGCAGGCAAATTGATTAGCACTTCTAGCGCTTTGTTTGGGGTAGTCCTTAAAGCACCAGAGATGCATAAAAGATCTGTTCTTTGGACCTTACTCATGGCAGTAACTTGTAGCATTTTCGTCTTCCTTGCGGCATTGGTGTAAAGCTGACTTCCTGCACTGACCAATTGATAGATAGATATTAAAAAAAAAAATATTATGTGACAGCAGTATTCCAAAAATGCTATAATTTTAAAAATATAAAATTTTTACTACAGGCTCCGGTGTAAGCAACTTCAAATCGCTCGCGCAGCTAATGCTCGGTGACATTCAGTTCAGTCGAAGCAAAGTTATTGCGTCTAAAGTGACAGTACATTTGTGTCATCAGACCAAAAATGAGTTTCGAGCAAAGAACTCTAATATCAAATTTAGTTTTATAATCGGTAAAACGTTTACTGAGACATTTGAACTGACGAAAAAAGTTTTTCGACGATGATTGTCTATCTCGTGCCAGAGTTCATGAGTGGTTTACACATTTCAGAGATGGTTGTGAGGATATAAATGACAATGAACTGTCAGTAATCATCAAAAATCAGTAACCACCGAAAACTTCATCGAAATTGTTTGTAAATTTATCAAAAGTGAACCGAAATCATAGTTGAAATTCACGGAATCGGAATTAAAAATCTCAAAAACATCGATTTATCGCATTTTAACTGCTTATTTGTTAACGGAGGACCAAAAATTACTCAGAATTCAACATTCGAAAGACCTCATTAACGAGGCGGGAAAGGTCGAGAACTTCCTGCTACAACACTGTAACTGGTGATGAAACGTGGTATTTCCTACATGAACTTGAAACTAAGCGTCAAAGCGCCCAGACGAGGCACCACCCAAAAAATCGCGTTTGGAGAAGTCAAAAATCCTGTCGATGCTCATTTGCTTTTATGATTCCAAGCAAATTGTCCACAAGGTGTTCGCGCCAATGGGCCAAACCGTCAATTCAATTTTCTATCATGGCATTTTGAAGCGTTTGCTGCATCGCATTCGTCAAATAAACCTTATCGATTTGGGAGTTTACGAATTGCTTTGAAATATTTTCTCACAATGTTCGGAAATTGACCGCTTTCGGCGAGCAACTCCTTCGCTCTCTCAAGTCTGACTGTCTGACTTGTTGCTGTTTTAGTTTTTTCGCCATTTAGTTGGCACTTCGTCGGGGATTTCGCTTAAGTTGCTTCTTTTTCTTTTTTTGAACCATTTCAAGTGACATTGCAGTCTTTTGATGACCACCTCCATGACGTTTCGCGTTGAAAGGAGTAGAATATTTTATTTTGAATTGATGAAATGTTTCATTTCTGGTGGAAACTCAAACCTTGAAGCTCGCTCACAATCACGTTCCCGTTTTTTTTTGTTGCAAAGTATCACATTATTTGAATGCGTCTTCTACCGAATCTTTACCTTCAAAAGAATGCCAATTTTGTAAATTTAAGTGATTTTGACCCTGAAATGATTTTTATGCGAAACTGATAATTCTTACAAACTTAAGCAATGGACGCTCTACCAAATGGAGCATATGAGTACATATAGGGTATTGCAGTTTCCATTCAATTTTATTTCCAAATTAGGTTAGGTTAGGTTAGCCTGGTTGGCAATAAGCCACGCATAGACCTTTTGGTCCCTATCGATACCATATGGAGTTGACCCCTATGAATTCTGAAAGTAGACATCATGTAGGATGTTAGCGCTTTTGGCGAATTTAAGCAGAGCTGGAAGATCCACTTTTGAGACGTCCTCCAGACCCTCTAACAATGGGACTCTCAGGCATTTTAGACGCGTTTTTAATAATGCCAGAGAAACGCACAGAAGGCGTTCTAAAGTTTCCTCAACATCCTCACTTCATTCGTCCGTGTTAGCGATCCCTATCTTGTACGCATGTGCAGCCAATAGATTATGTCCAGTCAGCATACCTATAATAGTTCTGCATTCCTTTCGCGATAGCGTAAGTACGAATTGAGTCAGTTTTTTGTTGTTAGTTATACACATGACTTTTGCTGTTTTGCATGTGGTCAGATTAGTCCACCTAGCTTCCACTCGCCTTTTCATGTAGTCGTCCTTTTCATTGTATTTTCGACAGCGGTTTCGGTATGTCGTTCTCTTGTTCAAATGGTAGTCTAACAACACTTTTTGCTATCTCATTTACTATTTCGTTCCCCATAATGCCTTTGTGACCAGGTAGTCAATAGATGTGCAGCCTTCTGTTAGCGACTACCCTTTCTATGGCCTCCCTGCTGCGTTGAACATTTTTGGACTTAATACAATATGAGCGCATTGCTGCTTGACTGTCCACGTATATATTAATTGCTGAATTCTTTCTTGTTCTAGTGTAGGCTAGCTCCGCGGCTTTCCCCACAGCAAAAACTTCCGCTTGGAAAATATTGCTGTGGTCTGGCAGCTTGATAGACTGCCTTATCCTTAGTTTTGAGCGGTAAATACCCGCTCCCACTCCGTCTAAAGTTTTACAGCCGGCTGTATAGATGTGAAAAGTTCTATGGCCAGGCTTCATGCCTTTGTGCCATCCCTCCTCTTCAATTGCAGTGCGAAACCTTCTCTCCCAACTAAAGTACGGAGTCATGTAGTCTGTGCAACCTGAGCTCCACTTCCCTATTCAGCTGTGACCGAAGGTGCTGTAGGTGAATAACCCAGCAGCCACTAACCTTCTCGCGGATTTCGCTGCCAGGTTTTCCGCCATAAGGTCAATAGGTAGCATGCTGGGTACCATTTCCTGCGCCGCCGTTGGAGTAGTTTTCATCGCTCCTGTTATGCACAGAGCAGTGAGTCGTTGAATCGTTTCCAGTGGTATTAAGTATGTTAATTTTCTTATCTCAGTCCACCATACTAAGGCTCCATACAGCAAATCGGTCTAGCTACTGCCGTGTAGCACCAATGCATCAGAGAGGGTTATAGACCCCAAGTGACGCGCAGCAAAAAAATTGTCTCTCATTTAACGGCATTTCGAATTAACATTAGTTTTGGGAAAGTGGGTGAAAAAGCAGAATTGAAGTGCGAGTGATTCAATTTTAAAAAACGATAACAGAGTGAAACGTAAGTACTTTTTGCCAAAAAGCGTATTTTCGTGGAGTCGTGGTTAGGTAAAATAAGACCAAAATATAAATCTTTTTCATTAGTTCTCTTTAATATATCTACTTGAAAATTAAGTAAAGCTATTTCCATTGTGAAACAAATTTTTTTTCAACGATTTATTAATTCATTAGTATTCAGTAAAGGGTTAACGGCGGTGTCTGTTTTTTTTTTTTTTAATTACAAAATTTTAAGACCGCTATTCGATTTCTTATATTTCATATTTTGGGCTACACCCAACGATTGCAGTTATAGGACCAACTGGAGGAGAGCGATGTAGCCTACAATCTTTGCTTAACATTTCTCCAAGTTATGCTGCCAACAGGGCTGGGGATTTATAAATTGTGTTGTAATGATCCATATTGAAAATTCCAAAAAAAAAAAACAAAAATGTAAAAAAATATAACAAAACGTGCTGAAATGGCAGCGCAATGCAATACCACAATTGAATATCTCTTTATGTGTTATGTAGTATTTCAAAGTTGTAGCATTTTAAATGATATTTAAAGTATTTTCATAAACAAGTGCTTGAAATAGACTGATTTGACATATCATATTTCCATCTCTTTGTTTTCAAGACACACCTTTTTCATCGCCTTCTGGTGTCAAAAGTTCAAATCAAAAACTGACACTTACTGTTTGCCCTCTTCTCGTACGAAGAACAAAATTTTCACTTGAGAGAATTTTAATTCTTAATATTTGCACATTACTTTTGTCAACTTTGCGGTCTGTGAGAAAACCACATACACTTACACAAATGTATATATTTCCCCAGTGCCTAAATACTTACATATAATACGAAACTGTTTGTTGATACGAAAGAAAAGTTTTTTCTAACAAGACAACTCAGTTTTAATTTGGGTTTTTGCTAAAAATAATAGCAACTGTCTAGACATTTTTGTAGACAATTATTAAACGGGAAGCACACATCGAAATTTTCTCTTGTGTGGGAAGGGGGTAAAATTTAAGTTGGAGACATTTCAACTTCACTTGAAAAATGGTTAGTGGCTACAAAGAAATTAATTGCTGAATAAAATCAATGAATGAAATGGGTATAGGAAGAGTGAGAAGTGTGTACGTATGTGTGTGTATATATGCAATTAAATTTTAAATCTCACAGCAAGAAGTATTTGGAGTTACTGTTATTTTATTATTACTATCTATTTATTTTCCTAAATTTTCAGATTAGTAGCAGTAAATAAATTATTTACATAAAGGGTAACCTAAAACTGTTAAGTATTGTACTTTAAAATTTTTTGATTGAGTTGGGAGTCTCTAAGGCCAATGTTATTAGTGATCAACTTCTAATTTGCACAACTTAACCATAGATGAACTTTCGACAGCAAATTGCCCCCCTTTTTAGCCCAAAAATAAAAGCGAGCATTAGAGAGCAAAAGATAGTTGGGACATCCTACGTGCAACTATCGAATACTGCATATTTTAAACTACTTAATATATAATATTCAACATTAAATAAACACTTAATAAAATAAAAAATTAAATAAACTTTTTCGTGCTAACCGGCGCCAGTTGGACACACCAAGAGAAAGAAAACCCTTCTCCACCTGATCTTACCAACGCAGTTGTTTTGTTCACAAGTGTCAAATATGATTGACGTACGGCGCCATTTGCAAAAATTATAAATCTACCGATAGGGTGATTTACTTTGTGCCACCTTGCATAAGTAATATAGAATTAAGCAGAAAACGAAATTACGGTTGTATGGCCGATCTTTAGCTGAGTAGACCACTTACTCTGCGTTCAAATGGTGCGTGAATATAGTACGAGTACATAGATGGCCAAGAAATATCAAATAATTACAAATATAATATAATAATGCAAGTCGACCCTTAACTGACATTGTAAGTTTGTCCAGCTAAGTATCCTTTGAATGGGACATATAAGAGCAAGTACTCTGAATCCGTAATACCTGTATATGCAATACATACAAATATCTAATGGAATATAGAAGTTGTGAAAAAACCTTTCATATAGGTATATGGTTCAAAAATTGATATATGTAAAGCTCATTATTTTAATTTATTTACGTCTTCAGGGTCCGGCACTCGAACTGTTACCAATTTCAGACCGCTCACGCAACTGATGTACGTGAGAAACGTTAAGGAGGTGGTCATCAAAAGACAGCAAAGTCACGTAAAATGGTTCAAAAAGTAAAGAAATGACTTGTGAGAAATTCCTGACGAAGTGCCAATCAAATGGCAAAAAAACTGAAAATGTCTAACCGCACCATCCGCGGCATATTGAAAAATGATCTCAAAGTCAAGCCTTACTAGATCTAAAAGGCGCATGGTCTCAAACCAAAGCAGCAACAAGTCAGACAGTCAGACTAGCGATAGCGAAGGAGTTGCTCCTTTGGCCGAAAGCGGTAAATTTTCGAACACTGTGTTTTCTGACGGGATAATATTTCAAATGAAGCAATTCATAAACTCCCACAACGATAGGGTTTATTTGAGTCATCGATTGGGCACCAGGAGGCAGCACCCGCCACAGGTAATGGTTTGGGCCGCTCTAGCCACAGATGGACGCTCTCGACTCACGCCTGGCGTCAAGGTAAATTCGAAATATTATCGGGAAAGTATTCTGGAGGTTCCTTCGAAGCCGTGGGCAGACAAACATTTCGATGGCAGATCATGGACATTTTAACAGAACTCGGCATCGTCTCACAAAGCTGACGTAAACCAAGAATGACTAAAACACAACGTTCCGAAATTCATAGTGTCCACACAATGGCTCTCGAATTCATCAGACGCGAGTCCGATGGATTATTTTCTTTGTACCGTTTTGGTGAGCAGGGTCCGAACTAAAAGATTCACTAGTCTCGATGCGCTGTAAAACGCCATTGTCCGCAAGTGAGCTAAAGTACCTGCAAGTCACATTCGGGCAGCTTACGATTCGTTTGTGGACCGTCTCAAGGCCGTGGTCAAGCCGAAAGATGGTTATATCGGGCAAAAGTAAATTGGTGCTTAATTTTGTCTAATCTTCACTCATTTTTTACTTTGAATTGATTGAAAGCAATTTTCGAAACTAAATTTATGGCTTTTTTAATTGGTTACACTTCGAGTGCCAGACCCTATACGTACAACGTCATTTGCAAAAATTACAAATCTACCGATAGGGTGATTATTTTTGCGCCACCTTGTACATGAAAACTTTTGCTGTTCGTGCTTCCTTGGACGGGTAACGTACATAGTAATTTGTTCAGTCATTCAAGGATTAGTGGGACACTGTAAACACACTTGAATGTGTTATACCATTAGTCAAAAATTAATTATTTGCATTGTGAAAAAAATATTTAGAACATCATTTGCATACGAATATTACTTCCGCATTTGTTTGTTTCTTTTTTTTTTGCTTTTTCTTTGAACACAGATATATAATACAATATTTACGAAATTTGTGTTTTCTTTATTTTCAGACATTCATCATTTAATCATTGCGTTGATCCAGCAGTGATTGGAAAGGTGGCCGAAATGATTTTTTGTTTCATACATACCTGGCTTTTAGCTGTACGAATTTTTGAAGCACCTGCATAAATTAACTTTGAGAAAATTCTCATGAAATTGAAACGAATTACATAATTAATGCAAATTAAAATTGATTGAAACAACTTTGAAACATCCATGGCCGGAATTTAGTTGGCAATGCATACATATGTACATGTATGTGTGTGTATAAGTATGATAAATACAAACTATGAGTCATGTACATGAGAAGGCAAAAACAACACTGAAAGCGAAGTGTAGAAGAAAGACAAACAAACCACAAAGGTCGTAAATAAAAGTTGAAAATGAAAACAAGTATTAAAAAAAAATATAATAAAAACAAAAAAATATTTCTTTATCATATTAATTTAATAACAAATAAAAAAACAAATGAAATTGAAAAGTAAGCCATAGTTGTAGACGACTACTTTAGTGAGATACAGAAAAATACGAACCGGCCCACCAGTTTTTTGCTCCTTACAAGAATCGCAGGAATGATATCCGAATACTCTACTATTTGTGTTTGTGGTGTACTGGAATACGGTTTGTTTTCTCGTAAACATATGTACATACGCATATTGTTCGTAAAATTTATTAAATTAGAAGCCTAAACCAGCTTGATAATAAAATCCACACGTGGACATTAGAAGCATGTGCAATACATAGCACCTGCAGAAAACAATATTTAGCAACGAAAAAAGAGCAAATGACCTTCACGAGGAACAGACTGAAAGCTTTTTCATTCTACCTAATGACCTCGCTGAGGTATTTGCAAATTT
Source organism: Anastrepha ludens (assembly GCF_028408465.1). NCBI lineage: Eukaryota > Metazoa > Arthropoda > Insecta > Diptera > Tephritidae > Anastrepha > Anastrepha ludens. The sequence continues at coordinate 104,748,249 of NC_071500.1, read as the reverse complement.
AAAAAGTAAATTGTCAGCAGGTTTAGATAAAATACCAAATATCATTCTAAAAAATCTTCCCTCAGAGATAATTTTAGAATATTGTACTCTATTTAACAACATGTTGAGCAATGCATATTTCCCATCTTGTTGGAAAAAGGCTAAAATGATTGCTATACCCAAAAAAGACAAAGAAAAAAATAGTATTAAAAATCTAAGGCCAATCAGCTTGCTTCCAAATATTAGCAAAGTCTTCGAAGTGATAATAAATATGAACATCAATAGAATACTCGAAAATAACAACCTGATCAGCCAAAAACAATTTGGCTTTAAATATAGACATTCGACTACTCATGCTATCAACCTTCTAGTCTCGGAAATAAACTGGAACTGGAATAAAAAATACGTCACAGGAGCTTGCTTCCTAGATATAGTTACATGATCACCCTATATACGTATATACCTATTCCTATATTATACTTACTCTTAATTCTAACTCAATCTTACTCTTATATTTAATTACTTATGCTAACTCTTATTTAAACCAACAACTGCTTTACATACTTTCTCACACTCTACACCCACACGCCTACCCACGCACTCAACATACACACAACATGCATTCCTACATTCATTGCTAGTTTTACTTTCTCCCATTCTCATTAAATGTTAAATATTAGTTAAGCTTTAAGTTAAGAAGAGTTTTGTAAAAATGAGAGTGAAATAAAGTTCTTTGACAGAAGAAGACGTGTTTTACTTCATTATTATATCGAAAAAGCGTTTGACCAAGTATGGATAGAAGGACTTATAACAAAATTTATCGGATACAAATTTCCTCTCCATCTGATTATATTAATTTACAATATGCTCTGTAATAGAACATTCTCGGTATGGATAAATAACATAAAAGGCAGTCGAGATTACTATATAAAAAATGGACTACAGCAAGGAACTGTAAATGCCCCCACCCTCTTTAACATATACATACTAGACCTACTGCATAAAATCGACAATATAATAGCCTTCGCAGATGATGTTGTTATTTACCACTCAGACAATACAATTGCCAACATAAACACACATCTCCAACTTAAATACAATACTGTAGAAGAATATACAACGGACTGGCACCTCAAATTAAACACCAATAAATGTGAAAATATGCTATTCCGTCCCCCTATCAAAAATGCAACACTAACATAAAAAACAACTGGAAAAATTTCAAAATTAAATCTGAGAGCACAAATACCACAATTCAACAAACCGATAAAGTCAAATACCTCGGCATATACTTAGATAAGTTCTTGTACTACAATCACCACATTAACAACCAAATAAAGAAAACAACTAGAGCATATGTTAGTGAGGTAGATGTCCTGAAAGCTTTATCCAAAATAAAGTCTAATGCTGTAGGCGATGATGGCATCTCGCTAAAATTCGTCCGTATAGTCATACAATATATAATAGGGCCCCTTACCCATATAATAAACCATTGCTTGACTAGTTCATGTTTCCCAGCACCATGGAAAAAGGCTATAGTTTTCCCAGTCGCAAAAAAGACAAATGCTATTTATGCTGGTGACTATACCTATATGACCTATCAGTATACTGCCCGCATTTTCCAAAGTTTGCGAAAACTTGATGGCCACGCAAATTTCATCATTTGTACAGAACAATCGTCTACTCTCTCCACTACAATCTGGCTTTAAACAAAGTCACAGTTGCTCGACTGCAATGGTTAAAATAATGGACGACATTAGAATTAGTTTTGACAACGGAGACTTGACTCTACTTTGTTTACTTGACTTTTCTAAAGCATTCGACTCAGTGAATCACAAATTATTATGTTTGAAGCTTAAACACTATTTCGGCTTCAAAGACAGTGCGGTGAAGCTCATGGCCAGCTACCTTAGTGACAGAACGCAGAAGGTCAAGACCAGTAAATTAACATCTCAGTCAAGATACGTACAAACTGGTGTTCCGCAAGGGTCTATTCTTGGTCCACTTTTATTCAGTCTTTTTGTCAATGATGTTTTTACCGTTTGTCAGTACGTGAATGTCCATGCGTATGCTGATGATATACAATTGTACTTGTCCAGTCGTATTGGTCTCGTTGAAGATTTATGTTTCAAAATAAACAGTGATTTGTCTGCTATTTCTGTATGGGCTAACGATAACTCATTATGTCTGAACGCGTCAAAGTCATATGTCTTACCTATATGTAATAGTGTTGTGCATGTTGACAATATCCCTAAATTGTGGATAGGTACAAGTTCCCTTACCTTTATGGATAAGGTAAAAAATTTGGGGTTTATTCTTAACACAAAACTTACCTGTGCTGACCATATAAATAGGGTTGTGGGGAATATTTACGCTACATTGCGAAAGCTGAGTGTCTCCGCAACATTCACGCCAGAGAAAACGAGGCGCAAATTAGTTCTCCAGCTAATTATGCCTCTCATCACCTACTCTGAGGTGGTATACAGCAAACTCGACTCCACATCTTGCCATAAACTTAATGTGGCGTTTAATAACGCCACGCGGTATGTATATGGGATTGGCAGATATGACCATATCTCTGCCTTCGGATCAAGGCTACTAGGCTGTTGCCTTAATAGCTATTTATCTGCTAGGAATTGCATATTTTTGTGCAAACTTATATTATTCAGGTCTCCTCCCTATCTGACAGAGAAGTTGATACCAGTAAGGTCTCGCAGACACAACAAATTCATCGTTCCAAAATTTAATTACCTACCATCATCTAGATTATTTTTCATTAACGCTATTAAAGTGTGGAACTCATTACCCGACACTGTGAAGGCTGGACTTAACAGATCTAACTTCAGGGCACAAGTCTATAATTATTTTAAAAGTGTTTGATTGCATTAAAGTAGCGCATTACATTTCTCTTTACATTCTCTAATTACTTGTACTATTTTTGTTTTTTTTCTTTTTCTTTTCTAAATCCTTCTTTTCTTTTCATACTGCTATTTTTATTAATTTTTTTTTTTTTTTTCTCTTCTTATTATTATAGTTAAGTTAAATATATTGGATTGATTTGTAAATGAACTGGTGTAAAATTTAGATTAAGAAACTTGTATGTTAAAAACATTCCAGTTTTTTTTTTATAATATTGTTGAAGTACTATCAAAAGACCTTAGTCTTACTATGTACTATTTGTATAAATAAATAAATAAATAAATAAATAAATATTATGTGTATAAGAAAATGTTCTCGACGAAATTTCTGCATAACAGGCTAAAATCAATTATGTATCAGGCATTGGTAAGACCTATACTCACATATGGGTGTCCTATTTGGTATAGCTTGCCACCATCTTACATGGAAAGGATAAGAAAACTGGAAAGAAGAATTCTAAGATCATGCACTTCCTTATATAGGACAGCAAAAAGCAACTACACCAAATATGTAACGAATGCAAAAGTATATAACACAGCCAAAGTACCCAGAATCGACTGTCATATAATAAATCTAATTAGGAGACACATAATACGCTGTCTTTACAATAATAATAACACTCTAATAAGGGCACCTTACCATGAAAGCGATGAATATTTCCTGTCAACCATTAAAAATGGATTTACACCACCGGAAAGATTCCTCTATCTTGATAAGAACGGTTTTATACAAAATAAGGACCATATACCGATAATTTATCACATTCATAGAAGAGCCAACGTTAAAACAGTCACGACAAAAGCCCTTAACAGAGAAAACCAAGGTTTTGATACATACATCTCCCCCAGAGACAAAATAGAAGCCCTTGATATTAATAAAAAATGCTGGTGGCTAAGCAATACACAAACGTAAACAATATTTCATGCCGAATACCCGACATAACTTCCTTTTAAACCATTTTATCTTCTACTAAAAAAGCTAAGCATGCACTGTTTTTTACAGGTTTTTTTTCTCTGCAATATAATCATAAAATATTATAGAAGCTTCAAATTAAAGCAGACACATCTAAAATACCATCAATTAATAAAATATTACTATATATATCTAATATGAAGCTCGTCATGTACTTGAGAACTCGTCTAGAGTCATTGTATAATCATATCATATACTTAAAACTATTGTTTATTTTAGTACATAACACTATTAATACCAAATAAATAATCAACTTAAAAAAAAAAAAGGAAAAGGGTTTGCGATAAACCCAACATTACCGTCAGAAACGTGTGCATCAACTTGAAAACTAGCACTAGAAGTCAAGTTCACTAGAAATATATCATGGAACGAGCACACCAAAAAAGTCACAGGCAAGCTAAGCAGAATCCATAATCTATAAAAATCATCTGTACGCGGAAAAAGGGATCATACATAGACACCACCCTCGCAATATGCCAATCACTTACAGAAGGTGTAGTTCAACTCTGCCTCGCACTGTGCGGATGGACATCTAAATGAAACACCGACGAAAAAGATGCAGCACTTAACAAATATTTCCGAAAGGTCTCTGGACTACTGACAGCAACGTCAATCGACGCGACAAGAGTAAATTCACTAAAAACACCATTCCACGTGCTTTACTAAAGCTTCTGGGACCAGTATGCCAGGAAAAAACACAGATATATTTCCTGTGTAAAATACATTTCCCTGCATCTATCAAATATAAATACACCTTTGCCAACAAAACCACCGGAAATAAACCAAAACCACTTTAATCCAACAATAGACACATCAGTAAGGAGTTAGGGGTAGTCAGAGGCCCGAAAAGCATTCATACATTTGAACTTGGATTTAGCAAAATTTAAAAAAATAAAATAATAATTGTAAAAGTTATCGCTGTGGTGAAGGTTTCTCCAGAAGTCCCTTGCGGTGATCATCACAAGTCCTTGGAAATTCATCTAAAATCAATCGGACAAGAGAAATTGGCCCTTATTATGAGCAACATTCGATCTTCGACTGTAGTCGAAAGTGCTGATCGAACGAATTTTCATTTGGTATTATGGTGCTCATTCGCTGAAGAATAGGACTATTGTGAATTTCGATCGCTCGACGCGCGACAAATCAAAATAAAAGAAAAAGCGATTGCATTGAAATTCTTTGTTAACAACATTTTTAAAAGTATTTTTTGTGAAAATGAGCACAACGGAGTTGTGGTTCGACAATTCGTCGGACAATGAAAGATTAGTGGAACTAGCTAGGAGTAGAAAACGGTTGAGGGACGCAACCAACCCCCTAGAAATGGTTTCCACTCAGTAAGTTTAGAATTTTCAAAATGTATTAACGTACTTAGTATTACAGAAATTTCTTTACAGATTTTTAAAGAACTTTAGATTATCTAAAGAGGCGTCCACTGTCCAGTACAGAAAACCAGTTGCAGCAGTGCACCCGAGCCATATCCATTCCAAATATTTTAAAGCTAGCAACAGTTCTCCGATTTTCTGCTCAGGGATCGTACCAATTGAGCATTGGTAATGAAGGTATGCTACGACTTGCTCGACCCACAGTGTCTGTTGTGCTGTCGGAAGTAATAAAGGACATACAACAAACAACATGTTAAAGAGAGAAGTATCATTGAGAGAACAATTGGAGTCTTGAAAAACCGATTTAGATTTTTGTTGCAGGCAAGAGCTCTCCACTATTCTACAAAAAAAGCAACACAAATTATTAATATGTGTGCAGCTTTGAACAATATTTGTCTGTTTTACTTCCGGATTAAGAGTTGTCCGATGATACCATCAATGATGATGCTTGAGATATTGAAGTGAAGTTAAATAACAAAGAAGCAGAAAACATAATAAATGAAATTCTTATAATATTATAGAAAAAACTAAAAAGTATTAAACAAAAACCTTTACTCCATAGTTTCTTTCATATTTTTGTTATAAATTTTTTTTATTCAAACATTCGTGATTTGAAAATAAAATATATATTTGAGTTCCTCTACGTATTTTAATTTAATACAAACATCAGAAAAAAACCATTATTAACCTTAATCCATTTTGTTGCCATTCTAACTGGTGGTCCCAAGCAATACAGCTCCGTTGTAAACTCCTTCCAGTTTTTTGCTGCTTGAACTTTGGTGCAAATCCATTTTGCGAATTGTGGATTATCTCCCATTAATGCAACCAGCCTTTCTTATTGCTGTTTGGTACTCACGACTTTCAACCTACATAAAATTAAAAAATTAGTTTATTATTTGGTTACTATAAAACACTAAATAATCGCAAACAACTTACATTTTAACAAATTTTCCCACAATACGCTACACAATCGAAAGCAAAATTGCATTCGACTCTAAATTCGGTATATAACGAAAATTTCGACAGGGCTGCATTGCTCATAATATTAAATTGACATTCGATTTTCGATCTTCGACAACCAGCGAATATCGCAGATCGAATCCAACTCATAATAGGGGCCATTATTTTATTAATAAATAATCTTGTGCCTGATCAAAGCTTTTTTTTTTTAAATTAGCAATATGGCGGCCTCAGAAAATCTTAGCTAAAACTTCTAAAGACGTAAATAATTTTGTTCCAAGAGATCAGCGTGGCCACCATCTGGCCTCCGTAACGGTTTGTTGAGGAGTGACTTATAAAGGCGTTACATCTCTTCATTTTTGCGAAAAAAGCATTAAGACCTTTGGAAAAGTGTACCAGGAGGATGTGTAGAGAAGGTGTGGTGAAGAAGTTGAGCAGTATTCTCTACAATGGATAGCGTTGGATCTTCCAGCAAGATTTCGCTCCAGCCCATCAAGCAAAAACCACCCAGCAGTGACTTAAAAGCAATATTGCTGACTTCATAGCCCCAATAAATTGGCCATCTGGAAGTCCATTTCTGAATCCATTGGCTGCAGTTTGTAGTGAGCATTGGAGAACATGACCTTCCGAAGACCTCACGGGAATTTGGAGACTCTCAAACAATCTTTGGTTCGGGCAGCGACGTCATCATCCATGGAAACCGTGTCTTTGCTGCAATCGTTTAAAAGCTTGTGTGAAAGCAAATGGTGAACATTTCGAATGCAAATTTAGCATTTTTTTGTAATATTTACATGATTAAATTAGCGAAAACCCGCCCGTTCCGCTGGTCGTCTTTGAAAAATCTAGATTAATTAATTAAATTAAGCCGAAAAATACTGTGTGTTTTTTATAAAAATTCTCGCTCATGAATAGTAATGAAAGAAGTTTTAAATAGTAGTAGCAATTAAAAAACGTTTGATGTGATTTACTTTATTACTTTTTTTATTGTAATGCTCTTTGGTATGTGTTGGTTCTTGAATAAATGAACAATACCGATGGCTTACCAGCTCTTGAGCATGAAACATAAAGTTGGCCATGAGAAAAACATGGGTATTCTAAATCAATACCACAAATTGATAAAGTTTGGCCTGGTGACTTATTAATAGTAATCGCGAATGCAAGGCGAACAGGAAATTGAAGACGTTTGAATGCAAACGGCATATCCGATGGTATCATTGGTATTCGCGGTATTAAAACGTCTTCAACAGAGTATTTTCCATTCAAAATTGTTGCTTCAATGACGTTATTCATCAATCTCTTAACTGTTAATCGAGTGCCATTACATAGCGGTGGTTGATTTATGTATGTTTCTCAACATAATAATCGGTGCACCTATTTTCAAGTTTAGCATGTGTGGCGGTAATCCAGGTAAATCAAAGGATTTCAAAAATTCAGTGGGATAATTTACAATATTATCTTGATTTGTAACAGTGTCAACGGATTGATATGTTTGTTCTGGACTTGGTATGTTAGCCAAAATAGCCGCATTCATTTCATTCACATCTTTATTTTTGCAGCCATGATGGCTCGTTCACTAAGCCAATCATGATTTTTGTAATTTTGAGGCAAATTTGGGAAAATATATTACTTTGAATTAACTGTTCTTTCGTTTGACTTATTTGACAAAAGTTTGGTCGTAAAGTTATTAAGCCAGACAGGAGCTTTGCCATTTTCAATATCCAATAATTGCTGTGAAAATTCAGCAGCTGATGGATCATTTTGCATTAGAACACGTACATTTGTAGTTAGTTTGAGTGTTTGAACATGTCTCCACAAATATGATGATTTCAAACATGCAGCCAATTCATCTGCTACAGTTGCTCGAGGAGTAACAGGCAGTGTTTTTTTTAATAATAAGTGGTCTTCCTCTTTCTCTTCCTCTTCCTTTTCCTGTAGCTATTCCTGGCGGCCGCCGTAGCCGAATGGGTTGGTGCGTGATTACCATTCGGAATTCACAGAGAGGTCGTTGGTTCGAATCTCGGTGAAAGCAAAATTAATAAAAACATTTTTCTAATAGCGGTCGCCCCTCGGCAGGCAATGGCAAACCTCCGAGTGTATTTCTGCCATGAAAAAGCTCCTCATAAAAATATCTGCCGTTCGGAGTCGGCTTAAAACTGTAGGTCCCTCCATTTGTGGAACAACATCAAGGCGCACACCACAAATAGGAGGAGGAGCTCGGCCAAACACCTAACAGAAGTGTACGCGCCAATTATTTATTTTTTTTTTTTTATTCCTTTTGCTCTTCCATCTCCAGCTCCATCTCCTTTTTTTATCCCGGAAACGGGCAGTAAAAATTACTTCACTTAAAAGCTTTCATCAACAGCTTCCATCTGATACCCATATTGTACAAACACATCCAAGGGAACCTTGGTCCACCTTTTCGGCTATATCTCGAGACCCTGGTAGCTCAGAGATCTAAAAAATACTCTGTATTAAAGCACTCATCAGTAGCTTTGATTTGATACCCACAATGTAAAAACACATCCTAGGGTTACCCGGGTCCTCGTTTTGGCCTTCGGCAGCGCCACCTGGTGTCGAGTGGAATCAATAAGCATATTGGTATATATATATACCAAATTTCATAATAATCGGCCCAGACACACACGACCAAAATGTATTCAATTCTAATGAATGCTAGCAAAAACACACTCACTTAACCGACGCACCGCACACACACGCGTTATCGTATTTCAACCAAACTTCACAGAAACCTTTGCCAAAGCAACACCAACAATGTGTGAAACTTTCATTGTTTTCCTTACACGCGTTGCTAAGATTACCCCGGAGAAATGCACACTTTTTTCGGCTTAATTTTTATATATATAGATAAAACTAACTTCATTAAAGAAAGTATTGTAATTTCAGAACTATAACGGGCTTGATTTGTAACAGAACTTATGGCAGGTCTGTGTACTTTTTAAGATTTGATGAATATATAAAATAATAGAAAAAAATAATATACATTTTTTGTTTAATTTTCTTAAATTGTTGCTGCTACCTCTGTTTTAAAGCTATGCTGCCAAAAATTGCACAGGACTGTTTTTAATATGACCTCAGTTATTTCTGAAAATCATCACGATCGCCATTCTTTAAATTCAGTTAACATTCATGTAAAGGATCAATACACTAGGGCTGATCAATTTGTTCTTCAAATATATAACCGACTTTGTTTCGGCGACCGTAGTAATCTATTGCTAATTCTGAACAGAAAAGCCCATGAAAGCATAACTCGAAAATGGGTCTCGTTATTTTTAATTTTAGTTATTAAACCCAATCAATTTTGTTTTGTTTTTGTTACCTTTTTTGTTTCCTTTTTGGAAGAAAATGTATGCATATGTTTATTTTGCTCAAAATCTTCCACTATAGAGCATAGATCAGTTAAAACCTGCTGTAGTACGCCTCTCTGCGATGTATGGATATGAAAAAGAATCCCACAACAGGAGCGGAAACTCCTCAAAACTAAAATAATTCAAATAAACTGGAAACTTAAAAAAAAGCATCGGAAGTAAGTGGCACTTGATTGACATTTTACGCGTCCCAATGCCAACAAAAGCACAACAACCTCACTATATACTGATACAAGCACGATATGCTTTTTGGGCTAAAAATGTGTCCACTCATCTAAGTGTAAGGGCCTTCACTGACCAGCGTCTATGCCACACAGCTTTAACCACGGCAGGTAAAGCAGGAACAGAAATTTCAGTAATTTTGTTGAGAAAAATGAACAGATATCTGGTTGGGGTCGAGCAAAACGTTGCACTGGACTGACTTGATGGGTTGGTGTTGGTTGGAAGGCTTGAAAATATTTCGTAGGGTTTTGGGTTGGATTGTTGCCTTTGCTGACTAATAATAAAATAAATAATTGGCGCGTACACTTCTGTTAGGTGTTTGGCCGAGCTCCTCCTCCTATTTGTGGTGTGCGTTTTGATGTTGTTCCACAAATGGAGAGACCTACAGTTTCAAGCCGACTCCGAACGGCAGATATTTTTATGAGGAGCTTTTTCATGGCAGGAATACACTCGGAGGTTTGCCATTGCCTACCGAGGGGCGACCGCTATTAGAAAAATGTTTTTATAAATTTTGCTTTCACCGAGATTCGAACCAACGACCTCTCTGTGAATTCCGAATGGTAATTGCTATGCAGCAATTCTCCAACTTACTTGTTGTTGTGTACAAAACATTTGTAGAACATTGCTGGAATTTGTATGCCAGTTGAGAAATTTGCATTTTTATCCAACCATTAGGGAATTTTAAATTAATTAATTAATTTGTACAAGTGGCTATCAACAACATTGTTTTGTAAATCGCACATACTAATAAAGCAGGCTTGCACTTGAGAAACCGAGAATAACAAATGGAATTTTATGGCACAGAAAAACACAAGAACCAATTTTTTTTCATAAGCGCTTAAGTGACTGTACATTTCGCTTGAGAAAAATATTCATTTTTTGTTTTCTGGTATGCGTTGTAGTTGTAACTTTTAGCTGCCGCATATGCATGAGCTAGAGAAAAATTTTGAATTAATACTTCATTATCTTAATTATGCATCGACAGCGCACCTTGCCTTGTCATAAAAGCTAAGCGCCCTTTCAACCACCACCACCACCACTACCGCCAGCAACGCTAGTTGCTCAGCGCTAGCGCCAAATATTCATTCAGTGCTACTGTGGCGGTAATCAAGCGCGTCCCATTTTGACTACCGTATGTTGGAGCTATTTTGTTGCATATTAGGATGACCTTTCGTTTAACAAATTGTGCTCATAAATTAAGCGAACAGGTTAAGCAGTGCACAAAAAGATATGTATAACGAAAAGCAACAGCAACAACAACAACAACAACAGTAACAGAAAACGAAAAGATAACACAAAAACAACAAGTTAAGTTAAAATGTATTCAAAAGCAAAAAAAAAGGTAGCAACATCAATAAATTCTTGTACATACCACAGTTAGTAGTTAAATATGCATAAATACCCAGTAGGGAAATCTACGATTGCGCGGACATGGTCCACTTCGAGAAAACTTAGAAACCTGACTACTTTTCCATTCTTTTCTTTTCTTTTCTTTTCTTTTCTTTTCTTTTCTTTTCTTTTCTTTTCTTTTCTTTTCTTTTCTTTTCTTTTCTTTTCTTTTATTTTCTTTTCTTTTCTTTTCTTTTCTTTTCTTTTCTTTTCTTTTCTTTTCTTTTCTTTTCTTTTCTTTTCTTTTCTTTTCTTTTCTTTTCTTTTCTTTTCTTTTCTTTTCTTTTCTTTTCTTTGATGAACTTTAATTTCTCACCCACCATAAATGTAGCACCGAATTTACGCTCCTTTACATTTTAGCTGTAGTAGTTATAGTAAGATCCAATGCTTTTCTCGCCCATCGCATGAATCTTGAATCGCTGTGATGTCAGTCTTTGCTCTTCCGAGGACATCATCCAGCCGGGCAGAGGCATCTTCCCCATTAAGGCACCTGACATTCCAGGTGCAAGCCCTCATAATCCTTAGTTTGCTTGCAGGGGGCGTCATTAATGTAAGGAGTCCTCATCTCAGGCTTTGTTTTATTCTTCATTGGACGAGGGTTTTTGCGTGGCGGGTCACACACCCAACGTCCAACCAGATATCCTGGTTTCGCTCCTTCTCAAACGGAAATTTCGGAACTACGAAGACCGTCGATTGTACATCAGAAAGCACAAAGTATTCATAAAAGTAGTCCAAAATAGTAACTTCCGAAAAGATCAAATGCACTTCAAACTAGTCACCTGGGTTTCAGAAACCATTAAGTCTATATCAGAATATTCAATTGTTGTCAGAGTTCGCTCGATATATTCTTAAAAGGGTCAAATGTACTTCAGAGAGCGAAAAAGATACATATAGCCGTGGGTTAGGTTAGATTGAAGCCGTTGTCCACTGTGCCACACACCCAGGCTCATAGTCCACTGTGATGCCTCGTGGATAACTTGTCCTTATCTCTCCTAAAACCAATTGAGTACTTTTCAAAAGTTTTTAAAGATTCCTGGTTTCTACAGTACTGAGATCTCCCAAATAATTAAAGAATTTTCGAACTGCATATAGAATTATTTTGAAATAGTTTTAAGTATTATATATTTGATATCTTTTGAAGTCCTGTTCTGGGATATATATGTACATCTCCTAAAATTATTATAAACGCGCCACATATTCATTCAACTGAGCTCTCTTAATTAACTTGAAGTGGAGCTCGATTGGACTGAGCGTATGTGCCTTTCTTCCGGTCGCATCCGTCCGAGATATCTGAACCTCCTTTACGATACAAAATCACATTTGAGAAGAAGGTGTGTTGGAGTTTCCGGAGAAACGACAGGTGTCAATGGACCATATCACAAACTCGCGCAGATGGCTGTATCATCTTGATTTTGTGTTGTCCCATAGCAAAGCAAGGGCAGGATCCTATTAGCAACGCGACCGCGACCTCTTGTATCGTCTGCTTCGTTCCTCAGTATACTCTAATGCCTTATAAGTAATATGAGCCAAAGTCGATTGCGCATCCCATTAAGGACTAACGATGACTTAATCTCAAAAGATATAACGTCTTGAGCGCCGCCTGACTGTCACTCAGAAGGGAAATTTGCTCATTCCTGAGTTTTTAATCTAAATTAATCTCTGCACATGGATAGATGACACACACTTCTGCCCGGAAGAAGCTGGGAAAACTACTCATCAAAACAGACCATTTTGCTTGGGGCTATATAATCCAGCGCCTATGATTTCAAGTGCCTTCTAGCCACCCTTAGACCAGTACTTGGAATTCACTCTTGGAGTTTCTTTTCGAGAGCAGCTGTACCCCTGCTTACTTTATCGTCCATTTCGATACTGAACTTCTTTTCAAATTGGATGGCTTTAATGATATCATTCCCAGGTAGTCGTGCAAGTGGGAGCTGCAGGCTTAACGATTCCATGCTCCTTTGTGGGATCACTTTTTCTTTACAAAAACCTTTCCTAGTCATATTAACCAGGGTTGTGGTTACCTGATTCCTGAATAACTATGTGAAGTGGTGACAGTTAAAAAATTATCATTTATAAATCGTAAAAATCGTTATGAGGGTAAATGCGTAACAGCTTCAAGGGAAAAAATTAACGAGAATTTTTTTGGGACTTAAAATTTGCATTATATTTTAAATATGTATATTGAAAGGCTATGGAGCGAAATTTTACTCAAAATTTCTGATTAAAAAGTTTAAAGAGTTTGATGAACATTTTTCGAAATTTTATACAAAGTTGAATTTTAAAGGTTAAAGCTAATTATCATTGATTTTGATTGCGTTAAACCATGTTTATAGCAGCAGAATGATCTACTTTGTCTTTCCTCTATTTCCTGAATAAGAGAAGTTACCCCTTCCTAGGTCACCAAATAGCTCCGGTCTTATAAATGAGAGGCCCCTTTCTAGACTAATTTATCTGCCGCTAATTTCTATGTGGCCTGGAATCCACAAGATACGTACCTGATCGTTCTGAGCTAAGACGCTTAGCATTGATTGGCCTTATTTGGCTTGCCTTGTACTTTTCGGCATTTCCAATGTGACACTCTGAACCCAAAGCCGTTACTTACAGCAAAATTATCAATTTGCAAAATCCTACTAATGATATTAAAAATTTGTTTCACTAGCTCGGCCTTCTCTACAGGGTATATACTCACATAAGTACATGTAAACACACACACATGACTATTCAACTGCATTTGTTCGGATGATCCCCATTTGGTGTGGTTTTCGGCATTCTGATATCGTGTAGATTTCTGTGTAGATAAGCCAATGACTTTTTGTCTTAAACATTTTTTCCAATGAAAGAGTTAATTAATAAATGTGTTTTTCGAAAATTATATTAATAAAATTTTGTAGTTATGCATAATTAAATATGCAGCTGGGAAGTAAACAGAAAAAGTCGCAAGTTTCCATTTGTGCAGCTGTTTGGTTGATCTTTTGAAAATCATGCGCTTGTGACAGGAAATGATTGCTTAGCTCATTGAAAAGCTTATCTTAAGATTTATTTTTCATTTCTGTCAGCTAACTAACTTGATTAGCTTTTTAATGAATATTTTAACTATTACATTATATATTCAGGGTTTTTTAATGCTGTAATGAAATGCAGGCCTTCATCAACTAGACCAAAGCTGATTGTGCTGCCTTTACTTGGAGGTAACACCCATTAACTTCTACTTAATGTAAACTACTGTTTAGAGTTCTGCTGTAGAAAAATGTACTACTGGAGAAAACATAATATTTAGGTCGGCTTTACATTTTGTGCAATGCGGAATGCATCTGTTATTTATGTAAAATTGTGGTGGGATGAAGATATGATGAGAAACATATGCGAAGGCTATAGTAAAGTTCGAGGCCAACAATGCAATGACTGAAAGATTCGGCTGAGGAACCGAAAAGTCAGCCTACTAGCAGGTAACAAAGAGCTACTGACCTGCAGTGCAAAGCTAGAGCAAAAACGCATCTTCACACGGGTCACTTATGAAAGATCCGAAAAAAAAGGCTAACCACCTTTAACTTCCTTCGACTCAACCAAGGATTCGCTAGAAGCTGTAATCGACGAAATCGATTTTGAAAGTTATATAAGCCCCACTCATTGGCTACACGTCCAGTGTTAAAATTATTTTTATTGAAAACAAACTGAATCCAAATAAATACTAATAATATAAAACTATATAATTTGATTTCAAAAAGTAAAGGCCAACGATTGTATTTTAATATTTTGAAAATAAATTTTTTTGGTTGCGGATAAACAAGAATTGCTGTTGAGCCATTTCTGTCAATAGAAGAGCCAAGCGTTTTGAAAAATATGAAGAGCAAAGAGTATCAATTCTTTGTATTTGCGGATGAGGAGGTTGCAAATGCCTAACGCATCATCAAAGTTGCTGTTGCAGCAATGGTAAGTTCTGAGACTAAACAACTGCCCCCGTTTGGAACCTTCGCGCACCTTGGAAGCGATTACTTACGCATTTCTTCAGAGTGGCATTCCATCTTCTTTTTTTTAAAGTCTATGCATGTGTGCCTACGTCCAAGTCCCACTCTTTCATCCGTAATTTTTTTCCCCGAAACCACTTATGATTTTCCATGTTTCTTCGCTGCTTAGCATTCTTGCCGATTACATTTTCGGGGGTTATGTGACCGACTGCATTCTCCAGCGTTCAACGTTCTTGTTCTCAACGCACACATTAAAAAATTTGCATCCTGGTATATGCATGTGGAGTGTTCGCATTTCCTTATTTTGAAAAGGTATTTCTGGAACTATCCATGTCCTGAAAGCATTTGGGTTGTACAAAAATTGACCGAAATTCCTGCTGCAGCATTTAGCGACGCCTTTTATTAGCATAGTTGTCCATCTGCAGCGTGTTTCGTTTCTCCAGCGGTTTTGCCATAGCCTTAGCATTTCGTCCTTTATTTCGCGCTCTACATATTTAGTAACTCCTTCCGCCATCCTCTCGTTCTTTACTGCTCACAACTTTTCTTCTCAAAGGCTAGTAAATCTATCAATATACTTCAAAAGCTGGCCCTGACACCGTGCGCTGGTCAGACAACTGTCAGAGCTTCAGTTCGTAGTACGGATGCTACGATCGTACACCGGGTATTTGCCTTTAGCGCATTTGCCCACAGTTCAGCTCCCTATAAGAGAACGGAGAGCATGGTAGATGTCAATTTTTCCCATTTCCATTAAAAAGTTATGTTAAACTTCTTTAATTTGACACACCAGCTGTTTAATTTACTGAACTAAATTTTAGAAAAGGTGCTAAATTAAGGGTAAATTACAATTTTTTAAAGCTCTTTCCTGTGATACGCATATTGGTATATTAAATTTATTTTATTAATTTTACTTCTACTTCATTTTTCAAACTCATGGCAACCCTCTACAAAAACTTCTTCGAAATTAAGCCCTCTCAAACATTTTCTTTATTGAGCTCATTAATTGAATTCATTTTATTTTTCTGAACAGCTGATAAATCTCTTTTAAAAGTAACCTATTTTTCGATCCAGTTAATAAGCTATCTTATGTGCAAAATCTAATGCAAAGTCGTCCAGCCGATTTCGCTAGATTGCGACATAAACATACAAAATTTCACATAATATCAAATTTTCTCTACGAACTCCTAAGAAGACTTTTATATAACGGACTTGGTTTTCACATCTGGAAACTTTTTAGTGTGATTTAATAGTTTATCTCCATTATCATTAATATTACTTGCACCATTTTACAATTGCTGGTTTGAACGCAAGCAATAATGTACGAGGTGTGTTCAAAAAGTATTGCGAATTTTATGTTTTTTCAATGAAATGAAATGAAATGAAATGAAAAATGATTTATTTATTCATTAATATCTATTTTGTCCCCTTCAAATTAATCCCCATGAGATATTATGCACTTGTGCCAACGTTTTTCCCAATCTTCGAAGCACTTCAAAAAATCATTTTTTTTATATTGTTCAGCTCCTCCTTCGATGCCGTCTTTATCCCGTCAATCGTAGCGTAGCGTCGTGCTTTCATGGGCCTCTTCAGTTTCCGGCAGCTTCCATTGAGATGATTGAGCTTTGGTTTCCACGTCATAACCATAAACCCACGATTCGTCACCAGTTATGACTCTCTGGAGCAAATTTGGGTGGTCACGGACACAGTCCAACATCTCATTAGCAATGTTCATGCGATGCTGCTTTTGGTCGAAATTGGGCAGTTTTGGTACGAATTTTGCGACGACCCGTCTCATACCCAAATCATTGAAAAAATCGAATGGCATGAGCCAATCGATATGTCTAGGTCCTCAGCAACTTTTCTAACGGTGATTCGACGATTGGCCAATACCATTTTCTTTGCTTCATCAATTTTTTCGTTTGTTGAAGTATTCGGGAGTCCGGTACGCTTTTCGTCGCTCACATCTTCTCGGCCTTCTGAGAACATTTTGTACCACCGAGAAACGTTGCTTTGGTCCAAAGTAGCTTCTGTCTTCTCCGCATGACACAGTCTACATTCGGATTGCATCCGCGTACTTCATTTCGTTTTTTACACAAAATTTGATACGGGTTCTTTGATCCATCTTTCTGAATAGGTAAAAATCGAAGACGAGCCGAAACACGTGCAAGCAAAGCAGCTGTCAACAATTAACTCAAAATTCAAAATGGCCGAACTCGTCGGCATGAGTGAGAGACATGAGTACCAACATATCGCCACAAACAAATTCGAGTAAACGTAACCTGCGAATTAGTGATACTTTTCAAAATTCAAAATTAGTGATACTTTTTGAACACACCTCGCATATGTCTCCGTATGCATTTTAATTTGACAATTTCTTATTTATTTCTTATTTTGTCTCTCAGTTCCGATACAAAGGTATCTTTCTTCACAAGCCCTATAATACTGCGCTCTACAGTTTATAACAAGTGTAGAAAATTGCCCTTAGAATTAACCCACAAAGGCAATTCAGAGCGTTGACATTTCTATCAAATATTATTACGATCTGAAGGGCGCGCGAATTTAACTCAATCAATTTTTCACGTACATGTGGTAACTCTAAGGTACATATTCTCTTCTTAATTGGCGCTATAACCGCTTACGCGATTTTGGCCGAGTTTAGCAAAGCGCGCCAGTCGTTTCTTTCTCGTGCTAACCGGCGCCAGTTGGACACACCAAGTGAAGCCAAGTCCTTCTCCACCTGATCTTTCCAACGCAGAGGAGGCCGCCCCCTTCCTCTGCTACCACCAGCTGGTACCGCATCGAATACTTTCAAAGCCGGAGCGTTTGTATCCATTCGGACGACATGACCCAGCCAACGTAGCCGCTGGATCTTTATTCGCTGCGCTATGTCTATGTCGTCGTAAAGCTCATACAGCTCATCGTTCCATCGTCTGCGATATTCGCCATTGCCAACGTGCAAAGGTCCAAAAATTTTACGCAGAATCTTTCTCTCGAACACTCCAAGCGTCGCTTCATCGGATGTTGTCATCGTCCACGCTTCTGCGCCATACGTTAGGACGGGCATGATGAGAGTCTTGTAGAGTGTTAGTTTTGTTCGTCGAGAGAGGACTTTACTGCTCAGTTGCCTACTTAGTCCAAAGTAGCACTTGTTGGCAAGAGAGATTCTACGTTGGATTTCAAGGCTGACATTGTTATCGGTGTTAATGCTGGTTCCTAAATAGACGAAGTCTTTTACAACCTCGAAATTATAACTGTCTACAGTGACGTGGGTGCCGATACGCGAGTGCGCCGACTGTTTGTTTGAAGACAGGAGGTACTTCGTTTTGTCCTCGTTCACCACCAGACCCACTCGCTTTGCCTCTTTGTCCAGTTTGGAGAAGGCAGAACTAACAGCGCGGTTGTTAAGGCCGATGATGTCAATATCATCGGCATACGCCAACAATTGTAAGCTCTTATAAAAAATTGTACCTGAGCGATTAAGTTCTGCGGCTCGTACGATGCTCTCCAACATCAGGTTAAAGAAGTCACACGACAGCGAGTCACCCTGTCTGAAACCTCGTTTGGTATCAAACGGCTCGGAGAGGTCCTTCCCAATTCTGACGGCGCTGCTGGTGTTGAGCAACGTCATCTTACATAGCCGTATTAGTTTTGCGGGGATACCAAATTCAGACATAGTGGCATACAGGTAACTCCTTTTCGTACTGTCGAATGGAGCTTTGAAGTCGACGAAAAGATGGTGTGTGTCGATTCTCCTTTCATGGGTCTTTTCCAAGATTTGGCGTATTGTGAATATTTGGTCGATGGTACTTTCCAGGTCTGAAGCCACACTGATAAGGTCCAATCAGTTGGTTGACGGTGGGCTTCAGCCTTTCACACAATACGCTCGCTAGAACCTTATAGGCGATATTTAGAAGACTAATCCCGCGGTAATTGGCACAAATTGCAGGATCGCCCTTCTTATGGATTGGGCAGAGCACACTTAAATTCCAATCGGCAGGCATGCTTTCATCCGACCATATTTTGCATAGGAGCTGATGCATGCACCTTACCAGCTCCTCGCCGCCATGTTTGAATAGCTCAGCCGGCTGTCCATCGGCGCCCGCGGCTTTGTTGTTCTTTAGCCGCGTTATCGTTATTCTCACCTCGTCATGGTCGGGTAACGGAACGACAATTCCGTCGTCAACGATTGGGGTAACGGGATCTTCACATTCTCGGTGACATGCGCAGCTGTCACTGTTTAACAGATTCGAGAAGTGTTCCCTCCATAGTTTAAGATTGCGCTGTACGTCAGTCACCAGATCGCCGTCTTTGTTCTTACAGGAAAACGCCCCGGTCTTAAAACCTTCTGTAAGCCGCCGAACTTTTTGATAGAATTTTCGTTTGTTCCTATTGGCCAGCATCTCAAGCTCCTCGCACTCACGTATTTCGGCCTCTCGTTTCTTCTGCCGCATAATACGTCTCTCTTCCTTTTTCAGTTCTCTGTAGCGATCCCACATGGCTCGCGTTGCGCCCGATCGCAGCATGGCTCTATAGGCGGCATCCTTTCTTTCTGCGGCAGCATGACATTCCTCGTCATACCAATTGTTTTTTCGGGCTCGCCGGAATCCGATTTCTTCTTCGGCGGCGGTACGTAGGGAACGAGAAATGTTGCTCCATTGCTCGTGCATGCCGGTTTGTTGGGCAGTGCTCTCTGAGAGCAGGAGTGAGAGTCGAGTGGCGAATCTTCTGGCTGTCTGTTGTGATTGCAGCTTTTCGATGTCGAACATTCTTTGCGTAGGTAGACGTACGTTTTTTGCTGCACAGAGGCGGGTGCGCAGTTTGGCTGCAACAAGGTAATGATCCGAGTCGATGTTGGTTCCTCGGATCGTACGTACATCGAATACACCAGAAGCGTGTCTTCCATCTATCACAACATGATCGATTTGGTTTCGCATTTTTCGATCAGGAGACAGCAGGTAGCTTGGTGTATATTTTTATGCTGGAATCTGGTGCTGCAGACTACCATGTTTCGGGCCCCGGCGAAGTCGATCAGCCTCTGTCCGTTACCGGATGTTTCGTTGTGCAGGCTGAATTTTCCGACTGTGGGACCAAAAATTCCCTCCTTGCCCACCCTGGCGTTGAAGTCGCCAAGCACGATTTTTATGTCGTGGCGGGGGCAGCGCTCATAGGAACGTTCCAAGCGCTCATAGAAGGAATCTTTGGTCGCATCGTCCTTCTGTTCCGTCGGGGCGTGAGCGCAAATTAGCGAGATGTTAAAAAATCGCGCTTTAATCCGGATTATTGCGAGACGCTCGTCCACCGGAGTGAACGACAGTACTTGGCGACGAAGTCTCTCTCCCACAACAAATCCGACACCGAACTTGAGCTCCTTTACATGGCAGCTGTAGTAGACGTCGCAAGGTCCTATGGTTTTCTTACCTTGCCCCGTCCATCGCATCTCTTGGATGGCAGTGATGTCAGCCTTTACTCTCACGAGGACATCAACCAGCCGGGCAGAGGCACCTTCCCCATTAAGGGACCGGACATTCCAGGTGCATGCCCTCAAATCATATTCCTTATTTCGTTTGCAGGGGCCGTCATCAGTAAAGGCAGTTCTCATCCGAGGTTTTGCAGTTCTTTTCATTGGGGAGGATTTTTAAGTGGCGAGTCCCAGACCCAGCGCACAACCAGCTATCCTGGAATGCTTCGCCTTCTCACGTTAGCTCACTCCCGAACGGGTGTTCGGAAGCTACCCAGAGGATACGTGGGCTAATCCCGGCCGTTGTGAGCTGCTTGAACCATATGTAGAAGAATCGTCGTGGCCACTCCCAAGTGAATGGCGATCAGTAACTTTCCCCACTTGCGTGGACTTCTACACATGGAACCATCCTCCACTTAAAACTTCATTATACCAAAATTCAATGAGCTGTAAAAATGCATACTCGAAATTTTTATAAAACTTTTTTTTAAATTTTCTTAATTTTGTATAAAATATTTAACTTTGATTTATATGGTTTTGGTTATTAAATATATTAAAAATTAAAATAAAAATTCGGCATTAGCAATGTAAATATTAGAGAAAACAGCATGCACTAAAGTATGCTCGCTACTGTAAATGAGAGCAATAATGTAAACAGCTAAGTCGTAGTTCAACTCATAAAAAAAAAAAAAATAAAAATTAAAAATAAAAAAATATTTGAGAGCCAATAAAAAACTTTTAATTATATTACCAAAAAGGTAACCCCAACATTTCCATTATTATCGACGTTTTAGAACTCGAAATCATGCAATTGGTTTACCAAATACTGCCTCTTCAGAAATTTATGAAAGGCATTTCAAAAGACGCGTTGTCGTTTTAAAGATTCTTTCAGGTTTCACAATTTTTATTTAAAATACCTCTCTTAAAAATATTGCGTGTAAAATTGAATCAAGAGGCTGTTATACGAGAATGAAAAATTTGAAGGACTCGCTGACTCATTATCGCATTGAGTTCGGCAATCTCGGTCTGCAAGTTACGTTTCAGCACTGAAATCGCAGTTGGGTTATGCACACAGACTTTGCTTTTCAAAAAATTCCACAAAAAGTAGTCTAGTGGAGTTGGATCGCATGAGTTAGGTGGACAGTTTGTTAAATTAAGTAAAATTAATCCACCGGGAAACTTTGTTTCTTTTTCCCCCTTTTTAAATTACAATCTTCTAAATTTAAACAATAAGTAATTATTTTTAAAGTAGTATTGGAATTCTCTGTTCTCTAACCAATGTTAGATAAACATTCAATTTTGCTTCAGATTATGCTACATTATATTATTTTCTAAGTGTTATTATTATTATTATTAACTATTATTATTTTTTTCTTTATTGTTTTGTTAAATTGTGAGTTCTGTTGGAGTTAATCGTTTTAATCTTCGTTTTCCCGCTTTCTCCGATTGTGGTAGTTTGCGCATTTGTTCATTTTGATGATTTGTTAGTCGTTGTATATGCTTGATGCTGTATTTTCTAATTGTGTCATCTATTGTGTCGATATTGAGGTCGCTGTGGATCACGTCGTTTGGTATATACCAGCCTGCTTTTGTTATTGTTCGAAGTATTTTAGATTGGGTCCTTTGAATTATTTTGGTATTGGATTTTTTTGCTGTGCCCCAGATTTCTATCCCATATTTCCAAATGGGTGAGATTATAGATTTATATATCACTACTTTGTTGTTAAGGCTTAGTTTTGAATTTTTAGCCAACAGCCAGTACAGTTGTCTGAACTTGTTTTTGATTTCATTTCGCTTGTTTCGTATATGTCGTTTCCAATTTAGTTTTTCATCTATAGCTATGCCAAGGTACTTTGCACTAGGGTGGATTTTTATTTCATTGCTTTTTATTGTTAGTTTGTGTTTCTTAGACTTTCTATTTGTATAAATTACTTGTACCGTTTTATCTTTGTTGACCTCTATTCCCCATTTATCGAGCCATGATACAGTGTCATTTATTGTTTGTTGAAGAATGTCAGTAGCTTTTTTTTCTATTTTGTCTGATGCCATTAAACCCGTGTCATCCGCGAATGTGGCTATCATGCAATTTTTTGTTGTTGGGATCGGTATATCTGCTGTAAATATCAGGTACAATAGAGGGCCTAGGACACTACCTTGGGGCACACCTGCTGTCATTTGCATCATGCTTGAGCATTCGTCTTCAAACTTTATAAAAATGTCGTTTTCCAGATAACTTTTGAGAATGGTGAAGTGATTCCGTGGCAATATTTCGCTTAGCTTGTGCAGTATTCCTTCATGCCACACCCTGTCAAAAGCTTTTGCAATATCTAGGTAGACAGCTATGCAGAACCTTTTGTTATCCATATCATCTAGTATTTTGTTTATAACTCTGTGGACTTGTTGCACAGTTAAATGCTGTCGTCTAAATCCAAATTGATGGCTTGGTATTATATTTTTTCCTATCAGAATTTCGTCTTATCTGGCAAAGAATATTTTTTCCAATACTTTTGAAAGAATGGGCAAGAGACTGATGCGGCGATATGATGTCGTTTCTGATGCATTTCTATCTGGTTTGGAGATTGTCGTTA
This sequence comes from Anastrepha ludens, assembly GCF_028408465.1. Classification (NCBI taxonomy): domain Eukaryota; kingdom Metazoa; phylum Arthropoda; class Insecta; order Diptera; family Tephritidae; genus Anastrepha; species Anastrepha ludens. Next base: position 104,725,029 of record NC_071500.1, on the reverse strand, counting down.
TTTGTGCAACTTTCCAGAGGCGTGGGAAGCATTGTGTCCTTAATATGCTGTTGAATATTTGTCGCATATATGTGATTGCTACATCAGGTAGTTCTTTTAGTATTTTACCATTTATTAGATCGTAGCCCGGTGCTTTTATACTGTTTAGGTTTTTCAATGATATTTGATTTCTGCTGAGATTGTCATTTTCATTTTCTTTTCTGGGTTACTCGTATTTATATTTTGTTCAATGTGCTGATTGTCTTTTTCGTTTGAGAATATTGTTTTAAAGTGTTCAGCTAGTGTGTTTGCCTTCTCTTTATTGGTCTTTGCCCAAGTTCCGTGTTGTGTTTTGATGGGAGGTTTATGTGGAACTGCTTTGTCTAAGTTTTTAGTTGCTTTCCATAGAGAATAATTGTTAACTGCCGTCGCCCCCAAGTTATGTATGTAAAGCTTTTTATCTTGGTGTTGTTTTAATAATGCTTTTAATTCAGTTGTTGATTTGCTAAGTTTTGCCTTATCTTCGGGAAACTTAGAACGCAATGCAATAAGTTTCAATAATTTTAGCGCGCTGGTCTATCTTGTACATCTTGCGTCTGATGCAATTGTCACCGATAATATTATATAAAATATAAAAAAAGGTGCCTCCAGGAATTATTCACCATTTGATGAAAACTTTTACTTGGACTACGAAGAATTTATTTCTGATATATATTTTTTATTTACACAACCACAAGATAAACATTTTCAGCTGTTCACTAATTTAGCTGTTCGGAGTTTTCATAAATTCTTCAAACTGTCTTACAAGATGGAAAGGCAATTATTAAAGCTGTTCATTCTGCTAAATTTTCTGTAGATGAAATATTTTTGTATGCATAAAATATTTGAATAAATTAGACTAAAAAGTAGCTGGAATATGCAGTGTAAGTACTCTTTTTCGTCTCCAAATGTTATTGCCTTTCTACCTTTACTAAAATATTTTCTCTGTTCTGCATATTTCTTTGAATTGAATTCATTAACTTAAGTGTTTTTTTTTTTTGGTTTTTGGTGTTTGCAAGAAATTCTTTTTCACAGTTTTTGCCTATTTTTTGGTTTGCGAAAAATCCCTATCAGTATTTGCTGTTACTGTTGCTGCTGCCTGCTGCCTGCTGCCTGCTACTTCAATTAATTAATTGCACCCGACAGACGTTAATTTGAATATTTCCATTAAGGCAACTTTTCGCGGCGTCGGAATGAATGTAACTACATGAATAAAGAGCAGCGTGCAACAACAACAATAACATCGCAGAAAAGTAAGAGTAACAAAAGTTATAGCGGACTAAGTGAGCTGAGGCCGTGAAAGAAGCAACCAACTAAGAAGCTAAAAGTGGCCAACGCGGTTAGAGACTTTGTAGTGCGTGCAGGCGGTCCAAGTCGGCTACTTCAATTTACTGCATGTCAATGCTTGGTAAAATAACTTCCGACACAAGTAAGTGTTGAGTCGGTCAAACTATAGTGTAGCGGCGCGAAGTCTGCCATTCGGGATGAGAAATGAGTAGGTCTTGACGTGTTGGAGTGGCGGCGGGCGGTCACACACAAAAGCACTCATGGCTTGCCATTATAAATTCAAATTAAACAGCATAAAGCAATTACAAGCCCAACTACTTGAATGTACGTATATTTGTTGCATATACACACACCTACCGGCAGAGATACATATACATTCATATATATGTATATATATCGAGTCACTGTTAAATTTGCGCTGCAAATAATTTGTTGTTACAAATATACCGAAAGTATTCTGAGGAAATGGAAAATATTTATTTTTATTTATATGTACTTATATATACATTAGGGTGGATCGATTTGTATGTAACAACTTTTTGCACCAATAATCTTGGCAGATTCGGAATTGATATGAAATTCTAGGAATAAAATTCATTACTGCATAGTTCTAAAGTCGGTTTTCACAAGTTAAAGCAGAAAATAGGCAACTCATATCGAAAGCGAAACGGACGAATAGTTATAAGTCAATTTTCTTTTCTCTTTTTTAGTGTTTGTGGATGAGAGGGTTTAAAATGCCTAATGCATGATCAAAGATGCCAAGCTACCGTCGCAGTAATGGTATGTCCGGAGACTAAAAAACTCTCCATCGTCGCCCACCCTGGAACCGCATTCACATTACTTCAGTTTGGCGTTCCATCTTCCTCGTTACAAAGGCCCATGCCTATGTGCCAGGCCCTAACTTTTCCATCCGTGAATTCTTTCCGCGAAACCTCTGTGATTTACAACTAGCGCATTTGCCCACAAATCAGCTCCGTATAAGAGAACGGAGAGCGTAGAAGCCATTTTTTTCTCCTGCATCCTTTGGGTTGGACCCCCTATGTTTGCCCTCAGTCTACTGGATAGCGATTTTTTCTGCTGCCCAGAAGGTTAGTCTTGAGTCCAGTCTTATGCCATGCTGCTGTAGAACTTTTTTTGCGGCTAGCGTATTTGAACAAGTTTGCATGCTAACTTCTAACGGGATATGCTTCTTGGTTAGAAGTATTAACTCTGTTTTCTCTGCCGCTAATTTGAGGCCATGTGAGTCTAGCCACGTTTGTGTTCGTATCATTACTTGGCTAAGTTTCCTACGAGCTTCTTCAAAGTTTCCTGCATGACGACTGTTTCAATATCGTCTGGGAATTTTTCATAATGCGCTGTAGTTATGTCGGAATTTTGAACCTTGGCTCTAAGGCGGCTAATAAGTCCGCCCATCTTACGCTGTTGAAAGCGTTCCTTACATATCAAGTCACAAAGAAGACTATGTTTCTAGGTTGTATACTGCCCTATTAGGCTGCTTCGCCGATTGCCCCTTTGTAGAATTTCCGCGTTTTAAGCCGTACTCTCTTGCTAATAGTCCTCCGGCGTTAGCTGTACCTGCGACCAGTCGAGGCTTTTAAGGAGCTTGCCTGCTGTGTTGAGCATGCATAATGGTGCATAATGGCTGATATGCTGATGGGATGTTGGGATTACCTTTCCCCTTGCTTATTAGCAGAAGCTGCTACCTTTTCCAGATTTCTGATTCCTTCTTTTAGACAGGCGTTGTACATGCCTAGTAAGAGTTGTGATCGCATTTTTGAGATCTCCTTGAGGACTTCTGTGGATACTCCCTCCGGTTCTGATGCCTTGTTATTTTTGAGCTTGTTCGAAGCTGACTGAAGTTCCTCACTGGTGAATATTGAAATATCTTCTGTCACGTTTATTTGACATTTAATGCGTTCTCTGAGTTCGTAACTTGGAAAGAGTTATTTTGTAATATAGTCCATCGCGCTCGAGCTTAGTTTCGATGTAGGTATTCTGGCTCCCAGTTTCTTCACCACTATCTTGTACTCAAGTTCCCAGAGATCCCTATTTAGATCTGCCCAGAGTGCATTCCATTTTTTCTTTCATGCTATTTGCAATAGCAGCCTTCAGCTTGAAACACTTTTGAAAGTATTGACAATAAGCTGAAGCATATTGACACAATGCGGCAGTTTTAGTGGCATCTTTTTCTGGTTTGGATATGGCGGTAGTTTGGCAAATTTTCCATAGACGTGAGAAGTATTTAATCTCCAACATACAGTTAAATTTATTTCTTATGTATTGGAGGGCTATTTCAGGTATTTTTTTTTAATTTTCCACCTAGTAGGTCATGTCCCGGAGTGTTTTCATTATTTTGCTTTGTTATTTGATTTTTAGTCTCACTTTCTTGTTTTGGATTGCGAAATGTTTATTATGTTATCAGATTTAATGCTAATGTTTTGTTCATCCATTTTACTTGGATAGTGTATAGGATTTTTCTGGCTGGTTAATCGATTGGTGGAAAATTTATAAGAAACTGGTTCTGTTGAGGTTCGAAAGCAGACTGGCAGACCAAAAATTTTACTAGACGTTCTGTGGAGAATATTGCTGCAGTAGCGTCAAGTGTTGCTGGACTACCTTGAACATCGACCTCTCCACGCTCTCAATAATTAGGCATTCATGATTTGACAGTTTAGCGAATATTGCCTGTAAACGTGGACATTTACCTGGTGGGCATTTAAATAATACAATTTTTCACACATAATGGTTGAGCCTTATTTTGAAAAAAAGTAGTGAAAACTGAAATAACCTTAATGCTTATAAGCTTTACTTTAAAATATCATATAGATGCATCTTTTGAAATACCCTTTATTAACCTTCAAATTAGATAGATAGATTTGATTTGAGGCTTGCACTTCGACTTCATAGCTTCTTGTGCCCTTTGCTCATCAAAGTACCTAATCCAAACCAGTTCCATCCGTACTAACTAAAGTCACCTTCTTTAAACATTTTTGGGGTCCAAAATTTAATATACCTAATATATATATTTCTTTTTCACAATTTAGAATGTAGAATCTGAATTTGCTACAAACCATGTTGAAGAAAAATTGGTCCACCCTAATGTGCATGCACATAAATATGTAAACCATTCGTACAGCTACATACATCCACTTTTCCAACACTCCACTGAACTAACAGATCAGTGGCTGGCTTAACTGTTTTACAGGTGGCTGCGCCCTCGACTTAATCCGACATTTTTTTGATTTTTATTTATTTGGCTCCTTGCCTTTCCCGGTTCGCGTACGTATTTTCTAGGTGTGTCTGTTGTGTTGATCCGCAAGCGCCTCAAACCGGCAACTGACACCTTGCTGCAAGCATCACGCGCTGTAGTTGCATTTTATTGTTGTTTCTCAATTTTTTTTCGCCACTTGCCATTTTCGACTCAATTCTATTCACCTCTCTTTCGCTTCGTTCCTTGTTACTTCGTTTTTTTGTTAGTTTTTTTGTCTTTTTTTTTGCGTAAAGATTTCACACTTGAAATGTGCCAAGTACTTACCTTCTACCGAAATGAGCACTCAGCTGATGGTGATTCTTCCACTTGGCTGGACGTTCAACCGCAAAAGAATAGCAATACTAGAATAGCGTAACTCCATTTAGGTATGTGTAGTTGAGACCAAGCGGTGTAGAAAGTTGTTGTGAATAGCAAAAGCAGCGCTGCACAGCAACAGTGTGCGGATCTTAAGCTGCTGAAGCCATCAAACTTGGACCGCTGCGCCGGCTACGATATGCAGCACAAAAGGCAGTAGGGCAATCGGGCAGTCAAGTGCCTGAAGTGACGTTGCTCGCCTATAAATGGTAGTGTTGGCCCAGCGGCAAATTCGCGGTTGTCTTGCTTTCAACGCTTTCATACCTCTCCTACTTTTCGGTCGTCCATTAACGCCATTGACGTCTGTGCAGTCCATGGCTGCCGTCTATTTTCGCAAGCTTCTCTGAACAATGCTTTCCTCTTCCACATACTTTCCTGCTCCTCTTTCCCTGCAGCATCCATTCCTCTGCGTTCTATTCATTTCATTCTCCTAATATTTTCTCTTCTACTCCCTTTTCGCTTTGGCAAGGCATTGCTTTGTCGTGTTAATGAATTGCTGCTGTTTATTTTTTGATAAGATTAATTAAATCGCAGCTAATTAATGTTAACGTATTCATAAACAGGTCAAAACCACCGACCAATAAGCAAGCAACAGCTACCAGCACTCATCAAGCAAAACTAACCAAGTGAACAGGGTGCTGCTGAAGGCTGCACTGGTTGCGGTCGTTGAGGTATGATGTCAGTTTTTGCTTTCTCTGAGCTTCGTTGTAATTTACTAAAAGTTGAATGTTGTTTACGTTAATAGAAATTCGAGTACTCAAATGTATGGATGCTGGAATTTCAAAGTTCAAGGATTTTTGATGATTTTTGCTTTAAAAAGTGAGAGTGGAGTCTGTTGCTACTATAGATACATATGTATGTATGTAAAGTGTGGTGTTTGTGGTGGCAATAAAAAAATCGACATTTTCAGGTTCTGCTTTTATGAGGGTCGTTTGAAACGTCAGTCCAAGTCAGAGATATGGCACTACTGGCGCGTATCGAGGTTATGTTTAGTTAGTAGCATCTCTTGGAAAAACACACACCAAGTTTCAGCATGAGCGGCTAATTTCTTTGTTTCGGGCATTCGTTTGAATCGAGGAAGTCGAGTGATTTTCCTTTTCCACTGCGACTACGCACCAGCTCACGCCTCAGCAGTTTTAGTCGCAACTCCCTCGGATCCCTCGAATTACTATTTATTCCTCAACGCAACGTGAGCCGTGCGTGAAAACTATGGGGAAAGAAGAAAAGCAGGGAGACGCCTTTTCAGGCCGATAAAACGCGAGCAAGAAAGGCGTGTGCGAGAGGTACTCGAGGTGCACCTGGACAGGATTGATGCAAAAAAATTGTATCAGTAGATCAAGTGTCTGACCGAAGGTTACAAGCCTTCTTGTAGAGATGAAATTGGCAATTTGGTTATATATGTATACGAAGCTAACACTGAGATTATAGAGGGAGCATTTCTCTAAATTACTGGCTGGCGATAATGCTATCAATACTGCCGCTTGTGAAATGAACTCGGTAGCATCAATTGAAGAGAACGGGGTGGATATCCCCCCTCCCCCTAGTAAAGACGAGGTCAGTGTCGCTATTCAGCGACTGAAGAACAACAATGCAGCCAGAGTAGATGGACTCCCAGCAAAATTGTTTAAGGCATGCGGTAATGAGCTGATTGGGTGCATGCATAAGCTTATTAGGCAAGAACAGCTGGGAGAAAGCAAGTCTAATGATTAGTAATCCAAGTGTCTTTTGTCCTGTGTTGAAGAAAGGGGACCCATCTTACATAAGATTCTGTCGGGAGTATTATTATACCTTATCAGTATGCTTTTAGAACTGTAAAGTCCATAATCGATCAAATCTTCACATTACGCCAAATCCTGTAGAAAATCTATGAAAGACATAATGACATAACTCATCATCTTTTTGTCGATTATAGGGTTAAGCAAAATGGCTTTGAGCATTACGTCCAGGTAGGAAAACACCTATCCGAACCGTTCAATGCCGAGCGAGGTTCCAGACAAGGTGATCCACTATCGTGCGACCTCTTCAACTTCCTCATGGAAGAGGCACTATGGAGAGCCATCGAAATGGCATTAGTCTCACCAAAAGTGGCCAGCTCCTGGCATATGCTGATGACATTGACTAGTTTGATATTGCAATCTCTTCCAAGAGATTTTTACCAATTTACCGATGCGTATGATGAAATTGGTCGTATACAGCCATAGAGTATAGTTAAGTTGAAGACCCCATCTTCTTCCAAGCATACGTTTGCAGGCATACAGATCAATTTCGGATTTCCTTACCCGTTCTTCAAGGTTCAGTTGGAGTCTAAGATTTTTTCTAAGTACTTTACGCTGGATGAAATGGGGAGAGCTTCTCCATTAAGTAGTGGAAGGGTAAAATTGGGCACTTTGTATCTAGTGGGGAAAAGCAAGAGTTTGGTTTTACGTTAGTTCAAACTTAATCCACAACCCGTAGCCCAAGAGTTTAGCTTACTCTAATGGGTACAGCGATACGATTTTATTTATCACATTTGTTTAACCTTCCTATACCCGCGCGTTGGTCTGTGAGACCGAGAAAATGATTTTACGTAAATTTTGGTTTTTCCAGAAAATCTACAAAGTTGAATTTACTGCTAGCTTCCGGTTTTCTTGCAAGCTCTATATTAGTGTTGATTTGGCGTTTGCACTAGGCAGGCGTGTTGGTGAATTTTATAAAAATTGGTCTGTGAGACCAACGCGGGTATATGTGTAATTTTTTGTGAAGTTAAAGCAGTTATTTTGTTTTTTGTTTCTTTCTTATTTTTTTACGTTTTACTATTTTGCAGGTACTTTTTAATATTATAATGAATGAAGAGCAAATCAGACTACTTTTGGAGGAAAAAAATTCGACTTCTGATTATGAGGATGAAAATGGCAGCGACGTTGAAGACTTTGTTGCAGGAGATGTAGAAAGTTATGATACCGAGCAAGCAGATGATGAAGAAATCGACGAGGAGTTAAATGAGATAGATGATAGAGAATTTTATCTTGGTAAAGATGGACACACTAGGTGGAATAATGATGCTCCGTCAAATCGTGTAAGACGTCTCGCTAGGAATATAGTCACTCAACGGCCAGGGCCTAGAAAAGAAGCAAAATACTTGAAGGAAATAGGCGAGGTTTGGAGATTATTTTTTCCTGAAGTTGTTATAAATCGTATTGTAAAGTATACTAATGAACATATTGATCTCATAAAACCTAATTTTTCAAGAGAAAGCGACTGTACCTATACAGACAACATAGAAATCAAAGCCCTTTTAGGCCTTTAAATCTTTGCTGGAGTTAGGAGAAATAGTCGCTTGAATGCTAAAGATTTATTCAAAACAGATGGTTCCTTTCCGGAGATATTTCGATTAACTATGAGCTGGAAAAAATTTTATTTATTATTGCGTTGTCTAAGATTTGACAATAAATTCACGTGAGCTGAAAGGACTGCCGTAGATAAACTAGCTCCAATAAGGGAATTATTTGAAGAAGTTGTAGCCGCGTTTCAAAAATACTACAGTGTGTCCCAGTTTAGTTTGACGTTTTTATAGCAAATAAATATTTTTTAAGCTAGAAAAGGCATTTTTTTTTTTTTTTTGAAGAGGTAAAAGCGTAAGTTTTCTTTTTAAGGCAGATTTTTACATGAATTGCGATATGCCATGATTTTTTATTTCAAGACTAAAAACTAATATAATTTATAATTTATGTATTGTACAAGAAGTGTTTTTAAGTTATTAAAACTTATTTTTATTTATGTGAATAAAAAAATATGTTATTGTTTTGCTTTTGTAGTACTTAAGAAAAAATTATCGATTTTGATGGCTTTTTTGTTAATCACTTAAAATCAATAAAATAAGTGAATACAAATTTAATGCGTAGTTTTATTTTTTTATTACATCTACGGGATTGAAAAATAATAATTTGTTTTTAGTTTTGTTTGAAAAAACTAATATTTTATGTAGTTTGAACTTTCGGTCTGTGAGACCGTGCGCGGGTATATGTGTTACAAAAATTAACGCGGGTATAGGAAGGTTAATTCGTTTTGTACAGCTCGTGGCAAACTATTTTTCTTTTTTGAGTATTCATAATTTTTTATAAAAGTGTGAACTATGTGTAAAAAATGTCTTATAAATCAAAATTTGAAAAATTTCTCAAACTTGTCTTCCCAATTCCATGGTTTTTATATATACATTTAGTAACAGAAGTAAGTATACACCGGACACGTTTTCAATTTTCCCCCAATCGATTCCCTTAAACAACCTAAGTTATAACAAAATTGTGTTTTATTTACATGAATGAAATGCAAAAATCATATTTAATCCAAATAATGACAAAATTTTAAAAAGGAACAAAATTATAGCTTTTTATATTAAACTTTATAAAAATTCATGTCTCAAAAGTAAGTATACAGTTTATCATATTATTAATTTGTGAAATCAAAAACATAATTAAAATCAAATCCTAGTATTTGGTAGGATAACCATTAGACTTTACAATCGCTTTAAGTCGTGATGGCATTGATTTCACCAAGTTTTCAGTTACAGCTGATGGTATTTTATTCCTTGAAGGACGTTTTTCAGTTGTTCCTTATTTCTAATCGGATGTTTACGTATTTGTCGCTTTAAATGTTCCCATAAATGTTCTATTGGGTTGGTATCCGGGGACTGTGGCGGTGTTATCAGCTGTTTTTAGCTGTTTTCGCACATTGTATAACAGCCACTCTCGTACAGTGTTGGATGTGTGCTTGGGGTCATTATCCTGCTGGAAGATGAACGTTCCTCCAAGTCCTAATTTCGTAGCGCTTTCTTTTAAATTATTTTTCAAAATATTTAAATAACCATAACGGTACATAATATTTTCGATAAATACCAAGTCTCCCTGCTGCATACATCCCCAAACCATCACAGAGCCCCATCCATGCTTCACAGTGCCGGTCATATTGTTTGAATCCAATTCGACGTTTAATTTTCTCCAAACTTTTTCACGGCCATCTGATCCACAGATATTGAATTTACCCTCATCAGAAAATATGACAAAACGTTTGGTCATATTTTTTATGATCTTTTGCGAATAAAATCCGTTTACTCCGATTGACACTACTCACGAAGAACTTTTTCCTAACATTGCGCCCATGATAACTAGCGCTACGCAAAACCCGGCGAATAGTTTGGGTGCTAAATTGTTTTCCAGGCTTATTTTGAACTCTAGATTTCAATTTGGGGGCACTTATTTTGGGGTTTGTCCTGATTTTCCGTACAACTAAGCTTTTTTCTCTCTGGGGCTTAAGAGCGGCGGGTGCCCACAACGCTCTTTATTAGTGCTGCTTCCGGCACTTTTATATTTATGCTCAATATTTTGAACTGTAGCAAAACTTCCTATCTACCGATTTCTCGCAATGATTTATGTTCCTTGTGATATTTTATAATCAGTTTTTTTAAATCATCAGAAAGCTCTTTTCCTCTTGGCGCCATTACTAAAAATGTCGCAAAAATTAAAACCAAACGTACTTCCCTAAATGTTTATACTCACTTTGATTATTTCCTTTTAATAGATTTAACTTTTTTAATCAATGCGTAAAAATAAATGTTATGCTAACTGAACAATCGTTTGCTGTATACTAACTTTTGTGACATAAATTTCGCTGGCATCAAAGACAAACCAAAGCCTGGATAACGGTACCTAAAATTTACAGCTAAATTAAGGCGCATATGAAAGCGTTACACAATTACCATATCTAAAATATTTTGATTACATATTAAGGAAAGCGTTAGCGTCAAGCAATTCCATAAATCAGGCTCCTGTATACTTATTTATGTAACTAACTGTATATTAATAGAATTTTCAAACAAATATATGGTAAGCAGTTTTATAGCTCATCAAGTTTTAGTGTAATAAAGTGTAAATGAGAAGTTGGTAGAAACCTTTTTGATTTTTTAAATTTTTTTCCTTGACGGTGTTGCGTATTTTCTCCGAAATTCACAATATTTTTTTCACAACTTGACTTACTGGGTGGATAAATGATATTTCTTTTTGCGCCATACCCATTTACTGCTTTAATGTTTGTCACTGGCCGTCATGTTCGCTGTTGTGACGTCACTTTCACCAATTTGCACTACACTGTAGTTGTACTCAAATTTATTTTCCAGCTACCAGTTACACAAAACGTCCGATTGACCGACAAATAGAACAGCGTCAACATCAGCTATTAGCTGCGTGTAAAATTTATACCACATCCACTTTGCTTCAGTCATGTTGCTTTGCCCAGTCCAATCTAACAACACTTTATTCTGAACTGTGAACTTCATTATGAACTTCTAATTCTCTCAACAGCACCACTTTTTGTCCCTCAAAGCTCACCAGTTGCCCACTGCTGCTGTTGCTGGCACGTTTGTGGACTGACAATTTACAAGTTTAGTGCAATTTTTTATTTCATCTACTGCATTGAAACGCTGGCTACGAAGTTTAGTGTACCAGTGCGAGCAGCACTGCGTTGCGATGGAGTTGAATCAAGTCCTTAGCTGTTGTGTTCTCGCTACTGATGTTGCTGTGTGGTCTGTTGCACTCGTTGTTAAGTTTTAATTAAAAAGGTCAGGTCAAGTTTAATTTGCACAAAATACGCGCTAAAGTGTTGCTGCCTTTACTACCCAGCGCTTCGCTAATTCCGCATACGCTCGGTCCCCTGGCTTACCGCTTTTCCGAACCTTCAGCTATTTCTGCTGCAATAGTTTCGCTGCTGCGTTTATTGTGCTCTTCCCTTGGTGCTGCTGCTGGGAATTAGCATTTTTTAAGCTACACAGCCTCTTTTGTTGTTATTGTGACTTAGCATTTGAAATGAACCCACTTCAATCCGAGACGTTAAATTTAATACGCACTTCGGTGAAGTCAGATAATTTACCAAACAGTTAGAAATATTTATCTAAAGACGTTTCCCTTTACCAGAGGCTGAATATACCCAATAAAGTATTGAGATGTATTTACGCAGTACTTACGTACAATTAGAATCTGCGTGTATAAATACATAACTACCCATCGTGGTTCATACTCGTAAGAGTTGTAGCTCTGAAATGGTGTTAAAAAGGATTTATATCCAAGGAGTTCGCTTAGAATGTTTATGGATATTTTGGTTAGTAAAAAACAATGTAAAAGTAAAGCAAATTATTTTATAGCCTGCCCAGTAATTGAATTGAAAGTTGATAGTTTTTGTAAGTCACGGTGACTAGTGACGTCATATGATACATTTATATCTTCGAAGAGCGGATAACAATTGGCTGGGATGGTGATGTCGATTTTCTTTTATGCAGCGCCAGACTGATGTGACACTATCAAATCTGCTTCACAAATTGGGAGCATCAATTTCATCTCTCATGTTTTGTACATTTTGTGTATGCCGATGGTTCAATGACGGTTCCAAGTTTGAAAATTCAATAGTATGTAATCCCTAAGACTTGTTGCGTATATTGTACTGGAGCCAAAAATTTTCGAAATAGTACAAGCAGAAATGGAGCTTCATCTTTTCTGCGCTTTCCCCTTTAACAACAGTCAGAGGGATATCCATTACAGGTTAGAAGGTCTCTGAGATCAGCAATATCATTCCCTCTACCTTACTACCTGCAAAACCGCGAGATTTGATCTTCTTCTTACAGGAATTGATTAGTTAGGATTTGCACAATGGCGTCGCCGGAGCCTTGATCGCGGTTTGACTATCGCAAAAAATATTAATAGGTCCCTCGTTCCGTAAACATTTTGCGGGATCGCAAAGACCTTAGCCTGAAAAATATTAGCAGTATTCGGCAGCTCTAAGGAAATAGACAAATTTGCTGATTTAGAGATAATACCCTCTCCGACTCCCTATTCATCTTGAAGTCGTAAGTGAAAATAGAGGTATAGATTTTCCCCTCATTCCAATCGTGTCTACTTAGAAAGATTGCCCTGGCATGACCCTCAAGCTCCAATTTGTTGATAGAGAGATATTTACAAAGTACAGAGAAATACGGTGTTAACTGCCTATCAATGCTACCATGTCCCTTTAGAGGTTACTTCCAGAGGCCAACATCTTTCAACTAAAATTACTCCAGATTATTCAATTCGATTAATAACAGTCGAGGCTAAGAGGCTAAGAGGAAAGGATGATAAATTACAAGGTTGAGCCATCTGAAGCAAAATTGTGAGAGTAACTTCCGCTGCTAGGTCATAGGTATTTCGACAGCAGTATTATCACCGCTCATTTCACATGTATTCTTTCGCTCTTTCAATCAGCCATTACACAGTAATATGAGTAATGGCTCCATTGGTTTTTTCTTATATCACCAACACAATCTTACTTTGGTCGTACACAAACCGCTCTCACATCCCCTGCTGCGTCAGCAAATCAGCTGATTCCTTCAAAAGCGCTAAGAGCTCCACCATGATGTGCGAGAGCTTTCAATATTAGCGCACTCATCGATCAGTACAGCGATATTTTGTCTTAAAAAAGCATCAGTGAGCTACTTTCCGTATATTCCAGGTGGATCCATCTAGAGTTTGGAATTTGGACTATCGATTTGTTTGGCTTTGGCAGCGAAAATTCCTTCCATCCTGTATCAGAATTTTAGCTTATGATTAGAAATTGACAAAACGGATTGCGTTCATAACCATCGGATGCGTTTTCCGCTAACCAAGTGGTCTAAAGAACATTTGGTTGAAAAAGCGCAGTTTTGTAAAGAAAAAAATCATCCCTTCAGAAGAAGCTCATTTTCACCTCTGCACAGACAATAGCAAACCACCTAGTGGGTTTTATCTTTAAAATCACCTTTTAAGGCATCATCGTTTGAAGCTGCACCTTCTTGTGAGCTTTGGTCTGCAGAACAGGACACCTCCATGCTGCTCTGTCCGTTGCCGCTTCCTTCCAGTTCCTCAGTTTAAGTTGTTTTAGATCTTGCGACACTTCATCTATCAATATCGATCTTGGCTTTCTCTGGCTTTATTTGTGCATGCATTTGCTTCCAGCATTTTCCTTTGGGCTCTTGAACTGCATTAAGATCGCATGAAGCATCTCCATTGTAAGTTAAAGAACTTTTAGGGCAAAAAAGGCAAAATGAAAATCACGCACGAAACTGAAACGCACTTCTTGAAGTTTTTGCTCTTTATTGGAAGGTCTGTTCGTGGTAATGAACCACTTCCTAATGGGTGTACTTGGCTTTAAAATCGCAATCATAATCATAAATGTCTTTTCCCCATTACATGGCTACCATTTTTCCTATTCTAATCACGCGCCGTGTAATTGCATCGTAATTTACAAGTTTGCGGGTTTATTGCATTGACAGCTCGACATGCGCCAAAGGCTAAACACGTTGACTAACCTCATTGTTTGCAGTTTACTTGTCGATGTGAGCGCAACAAGAAAATGAGCAACGAAACAAATACCAATGCAATCTGCAGCAGAAACCAATTCCTGGAACATATTAACACAGAGAAAAGCCGACCGAGTATGGGTATGAAAACTGCAATATTTCTAAGCTTGCACGTGTGTGAGTGTCGCCAAGCAAGCCAATATTTCATGCGCTTTTATGCACTGCAAATGTCCTTTAGCAAATTAATTGCAACACGACGGACAACGAATGCCATTGGCAGCTACAACTCCAACTGCCCTGCACGTGCTTATACTTTTTTCGCACTCCAAACAACGCCCATTGCATTGCGGAGGCTGTTAAGTGAACAGCTCGATTTTGCTTATTTTTCTTCTTCTTTTCCATCTTTTTCACTCACACACTGCCCCACACTTGTGCGAGCATCCTTCACAAGTTTGCTGATTGTTTTAAAATTTTCACTCGCCATTGTTTGCTTGGAACATTTGTTTGACCGCTTGACCGTCAGCCAGTGGTCGCTTTCTGGTGTGAGCGCCTCATATGAACGAACGTATTTGTGCATGTTTGTGTTTGTTTAGTTGGTTGACTACTGAATTGGTTAGTCAATTGGTTAGCCATTTGCTTGGTTTGTTGGCATGTTCGATTGCCTATCGCTGGCTATTGATTGCTGTTTCACTGGTTTTTGTGTTTTTCGTTCAATCGCTTGTTGTTCAGCAATTGATTTTCCGCTGCAGTTCACTTGCTTTGATTATGCCCCCACCCTTCTTTGCTGCCATTGTTTGATTTGCGTGCTGTGCATTGTTTTGCGGCTGCCACCTGGTGCGCCGACTTCTGGAAAACTTGTAGTCCAGTGCGTGCTAACGTTCGTCGTAGTAGCATTTTGAAAAAGGTTTGAAAGCTGGAATGCAAGTTTTTTAGTATTTAATTTAGTGCTACATTTTTTTGTTAAACGAACATTTTTTTATTACCATCCATAGGCCATTGTTAACCTTTACCGGCGACGCGGTGTAATTCACTTGCAGTTACCGACCGACACATTGTTCGATTTCTCGCACCTCGACTGACACCGTCGGCGGCATGGTGCTACGGACGGATTTTGTAGCGTGGCGTGCATTTATGCGGCAAGTCTAATGCACCATAGGGCGCAGTCGCATGCCACAAGGCTTAACGAAGCATTTCACTTGTAAAAGGGCAAGAATTTCGATACAAAATTTAAATCACTTGATAAATAAATGCCTGAATTTTGAAATTGTGGCGAGACATGAAAGCGAAGGAAATAATAAGCAAAGGGATTGAAGACAGGTGAAATCAAACATGCTATACCCCATAGTGTTATGACAGCATAGTTATACCCTAGACATAAAATTTTTTGAATGAAAAATAATAACAAATATTGAGGTATGATATGCAGTGCAATGTACGACGATTCACACTCGCATTTCCAAATTATGTTGGCAAATTATGACACTCAAATGTCGTGTTGCCATGGCGACTGGCCTATACCATGATTTTTTTTTTTTTATGGGTGAAGTAGGCTTCAAAATGCCTTCGCACTTACAGCGACCGTTGGGTGATGTGGCGCCACTAAACCTGGAGGGATTATGGGGGATCTGGGGAGACATCCTTTACGGAACTGCTTCTTGCATTACTTCGGGAGTACCTAGAATGGCTTCCACTAAGGACCAGCCATTTGTAGCCAGCTTGCATGATATGGGCTTGTGTGAGGCTTCGCTTTAGTGCACTGTGTCGAGGTCCATATTTTTTCCGTAGTGCATTCCCGCGGTATCCGCAGTAGCCGAATGGGTTGGTGCGTGACTACCATTCGGAATTCAGAGAGAACGTAGGTTCGAATATCGGTGAAACACCAAAAAGAAAAAAAAGTTTTCTCTAATTGCGGTTGCCCCTTGGCAGGCAATGGCAAACCTACGAGTATATTTCTGCCATAAAAACAGCTCCTCATACAAAATATTTGCCGTTCGGTGTGGGCTTGAAACTGAAGGTTCCTCCATTTGTGGAACAGCATCAAGACGCACGCCCGGCCAAACATATGTGTGTTCAGTGTCACCGGTCGGCGCTTCGCAGTATATGCACTCGGAATCGCTTACCCAAACGGTATAGGTCTATCCGGAAGTATACGTGACCCGAGAAAAACTGAGTTAAGAAGTAATTCACTTCCCCGAAGTTCCTTTGGACCCATTTGGCTATTGATGGAATGAGTTTCGCTGTCCATTTCCCATACGGTTCAGTGTCCCATCGGTTTTGACGCCGCATCACGGTTTGAAATCTCCGTTCCATGACGCTAGTGATGATGTTTCTCCTTGGAGTCCCACGCATCCGTTCGCTTCTGGGCCATGCGGTCGACGGATATCTCCCCACTGATCACAAAGATTGCAGCGCCAGAAACAGTGCGGTAGGCGGAGGCAACTCTAAGTGCCGCTGTTCGTTACACAACCTCCAGTGCTTTGCGCTTGGGTTTGCGATTTAGCCCATCTCCTCATATTTAGCGCATCTCCTCATTACGCTGCCATACAAGAGAATTCAGTTTGTGGCCACCATGTTTAGGCTTATTTTATTTTGTCTTGACCCACCGATGTTTGCCACTAATCTGCTTAGCATTCCCGTGACTTTTGGTACAGTTGGTAGCCGCAAGCCATATTTGCGCAGCCAAGTTGAATAGTTAAGTATTTCACTACTTTTTGGGTCACTAGGGACGTGTCGCCTATTTTAACCCTCTAGTGCCCAAATTTTATTTTTGAATGAAAAAAATTGCTTTGGGTGGGGATTATGGTAAAATTATAGGTTCTTTATCAAGAAAGTGAAATTTTGTTCCTTGATCCGATTATATAGGGATAAAACCTTACCCCGCCTGCAGGCGGCTTTGGGAAAGAACGCCAAAAAAAAATCTAAATGAAAAACTTGCAAATTCAGTGTATTACGTACTTTTATTGAACAAAACAGAAAGTTTTTAACAGAAATCAATACAAAACAAACAGCCAGTCTTATTTCAAATAGTTTTAGAAAAATGTCTACAAAAGAAAGGCATGCTTTTGGGCATAAATAGGCAGTTGGTGCAAATTATTTATGGTGAAAATTGTGAAAGCAATCCTTTTGCTGGGAAAAACAAAGATTCAGATTCCATTTTCGGCACACGATTTGAGTTTCGGAGGTACAGCCAGGATATTCGCACATTTTTTTACCGGTGCGTGATAAAAACTTTGCAAAATGTCCAACTCCGTCGTAGCGAACGTCGTCAGGAGGTAAGTAAGCTTTTCTTCCAGTAAATTTTACTTGAGGAGTTTGTCATGGACGACCTGGAGCTCTTGATATTGAAGAATATTGTTGTTTGCATAGTACGTATGCGATCTCTGCCCGGAAGTTCGGCAGTTGGTACTGCCTAGCATGCGTGTCAATCTCGTTAATTCTTCTGAACAAAACATAAGCGTTTATCATGGCCATATCAAGCAGGTGATTAAAAAGTCGGTTTGTGTACTATTGCTCTTTACCGGAATCTTATATCGCCCAATTAGTCCATCCATGAGGTCGACGCCCCCCATATATGACTATTAAATTCACGGACTGCAATCGACATCAACAAATTTTTTTTCTGAGCGGACGAACCGCGACACCTTATTTATAACATTTGTTTCATTCTGGAAGGGCTTTTCGCCTGCGTAACTCGATGCGAGTCACACTATTTTATTGTCCTTCCAAACTGATAAAGAAATGTCAACTCCTAAAGCAGATCCACAAAATTCAGTTGAATATCCACGGGGTTGTTTCCTGAGATCAAGATCTGTCGGAAGTTTGCAATTCGGAATTCGATTTGAACGAATAGTTCCCAGCGAATGTATTCCGCGTGATTTTCGATAAACCAGAAGTGGCAGTGACGTGTAATAGTTGTCGAAATATGTTATATGGTTTTTAAAATCTGGAATATTACGGGAAAATCGGACCACCACATTCGCTGATACCCCAAGATCTGGTGTAACAGTCAGAACAGCATTGTCTCCTGCGCCGCAATATATTTCGAAGTTATAACAAAATCCGAAGGAGTCACACAAAACGAAGGGTTTTATACCCCATTTATGTGGTTTATCTGGCAGATATTGTCGAAGGAAAATCCTCATCTTCGGTGCGCACATTTGTTCATCGTCACATAAACATCGGAATGGACTGAAACCTGTTATTGAAATGATCAACGAGACATAAATTGACAACATGTACATAAATTGACACACACTTCTGATTCCAGCATAGAATCTGAAAAATTTACCGCTCTCTTAATCACCTCGTCAATTCCAGTGTCGATAGGTAATTCTGCATCGTCCACATTTTCGTCTAAAAGATCTTCGAAATCTTTTTCCACGTCTGTATCATCGTCGATTTCTAGTAAATCCAAAAATGTTGCAATATCTTCATCATTGAGGGATGATAACTTAGACTTTTGTCGTTGATCCATTTCTAAAAAACCAAAACTTTAAGCTTAGCCCCCCTCTAAAAATATCAAAATTTCAAACTTACCGCATAGTGTTATTTATTCCGAGTTATCCCAGGACCGCCTCTAGACGGGCTGTCTTCAAAGGTTTATAAAATACAGGAAACACTTTTTTTTTGTTATTATTTTTAACTTTCGTATTTTGAACACAACCAGCAACACTATGATAATTTTTATTATAAGCTAAATACACTTCTAATATATTTATTTAATTTTTAAAATACATCACTTTTGCAGAATAATTAATTTGACCGCTTTTCACTATTTTCCGACTTCAAATGACTATGATTAAAAAACAAGACGCTGCTGCAAATGCACCAGCAATAATTTTGGGACTTCCCGGAATTAGAAAGAGTTTAAAAAGTAACGAAATGGTATTTTAAAAGGGAATAAGCGTGAAATAAACTTAGGCCGTCTACAGGCGGTCTTGGGTACTAGAGGGTTAATGCTGACCTCGAGTGGCATGTAACCTCGACTTACTAGGATTACTTCGGTCTTAGGCCTCGTGTATTCCAGGCTATGGTCCTCAAGCCATATTTGCGTCCTAATCATAACTTGGTTCAGCTTCCTCCTAGCGTCCTCAGTGTCCCGGGTGATGTGAGCACCACTATGTTGTCTGCGTATGACACTAGATGTCTATCTTCTGGCCGTCCAGCTTTAACCTGTTCTCGCCTAATACCCATTCTTCTTCTTAATTGGCGCGATAACCGCTTACGCGATTTTGGCCGAGTTTAACAAAGCGCGCCAGTCGTTTCTTTCTCGTGCTAACCGGCGCCAATTGGACACACCAAGTGAAGCCAAGTCCTTCTCCACCTGATCTTTCGAACGCAGAGGAGGTCTTCCTCTTCCTCTACTACCACCAGCTGGTACCGCATCGAATACTTTCAAAGCCGGAGCGTTTGTATCCATTCGGACGACATGACCCAGCCAACGAAGCCGCTGGATCTTTATTCGCTGCGCTATGTCTATGCCGTCGTAAAGCTCATACAGCTCATCGTTCCATCGTCTGCGATATTCGCCGTTGCCAACGTGCAAAGGTCCAAAAATCTTACGCAGAATCTTTCTCTCGAACACTCCAACCGTCGCTTCATCGGATGTTGTCATCGTCCAAGCTTCTGCGCCATACGTTAGGACGGGCATGATGAGAGTCTTGTAGAGTGTTAGTTTTGTTCGTCGAGAGAGGACTTTAGTGCTCAGTTGCCTACTTAGTCCAAAGTAGCACTTGTTGGCAAGAGAGATTCTACGTTGGATTTCAAGGCTGACATTATTATCGGTGTTAATGCTGGTTCCTAAATAAACGAAGTCGTTTACAACCTCAAAATTATAACTGTACCCATTAGTATACATAAAATAATGGTTGCACAAAAGATCACATTCAGAAATGATAAGTGACTTTTATGTACTCCCTTTCATGGGGTCAATTATCAGAGATTTCTAGATTTAATCTCAGTAGTTGTACGTCGGGCTAATGGGATTGGGGTGTGACTACCATTCGGGAGGGCGTAATTCGAACCTCCGTGCATAAAACAGCAATATGATCGGGAAGGCCCAACTGGGGTGATTTCCTTCGGAAATAAACAAGACAAGGAAGATTTAAAGTACATGCAACTTTTGACAGACTGCATGCGATGAGTAACTGACGCCTTAGTAGTACCGGAAGGAGCAGCCCTAGTAGTTCCGGGAAGGGAGTCTCCCCAGAAGATTAGGAGGGATTGACAATGGTCGCTGCAAGTGCGAAGGCATTTGAACCGTACTTCACGCACCACAAAACAGAAAAGGAGGAGCCATAGGTAGTACCGTGAGGGGAACTGTACATCGACTTTATGCGGTTTAGTTCGGATTAAAGTATAACACTGACGGGGTAACGGCTTTCGATGCCTCTTAATCCGTCCAAAAAACAAGGAATGTAAAAAACACACAGCGATACGCAGTCTACGAACAAGTAGAGGAGTACAAAAGGTAAAAGAGTGAAGGTTATGCGCCTAAATGATACCAGAAATTTTGGATCTACATGAGCTAGCGCAATTGTCGACAAATGGTTATTCAATCTTAAATCATTTCTGAATAAAGGAGAAACGTGCGGAGATGCATAATTTTACATAAGAATGTGAAATATAGGTTAGATTGAGTTAAGTGAATTGGCTGTCCTTCGATGCACCTAGGCCAGTAAGAGGCCCCTTGTGATACCACTGGAACTCTACTTCACTCTCTCTAAACCATTGTGTGACTTTTAAAAAGCTGGCTATACTAGCTATTTCAAGATCGTATCCAGAAAAGCCAGACCGAGCAATCTCTATTATTAATATCCAGCTCAACTTGTTTTAAGTACGCCGTACAACTAATGCAGGTGAAAAGTTAAGAGATGTGGCATGTTTCGTATCAGCTCGCATTGGGTATACATCCGGCTACTCTAATGCGACACTCCTCTTTACACCTCCTGCTGTTCTCAACTTAATCTTTCACTTACTTTCGGTTTATCGACTTCTTAAGCAAATGCTCCAGCATGCCGCCACGCCTTCCTAAAGTTACCGCCGCTGCTGTAGCGATCGCGTTTGCATAGAAATGAGATAAATTTATGATTAACGACATGTGACGGCAGTCGATGCATGATGATTGTTGCAACAAGTTCCAGCAACTGCAGTGACATTAACAAGTCGCTTCTCGATTGCAAACAGTATTTTCACACACACATGCGTGTGCATGTGTGCATATGCTCTCGAGTGTATCTGTTGTGGCGTGTGAATGGGCTGGGAAACACTTTGATTGTGGTCATTTAATGGACTCTTAAAGATTTCTCTTGCATTTTCCCCCCTTTATCCAGTTAGCGCTTGCGTTCAACGTGACTTTTTTATGTTTTTTCGTTTATTTTTAGATTTTTCTCATCTTTTAAGTACCTGTAAAATTTTTATCTGTCTTTTCATTGGTTTGCCATAAAAAATGTAAACATGTCATTCTCTGAAATGGCGGGATATCCGACTGTCTTTTGATTACCTTTTTTGTTACCGATTTTTATAGATGCTCGAAAATTAAAATAAATGTATGCAGGCATTGAACTATTTAATAGTTGGCAGTTGTTTTGGAAGAAAGCAAACTCTTCTTACGTTTAGTTTGACTTAAGTGAACGAAAGGCATGAAAGGCTTTTGAGAAGTTTCTTATTTTAACTTTAAATTGCTTATCTATACTTAAAATATTTTGACAAATATACCAATTTTTACCTATTAGAAGACCTAAGACCTATTGCCTTAGGATTATGGAATGCTGGGTGAATTTCTTTGAAACTTTATTTAAAAATAAAAATATTTAAATGTTAAATAAATCTATCAACATGCACATTCTCTACTTGACTTCTGAGGCATTCTAAAGTCAAATTAAACTATCACATATTTGAGCCAGTGCTTTTGATTTGTTAAATTTAAAATTACGTTGCCTTTTTCTCGAAAATTGGCATATAAAAAAATTTAATTAAAGCAAAGAAGATTATAGTACATCGTAGTTAGAGCCATTTTTTGGGCAAATAAAAACTTCAAAGTAATTTTTATTAGGTTGGGGCTTAAGTTCAATAATTATGTCAATAAGTTAAGCATTTATATATTCCCTGTTGCTATTTACAACTTCTTCCCACCTCTCGACCAATTCGTTGAAGCCGTTTCGCCAAAAATCGCCTGGTCTGGTTTCAAAGAAGTTGTTGAGCCAGCTTTTAAGAAATCGAAGATAACGCCTTTCATATGGTTTGACAGGGAGTGGAAAAGATTGTAATGGATCGGTGCAAGATCCGAAGAATACGGCGCATGCTGAAGGACCTCCCATTTGAACTCATCTGCATCATAAGTTAGGACGGGCATAATGATATCCTTGTAGGATGGGCATAATGATATCCCGTTAGTTTTGTTCGGCGAGAGAGGACTTTACTACTCAATAACCTGCTTAATCGAAAGTAGCACTTGTTGATAAGAGAGATTCTCCGTTGGCTTTCCAGGCTGGCATTGTTATCGATGTTAATGCTGGTTCCTAAACAAACGAAGTCTTTTACAACCTCGAAATTATAACTGTCAAAAGTGGCGTGGGTGCCGATACGCGAATGCTAGTGGCTGGATGGCTACTCAGGGCACCAAATATAAAAGAGATTTTTATAACAATGGTATTTGCCGCACAAGTGCCACACTCTTTTTTATTAATAGAAAGAAAATTTACCACATAGAGAGTGGGCCATATAGCGTTTGCTTTTTGAACCACCTATTTTTTTGAGAATGGTAACACAAATGACATGTCAAATGTGTTCATAATTTACTTAAAGGTTTGACATTTACGAAATGGGACCCTATACGCTTGAACAAAATTGGGAAATATTGAAAACCTATTTCGAAAGAGGTGAGTTTCTACTCAAACTGTGAGAAATTTGTAAAAAACAGTTCCAAAAAAAAAGATTTGCCACCAAAACAGTTTGTGGATCAATTTGTTAATCGTGTTCATAAAAGTGGATCGTTAATGGATAAAGCAACACGTGAACGTGCTCCTGCAGTGGGTACACCCGAAAACATTTCTGCTGTAGCCGAAAATGTGCGTGAACATCCAACAACCTCAACTCGTCATCGTTCTCAAGAATTGAACATTTCACACACTTCTTTGAGGAGAATTTTGCATAAAGACCTCGGTATGAAGGCTTTGACCGAAGATGACCATTTTTACCGAAAAATCATCTTTTCTGATGAAGCTCATTTTCACATCGGTGGCTACGTCAATAAGCAAAATTGTCGGATTTGGGGCTCAGAAAATCCACACATTACTGTAGAGAAGCAAATACATCCACAACGAGTCACTGTTTGATGCGGTTTTTGGTCTGGCGGCATCATCGGGCCATTTTTTTCGAAAATGAGCGAGGAGCCGCGGTTACAGTAAATGGCGAGCGTTACCGAGACATGCTCAACGAGTTGTTTCCAAAAATTTAAGAGGATGACATGGACGACATTTGGTTTCAACAGCACGGTGCAACTTGTCACACTGCCAAAGTTACACTCGAACTTTTGGCTACCGTTTTTGGAAACCGAATAATCAGCCGAAATTCCGATATCAATTGGCCGCCTCGGAGCTGTGATTTAAGCCCGTTGGACTATTTTTTGTGGGGACCCGTTAAGGACAAATGCTACGCGAACCATCCAGAGACGATTGATGCTTTAAAACACGAAATCGAAGTTGCCATTCATGAAATTGGAGCCCAAACAATCGAAAATGTGCTTAAAAATTTGGGTTGATCGAATGGCCTACTGTAAAGCCAGTCGTGGCTGTCATGTGAGCGATATTATTTTTTATTCATAAATGACAATGTTCAATCTATAAAATAAAAACAAGTTTGAAAAAATATTGATTAGTTTTTTCTTTATAGCCGGTTCAAAAAGCAAATTTTGCATGGCCCACCCTATATTTACTTGTCAGTTTCTGGTTACCAATGAAAATTCTAGAAGATAACGACTTATTTAAGATAATTTTTAGAAGTGAAATAACTGCCGGGCATTTCTTCAGAAAAATTACAGGAGACCCATCGATATCTGTCTCTGAGGAGGTTTATAAGCTTAATATTCCCTACTCGACCTCAACATCTAAAAGTGTTAGGTGTCCAAAATTCAGAGTTGAAGATTGATTCAAAGATCGATATAAAAAGCGATAAGAATCTGACTTACTATCATTCTAAACAAAGTTCAAGGTGAAATTTGGCCTAAATAACATTCAAGGATGTAGGTACTGCCCTATCAAGTAAGTCAATAAAGTGTGTACTTTCTGACTTGTTACCTTGCGAACTAATTTAAAATTGCAAATATTCTCAGTAGTTAACACCAACA
This sequence comes from Anastrepha ludens, assembly GCF_028408465.1. Classification (NCBI taxonomy): domain Eukaryota; kingdom Metazoa; phylum Arthropoda; class Insecta; order Diptera; family Tephritidae; genus Anastrepha; species Anastrepha ludens. Next base: position 104,700,423 of record NC_071500.1, on the reverse strand, counting down.
AATATTATAAATTAAAATAAAGGGAGTAAGGGAGTTTACAATTAATAAAGAAGAAGTCCCAAGCCCTCAGATTTATTGCACCAACCCCGCCATGCGAATCAAGTAATCTCTCTCATATGACCGTCTTAAGTTAATTATCTGAAGTTTTGAATAAACATCGCTTCATCAGAATATTGGCAAATCCCTCTTGTGATTTATGCAAGATTAGTACATTCAACAAAAGGGTCAATCCCTGCAAAACAATCAATAACAAGAAACAGCGTACAACATAAGAGAGAAAATATAGGAGAACAACAATGAACCGATTTGGAAATTACACTATGGATAACATCAGCAGAGCAAATGTAATGCCAAAGCGACACTAACAACATTGCACCAAGCACGACCCCAACAAACAAGCGGCGCATAAACAAACCAACCGTTGAACCCGTAATTACGTGCTGGTACTTGCCACAAAAGTAAGTATTAGCATAAGACTATTAGCGCGTCAAAGAGCAGGGCACAAAGAGCGGGTAGACATGCAAAGTAATGAACATACATCTATACGTAGGGAGGGATCAACAAAGTTTCGCTGTTGATTAGACTGAAAACTTACAAGTGAGTTCAAGTTGGTTATTAATGGTTTTCAAAGGCGTTTTGAGAATTAATTGAGATACTATGTGCATTTGACATGATAAATTCCAGAAGTCTGGTCAGGATCAGGCTGTTAACCGGCTCTCAGCGATTTTGGAGAAATCAGCTCATTGCTGACGTAACCGGAGTCATGATAGCGGTTTATTTACGAAAAAACTGAGATTATGATGGTGCCATACAAAAAAATCAACATAGCCACCAATGGAGGGACGTACACTTTTATGCCGCCTCTAAATGACAGATGGTTTCTTATGAGCCACGTTTTCATAGGTTTGCCCTTGCTAGTCGAGTGGCGATCGCTATTAGAGAAAATATTTTATATCATTTTGGTATTTTGTGTCCACAGCAGACGCTTCATATAGGCATGTATTTTCAGTTTTTTAAGAAGGCTCGACGTAAGGTTAGGTTAGATTACGATAACTGCAGCTCTTCGCGGTAAGCAGGGATACCCACTGAGGTCAAACGGTCCGCTGTAATGCTACGAGAATGAGGTTTATTTGCGTTTCCTTAATTCCTTATGTGTATTCCTTAGAAAACGCTGAACATTTTGGATGTCTGTTGACTCCAAGTCTGATGGACGTTCAAAGAAGCATTTGAAAGACGATGAGGTGACTTCTGTTTGTCAGAGCAAGACAGTGGTAGAGATAGTATCCACTGCTCTCAACCTATCACAACACTATCTCTGCCACTGTCACGCTCTCAACCTCCGACTCATCTTGTCAGCTGCAGCGAGCCCACTGGATCGATGAACGTCTCTAAGGACCAGTGCCCTTTCATGGTGCCAATTTCAGCACGAATGGAGGAATCCTTAAGAGGGGTTATGCAGATCTGTGTTGTTGCCCAGCACGTGGACCATCAGCTATTTGCCTTGCCGATCTAAGACGGTGTTAACATTATTAAAGAGGAACGTGAGCTTTGTGGACGGAATTCATTGCCTGCGTATAATTTAATTTTCTGCCAGCTCGTTGCACAGTTTCCACGAATGTTCCAGTGATCGGGGACTCAAACCACAATCGTAACACACTTCATAGCTGACTAGCTATTTCAAAGGGCTTCTGCATCTCTATTTTCGGGCTTAAGGCACCATTTCAACTTTATCATTTCGGAACTTCGTCCATTTTCCACAGCAGAATTTCTTGAAACAATCATGCCACTTGTTTGCGTTAATTGAACTGGGACTCATTTGAAACTTATTATATTTTTGATGATAAAATTTCTTGATGTCAGATCAGTCAGTCAGATTAAAGTTCATTTTTCATAGGAGGAATTACAAGTTACAGAAATATTCGAAAAATAGAAGATACAAATTTTGGTTTATTTTAATGTAGGTCTTCATTTTTTTTTTTTCATAAAGTAAACGAATTTTTCTCAGACCCCACCTTCCACTCGTGTAATGTTCGTATGTAGATGAGCCTGCAAACAAATGAACTTGACTTGTGTTCACTTCGAGAAGGTGATGCATAGTTCAGTTGGCGAACAAAACGCGTTACAACTGTGATGACCCGCTGGTAGGGCGCCTCTTCAAGCAAAACATCGGCAATAGCAACAACAACCAGCTAAACGTAAGTTATAAGCCAGTGCTGAAGAGTGCAGCTACAAAATCAAATGAGAGCCAGTTGTCTGTCCAATGGAGTTGCAACAGTCAACTAAGTTGGCGTATGGAAACGTGTTACAACAACAAAAGGCACATCAGCACAGTTGATTGACTAAGTAGTTAGTTGAACAGTTCCAATGGTTGGCCTCAAATGCTGGCGAGTGTTGCCTGTGGCAAGCAGTAAGCGGCAGCAACCATTTAGCAAGTGGCAGAAGAGTGGCAGTCACGCTGTGTTGCTGACGCCGTTGTTGCTAGATTTATAAGGAATCGCTTGTTTTTTTTTCGCCTGCTGCTTACTGCTCACTTGGTAAAAACTGTAGCAAAAGAAACCGAAGAATAATGCAATGGAAATCGATGCCTTGCAAAGCGTTGCTGTCGCTTGCTGCATTATTTGCCACACGTTGGTTGACTGGCATTACAGTTGATGTTTTTGTTGTTAACGATTCCTTTGCTATTTGTTTGGTAGTTTGCAACATGCAAGCGCCTGAATGACTCCGCCGACTGACTGAGTGACAGAGTGGCGAATTGACTGGCCGGTGGCTGAGCTGATGGCGCTATGCAATCACTGTAGTATTGATTTTGTTGTTGATGTTATTTTTGTTGCACTCCACCGTTGTTTGTTTAGATTTGCCTATATTCAGTGCGCGCGACACAACATCAACAGCAACATGGCTCGAAACGGCACTGGTAACAACAACAGCAAATACCACCAATCAGCAACAACTCTCACAACATTTCACAGCACTTCCATCTTAACTAACTATCTACCAGTGCAGCAGACAGTATCAGCAACAACAAGTCGATTTCCGCAAGTGTGTAAAATACTCACAGCGCCTTGTTGTTGCAACTGAACAGCATACACGCACACACAGATGCATAACATGCACTTATTTATACTTACTTATGTGTTCCATATAAAAACCTAGATTTGTGGCGGTACATTGAACAGTTTTATTAATTTATTTTTTATTTTGCGACAGCAACAACAACACCTGCTTTTATTAGCTCCACGATTTCTGCAGCAATCGTACGTAACGAGGCTTTATCGGAACAAACTGTAGCGGAGCTCACGCAACATCTACCTTCCGATGCCTTCAGCCTCGCACTCAACAAGTTTGTGGAAACTATCAGCTGGCATTTGTTGTTGTTAATGTCGCTGCATCAAATTTAGTTAGTTTTTATGTTGCAAAAGCAATGTTTTCAGATTGCACTGCTGCATGAAGCTGCGATGTTGCTACATATAAACATACATACATAAATATTTGTGTATAGTACGCCTTTGGTAACTGTTTTACGAGTGTGTCGTGTTAGCTGAATTTCAATGCATGAGAGGAAATTCTAGAGAGGATCTGCCAGAAGGGGGTACGAACAGATGTATGATATGGAGTGCAACTTATTTCACGTAGGGTTTAAGGCAGAATAGAATAGAATAGAATAGAATAGAATAGAATAGAATAGAATAGAATAGAATAGAATAGAATAGAATAGAATAGAATAGAATAGAATAGAATAGAATAGAATAGAATAGAATAGAATAGAATAGAATAGAATAGAATAGAATAGAATAGAATAGAATAGAATAGAATAGAATAGAATAGAATAGAATAGAATAGAATAGAATAGAATAGAATAGAATAGAATAGAATAGAATAGAATAGAATAGAATAGAATAGAATAGAATAGAATAGAATAGAATAGAATAGAATAGAATAGAATAGAATAGAATAGAATAGAATAGAATAGAATAGAATAGAATAGAATAGAATAGAATAGAATAGAATAGAATAGAATAGAATAGAATAGAATAGAATAGAATAGAATAGAATAGAATAGAATAGAATAGAATAGAATAGAATAGAATAGAATAGAATAGAATAGAATAGAATAGAATAGAATAGAATAGAATAGAATAGAATAGAATAGAATAGAATAGAATAGAATAGAATAGAATAGAATAGAATAGAATAGAATAGAATAGAATAGAATAGAATAGAATAGAATAGAATAGAATAGAATAGAATAGAAAATGGAATTGAGTACAGCAGAGTGGAATCGAGCAGAATAAGTTAGACTAGAATCTAATAAAGGGTGGGCCATATAGCGTTTGCTTTTTGAACCACCCATTTTTTTGAGAATGGTAACACAAATGGCATGTTAAAAGTGTTCATAATTTACTTAAAAGTTTGACATTTACGAAATGGGACGCTATACGCTTGAACAAAATTGAGATATATGTATTGAAAACCTATTTCCACATTGGTAAGTCTTCTTCTTCTTTTTTGATTTTCACATCGGTGGCTACGTCAATAAGCAAAATTGTCGGATTAGGGGCTCAGAAAATCCACTCGCTACTGTAGAGAAGCAAATGCATCTACAACGAGTCACTTTTTGGTGCGGTTTTTGGACCGACGGCATCATCGGGCCATTTTTTTGAAAATGAGCGAGGAGCCGCGGTTACAGTAAATGGTGAGCGTTACCGTGACATGCTCAACGAGTTTTTGTTTCCAAAAATTGAAGATGACATGGATGACATTTGGTTTCAACAGGATGGTGCAACTTGTCACACTGCCAAAGTTACACTCGAACTTTTGGGTACCGTTTTTGAAAACCAAATAATCAGCCGAAATTCCGATATCAATTGGCCGCCTCGGAGCTATGGTTTAAGGCCGTTGGACTATTTTTTGTGCAGAGCCGTTAAGGAGAAATGCTATGCGAACCATCCAGAGACGATTGATGCTTTAAAACACGAAATCGAAGTTGCCATTCATGAAATTGGAGCCCAAACAATCGAAAATGTGCTTAAAAATTGGGTTGATCGAATGGCCTACTGTAAAGCCAGTCGTGGCAGTCATTTAAACGATATTATTTTTTTTCATAAATGACAATGTTCAATCTTCAGAATAAAAAAAAAAGTTTGAAAAAATATTGATTAGTTTTTTTTTTATAGCCGATTCAAAAAGCAAATTTTACATGGCCCACCCTATAGAATGGAATGAAATAGAATAGTATTAAAGGGCTTTTATGGGGACCTTTTTCATGTCAGAAATACACTTTCATGTTTGCAGTTACCTGCCGCGGCAATTAGAAAACAATTTTTTTACATTTTGTTATTTCATGCAGAGAGATTCGAACCTACGCATCTACGAATGGCAGTCGCGCACCAATCCATGCGGCTACGGCGGATATCACTTGGATAAAAGTACATAGAAACATTATAAACGCAGCAGAAAAATCCATGGAAAAAAGAACGCAAAAATTCTACGTAGTACCTACCGCCAAACCTAAAAACAGAAAGTCCCCGGGGACAGATTAAATTACAAACAAAATGATAAAGTACGGTGGAGGAAGTCTCCTTGCAAATATTTTTAACCTAATCGCACAATCCCTTCGGCCGGGAAGCATAGCTACACGATTCTTGGATCAAGGGGAATTACCTTGCTTAGCTCCATGCTAAAACGTTCAACTAAAATACTATCTATATGACTATATTAGAAGGATATTCGGCACGCAAAACATTGTTAGTTCGAGCCGTAGACGAAGGAGGGAATGGAAAAATCACGCGCTACGAAGACTAGAGGCAAGGCGGATACCCTCTAAACGCTGGAATGAGTGTTGGACATTCAGCTTTATCGCTAACTATCAATATTTTTTACAAACAATATAATCCCAAAAAATTTAACTCTTGCAGTAGAATAAGTAGAGTGGGATAAAATGGGGTAAAAGGAAAAAACATAAGATAAGAAAAACTCGGAAAGGACAGGAGGAATATGACAGAATGTGATAGGTTGGAATGGCATGGAATAGAATGTGATGAGATGAAGAGCGATTCCATGTCAAGCGATCCAAATATCCTGAAATTTCGAAATTTAGTTTATTTGTAAGCTTGAGTATCATAACAAGTAAACTGGAAACATTAAGAAACAAAAAAATATGGATATGGGAATAAGTTTCCGTCCTTTCGTATCCAAAGTTACGAATTATTTAAACAATTAAATAATTGTTGGAAGCCACCACTTTCCTCCATCTTTCAGGCAGCATACGGATTCCTCTGACGAAGGATTCGAGCTCTTTTGGCTTGATCCATTCATTGAGCCAGTTTGCGATACTCACGTAACAAGTAACCGCTCTCCAGTAAGGGCTGGCTGTATTAATCGTTTAACGGAATCGATGGTAATCCAAAGGTGCAATGTCTGGGGAATACGGCGGATGGGGCAAAATTCAGTCTCTCTAAATATTTCTGGACCGATTTAGCGATTTAGCAACGCAGCAAAATCAGTTTGTCATGTCTGCCGTCCCATTCTGGCCGCTTTTCTTTGACTGCTCCATTCAAACGCATTAGTTGCAGTCGATAACGATCACCAGTGATGATTTCAGATGGTTTAAGGAGTTCATAATAAATAACCCCACCAGAAGCACAATATAACCTTTGAAGCACGAATATTTTTATTCGCTGTCGACGGACCTGGTTCATCTGGCAAGCTCCAATATTTTCGACTCTTAGGGTTATCATAATGTATCCATATCATAGAACCATCGCCAGTGAGGATGCGTTGTAGAAAACTTTTTCGTTTGTGCCGTTCAAGAAGCATCTCCCACGTCACCAAACGTCTATCGATATTCCTCTCCTTCAATTGATGTGGCATCCAGTTACTTGCTTTAGACACATCATCAAGGGTTCGTCATGCATCTTCATCCAATAATTGTTATAGTTGAGTATCTTTGAATTTATACGGCAAAATTGCCACTTGGGCAGCGTCGGGGCCACTATTTACAAATTGTATTTGATGGGGCGTAATTTTCGTAAATATTTATCAATATACGACACGTTTCAGCTGCACTTTTCTTTAAAAGGTAATAATCAAGCACATACCGCGCTCAGTGTAAGATGGAGAACAGTTTTCTTTCTGGAGATAAGTATTTATTGGAAAGCTCTGAGAAGTCCAGTCAAACTGTGAAGAGTTACAACAAAATGGTCTGTAGCCATTAATTTAATGTTACTTTGTCCCATATTAATTCAGTGGCTTATTTATGGATACTCATACGGACATGTAAGTCTTATATACGAGTGTATATTGTGCAATTGTTCATTGAAGCTTAAACGAATTTTTACAGAAACGTGGATTAAAGGCTTGTGCGATATGTCGCGCGCTAAAACATACTCATGTCTGTATGTATGTATGTATGCGGGTACATGCATGTTTGCGTCTACTCAAATTGGTAGTCTTATGTGACAATTATGTGCTAAATTTCGATGTTTATATGAAAACTGCCAGCAACTCCACCAACAACTGTTCGCCATTCGAAAATATTACAATAACAATAAAAGCATAGAAATGTTTGCCGGCCATAAAATTTTGGATTTGTATGTACATGATCTTCGCCTTCACGTTCGGTATTTCGGGGTCATAAAAAATGAAGAAAAGCTGAGGAAAGGAGCTAAGAATTTAGAATTGCTGGAAAAAATATATAAAGCGCAGCTAATCTTAACGAATTTAGTGACGAAACAGATGCGCCAGTAGAAGGAAAATGTAGCTAAGCCCTTAATCCCAAGAAAATATATGTAAGTATGTATTTATGTGCGCATAAGCAGTAAAGTGTTGACCAGTGGACCAACTTCTTGGAGTGTGCATGACCATTGGCAGCTGCTGGCTTTGCTCCTTGGCTGTCTGGCGCTTGCAAGGTGTAAATTTACTATTTCCCATAAAGTCATTTGTGAAAAACCGAAATCGTGCTTACCACACGTGTGAATACACAAGGCTAAAAAAATTAAGATCCACACACACGAATGTTTGAATGCACGCAGCTCTTCAACGCCACTAAAGGTACATATTTGTTCTACCCCATTGGCAGCTTGAATTCAAGGATTCTGCAAAGATAGTCGTATGTGGGTATGTGTGTATGTACATATGTGTGCACATTGTGTGTATACGGGAATGTTGTAAATAAAGCGCAGTTTCCATAATCCAAAGCTAAACGACGGGAAGCTATTTGCGCAATGAGCGTAATTTTTTCCTTTTTTTCCATTTTTCATTCTAAGGAAATCTTCATCAATTTACGAGGTGAAAAATATGTTCACGCTATATTTCGTATGCGTAATCTTTTTATGTATTAGTATCTGGACGGTATCTGTATACATACATCCACATGTATTAAAGAGTTGTACTTAAAATTTTTACGAAAGGTGAAAGCAAATGACTTAACGTAATATTATTAATATTTGGCTAGTGTGTAGTTGTAGCGAAAAACTGGAAAACTTTTAAAGGAAATATATTTTTTCAGCGAAATAAAACTTAGATGTATAAGCGATTCCATGTCAAATGAACCTCGTACTTTGAAGATTCTCGCACATTTTTCTCAAAAATTGTTTATTTGCAGGCTTGAGTAGTATTAACATTTCTCCACAACAAAAATTTGAAAAAAAAGTTTTTTAAGCAAATTTTTCCAAAAAATAAAACTTAAATAAACATTTTTTTTTAAATATTTTTTTTTATTGTAAAAAATTAATTATTTATTAAATTGATAATTTATAACATCTTCGATCAATATATTTAAAGGCCCATTAATATTCCTTTTAAAACGTTTGATACTTTTATTAATTTCTTTACAAGCGTTCAGCCAATTTGTATTAAATTTTTCCCAAAAGACGAAATAACAACACAGAAACAATAACAAATTACCAAAAAAAAATGAAAAAATAAAGAAATCCGAAACAAAAATATTAAGTTTTTCAAAAATGTTTTTTTTTAATAAATTTGAAAGAAAGAAAACAATTTTCTACAACAGAAAAAAATGTATGAGATAAATAAAATTTTCCAAAAAAGAACATTTTTTTTTTAATAATTCCCAAATAAATATTACCCAAAAAATTAAGTTTTCCAAAAACAACTTTTTTTAATTTATCCAAAAAAGTATCAAAAAAATGAACTTTTCCTAAGTAATGTTTGTTGAACACACACTTTTCCAAAAAAGCCAAATTAAAAAAAAAGTTTTTTTTAATAAATCTTTCAAAAAGTATTAAATACAATTTGCTAAAAAATTATTTAATTTATAATTAGTTAATCTCTTGGGTCAATATACTATATTTAAAGGGCAGTTAACATACTCTTTAAAACTGTTGGTTTTTCGATTTTTTTTAATTTGTTTACAACCAAGAAGTCGCTTATAGCCAATTTGCGTTTTTCACAAATGACAAAAACAGCCAACACAAAACCCACAAACGTATTCCGAAAAAATTAAAAAATTAATAAATCCGAAACATAAAATTAAGTTTTCCAAAAATATTTTTTTTTAATAAATTTTTCCATTAAAATAAATAAAATAATAAATTTTTCCATTAAAAATTAATAAATTTTTCCAACAACAATTATAAAAAAATTAATTTTTGAAGAAATCATTTTTTAATAAACTTTTGCAAAAAAAAAGTTAATTTACAAAAATAAAATTTTCACAAATTTTAAAACAAAAAATTAAATGAAATAAAAAAATTCAATTATATTTTATCGTAAAAAAAGAATTATTTACTTAAATGATAATTTATTAAACCCTTGGGATATTATTTATATTACACTTATAGACCAATTGATACTGCTTTCAAAACTTTTAGTTTTTGTATTGTTTTTGGTAAATTTGTTTACAAGCAACAATTTTTAGAAAATTTGCCTTAACATTTAAATTTTCAAATGAATTTTTGGTTCATGGTCATAGTTTCATAATTGACAAGTTTTCGTTTAAAGGATTACTGATAAATGGCAAGAGGCAAAGATCACTTTAAAGTGAGCAATAGTTAATCGTCGCGTTTAGTAAGATATACTCTCTTCGGAAGATAAGAAAACGCGCCTAGTAATTTCAAAAATTATAAAAAAAAAAAAATTATTATCAAATATTTAAAGTTATTTTCCAAGAAACTAATGTGATCTAGTATGAACACATATATTTCTACAGTTTCGAGCAAAATAATAGCACTTCGGTTCTATGAACCGAGAAGACCAAAATTGTTTTCTATGGTGGAAAAGGGTCACGGCAGCAAAATTATAAAATTATTATTTATTTGAAAAAATTATTTCTTTATATATTTTTTCATACATTTATTATTTATTTAATAATTTTTTTAAAGAATTTTTTTTTACCTATAATATAAAAATAAGTCGGGTTTTCCTTCCTGGCGCTATAACTCCAGAACGCACGAACCGATTTCCACGGTCTTGCATTCCCCGGTCTTGCGTTGAAAAGGTCTCGGGCTCCATGAGGTTTATAGCATGTACTCTGCTCAGTTAATTTCATGTGACATTTATTATGCGCTCGTTCTTTCAAACGCTAACTTGAAACCGGTATTGTGTTCACTGTGAAATTGTGAAGTTGAGGTTAAAGTTATTCGTTTTCTAACAGTTCAATTGGAAACCATCAAATCAATCACGCGTATTGTGCAAATTTTTTTTCAACTTCAACAGCAGGCATTTGTCCTTAAGGTGGTAAGTTGAGCTGTGTAAATTATGTGGTTTTAGGTTGCATCTTCTTCAAGGGGAACATAAAGCAGAGCAGGAGCTGACTAACAAATCTGAAAAAAACAATGATATCGAAGAGCTTAAAGACATGGTAAAATCCCTAGTCAACCAGATGACAAATATGATGAATATAATTACAATGCTTTTAAAGAATATGAATGGACAAAAGTGAAAAAATTAAAATTCTAATTTGGAATGCAAATGGACTAATACAGCACTATTTAGAACTAAAACAATTTTTAGCTGACAAAGAAATTGACATAGCATTGATTGCAGAAACACATTTTACTGACAAAAGTTTTCTGAAATTTCCTAATTATAAAATGTATGTGACAAACCATCCTGATGGAAGAGCCCATGGAGGGACAGCTATAATAATTAAATCAAGCATAACTCACATAGAACAACTCCAATATTCGACGCCTCATCTTCAATCCACGACATTGCAAATATATGACAAAAATGGACCAGTATCTATTTCTTCCATTTACTGTCCACCTAGACATATAATAAACTCAGATGAATATGACAAATACATAAGAACGCTTAACAATAGATTTATTGCAGCTGGAGATCTCAATGCAAAACACATTGACTGGGGCTCAAGACTCACCAACAAAAAGGGCCGTATTCTAATTAACGCAATTAACAAAAACAATTGCAGATTTATAAGTACCGGAGAACCTACCTATTGGCCAACTGACGTAAAGAAAATTCCAGACTTGATCGATTTCTGCATAACCAAAAACATAAGCCATAACCAATTGACAATCCAGTCGTGCTAAGAACTTTCTTCTGACCACTCGCCGATATTACTTGAATATGTAAGTTATATAAAATCTATAGATACATCTTTTCGCATATTTAATGACAGAACCAACTGGGAAAAATTCCGCCACCATATTGACGATCAACTTATACCAAATGTGATATTGAAAACGCAACTTGACATTGAACGTGCCATTATCCATTTCAATGACGTAGTACTAGGAGCAGGGATCAGATCGGCACCAAAGCAAGAAAATAGAACAAATTCAGCAGTAACTGACGTTTCTATGAAGAAGCAAATTATTGAAAAACGAAAGTTAAGAAAAAGATGGCAAAAAACTAGATCACCTGACGACTAGAGAAAACTAAACTTAGCCACAAAAATTCTTAAGGATACTTTAAACAAAAGAAATAATAAAGAAATCGAAAACTATTTGAAGAACCTGACTCCCAACAAAGATACAAACTACTCTCTTTGGAAATGTACCAAAACATTAAAAACCCAAATAAAACATCAACCACCATTAAAGAAAGATGACAATTCATGGGCCGTTACAAAAGAGGAAAAAGCGAAAACTTTAGCAAAATACTTTGAAGAGGTTCTATCAAATGACGAAGAAAAGAAAATTGACAACCAAAACAACTATCATTATGACTTTACAAAAATAAAAAGGACGAATACACACGAAATAATAGGTTGCATCAAAAAAGGACTAAAACATAAAAAAGCACCCGGATATGACTTGATAACAGGAAAAGCATTAGTGGAGCTACCAACCAAGGCATATGTATTTTTGCGAAACGTTTTCAATGCCATGTTTCGCTTGCAATATTTTCCGAAACTCTGGAAAGTGGCAGAGATTATTGCATTGCCAAAACCGGGTAAAGATCCAACTACCGTATCATATTATAGACCAATAAGCTTACTACCGACAATATCTAAAATTGCTGAAAAATTACTGCATGATCGACTAACCCAATTTCTGGAGAAAAAACGTATAATACCGGATCATCAATTTGGATTTAGAAAAAAACATTCGACTATCCAACAGATCCACAGAATTACAAATAAAATCCAATCAGACTTTGAAAACAATCGTTATTGTGCGGCAGTATTCTTAGACGTAGCTAAAGCGTTTGACAAAGTGTGGCACAAAGGCTTACTCCACAAAATAAAAATAATGATTCCTTTTGACTACTATCTATCATAAAAAGCTACCTAACTAACCGAAGTTTCTATATTAAATATGACAATCAATGTTCAGATATTCATCAAATAACTGCTGGAGTTCCGCAAGGAAGCGTTCTTGGACCTCTACTATATGTTTTATTTACCGCAGACATACCACCTCCTGACGAAACTAATTCATCAATTGCTACGTTCGCAGACGATACAATACTACTGGCATCGGATAAAAGCTTAACTATCGCTACTGAAAAACTGCAGCGATATACAAACGCAGTTAAGGAATGGTTCGATAATTGGTGCCTAAAAATAAATGAAGACAAAACCGTACAGGTTATATTTACTACCAAAACAAAATTTACTGCAGTTCCAATAAAAATAAATGGCAAAGCAATTACAATTAAACCAACTACTAAATACCTTGGAATACATTTGGACTCGAAACTAAATTGGAGTCACCACATAAAGCAAAAGGTCAAACAAATAAAGGAAAAACTTCGACAACTTCATTGGTTAGTCAGCACAAAATCCAGACTTACTATACAGAACAGGCTATTATTGTACAAAGCCATGACTAAACCAATCTGGCTATATGGACTACAGGTGTGGGGAACGGCTAAAAAGTCTCACCTAGTAAAAATTCAACGACAGCAATTGAAGATTCTTCGAATTTTGACCATGTCTGACAGGTACACGAAAAATGATGACATCCACAGGACTTTTAATATAGCAACAGTAGAAGAAGAGACCAAAAAAATAGCAAGAAGCCACTTTGAAAAAATACAGGAACACAATAATGCAGAAATCAACAAACTTCTGGAAAGGGGAAAAAACACTGAAAGACGCTTAAAGAGAACTCGACCAAGCGACTTAATGAATGCTAGAAAATAATAAATGTACAAAGGGGTTAAATTGCTGTTAAAGTTTTGTAAAATTGTAATTATGTAGAGTAAATCTTGTATTGAATATTATTTAATTGTATATAGTATTATTTCGTTTATTTTAATTTTTATCGCTTTGGCACTGGTCATTAAGCGATGTATGTAAATCCTGGCCAAATTGTTAAACAACGTACTTAATGTCAATGGACAGATGTATAAAATAAAGGGGGAAAAAAAAAAAAAAAAAAAAAAAAAAAAAAGGTTAAATTCACCAGTCTGTCCATAGTTCAAAATGCCGAGAGGACGACGTGCGAACATCGGCCGACGCACAAGTCATACAAGTCAGCAAAAAGTGTATTCACAGAACTTAAGCGAAGAAAGACAATATATAATAAGAGAAAATGCACGATTGAGACAACGCGTAAGCACACGAAGATCATTGGCATCATACAATTGCTTGGCATTCATTGGAATGCGACTACAGTGATGATGACAATTTAGATATTGGACCAATGACGACTGTATGCCGATATTGCTATGCGTTCAAAAAGAGAAACGGCAAAAGTTCAAAAGAGAAACGGCTGGATTGTGCTGTGCAAGTGGAAAAGTCAAACTGGATCCATTTCTTACACCATCACAGCCACTAATTGCTTTCGCATGACTTTCTTTGGAGCTAATATCATTCGATAAGGCGGCTTCATGCCGACTTGCAACGTAAAAGATACAACACACCAATCACTCACACCAATCAATCACACCAACACAATCAATTGCAACACATAACAACTACACATACACCACCCACTACACCATCACACGATCAGAAGTCACATCGTATTCTTCAAAAATAAATAAATTAATTATTCTATCTTAATTGTTTGCCATCACAGATACAAGCACAAATATATCATTTGCATGGTTCAATGGTGCCAACACCAGATGAACCGCATAAATTTCTGCAAATATATTTCATTTCGTCGATGGTGGATCAGCTGAATGTGCGGTGCAATATGCAGGGAACACAACAGTTAAAGAGACGAATTATTGAACAGTTGCACGCATTTTTTCACGCTAATAACGCTGTGGTTAATATGTTCAAAACAGCATTGTAACGAATGCCAAAAAAAATTTTAGAGAATCATTGTTTTTCACATAGGCAAAGAACAAAAAATGTGGTTTACCAAAGAGCACTTCAATGAAACGGATAATTTGCGGACACGTATAACGCTTCGATTCAGTATTTACATGCTTTGAATTCACTTTCATTTTTTACTGAGAGAAGTTCAACTAAATTACGCTTCATTTTTGTTATAGAAATGAATTCATTACTGTTGTGAAATGAAATAAAATTTTTTCTTTTCAAATATAAAACAAAAAAAATAATTTTTCTCCATCTTTTAATCCCCAAACGAAATGTTACAAAAAACGAAGCTATCTGGTGGCGAAACGGAGTTCGCCGGGATTGCTAGTAATTTATATATTTATGTAAATGAAATAAATTTATCAGAAATAAATGGTTTATGATAAATTATAAAAAAAAATTAGTGCACACAGAAACTGCTCTGATAAAAAAAATAATATAAAAATACTGATTTCGTTAAAAACAAAACGTTTATCAACCTATTAAAAAAACTTGGCGTAAAAAGCTCGCAACTGTATATATGTTATATATTTTCTTTGCGTAAATGTAAGAAAACTCCATTTGGCAGCTCTATATTAATTTGTGCTTTCACAGAACAACATAACGCAAAATTCGTGAGTTTTTTGGTGGAAATACTCGTCCGATTGAATTTATAATGCAAAGGTTGTTGAAAATCTTTCAAAAACTTTCCGCTGCTGCTGTAGCGCAAAGAGTTGGTGAACTACCTCCCAGAAATGAGTATATGTGCAAGGGTATTTGAAAATGAAAAACTATAAAGGAGCAGGAGAAAGGTTCAACCAATAATTTTAATATATATTTAGGAAAAATAGGAACAAAACATTATACAACAAAAATTCAACTTGACTAAACTTATTATATCAAAAAAGAGGTTGTCTGTAAAGTCGGTTTACTGACGATAGTTTAACGTGATAACGTCATAAGAAAATACTGATTGAATGGTTGCATTTTTCAAAAGAAAATTTTAATATTATTTGTTTGATAGATATTTTGTATGGATATAGAGAATGAGTTAACATTAACATAACATAACATAACATAACATAACATAACATAACATAACATAACATAACATAACATAACATAACATAACATAACATAATATAACATAACATAACATAACATAACATAACATAACATAACATAACATAACATAACATAACATAACATAACATAACATAACATAACATAACATAACATAACATGACATAACATAACATAACATAACATAACATAACATAACATAACATAACATAACATAACATAACATGCTGTTCAAGCTAACATGCTATTTGGAATTCGCCCATTACAGGGGCGTTAGAGAGTTAGAAAGGTTGAATTTGCATATGTAAAAGTCTCCAATTCAAAATAGAATAACTTTTTTTATATTAATCGCAAAAATATTTTTAAAAACGGATTTTAAAGCTGAAGACTAGTACTATTTAAAAAAAGGACCTTAAAGCTAAAGAGTAGTACTTTGCGATGCCGTTGTGGAAAATTAAAAAAAAAATTTAACTTGCCCAAAAAAAAAATTTTAAAAATAGCCAAAATCTGCATTTTTTGACTTTTTAACCTCAAATTGCCAAAAATCCTGACGTGCTCGAGCATTTTCAAGGTCATATTCGTTTTCAGCATAAAAAAACCTTAAAACCTTAGTTAAAATTATCGAAAAAGTTTTTTGGTTGTTGGCCTGTGTAATTTTGCCAATTTCGCTTAGCCCTTTAATCAGACTACGCTCTTCATCGGATCAATTTCTTCCACGTGGCATTCTACAGATTAACCCATTAATAATTCAATTATTCTTTGTTCAAAAGAAGTAATCTATTTTACTTACATTTTTTTTTAATAATAGCAATGCAAATAACAAAAAAATGTTTGATAACTTGTCTTCTATGCTTGCCAAATCAATACTGATCTCTGATTGTACATATACTTATTTCATATGAAAACAAAATCTCGCTACACAAATTTGTAATAACGGTACTAAGAATAATGACTAAAGAAGAATTTTGCAACCGAATAGTTAAGTTGGACTGCAAATGCAGACTTTGGCATACCAAACAAAAATGTACCGTTACTATCAACAAAGATATCGGCATAAAAAACTTTGCACATATACTTATTTTTGTGAGGTACCTTCAACATCGATACCTCGATAATGATATAATTTTTCACATTTTATTGTTAGAGCCGTATTTCGAATAAAATTAGTGAATCTTAACTTTTACGTGTTTTATTTTAAAACAACATTTAGGAGCGTCTTTTGAAATACCCTTTACGCAGTCGAGAGAGAAGTCAAGCATTCCCCGACTAATTTGGGGCTCACCAGCAGCATTTCCAGGACTCTTATTGCCGCTTGGTTGTCGTAGTAAATGTTGTCTTCCTTAAGTTAAACAACTTAACAGCTATTTCGAACGCACTACTGTGGTCCGGCAGCCTGAAGGTGAGCTGAGTTGAAAGGATTGCTCATTTGAGTTAAAAAGATGTAGCAGAAATCTGTTCACAAGTGTTGCCTTTCCAAATGTTTTGATTTAATTTTTCTGTCAACTCAATTTAGAACTTTTTCCGAGCTCTTTACTTGTTATGTTCTATTCACGAACGATTTTTTGCCATTTTATTTTTCCTAACTTTTTTTCTATACAAATTATGTTTGCAATTTCGCAACCTTCAGCAATTTACGGTATTTACAATTCCTTATCTTTCATTCTCAGTGTTACTTTAACTGCTACTTTCACATTTGTTTTGTTTATTTGGTAAAAAGATTTGTTCAACTGACCAAAGTGAAATTTAATATGAATCACAAGTGACCTTTTGATGCAATAACAAAAAATATACGAAAGAAAAAACAGCACATCCAAATATGAATTATGTGAATGTTGAGTGGTTGACAGTAGAGAATTCCGTTGGGTATGAAAAATTAAATACCAATAATATTGTAAATACCAAAATAGTGAATAAATAAATATTTGTATGAGCTTTTAGCATTTTATTTGCACTGCACTAAAAGCAAACGAAGGTTAATGGAAAAATGAGAAGTTATTTCAGCGAATATTGCATGTTAGTCAACTCTTATTGGGCAAAATAAAAACAAAGCACTTGCCAAGTTTTAATAAAAAAATTTAAATATATCTGTAACATAGAGCAAAATACGTAGAATACTCATAGGAATAAAATACTCATAGGTATTATACTCATATATAAGAAACCTAACGGCTAATTGACACGAGCGCCACGAGCCAGATGACATACGGGCGGTCCGGAAAGGCAGGGTTTGTTAAGAACGAGTTATAAATATGTTAACCTATAGAAAAAAAAAATCATAAGTTAGAGATTTGCTAATATCAATAATTTATTGAGCGAGAATAGTATCGTTTTCTTGACCTTGAAAAGTTAATTCGATGTACCAAAAGTTTAAGAAAGAAAGTTAAATTCGTGGCACAAAAATCAATTGGTTGTTTTACATGGTTCAACAAAAAGGTCGAAAGTATTTGGATATTCTGGAGAAAATATTGAGGTTACAGCATACAAATCAGCCCAGTGATGAATTCAAATGGATTTTTGTAACAGGGTATACAGGCAGTACCATAGATAATACCAACAAGATTTATTTATATAGGGTTTTCCAATAACAGGTGTTACAGGTGAATAGATTGCGCTATCGAGAGATGATTAACGATTTTTATGACCGGAATTGGATAGTATTGATCTGGACAACGTTTATTTTCAACAAGACAGCGCTACGTGCCACACAAGCAACGAAACCATTGATCTTTTACGGGAAAAGTTTCCGGGCCGTGTTATCTCTCGAAGGGTGATCACAATTGGCCACCGAGATCTTGTGATTTAACACCTTCTGACTTTTTTCTTTGGAGCCTCGTGAAAGAGAAGGTCTACGCCAACAGCCCAGGGTCAATTCAAGACCTCAAAAATGGGACTCGTTTGGCTATCGAGGACATAGGGTAGCCACTTTGCGATTCGGTTATGGAAAATTTCATGAAAAGTATATTGTCCTGCAAGCGCGGTCGTGGTGGTCATTGGGCCTATCATTTGTATAAAAAACAGCATTTTTCTTCGAATATCAAAAAAACACCTCTTATTGGAAAATCCTTTAGTAAATACCTATCTTCACTCTAATGTCGCATGACTTACAAAGTTGTATTTCATCGTTGCATGAGTTCATCAAAATTTTGACTTATTTTATCACAGGAAAAATAACATTTATAAATAGGAAAAACGTGTGCTCTAATCCTCGACTATCAAAACTACTTTCAACTTGCTTTTTAACTTTTATATCACAAAGCTTCCTCACCCACCAGAGGTAGTTGTTGCCTTGACTTCATACGCTGGCGATTGCTCCGGCAATAACATCTTGGCTTGTGCTCAAAAGTGAACGATTATCTCTCCACACTCTCTCGCTTCTTCATCACTTAAACGAAGGTGGTCAAAATACTACTGAAGTTCAAAGTCTACGGCACCTAATTACAGCTTGCCAATAAAACCAAGTTACCACATTTTACCTTGGATGCTTACAATCGCAAATGCAAATAATGTCTAAAACCACAAGAAGTTTCTCATGTGGCAAGGCGATTGCCTTTGGGGCAAAAACAAAAAAATGTAGTTGGCTCTTATAGGCACTTGCTGGAGATGGAGCCAGCTTTCAGACCCGTCAGGAGGCATCGCTTCGACTCGACTGACGAGATCCACCATAACGTGGCATTTCCCTGGACCCTCAGAATATAGACAGACGATATTCGGTATAAACTGTATTCATCGAAGATCCCTTACCAACTTCTTAAACTTCCGCCCTTCGAAGCCTGGAATCCATCCATCCAATTTCCACGCACCTCAGACCAATAGACGAAAAGCTTCAGCTGCCTCATGCGAGCCGTGCTATCTTGGTCTAATTACGTTTAGGATACTGTATTACATAGATTAAACTCTAACCTATCCAGAATCAACCTCGACATGCTCAACATATGCCCAGCATGTAAGGGTATCCCACCTGATACTAAGGATCTATTTAAGTCCCGCTTTAAACTCACTCATCGAACACCCTTCTCCTTTTGGATTCACCCCGTCGAAAGAGCATGCTTCTAAGATGAGATTGACGAAGGCGGCCAGCTTGTTAAACTGCTACAACAACAACAGAAGTTTACTAGAAGGATTATAACCGTAAAGTACATAAAATTTAAGTTAAGAAATACTCTGATTATGTGTTTTCTTCAAAAGAACAATATTTTTACCCTTTTCTGAACAAGAAGGCTCTGCATTAGTTGCAGGGTGCGAAAAACTAGAGTTTGCCAGTGCGAGGAAATGCGTGAGAGTCAAAACCCAAAAAAAAATTTCCACTTCAAGCCCCAGCTCAAGTTATTATTTAATGACTGTCCCAGTATAGATGAGGAATTGCGACAGGATCTTTAGTAGAATCCTATCTAGGCTTGGTATAATTATGAAGTGTTTGATTAGCGCTTTTCCCGCTGGATTCCTAGCCTAAATATCTACTAAATCTTGATCGAAGATGCGATATTTATTAAGGGATAAAAACAATTCCAAACAAGTTCAGCAAAAATTATTTTATAAACGAAATGGTGTATGGAAAGAGCATGAATTGGATTATCAAATTATTACTAGTCGACCTTTAAAACTCTATACCTTCAGAATGTACTCTGCATTGAACTGATCAGCTCAGTAAATATAAACCTAGCGGACAGCCAACTAAGACCACATATTGCTTCCACTCAGATAAGGAAGTATCCAAAATATGCAGTACAGAACGACTGCGTTTTTACTGCCAAAGTCTGGAAGATTTCAGATACTCCTTTAACGTGCTTCTATGATATAGCTCAATTGGAGACAGTCTTAAATGACCACTTGGTTATCTGAGTCTATGCTGACGCAAGTGGGAAGTGTGATGCCAGATCTATAGATATTCCCTCCCTTTCCCTTATGTGTTTTTATAGCAAAGCGTTTATCCGAAATTAAGAAGTGCGAACCCATCTTATCAAACTTTTCTTTCGAATACTTTGGCTTAGTACTTCATATGTCTGCCGTCAGAGAGTTCGAAATGCTGCATCTTTCTTATCCAGCGGTTTTTTGCATAAAGGCAGCAAATATTATTGATCGATCTGTTTTACCAAAGCTGTTTAGCACTTACCGGAATGGAAAAAGCATCATCTACCTTCCCTCTATATTGATTTTCCTATGGTGTGCCTGATGGCTCAGATCTGAAGCACCCTACGGACATGAAACATCAAATGATACACCCCCAGTACGCAACGCAAACCTGTCATGACAAATCTTCTCCCAAAAAACCATCTGCCATTCGAAGACGCCATAATACTCTAGGTCCCTACATTTGTGGAACAACATCAAGTAAATCGGAGGAAGAGCTCGCGTAATATCTAACAAAAGATGTACATCCCAATAAAATTACTTATGTAGATGTCTTCCGACATTTCTTTGCACTCACCTCGATTCAAACTGAAAATGTAGGCAGTGAAACTCATTAGCCTTAGTAATAAGTGCAAGTTCATTATTTCCAAGCGAAGGTTTCATGCTGAGCGAATGGTGAACAGATTTAAATACTTAGGTTTGCATGTTAGTGAAGGTCGTGTTTTCGAGCGGGAAATTACACACCGAATTCAATGCGAATGAGGCTGGAAAGCATCTTAAAAGCTAAAACGGAAAATTTACAAAAGCTTGATCAGACCAACAATGCCATACGCTCGCATTTGCTGGACTATACTCGTACCAAGCAACTTAGAATAGAAGATACGCGTGACTCAAGTGCGGATGCTGAGACAAACCAGCGGCGTAAGACTGTTGGACAAGTTACAGAACAACTTTAATCTTGGTAGCAGCAAATTCGCTTCTTGCATGAGCTGGATGAGCTTTACGAGCTGTATGAGCTTTACGAACTGTATGAGCTTTACGACGACACAGACACAGCGCAGCGAACAAAGATCCAACAGCTTCGTTGGCTGGATCATGTCGTCCGAATGGGCATAAACGCTCCGTCTCTCAGAGTATTCGATGCGGTACGAGCTGGTGGTAGCAAAAGAAGAGGAAGGGTTTCTATGCGTACGAAAGACCAGGTGGAGAAGGAATTGACTTTACTTGGTGTGTCCAACTGATGGCGGTTAACACGAGACAGATACGACTGGCGGGCTTTATTAAACTCGGCCAAAGTCGCGTAAGCCGTTATCGCGGCAATCAAGAAGAATAATAAACTAAGTCGCCCCAATTAGCACAACACTACAAGAAACTCGCCATCGCTGGTATGATCTTGTTATGAGAAGACCAGAGGACCACGCAGTGAGGCAAATGTTGAGATGGAGGAGGCAGACCATCAAACACATGGGAACATACTATAAAAACGACATGCGATGCAGAAGCGTGAGTGAAGGGACAATTTCGAATTGTGTGAACGGACCCGAAATAAGATAAGGCTAGGCAAAAGCAGAAGAGGAAGTTTCATGCTGAGTGTGGACAAGTTTGACTCAAAATGAACTAGTTCTGCATGCACGCGTCAATTCACTGCAGAAGTTTAAGCCATTCATAGAAATACTATAGAATAGGCGCAAGTTATTTTTAACAAAACAAAAAATAATTCATTCCTCCACTGAACTTTTTCTGCACTTTTTATTTTATCTGCTTAATATTTAATCAATGAAATTTCTATAAGATTCCAGAGTAAGAGGCACAAAAACTTTCTTTTCTTTTTTTAGATTTTTTTTATCAAACTTTTTGCATTTTCGCATGTCGCACGAGAATATTCCACACTTTAACACTTGTCAACTTATCATCATGCGAATACTTTTTGCCTACGTGTGTAGATGTGTAGGTGTGTATGTGCACTCATGTGAAATCATTGAAAATCGAAAGCATTAAAAGTGCATAACAATCGAAGAAAGAAATAGCAAAGAGGTAGCAACGCCAGCTATCAAACTGCAAGTCACTCTGATAATCCAACAAGTTTTCCACTTACACATACGCACACGCACACACACTTGTACACTTGTAGGTACTTTTCAATGCATATCTCAAAAATGTCAATGTGTCACAAGGCTACGCGTCTTTCATTTGTCTGCTTTGCCTGTAATTTAGCATTTTACGTAACAACAACTACAACAACACATGACTATATGAAAGAGTGCAAGCTTAACCAAAAAAAGTGAAAATTTACAACAAAAAAAAATTATAAACGGAAAAACTTTGCCACAACCGGAAAAAGTTCGCAACACAAAAAACCCAAAAGTATTTCAAAACTCAGCCAATATGCGGATGCATCTAAGCGGTGAGCAAATACAAAAGTGAGTAGGCAACGAGCGGGCGGAAGTTGGCGGTTTGAGGTGCCGAAGAGTAAGAGGGTTGCCAGCGCCGCACCGCCACGAGTGATGGGAGCGAGGAAGTGTTATGATGTTGAAATATGCATGCTGTCATATGGACGAAAGTTCAGCTACACACATTTGCCAACGCTCAACAACAATAGCAATAGCAATAGCAATAACAATAAAAGCAAAATACCAACTATGCGCGCATAGGATATGCATGCATTGTTAAGTGTCAAAGTTTGTTTGGGGAGATGAGGCGCGAAAGTGGGTGAGTAAGTGGGCGAGTTAGTGGAGCAGTGCAGGAAGGAAGGAGTGAAGGAGGGGTGCGGAATAAGTGCTATGTGGCAAACTAGGAGTTAAGGGCCGCAATGGGGGCAAAGTTTGATTTTTTCACAGCAGCGGCAACAGGAAACGCGCACGAAGGAGCGTTTCCAGCAATGCCATGCAACTGATGCAAGCATTTGTGGTGGCTGCAACAACAATAATAGCAATATCATCATTATAGCGGCAATGTCATAAGCATCATGGCTATCATCATTGGCGTTGTGGTGATTATAGCAATGCTGTTGCTCACTACACTTCGCCCGCTCACCGCAATTCTGTACCTTCCTTACGTTTATTTTATGTATTTCCATTTTTTATTTTTGTTCGAATTTTGTTGCATTTTGTAGACTGTGGCTAACTGTTGTGGTTGTTCCTTTATGCTGTTGCTGTTGCCGCTGCCATTGCTGCTGCATTGTTGCAGGGAATTTCGCATAATTTAGTTTCAATTCTATGCCAAGCTAGAGCGCGCAAGTGTAACTAATCTACGCCATTGCAAGTGGCAAACGTTTGCCTTTCACAAAAATGGCATTCAGGCTAACAACAAACACACATACACACATACAGACATACTTATGCGCAAACTTACATGCACAGCTTTCTGTGCACAGAAAAGTTATTTTGCCATCCGCCGACGGAGAGTGGCGCGCGTCTAATGCATTTTTGGTTGGTTAGTCGCTTGGTCGAACGAATGAATGGACGCGAGCGTACGAACATCAAGCTTACTGGCACTGCCACAATTGCACTGAAGTTTTGTGATTTTTTTTTTTGTTTGTTCACTGGACTCTTTACTTCACGTTACACTTAAGCGCGCAAGCTGCCTGCAATACACGACAGGCGCAACTCCAACTCTGCACATGGAAATCTGAACTAGAAAATAGCCAGCAGTTGCGCTGACCACAAAGCGTTGCAGCCAACCGCAGTCTGTACACATAGGCACCGCAGACAACAGCACCTGGTTTGCATCTTTGGCGTTACGTTCGTCTATGCTTCCTACCTTTTTGCAAGCGCTTTTTTAATTTTATTACGTTTTTCTTTGCCATCTAACTTGCATGTTGCCATTCTCGTATAATAAATTATGCACACTGACATTTAGCTTTGAGTTGGTCTGTATTGTAGCAAATTATTATTTGAGAGCCATAATATTCTAAATAAATTCGATGGCTCTCCTAGCGAAAAAGAAAATTATAGACAAGTACGAAAAAGTAAGCGCAAATGTTACGTTTAGTTGCAGGCCACACACATACACGCACACACTTGTGCACACCTCGTTTTGAAGTACCGCCGCCGAGGGAATTGGCACAAAATGTTGCTATGTGCCTACATCTGAGGCTGGAGAAAGTTTGCTAGTGAACTGCAATAAAGACGAAAGCAAATTGGATGAGTGAAATAAATAAAAAGGGGCTTGCAATAGGTGCGTTCGAACTTTGACAGTTTATATGCAGGCGGACTCCGGCATTCACTATAACTAGAAAGCGCTAACTGAATTTTTTGATAATAATATTTTGCCTCTATGTAAAGGAAATCTCTAAAAATTTCCAACCTGGGTTAATTTTTTATCAGATTTTAGTGATGAACAAAATGAACCTAATGGAAGCGTGACCGCCATAATTCGGAAACTATTTGAATAATTCGATTCAAATGAACTTCATTGTAAAATGTGATTAAATTTTAAGGGGCGGTGTTGATTTTAAATAAAATACAACTTTTTTGAGAAATTATTATTATTTCTCTTTAGTATGATAATACTGGTATGGTTCAATTACGTATAGAACAAAATATCGCCAAAATGGCTGCCGCGGCCTCGGCGGCACACCTCCATCCGATGGTCCAAATTTTCGATGACGCTGAGGCATAATTGAGGTTCTATGCCGTTAATGTGCCGAATTATCTCATCCCTTAGTTCTTGAATTGTTGCTGGCTTATCGACTTACACCTTTTCGTTCAAATAACCCCAAAGAAAGAAGTCCAACAGTGTCAAATCATATGATCTTGGCGGCCAATTGGCATCGCCGCGACGTGAGATTATTCGGTCATCAAATTTTTTGTGCAAAAGAGCCATTGTTTCGTTAGCTGTGTGACAAGTGGCACCGTCCTGTTGAAACCACATATCGTCCACATCAATATCTTCCAATTCGGGCCATAAAAAGTTCGTTATCATCTCATGATAGCGAACACTATTCACAGTAACTGCCTGACCAGCCTCATTTCGGAAAAAACCAAACAGTCTCTTTTTGTGGGTGCATTGGTTTTTCGGCAATCACTTTTGGATTGTCATTCGCCCAAATGCGGTGAAAATGTGCCTCATCACTAAAGATGATTTTCTTCGAAAATTGGTCATTCACTGTTGCCATTTCCTGCCACCATTCTGACCATTGACGACGCTTGAAATGGTCAAGAGGCTTTAGTTCTTGAGTCAATTACACCTTGTAAGCGTGTAAATGCTAGTCTTTATGCATACTGTTCATCAACGACGAGCGTGAGAGGTGCAATTGTTGGGCATGACGACGAGTTGAGGTGAACGGCTCTTCAACCACACTATTGCGAACAGCAGCAATATTTTCTGCAGTACGAGCTGTACGAGCATGCACTGGTGTTTTCACATCTCCTACAAACCCGGTTTGCTCAAACTTTTGCACAATTTTTCCGATTGTACGCACATTTGGGCGATTAAATTGACCAATAACGAACGCCCGTTTTCATAATAAGCCTGAATAACTTTAACGCGTTGCTCGATTGTGTATCCTTCCATGGTTGAAATTGAGTTAGTCTGAAAAACTTGACGTTTTAGTGTAGTTCACATTCAACATCGGCCTTTGAAATTTAACCACACTTTATAAGCTTTTATTAAACGCTATATATTCCATACAATCTATAGTCACTACCATTAGCTATAATGGCTGAACATCTTTGAGTCATACTTTGTGTTTATTTCTGCGCAAGTGGTGAAGGTAATTTAATCCAAATCAGCCGAATTTGCCTTTACAAATGTTTGACGGTCTATATTTTTTGTTTCCTTTGAGGTTTTTTTAACTTTTGCCCAAACTTTTTCATTAGGGTTGGCATCAAGCGACTCTGAGCGTCCGTCCATTCAACCTTTCAATTCCACTTTGCTGTTTCCACTCTGCTCACCTTCGGCTTCGATGCTTGGGATCGTTGTGATTCTTGTAGAATCCAAGGTTAAACAGCCCTTTCACTTGTACAATTATTATCTGAAGGTAATAATGCTTTTTAGTAAATTTTATTTATAAAATCTGCATTAAAATTGGCGGTGAAATCCTTTTCGGAGTAGTATGCGGCTATTTAGCAGCATTTACATTTTTGTTTTAGTGGTTTTCATAGGTTATATACCCAAAATCCCGATTCTAGCATATTTTTAATAGGTAATATACAGGTTGACTGATGAAAGATGCTACCAAAAAAAAAGTTTCAACTTTACGTCTGCGTAAATAATCTGTTAAATTCCATTTTCATTCTATTCACAAATATTAATATTTTATATTAAGTCACCTGTAATGAAGCATTGAAACAATGAAACTAGAATATGGTCGTGCTCCGCCTTCATGCTTTAGAGTGCATAGTATTCGTCCAAATGGAATTTAGGCGTACACTTGGCAACACTCCTCCTAGCAGGTGGGCCATCATTAAGCTCGTGAATAATTTTGCCGTACGTAGAACAGTCGCCAGAGGTCCTCGTAATCAAGATTCCTCAGTTCAGATGCAGGAAACTATCGTTGCTCTAATATCTCAAGTAAGAGGCCAAACATGGGCTATAGCCACGGTGAGATGCTAAGGGTGTTTCAGAGCTTCGCGAACTGGTGAGCTATGCACTCCCGCCTAGAATTACCATTACAATGCTCAGGAGCATTCTTCCCTTAAGGGAAAAGAGGGAACGGGACGATGTAAGACCGGATAAGTTCATCCATATATACACAGATGGCTGAAAGCCCCAGGGCAGGGTGGGTGGAGGTGTATGCTCCGAACATATGGGATCTCCTTTAGTTTTCGGCTTCCTGCTAGACTGCTGGCAATAACAAAGCCGTGATGCAATAACAGGAAATGATCTCGATATTTTCACTGATAGACAGGCGGTGATAAAATCTCTCACCAAGTAGTCTATAACCTCTAAGATAACCATGCTAGCTGAGCGAGACCTTATATAAGCTGCTAATGACTGATGAGTAAACAGACAATAGCGTAGGCATACCCTTACAGTTTGTAGGCTATTTTTGAGAAAATTGTAAAAGTAACGAATAAAACATGGTGTGAAGGACCCAACTGCAGAATCGTCTGACAATTGTGACCGACTCTCAATGCTCAAACGCATCGAATCTCTGCTAAGCCAAAATATAGTAAGCACAGTTTTAGCACACTGATTTCCATTATAACGGAACGTTGCCTTATAGGTAGCTATGCACAGAACATTGGCATGCAGACACATAACTTCTGCAGAAGCTGTCTAAATGAGGAAAAGGAAGAGGAAGAGACGATCTCGCTCCTTCTGTCCCATTAACATGATCCATCCAGTTATGTAGTAGATTTATAGATAGGTAGACAAGTTTTTAATAAGATGGAAGATCTCAGCACTGTAGAAAATAGGGATCTTCCAAAAATTGTTTGAAGTTCACGCTGGTTTTAGGTGAGATAAGGACAAGTTGCCCACTCGGCATCCTACTGAGCTATGAAACTTAATGTGTCTCTTAGTGGACAACCGCTACAAACTGACTCAAACCAACCTTACTTATCGCCTCTGTAGCTGCTGCGATACGAGTCAATCCTAAATAGAATTTTGCCAAAGTGCTTATCTGCTCAAATCAGCAGCCAGCCAGTGCAGACAATTCTGCATAAAGATTTAAAATTATTTTCATACAAAATTCGCCTAGCAGGCACACTGAATGCAGCAGACTTGCCGATCCTTTAAAAATTTTACCAAAAATTCATTCAAATGGCGAAAGGGGATGAAAACATGTTGAACAGCTGTTTTATTTCTGACGAGGTTCTAGGATGGATGGTGTGAGTTTCAGAAACATGTGGTTTTAACAGAAGTGCGCCACTGGTACTGGGAAACATTGAACTCATCAAAACATGCCCCATGCATTTTCGAAGAATTCTACTAAAGTGACAGTTCATAGCCTGCTTTAAATCTGGGTCGTTTTGGGAACGTGGCACTGAACGGGCTGGGTACTGTCGAGGGCTTCGTCAACTCGCCTGTCATCGGGTTACTATACGCTTTCCTCTGGGAATGCAAACAAATCACAAATGATTGCCGCTCTGACTACCAATATATACTGGGGGAAAAAGTAAGGTGAATTTGGTTGTAAAATGAAAAATCTTTATTTATTCTTGTAAATCAATTTCATGCCCTTCAAAATAATCCGCTCTCGATGAAATACAATAATAATAGCCATCAGCACCTTCTTCGATTCAGCTTTTATCTCCTCAATCGACTCGAAACACGTTCCCCGGAGTGGTCTCATGAGTTTTGGGAATAGCTAGAAGTCACACGGAGCCAAATCAGGCGAATACGGTGGTTGCGGAACGATAAGCGTGGAATTTTTGGCGAAATGGTCACGAAGAACGAGTGCAGTGTGAGACGGTGCATTATCGTGATGCAAAAAGCAAGAGTTGTTGGCCCATAATTCTGGTCTTTTTAGACGAATTGCTTCACGTAAACGACGCATAACGCTCAAATAATATTCCTTATTAACAGTTTGGCCAGGTGGAAGGAATTCATAGTGCACCACACCACGAAAATCGAAAAAAACTGTCATCATGACCTTTATTTTTGAACGACTTTGACGTGCTCTTTTCGGTCTGGCCTCGCCTTTAGCACGATATTCGCTTAATTGGTCGGTTGTTTCAGGGTCGTAAGCATAAATCCAAGTCTCATCTCACGTAATGATGCATTTGAGCTTGTCCTGATAGTCTGAAAGCATTGTTTCATACACATCAACGCTGCGACTTTTTTCCAAGAAATTGAGGGTTTTCGGTACCAAACGAGATTTTACTCTTCGTATGCCCAAATGGTCTTTCAAAATGGTTTTCACACAACCTTGTGATATTCCGATCATATCAGTAAGGTCTTTAACAGTCAACCGACGATTTTCGAGCAATAATTCCTTCACTTTATTAACGTGTTGGTCATCTGTTAACGTCGATGGCCGTCGGGAGCGCTCCAAGTCATCAACACGTTCTCGACCCTCTTTGAAGTCGTTGTACCACTTATAAACATTTTTTTGCGTCATGGTCGAATCACCAAATGCCTTCTGCAACATGCTAAACGTTTCCGCAGCCGAAACTTCATTCCGCAAAGAAAATTTGATGGCACTTCTCTGCTCAATCAAACCAGACATTGTAAAAATCGAAAAATGCACTCTTGGTCGTTTGGTAAACACAAGCGTAAATATATTACTGATAATGACAATTTTAATCCCGCGAAGTTTGACAAATAAATTCACCTTACCTTTTGCTCGCTTCCTTTATGAAATTGAGCTCCATTTATGCCATTCAAAAAATGTCACCCAAACGTGGTCTTTTAGGATTTGTCACCCTCAAAGGAACTACTCTAAACATGTCGTTTAAAGGTGATCCAGTAGAATATTCCACTCACAGCAGATATTCCTTTCGTTGTGGCTATTGATTGGAGATTGTGTACGCATTTCCTCCTTTGGGGATGCACTGCTTTATTCAAAACACGCTTGAAATAACTGGGGACACCACAGTTTGATGGATTGGAAGATATCTTAGGAGATGGTAGGAAATTTCTCCTTAATGCGGATGAGCTATATAAAAACGTATAACTAATGACCTCCATCTGGTACCGCTATGGACCTAACCAGTCTATGCGTGACTGCGGTACTTAAATTGTTCACCTTATTTAATTTCGAAGCTCGCGCAATCCTAATGAAATTTCCTATATCAAAGACTTCATCCGTTTCACACCAGTGATTACCTGGCCTCATACTGCCTTGCATTGCTCTCACATTGCACTGATTTCCTCATCAGTGCGGCGAACCGTCGCTTTGGCAAAAAAAAAAAAAAAACACAAAAAAAAACAACGAAAACCTAAAACCTAACTTAAGTCATTTTGTGCAATCGGTGTATAAAATATGCTCCGCATTGTGCTCCAGGCTGTGCCTAAATGTAACCATTGTCTATAAATACATTTGTACACTAGTAAGCCACTTCTCTCTGTCTTTTGTCATCCATTTTGCAGTTCGTTAGCATAAGCCGATTTTCCGTTCCATTTTTTTTTTTGCTCTGATATAAAACACAATTCTGAGGTGAATGTTAAACATGTGCTCCAGAAATGCTACTGACGGCAATATGTGGCTTCTATCAAGGCACTTGCAAATGCATTTGCGCTCTAATTTTTTCCATGGCTAAACGTTGCTAGGTAAGAATTCAACTAAAAAAAGAGAAAGGATTGATACGATTGAGTGGAGATGTGAATTTATAAAGTTGAAAAGCCCATTTTCGTATTTGCGGGTGAGGACGAGGGATAAATGAGAACGCGTATGGGCAATTGGATACCTGAAAATTCGATTTCATGTTTAAGGAGTAAGACCACTTTGATGGCATATAAGACAGATTGTTGCAAATATATAAATATATTAATTAATACATTAATACATATTAGACGCATAATATTTTCACATTCGTTTGCGTTTATTGCATGTAATGAAATTCAAAACAAATATACGAGCGTTTCGAAAAAAAGAAGACAATTATATAGCTGAGTCACATGACCCCGCGTGAGGCGGTTTTCCGGTAGTCGTGATAGGCGCTGTGACTTTTATGTAAAACAACTAAATGAAGACTTCTTTAAATTAAGACTTTAAGACTGAGCAATAACCATAGAGCGGAGGGATCGTTTATGAAAAAAATACGAAAATAAGAGCATTTCAAAGATTCATACTTTTTTTTTGCGAATACAGAAATATTTGTAAAAAACTTAGAATAATGAATAAGAGCGTCAAGTGGATTTGTCCTCGTTGAAAGCCGCATAATTTGAGAATTGCCAAAACATGATTCGTGTCGGTTGGTGTAAAGAAAGGCTGAAGAAATTCAGCTGCGGTCGTTCAAAGTTCGTCTATGACACCATAACAGGTAACGAATCTTAGATCTATGCATACATATGAGCCGGAAACAAAAGAGCAAACGACAGTATGGATGTTCCTAAACAAGCTTAATCCAACAAAAAAATGTTAACGGTAGAAACAAATGGTCGCCTGTTTTTTGGAAAATGAGGTCATTTCGCAACTGAAACTTAGAGAAACTTAAAACAATCAATTCTGAGTGGTACACAGTCATTCACAGAAGTAAATGGACTTTCAAGGAGCAAATTTTGAAAAATAGAAAAGCTCATTCCATTACTATTTTATTGTGCTTTCATTATTGATTCAAAACATAACGACACTAATTGAGCTCTAATGAGATTAGCCAGACGTAAGTAATGGAATACTTTTTTGTCTGTTTTTACTTTTCTTGGTTTGCTGTTTATCTGCTTATATCGCCGAAGTGTCGCTTACGATTCCGTTGTGGTAAGTGAATGTCGAAGTGGAGGCACTCTTTGAAAAGTCAATTACACAAAAGCCGATAAAGTAGTACAAATCGTCGCTCTTTTCATAAGGCTATACTTGAAAGAAGTTCGATAGTTGAGTGCCGCTCGAATCAACGCAAAAACCTTTTGAAGTCGATACAATCACACTCAAGCGCATGGTAACTGGTAACGAAAAAAGTTTACATACGGCAGCAACAGCTAACACAGATCGTGACCAAAACGCTGTGAACCAGGCTTTGCAGAAAAATGTCTATTAATATGTGTTTGATGGGATTAGAAGTATCATTCACTAACGTCAAAAACTAGGTAGATTAAAGGGACTAAAAGTGGTTAGAATTGGCGACGGGGTAGAGTATTAAGTTCCATCAAGACAACACCGGCTCCGAGAGTTTGATTCGAAGGCTCTATCGCTTTCGCCGTATAGTCCAGGCATGGAATAAAACGATTATTCCCTTTTCAAGCATTTGAAAAACTTTCTTGTTGGTCTAAAATTGGCCTCAAGAGAGGCTTGTGAAGGAGAGGTGGCCAAGATGGACGAGAAATTCTTCAATCGCAATATACAGGGTCCGGAACTCGAAGTGTAACCAATTAAAAAGGCCATAAACTCAATTTGGAAAATTGCTTTCATTCAATTCAAAGTAAAACTGTGTGAAAATAATATAAAATTACGAAACAATTTACTTTCCCTCGATATGACCACCTTTTGCCTTGACTATGGCCTTGAGACGGTAAAGAAGCGAATCGCAAGCTGCCCGAATGTGACTTGCGGGTATTTTGGTCGACTCGCCGTCAACGGTTTTTTACAGCACCTCGAGACTGGTGAATCTTTTAGTTCGGACCTTGCACTCCAAAATCGACCAAAGAGAATAATCCATCGGATCCACATGTGGTGAATTTGAGAGCCATTGTGTGGACGTTATGAAGTTCGGGGAACATGGTTTTTAGCCATTCTTGGTTGAGTCGAGCTTTGGGAGACGGTGTCGATTCCTGTTGAAACGTCCATAGTCTGCCATCGGAATGTTTGGCTTCCCAAGGCTTCAAATCAACTTCCAGAATGTTTTCCCGATAATATTTCGCATTTACCTTGACGCCAGGCTCGATGAATATGACCGGAGAACACCCGTTTGTGGTTACAAATATAATGCAATCCCACTATTACGTTTGAAATTCATTGCTGATTTTCGTTCTTTTCGTTTACTCTCGGGGGTATCAGCTGCGCGAGCGGTCTGAAGTTGGTTATACTTCGAATGCCGGCCCCTGCACATACCCTAGAAATCGGTGCATTCACCCCGTAATTGGTTCTCGAGAAGCCAATTTTCAAGGTTTCATACTGTCGAATATTCTTATTATTATATAAACATTAAATTGAATTTTACTCAGAAGGGAAAGACAATCAATAGTTCCAGTATTGATACTAATAATAAATCAACACGATTGAATAAGTCTTCTGCTATCAAGTGCCCTTAAGGCAATCAATAAACAGCGCGAACGGTACGATGGTAAAGACAATGAAAAGTTTAAAGATTGGCGTGCGAAACATAAAAAAACTTTATGAAATCTCACATTCCGATTAGAAAGACCTATTTGGTACGGTCGCCAATTAACAGCGGCCTACTCTTTTGTAAGTTGTTGAAGTAAACAATTTCTAAATATTTTATTTTTTAAGTCTATAATTTTGGTTCAAATTTTTTTATCACATCATGTTATCAAACCAGTGAAATGATACCTTTAATTTTTAAGAAATACAGCTTAGAAAATTTTACTCATTTTGATTTTTAATATGGGCAGGTCCTGCCAGAGTGCTACTTTAGCCATTTGACCTACCTATGGGCAGGCTTTCTGATGATTAGTGCGCTGTACGTATTCGAATATAACTCGAAAAGTTATGGCAACTCTATTATTAGAATTGCAAGGATTACTGAGCATAGTCTTCGCTACGAAGAGATTACAAAAACAAAAATTTTGACTAAATAATACATATTTTAAATAAATTTTTTTCAAGTTTTTTTTTGCTAAAAAAATATTGGCTGTACAACTAATTAATTTCGTATTTTTTTATTAAAAAAACCATTTATTTAAGTGTAAAAGTGAAAAAATATTTTATTAAAAATATTGTCCATCGGAAGCGCCAACTTGTTTCCATCTTCCAGGTAATTTATGGATTCTATTCCAAAAAACTTCTCATATTTTTCGCCGAGAAAGTCATCAAGCCAGTTTGTAATACCTTCAACCGTATTCCAAAAAGGTGATTCTGCATCGACCGAAACAAGTGGTAATCGGAAGGAGCTATGTGTGGGCTATAAGGCGGTTGAGGTAGAATTTCCCATTCGGCATTTTCCAAATACATTTTGACCCGTACTGCAACATGTGGCCAAGCATAGTCATGATGGAAAATCAATTTCTCGTGTCTGGTCGCCCATTCTGGCCGTTCTTCGGCTATTGCTTGCTTCAAACGTATCAATTGTGACCTGTATAGCTTTCCCGTGATCGTCTGGCTCGATTTTAACAGCTGGCCTGGCTTCACATATGATCTTTTACGCTTTGGGTTGTCGTAATGAATCCACTTTTCATCGCCAGTGACAATACGATGCAAAAACGATTTCTTTTTGTGGCGATTAAGCAGCATTTCAGACATGCAAAATCGTCTCACAACGACTCTTAGCTTCAATTCGTGCGGCACCCAATTTCTTTGTTTGTGAATGTATCCGGTTGCTTTTAAACGTTTAGAAATGGCTTGTTGAGTGACTTCCAATGATTTTTCCAAGTCCTTCTTGAGTTTGACATGGATCTTTATCGAGTAATGCCTCCAATTCTTCCTCTTCAAACTTTTTTGATGGACCTGATCGCTCTTTGTCTTCTGTGTCAATATCACCTCTTTCAAATCGTGCAAACCACTGCTGACATACTCTAACCTCTGGAGCATATTCAGGATAAGCTTCTGAGAGTAAACGATGTGCTTCTGTTGCACTTTTCTTTAAATTGAAGAACAAAAGCAAACCTCTCCGCAAATGCTGTTTTGTTGGAACGTAATTTGACATTTTGACTGTAATAGAAAAAATGTGTGTCATTACTAATATTGGCGTGCTTTAATATAGAATATCTGTCACTGTCAAAATATTGTTTACATAAATAGATATGAGGTTACTAACAAAAACGAAACTAATTAGTTGTATACCCGATATAAATTTAATAAAAAGATATTTCCTTGTTGTTGTTGTTGTTGTTGTTGAGGTGGTTGAACATTACTTAGCTGAGAATGCTCCTAATTAGTGACCAGCACCGTTTTAATACCACTATCTCGTGAAATGATGAGATTTTTTTTTTTTTTTTGTTTCCAAGTCAGATCCATTTAGTGAGGTCCAAGTATAGGAGCAAATCCTTTATCTCGATGACTCCTTAATTTGCTGTAGGAAAGGCTTACCGAAGGATCGGAGTCGTGCCCTGGCTAGTCCCGGACATTCACATAAATAGTGGAACAGACTTTCCTTCGCCCCTTCCGCTTGACAGCTTCTACAGATAGGATTGAAGGGTAGATTGAGTCTGGCTGCATGATCCCCTACTTTCCAGTGTCCTGTAAGGGTTGCAGTGATACGTGAAATGTTTGGCCGAGAACATCCTAACAGGTCATTCGTCCTTTGGATTTTATATGACGGCCATGTGTTTTTTGTTGTGATACATGTAGGTATTTGCTTCCATCTTCTTTCGGCTAAAGCATGATAGTGTGAAGCAATAGATGCTTTTAGTGTGTTCAGTGGGGTGGAAACTGCCACCGCCTCTGCTATGTCTAGTGTTGAGCCCTTTCTTGCTAGCTCATCCGCTATCTCATTGCCTCGTATGTTCCTATGACCAGGAACCCATATCAGGGTAATTTCAAGCCAATGGCTGAGCAGTTTCAGCTCCTCTCTACACTGTAGGACCAGTTTTGATGAAATGTAGTTGGAGTCTAAGGCCTTAATAGCTGCTTGACTGTCTGAGAAGATAGCTACTCTTGCACCAACTACCTTGTAGAGTTCTAGGGATTTGCATGCTTCTCTGATCGCTAAAAGTTCTGCCTGGAACACGGTGGCATAATCAGGAAGACGAATTGATTGAGATAGGTTGAGTGGCTCCGAATGGAAGCCAGCTCCCACACCACAGTTCATCTTAGAACCATCGGTATAAATTTCGATGTCGTATCTTCCAATCACCTCTCCTTTGCTCCACTCGGCTCTCGGTGGGAAACGTACCGTAAAGCCTTTCTTGAAGTTTAGGTCGGGGACTGTGTAGTCTGATCCGTTTTTGAGCAGCGGGGGTCCCTGTAGGAGGATCTTACTGTGACCGTACGACCTTGTTGTCCAGCTTCCTATGGCTCTGAGTCTCACCGCGCTGCAAGTAGCTATTGTTTTAATGTGTAAATCTAATGGCAATAGATGTGTTAGTACATTGAGCGCTTCAGTAGGACTGGTGCTAAGCGCTCCTGTAGTTAGGATACACGCTGTTCTTTGTATCTTGTTCAGCTTAGTTTTGTTGTATTTCCTTTCTGTTGGAGGCCACCAAACCAGTGCCGCATATGTTAGTATTGGCCTTACAATGGCTGTGTAGGACCAGTTGGATAATTTTGGTTGGAGACCCCATTTTTTTCCCAACATTCTCTTACACGTGTAAAGTGCTATATTTGCTTTCTTTACCCTGTACTCTACGTTGGACTTCCAGCTGAGTTTGGGGTCCAGGATAACCCCTAAGTATTTTGCCTGTTTGGTTAGCGTGAGGCTGACGCCGTTTAGTTTTGGGAGATTAAAGTTTGGCACCTTGGTTTTCTTGCTGAATAGCATCAGTTCTGTTTTTCTCGGGTTTACACTTAAACCACAGTCCGTGGCCCAATTGCTGAGTAATACCAGAGCTCCTTCCATAATCTCACTGATTGTGGTTGGAAACATTCCTGAAACCATAAGCACTATGTCGTCCGCGTACGCCACCACTTTAATTCCTTTTCGGTTAAGTTTGGTGAGAATGTTGTTGGCGACTAGTAACCACAGCAGAGGGGATAAGACCCCTCCCTGAGGGGTTCCCCTGTTGACAGAGCGTTTTATCGTGCTGCTGCCTACCTCACCGATGATTATTCTAGTTTTGAGCATGTTCTCTATCCATTCGTTGAGCCCTATGTCTATGCCTAACATGCTAAGAGCCTCAATTATAGATCTTGTTGTAACATTGTTGAAGGCCCCCTCTATGTCGAGAAAAGCGACTAGTGAGTATTGCTTGTATTCTATGCTCCTCTCAATCGCACTTACAACCTCATGAAGAGCTGTCTCTGTGAACTTTCCTTTGAGATAGGCATGTTGAGATGGTGAGATCGTTGAGTCTGTAATCTTTTCCCTGAGATATACATCCAACAATCGCTCAAGAGTTTTGAGGATGAAGGAGGATAGGCTGATGGGTCTGGAATCTTTCGCTGTATCATGACCGCGTCTACCAGCTTTAGGGATAAATATTACCTTAACCCTCCTCCAGCTTTTTGGTATGTGCCCCAGCATAAGGCTTTTCCTGAAAAAGACCTCCAGCCAAGGAATCGTCGTTTCTCGAGTGTTCTACAGCATGGCTGGGAATATCCCATCTGGACCGGCTGCCTTATATGGTTCAAAGTTTTTTATCGCTCATAATATTCTGTCTTGGGATACGATGTGGTTGATTACAATGGGTGATAGTTTGGATGTTTGAACACTGTCAGTATTGTTCTCAATATATTCTGTGTTGCCTGGGAAGTGTGTATTTACCAGATGTTCTAGAGTGTCGGCTGATGATTTTGTCCACTCTCCGTTATCTTTCTTCAAGAAGGAAGGGCAGGAGTGTTCCTTGGATAAAAGCTTGCCTAGTCTGGCCGTATCTTTGGTCGATTCTATGGAACTACAAAAATCTCTCCAAGCCTCTGTCCGAGCCTCTTTGATTGCTTTCTTGTATTCCCTAAGGCAGTCTTTGTAGGGTTTCAAGTATTTATGTTTGTAGCAGATATTGAAGATTTCTCTTATCATTTTTCTGAGTTTACTAAGATCTTCATTCCACTAGGTAGGATAGGTTGTTTTGTCATATGTGGCGGGACATGAAGCTTCAAGTCCTTTCGTCAGGGAAGTTTCGAAAGCTCTTACTTTCTCATCTAGGTCTTCCCTTGACGTTATGGTTTTATTTATGTGCTGAAGTTTAGACTGGGTCACTCTACGGAATGTGCGCCAGTTTGTTCTTCTAGGATTTCTATGTGGGATTGGTTTCTCAAGCTTAAGATTGATATCAAAGAGGATCCAGCTATGATCCGAAAAGGATTTCTGGTCGGATACTCTCCAATTTGTGACTATTTGGGAATTATTGTTTGTGCATAGGGTAACGTCTAAGACCTCTTCCCAGCCTGGAAAGTTTGCCGAGCTCGGAAAAGTGAAGGTTGGGGTGGTCCCTACATTACATATGTCTAGGTTGGTGTTTAATAGGAATTCAAAAAGTGACTCACCTCTTTCATTCGTCTCTGAGCTGCCCCAGAGCTCGTTTCTGGCGTTTGCGTCACAGAACATCAATAGTTTGTCTGTGTTGTTTAGTGTTGACAGGAATCGAGCCATTTCGTCTGGCGGCGCCGGTTTCTCATGTGGCATATACACTGATGCCAGGTATATCGCCGATTTCTGCAGCTCCACTTTCACCACCGTTAAGTCGGGAGTACTGAAATTAGAACACAGAAAAGCTTTTAAGTGTTTTTAGTGATTATGCATGACCGTGGCTTACCGTCAGCTTTGTTGTAGAATACGTTGATGTTCTGGTTGTTTTGGAACCCCTTAATCTCGTTGTCTCTGACCCAGGGCTCCTGTATGAAACCGATGTCGATGTCCCCTTCCCTGAGGAAGACATCCAGATTCTCTGTAGCACATTTCGAGTGCTGCAGATTCACCTGTATGGCTCTAGGCATCGGGTTTATTGTTGTCCTCAGCTAGGTCCAGCTTTTCTAGCCTTTCTAGCTGAATGTTGTTGTCGACCTCATCTGGGTCTTCCTCATTTTCATTGCTGTCTGCTTTGAAAATTTTCAGTTTGGCCTTTCTCAGACCAAACCGCATTTTGTTGTCTTGTTGTTTTAATATTGGCAGGCACTCATCGTTTATCTGCAGAACGAATGACATGCTGCTCTTTTGCGGTTTTTCTGCCTTCACGATTGCCCAGTCGTCCATCGGCACCGCAGGATTGTGCGACTCCAGGTATTTCAGCACTTCTGCACCGCTCAAGTCCATCACCGGTAGCCAGATGCGAGCGCGAGGAGGGCAAGGGATGTCCTTGGCCGGAATAAGCTTAAGTTTTAAGCCTTCCAGTGTGCTGTTGATCTCAACAACACACTTTTCTAGGACAACCCTTGACCAGTCGTCGTCGCACTTGATCACTCTACAGCCGCGAAGTACTCCTGCAGAATCAAAGGAAGGGAGAGTTCCGCCCTGTGCTCCAACCACATGCTTGTCTAGCACGAGCTTGGACAGTTTGGCCTCCACTTGCCCCCACTTCTGCAGGACCACTTTGCCACTGTTTGTGGTTTCGTCGATCAGTGCATAGAGGAGGTTATCCTTAACCACCTCACTGAACGGTCGTTGCTTCGTTTCTTCGATGCTGCTGGACACCTTAGGTCTCTTCGGTGCCTGATCGATCACGTCCTGTGACCTATTTCTCTTCTTCGCATCGCCTTTTTTGTTGTCGTCCTCTTTGGGTTTTTTGGATAAGAAGTCTTCGTACTCCTTAACCACCTGCTGGTATTTTAATTTGTCAGCCGCGTCGCGCTCGTCAGTTGCTCCAGCGAGTTCATTTTTGGCAATCTTGCTTAGAATGAACCTCGCCTTCGTGTAGCGAGATTTCATGAGGGCACCCTCGGATTTGTGTTTTCGTGCGGCCTGACTCTCTCTCTGAGTGCCGTCTGCCGCCTTTTGCGATGTTTGTGGTATAACTTTTTGTTGTTGTTGTTGCTTTCTTGGTAAGGGTGTGCTATGGCTGGTACTTCCCTTACTCTTTGCTGACTCAGCCGTTTCTTGGCTGGAGGCCAGCAGGGTATCCTCTTCGGAGGATGGTATTGTGTCGCAGCGCGGCACGAATTTTTGGTTTTTTTCTTTTTGTTGTAAATTCATATCATCTGGTTCTTATGGTTGCTTCGCCTGACTGTGTCAAGCTCCACAACCCACGAGTATTTAGGGGAAATAATGGCGTCCCCCGCGGCAGCGCCCCTTACCGCGGTAAGGCCACAGTTACTCTCGAAGGCGGCCAGGTATTCGAGAGGGAAACTCCGTTGTTTACATAAATAGATATGAGGTTACTAATAACAAATACGAAACTAATTAGTTGTATACCCGATATAAATTTAATAAAAAGATATTTCCTTGTAGAAACCTCTATACGAAAATTATAAAATTTTATGTAATCTGAAAATTGAAACTTTTCGCAAAATTATTACAAAATTAAGAGATTACAAAAAAACAAACATTTTTCCAAAAATTTTTTTAACAAACCATTAAATTTTTCCCATAAAATTAAAAAAAATTTTTTTTTGTAAAAAAATTTAAATTTATTAAAAATATTTCCCTTTAGAAACCTCTGTACCAAAATTTTAAAATTTAATTTAATCTCAAAATTGTAATTTTTTGCACAATTATTACAAAATTACGAGATTACAAATAAAATATTGTTTTCCCAAAATTTTTTAACAAAACAATACATTTTTTCTATAAAATTAAAAAAAAATTCCGTAAAATTAGAAAAAAAAAATTCTCTAAAAAAATTTAATTTTATTAAAAACATATTTCCCTTTAAAAAAATATTTTCTTCTAAAAAAATTTAAATTTATTAAAAACATATTTCCTTTTAAAAACATCTGTACCAAAATTTTAAAATTTAATTTAATCTCAAAATTGTAATTTTTTGCACAATTATTACAAAATTACGAGATTACAAACAAAATATTGTTTTCCCAAAATTTTTTTACAAAACAATAAATTTGTTCCATAAAATTAAAAAAAAGTTTCCATAAAATTAAAAAAAAATATTTTTTTCTAAAAAAATTTAATTTTATTAAAAACATATTTCCGTTTAAAACCTCTTTCCCAAAATTTTAAAATTTAATTTAAACACAAAATTGTTAATTTTTGTTAATTTATTTCAGTTTACTCTATACTCATGCCTACAAAACAAAAAACAATTTCCAGGAAAATGTACGACAATGCTCGACCTCTTGACATGGAGTCGCCGACATGTAGGTATTGATTCGTCCGGGTAGTACATAGAGTAGATGGAAATTTGCGGCTGTGGCGATTAGCTGTTGTGATGTGCTTTGATTTAGCCTTTCTTTAGCCAGCTGTTCGAGCTCGGTTTAGAAAAAAGGTTTCTGAAACATGGCTTGAAGCAAATTCCGTAGATTCCATTCTGTGATAAAAATAAATAAGACTTAAGCCGATATAATTTTCTGAAATAGTTAAGGCATGTACGATTTTTGATAAGCTTCTCTTTAAAAATACGTTTTCAGTTATTTGCTAGCAATTCTTCATTAGCATTCCTTTTACATTGTGAAGTAATAAGATATGTTAAATATTTGAACAATTTCTTATACGCAATTTGATATTGGATACCCGCTACATTTCTACTTAACATACATACCTTTCATGCTTGACTGGCAACGGAAGGTGTATGTAGGAACAGCCGCTAATTAGGAGGAGCCGCCGCTATTGTCGCCACCGAATGACTCATCCGAACAAGCATATCGAAGTGCGAAATACCAAAGATGCACACATGCATACAAGTTATGATATATGTATACATATACATACATATATACTTATACATACAAATCTACTGAAAGCTGCTGGCGAGTACCATTTGGATGTTAAGTTTGTAGCCTTTTCTCATTTACTTCTGCCCACTTAGCATCAACATCATTTCTTGTATTTTTGTATTTTTTTTTCGCGTCCGATTGAAACATTCTCGCACTCCTTTGCCTGCTGCTCGCGCTGTTTGTTTGCCTGCTGACTGTCGCAATGGACTGTCTGCCAATCTAACAACGTGCCAATAGCGTCAATTCAGCTTACAATCCGAGAATAATACTGCCACTACCGTTGCCACAGCTTTGGTGGTGGTCTGTTGGGACAGATTGTGAGAAACTATTGCACGCGCGCTACTCGACCAACCGCCGCCGTTGCCGAACAATCTAAAGGCGCCTATTAAGGAATTTATCGAGTACGTATGGGCATGTCCAGGTACTTAGAATGGAGAATTGCGAATGGCGAATGGAAAGGAAAGAAAAGGTATCATTGGCAACATTTTGCACGCTTCGTGTAATGTTTGGATTTGAAAAGTTGGCATTGATGGATAGATCACACGTACGCGATGCATGTAGCAGCGTTGGTTGGGCATTTGATGGGCAAGTAGCAAGTTCAGTGACTAGTTGATGGCAGCGGTAGAGCACAATAAAATGACGAACTGGCTAAATGGCTGATTGCCGGCCTGCAGTTAGTATACCTACGCTGGTAGTCTCAGTCAGAGAAGCTGACATTTTTGCGAGTTTGACCATTTACGTCAATGATACATCAAATTAATGAACATGTTGTGACTGTGTAAAGGAAGGAGAACGGCAATGCAACGCAAGGTAATGCAATGGCAGCCAGAGCATGAAATTTTCAAAGTGTCAAGTCA
This sequence comes from Anastrepha ludens, assembly GCF_028408465.1. Lineage (NCBI taxonomy): Eukaryota > Metazoa > Arthropoda > Insecta > Diptera > Tephritidae > Anastrepha > Anastrepha ludens. Next base: position 104,657,816 of record NC_071500.1, on the reverse strand, counting down.
AGCAAAAAGAGGCAAGTCGAAGCAATTTTATTGACTGATTCAGAAGCAAACTTGGAATAGACCCTTTTAGTAAGTACAAAATGTAAACAGTACTGACCTTCTGGTTCCTACAAAACTATGATGGCCAAAATACTCCCAAATTTGTGCCAGGTCCATTGATAAAGTTAAGGCACCTTTCTATACATAATAATAGTTATTATAGCTGTTTCCAATGTGTGTCGATGTACGAGTGAGGTATTAAAGAAATTTCCAATTAGTCTGCTGCATAGCTCCGGCAGAATCTGATTAATCTTTATTTTGAAGGCATCGGTTGATTACGGCATAGATCTGCGGTTTTAGAATATTTCAAATAAAAAATTCTAGTCTGATCAAGTCGCACAATCTTCGTGATTAATTGAATTCATCTTCTAACCTTACATTAAAATCATTCCTTCAGAATATCCGTCCTGGTGTTCGATGTGTCGCACGCCCGTGCGTTCCGCTAGATACACACGTAATCAACGCCTATATCGTTCAATTTTGGAACAAATTTGCCCTTGGTCTAAAATACGACTTTGCGCTTTTCTTATCTTCACGTGCTATCTTCGTATTTGTATCATACCATTGTCTGGGGCTTCGTCTGGAAAAAAATGTATCCGCTTCCATGCGCGTCATGTGTTTTCCCCCTCTGATTCTTTGAGACTTGAAAAATCGATCTACATCTTCACCTGTCCATCTGATCCTTTAGGACTTAAAAGGACTTAGTAAATTAATCTCGTCATTGCTTCTTATGTTATTTGCGGAGTTATTAGCGGTTTTTACACTTTTTGCACTGCGTAGTCGAATCATATTTTTATCGACGAGACTGTAGGGATAAAACTCCTTCTGAACTATCTTCTGTCTGTGCCACCATACAAGCATAGCCAAGGGATAAAACTCCTTCTGAACTATCTTCTGTCTGTGCCACCATACAAGCATAGCCAATTAGGTAGGGAGAGCAAATTGTTGAAGTACCTGACTGGCACTCCCCAAGTAGCACTAAAGCGCCATTTTGATATAATTACGAGACCTCCAACAGGCAGATGTTTACAGCCAACCAGAGCTGTTGGTGTATTGGAAAAGATTGATGGGACTTAGGTTAGCGCACTGCGCCATTCTGTCTAAGAAAGAAGCACCCAGTGACTTTAATCGTCTCGCTGCCAAGCCTGGGCAGGCTCCTTCTCTCAATTCTCCTTTTCTAGAAGGCCCCCACAACTTCTGTAAGAGGGGTTAAATGCTAAACCTAGCTTTTCCTCATATGTGCCGATCCTCCCATGACCGGTAAATACGGCGACGAGTTTGGTAATTCAATGGCGTGGAGTTCCCAGGACTCTGAGCGTCCTTTGTCGATTTGTTCCTAGCAAGGCCATCAGCAATTTCATTTCCCTCTATGTCCTTATGTCCTGAAACCCTAATCAGAGAAATTTTACCTGCACACCCAAGACATTTGATCTCCTCCTTTCTGGAGTTAACCAATTCGGATCTTCATAATGGCGTCTTTCTCGTTCCCGCGATCCCTAAGAATTCTGCATACTTGCATGATCGCAAGACGTTTACCTGCCAAACACTAATAGTATTCGGTCATCGTAAGGAAAAGGACAAATTAGCTTATTTAGAGAAAATCCTTGCTCCGACTTGCGATTTCGTCTTGGAGCCGTCAGTAAAGGCAGGGGTACCAGTCTCGGTACGGATTTTCTGCTCGCTCTAACCCTGCCTACTTGGAAAAATTGACCTGGCAAGACCCTCAAATTCCAGTTTGCCGATAGAGAGATCTGATGGAAGTTCAGTGAAATACGGTGTTAACTGTCCAAAAATTCGAAAAATTTGCCTTCAGAAGCCAACCTCATTTAATCTGATTGTACTTTAACAGCAATGGAAATAACGTAAAAGTCGATGGGAATTAAGTGCAAAACGACATCAGGGGCACCACTAGGGCAAATTCCACAAAGCAGTCCTTTGAACACTTCCCTGTTCAGCGATATTATAGCCCTTCCGAAGAGCTTTCCAACAAACCTAGCCCACAGAGTGAGTATGGAAAATGGAAAATTGTTTCTCATTGAAAGTATCTTCACTTTATTTTATTAGTAAGAAAGGTTAAAATACGTAACTGTGTGTGTATGTGTTTGTTATTATTTTTTTCCTTAAGCTTCTCCCACAACTATGCCGGATGTGCTAACGGGTCAAAAGCAGGTCATCAGCGCATCTCAACGTGTACACCCTTTGCCGTTGTTAATTATGCAACCTGCCAAGATTATGCCAGCCAACTAACACAAACTCGAAGAAATGCAAATAGCAATAAAAACAATAGAAAAAAATGAACTGCACGTCTCATTAAGAACGTGAACGTGCAGTTGCTTAAAATCGAGCTAGTAAGTGAGTGAATGAATAACGACGACTATCAGCAGGTCGTTGAGTCGACTTAGTCGTCGCCGAAGTGGCGTTGACTAGCAGCAGCTGCACGCGCTCTATTACACCCGTGGCATAGTTAACTGGCTGAGGGTGCCTTCGGTGTGGGTGCATAAGCCTTTGACGCTGATGTCCACAACAACACGTTATCCTTGTCACATTATCTCATCGCCTTAGTATGTCTTACGTTTGTCGCGTTGGCCAGCCAGTGGGCCATGCAGTGAACAACGACTAATCCGCGCCCCTGCCAACTGTCGCCCGTAGGTATATACTTAATTTTAAATACTTCGCGCTGCATGCGGCATCATATTCTAAGCTGTGTGTATGTATATGTTATAGGGATGAAATTTTTTTTTTAGTTTGTACGATATCGGTTTTTTCGGGGTTAGTCCCGAGATTTAAATGTGCATTATTTTACAGCAACTTAAGTGGAAAAAATGTCGTCAATATTATTTGAATGCGAAAACTCGATGGAAAAAAACTTATAAAGCAATTGTAATTTTTTACGAAGTTTACATTTTTTTTTTCTCAATATCTGACAATTTTAGCGGAAAGTAGTAGTTTGAATGTAAAGGCTGGTTAAGTTTTAAGGGCCGGTGTTGATTTTGAACAAAATACCATTCTTTTAGAAAATTATTGTCATTTCTCTTTACTATGATAATACTGGTATGACTCAATTATGTGTGGAACAAAATATTGGCCAAATGGCCGCTGCGACATCGGCGACACACCTCCATCCGATGGTCCACATTTTCGGTGACGCTGAGGCATAATTGAGGTTCTATGCCGTTAATGTGCCGAATTATCTCATCCTTTAGCTCTTGAATTTTTGCTAGCTTATCGACTTACACCTTTTCTTTCAAATAACCCCAAACAAAGAAGTCCAACGGTGTCAAATCACATGATCTTGGCGCCCAATTGACATCGCCGCGACGTGAGATTATTCGGCCATCAAATTTTTCGTGCAAAAGAACCATTGTTTCGTTAGCTGTGTGAAAAATGCCACCGTCCTGTTGAAACCACATATCGTCCACCTCCATATCTTCCAATTCGGGCCATAAAAAGTTCGTTCTCATCTCACGATAGCGAACACTATTCACAGTAACTGCCTGACCGACCTCATTTTGGAAAACATACGGCCCAATGATGCCGCCGGCCCACAAACCGCACCAAATAGTCACTCTTTGTGCGTGCATTGGTTTTTCGGCAATCACTCTTGGATTGTCATTCGCCCAAATGCGGCAATTCTGCTTATTGACGAATCCACTAAGGTGAAAATGTGCCTCATCACTGAAGATGATTTTCTTCGAAAATTGGTCATTCTCTGTTGCCCGTTTTCATAATAAGCCTGAATAGCTTTAAAGCGTTGCTCGGTTGTCTGTCTTTCCACGGTTCAAATTGAGTTAGCTTGAAATTGAAAAATGTTAAATGAAGTGCAGAAAAGAACTTGACGTTTAAGTGTGGTTCACATTCAACATCGGCCCTTGGAATTTAACCACCCATTATTAAAGGCAATTTTCCGAGTACTGAATTTTCAGGATTTGTAATTTATGCGAAGCACATGAAATGGAGGTAGAAAAACGCCACTTCATAGGAAAAAAGGAAGTCCCGAAAATTTGGGATTCGGGAATTGGAAATTTGTCGGGATTTGTATTTTCCTTTCTTGGGAAGCATATGAAACGAAGGGAGATTCGGAAAGCTTCGGGATTCCGGTATTGACATTCCTAGTTATGTGCATACACGAATACTTATGAGTTCAGCACTAGTGCTAGTGGGTGCACTTCAACTCTATTGCGGACTGTTATGCACGCGCGCTTACCAGTTTCTCAAACAGCAAACCCTTTTTTTATCTATATTTTTCTATGTTGCGTGCTGTGTGGCAACAAACGAAAAAAAAACGAATTGAAGAAGAAACCTTCTGCCACAGATTATGCCATCGTTGCTCCTACTTATTCTACTTCAATGGTTCAGCTTTGTTTCGCGCCAAAAAAAAAAAAAAAACAGAAAAAAGACTAGGCAGCTAGGCAAGCAACATAGAACTTGTCGGGTTGGTAACGCCTTGAAAGTACCCATGTCTGTCTGCTTGCAATCAGGCTTGACAGTCAGGCAGCCTGCTGGCCTGCTTGCTTGTATTCTCGCGCAATTATTATTTACCACGACTTTGCCATGCAGCAGAACAAGAAGTTGCAGCGCTGGGCGGCCACTGCGAATGCGCCAAGTATGTATATGAGTATGTCGGTTGATCCACCTTCACCGCCGCCACAACATTCATGAGATGCTTTACAGCTATGCGCCTACTTAGTGTAGTGATGGCTGAATGCAGACAATCTAACACCCGGCGCGCTGAAACGCTTTCTCGCAGCTATTGTGGTTTCATTTATTGTCGCCGTTGTTGTTATTGTTGCTGTTGTCATTCTTATTTTTCTGCACACTCTGTTGTTCTTCGTTTTGGGCACATTGTTGTTGTCATTGCCTTGGTTCTGTTACTTTTCTTTTGCAACATCGCGCTAGGGCAATTCGTGTCCCAAAATTGCATCCACATCTGCCATCCTCGTTGCTGCCGCACTCGTCGGTGCTCAAATACTGCTCCAGTTGGTATACGAAAAATGAGGCCAACAACAGCAACAGCAACAACACATGTGCCTCGCGGTTGCATTGCTTTGCCTAGGCAAAGAACCAGCGCTGAAGGTGGCAACTATTGTTGTTTTTGCTATTATTTTGCAACTGTGCGCACTGCTTTGTGGCAGCATTCGGTGCTTGACTGCACTTGCGGCTCAAGTCAACTACACCACCGCCCTGCACTCAACGTCTTGTCGTTCGCAAGCCATTGCTGTAGTGCTTGGTGGCTCACAAGTGCAGGTGTGTTTCTCACGCTTTGCCATTTGCATAGCATCAAGCTTGAGTCGAGTGTGTATGTATGTATGTATGAAGGTTGTATGCATGTAGTTGCAACAAGGCAAGAAGATAATGAGAACAAAAAGTGATCTTGTTCATTTAAAATGCGACCGAAGTGTGTGGAAATGTGAATGTATCTGTGTGTCTGTAACACCTGAGAAGTTCGTTGGAATGCGCAAAAAATGTAATAGGACTATGAATAAGTTCGTTACGGTTTTACAACAGATGGCGTAACTTGATTATTATTCCATCGATCCACATTTCCAAACATTCATTGGAGAGCTACTGTCGTAAGGCACAAACGTCAGTATAAGTTTTTTATTTGAAGCGTAAACAACAATATTTTTACCACACTTGAAAATGTCGAATTTCGTGCCAAATAATGTGTTTTTGCGGGGAATTCTTCTTCATTATTTTAATATGAAGAAAAAAGCAGCCGAAAGTCATCGTATCTTGGTGGAAGTTTATGGTGAGCATGCTCTATCTGAGCGAACGTGCCAGAAGTGGTTTGCACGCTTTAAAAGTGGTGATTTTGGCTTGGAAGACGAAGAACGCGAGGGTGCGCCGCCAAAGTTCATGGATACCGAATTGGAGGAATTGCTCGATCAAGATCCGGCTCAAACGCAAGAAGAGGTTGCAAAAACTTTGGGAGTTGATCAATCAACCATTTCCAAACGTTTAAAAGCCATGGGAATGATCCGAAAGGTAGGCCATTGGGTGCCGTATGAATTGAAGCCAAGAGACGTTGAACGCCGTTTTATGGCATGCGAACAACTGCTTCAACGGCACAAAAGAAAGGGTTTTTTGCATCGAATTGTGACTGGCGATGAAAAGTGGGTCCATTACGACAATCCAAAACGTCGGGCAACGTATGGATACCCTGGCCATGCTTCAACATCGACGTCGGCGCAGAATATTCATGGCCTGAAGGTTATGCTGTGTATCTGGTGGGACCAGCTGGGTGTTGTGTATTATGAGCTACTGAAACCGAATGAAACGATTACGGGGGATGTCTACCGACGACAATTGATGCGTTTGAGCCGAGCACTGCGAGAAAAACGGCCGCAATACGCCGATAGACACGACAAAGTTATTTTGCAACATGACAATGCTCGGCCACATGTTGCACAAGTGGTCAAAACATACTTAGAAACGCTCAAATGGGATGTCCTACCCCACCCGCCGTATAGTCCAGACCTTGCGCCATCCGATTACTATCTCTTCCGATCGATGCAACATGGCCTGGCTGACCAGCACTTCCGTAATTACGATGAAGTCAAAAAATGGATCGATTCGTGGATTGCGGCAAAACCGACCGAATTTTTCACAAAGGGAATCCGTGAATTGCCAGAAAGATGGGAAAAAGTAGTAGTAAGCGATGGACAATATTTTGAATATTAAATTTGTAACCATTTTACGTCAATAAAGTTTCAAATTTCGAAAAAAACCGCACGAACTTATTCATAGTCCTATTATGATTGAGTTCTGGGAATGTTTCATTTCAGCGAATATTGGTCGTCTGTCATTAAAATATTTCTTTTTTTTTTTTTTTTGTAAGAGATACAAGTATATGAGATGTACAAAAGTATATGCAAATATCAAGATCTCAGCCGTCTAATGATTTTACTTTAATTCCGCTGCTTATTAGTGACATCATGAAGAAAAACTTTCAAGTGCATTCATATAGTTGCAGCTTGGTTAGAGAAATACGGCTACTTACAATAGCACCTCCTGTCGCACATACTCGTGCACTCTCAACTAAGCCTACAACCATGAAAGGAAAAGAAGCTAGAGTTCCTCAAGGAACACATTTCCCATTTTATATGGATGGTTAAGTTTCAAGGACCGGTGTTGATTTTGAATAAAATACAAGTTTTTTAGGAAATTATTGTCATTTCTCTTTATTATGATAACATTGGTGTAGCTTTGGTCAAATGATCACCGCGGCCTCGGCGGCACACCTCCATTCGACCGCCCAAATTTTCGATGACGCTGAGGCATAATTGAGGTTCTATGCCGTTAATATGCCGAATTATCTCATCCTTTAGCTCTTGAATTGTTGCTGACTTATCGACGCACACCTTTTCTTTCAAATAACCCCAAAGAAAGAAGTCCAATGTTGTCGTTGACGTTAGGATGTGGTTCACATTCAACATCGGCCCTTGAAATTTAACCACCCTTATATCTTTTATATGTGATTTATCAGCCAACTGCGTTACTGCAACATTTGCCGATGACACAGCAATACTTTCTGTTGATAACACAGGAACCGAGGCTAATACACAACTTCCATGCGCTCTAAATGATATTCTTGCGTGGCCAAAAATATGGCGAATTAAGCTTAGCGAATCGAAATCAGTCTATATAAATGTCTCTTATATATATATTATATATTTTCCCGTGGTTCCTAGGTGGAACAAAGGGCCTCAATAAACAAGTTAAAGTTAAATCTATTAGAAGCTAGGAATTTTATTTGCCGCCAGGAGCGGCCTGCTTGTTGCACTTCTGTTTCTACTAGTCGCCTCCACGTGTTAGATGGTCTGCCAGGTCTGCGGCTGCCTTGGGGGTTCCAATCCAGGGCTGCTCTAGTGATATCACCATATGGCTTTCGAAGTGTGTGACCGATCCATTTCCATTTGCGGCGTCGAATTTCGAGATAGACTGGTATCTGTTTCGTTATAGTCCACAGATCGGAGTTTGATATGACGTTAGGCCAAAAAATGTGCGTGATCTTGCGAAGGCTGCGGTTGATGAATACTTGCATTGCTTGTATGTCACGTGTTGACGCGTTCCACGTTTTGCATGCATACAAGAGGACAGATTTCACATTGGACTCGAAGATTCTCAGTTTCGTGCGCCTCGTTATATGCGTTGCTCTCCAAACTTTATCAAGCATGCCACACACTACGCGAGCTTTCGATATCCGGTTACGTATGTCAGCCGCTGAACCGCCGTTTTTATTTATTACACTGCCTAGGTAGCAGAATTCATCTACAGCTTCGATGTTAGTGCCGCGTATCTGAAAGATATGTGAATCGGTGGTGTTGATGCGCATTCGCTCACCGCCTCTATTTTTGCTTGCATATGTGAGTGTTTGTGTGATAGCAGGCAAATATCGTCAGCGTAGTCTAAGTCCTCAAGGTTGCCGCTCAGGCCCCAGGATATGCCTCTGTTCGCCGCTGAGGCTTGTCGCATCACTAAGTCCAGTACCAGATTAAATAAGAGCGGAGATAGCACGCATCCCTGTCTTACTCCTGTTCGAACTCGAATAGCGTTGCTCAGGATGCCCTCATGTCTCACACGGCAGCTTGCTTCACTGTACAGTTCTTTGACAAGTGAAATGATTTTTTCAGGTACTCCTTTGCAGTAAAGTGCTCCCCAGATTGCCTCGTGGTTAAGCATATCAAAAGCTTTTTCAAAGTCGATGAAGCAGAGATAAAGTGGCGAACGCCACTCGACCGATTGCTCGACAATCACTCTCAGGGTGTTGATTTGATCGACGCAAGAACAGCGTGGTCGGAATCCCGCTTGTTCATTCCGTAGGCCACTTTGCAGTGCGTCGGAAAGCCTTTTATTAATTATATGCGCTATTACTTTATTGACCATGCTTAATAGTGTTATGCCTCTCCAATTCTTGCAATCGGATAAATTGCCCTTTTTCGGTCTCTTATAATAAAATGAAATATCTTCCATTGTAACTAAATGATGTTCACATACCGTTCTTTTATTTTACGATTTGTTTACGGTTTGGCAGTTCGATAGAACTGTTCCCGCTCTACAAAATTATGTAATTGTATGTTTTGAATAATCTAATTTTTTATTAGTTTTGAAGCTTAGAAGTCGAATACCCAGGAGGCAAAAATCAACATTTCCGATACCTGCTCTTCTTTGCTTTTCATCGAGATCAAAAAGCTGCCGAAGCAGCTCGGGACATTTGCGATGTGTATGAAGAAGTTGTCATAGACGAGTCTATGGCATGGAAACCGTTCGAAAGTAAAGTTCAAAAACGGCGACTTTGACGTCGATGGCACGTCCCGCAGCGGAAGGCCTTCTGAATTCGATGAAAAACATCTTAAATCACTTTTGAAAAAGAAGGGTCGCCAAACCAGCTCTGAACTGGCGGGAAAAAAGAAACGCGATCATAAAACAATTCTCAATCACTTTCATTTAATGAGATTTACCGAAAAATTGGAAGCCTGGGTGCCCCATGAGCTCAGCGAAAAAAAAGAAAACAAAGCAAGTGTCGGCTTCAAATTGCTTCTCAGCATCTCGCCCGCCATCGAGCAATACGCGGTCATAAACAGCGCCTTTTGTACCGAATTGTCTCGCGAGATGAGAAATGGAGCAACAAAACGAGTAGGAGTTCCAGGAGATACGCCATAGTCGAGAGTCAAGTCGGATCTTCATCCAAAGAAGATCATGATATCTGTTTGGTGGGACTGGGAGGACATGGTGCAGTGGAAAATGCTCGAAAAGAATGTCACGGTTAACAAGGAGTTCTACATTGCTCAGCTACATCACGTAAATGAGGCTATTCAGTCGTGAACCATTTTAGACGGAAGGCTTTGAAAGCCGCCTGACTATCGAATAAGACTGACTAAAAAGAATAAGAGTATGTCGGAAGTTTAGCAATGTCAAGCAGTTTCAGACGCACTAGTGATTTTGTTTTGGTATTATCTTTCGGTTTTGTAAAAATGTCTGATTTTGTGCCGAATAATCATCATTTGCCGGAAGTGTTCCTTTCCTCTTTCATTCGGGAGAAACGGCGGCTGAAGGGCATCGAGAGCTACAAAAAGTTTATGGAGATGCTGCTTTAAGTGGAACAACGTGCCGAGATTGGTGCCGTCGCTTCAAAGACGGTGATTTTAATGTTGACGACCGTCCGCGTGAAGGAAGGCCAAAAACCTTAGTATTGAAGTTACCCGATTGCATGATTTGGGAATGATTCAGAAACAGGGGACTTGGGTTCCTTATGAGTTAAAATCATTTATTATTAATTGCTAAAACCAAGCGAAACCATCACTGGGGATCAGTGTCGACTTCAATTGATGCGATTGAGCCGAGCACTACGCGAGAAGCGGCCGCAATACGCGGGGAGGCATGGGAAGGTGATTCTACAGCATGACAACGCTCGTTCTCACGTTGCTAAGCCCGTTAAAACCTGGCACATGGTCTAGCTGAACAGCAGTTCCATTCATATGAAGACATCAAAAAATGGTTTGATCCGTGGATAGCCTCAAAAGATGAACAGTTTTACCGCGACGGTATACGAGATCTACCAGAAAGGTGGGAAAAAGTAGTAGCCAGCGCTGAGCAATACTTTCAATGATTCACCTGCAACCGTTTTTTCGGAATAAAGTTTTATTTTCATCGAACAACTTAGTTGCGCACCTAATAATGCGCGTTGATGGCTACTGAAGTCCATTAGTCTCCAGTTCCACTCATGCTGGTACTTAGAGCTCAACAATTTTTTGGTGGACAAAAGCAATCGGCCAGATGTCTTCACATTATTTACATTCATAAACCATAAATCTATTCCTAATTCCTCATTACGCAGTATTTAACCCCGTATCAGCAAATGATGGAGGAGAATGAAGACAAGGTAAGGGTAACCAACCAGACAGCAGACAGTTCAATGCACGAAAACAAGTCATACCGTAAATTCCATGCAACAAAATCCACGATAATTTTTCACAGTCGCCATCGAACACCCCATTGGGACCAACAACCTGCGACTAGCGAGTCACAGTATAAGTCTGCCAGCGTGCAGCGCAGATATTGTTTATCTACTTGCAGCATATCGAATTTCAAAAACACGAGAAAATAACTCAACAGTTGCAATGCGCGTAATTGTTTTTCGATCCTTTGATAAGCAGGAGGAAGAGTCGTGGTTTTGACGCGTGCGCCAACAATTGTGACGCGCTTTGTTTTCATGCCACGCGCAGGCCAATCGTCACGTACGTAGCTGCAATTACCCATGCCAAGCGAAAGAAGTAGAATGAATCGAAATGAGAATAAACATTGAAAATGAAACGCCTAATACATATAACAAGCAACGAAACAGGCAAACACACCTACACACAAATATTTGTATTTCCAAATGTGTGCACCCGCTGGTGGCGCGTGTTGCATGTCAAGCAATGCAATGCACTTTTCAATAAACAATTAAATGCATACCTTGGATGCGAATGTGAATGTGCTATGTACGTTTGTACATACTTGCAACACACACTCGCATGTGGTGCAAACAAAGCGCTGAGAGTTGGCTGCTGTAACGAAAGCGAAATGCTGACTAGTGAATTGGCTTAAAAACCAGTACGCCCACTGATATGCCAACGATTCTAAACAAGTGGACTTTATGCACACATACAAACAGTGGGAATATATATTTTTATATACTTGTATACCAACCACACACATACATATGTACATATGTATGTATGAATATGTTCTGCTGTTTCCTTATAAGCTCATACGCGCACGCCACAACGGCATTTGATGCGACTTAGTGACCCACAATGCCAAAGTCGCCACCTACGCAACATTGAAGCGAACAGCACAACTCCGCACAGCACTACGCCACAACTTCAAGTTCCCATTTGCTACAAAGCGGTTCATTGAAAGTCCACTAGTGCTCACTCTACCATTCGCTAACTCATTCAACTGGCCTTTCATCCATTCACTTCGATTCTGTGGTCGCTTCGACAAATTGTGCATCCAATGCGAGCTATTAGTAGCCATCGGCGTCGATTCGACTTTTGGTGGCAGGCTTGGCTACGCGTGCTGCATTTTTAATACAACAAATAAGTGAAAAGAATTATAAGTACGCCAATCGCAGTGGAGCGCTGGTGTTTATCGACACTTGTGAAAAGCTGGATACAAATTTCCTTTAACACAAAACAAAAAATATACAAATCAATCGAAGCTTTGGAGAAAGTGAAAAGCTGATACACACATGATTGACACTCGCCACTCGACAGTCGGAAGGGATAAGCACGTGCGCACGAGCTGTCAATTAGTTGGGAACGATTTTGGATCTAATTTATTTTTAACAAGACTGAATAGAGGCTGAAATAGAAAGAAATAGAGCTTAAAATGGCTATAAGAAAAATATTCTCTGTGCCTGAAATGTCTTCCAGCGGAACTGATATACATTTTTCTAATTCATCTGGTACACCCCGGGACAAAACGATAGCATATCAAGGTTTTGGCCACACTTTTGTTTATTTTTTTTAACATTCCTTATTTTTAAAAACAATTTTTTTTATTAAGCCCATGAATGAAATAGATTCTTATAGGCCAAGCGGATATATTTTAAGGTTAATGCATTAAAAAAATAAAAAGAAGTACAATTCAATTACTGTATCTAATATATAATAAATATCAGGTCAGTCCATAAGTTCGTGAATTTTTTAAAGGTGGCTTTAAAATTAATAAAAAAAATGTTTAAAGATCTTATTAATCAATAGTATATTTTCCTTCATTATTTACAAAGTCTTTCCAACGTTTAGGCAAATTTTTAATTCCCTCCTCATAAAATTGTTTGTCCTTGTAGCCAAAATACGCTTCGATATCCCTTTTATAGCTTCTTTTGAGGAGTACGTAGTTCTTGTTACTCACATGGGATTGAAGTCCACAGAAAAGATGATAATCACAAGGTGCAATATCCGGAGAGTATGGTGGATGCGGCATTAGCTCCCATCCGAACTCGTTCAGCTTGCCTAATGTTTGCCTTGCGGTATGAGGTCTTGCGTTATCGTGGTGAAACAAAACTTTGCGTCTATTCACTAAAGACGGTCGATTTTTGTTAAGAGCCTCATTCAGGTTTGATAGCTGATGGGAATAATAATCAGCAGTTATCGTCTGGTTTGGTTCCAGAAGTTCATAATAAACAATACCGGCCATATGCCCCCAAATAGACAGAAGAATCTTCTTGGGGTGAAGGCCATCTCTAGGAGTCGGTTCTAGTGTTTCATCTTTATTGAACCATTGGCGTTTGCGAAGAGGATTATTGTAAATTACCCATTTTTCATCACCAGTAACGATACGGTTCAAAAAACTTTCATTTTCAAGCCGTTGCAGCAGCTGAGAACACACATTCACTCTCTGCTGAAGGATGGCGACGGAAGTCTATGCGGAACCCATTTTCCCAGCTTTAAAACTCAAAAAGAAATCTTAAAAAAATATTTATTTTATTTTATTGTAAAAACATAGTTCGTTGTCTAACAACATTAATATAAAACCAATTTTTACACTTGATTCAAAAATTAGAAAATTCCACAAGCTTTTCCTTACAATTCCACAGTTTTATTTAAAATTTCTGGAATTTCCAGAAATATTTTCGGTATGCATTTTTATAATATAGCTTATTAAATTTTAATATAACGAAGTCGAAATTTGAAGTTGTTCAAAAATGCCGTTGATTTTTTTTAAATTTTTTCCTTGACTGTGTTACAAATGGTTCCATGTGTAGAAGTCCACGCAAGTGGGGAAAGTTACTGATCGCCATTCACTTGGGAATGGCCAGGACGATTCTTCTGCATATGGTTCAAGCAGCAACACAACGGCCGGGATTAGCCCACGTATCCTCTGGGCAGCTTCCGAACACCCGTTCGGGAGTGAGCTAACGTGAGAAGGCGAAACATTCCAGGATAGCTGGTTGTGCGTTGGGTTTGGGACTCGCCACTTAAAAATCCCCCCAATGAAAAGTTTGAAAAAGCCTCGGATGAGACCTCCCTATACTGATGACGACCCCTGCAAACGAAATAAGGAATATGATTTGAGGGCATGCACCTGGAATGTCCGGTCCCTTAAAGGGGAAGGTGCCTCTGCCCGGCTGGTTGATGTCCTCGTGAGAGTAAAGGCTGACATCACTGCCATCCAAGAGATGCGATGGACGGGGCAAGGTAAGAAAACCATAGGACCTTGCGACGTCTACTACAGCTGCCATGTAAAGGAGCGCAAATTCGGTGTCGGATTTGTTGTGGGAGAGAGACTTCGTCGCCAAGTACTGTCGTTCACTCCGGTGGACGAGCGTCTCGCAACATATCGCTAATTTGCGCCCACGCCCCGACGGAAGAGAAGGACGATGCGACCAAAGATTCTTTCTATGAACGCCTGGAACGCTCCTATGAGCGCTGCCCCCGCCACGACATAAAAATCGTGCTTGGCGACTTCAACGCCAGGGTGGGCAAGGAGGGAATTTTTGGTCCCACAGTCGGAAAATTCAGCCTGCACAACGAAACATCCGGTAACGGACAGAGGCTGATCGACTTCGCCGGGACCCGAAACATGGTAGTCTGCAGCACCAGATTCCAGCATAAGAAGATTCATCAAGCCACCTGGCTGTCTCCTGATCGAAAAACACGAAACCAGATCGATCATGTTGTGATAGATGGAAGACACGCTTCTAGTGTATTAGATGTACGTACGATCCGAGGACCAAACATCGACTCGGATCACTCCCTTGTTGCTGTCAAACTGCGCACACGCCTCTGTGCAGCAAAAAACGTACATCTACCTACGCAAAGAATGTTCGACATCGAAAAGCTGCAATCACAACAGACAGCCAGAAGATTCGCCACTCGACTCTCACTCCAGCTCTAAGAGAGTACTGCCCAACAAACCGGCATCCATGAACTATGGAGCAACATTTCTCGTTCTCTACGTACCGCCGCCGAAGAAGAAATCGGATTCCGGCGAGCCCGAAAAAACAGTTGGTACGACGAGGAATGTCACGCTGCCGCAGAAAGAAAGGATGCCGCCTATAGAGCCACGCTGCGATCGGGCGCAACGCGAGCCATCTGGGATCGCTACAAAGAGCTGAAAAAGGAAGAGAGACGTATTATCCGAAAGAAGAAACGAGAGGCCGAAATACGTGAGTGCGAAGAGCTTGAGATGCTGGCCAACAGGAACAACGCCCGAAAATTCTACCAGAAAGTTCGGCGGCTTACAGAAGGTTTTAAGACCGGGGCGTTTTCCTGTAAGAACAAAGACGGCGAACTGGTGGCTGACGTACAGAGAAATCTTAAATTATGGAGGGAACACTTCTCGAACTTATTAAACGGTGACAGCTGCGCATGTCACCGAGAAAGTGAAGATCCCGATACCCCAATCGTTGACGACGGAATTGTCGTTCCGCTACCCGATCATGACGAGGTGAGAATAGCGATAACGCGGCTAAAGAACAACAAAGCCGCGGGCGCCGACGGACTGCCGGCTGAGCTATTCAAACATGGCGGCGAGGAGCTGGTAAGGTGCATGCATCAGCTTCTATGCAAAATATGGTCGGATGAAAGCATGCCTGCCGATTGGAATTTAAGTGTGCTCTGCCCAATCCATAAGAAAGGCGATCCTGCAATTTGTGCCAATTACCGCGGGATTAGTCTTCTAAATATAGCCTATAAGGTTCTAGCGAGCGTATTGTGTGAAAGGCTGAAGCCCACCGTCAACCAACTGATTGGACCTTATCAGTGTGGCTTCAGACCTGAAAGGTCTACCATCGACCAAATATTCACAATACGCCAAATCTTGGAAAAGACCCATGAAAGGAGAATCGACACACACCATCTTTTCGTCGACTTCAAAGCTGCATTCGACAGTACGGAAAGGAGTTACCTGTATGCCGCGATGTCTGAATTTGGTATCCCCGCAAAACTAATACGGCTATGTAAGATGACGTTGCTCAACACCAGCAGCGCCGTGAGAATTGGGAAGGACCTCTCCGAGCCGTTTGATACCAAACGAGGTTTCAGACAGGGTGACTCGTGTCGTGTGACTTCTTTAACCTGATGTTGGAGAGCATCGTACGAGCCGCAGAACTTAATCGCTCACGCACAATATTTTATAAGAGCGTACAATTGTTGGCGTATGCCGATGATATTGATATCATCGGCCTTAACAACCGCGCTGTTAGTTCTGCCTTCTCCAAACTGGACAAAGAGGCAAAGCGAATGGGTCTGGTGGTGAACGAGGACAAAACGAAGTACCTCCTGTCTTCAAACAAACAGTCGGCGCACTCGCGTATCGGCACCCACGTCTCTGTAGACAGTTATAATTTCGAGGTTGTAAAAGACTTCGTGTATTTAGGAACCAGCATTAACACCGATAACAATGTCAGCCTTGAAATCCAACGTAGAATCTCTCTTGCCAACAAGTGCTACTTTGGACTAAGTAGGCAACTGAGCAGTAAAGTCCTCTCTCGACGAACAAAACTAACACTCTACAAGACTCTCATCATGCCCGTCCTAACGTATGGCGCAGAAGCTTGGACGATGACAACATCCGATGAAGCGACGCTTGGAGTGTTCGAGAGAAAGATTCTGCGTAAGATTTTTGGACCTTTGCACGTTGGCAATGGCGAATATCGCAGACGATGGAACGATGAGCTGTATGAGCTTTACGACGACATAGACATAGCGCAGCGAATAAAGATCCAGTGGCTACGTTGGCTGGGTCATGTCGTCCGAATGGATACAAACGCTCCGGCTTTGAAAGTATTCGATGCGGTACCAGCTGGTGGTAGCAGAGGAAGAGGGCGGCCTCCTCTGCGTTGGAAAGATCAGGTGGAGAAGGACTTGGCTTCATTTGGTGTGTCCAACTGGCGCCGGTTAGCACGAGAAAGAGACGACTGGCGCGCTTTGCTAAACTCGGCCAAAATCGCGTAAGCGGTTATCGCGCCAATTAAGAAGAAGAAGTGTTACAAATGTGTTATGGAGAAAATGCTCAGCACCGTTGGGATGACGAGTTTATGCAATTTTTCTAATTTTTGTATGAAAGCTAAAAACTAGTTCTATAAGGCACTGATTAGACAATGAACTATGTTTTCATAGAAAAATAATGAAATTAAAAAAAAATATATATACAAGAAAAGCAGCCAAATTGAAACAAAACGTAAGAAATCAAATATCGCGAAAAGTTTTGTATATCAAGTCATATAACCAAATTAATGAGAAACGGCCGAAATAGTAGCGACCTCAAGTATTCGAATATCGAAATGTTACAGAGATTTTAGTCTAAAATACTCAGGATAATAATAAATTGCCAGTGATATGTCTCCAATGCCGAAATCCACAGGGATCTCCAAATACCGACGGTTAGATCAGATAAGATTAGATTGACCAACGTCCAAGCACTCATTGGGGGGTTAAGTGTTTGTTCTCACTGTATGAGTTTTTCTTAGCACTGTCTATGACTACTATGAGGACGGCACAGGGCGTAGATATGCGCAATACAGAGGGTTACGCCAACCCCATAGCCTCTACTAAGCCAAGACCGTTAGTGCGTGACGAAGAATCACATCCTGCGCGAGGTAACCCTGCTACTTAGCTCAGTAAGATCCCTTGTTGTCGGTTGACAAATAGTCTGATTACTGAGTTAAAAGAGAACACTACGGATCTAGACCTGTACTGTCGATAACAGGTTCCTCTTCAAGAGTATTAATAGGGCCACCAAACGGAAATGAGTTCAGACCAGGACTACTCTGCACGGGGTACCCACACTTATGGCAATCCTCCCGCTGGTTCTCCAGCGGCTTGGGCATCGGATGTGCTGGCCCAAAACTCATTCACCACCAACACGACCAGAGCTGAAAATCAAGACCCTGGAGGAAACAAGCTACTGGTTGAGGATGGACACCTATTGGACGGTGCATCCTCGGCAGGCTATATACGTAGCTCTATAGAGAGCCTGTTACTGGGCGAATATGAGCTTGGCTCAGTGGAACCAGCGAAAGCAATGGGCTGTCGACGACCCCCATGGCAGCCATATGCTGATCACAGACGTTGTGCCCTGTAATTACACCCACCAGTACTCTCAGGTCCTTTCCAAATACGACTAACTTTGTTTTGCAACACTGTTCAGTTTTGTCTTAAATTCACCGACTAACTTCGAAGAGGAGCCTGAGTTAGCGTGGGCTTCCAGTGCAGCTTGACTGCCACTAAAAATCCCAATACTGCTACCCCGCCACTTTTTCTCGATTAGCCAGTATACCACGTTCAAGATGGCATAGACTTCCGTAAGTAATACCGTGACCATCTGTCCTGTGGCATAGGAGTACTTAGTGTCTTCGTCTAAGTACTATCCAGATTCGCTACCATCACTGGTTTTGGATCCGTCGGTGTAGAAAGTGTGCTGATATCCCGTTAATAGGTTCTCCGGACCTCACCATTGATCTCCATCTGGGATCAAAACATCGATTGAGGCTAATGAAAGGCACCCGATTGACCACTGGCATCGGGAATAGTGTGCACCGCTCCGACAGAAGAGTGTTCACCGCTCCGACGCCCGGGGTATGTTTTGACTTGAGCGACTATTCTCCTCCAGGCTTCGCTATCATTTGCTAGTGACCACCGGTTTCTCACTCGAATTATTTTCAGATCATCTTCGACGAAGTCTAGCCATCTTTCGCGCGGTCTTCCCATTTTTCTTTCCGCTATTCAGCTTATCATTATTCTCCTTTTTTCAACTCTAGTGTATTTTTACTTTGGTCAGCGTTGAAAAAAAAGTTTAAGATTTTCTTGAACTCACGGTGGTATGATTCAGACTCCTTTGAGTCATTTTCAGTGTGAAGTCATAAGCGTTTATATTCCAAGGACTGCGAAGAGATTACCCACTCAAATCTTAGTCATTTAAATATGTTTCGTAGAAATTTCTCACCTGACTCGTTTCTATTCTGTTCATTAATATCTTTACGCGTCTTGATAATGAGCCAATGAGCCAAAAACCAAGTTATGATGATTCCAATTTGAGTTTCCGTTCAGCAGTACTGCAAATCTAGTAGAAGAAGTGCAATTGAGTACTTAGATGACAAGAACGAAAACAGCTGAATGGAGCTACTAAAGTTTCCTCTCTTTGCGTCGTGAACTTCTGTTGACCATCAGTAGACAACTCAATTGCAGAGTTTTCTCGCTACGAAAAAACAACCGCACTTACTATATAATAAGGTTATCAACATTCCCGTGCTATTAAATGAAGACCTGAAAAGGACTCGTATCCAATAGCCATAGGGGAGGCATACAGCTTTTCCTGTTTGCCAACGTTCCCTTTGAGCTTGGCTGTGCTTGATTGCCTCACAGCAGACTGTCGTGTCATATAGGATGATAGATCTTACCACCCCGGACAGAACCTGTCTTGCCTGCTGCCTTGGTCCTGCGATGTTCGCCCTTATTCTGCGTAGGCCAGTGGCAGACACGACTGGACTGTGAAACTAGGCACTGGTATGTCCAGATCATTCAAGAAAAAGAAGTAAATAGCGGTTTCAGAGGACTAAATTTTAACTCAAGCAAAAGCTAAGTTTAATAGTTACAGGCGACTCGCTCTTTTCTCATATTTTAGAACCACTCGAGAGTCTCTTAGCTCGCGAGCTGCCGTATACAGTCAATGTTAAAAGTTATGATTTCAAGTCTGTAGGGGATTACGTTTGCATCACGTAGACAATTGAGTAGCAAAGGTCTCTCTCGACGCACAAAACTAACACTATAAAGCTTTCATAATGGGCGTGTTAATGTATGACAGAGAAGCTTGAACGATGACAATATCCGATGAGGTGTCCCGTAGAGTGTTTGAGAGAAAGATTCTGCCTAAGATATTTGGACCTTTGCACGTTGGCAACGCCGAGCATCAACTATGAGCTGCAAAAGCTTTACGACGACGTAGATATTTATATCGCAGCGAATAGGGGTTCAGCGGCACCGCTGGGTGGGCCATGTCGACCGAATGGTTTTTAAACGCTTCGGTCCTGAAATTTTTCGATGCGTTGCCAGTTGGTGGTAGCAGAAGAATGCGAAGGCCTACTCTTCGTTGGAAAAATCAGGTAGATAAGAACTTGAATGGCTCTAGGCTGACTTATAGCTGGCTCTAAGCTAAAAACTCGACTTTTATTAAGCGCCATTGTTAATATTGAATTCAAAAGGTTTGTCTTAAAACAGGAATTCAAAAATGCTGGTGAATCCATATCAATAATCTGAAAAGAATCAATAAATACTCATTTCATATAAGATTAATTGGAAAGCTACTACATTCACGTGCTTTAAATTAGAGGAAAATATGGAGCCAGCATATATTATGTATTCAAAAAAGTCCAGCACATCACTAGAATTGTCTGCCTGTCAATTTGGATAATAATCGAAAAAGTCAAAAACATTCATAAAATCGTCAGCATCAGATTACAAGTACAAGTGACAGACTGAGAAGCAATTGCTATTTTAATTCAACACAAATTCAGCAGGAGCTCAACCACAAACAGGCAGTAGCTGTTGCTGATGCTGCGGCTGCTGCTCAAAAGCTAAAGGATGAATTTCAACCAAAATCACCACTCTCACCAAAATAGTCGGCTATATTCAGTAGCCGAGCAGAGCTGCCAAAATAAAATGGAGCAGCAGGCAACGAGCCTGCACTTGATGATTATAAAATCCTGCATAGCACATGCCACTTACTCGAACTGCGTCTGATTTACTTTGTTGGCTGATGGGCGGGTTGGTTGGCCACTTGCCACTGTTGTCATCATCAATACAGTCAACTTACATGCCACAAACGCACCACAATATACCACCGCACACAACAATAAGATATGAACGCATATATGCACACACACATACACGCACGCACACGCATGCAATCATTCAACAGTATCCAACTGTTAGAGCTGTGCTTGTTTTTCGACAACTGGCAGTAGCATTTTGATTGTGTGAAATTCGATACCATTCACAATATCCAGCACCGGCATTGCGTCGAGTTGATGGGCACAGTTGTTAAGTAGCGGGGTGGTGCGTCAGTGAATGTCTGCTGTTGTTGGTATTTGGTTTACGGATTTTGTTGCATTTACGGTTACGATAATGACAGCTTTTCAACATAAACTGTATGTTCAACACTGATAGAACAAAGATACGTGCAACAACAACAACAAAAACAGCGGCAACAACAACAACACCAACAACTTTAAGTGCTGGCAATCACACTGGTCGGAGTCATGGAAGCGGTTGCTGCTGTTGCAGCAGCAGTAACTGCTTTTGTCTGAAAAATCGTCTTGGATGTATCAGCTAACCACCAGGAAGGCTTTGCTTTCTTCCAGGATTATGACAGCAGCTGTGGTTGTTGCAGAAGTGTTTCACTTTTTAAACGCCCCCCATACTTATATGTATATGCATGCATGTGTTTGTGTGTGTATGTGTGGTTGTAAATGCTTGCCAAAACTAAACTGACAGTTGGTGGTATTGATTGCGCATAACAGATGCCACCGAAAACAGCAGGAGCACCTCACTTGCAGTCAATGCTACAAAAAATATTAACGTACTTTGGTGGTCATTGCCAATATAAACAAATTAATTCTTTTGAGCGGAAAAATCCCGCATCTAGTAAAAAATTGGCAAAGAAAAAATTGACTACCATTTTTTTTAGCTATAAGAAATGCAAGAAACTGAAGGTGGAAGTGTTTATGAGGGCAATAAAGCTGCTCTAGTAACGGCCGCCACGCGCCTATATGGTGTGGCTCAATGACGTATGGAACAAAATCTCGGCCAAACGGACGCCGCGGCCTTGGCGGCACACCTCCATCCGATGGTCCAAATTTTCGATGAAGCTGAGGCATAATTGAGGCTCTATGCCGTTAATGTGCCGAATTATCTCATCCTTTAGCTCTTGAATTATTGCTGGCTTATCGATGTCAGCTCTTCTTTCAAATAACTCCAAAGAAAGAAGTCCAACGGTGTCAAATCACATGATCTTGGAGGTCAATTGACATCGCCGCGACGTGAGATTATTCAGCCATCAAATTTTTCGCGCAAAAGAGCCATTGTTTCGTTAGCTGTGTGACAAGTGCCACTTTCCTGTTGAAACCACATATCGTCCACATCCACATCTTCCAAGAAGAAGAAGAAAAAGACGACCAGTTGAGGTGGACGGCTCTTCAACCACACTATCGCGAACAGCAGCAATATTTTCTGCAGTAAGAGCTGTACGAGCATGCACTGGTGTTTTTACATCTCCTACAGACCCGGTTTGCTCAAACTTTTGCACAATTTTTCCGATTGTACGCACATTTGGACGATTAAATTGACCGAAAAAATCACGAAGTGCGCGATATGCATTTTGATTTGAACGCCCGTTTTCATAATAAGCCTGAATAACTTTAGCGTGTTGCTCGATTGTGTATCTTTCCATGGTTCAAATTGAATTGGTATGAAATTGGAAAATGTCGAACGAAATGCAGAAAAAGCTTGACGTTTAGGTGTGGTTCACATTCAACATCGGCCCTTGAAATTTAACCACCCTTTACATACATGGCCGCCTTTATCTATCGGGCAGTTATATTAAGGTGCGTTATTGGAGGGAAACAGAAGGTAAAGAACCAAACAGGTCGAAAAGCGAAGAAGGGATTTGGATTAGAAGATGGCGACTAATAGTGGCTAATTATATCCGTATTAACCGCTTCAATTCCGATTTTTCATGATTTCAAAAGTGATTTGAGACTTTCTTCATCGAATGCAATACTTCTCTGTAGGACTTTACTTTTGATCCATTTCCGTGCTGCAGACTCCCGGGCTGCTTCGGCAGCTTTTTGACCTCGATGAAAGGCAAAGAAGGGCAGGTGTCGGAAACGTTGATTCCTGCCTCCTGGCTATTCCATTTTTATGCCTCAAGACTAATAAAAACTTTAATAACTAAAAAATAATGGGCTTTCTAATAACAGGTGTTACAGGTGAGTGGATTGCGCTATCGACAGATAATTAACGATTTTTTATGGCCGAAATTGAATGGTATTGATCTGGACAACAAGACGATGCTACGTGCCACACAAGCAACGAAACCATTGATCTTTTACGGGAAAAGTTTCCGGACCGTGTTATCTCTCGAAAAGGTAATCACAATTGGCCACCGAGATATTGAACCATTCAATTGATGCCGTCGCGTCAATGACCGTCCACCCGGGACTGGAGGGTGGAGCCGTGATTGTGGATAGCAACTACAAAGGAAACCTGCGTCCAGGCTCTGTACCTATGACGTATGGAGGTTATACGTCGCTGATACTCGTAGTCTCCATTACTCCATTAAGAAGTAAATGGAACTTCGAAAGTGTGCGGTAATGTCATGTGCATTACCGTATTATATGCGTATGATATGGTCGTGAGTCGTTAACCCAAGAGTTCGTAACTGTTGTCGGTATGTCTGAGTCGACCTCCTCTGGAACACTGTTTCATGCCTACAGTTTTAAGCCGACGCCAAACGGCAAATGGTTTTTATGGGGATCTTTTTTCATAGCAGAAATACACTCGGAGGTTTGCCATTGCCTGCGAGGGGCGACAGCTATTAGCAAAAACGTTTGTATCATTTTGCTGTGCGACCCTACGCACTCTCGAATGGTAGTCACGCACCAACCAATTCGGTTACGGCGGCCGCTTTATTGCATGTAGGCATATAAAATGAAGAAATAGATACTAGAGGCTTTTGAAAATTATAGAAACACTATTTAATTTAAATTATTATTGTACGTTTCAATTGAATTCATTCTAAAACATGTAATTATAAATATTTAAATAGCGACATTTTTCCATTAACGCAAAAACTAACTGCCTTACTTCTGGCAGCCCGCCATTTCGACTAATAACTGTTCATCCGCTAAGAGATTTCCAATGCTGCCAAGTATTGAAACGAGTTCCTTGGTGCGGTCTCGCACAAAATGAAAGAGTATCGCTTCTGACGACGTTGTTCAAACTGCAACGACGCAACATCAGTGAGGGCTGCATCATAATCATAAAGCAACCATCGTCACAACCGCTATGAATCTTTGGGGAACCTCCTTCGCCGGAAACATTCCTGCATTATGTGCTGCGCTCGAAGGAAAAGTGGAATGCGGCATGCGGCTTAGTAGCCGAGATTATAAAAGAGATGAGGCGACTAGAAAGACTGCGATACAGTAGCGGCGGTTAATCGTCTTCCCTCTCAGCGTAGTACAGGGACCGGCATTCGAAGTGTAACCAACTTCAGACTGTTCATGCACGGGCATCAGCTGCCTGTTAATTGGCTAAATGACAGTCCCGAGTATCGTTTACAAGCGCACGGAAGCATTTTGCCGAGAGTGAACGCAAAAAATTGTTTAAACCTTGAGCAATTCTTCGTGAGCACGAGCACCTTAAAGTAAATAAAGTTTTTTTTTATCGCACCAATACTTGTTACAATGACAATGGTAGCATCGCGATACGTCATGGTGGTGGTAATCAAAAGACTGCAAAGTCACGTGAAATGGTTCAAAAAGGGAAGCAGCGACTTGAACGAAATCCACAATCAAGTAGCGAAAGAACTGAAAATATCTGACCATAGCATCCGCCACATACGGAAAAATGACCTCAAAGTCAAGCCTTACAAGATCCAAAAGGTGCATCTTCTCACACCAAAGCAGCAACAAGTCAGACTCGAGAGAGTTCCTTTGCTTGGCCGAAAGCGATCATTTTCCGAGCATTATGTTTTCTGACGAGAAAATTTTTCATATTGAGTAATTCGTAAACTCCCAAAACGATAAATTTATTTGATCCACCTTTCATACGAGAATTTGGGTTATCCATTGACCACTAGGAGGCAGCACCCGCCACAGGTAATGGTTTGGGCCGCTGTAACCGCAGATGGACGCTCCGCAATCGTTTACATCGAGCCTGGTGTCAAGGTAATTTCGAAATATTATCGGGAGACTGTTCTGGAATTTGCTTTGAAGCTATGGACAGACAATCATTCCGGTGGCAGACTATGGACGTTTCAACAGGAATCGACACCGTCTCACAAAGCTCACGTAAACCAAGAATGGCTAAAAAACAACGTTCCGAACTTCATAACGTCCACACAATGGCTCTCAAATTCACCACACGTAGATCCGATGGATTATTCTCTTTGGTCGATTTTGGAGTGCAAGGTCCAAACTAAAAGATTCACCAGATTCGAGGCGCTTAAAAAAGCCATAAGTCCGCGAATGGGGCCAAAATACCTGTAAATCACATTTGGGCAGCTTGCAAGGGTATAGTCCAAGCAAAAGGTGGTCATATCGATCAAAAGTAAATAGATTCTAACTTTGTATAACTTTCACACATTTTTCAAGTGCCGGACCCTGTAATACTTGGCAGTAGTCCTACCGCGAGAGGTAACGGAAATAAACAAGCTCAGCCTGGTTTCTGAAGGCCATTTCAGGGTAGCGCGCTACCACAACGCCTATGAAAAAAAAATACCAGTCTAACGGTTAGACGCGATAGAAGTGAAACCTTCCGTAAAACCAACTGAGAGAGAATGAGACGAAAGCAGCATTAGGAGCGGGATAATTATAGGCTCATTATAATATTGCTATAAAATTCATATTTTATTTTCTTCATTTTATTATTATCCTCAATGCTTTCAATTTCAACAAATGATACGAGTGGCTTATGATAGCTAAAATATGATACAAATGCTTTGGTTTCGATGTTGTCAACATATCTTTGAAATACCGCGTCAATTGTTGTTTTTGATCGTGTTGTCGATTCAGTGCGATTGTTACACATTTTTAAATTGAATGTTGTATTGAGAAAGTCAATTAAAGGAACCGCTGTGTCCAATGCAAAATTTACGTTAAAATCGCCACTTAAAATCATTGGAACTTTATCGTTATCTTTTCTAAGTATCCGCGACACTTCTGGTGTATACTTTATTAAATTTTCGTGAATGAATTCCGTGATGCTATTTATTGATTGATTCGGTGAAATATACATAAATTGCCACAATTAAAACTGTTTTTCCATTGCTCAATCTGGTTTCGCATGCACATATTTCTCCCACTTTAGAGAGCTGAACAGACAGTGATTCTAGTTGCTGTGCATTCAGATCTATCTGTGGAGTTACAATACGAGCACCGACATTTTGATTGTGGTATATTGCAAAACCGCCTGCAATTGCGGTAAATATTTAAAAATGAAAATATTTACGAATATAAAAATACGGACGCAATACAGCACACGCGGTTGCTATTATGAGCGTCGTAACGCGTATATTACACAGACGTACTAACATATACACAAGCATTCGTAGGACGCTTGGTCTAAGCAAGTATTAGGTAGTGTAGTATACATACTACATTACTTACTATACTAGCGTGGCGCAGCAGTACGCAGCCACACACATATACGTATATCAACATATAACGCTTCGTAGCCAAGAGTGTCGCTTTTTCGTTTCATCGAGTCTCAAATCACTCCCAACGATTCTAAAGAAGTTTTCACTTCAAAAACAGCCCATGGCATAAGCAAATCAGCTGATTCTTTCAAATTTTCTGAAAGCCGGTCAATGTATTGGCCACACCTTCTGAGTTCTTTTCACCGCGCTATTCCCGTTGAAATTCTCCTTGAGCACACAAATATAAGTAGTCCTGTCCAACATACGGGGCACCGCTTACCCTACTTAAGTACCATAATTTACCGTTATAATAATATCAGCAATAGCAACACTAGCACAGAATTTAACAAAAAATAAACTTCTTAAGTTGTTTTTTATAAGACAAACAGAAAGTTCAATTTTAAATACTCACTACAAAATAAGTTCCAAATAAACTTTAAAGACCATTTATCACATTCAAAAGTTAAATAAGGTCGATAACCAACGACAAGCAACTCCAATACAAACTGCCCTAAATCTTCTCGCCAAAGAAGCTATTGTGCTCCAGTTTATATTTTCCTTTATCTATCACATACCTGCATACCTACACATACAGAAAATAGTGAAACAGCACTGCCAATACACATAGCAAAAGGCAGTTATGCCATTATGCACCCGCCCACCCACTCCACATCCAATCGGTGTGCAGTAAGACGCTTCAGGGACCTGTAATCCTGATGCGAGTGCCTCTACACCAGCTGAAGATATAAATACCGCCATACATAAATAAGTACAAACGGAGTTTTAATAGTGACGGAACGACAAGCCGGTACACAAAGGACTTTCGAACGATGCATAACTGTGCAACCTTGGATAAATGTATGTATGTATGTGAGTATGTATGGCTAAGGTATGCAAGAAGTAGCTACCTATGCGAGAAGTTATGTGTTGATATATTTATAGGAATTTTTGTGCTCTTTAGGTTTTCGGTCGCTTTCTTTTAGAACTTTTGCACAGAAATGTGTGTTAGTAGGTGTGACGGGCAGGCATTTTTCTGTGTGTGTGAGTGTTTGCGTGTGCTTCGAAGTAAATCAAGTTGAATGTGTGCACAGGCGCTGTAAATGGCTGAGTGCAGTGCAGGATAGCCCGAGACAGACGCACACACACACACCTACATAGGTAAGCAAGCGCATAGTTGAGTAGCACAGCGTATCTGGGCCAAACTTTGTAATAGTTTTAGAGTTAAACTGCTGGCGAACTAAATGCAAGCGATTCATTGCGTACACATGTATGTGTGTGTGTGTGCGTGCATAGTAAATAGCCAGAACGCAGACGGGGGCAAAGCGGGCTTACACCAATCTGCAGCTAGTTGTTATAAACCTGTGTAAGCGCTGAAAATGATTCTGTACACTTTGTGTTGAACTTCTAAATAAAATAACTCATGGTCAGCATGAACAGCAGCAGCAGCAGGAGCTTAATACTGAGTTTGGAACGAAAAAGTTTTTAGTTTACACAATATGCGGACACTGGACGCTGGGCACGCTCTGGTCACAGCATACACATTTGCTGTTGTGTGTAGTGGGTGTCGCATATATGGGCGTATGCCACACCAGATTCAATCACCGGCGTGGGCGCACCTGCGTCGGAATCGTGGTGTAATGCACACACTTAACATCTTACAATACTTTTGCCAACTAAGCTACTTACACTCATACTTAGTAACGCTAACTTGAACGAGTTGAGGATTTTACGGTAATGAGGTTTTGAAATCCGCGAAGAAAAGAAAATGGAAATGCACAAAAACAAAACAAACGGAAAGGAGTTTAAAGTTTAAGTAGTCATTACGCAATTGAGTGGGATTTATATGAATTTGCGGGCTAGAGCATTATGAATGGTTGCAATTTGAAGAAGAAAATTAAGAAAATGGATGTTAGGTCAGTTTTTTTCGGTTCCAATTGCAAAGTGTTTCTCTTAAGCTCATTTAAATAGAAAAGCATATACATATATATATAATTGGCGCGTACACCCTTTTTGGGTGTTTGGCCGACCTCCTCCTCCTATTTGTGGTGTGCGTCTTGATGTTGTCCCATAAATGGAGGGACCTACAGTTTCAAGCCGACTCCGAACGCCAAATATTTTTATGAGGAGCTATTTCATGGGAGAAATACACTCCGGAGGTTTGCCATTGCCTGCCGAGGGGCGACCGCTATTAGAAAAAACTCTTTTTCTTAATTTTTGATCTTTCATCGAGATTCGAGCCGACGTTCTCTCTGTGAATTCCGAATGGTAGTCACGCACCAACCCATTCGGCCACGGCGGCCGCATACTTTGGATTAATAATATGATTTGGGGAAAAAGAAATCCATTATTTTTGCATAAAATTTTATTTGCCATTTCTACGCAAATGGTTTAAAACTGTTTTGGGGGTAGATATTACGAACTGTCTGGCAGCACAGTCAGAGTAAACCATACTATTGCTCAATTGCAGTCCTGCAATACGTGTCGATCGCTGATTGGTCGATAAAACGCGAAGAAAAGCGAGAGAAACTGAGCAATGCCAGAGCCGCGTGCGCAAATAAGGTCAGAACGTGAGTAGAGGGTGGAGACAAGAGCGATAGAAACAAGATTGCGCTCATCAGAGAGTGCGTGACGTCACGTTTGCCGAGCTGTGCAGTGTTGCCAACCACTTGCTCTTTGCAATAAATTTAGTGCTTTTTTTACCCAAATTCGAAAATTTTTAAGTTTGGTGTTTGTTTCTTTTTTTTTAATTCAAAGCGTCATAAGAAAATACTGATGGAATGGTTGCATTTTTCAAAACAATATTTTATATTTATTTGTTTGATAGGTATTTTGTATGGATATAGGGAAGGCGGTAAATGGAATCGTAATGGAGTTGATCAATTTATATTTACACAAACGTGACAAGTTACGAAACATTTATCAAATTCATGAAAGATATGTTCAATTTCGATTGTGCATCAGACGTTAATGAGTCAACAACACTAAGAGGCAACATGATCGACTCGACTTTTTCAAGACACATTACACTCGAAACACTCCCTTTCATTTCCTACTTTTCCTATCATCGTCCTATTCTCAACAGAGAAATTTTTCATTACCATGCACACAGGAAGAAGGCATATGCAAATACAAATATGTGAATTAATATACATATGCGCATATACATACATATATATGCTCACTCAAGTAAGACAGAGCCAGATGTAGAACGTTGCCGAACGAGGAGCCCGATTGTGCCTCTTTGTCGTTCGTTCCGCGCTCTCACTTGCAGTTCAAGCAAGGTAACGACGCATGAGCAATGTCACGCCGCATATTTTCGTGCGTGCAACCGGCTAAATCGAATTATAAGACGTTATCACGTCGAAACTGTATTATTAAACAAGAGAAGGTTAAAAAAGGTCACTCTGCGAAGATATTTTTATATTTTGAAAGTGTAAATTTAATTTTTTTGCTCCTTTTAAGGTTATGCAAGAGCATTAAATCTTCTTCTCTCAATTCTTCTTAAGATTGAAAACCTTTTTACACATTTTAAAAAGCGTTTGAATTTACTGAATGCGAATCCAAACCATAGAGGTGTAATCGTTTCTTCCGGTCATCAATCCTTAGTGGGACATAGGACATTAAGAGGTGAATTCATAGTAAAAATAAGCAAAACTATACCAGAAAATACTAAAGAAACCAAAATGACATTTTTACAAAAAGAGTTCCTTATCTACTTACATATCCTCAAATATAGCAAAACAGTCGTTCTCTTAACAAAAGAGTTTCTCTACAGTGACGTGGGTGCCGATACGCGAGTGCGCCGATTGTTAATTTCATGACAGAAGGTACTTCTTTTTGTTCTCCATCGCCACGTTTGTTACTTACTAATGAATCTCATTTCTTTAAAGTCTTCGTGTTCTGTTTTCGATGTGTGTTGCCTTTGATGCTTATGCGGGTTCAGTAGATCGTTCGTATCTGTTCAATATAAATCATTTTAAAGTTCCCTCATGGAACACTTTTTATGGAATGAATGCTTCTTTTGGAAGTACCCTAGCTCAATTTAATGCTTATTTTTTTTACTTAGATTTGGATTTTTTAAACTTTAAGTCTACTTTTAAGAAGTTATTTATAAGACTCTTGTAATCTTGTCATAGGGTTTCTGTGGGTTTCTATCTAACTTATAGTCTGTAAGCATCCTGTTGGGTTAAAGTATTAAAAATATTTGAAAAAATAAATAAAAAAAATTTTAACCCGAGAAAGATTGTGAATAAAATGTAGGGGTATCGGATTTTGAAATGAAATAAAATAACGAAGATTCAAATTGATCGAGCAATCTGTATTATTTTTGTGTATAACCATTCATACAATTTTTTTTTTAAGATGATCCACTTCAAATATTGACCGCAACTGCGCCGTGATTCGGTCATCCGTATGCACCAATTTTGAATGACTCACTGGAGCACTTCGGTTGGTATCCCGTGAATAACTTAAGTAATGTTGGCTTCCAATGCCTCAATCAAAGCTGGTTTATCTACAAAGCACTTAGATTTGCATACACCCACAAATAAAAGTTCAAAGGTGTGACAACACATGGTTTTACTCGTCAATCACTGGTCAGAGACGAGAGGAAATTTGCTCAGCGAAACGACGACGCAGTAAATCCATTGTTCCACTGACTGTATGGCAAGTAGTGCCGCCTTTTGGAACTAAATATTATGGAGATTACGGGCTTCAATTTCCGGCATCAGAGAGTCGTTCATCATGGCACGATAGCGTTCGCCATACACTGCTGCATTGGCGCCAGCCTCGTCTTTGCAGAAATATGGGCTG
Organism: Anastrepha ludens; assembly: GCF_028408465.1. Lineage (NCBI taxonomy): Eukaryota > Metazoa > Arthropoda > Insecta > Diptera > Tephritidae > Anastrepha > Anastrepha ludens. The sequence continues at coordinate 104,626,562 of NC_071500.1, read as the reverse complement.
ATGATTCCTCCAGCCCTTAGGTCGCATCAAACGGTTGTTTTCAATGGATGTAATGGCTGTCCGTGAATGGTTTGCGGTTTCTCTTCAGCTCAAATACTGCAAATTTGCTTATTGGTGTAACCATTAAGCTAAAAATGGGCCTCACCGCTGTACACCAGAAGTTGGCCTGACCGCAAGCTTAACACTTTTCCCAGCGTGTCGATTTCCGTGAGGCAAGCGCACGATTTATGAACGTTGTTGAGGCTTAAGTCTTTCCATGATGAAATGTCAATGCCTAGTGAAAAAAATAATGTATTTAGTTTGACAGTAGTCACTCTTGAACTGTCCAAAATTCCCTATTCGAAAAAGTACCTCCAATCTGATCACCCTTTATTCAAAAAATATCACCATGCATATACATATTTTCAAAATGATTGCAGTTTTTACGAGACAACTTGATTTAGTAGCCACATTGTTTTCTTTGATTTATTAGTCTACCAGCTATCAATTCTTGACAATTCTTTAAACAAGCAAGAAATTATTTGAATTTGATAAGAGAGTATTTTTAGTGCTTTCATTTTAGTAACTTCATTTTATTCCTCAAAAACATCTGCACCAAAAAGGTATCTCTGTAATCACAAACAAAAACCGCCAAAGTCGAGAATCCTGCTTCTGAAAATATTTACTTTATTTATCTGCAACTTAAACAGGAGTGCAGGCGTTAAGAGAATAGTTGCAACCAGCTTTTTAAGAAATATTTTTCGGAGTGAACAAATCGCATATATCACACAACTCCTGCTTAAATCGATTTAAACGCTTAAGGCTTTTGCTTAGTGATTTATTCAGTTTTTAGAAATATCACTGCTTTTATTGGACAACTCGATGATCTATTACCGATGCCAACTGATCGTTTCACTTGCACGAATGTGTGAGAAATTTCACAACTTCAAACATAAAAAAATACAAAAACACAGGCCTCGTCGTAAAACACATATGAAGAACTATTATTTATTACTTATAATTAAAATTTCAACGCAAACATTGATCATCGTGCCATAGGCGACAAGGCGTGGACAAGGGTGACAATAATAGCGAAGAGGCGAAGAGAGAAACTCCAGCAAAGGCGAGAAGTTTGAGCAAAGGATTAAGGAATCAAATTTGGAATGCGTTGCTGCTGCTGGGGATTACCTAAAATAACGCTGCCAAGGGAGTCTTTGAAGCAACGATAAATTGCCCAGAAATTCTTTAAGTAGCATAGAAGTGCAAACTCAGCGATCTTGCGTGGCCGCACTGCAGCAAACAGCAAAGGCTGCTTAGCTCCCCAAGAAGCAGTGCAGTGCAGTCGGCATGCGCTTGGGGACAAGTGCTTGGTTTTCATACATACATTTAGTGTATATTTCAAAAATAGTGCTCGGTTGATTGCCTGGTTAGTTGGAGACACATCTGTCGTCTATTTAGTCGCCTAGGCGCGCCTGTGCACTAACAAATTGCTACAAACTAAATTATAATTTATGGGCTGCACTGCAGCGGCTTGGTGAGTTGGTGATTAATTTAAAATTATTTTGAGAATTTCTAAGAAACCTACGCAAGAAAAATTGCTCCCTAAAGAGTTGGGCAATGCAATGAACTGTGAACTGTTTGGAGTGCAAAGAATTGGAAATTTGTTGTTTTTTTATATTTATTTTTTGCTTTGTAAATTTGTCTGCAAGTGATGTGTGGGTCCATTATTCCCACACTTGTGATTTTGAAGTTCGTTTTTTTTCCAAAAAGTTCAAAGGTTCAGTTACAAACAACGCAAATCACGGAAAAAAGTATATCGAAAGTAAAACAATATTTCATTTTTCATTTATTTATCAAACGCACAGCAACAGTGTCAATGCTCGCACAGGTTATTCGCCTCCCCGTTGTTATCTACGGAGCCTACTCGTATTCTTATGCGTCAATGAATTTTCATTTCATATATTTATTTAAAGGTTTTTTTTTGTTTTTGTATCTGTTTGTTTGTATATTTTTGTGCTGTTATCCTGCATATAAATAATTATCCACCAACTGATTGTTGGCATTTTTTGAATATCACAATGCCACAAACAATTATCAACTCGCAACGACACTACAATTTATTATAAGCTTCAACTGACATTCGAATCACGTTAACTGGCTCGAAGGGCCTTAACGGCGGGTAGGAGTAATTTGAATGAGCCTCTCCTGCCACTATTGCCAATATTTGCCGCAGAGAATGCGCACAATTGATTAATGATATCAAATTATACATAGTTGGACAATAATCTAGATAAGGTCAGGCAATGCCCGGCCAGCGCCAGCGGAGGAGGAGTCGCATTCCCGCGCCAGCAGTGCAATCAAATTGGTGGCACTGTTGGAGCATTTATGGCAGGGTATTTTTCATAAAAGTTCTGTGGTTACACAATGTATTTGTTGTGTCAAATGTTATTGTTTTTATTACCATTCACACAGATGTATGAGTGTATGATTATCCGCACGATTTTAATTCATCGAATTTCATTGATTCACTGATTGCATGTGTGTTTGTGCTCAGCACAGATTCTTTTTCAAAGAGCGAATGATTTTTGGAAAAAGTGGAGGTAAGTAATGCACTTGGAATAAGGATTACTGCTGTCCGATGTGGCTCAAATAAATATAAATAATTGGCGCATACACCCTTTTTGGGTGTTTGGCCGAGCTCCTCCTCCTATTTGTTGTGCGCGTCTTGATGTTGTTCCACAAATGGAGGGACCTACAGTTTCAAGCCGACTCCGAACGGCAGCTATTTTTAGGTATGAGGAGATTTTTCATGGCCGAAATACACTCGGAGGTTTGCTATTGTCTGCCGAGGGGCGACCGCTATTAGAAAAATGTTTTTCTTAATTTGGTGTTTCGCCGAGCTTCGAATCTACGTTCTCTCTGTGAATTCCGAAAGGTAGTCACGCACCAACCCATTCGGCTACGGCGGCCGCCGGCGGCTGAAGAGGTTTAGTTCAGGTTAAAATCCCACTCAGACGGGGTTAGGATTTCGATGCTTCCTCCTCTTAAAAAAAAACAACACTTTTATGCAGCTTCCGAACGGTAGATAATTCTTTCATGCGGAGCTTTTGTATGACAAATATACACTTGAAGGTTTGACATTGCCTGCCTAATGTTGACCTCTATTAGAAAGAATTTTTTATCATTTAATGTTTCAAGCCCGGAGAATCTCTCTTGCCAATAGGTGCTACTTTGGACTAAGTAGGCAACTGAGTATGAAAGTCTTCTCTTATCAATCCCGTATAAGAGAGAAAGATTATGTGGAAAATTTTAGACTTTAGGCAGCTGCAGTATACTGACAGCTCGCTATTCAAATACAAAATCAGATGATTAATTTTGCGCCACCTTGTACATTGTCGCGAGAAAGCGTGTTTTCTTCTGGCCACTCGAGAGCTGTGATAAATTTTGATTCCGTCAAAATCATCATCATCGTTTGTCTCTACAGCTCTGTGTGAGCTTTGACCTGCTGAAGAGAACGTCTCCAATTGACCAGATCTTTGGTTGATTCCTTCCAAATATATATTTTGAGTTTGCTCATGTCATTCTCCAGCTCTTCCATCCATCTTTGTCTTTGTCTAGCTTTGCTTTCGTCGTAAATGTTTTAGCGTCAACTATTTTTCCTGAGCTCCTCCTCGTATTCTGCGAGTGTGTTTCAAATAGTCTCAGTCAAAGAAGCAGCTGATTGGCTACTCAGCTGCGTATTAACTATCAAGAAAGTAAATATTTACTCCCATAGCTAAGCGGTAATTAGAGCCCTCGGCTCAATGATGGTGCATTCGAAACTGGTCAGTGAATGCCAGGGTTCATTCTCGATTGCATCCGAACTCATCTGGAGTCCTGGTCACAGCTACATTGCAGGGAATTGTGAGACGAAAGAGCAGGCCAGACATGAAACATGTGAGGTGATTTCTCTGTGGAAGAAGAGGATTGAGATTCCCTTGATAACCTGGGGTCTGCTCCTAGTGAGATGGGCCAACTCAGCAAGCGCTGGGCAAGTACACAAACTGGTAAGTTCGCGATTCTGTCCACGTGTGGATCGGAGGTGTTTGAGGGTACTTCTAAAGTTGACAAAATCAGAGCCCTCGAATTTCGTGGGTGTTCTCACTATAAGCGAATTATGTGAACTGTGAGACTTGAAATTACCTCGAGTCCTTCGCATTGGTATCAAAACAGATGAATTTTTTTCTTCGCCCAAGTGTGCACACCCTTTGGGCAACCATTTTTACCTAATCTAATCCCGTTGGGTCCATTCTCGTAACAAGACCTAGCGCTCTGATGCTTAAGGCTTTAATGAAGCGCGCAACATTCTCTCCTTTTATTAGCTGGCCCAGTTCATGGTTTCGTCTTATGTGTCATTTAACGTTGTTGTCTTTGACTGCTCCAAAGATTATTCTTTAAAATAATTGGAGTTTGGCTTTATCCTTTTCACTTCCTACTCTGATCCGCAGCACCAAAAGATTTTTCTCAAAATTTCTCTTTCAAATATTTCTAGTTCGGCTTTGTCCTTTTCACTTATACTCTCTACCGTGCAGCTGACTATTTTTTTTTATTCTACTAAATGTCAACAATACATGAAAAATAATTTCAGCCGGTACAAAATGAGTTGGTAGAATTTTTTTTTCGACACGTTTCGTACCCTCCCACAATCACACCCACCGCGGGTGCGCCAGCTGACGTCCGCTTTCGTTATTCATAAAAGCTAAATCACAAGTATAGTCAAGAATTTAACGGTATAAAAACGCTGTCCAAAATCGACCCCTGGCTCCCGGACTATTACGACTCTAATCTGCAACACAAAAATGCCCTTTTATTCAATTATTGTTGTTTGTTCAATCTACTGGGTTGCTCATATTCGACGGACCTATTTGTTTTTTTTTTTAATCAAAGAAAAACAGAATTTTTTTGATGTTGACGATAATAATCATTATATTTGGTTCAAGTAGATTTGTTGACATAATTTTTTGAATATGATATCTCTCAAATGGCCGCCTTGAGCCTGTACGGCGTATTGTGCCCGTTTTGCAGCATTTTCCATAGTTTGAACTAACATTTCGGCTGGAATAACGGCTATTTCCTCACGGATGTTGTTCTTGAGCTCTTCTATGGTCTTTGGCTTATTAATATAAACCTTTGATTTTAAATATCCCCACAAGAAGAAGTCAGGTGGCGTTAAATCGGGCGAACGCGGTGGCCCGTCAAAATCGCCATTTTTCGACATCAATTTCTTCAAAAAATCGATTGTGGTGCGAGCTGTGTGTGGTGGAGCGCCGTCTTGTTGAAACCAGAACTGCCTCATACGCTTTCGACGAATAATTGGCATCACAAAAGTGGTTATCAAAGCGCGATAACGCTCCTGATTGACGGTAACAGCTTCACCATCTTCATTTTCGAAGAAAAACGGCCCAATAATCGTTTTCGCACTAACGCCGCACCAAACAGTCACTTTTTCGTCGTAAAGAGGTACCTCTTGAATTTCGTGAGGATTTTCAGTGGCGTAAATACGGCAATTTTGCTTGTTTCCCGTTCCATTCAATAAGAAATGAGCCTCATCGGACATGATGATTTTGTTCCAAAATTGCTCGTAATCTTCAACCATTTCGATGTTTCTTTGGGCCCATTCCAATCGACGAGGCTTGTCCGCAGGCAACAATCTTTGCGTTAATTGAATCTTATACGGGAATAAATGCAAAGCAATGCGGATAATTCGCTGTAAAGTGGTCCGAGCAATGCCCAACTGCTGAGAACGGCGATTTTGGGATGTCCTTGGCGACGTCTCAACACTGGCCCGTACAAGAGCAATATTCTCATCCGATCGCCTTGGACGGTTTTGATTTGACCTCTTTGCATTAGTAAGAGCATCACCAGTCGAAAACCTTTCGTACAAACATTTAATGATGTTCTTAGAAGGCGCACTTTTCACATTATTTAATATTTTAGGTATAAGCACGTTGAGTTTTCACAGTTGACTTCTTTTGTTGAATGTAAATTTCAACAATTTGGGAGCGCTCGCGTGGCGTGTACTGTTCCATGGTAAAAATTTGCTTGGACTGACGCTTCCAACGCGGTATGTCATTAAGCGATCTGACGTCTCTGTCAAAAGATACGGGGTTGCTAGATTTGTCCGTCGAATATGGGCAAACCTGTAAAGAATTCTCAATGAAGGAAATTTGGTGTCTACTCGATCGAGAAGTGTAATTAAGCCGAAGGTCATTAAGCAACGATTAACACTACTAATTTTTTTTCATACTTTTTAGAAATAGTTTTAAATTATTTTTTATTTTTCAATATTATTCTAACTTAGCATTAATATGAATATCTTGTAGCCTTTTTAAGTATTTTTTTAATCAATTTTTTTTAGTATTATAATAACGTTTGTGCTGTGCCCGAGTTTCAAACATCCGACATGAAACACCAAAAGGTAGAAAAAGTGGTTTTTAATAGCAGTCGGACCTCGACAGACCCCGGCAAACCTCCGAGTGTATTTCTGCATTGAAAAAGCTCCTTATAAGAATCACAAAAAACTCAATATTGTTTTCGGTTCCACTTTTTTGCTCAACAACGTTTAATGCGTAATGGGCCGTTTCATAATTCTGTTTTTAGTTTGAATTGTTGTGGTTTTCAGCAATAATTTCGTTTGTTATTTTTGCGCTCAGTTTGATATTCGTCCATTTACCTTCGTGATATCTGTATATCTACGTACAACTTAATGCATAATTTGAACAATTTGTCACAAAAACTTTGTGAAAATGGCATTTGTATCCACTAAAAGCGCACCGCGTGCGGCAGTGAAGTGGCGTGCTAAAAAGGGTAGTTTTGGCATTTTTTTGCGTAATACGATTAATATCAAATAATTAATTTTAATAATGAATGAGAGCGTAATTAATCGTTTGTGAAGCGGCGTTTAGCAAATGGATGAGCACCACCGAAGGGCAGAACTCACTCTCCAACTGCTCAACTGATACAGTGAGCACAATCACACACGCACACATACATAACGGAATGTAGCCAGATAGTGGCACTGACAGCGGTACAATGTAAATTATTCATGTGCCATAATCCCTTCAAGCTTTTTACAGTGATTCAAAAGCAAAACCAAAAATAAAAAACGAACAAAAAATGGATCGACAAGTTCGTGTTACTGGCAATGAATCCAAAGGTGTAGAGATTATTTGTATGTCTGCCTTTTGTCATCGTTTTGTTGTTTCTATGCAACATGAATGAATTGTTTATAACAAAAGTGTTGTGATTCATGCGTTTGTGCCGGCCAGTGAAGTTTTTAATCCCTCAAAGCTTGTTGCATTAATGAATATAAAGTGCATGGGTTCAAAGGTGAAACAGAGATTTTGCAAAATTATTGCGTGAAGTTTGGGTGTTTATTTTGTTGACATGCAAACACGTAGAGTTAGAATTAAAAACTCACAGTCAATTAGGCATAATTTTGGAAAAACTCCGACAATTTTAGATATACAAATTGTGTCAGTATTCGCAGGTTACTCCATGTATGTTTAGAACGAAAAAGTCAATTCAACCATTAAACAGTTGGAAAAGCGTAATTCGAGAGTCCCTCTTTTTTCAACTACAAAGAATGAAATTATTAGTATTTTTTTTTTTTGTTTTTTATTTTGTTTTTCAATATCCATACATATCGAAGATAAATGTTAAGCACATATTTTGTAAAATTTTCCTTTAAAAATTTGCAAAAATTCCAGATTAACACCTCAAACAAAAATATGTAATTTAAGTTTTCAGTACACTTGTGCGCAGAACCCTCAACAGTCCATCACTTTGGTGTAAAAGTCGAGGACTAGACGTCCGGGAAAAAAACGGATCTGATACTGTTTAGCAGGAAACATAAAACACCTGCTCTTAAGCAAATATGCCTGGGGGGAAAACCCTTTACAGTAACAGAAAGTTCTAAACATCTAGGCCTTGTTGGTTAGTTGGTTAAAGTGGTGACCATTTTGTTCCACATCCTCGTTACCAATTTGTTTAACGGTTGTCTACAGCACGACTGCAGGGTTTGATTGAAAAGTAATGAGCCTTCCCGCGCGGAGCGTCTGCCAAGCGATCAACTGAATCGGCTGGTGAGGGAAAATGATCGTTGGACCTTCCCCTTCCACTAGAAACTGGTCCCAGTTCGCTGGCAATAGCGGTGCAGTCAACATCACTCCGCGCGTGAAAGCTGTTTTAAAAGTGTGTTAGGATTTTGCAGTGGCGAAAATGCAGCGATCATTGGAGCAACGTTACTCGATCAAATTTTGCGTAAAGCTTAACAGTTTGTACCTCCAGGAAGCACGCCCGTGTTCGGCCCGACCTCGTCAACAATTGGACCCTTCATCACGACAATGCGCCGGCGCACACCGCCTTCCTCTGCACCTCTGCATTGGCCAAGATGGGGGTAACGGTGCTTCCCTACCCTCCCTACAGCCCAGACCCGTCCCCTCCGGACATCTTCTTGTTCTCGCGCCTGAAAAAGGAGAAGCGTTTCGACTCCATCGAGGCGATGGAAAAAACTGTGACAGCCGAATTGAACGCGATTCCGGCGGATGAGTTTAAAAAATGTTTCCTGCAGTGGAAGTACCGCTACCAGCGGTGTATGGACGCTCCCGGGTCCTATTTTGAAGAATTTTAGTTGTATAAGCCAAAAGGTTTAATAAAACTGCTTAAAAAAATAAGGCTTATTACTTTTCTTTACAACTGTATATCCAGTCTGTGCGGTTTAAGAACCTTATTAGGTTGTTGACGTCTAAGCTAGACAGTTGCTCGAGATTCTCGAACAGCGGTTGGTCCAGGGTTAACATTCTGTCCTTCCATAGGGCAGGGCATTCACAGAAGAAATGGAAGATTGTTTCCTTTTCCTCCTGTTGTTTACAACTGTGACAGTATGTATTACGAGGGATACCCATTTTGGCTGCTTGTTCTCCGATAGACCAAAAGCCTGTTATGACTGCCGTTAGCCTCCAGGCGTCCCGTCGTTTCATGTTTATTAATGCGGACGATTGCTTGAGGTTGTAGGTGGGCCATAACGTTCTGCTAATTTTGCATTTCGTCTGGTCTTTCCACCTACAATCCGCGATTCGGAGGTATTTTTGAGAAATTGTACTCTTGACAGCAGCTAATGGCGCCCCCTTCTTGTCAGTTCATCTGCTTTTTCTTTACCTTCAATGTTCCGATGTCCCGGGACCCAGATTAAAGTAACTTTATGGTTTTCACTCAAGGTGGTGAGGTTATTCCTACTTTGTTCCACCACTTTAGAGGTTGCAGTAGCCGAATCCAGTACCTGGATTGCAGCTTGGAGTATTGATTGGTTTGATGATCCTGGTTTTTAGCATAGACATGACCCAATTACTGATGCAATTCTCCACCTTCTAAGTCTATCAACGCCCGTTGGATGGCACCTGTATTAACTTTGTTAAAGGCACCTTCTATATCCAAGAATGCCGCCATGGTATAATGTTTGTTCTCTAGAGAGCCCTCTATTGTTCGGATTAACTCGTGAGGCGCTGTCTCCGTAAATTTACCTTTAAGGTACGCATGTTGTGTAGTTGATATACCAGAGCTCTCCAAAGAGCTTCTGAGATATATATCCAAAAGTCTTTCGAAGGACAGGAAAGGAAAGACGAATGGGTCGCTAGACAATTTTGGCCGACTCTGGACGTTAAACTCATAGAATCTCTGCTAAGCCAAAATAAGCGCAGACATAGCACACTGATTTCAGTTATAACGGGGTGCTGCTTAATAGGTAGACACGCCCAGAGGATGGGTGTGCAAACACATGACTTCTGCAGAAGCTGCGTAAATGATAAAGAGGAAGAGACGATCCCTCACAAAGTCCATGGCGGCCCTACTTACCACCTGGACAAATTAGGTCAAACTGCAGCTCAAGGTAAAAGTTGATGACACACCAATGCTGACTGTTAACCAACCCAAAATCATGGGAGTTACCTTCGACAGTTTGCCTTCCTTCTCTGCGCACACAACCGCAATTGCCACTAAAGTCAGAAATTCCAACAAGGTCCTCAAATCGCCTGCCGGCAGCACTTGGGGCAAAAGCAAAGAATTGATGCTATCGACATTTAAGGCAATCGGCCGGCCGGTTCTAAACTATGCTGCTCCTGTGTGGTTGCCTGGAAGTAGTGCATAAAGCTCCAGACTTGCCATAACATAGCAATTCGGACAGCGACGGGTTGTTTCCTGATGTCTCGAGACACAGATGCTCCCTGTAATGGAGCACAATAAAATGCTCAGCAAGCAGTTCCTGTTAGGGTGCTACCGCAGGTTTCACCCTGTTTGAGCCAGAACCGCCTCCCAGGCACGTTAGGAGACACCTCCTCAATTACGCCAACCAGATCCACGACAAAACTAATAGACATTTACTGGGCCAGACAATAAACAACATTCATCGGGAGACCTTCACCACCTTCCTAAGCTCCCAACCACCGAGTGCCGTAATCGGAGTCCAATCAACATCTGTTTGAGGCAGAATCGCCTCCCAGGCACGTCAGGAGACACCTCCTCAATTACGCCGACGAGATCCAGACAAAACTAACAGACATTCATCGGGAAACCTTCACCACCTTCCTAAGCTCCCAACCACCGAATGCCGTAAGCGGAGTCCAATCAACACCTACAGCAGATGAAGAGCTCCAGCTTCCCCGTGAGACCTGCGTACTGGCGCTGGCACTGGCACAATTACGTTCTCGATATTGTAGCAGGTTAAACTCCTACTTATCCAGAATTGACCCCGACATACCAAACATATGTCCGGCATGTGAAGGCACCCCACACGACAATAACCATCTTTTTACATGCCCCTAAAACCCACTCATCTAACACTTCTTTCCCTCTGGACCCAACCTGTTGAAACAGCATGTTTCCTGGGCCTATCTTTAGATGAGCTAGACGAAGACGACCGGTGATATACACTTTACTGACAGGGCTTGTATGATATTTGCCAACCACAACAGCAACGATCTCGCGCATTCTGGACCATGGTCCCCCTCTATCCAGACGTAGGCTTATTATTTTAGATAGACAATACTTTTACGAAATTGGAAGATCTCAGTTCTGCGGAAATCAGCGAACTTCTAAAGTTTTGAAAAGTAGACACTGCTTATAGGAGAGATAATGACAAGTTCCTCATGAGGCATCACAAAGGGCTATGAGCATGCGAGTCTCCCACAGGACAACCGCTTCATTAACAAAAACCCCAACTCTAGAATAAAATATTTAATTTCTCCTGAAAATTTCCTTATAGAAAATTTTCCCTGTACTTTAAACCGATTCAATCAATGAGCTACTAAACAACTCGAAGTACCCATTGCCTCATTTAGTGATTCGCATCAGATATGAAAATTTGATTCGCTCAGTTTTCTGCATAAGTTTCTACCGTCAGGCCATCCATCACATCCGCATCACAATTATGTATTTTAGCTGCTAATAAATTTCTAATAACATGAAAACGAGAGTAATCAAAATAATAAACAGAAGGAAAACATTTTGTTTGACAGATGCAACAATAAAGGGATAATAAGAAGATGCATTGCAGGCGTAATTGTGGAAGAAAGATGGAGAGGAAAACGTGAGCATAATCGCTGTGTGAGTATTTCAACGAATCCATCTGTGCATGTATGCTGCCGTGTATGCCCTGCGGCGCGAAGCAAGAGAAACACATTTTCGGCACTTCATCACCATTCATCTCATACAATTATGACTTAATTCATGCCTAATGGGCGCTTTATGAGGGAACATTTTCCAAAGATTAACAAGCGACAATAAATGGAATGGAAAAATGTGCAAGCCAAGTTGTGGTGGGTAAGAGTGATAGTGCAATTGAGCTACAGTGCGCATACGAGTACATAGGAAAAGTAAGACAGGACAAGTTAGACACATTTACTGTCTGGCTCAATGGAAGGGCGACCTGACATATTGAAACTTAGAATTTCGTTAGAAAAAAATTTAAATGCTGCTAAATAAGCGTATCGTTTTTGCAATACGCGTTGTGCAATTTTAGTTAGTTTTATGAGAAATTTAGAAAGCGTAGGCTGCTTTTACAAAATGAGTTAGTTTAGGTTAGACTGAAACGGTTGTCCACTATGATATGCTTAAGCTCTTAGCCCACTGTGATGCCACGTTTGGAACTTACCCTTGTCTCTCCTAAAACCAGTGCTTACTTTCCCTGATTTCCGCAGAACTCAGATCTTCCAATTAATTAAAAAATTGTCTACCTAAAATGGTAAACCTACGTCTGGAGAGAGGAGGACAATAGCACAAAAGGTACGAAATCATCTCTTCTTCATCTAGACAGTCTCTGAGTGTGCTTACCTCTTAGGCAGTACCTCGTAATAGCGGAAATCAGTGCGCTAAGACTGTGCTTAATTTGGTATAGTAAAGATTCTGTACGTTTAGCAATGAGAGTCGGCCACAATTGTCGGGCGTTTCAGCTAATGGTTTCAATACTTCATCTTTCATTCGCTGCTCTTACTATTTCCTCAAAGATAAGTTACAAATTTGTAAGGGTATACCTGTGTTTATGTACTCTTCAATTTTTATTGTCGAGGCTCGATAGTTCATGGACTCTGCAGTTACCTTCAATGTCACAATGGCCAGAAACCCATGTTGCCTTTAGATGGAAAGACTCAGGCATCTCGTTAAGAGATATGCGGCATTTAATGGAGGTTGTCGACTATTTTGTGAGGGATTTTAAAGTCGCCCGCCTATCAGTGAAAATGTAGATAAGATCTCCAGGTACCGCATCACACTGTAACAGGGTCACGGCTTCCATTATTGTCAGTTCAGCCTGAAAGACACTACTGTAATCGAGAAGAAGGAAAACTGAATGATATCCTCAGATGTTCAGCATGTACATCTTCTCCTGCTCTGGAGCTTTGAACCATCTGTGTATGCACGGATGGAATCGCCCTGTTTTATTTCGTCCCTTTCTCACTTTTCTCTTAAGGGTAGCAGAGTCGTGAACATTGTAGGCGGGAAATAGAAGCGTTCCGCGTATGAGAACCGATTTGAACCTGTGTTTCAATCTTCGCTCCTTAAAGGTCCAAAAATGGCACGTCTATCTGCAGCAAAATATTTGAAGAAGTCGACGACGGTTATAAGTAAATGGGTGCGTCGGTATATCAAATTTTAAATTGTTGACTACTTCCCTGAACGAGGAAGGCAAAATGATATGAAAAAATGAGTTGTGACGTAATTGTGGCTGAGGCGTGTGAATGAACGGAGAACAGAGTGTCAAAATAATTAACATAAATGGAAAATTGCTTGCGAGTGTAAACGAGGAGGGTAATTAAATAGGGAATAGAAAAAAATAAGTTGTTTGTTAACAAATGAAATATAAGCAAAGCTGTAGAAATTTGTTAAATTGACTGAGTGTAACGGCCATGAGCAAACTAGGAGGCAGCTGGATATCTCACTCAAATCGAAACAAGGAAGCAGTGATGAAGATTATTATATCGCTTATGGTTTATCACTAGAGGCCTAGTTAGGCGGGTGAACTAAGGATACAATCGGATCAAAGGTTTCAGTTGCAATAACCACTATGCCGCTGAATTTGTCGTATGTTTTAATATTTTCCTAGGTTTGAGTTTCCTGTTTTCTTATGCTTTGAGCTTGACTCAACAAATAATGGAATATTCAGAATCAGTCAGAATTTCGAAACAAGTTTTATTCGGCTAGTTTTCCGGTAAATATTATTCAGCCGTGAAATTCTGACGAATTGCCATCTGATCTCTCTCATGCATTTGATCTAAAATTGGAAGCGAATACTGCAGTCATATTTTCTTTGTACTTGCACTAAAATACTTCGCTAGATGAGTGTAGCTCTCCCAACTACTCTTGTGGAAAAAGGGGGTTGAAAGTGCCGCTGCCATAGTCGAAGGTACGATAAATGGGGAAATTGTAAAGCAGCAAAGGAACACGGAATCACACATATGTTGACAAAAAAATTCGTACGAAGTGAGGAGGGGGGAAAAATAAAAAATTGAATGAATGCAATGCAAGTGGAAATATGCTTATGAATGCGTGTTGCGTGCTCATGAATTTCTACATACACACATCTATATGTATGTACGTATGTATATCAGTGTGTGTGCTCGCTCTTACATGCATGCCTCGTTTTTTCACATAAAGTACAGCGCTGCATTCCAAATTATGCGCCTTTGCCAAGGCAATTACGCGCAAAAATCAACGTTCAGTGAGCACAGAAAGACACCAAAAGCAAATTGAATTCAAAAGAATAATCAGAGAGGGGAAAATGAAAAGCATAATACTGAAAGCAAAATGCAAAAAAGAAATACAAAGCCGTCGGCAGTGCGGATATCTCTTAAAGGCATTTCCCTACTATGAGGCTTTCCCTACTATGCGTGATGCGTAAATGCAATCAGCTGGTTGGGGTTATTTCTCAATCGCCCACATTACCACCCGCAACACCACTGTCAGCAACGTGACAAATAACAGCAAATACAAAGCATCTCACTCATGTCTCAATCCCTTAGTCAACTCGAATGGCATGCTAAGGCTGCTGCAGCTACTTCCGACATTTGCTGCTGCTGCCAACACTTTGCCCGACAGCAGTTGGTAGAACAAATGAGTGACTTCTTCAGCGTGTTGGCAAAATTGATGAGAGAGCACACCAAGTGTTTGTAAACAAAAATTTGTACACTCCCTACCGACCGCCTGTCTGGGCGACCTCTTGCGGAAAAGCTTTGCAAGTAAAGAGCGCTCGTATCAGGAAATGCAAAGAGTATAACACAGGAAAAGTGGGAGTATAGCGGAGAGTGCGTGGAAATTAATGAGTCGACGAAATGGGCGTGAAAAGCGAGACTCATAGAGAATGAGAGCAGCTGCTAGATATGTACGATATGTTATACTCTTGAGAGGGCGAAGGAGTAAATGTCGATGTGAAAAACTGTGCAAAATAGTGGCATGTTTGTACCACTTTACTTAAGATTTATTTGAACGATTAATTAACTTAATCAGTTCGAAAAAAGAGCGGTCACAGAAATAGAAATAAAATCAAATAAAATAAATTGGAATGAAATAAAATATATTGAAATGAAATGAGATAAAATGAAAGAAGTGAAATAAAATAAATTAAAGTAAAACAAAATAAAATAAAATGTATTGAAATTAAATAAAATGCAATGTATGAAATAAAATAATAAGTAATATAGAAAAATGAAGCAAATTAAAATATTTTAAATTAAAATTTAATTTAAAATTTTAATCAAAAAAGAAAATTAAATGAAGTAAAATAAAATACGAAATATTAAATGAAATTAAGTAAAATGAAATGAAAGCTCTTAAGCTAAAATAAAATAAAATTAAAGAAGATATGTAGAATAAAATTAAATAAAAATAAAATAAAATTTAATTAAATAATTAATTGAAATAAAATAATATAAAATAAAATTAATATAAAACTTAAATATATGAAATAAAATGGAAAAAAAATTTAAATGTTATAAAATGTAATGAAAAAAAAATTAAATTAAATGAAAAAAAATGTATGTAATTAAATAAAAATACAGTAAAATGTAAGATATATAATAAGAATAAAGTAAAGTCACTTAAGTTTAAATTCAATTAATCTAATTAAAATAAATAAAATAATAATAATAATAAAATTAAATTAAATTAATGAAATGGATTAAAATAAGTAAATATAAAAAGCTAAGTAAAATAAAATAAATTAAAATTAAATTAAAGAGTAGGAAATCATATAGCATAATGAGCTCTAGGGCAACACAACGGACCCAACTTGCGGTCTATGTGGCACTCCGATGCGGGGTCACCCTTAAACCAACCAACCAACCAAATTAAAGAGTACCAAAAATATATAAAATTACCCAAATTAAATAACATAAAACTATGTAAATGGGATGAAATGAAAGAAATACATAAAATAGAGCAAAATAAAATGAAGTGAAATAAACTAAGGTAATATAAGAAAATTAAATGAAATAAAATTAAATTAAATTAAATACGAAAAATAAAATAAATTAAGTGAAATGAAATGAATAAAATGGAACGAAATTAAGAAATAAAATGGGGGAAAAAATTAAAAGAAATAAAATAATGCAAAATTAAGAAATAAAATAGGAAAAAAAATTAAAAGAAATAAAATAATGCAAAATAAATTTAATAAAAAATTAAAATTAATTAAATAGAATTAGAAAAATAAAATAAAAAGAAATATTACATAATGAAATTAAATGAATAAAATGAGAAAAAACTAAATAAAAAATGAAAATGAAATGTAATGAAAAAGCAATGAACTAAAATGTAAGAAATTAAATGAAATTAACTGAAATAAAATTAAATTAAATGAAGTAAAATGTAAAAAATATAATAAAATAAAATTAACTTAATTTATATTAAATTAATCTACTTGAATTAAGAAAAGTGAAAGAAATAAAATAAAGTACGTAAAATAAAGCTCATTACATCCTGAATCTAAATGGTCTGGTCCATCTGCTATCGCTAGGGACCAAAAGATCTATGCGCGGTTTAATGCCAACAAGGCTAACCTAATCTAATGAAAAGAAATTACATGAACTAAAATGCAATGAAATAAAAATAAAGAAATGAGATAAAATAAATTAAAATTAACTAGAATAAAATAAAATAGAATGAAGTAAAATGTAAAAAATAAAATAAAATTAATTTAAATTAATTTATATTAAATTGATGTAATGAAAAAAATTTATATTGAATGAAATGAAAAAATTTAAAATACAAATTAAAATTTAAAAAAAATATATATAAGAAATAAAATAAAATGTAACGAAAGGCATGAAATATAAGAAAATGTAAGAAAAATAAAAAAAATTTGGAAAATTAAAATTAACAATTTTTTTTTATGAGAAAATTTTTCTTTAAGAAAATTCCATTTACAGAATTATTTTCATGAATTCAGATAATATATTTGTACGACATTAGATTTCCCCGCTTAGTTAGGAGCAAAATTAATACACTTAAATTTTCTCCTTATGTTAGAGCGATACTACAAATTATCACCTTAAATTAACTATTATTTCAAATTAAATTATTAAACGCAAGAAATCGCCAATTGAGCAGTAACATCAATTTTCTCTGAACAGTAATCCAATATCAAAAAAAAATAGCTTCTTGCTTGCCTTAATCGTTAAGTACTACTTAAATCAAAAGTTCACACATTGATACCCGCTGCTTAATAGCTTTCGCCGCCCAATCAATTCGCATTGCATTCTTTATCAAAGGAATCGTAACAGACTCCGCTATTACACACCCACGCACACACCCTACATAAAATGCAGCGTTAGGCAATAAACAGTTAGCAGCATAGGCAAGGCAGCCCACTATTTAGCGGTGTTCCGAACCATGTTCACTCTGATAAGCGCTCAGCAACAAATTATTTACCGTTCACAAGTTTACTGGCGCTCTCAAGTTTTCATGTTTTGCAACTCAGGGCAAACTTCACTCTCTCTCTCTGTCTCTTTCGCTAAAATTTCACGCTCTCGCTCACGACAAATTTAACTCCCACTGAGCTGCTGCACTTCGCCGTTGGCGCAACAGCTCCCATCGCTCATACGAGCCGGCTGGCAAACCCATTGCAATTATTTGTAGTCGTGAAATTTAGCTTTGCCTGCTGCCAACACTCGTGCTCTTATTATCTCCCAATTGAACGACTGGTGCTGCTGCTCAGCAATTCACACCGATAGCAGGGAGCATGTTGTATGGCTATTGCGGACGGACAGACACGCAATGGTAGCGTTGACGTTGGCAGTTGAGCGGTGTACGTGAACGTGAGTGGACGTTATTGCCACGTCGATTTCAAGTCGTTTAGTCGTGCATTCGAGCAGATACAAAACGTATCTGCGACCGTGTATTATTTCTCGTGTGACGAGTAGTCGTCGTCGTCTCGTTTGTATGTGAAGTGTGAATACAGATCCTATATATGTATGTTTGTAAGTGAGTGTGCTGTGTGCGTGTTTTTTTCTCGTGGTTCGAGGGTGAAAAGCGAAAAACTAGTTTGAAATATATTCGAACGTGGACGGAAGCAAAACGTAACAATTTTATGTTTGTGTGTGGATGCGTTTGTTAAAATGCGGCACACTAGCCAACATCAAACACAATCGTATGTGTATTAATAACAAACAAACAAATGCAACAACAACAAGCATATGTAACATTGCGTGCGTGTGCTGCTTCGATGCTTACTTGGCTGCCTGGTGCTGTGTTGTGCTATTCCGGTAACAGCGGCCACACTTTGGTTGCGCTGCTGGAAGCGTCGCTCTTATTGCTGCTGCTGACAGCGAACAGCTCATAAAATCTCACAGATGTGCGCGCTACACGCCAGCGGTCGATGCGAGTGTGTTGGACGTGCGGTCGTTTGGGTGGTTGACGCTTGAAAACGGGGCGTAGACCAGCCGTGCCAAAATTTTATCATACCTATGATGCATATGCAAATTTTCCGCTCAGCTAAGACTTTATCAGTACAAAAAGTCAGAAACTTAAGCGAATATCACGAGTGCATGTGCATAGCGAAAAGTATCTGTGAGATAGAAAAGTATCTGTAAGTTAGAAAGGCAACTTTTCGCACTTTTGCATACTTTTTCAGCTCGAGTATTGCAGCTTGGCATTGTGAGCAAAAAAAAGTGTTAAAATAAATTTTACAGGAATCACAAACTTGATTAAGCCAATCAGCCAGGCGGCTAGGTACCGGTTTCGCATTGTCAAACGGTTGAGTGTACACGCACACACACACATACATTTCACCTATGGCCGCGTGTGTTTGTGAGTGATTTAGCGAACAACAACAACAAGTAATAAACTATTTTTTTTTATCTACAGAATTTTCTATCATATTTGCTTGTACTGTGCGGCGGCTAACAAATTACTGCACAATCGACAAATTTGCTTTCAATTTTATGCCACCCGCGTATGTTGCACGTGTTGCAGCACACCCCCAGCGCACAACCAAGCAAGAAGTCAAACAAACAAAAAATAAAAGCGAAAACAACACGAACTCCAACTTTCTTGAGAGCAAAAAATCAGAAGTTTTTCGAACGTCGAACATTGGACGCTGTGCGGCGTTGTTGTTGTTATTTGATATTTTTTTTGCCAACCCCATGCCCGCTGCAGCAACCTCATTAAAAAGTTTGCCATTCAAAAGGAGTACAAAAACAGTATAGCAAAACACTACAACAAACAGCAACAACTCTAACAACAGCAACAATAAACACCTTTCAATACGGACATCAAAAACTACGCATCTCTCAAGTGCGCACTGCGGCGTAGCTCCGCTAGAAAAACTAGACACAAGTGGAAGGGAAAAATCAGCAAAAGTGTACAGCGTTACATAGTCGCACACATACATACGCATATTCTTTGAAAAGCGGCGTAGAGGAAAAAATTTATATCCGCGCCCACACGTGCAAAATACTATCATACTGTAGACAGCAGCCACTGGCGCACCGCACCGGCCCATCAGCTGCTTGGTTTTTGTTGCGCATATCCATCACCCGCACGTTCCCTGCCACGCGTATCTGTTGCTGTTTGCTCTACCTACATATTTGCAGCATTTTGCGGATAATTAGTGTAAGTTTTAATGAGCTTTTTTCTATACATTCGACTTCAACTACGAAAAATTACATTTTGCCTATCTCATTGCGCCATCCTCCGCCTGTACAGCCACCGCCCCACTCTTACTTACATATTTTGATGCTATGAATTTTTACGATGCATTGTAAATTTAGTACTGCTATCTGCTATCTGTTGACTGCTGACTTTTATTTATTTCCATCTCTACTTTTGTGCACGTTTTTCTTCAACTTTGCATTCGCATCAACGCAATGTGAATAAAATAATTTTGTATTTTTAATTAGCAAAGTTTCGAGATTTGCAGTTCACGTTTTTGTTTTCTCCTCTTCATTCTACCCAGTCTTTGGTTGTGCCTATTTTTATGCTTTCGTTTTTACGCTGTTTACGTTTGCTGTTAGCTGAGCGAGTAGCTCAAGGTTAAATGTTGACGTTCGCCGGGCGGCTGATAATGCTCGCGCGTATAAAAATAAAACATAGGTAATCCAAAGCAATATTAAAATATTATGTAAATGTGTTTTTGAAGTGCAAAAGTGATGGACTTTCAGTTTGCTTTGAAATTTTTAATGAGCAAAAGGAAAACAAAGCATTCAAATAGAAAATTTAGGGTTGAAGGAAAAAATAAAAATCAAAAAAAATTTCAAAACTAAAGGGTGATTTTTTAAGAGCTATAGGAAAGTTTTTCAAAAGAACTCACGTAAAGTTTAGAAAAATGCATGCAATTTTTATTTAAATCGATAGTACAGTCCATATAATTTAATGTTTGAAGATTATTTCATGCAAATGTTGACCGTGACTGCGCTTCAAATGGTCCATCCGCTTAGTCCAATTTTGGCATACTCTTTCCAATTTTTCGGCCGGTATCGCACATATAAATGCTTTAATGTTGTCTTCCACTGCGTTAATTGAAGCAGGCTTGTCTGAATAGACATGAGCCTTAACATAGCCCCACAAAAAATAATCTAAAAGCGTTATATCGCACGATCTGGGTAGCCTATTGACAGGTCCCGAACGTGAAATAAAATGTTCACCGCACTCGCCTCTCAACAAGTCAATTGTTACGCGAAATAAGCCATTGCGAAAGTCGTGGCTTAAAAAAAATCAACTGGCGTCGAAACGCGTCTTTATTGATTAAATGGTATTTTTCAATTACAATTTTGATATGCTTACAGCTAGTATTTATAATATTTTCTTATTATACCTATTGCTAATAGTTGATTCACCTACAATACAATATTTGGTGAATCAACGAAATACGAATATTGCTTATTCTAAATTTCGTAAATTATTTGCATAAGTGTCGTTGCACTCATTTCTTTACAAGCTAATTGTGTCGCTTGCGAAATGCGTTAGTACAATGGCACTTATTTGGTTGGGTATCGAGTTACGATGACCAGTCCACTTCAATTGTATTTTCTTTTAGAGTAGAATGGTTGAGTGACGTAACTCGCGTGCTGTGTGCTGTGTGGCATGTGGCACCGTCTTGCTGAAACCACATGTCATGCAAGTCAAGCTCTTGCATTTTGGGCAAAAAAAAGTTGGATATAATTTCACGGTAGCGCTCACCATTCACAGTTACGTTACGATTCGCAGCATCTTTGATGAAGTACGGTCCAATGATACCTCCATCCCATAAACCGCACCAAACTGTGACCTTTTCTGGATACATTGGTAGCTCTTGCAATTCTTCTGGCTGATCCTCACTCCAAAATCGACAATTCTGCTTATTTAAGTACCCATAGATCGAAAAATGAGCTTCGTCGCTGAACAAAATTTTTCGATAAAAAAGGTGGATATTCGGCCAACTTTCCAAGAGCCCATTCACCAAAATTTCTGCGTTGCGGTAGGTCGTTCGGCTTCAATTCTTGCACCAGCTGTATTTTGAAAGGCTTCACACCTAAATCCTTTCGTAAAATTTTCCACGTTGTTGAGTAACAGCGACGAATCGATAATTGATGGTCATCGTTAACACTGACCGATACAGCTGCGATATTTTCTTCAGTTCGCACTCTACGTAAGCGTGTCGGTGGTTTGATAACCAATAATGTAAATTTGGTTCTAAATTTAGTCACATTAGCTCGAATAGCCGCTTCATTCGATTAAACTGATCATAAAATGGAAGAAGCGCGCGATAAACTTTCTTAACAGAACACGCATTTTTATAATAAAATTCAATAATTTGCAAGCGTTGTTCGTTAGTAAGGCGATTCATTAGAATATAGACCAAACTGAAGATGTTTGACAGTGAAACGTGCGTCAGCTGTTTAACCAACTGTTTAAAAAGATAATAGCTAAAAAATCACCCGGTAGTTGTTGAACTATTCCAAAATTTTAAATGCCCTTTAACACTTTTTCCTTGCTCAACCTCGCGCGGAACTCAATGTATGGTCGATATCGAGGTAATTTATTAGTGAAATAAGTAATTTAATAATTCCAATTAATAGTTACGGTATAAGTACAAACTTTCATATGATTAGGGTTACTAGTTAACTAAATAGTAATACCCGATAAAAAGAGATCGTATTGACTGACTCGAAAATGTTGGCAAATATCGAGCAACTCTTCTTCTTCTTCTTCTTAGCGTCATAGTCCCTGGTGAACCATTGTTTCCTTCACAGCTTCTTGCAATCGATCTCGGTTTACATCCACTTCCCTCCAACATTGCATGCGCATTTTCCTAAGATCAGCTTCCACATCTCTTAGCCAACTTTTCCTCGGGCGTCCCCTTTTTCTTTCTCCAATTGGTGATTTTCTCATTGATCGCTCCCTTGGCATTCTAGCCACATGTCTCTGCCATCTAAGTCGTTGAGACTTAATAAATCTTATTATAGTTTCTTTCGTAACTATGTCTTCCAGTACGGCATTGTGCCTAATGCGATAAGTGTCATCTGCCAGTCTAAGCGGACCATAGATCTTGCGGAGCACCCTTCTTTCAAAGCACATTAGCTGTTTTGTCTCGTTAGCTTTCAGCGTCCATAGTTCACAGCCATATCTAAGCACATGTCCTATGAGTGCAGGATAAGCATTAAATGCTTTGTTGGCCCGTATTCTGTCATTGATTGCTACCAACATGCCCAAGTAGGTGAACTCATTTACACATTGGACTGTGTATGCCCCACACTCCAGATCATTGGTTACAATGCGAGCAACTCGCAGTGATTAAATTCTGCAGAAAACAAGGAAAAACTCAAAAAACCACTCTCAGAGAGATGGTTGATGTGTATTATGATTTTTCAGCTTCTTAAGCTACAATTCAAAAGAGATGGAGTGAATTTAAAAGGGACAGGCAGAATATTGAAGATGGCGCTTGCTTGCTACAGAAGATAATTTGAAAAAAGTTGAGAAACTTGTACTGACACCCGAATAAAAGTTAAATTATTAGCAGAAAAGCCTAATATATCCATCCACTATTCCTCATCCTCATCCTCATCCTCATCCTAATCTCTTAAAAGAGACTGCACCGCATCGCGAATGCTCACGGCAGCTCAAAAACTAAAGCGAGTGGAATGCTGCTAAGAGTTTTTAAACAGTTTTTAAAGCCCTGTGGAGAATATTCAACGAGTATTTTCAACCGCATTGTTACTAAAGCCGTGGCATATAAAGCGTACACACCCCTTAAAAACAAAAACTGAAAAGGTGAAGTCCGCAGTATTTTGGTAATCGAATGCCATTTTATTGATTGAGTTCAGAAGAGAGATAAAACCGTAAATGCAGCATTCTACGCTACTACCTTTCATAATTTTAGGAAAGCAACTCACGCTCGTCGCTAAAAATTACGTTGCTTCAGCTTATTTTTATATTCCTTTGCGAACTCTATTCTTTAATTTTTATTGTGTTTGCTGATGAGTGATTTCCTTCGAGACATTCGCAAACTATGCCCGGCACGTTTTAAGGCGCTGCGAACTGTTTTCGGATGGACTTCTTTGTTAATCTCTTGAACTTAAATAGTAAAATCGCTTCGCTTCACCATTTGACCGATTTCTGCACATGATTTGCCCTCATTATATATGAAGGGTGGTTAAGTTTCAAGGGCCGGAGTTGATTTTGAATAAAATACAATTTTTTTTTTTAATTATTGTCGTTTCTCTTTATTATGATAATATTGGTATGGCTCAATTACGTATGGAACAAAATATCGGCCTCGGCGGCACACCTCCATCCGATGGTCCAAATTTTCGATGACGCTGAGGCATAATTGAGGTTCTATGCCATTAATGTGCCGAATTATCTCATCCTTTAGCTCTTGAATTGTTGCTGGCTTCATGAAGTACACCTTTTCTTTCAAATAACACCAATGAAAGAAGTCCAACGGTGTCGTTGATGTTTAGTTGTTGTTCACATTCATCATCGGCCCTTGAAATGTAACCACCCTTTATATATAAATGGCTCGTACACCCTTTTTGGGTGTTTGTCCGAGCTCCTCCTCCTATTTGTGGTGTGCGTCTTGATGTTGTCCCACAAATGGCCTCATTATGCATATGCAAAATTTTAATTTTTTTCCGCTTCAGTTTCTTTGCTGCTTTCCGACCCATGACGTATTAATAGCGCAAGACTTGAAATGGCCAAATAAGTTGAGTTTCGAATGATCATATGCATAACGGGACTTATCCGAAGGCGAAGGTTGCTTTGTTAGAAAAATGAAATCAATTAAAATTTAAAATTCATACTATGAGTGAATAATTCTATCCCAAAAAAATATGAGAAATCGTATGATTTTCGTTAATATTTTATTTACGGAGTAAAGTTTTCTTAAGTTTATGTTAGTTTTAAATAAATAATTTATTTTTATAGAATAGCATTTTAATTACATACATTTTTTCTCAAGTTTCAGCTTCTTGAAACCAAAATTATATTAGTTGTTGTGTGAATAATTTTTTCCGTGTGTGTATGTTTTTTTTTTTTTTTTTTATGGAGGTGTCAAAAATCATTGAAAGCCGAAAAGTGTGAGACTTGTCTTTCGACTCACCCACTAAAAACCCACCCCAGCTCCGTTTCCCTCCCGCGGGAGGACCGTTAGGTAATACTTCACGGGAGGGGGAGCGACCTATTGCCTCTACATAGAAATCTGCGCTATTGTTCAGCGCGACGCAGTTTGGCAATTACTATTCTTGCCATGTTACTTACAGCGTACCAATGTTCTTCTGAGTCAAGCATGATATCTGCTAGGTTACTAAGCATTATTGGCTTCCCAACCCTATCACTCAAATCTTCTCTTTCTAATTCTAAACGAGGGCAAACAAAGAAAACATGCTCTGCATCTTCAATTAGACTGTCGCAAAAAGTGCAATACGGATCATCTTCGGGCTTAAATCTATGCAGGTAAGCCTTAAAGCATCCATGCCCACTAAGTACTTGGGTCAGATAGAAATCTATCTGTCCATGCTTTCGATTTATCCATCTGGTGATATTCGAAATCAATCGATATGTCCATCGTCCGTTCTTGGAGTTCCTCCATTCCTCCGTGTGTGTACACTAAATTTATATTGATTGTGCCTTCTTTTATTTTATGTATTCATGCAAATGTGGAGTGGAAACTGAAAATTCGCAATTTAGAAAAAAAAATACCCAAGTAATGTTTCTTCCGCTGTGGCATCTCTGACGTTAGTTATGAAAAATGCACATTTTGACAGCGCAGAAAAAAGAGTTATCTATGGACGTCAAAACAACGACTGATTTGAATAGCGTAAGAATGCGTGTGGAATGCGTGAACTGAGTGGACACAATTTTGCTGTCAAATTTCCTGTGGCCTAGCGGCCAAAGTTACTCTCACAATCGTGTCCACGACAGTCGGTTCTACGTTACCGAAATGGTCCGGACTTATATCCGGCCAAGGACTGTCACTCCAGCAGCATTCCTCGTATGTAAGTATGAGGAATGTTTATGCTGCTACAACTACAACAACTCTCACAATATTGCTTCGGTTGGCCAAATCTTATAATATATGTATTATTCTTAGATGAATGTCTGCCCTGAAAAATTCGCTCGGTAAATTGGACTTTTGAAGAAGCATACACATAAATCACTATTTTTCACCTTTCTTATCATTAAAGGCATGACTTTCTTAGCTGTCCCAGCCTGCACATTGTCTCCCCTCTTAAAATGTCTTTCACTCCTAAAATGATGATGATTGCAAAAGTCCTATTGCAGCGTCGTAAACAATTGATTGCCACTCAATCTAAATTGTTTTAAGTTGATTTCGTTTTTCCTTCAAGTATTGACTTAGCTATGCTTTTCAACAACAACTTCCTTGTATTGCTCTTAAACATAAAAGTCAGCTGCATTTTTGAACTCACTTCACCTCAAAACATTGCTAAGTATGCGCAGATATAAATAGAAAATATACAGAAATATAAAAAGAAACAAAAAAAAAACAACAACAACTTATAAACAAACACTATTGGTAAACGTTGAAAAAGCTAAAGAGTTGCTCAATACATTTTATTGTGCATATTGCGCATAGAAGAAATTTATTATCTTATCGTTGCTGTGCCCATTTTTCACCTTCTCTTATCACAAAATCAATTTTACGATAAGCGATGTATGTACATACTTACGTACATATGTATGTGTGTGTGTGTGTATGTGAAAAGAAGGTAGATGAGTAACATAAAATTACTTAAGAAGCAATAGATTAATAGCTCAATGAACTCGATGAAAGAAATTCAAGAGGGATTTGCTGTGTGGAAATTCTTGGTATTTATTATTAACGGTACCTGGCAGTAAAGTGCACTTTGCTTGTTCCTAGAATAAATATATGAATATGCTCATATGTGTGTATTTATTTGCCTAAGTGCGGATATAAAGTCTATGTAAATAAATAGAACTCATTTTATGGACCTAGAACAATTTGAGAAAGTTTTTTTGTTTATAGAAAAAAAAACAAGCAATATGATTAAAAGAAATTCGAACCAACAAATATAGGTATACATAAATATATACACCAGATCGTAGCGAAAGAAAAGCTCGCAGCCTTGTGAGCCCGAAGAAATGGACGATTGTCATAATTTTTTTAAATATGTTTTAGAAGTTTTATTCAAATGAGGCATATATTATACTGAAGGGTAACTCTCGAAGAATATATTTTGGTGTTTTTATTTAAAAAAATGTTATTATTTATTGTTGATATCGCCCCTCCCCCGAAACGCCGTTTTTTTTTTAAGAATAGGCTTGCGGTGATCACGGTAGCGCATGAGCAGCTCAACTGAAATCAAAAAAATTAAATGATTAATGTAGAAAAATGTTTCTTAGTGAATTTTTCTCGATATGAAAATCGCTTGGCACCAAAAAAAAAAACGATTTTTGGTAAAAAAAAAATTTATTCCACCGAACTATACAAATATGTATAAAAAGTGAACCGTTCAGATTCTCGAGGTTGTAACTTCGAATAATTAAAAAGAAAGTTTATGCAAATCGGTCAAATAGTTCTTGATAAATAATGATCACCGCGACGGTAATTTTCAAAAAACACGACTTAGAGATAACCGCGTCTAAAGTTTTGCGTGCACTTCTCGTTCCCAGAAAGTTCGCGCGCCTCCACGGTAACTTTCGTTCTAGTGCTCCGATCTTTATGATTTTTTTGAATTTATGTATATTTTTAAGATGATGTACTTTTAGAATATGCCCTAAAAATGTTTCGATTCTTTAGTCCAACACAAGGATATAACCCCATAAGTCTAAATAAATTATTATTATTATTTTTTTTTTTTTAACGAACGCAGTGATCACCTTTTTACATGTGTCATCATAGCTTCCCCGTTTAAAGTTGGAGGTCTCAAAGTAAAATACTGAGCCTAACGGGAATTTCTAAAGCAAATTTTTTTATTTGTTGCTGAATGTTTTTTTTTGACTCCTCTCACTTTTTACATGCTTCATTATATCTTCCCGGTGAACAGTAGAAGTTATTAAAGTGAAATTTTTTAATAAACCTGTAAAAATTTAAGAATACGGTTTTACTATTTTTAGAAACGTTTCTTAGAACGTGCAGTTTTTGGTCTGCAAATCCTTTTTTTATCCTTAAAACAAAACCAGTTGCTTGAAGTTTCTTCACCAACCTATGAATTGTCGACTCATTCGGATGATTATTTTCACCAACGTAATTTTGATAACGAGTTTTGCGTTCTTAAGGGATACTCCCTCTGGTCTAGAAATTTGAAAAAATCGATTTTTTGTTTTGCATATTTTCAAAGTTTAGACCTTCAGAAATATGCCCTCCAACGGATTTTTCAAAATTCGAATTATTTTCGGAGATACAGCGCATTTTGTGATGTGGCGTCTAAGCCGGCCGAGAGGAGCGAATCGCACAATGAACGGCAGATGTTACCGGACGACTTGAGGACTCGTTCTTTCTAGAAAATCTTTTGTATCCCACACAACCTTTATTTATTCTATGCATATATATATACTTTTCTATAATATATACCTTGAAATATATCACCGATTAATCCAGAATGAGTAGTAAATATTGGAATTGTTGCTCAAACTTCAAACGCAATTTTGAGATGGTCGTCATGAAATCTCAAGTTCTACTTGACCGATCGCTTTGAAGTTTGATAAGAATTTTTCATTCTACATCTGTCTATCGCGTCTGCCTTGGATTTTGAAAAGTTTAAGTTTGAAGTATTTTTAAAAAAATTGAAAAGGTAAAAAAAGAGGGACTTTTTTTCAAGTTGACGCCATTTTGTTAATTTTGTTTTTTTGATTTAGCGTAATCCGATAGCGACATCCTAACTAATGAAGAACTTTTTAATATGTTTGTTTTAGATTACTACAAAGGTTGGAATCATGTCAACCATGGAGCTCCGTTTTTTATGTCGCCCCCACTCCGCTGGCCTGTAATTTGACGATTTTCTTATATTATTTTTTTTATTAATTTTTTTATACTTTTCTAATATTAATAAAAACCATAAAAAGTGGTTAGTAGAAATGTTTTTCATTTTTTTATCTTAGTTTTGAAAATACCTAAAATTAAGGCGTCTAGACCAGAATACCCCCTTAAAGGTCCATTTGCATAATAAATGTCAATAATTTTAGCGCGTTGTTCTATTGCAACATTGCACATCTGTCGACTTGGCAAATGTCAAAGACGATATGAAACTCAGGTCCGATCTAGAAATTATTTAAGACTGACATCTAAGCGTCATTTTCAACGCCACTCGCTAAAACTAGATATAAATCTTGCTATAAGGTGACTAATTTTGCGCCACCTTGTATATACATCTAAGTCAATAATTGTTGGCCCATCTAGTATTTGGAATGTCAACTATCATTTTTCTCACAATTTTTTTTACAAGGTGGCGCGGAATTGTTATCTAGACAGCTACACTATGCAAACAGACAAGCAATGAAGCGCGTAAAGGTGAAAATAAAGCTTTTTATCACTCAAAGTAAGTTTTTTATTTATTATAAACAAAAAAAAAAACAAACAAAAAATTATGAAAAAAAAGTTTAGTAAAAGTTGTTCAAAAACCATATTGGATGATTAATTTTGCGCCACCTTGTATCTTCGGAAATTGCTTCTAAGAGCTTATAGTAAACCATTACTAAAATTTTTTTTTTTATTTAGTAATAAAGTTATTCAAACACAAAATTGGATGATTAATTTTGCGCCACCTTGCATCTTTGGAATTTGCTTCTAAGGGCTTATAGTAAATCACACTCAACTTAAAGTATTCCACTAAATTCGAAGCACGACTTTTGAACTCTTAATTTTCGGAATCAGCGGTCTTACCTTGAAATTTTCTACGATTTCCATTTTCAATAATAACTTGCCTTATAGATTTTACCTTTTTCTCCCACTTTATTAACCCAGCTGATATTATTAGGTATAGATATCTATTTATTATGTAAACTTTATTGTGGCATAAGCACAAACTTTATGAAGTATATTAAATGTAGATATGTATGTACGTCTCCATTTTCCACCGCAGTAATATTTACACTAAAAATATTTACTTTCTTACTCACCGTATAGGATATTTACCTTGGTATTACTCATTGCAGGTTATTCATACAGAACTAGATATCCAAAATATAGTACTTATACATACATATATACGAACGTGTTTTTACAAGATTATGAAAAATCGACAAGCTAACAAAGAAATCCCTTGCAATCAGGTTAGAGTATAAAGAGAAGAAGCGTGGACGGAGGTAATCAACTAAATTATTATTATTATTTTTTTTTCATTTTATTATTGCAGGGTAATAAAGTGATTTCAAATCGATTTAATAAATTAAACAATCAATGCATTTTTTTATTCTATTTTCCGTTCACTTTACCACTATACTTGTTCGAGCTTAGTAATACTCGATACAGTAGATACAGACACAAGTCTCAATGGCCGACACTTCGACCTAAAAGATCTTTTGTGTGCTACTACATGTTTTAGAAAGAGTTAATACTAGTCCTTTTGCCAGGCACTACAACCTTACAGCTATTAGATCTGATTCTGTTTAACCTAAATATATCGGCCGCCGTAGCCGAATGGGTCGGTGCGTGACTACCATTCGGAATTCACAGTGAGAACATTGGTTCGAATCTCGGAAAACACTTTTCAAATAGCGGTCGTCCCTCGGCAGGCAATGGCAAACCTCCGAGTGTATTTCTGCCATGAAAAAGCTCCTCATAAAAAATATCTGCCGTTCGGAGTCGGCTTGAAACTGTAGGTCCCTCCATTTGTGGAACAACATCAAAACGCACACCACAAATAGGAGGACGAGCTCGGCCAAATACCCAAAAAGGGTGTATGCGCCAATTATATATATGTATACCCTGCCTCAGGTTGGGAATCGATTGAAAGCCAAAGTCTTTCAGTGAGTTTTTCGTCTTCCGGACAAATTTCAGAATATCAGCATTCTTAATTTCACTCGAATCCATTTGGTTTCGTTGAAAGATTGTGCAGACAATACAGTTACCCAAGATATGCTCTGTGGTTTCGCCATCCTCAAGGCAGAGTCTACACATTGTTTCATTTTCAATGAGAATAATAATTAAAGTGACCTGTCAGAAAACCAACTATTTTCCTTATTTCTACTTTACGCATTTTATGCAGTTCCTTATTGTGGGTAAAAGGTTTTATAAGCCTTTTGGCTTGACTGAGTTCTTGTGTGAATTCCCAATAGGTATTTCTTTGAGTATTTTCCCAACTATTTAACTAATACGACAGTATGGTTTCGGATCGTAAAAATCTGCTGCCGGGCCTGCCCTAGTGAATTCATTAGCAATGTCAGTACCTTTTATTCCACAGTGACCCGCAACCCTGAGCTTCATATGACAATGACAAATGTTTAACAAACAAATTGTACCTTTATGCTAGTTCAGTTTATCGCACACTGTTTTCGTCTGAGAACACTCCTACTAAAATTGTCCGGGGAGTATTTTTGTGGAACATTTTAACCCCCCAACGACCCTACATGCTTAATATTATTAAGATTTTAAAAAATAAGGTCCAAAATGCCCCACAGGGGTAAAAAATATTGGGTTGAAATATTCCACAAAAATATGCGGCATTAAATTGTATTATCGCCCCTGAAAGGCAATATTAAGTATAAATGTAGTTTTATACGAATTTTTTCAAATAATTCAGATCAACTTGAGACCAAATTAGGAAAATTTCAAAATACTGCAGAAAAAAAATTCTAACGGTCAGGCACTAAATGGAAGATGATCCAAAATTCTACAGCTCTTCTTCTTTCCTAGGTTAGGTTAGGTTAAATGGTTGCCCTAGCTTAGGGCACACTTGGACAAATATTGAAAAATTCGTCCGTTGTGATGCCATACATGGGAGAGGAGAAAGGAGAAGGGAAGGATTTAGACGATGATGACCATGCATTTTACGACGACGCCGACGGTGGCTGATTTGCGTTCGTAGTTAGCCGCAACAAGCTACTGATGAACTTCACCAAATTTGTGATATTTAGACCCGCTATATCCGCAGGCGTAGAAAAAAAAATGAGAGTCCAGATGTCTAAATCTTTGCCAGACTACCATAATACGTTCTTAACTTTTTTTCGTCGTATTTGTGCCACAGAGTATAGGTATTTGCCTTTTAATAAGCCGCACAGTCTCAATTTACAGTCGTCTGCACGGCCTTAGGGACTGAGATGTGTTTGATTTCAAATTTTAAATTAATCTTTAACACTTCTTAAAAAAAGTCAAGGTAAGAAGAATTATTTGACGTACATATAGTGATACAGATTCTAAAACGTATCTAAACGGTGGCGCAAAAAGAATCAGCCAATTTTTTTAATAGTTTTTTTTAGTAAACAATTTGTTTTAATAACTTTTTTACTCAAAGAATTTTTTTCAATAACGTTTTTACAAAAAAAAAAAGTTTTTAATAACTTTTTACTAAAAAAAAATTTAAATAACGTGTTTACTTTTCTGCTAAACAATTTTTTTAAAAAACTGTTTAACTAAAAAAATTTTAACTAACAAATTTTAACTAAAAAAAATTTGTTAATAACTTTTTAACTAAAACAAAATTTTTTAATACAATAACTTTTTAACAAAAAAAAATTTTTTTAATTTTTGAGTTTTTATGATTTTTGTGTTTTTTGCACGACATCACGTATGAAGTTTGATCCTTTGATATACCGACGCTCACTTATTCTTCCACATATTGATCAAAATTTTAACCGACTGTGCTGCTCTAACAAGTGCCTAAACCCTTTTTGGGTGTTTGACCGAGCTCATTATCATATTTTTCGCAAGCGTCTTGATCCACAAATGGAAGGACCTACAATTCTGAGCTGACTCCGAACGGCAGATGGTTTTTTATTCCCACTTTTTAATCAGAATATTTAGAAATATGATATGAGGTATGCAGTTTTATAGCGCCATACATTTTGGTGAAATAAGTTTAGAGTAGCTCAAAAATCGCGTTGATTTTTCACAATTTTTTTTTACTGGTGGTCTCGTGCATGTTACCCATAGAGCGAACACTCGAGATTTATTTTACAGGGAAGAATTCACACAACGATGTCTTCAAAAAATGGCCAATAACTCCCTCTGCTGTTTTTACTTTATCAACGCAGTGTAAGTATGATAGTTGCGGCAATCATTTGCGCGCTTAAAGAGAGCAGCATCACCAATTTCTTATTCGAATGCTAAGCTATTTCTTATTCTAAATGCGCTGTTTTTCCATTAACAAATTTTTTAAAATTTTATGTTTATGTTTGTTTACTTCTTGGTGTTACATAACATGCAACATCTACGCCAACTAACCTTGAAGATTTCTATTTTCCATTGTGTGTGTGTGCGGGTGTGTGTTTTTTTTGTTTACTTAGCGTAATTATCAACAGCATCAGCAGCCATATCATCAGCGCTGAAGAATGGCCACAAAAGTTTGATCTAAAAACCAGCAACAAAAGCAACAACAACAATTTTAACAACATCGCACATTAGCAGCATTTTTTATGCTTCATCTCCTCACTTCACTCAGCTGCTCTGCCAAAGCATGCGCTTAGTCTGCTTTAACCCTTTCGGTCCGAACGGGACTTATATGTCCCGGCACATGTTTGAAGATACCTAGCCTGGAAATTAAGCGAATTTAATGGGCTTTATTTATCCCATTTCGTAGTTAATGCCATTCTTAACGGTATTTCCTCCCGTTATTTGAAGTTAAATGGTAAACACGTGTTCATTAGTCAAAAAACAAACGCAAAAGTGGACGCGAATTTCGCAAGTGGTAGGTTTTTTGCGATTTTTCGTGGTTTCTTCAAAGTTTACTGAAAATATATTTATTTATTGTGCTAGTGCTCTATTATTATATTGAGGTAAGTAAGTAAAAGTTTTTGTGTTATATAAAAAATTACTAGCATTTTTATCCTGGTGGGACGTATGTGTCCCATCAGTATTCTTGTTTGCTCCTTACCATAAGTAAAAACCAATTTTTTTATACTGTATTACTTGCTCATTGTTTTCTTCTTATCACTATACTGAAACTAAATATATGTTGAATTCATAATAAAACAAACTTTTATATGAAACGATATTGGATCATAAAATACTAAACGGGACAAATGCGTCCATAAAAATACTGAGGGGACATATATGTCCCAGCCCCTCCCACCGCCCCTTTTTAACCGAATACAATTTTGATGGGACAAAAGACTTTTATTTCCCCCATTGCAACTATTAAACACATCAAATAATTTGTATTTCCGTTAGCGGCTTTCCGTACCGAAAGGGTTAATGCCTCTGACCTCCGCTCCATCAACAGCTCCTATTTCCGCGTCTCATTTTCCAAATTTAACTTCATTTGTCGTTAGCCTCTTTGTAGCAGCAGCATTAGCACAAGCATCAGCCCCGCCGCCACCACCTCCACCAGCGCCATCAAACTTCAACAACGATAATAGCACCAACTACGTTTACTTGCATTTGGTGTTTTTAATTGCCGCCACCACTTAGCTAATGTAATTTATGTTACATCTTTTGCTGCTCTAAAAGCTTTAAGTAGCTGGAATAACAAAACTTTGTTTATATTTGCTTAACATTGTACTTGGAGATACTTACGTACATACGTACACGCGTGTGCAAGTGTTTATATACGTATGCATGTATATGTGTGTGTGTGTGTCTATATGGTACTTAGAAGTAAGTATTTCACGCGCTCGCTCAAAGTATCGCCTGCTCATACTTACATACACCTGTGTTCACAATAGTAGCAGCGCGCCATATTTCAAATATTTCAAATATTTGACTATTTGTTTATTTCTTATTTAATTTTTGTTAATTTTTTTTAATGTAGTTTATGCAACAACAAAAATCATACAACTCAAAGTTTCAAAGTGCGCATAGAATTAAAAAAATGCAAGAAATTTCAATCAAAATTTAAAAAAAAATTTAGTCGGAATTTTTAGAAAAACTCTGGGTATGCAGTTTTGTAGCTCATTCAATTTTGCTTTGGTACTAAGTCTTTTTAAAGTCGCCCAAAATTTGCGTTGGTTTGTGCACATTTTTTTGTTCACGGTGTTATGCATTTTTTTCCATATACCCAATGTGCGGAATTTTTAGTATAAAAAAATGCACAAAATCGTCGGCAAAAAAAGAGTTGCATTGTCTTATTCTTAAGAGGGGGGGTAGGGTTTAGCGCTAAAAAACAAACACTTTTTTTTTAAATTTTTTACAGAAATATGGCTTAAGATACTTTAATAAAATCAGTTGCATGTTATTGTAATATACATCTTTTCAATAAGTTTTTAAAAAATATTAATAATAAAGTATTGACAAATAAGCCCATGACAGAGTTTTTTTGGAGATATGTTTTTCGAGAGGTGCTCTGCGGTGCCAATCGGCATTCGTCGTAGAATCATCTGAAACTAAAAAAGTCGAATTTTTCAGTTAAAGTATGACGTAATGCTCCCCCCTACATTAATAAAATTTTTTTTTTTCATTTTTGTAGTTTTGGTGGCAAAAAAACGTAAAACGAGCATTTTTGGCGAAAAATTTCGCCATATTTGTAAGTGAAAAACAACCTTAAAAAGAAAAAAATAAAAAAAAAACAGTGTAGGGGGGAGGTATTTTTGATTTAGAAAACGTGTGCCAAATTTGAAAAGAATCGGTTGAATAGTTTCGGAGTTGTGATTGGCACCGACTTTTAAGAAGTCGTTTCGGGAAAAACGCGTTTGAAAAAATGACTCTGAGAAATTATCGATGCTCCGCATTCGAGGTAGAGTGCCTACAAAGGCTATAACTTTGAGAGTTCTGCTCCGATCCACTTAAAATTTTGACACAACATTCTTGAAATGATTTACTATAAGATGAGTGAAGAAAAAAAATTTCGGTTTTGTGACCCTACCCCCCCCCTTAATCGGCGCGATAACCGCTTACGCGATTTTGGCTGAGTTTAACAAAGCGCGCCAGTCGTTGGATGGTTCCATGTGTAGAAGTCCACGCAAGTGGGGAAAGTTACTGATTGCCATTCACTTGGGAGTGGCCAGGATGATTCTTCTGCATATGGCTCAAGCAGCTCACAAAGTCCGGGATTAGCCCACGTTTTCTCTGGGTAGCTTCCGAACACCCGTTCGGGAGTGAGCTAACCTGAGAAGGCGAAGCATTCCTGGATAGCTGGTTGTGCGCTGGGTTTGGGACCTGCCACTTAAAAGAACCCCCCCCAATGAAAAGAGACTTGCCCTGTATTACAACAAAACTCAAAGCATCCTCGAAATTTTTCTAAAAATTCTGATTAACAAGTTTGAAATTTTGTTAAGAATTCGAAGAATTTTTGATTTAAACAAAATACAATAGACTATAAAACTGCAAACTCGAAGTTTTTTTAAAACATAAAAAGTCTAAAATTTTGTTGAAAATTTTTAATTTTATTGATTTTTATTTGTGGATAGTTTGGAAGTGTGAATTATATAGATTTGCTGCAGTATTAGCTTAAAAAAAAAAAATTTTTTTAAATTAAATTTAATTAAAAAAAAGTTAAATATAATTTAATTTAATTAAAAAAAAAATAAAAAATATAAATAACCAAAATTTTGCAATATGTCGCACTGCCATTATTGTGAACACAGGCGTACATATGTAACAACTGCGTAAAGTATCATAAAACATCCAGCCACATGCACACTTATATACGTCCATACATACATATATACATGCACACATATTTACACACAAAAGTATCTTTTGTTGCGGCAAAATATCTGGAGCCGTGCTAGCTCAAATTCTGAGTTCTGTTTATTTTTGTTGGCTTGCCGCTGTCACAGCCTTCGCTGTGGCATTTGTTTGCTTTTCTAAGCACCGAGCAAATGATATTTAAAATAAATCTAAAAAATTTGCTAGGTTCAGTTACTTATAGCTAATGATGATTTTAAATAGTTACAGTGGGTCTTTATCACATCAGCCAGCACCTAAAACAAAAAACACTCTAGTAAGGCATTTGACGGACGCCTTTTTTATTGCCGTGCTGGTATACGATTTGTGCTCGCACCACCAGCATTGGGCGACATTGACTAAAATACGCACATAAATAAATTTTCTAAATAAAACATGAAAAGTTTTCCCTTTAAAGTCGTAAATTAATGCGGGATGTTTAATATTTACACCCGCTACACTGAATACAAGTGTTTACACGCACGCACATACGTACGTATGTTTGTATGTTTGGATTTATATGAATGTGCGCTGATTTATGATCTATGGCTGTTGGGGAAATTTTCGTGTAAACATCCCAAATTCGCATGCTTTTTGAAATACAGTTATGTTCAAGGGAATACAAAAGCAACTATGTATGTGTGTGTGTAGATGTATGCATCCATCCCTGCAGTGAAATTACTGAAGTACTCAACAACTGAAACCATTAATGAACTGGTGTCTGATGGGAGAAGTCATACTAGTTCGAGAATGACTAGAAATGTACGAGTTCCGAAATGAGTAATTAGTGATGTAGGCAAAATAAATATTCCTTAATTTGTCATAAAAAAAGGTTGATGCGTAAACAGTAGAGAAAATTGCAAATTGGTAGCCCGTGTGAGTTTTTAATATATGTTGGATCAGAGCCGTGAACCATAGCTGACTCTCATTTTATGTGAGAAAGCGCCGAGCAACTCGTTTGAGTGAAATTCAAATGAAATGAAATTTGAAAAGGTCGAGCCAAGGAGCACCACGAGATTTGGTGGTCCCTAAAACACTCAGGCTAAAAAGCCCATTGTATTTAAAGCTCTGGAAAGGGGGGGATAGTCAAGGAGGGAAGGAGAAAAGTATCAGAGAAAGAGATAGGAAAGAATAAAGACAGAGATAGAGAGATAGTTAGTCCTTTGAGAATTTTCCAGATTCTTTGGTAAATCTGTAAATATCCTCCAGTTTTAGAGATCGAATATTACTCATTCTCATGACATCGGAAACCAAAACTCGTAGCCGTGCTCTAGCAAAGGCAGGACACTCACAGAGAAAGTGCTCAATGCTATCCGCCTCCTCCAAGCACGACAAGCACATTGGGTCCCCAATGATTCCAAAGGTGATCAACCCCATGGGTTGTGTCCTGTAATGATACCGACCATCAATCGAGCGTCTTTCCTTCTAAGTTTTAGTAGAAAGTTTGACGGTTTTCTGTTCGGGTTTGTCACAAAACACCTTGCAGTTCTGCAGCGTTCTAGATCGGACCACCGCTCGCTGATCCAATTCATGACTCCTGCAGAACTGATTCCGATTATTGGCTCTGGCCTCTGTGGGGGCACCGCTGATCCACGGTTGGCCAATTCGTCGGCAATTATGTTTCCTTGAACAGCGGAGTGTTCCGTAACCCATATAAGTACAAGCCTGTTTTGTCTTGCGACAGAATTGAGTTTCTTCTTACATTCTTGAACAATCTTTGAGGTTTGCTTTGCTTTCTCCAGGGCCTTCAGTGCAGCCTGACTGTCACTGAAAACTCCAATCTGTTTCCCTCTCCATCTCCTCTTGATTATCCATTCGGCTACTTTCAGGATGGCAATAACTTCTGTTTGGAAAACAGTTGCCATTTCCCCTCGTTTGAGTACTTGGCTACTTTGCCAAGCCCTGGGCTGATGAACAGCTGATAAGTGAAATGGTGGGCTGTCAGAAATAAGGCGTCAAAAATAATTGACGAAAACAGTTCGTTTTTATATTAAAGCAGAAGTTTATATTTCAATTAAAGTGGAAAATAGAAATGAAGAAGATAAACATTGAAGTTAGTGCAAGGTTGATGTTTTAAGCTAATATTTTATATTGTAATATTGCTTTTTTAAACAAGAACGTTTCAAAAGTAAAAAATAAGTGGGTTCGAGCATGCGGCAGGGGGCAATGAGGGCAAGATAATAGAATTTTTTTTCTAAAGTAAATATTTTTGACGAAAAATATAACTCTTTTTGAAAAAACTTTTTTTTTTTTGGAAAAAATTTAGAAAAAAAATTCTAAAAACATTTTCATTTTTTCCCCCCAAAAACAAATTAAGAAAAAAATTCTAAAAAAAATTTCGAAATTTTTTTCCGTAAAAAAATTTTTGTTTCTACATTAAGTTTCTAAATTTTTTTGCAAAAAAAAAATTTCCTAAATATTTTTGTTGAATTTTCTAATTTTTTTTTAATTTAAAAAAGAAATTTGTAACAAAAAATTAAACTCTTTTTCAAAAAAAATTTTGTTGGAATAAAATTTAGAAAAAAAATTCTAAAAACATTTTCATGTTTTTCCCCCAAAAACAAATTTAGAAAAAAATTTAAAAAAAAATTTCTAAATTTTTTTCCTTAAAAAAAATTTTGTTTCTACATTAAGTTTCTTTTTTTGCAAAAAAAAAATTTCCTAAATATTTTTGTTGAAACTAAAAATAAAACTCATTTTAAAAAAAAATTTTTTTTTGGAATAAAATGTAGAAAAAAAATTCTAAAAACATTTTCATTTTTTTCCCCCAAAAAAAAATTTAGAAAAAAATTCTAAAAAAAATTTCTAAATTTTTTCCATAAAAAAAATTTTGTTTCAACATTAAGTTTCTAAATTTTTTTGCAAAAAAAAAATTTCCTAAATATTTTTGTTGAGTTTTCTAATTTTCTTTTTTAGTTTAAAAAAAAAATTTGTAACAAAAAATAAAACTCTTTTTCAAAAAAAAAATTTTTTTGGAATAAAATTTAGAAAAAAAATTCTAAAAACATTTTAATTTTTTCCCCCAAAAACAAATTTAGAAAAAAATTCTAAAAAAAAATTACTAAATTTTTTTCCTTAAAAAAATTTTGTTTCTACATTAAGTTTCTAAATTTTTTTGCAAAAAAAAAATTTCCTTAAATTTTTTTTTTTTATTTTTTTTCAAATTCACTTTCACTCCCAAAGCAAACTGGTAGTAAAGTAGTTTAGAATTAGTAGGCTTGACCACGGGGATATTAAACGTACAAAATAAATGGTTCTCATATACTACATACCGGCGTAAAATATGCCTCAATTGCCAAACTTTTAACAGTGACTTTGCATTTTTTGCGGTTTTTTTTTGTTTTTGGCAAATAAAAACGTCACAAAAGGCATTTTATTCGTAGTTTGCGGTTTAGAAATATTTTCAAACGCATACACAAATCACTTATGTGCGATTACGAAAAATTTACATAAATCAAAGTAAGTGAAATTGTTAGCCAAAATTTCGGCCCCATGGTAACAAAATTTTAGCGGATTTAGATTTGTTTTTAATTTTTGCGCATTTTAATTGAAGAAGTTTTCGAAATGTGCATTTGAAGCGCTTCATATATAAGTAAATACAAATAATTAAAGTTTTAATTTGACTTTAATTTTATGGGGTTCATGAGTAATTATGCAGCACGCACGAATCTTTGAAATAAATGACTTACAGCAACAATTTATGAAGTCATTAAAGCCGATTCGGATGAAATGTTGTTTCATAACCCTACGATAAACTACGTTGCGAGAATTTTGTAGCTGGTGAGGCCAAAATTTACCCTTCTGTATGGACAATCAACTTGCGCTGAAAGAAATTATCCACCCTCTGATGGTTTCAAAAATAGTTTGGCAAAGCAAGTCGAGGTTTAGCTATGCTGGTAAACATATGTATAATAATAAGCTTCCTCTACACGAGGTGAAACGGCACTTGGTAGTAACTTAAAAACAGACATTTGACCAATGGGTCAGACCAAGCGCATAGCAGAAGTTTTTTCACTCTTCGTTCCACAAATCAGTTCAAATGCTGATGCTATTCGCAACAACAAATGTCGAGTTGGTATTTGCTTTTTTAGAACTGATGGTACTGAAATTTCTTTGAGGTCGCTAATAGTTATCTCACTTATAAATTAGAGTGGTATTTATTAATATAAAATTCCAAACTCTGATGTCGTCTAAATGTTCGAAGTGTTATAACTTTTTTGTATATGAATTCAGTTTATGAATGAATTAAAATCGGCTTTTAATAAAAAATAAGTACTTGAGATTGATGAAATGAAACTGACCCAACTATGTGAGAACGACTTCGGAGCTCAAAATGGAATAATAAAGAAATACGAAACTCTTCAATACTAAAAAAATAATGGCATATCGTTTTTTAAAATCGGATAACAAGTAAGAAAGTTATAAAAAAAAAACAAAATCGCCGACTTTCAGAAGAATACACATTTTTTTATGGTACCGAAGTCCTCTCACCATAAGCTTCGAATACAGAGGTAAACTTTTACAACTTTTTTTTCGACTCAGTCTAAAGTTTTCCTTTTTTTCTTTGAATTTCATGGGTTTTTGCATTTTTTTAAGTTGTTGCTTATGCAGTCTTCAAATGTTCTAGAATATTTTAAATAAAGGGTGGTTAAGTTTCAAGAGCCGGTGTTGATTTTGAATAAAATACAGTTTTTTTATGAAATTATTGTAATTTCTATTTATTATGATAATATTGGTATGGCTCAATTACGTGTGGAACAAAATATCGGCCTCGGCGGCACACCTCCATCCGATGCTCCAAATTTTCGATGACGCTGAGGCACAATTGAGGTTCTATGCCATTAATGTGCCGAATTATCTCATCCTTTAGCTCTTGAATTGTTGCTGGCTTATTGACGTACACCTTTTCTTTCAAATAACCCCAAAGAAAAAAGTCCAATGGTATCGTTGACGTTTAGGTGTGGCTCACATTCACATCGGCCCTTGAAATTTAACCACTCTTTATATACTTGCATTCATATATAAGAAAACATGGTGCTAACGTGCAAATGAACCTCTTAAGTGCCCTAGTAAGAGCCGTAGATTTGGTTGTGTAGTTCACAAA
This sequence comes from Anastrepha ludens, assembly GCF_028408465.1. NCBI lineage: Eukaryota > Metazoa > Arthropoda > Insecta > Diptera > Tephritidae > Anastrepha > Anastrepha ludens. The sequence goes on along the minus strand of NC_071500.1, from coordinate 104,585,244 downwards.
AATAAGCTTGGACATCTTCTAACACCCTCAATCTCTCAACTTATTCTTGACACACCAATTTTGCCGGACCTCACCTATCAAACATATAGGTGGCATCATCTTTGGTCTGCTCTTGAAAAGTGGGTGAGCGCCCTAATATGCAAGATTGCATGAACCTTCCGATCACAAATGGATCAGAGGCGTGTAAAAGATCTGGGGTCTTACAGAGATCTTAACAAGACAGAGTTCTGTGAGAATCTGTATCCAACACTCTTTAGTGATCAAAGGCTTCACCGAACACTTGCCTATGAGTATCCATACTGTAAGCTTCAGCATAACGCTCGAGTTCCCTTTGCGATTCTTTTCTGAGGGAGGAAGAGCTATAATAATCCGAGCCCCAGTTACCTTGCTGACGCAAGATTGTAAGCCGGACATCTTAGTTGTCACTTTTTACGTCTGAAAAGCTAGCAGAGATACAGTTAAAGCGAAAAATGATAGCGCATCAATATTTAGGCTAGTTTTGAAAATTTTAAATTTTTTTTTTGTTTTTTGAATGTTCATTATTTGCCCAAAAATCTAATTTTCAAACCTTTCTTAAGAAATAGAAAAATTCCGCAAACTTTTCATCATAATTTTACGCTTTTTAAATTCTTAGACAAATTTTTGGTATGTAAATATTTTTATACAATAGTTTATTTAGTTATAGCATCACCAAGTACAAATTTGAAGTTGCTAAAAAATTCCGTGAAATTCTTATAGCTTTTTTCCCAGATTTTTTTTTTCATTGAATAAAAAAAGGAAACAAAAGAGATTATCAAAACTGGTCAAGTTGTTTATGTGCTACCGTTTTGTCGCGGGGTCTAACTTCCATCAGACATACTGTATGAGGCGGCAGCGGAATGTCAATCGTACCAACACTAGAATCTCTTTTGTCGCTTTCTTTTTCGTTCATCTTCACAGTTTGTAACGGTACCTCAATAGAGCGTTTCTGCTTATATGGCAAATTGAGGTCATCGGGAGAAACCATTCAACCAAACATAACTTAAACGCATAAGCTAACAAATTTCTAATGTGACAAGAAAGAAGGTTGTTCTCTAAAAAATCGCCGAACAGCCACTTATTTTCTTTGAAAAAATACGCAGTATCAATGCTTATATTCCTTCTCATGAATATTCCTTCCTTGTTTCACGCTTACTTTTTATTATATTACGCTTATCTTTTCAACAAAAAAAAAATACAACAAAAAAATAAGTAAGCTAGTTTAAAATATTTTGCTTTTATCTAATTTATTTATTGACTTTGATTTCTTTTTATTTAATTTTATTTCTTCTTTAAAAAACTATTTAAGCTCTTTCCTATCCTTTCATTAATTTCATTAACAAAAATGTGCCAATAAATTTCAAATCACTCTACAAGTAGTAAACAATTTTGTAATGTAATTTAATTCACTCAGCAATGTTGTTACTGCCATATAAAAATACTCGCAATACATATGTCACGGCACTTGCCCGCCAAATCGTACAAAAACGCCGAGTTGCGCGCCGCCACAATGTCTGTTTTACTATATTTGCTGAGCGCATCAGAGCAATCACCTACATAAATAAAGGAAATAATAACACAAACAAACACCCACGCATACATCACATACACGCATGCACACATACTTAGCTGCCAAGCAAACTAAAAGAATATTTATGAATCTCACACACATAACCCACACATATATGGAGGTGCTCATGTATGTACGTGCATGTATGCCATTAAGAGCAACAGCAAGTACTGCAAAACAAACATCGACGTTGACATCAAAATCAAAAGGTCTCTTTTTTTTGCTGTTGGTTTTTGTTGCATTTCTGCTGTGGCTTTTGGTGTTGCTGCTGGTGCTCTGCCTACGAGCGAAGTGTGATTATTGGCTACTTAAAATGCAGCGTTGATCCGCAATAATTTCACTGACAATTACGTGCATACACACAGGTGCTGGTGCAAATACGTATGTATAGTATGTATGTATATGGGTATGTTGTGATGTATGCATTTATGCAATGCGCGAGCGCTAAGAATAAATTTTTTAAATCACTTTGAATGCCTTTAAGTTATTCACACTTTGTAATAACATTTATGTATAATAAGCGATTGTTTTTATTGAAGAAGCGCGTCTTTATTATTGAGCAAAAAAAAAGTACGTAAAAATGCATATAACTATATGCACAGAAATATGTACACTAAGCGACAGTTGAAAGTATAGATGTGAAACGAATTTGAAGCAAATATAAAATGTTACATTTCGATAAATTATTTATTTATTTTTTGTTTTTTCATTTAATAATCTAAAAATGCAGTTTTTCTTACAGACTATGAAAAACAGATTAATGCTAAATAATTCAATTGCTTATGGTTTACAGAGAGAGATTATTAGATAATACTAAGAATTTAGTTCAACAATTAATTTAGTAACAATTTGAAGTGGTACTTTGTTGAAGAAAAATCTAGGCCAATACGACTTGAAAGCATTTGAAATTCTCTCAAAGTTTAGAAATCGGAGCATTAGCATCATAAGTTAGTTCTTAAGTTCTTAGTTCTAATCATCCCTAACCAAAAAATATTCTGATTTCGTAAACTTCGTTGAGCAATATAGAAATTAATTCTTTCGAGTAGCGATGGGGAGTCAATCGTCCCACTGTTCAAATCGAAAACGAAAGTGAAGGCGAGAATAAATAGTCCTTCTAATATCCAGTGTTTTTAGTTTAGAACTTAAGGGATGAATACGACAGGGAACCTAAGTGAAGAATAGCCGTGTTCTAATAGGCAATGATCGCCAGCCGAATAAAAATTTTGCACACAAATGCAGCAAAAAAAATCAGATGCTGATAAAGAACTGCTTTTGTTTTCGACATTAGTGTGGCAGCACAGCTTTTTGTAATTGAACTGATTAATACCAGGATTTTCAGGATCTCATTCAGATATTCATTATTTGGCAACAACTTAACAAGAAAAAGTTGCATTAATATTGTTTGAGAAACCTCTGCCGTATAATAAATAATAAAAAATGGACAAATTATTTCAAAGACCAAATTATTATCTACCAACCGTAGAAATGTCTGAGTGGCACATCCCAAACTCAATTAGCACAAAAGGTGCCACTTTGGTACAGCGCTAGTGGAATCACTGCCGTTATTTAAACGAACCATCTTGATTTAACTATGAACCTGCTTGCGCCGTATATGTATTTCCTTTTCTGCAATTTTTTTCAAGTTAATCATGGAGAACTCGCCCAGCATTCTAATAGGACTATGAATAAGTTCGTGCGGTTTTTTTCGAAATTTGAAACTTTATTGACGTAAAATGGTTACAAATTTAATATTCAAAATATTGTCCATCGCTTACTACTACTTTTTCCCATCTTTCTGGCAATTCACGGATTCCCTTTGTGAAAAATTCGGTCGGTTTTGCCGCAATCCACGAATCGATCCATTTTTTGACTTCATCGTAATTACGGAAGTGCTGGTCAGCCAGGCCATGTTGCATCGATCGGAAGAGATAGTAATCGGATGGCGCAAGGTCTGGACTATACGGCGGGTGGGGTAGGACATCCCATTTGAGCGTTTCTAAGTATGTTTTGACCACTTGTGCAACATGTGGCCGAGCATTGTCATGTTGCAAAATAACTTTGTCGTGTCTATCGGCGTATTGCGGCCGTTTTTCTCGCAGTGCTCGGCTCAAACGCATCAATTGTCGTCGGTAGACATCCCCCGTAATCGTTTCATTCGGTTTCAGTAGCTCATAATACACAACACCCAGCTGGTCCCACCAGATACACAGCATAACCTTCAGGCCATGAATATTCTGCGCCGACGTCGATGTTGAAGCATGGCCAGGGTATCCATACGTTGCCCGACGTTTTGGATTGTCGTAATGGACCCACTTTTCATCGCCAGTCACAATTCGATGCAAAAAACCCTTTCTTTTGTGCCGTTGAAGCAGTTGTTCGCATGCCATAAAACGGCGTTCAACGTCTCTTGGCTTCAATTCATACGGCACCCAATGGCCTACCTTTCGGATCATTCCCATGGCTTTTAAACGTTTGGAAATGGTTGATTGATCAACTCCCAAAGTTTTTGCAACCTCTTCTTGCGTTTGAGCCGGATCTTGATCGAGCAATTCCTCCAATTCGGTATCCATGAACTTTGGCGGCGCACCCTCGCGTTCTTCGTCTTCCAAGCCAAAATCACCACTTTTAAAGCGTGCAAACCACTTCTGGCACGTTCGCTCAGATAGAGCATGCTCACCATAAACTTCCACCAAGATACGATGACTTTCGGCTGCTTTTTTCTTCATATTAAAATAATGAAGAAGAATTCCCCGCAAAAACACATTATTTGGCACGAAATTCGACATTTTCAAGTGTGGTAAAAATATTGTTGTTTACGCTTCAAATAAAAAACTTATACTGACGTTTGTGCCTTACGACAGTAGCTCTCCAATGAATGTTTGGAAATGTGGATCGATGGAATAATAATCAAGTTACGCCATCTGTTGTAAAACCGCACGAACTTATAAATAGACCTATTATGTCGTAGAGCACCCAGACTCGGGCACTCATACAGATAGTGAAAGACGTTTCCTTTAGATTCCACTTCATTGCTGCTTCTAAATCTATCGGTTTACGGCCACCTCATCTTCCTGGCATGGTCTCCGTAGGCCAATGGCTGGCTATTGTTGACGTAATTCTGAAGATGCCTGTTCTTAGCTTTCTTAACAGCTCGTCAGTTCTGGACTTGTTATTATCTGACCACGTTCTCTTCACTATTTTGCACGTAACGGTGTTGGTCCATTTGTCAACAGCCTGCTTATGGAATTGCAAGAAAATCTCCCTTTTGTAGCCGCTTCGTGGGCAGCCCACTGCTACCACTGCGGATACTCTAGAGGAAGCCCCCTACTTTGCCATGTAATCAGCTTTCCCATTTCCTATGGCCAAGTACCCAGATGATAGTGATATCTGTCGTGCGTGCTAAGGCATTTAAACCTTCTTTGCATTGGCTGACGATTTTTGAATTGGTTGTTGGTCACCTTATAGCTAAGATGGCTGCTTGACTACCTGAAAAAATACGTGCCTCTGATAGTTGTTGCGAATGACTTCTGATTATCCTGCAAGCTTCGCTTATCCAGAGCACCTGTGCTTGGAAGTTTTCAAAGCTTTTATATTTAACTAGAAGAAGATTACAAGACGATTTTTCGTATTAACCTTCTAAATCAGAGGCATAATATATGCTGGATTTTTTTTATGGAGAAGTTTGATTTTAGCTCCCTTTTGACTCTCGAGTCGAATTTTTTGTTCTTACACCTTTTAATTTTGGCTTACAAATCTTTCAAGGCGATTTGTTTATTTTCTTCGGATTTGGTGATTTGAATGGCAAAATTATAAATTTTGTATTGTTTTTTTTGCTATTTATTTACTCTCTAATTGAAATTTGTTTACATCCAAACCACCAAATTAGAAAAGCAAAATAGGTGTAAAGGGTTTTCCAATAAGAGGTGTTATTTTGAATAGCCCGCTATTTCGGTAGTTGTCACTTTTGAAGCTGTCATTTTTTGATATTTGACAAAACAGAAATTTGTTGAAAAAATTCGAACTGTTGCGACAAGTTAGTGATGTAAAGAATAAAACTCGTGTACGTCGCTCAAGAACAGCCGAAAATATTACTGTTGTAGCGGAAAGTGTTGAAGAAATCGCAGGTTTGTCCATTCCTCGTCGTTCTATGAAACTAATCATTCCACAAATGTCATTACACCGTATTTTGCATAAAGATTTGGGTCTTACGGCTTATAAAGTCCAGTTAACACAAGAACTCAAGCCGGCCGATCATCAACAACGTCGTGTCTTTGCTGATTGGGTCGTTGAAATGCATGAAAATGATCTGGGATTCCATCGAAAAATCATCTTGAGTGACGAGGCCCATTTTCACCTCGGTGAAATAACTTCAAGAGTTATTGTTGAAAAGCCTCTCTATCTTCTACTTGTGACTGTTTGTTGCGGTTTATAGTCCGGCGGAGTCATTGGACCTTACTTTTTCGAAAATGAAGCTGGGGCAACAGTTACGGTGAATAGATTGGGCCATCGAGAGATGATTAACAATTTTTTATAGCCGGAATTGGATGGTATTGATCTGGACAACGTTTATTTTCAACAAGCAACGAAACCATTGATTGAATATCAAAATAACACCTCTTATTGGAAGACCCTTTAAATTAGGTTTCGTTTTTTATGGCTGCTTTTACCTTTTTTGGTTCGTCATGAAATCTTTGCTATTTAGAGACTCTCGGCTTGCTTCTCTTACACTCCTCATATCGTAAAATTACGTCACGCTAATGTCTCACTCGTTTTTCAAATTAAATTTTTTTCACCTGATATTTCGCCCATATTATTTTGCAATTTATAACTGTTACGTCATTGCACTGTATGCAAATGTTAATCTATGCACCGTGCAAGGAGTTTGGAAGACTGTAATTTTGCTTAGAAAAATAACTGTAATTATTTCTCTACTGAGTTATTGCGTCGCAGTTTTCTTAGTCGAATGTTTAGTTTGAATTGTCGCCTGGCGTTTATACTACATACGAGTATTAGGGTGGGTTAATTTGAATGGTTCTTTCGACATCCTTTCTAGTAGATTCGGATTCGACATAAAATTCTATGAAAGGAAGTACAGTAATCTCCCCTATAACACGGTGATTCCGCGTTGTAGAAGTATCCTTATTAGCTGATCCAAAATATCAATTTTTTGTTGTAGATAAACAAATATCCTTTTTAACTTACGTCTTGTTTCTTTTTCACTTGACATGGCTGAGAAATAAATATTTTATTTTATTAAAAAATAAAAAATTCACACACCCTAATTTACATTCACAAATGGATTCATAAAAAGTCGCATTGCTCGTAACTGACGTTCACAGAAATTTGTTTCACGGGCACTTGGGTGTAGGCAGAGTGCAATCACTTGCTCCGCTGAATAATTATCAGCTTATATTTACACCTAAATGCATGTAGGATTACTTTAATAACTCAATTATTGTTAGTCAGTGAAAAAAACAACAACACAAGTAATTACAAGAAAACAATAAAGAAGTATAAAAAACAACAAATTGAATAAACGCTTTGTGGAATTTTTTTTATTCACGTTTCAAATGTAGGTATTTACAATAAATTAATTTTTTATAACAGCTTCAAGTAGTCCCTCATACAAATGTGCATACATACATACAAATATAATATTATATTGAAGCAGCTAATCAGAAAATCCGCATGATTTGCCTTCTAGTCTTCTAGCGCGTTTGTGGGTTATTTGTGACAGTGTCAAGTACAGTTGTACGTGCGCGCGTGTGTCCCGCTTAGATTTGCTTGGCGTCAATTGAATGAAAATTTTTTACATAGTTTTATTTTTTTATTATTGTTTTGTTTTTTTACTTTACAACCGGGCGTGTTAAGTAGAATACTTGAAAAACTTGAAAAATCACGTTTCAAGTCAAGTTGAGAATGAATACAAAAACAAATCTGTATGTACATACATATGTATGTGTGTGCATGTGCATGAAGGCAGTCATAAGGCGTTTGACTCAGTTTAAGTGACAATGCTTTTGAACTGATTTAACTATGGGAAAGAACAAATGCGCTAATAATGATGAAGGTTGCATGTAAATAAGTGCAGTGAAATACATAAATATATAGACATTTATTAGCAAAATAAATTAAAAATCAATGCCAGAGCAAAGTTTTAAAATATAATACGTATTTGCATTTCAATTGATTGCGATTCGTTTGGACTCGTTTGCATTTCAATATAACTCGAAATGTTGGGGGAAACCCACTACGACACTTGCAGGGATTACTGAGTATAGACTCAGTTATTAATGAAAAAAAAAATAAAAAATAAAAATTTGAAAGTTTTGGAAAAGTAAAAAATTACAAAACACTTTCAAAAAAAAAACAGTAAATAAAGTTTTTTCCAAAAAAAAAAATGTTTAAGTTTTTTATCATAATCAAATAAAACAAACAAAATTTATTTTTTGAGTTTTTTGCTATAAACAAATAATATATTCGTTTGTATTTGAATATAACTCGAAAATTTATGTGAATTCCAGTATGAAATTTGCAGAGATTACTGAGGATTACTTAGCTTAATAAAAAAAAATTTGTCAAAAATTTGAAGAGGGTCTCTTTCAAAAATGACAAAAAATAAAATTTCGCTAAAACTTTTGAACAGAAAAATAAAATGTTTTTTTTTCAAACCACTAAAACCAAAAAAAAAATTTTTAATTTAAATTTTTACAATTTTTTTTCTTAAGCAAATTAAATATCAATTTTTTTAAACTTTTTTCTTCATAAGCAAAATAAAAAAAAAAAATAAATGTTGAAGTTTTTATAATAAGTAAGTAAACCAAAAAAATTTTGTTAGTTTTTTGATCATAAGCACATAAAACAAATTTGTTTTTAATTAATCTTTTTTTTAATTAATTATTAATAAAAAAAAATAATTATTTTATCAAAAAAAAAAGTTTAGTTTTTTATCATAAGCAAATAAAACAAACAAAACTTCTGTTTTAAATGTTTTATCCAAAGCAAATAAAACAAAAGAAATTGTTTTACGGCTTTTATCATAAGCAAATAAAATAAAAACAATTGTTTTAAGTTTAAGTAATAAAAAAACAATTTTTTTTAAGTTTTTATGCATAAACAAAAGAAAATTGTTTTTTAATTAATTCATTAATTTTTTTTTTAATTATAGCATACGCAAAAAAAACACATTTTTTTTAAGTTTTTAATAATAAGAAAGTAAAAAAAAATTGCTTAAGTTGTTTCTCCTAAGCAAATAAAAGAAAAACAAATTTGTTTTAAGTTTTTGTTTCATAAGCAAATAAAACTTTTTTTGTTTAATTAATTAATTTTTTTTAATCAAGTAAAAAAAAAAATTTTTAATTTTGTGTCATAAGCAAATAAAACAAAAAAAATTGTTTTACGTTTTTCATACAAAGCAAGTAAAATAAACAAAAATTTTTTAAGTTTCTATGCATAAACAAAAAAATGTTGTTTTTTAATTAATTCATTAATTTTTTTGTAATTAATAAAAAAAGTTGTTTTTTAGTTTTTTATCATGCGCAAATAAAGAATTTTTTTTAAGTTATTTAATAACAAGAAAATAAAAAAAGGTTGCCTTAAGCTTTTTTTCCTAAGCAAATAAAAGACAAGCAAATTTGTTTTAAGTTTTTTTTTCATAAGCAAGTAAAACCAAAAATGTTTTTTGTAAGTTTTTTATCCTAAGACTCTAAAACAAAAAATGTTTTTTTTAAGTTTTTTATAATAAGAAAACAATTTTTTTAATTTTTTTTATGCTAAGCAAAAAGAAAAAAGTGATTATGTGAATGAAAAGAAACGTGGAACCATTACTTTAAAAAATCCTATAACAGCATTTTCAACAATGAGTAAATCTCAAGATTATCAATTTATAAATATATTTGTCGAAATATTTTTATTATACTAAAGCCTAAAAAGGGCCGAATTTTCAAAAAATTATATTATAAAATTATTATATGTAGTATGGAGAGAGTAGATAGATACTATTTATAATAAAATGTTGGATAGCTTCAGGGTGAACAGATTTTTTGGTGTGCCCTTTAACGTACCTTTATTCGGCTCTGAGTGTATTTTTTTGCAGAATTAGCTGATGGGTTGACGTCACTTGGGATTTGTTTACTAAAAAACTGAGATTATGTTGGTGATATACGAAAAAAATCAGCAATGACACTTCGTTGCCAGCTGAACAACGTCTGATTGGCCGATAATACATGTGAAATATCGTGCAGAATTCTGCTGCGAGATTCCCAAGTGACGTAGCTAAAGAGCAAATATCGTATGTCTATCATTCTTCATTGGAGCGGCTGCCCACAATGAGACACAGTCAAGCTCATGGCCCACTGTGAAGCCAAGTGGGAAATTTGTTCTGATCTGCCTAAAACGAACGTGAGGTTTTCAAAAAATTTAGAAAATTACTGATTCCCACAATGCAGAGACCTTGCAACTCATTACAAAATTGTCTATATAAAGTGGTGTTTCTTTGGCTGAATGGAGCAGCAGAGTGACACAGAAAGTGCGAGATCGCCACTTCCTCGTTCTCATTCAGCTTCGAAGTCATATGTCAGCGAGTCTAGCCTCTGATCTGGATAAGTTGCCAGAAATACTAAAAGGAGGGGATTATATGGTAAGGAGTAAAATATGATTAAGGCGTAGGAGAATTAGAGAATGACATTCCCTACACTATGCTCTTAAAAGAGGAACTACTTTCTGACATTAAGCGTATAATTAAAGAGTGAGTATAGTACGCCGTCTATTTTTTGGATATCTGCATTAAAATGGAGTAAGGAAAGTTTTAACGACCGCCCACTGCAAACTGTAACTATATATTTGTAATTCTGTTAGAAAAAGTAAAGCTCCGACGTAGACACAGGCTACTGCATAATCATGACATTATAATTATATGCTTGCGTGCAATTACAGTTATTATCAATATATCACATTATTGTATGAAATTAACAAAACGCATGTTAGTTTTCTAAGTTCATGACTTTTTTGGTTTTTTTTTGGCTATTTTCCAATTGCAGTCACGCAATTTTCCTTTTAAGTCATTAATCGTACAAAAGCGCCTGCACATCAAACGTCAAAGGTGTAACGAAAAAATAACAGTACAAATAGGACTATAATTATGATAATACAAGTTAGTTGCCAACTACTGGACAAGCAAGAGTGGCATGTCCATAATTCACTTTTACTACGAATTTATGTTTGCATGTAAATATATAAATACGTGAAAAAATAATAGAATGGCGCCTTGACAGGTGTTTTGGGCGAGCTGCTGCTTCTTCAATTTGGGATGTGCGTATCAATGTTGTTTGACAAATGTGAGGTACTGTAGTTTTCTGTGCGATAGTTTTTGTGTGAAGCTTTTCGCTCTCAGAAATACCTTCCGTTGTTTGTCACTGTCTATCGAGTAGCGACTGTTTTGCCTTGAGATAGAAAGTAACCAGTCACCCACTTACAGCCCGCAAAAGCAAATAAAGCTTCTCAAAATTTGGCAAGTTTTGACTATTTATTTACTTATTTTTCAATGAAAATTATTTTTATATTTATTATTGTTTTTAGAAAAACATAGTTCACTCTATGATAAAGTTCAAATTAATCCACGTTTAAAATTTTGTCCAAGATCTAGAAAAATTCAAAAACTTTCCATCGAAATTTCAAAGTTTTTCAACAGAATTCAAAAAGTAAATTTGGGTACGCGGTTTTACCAACATCATTATCACCCGGTCCGGGTCTTGGCTTGCTGTAACATTTGTCTCCAGTTCAATTTATCTCTCGCTTGAGTGCTCCAACAACATAAACCAAATAGCTCACCGTCCCGACCTACGCCATCCAACCAACGGAATTTTGGTCCTCTTTTGCGTCTATTTCTTCTGCACGTACCCAGTAGGATTTTCTTCGGTCAGTATGCTTCGTCTGCTATTACAATGTAACCAGCCCATCGGGGATGGGTGAATTTTATTGTCGTGACAATATCTAGATCTTCTGGCACTATTTGGGTGGATATACAGCCTTTTACGCTCAAAAGGTGTTGAGTTGTTGCTCATCGACCATGTTTAGTGGCCAAGTTTCATTAGCGTATATAACTACTGGGCGCAGTTTTTTAAAGCTCAAAATGCTCGCTGAGTTTTAGTAACCGCTTGACCGCTTTGCGTATAAATAAAATTTCGTGGATGTGTTAAATGGAGAAAATACTCAACGCCGCCAAGAAAAAATTATGAAAAATCAACGGGATTTTCTAGCAGCTTCAAAATTGCACTTAAATACACTAAAATTTAATGAGCTATAAAATCGCTTAGCCAAGTTTTTAAATCTTAAAACAAAACTTGATGAAAATTTGGCAATTTTGCTATAAAACCTGCAATTTATTTGGTTTATTTACACAATGAGCTAAACTTTTGTAAAAAACATAATAAATATTAAAAAATAAATAATCAAACTGTTGTGGTGCCAAATTTTTTTTAGCGAATTGTATTCACTCGAAAATTCCGATATACTACTCTCGCCGACATTACAAGGATCGTGCCTCTATTTGTCAATGCAATGCAAGCTCCCCGGGCATTAGTTGGGTGCTCTAATACTTTTTATAAATTATCAAAGTTGCTTTTCTATGGGTTATTTTGAAGTGGAAAATACCAAAATCTGATAATATTCCGGAAAAAAATCGGAGATAAGAAACCAGCGCATCGAATAAATTACATTAGGGTTTCCATTCGCGAAAGAAAAGTTATTCAAACGCCTCGTAAGCATCCAAAACTCGGCGAAAATAATTCGAAGATCACGCATATTAAATAAGTAGGAGGTATATAGAGATAGACGAAATCTTACTGGGCAGACTATATTTTAAAAAAATAGTTACAAAAGTTACAAAAGTCCTTTCAATATACACACGAATCGAATTCAGTGTATGAAAAATCCATTACTAAGGTAATTGCAAAATGAGTCATAGGCGAGTGAATGGAGACCATCAAATTTTCAGTGCAAGAGTGAAGAGGTTAGCACTGTTTTTATTAGTGTTTGAGTTAGGCTCTGCCAATGCAACGGGACAAAAAACATTTTCGATGAAGTAGTCATTCCGATAACTGAAGACTTCCACACCGAAAATGTCATTTCTTAAGAAGATCCAGCACCAGAACAGAAATAAATTGATGAGTCTAATTGCGCAGTACAGCAAATGCAGGTATTTAGTTTGGGGTAGGAAAGCACCCATATAATCCTGAAAGTACAGGGTGGGCCATATTGCGTTTGCTTTTCGAACCACCTATTTTTTTGAGAGTAGTAACACAAATAACATGTCAAATGTGTTCATAATTTACTTAGAGGTTTGACATTTACGAAATAGGACGCTATACGCTTGAACAAAATTGGGAAATATTGAAAACCTATTTCCAAAGTGGTGAGTCTTCTCCTTCTTTTCTGATTTTCACATCGGTGGCTACGTCAATAAGCAAAATTGTCGGATTTGGGGCTCGGAAAATCCACAAGTTACTGTAGAGAAGCAAATGCATCCATAACGAGTCACTGTTTGGTGCGGTTTTTGGTGTGGCGGCATCATCGGGCCATTTTTTTTCGAAAATGAGCGAGGAGCCCGCGGTTACAGTAAACGGCGAACGTTACCGTGACATGCTCAACGAGTGTTTTTTTTTAATGGAAATACTTTATTTGCAATCTATCTTAGAATACAGATATTCAGCAAAGAGATCTTATTACCTAATGACAGCATAGTATTTACACTGGTGCAAAACTTGTACATAGAAAACTATAGAATTTTTTCTTTTTACAATTCTTATGCATATTTATGTTATTAGATTTAATTTTTTACTCGAAAATTGTATAACTTACTTCATGTATAACTTATATTAGAGTTTTAAAATTTATTGGAGCCTTTTAGAAATTTCATATTTAGCTCTTTTTTTTTTTTGTTGTTTTATTAAATTGACAAATTTAAAGGAATGGCAAGTCTAAGACATGATTGCACTTTAATCGTCTAATTTCATTGGTTGTGTCCAACAAGCAAATAGCATTTGTGTTTACATGATTTGACAATCGTTCAATGTATCTCTTAGAATATACTGAGATTTCTCTCTTAACAAATGGAATACCTAGATCCTTGTGTATGGCTTCGTTTGTGATAAGCAAAGGTGCTTTAACAATTGTTCGCAAGGTCTTTGACTGGTAGCGTTGCAAAATCTCCACATTGGACTTACTAGCAGTTCCCCAAAGCTGTATACCGTAGGTCCATATAGGCTTCAACATAGCTGTATACAATCTAACCTTGTTTTCCAAACTAAGTTGAGATTTGCCACAAAGTAGGCAGTACATTCTCTTGGTTTTATTTTTAAGCTGTTGATGCTTAGCTTTAATATGCTTTTTCCATGTAAGGCGTCGATCAAGATGCATTCCCAAGTACTTGACTGTGTCGCTAGTAGGAATTTGATGACCATTTAATATAAATACACTGGAGGACTTTGTTCTCTTCTTAGTGTAAATGTAACATGAATAGACTTTTAATGATTAATATTAATTTTCCATTTATTGAGCCAAGTTTCCAAAGTGTGTAAGTGATTTTGTAGCAGGGAGGAGGCCTCTGCAGGGGACTCACTAGATGCGATGAAAGCTGTATCATCAGCAAAAGTCGCCACTTCTACCTTTTCTGTTGTCGGCATGTCGTAAGTAAATATCGTACACAAGACTGGCCCTAAAACGCTGCCCTGAGGCACACCTGCGTTGATACTATATATTTCAGATGACGCATCTTGGTGCTTTACATAAAAGTGCCTGTCGCGTAGATAAGATTTAAGCACTAAGTAAAAATGTGCTGGTAAAAGTTTTTTAATTTTACAATAAATAGTAGTCCCATATGCCAAACTCTGTCGAATGCTTGTTGTACGTCAAGAAAGGTTGCAGAACAGTATTCTTTTCTTTCAATCGCATCTGTAATAACATTCACAATTCTGTGGCATTGTTCTGGTGTGCCATGCCCAACTCTAAACCCAAACTGATGTTCAGGAATGATATTTTGATCCTCAATTACAGGTAACATTCTTTTCAAAAATATTCTTTCGAATATCTTCGAAAATGTTACGAGCAAACTAATGGGGCGGTAGGACTTGACGTTATTTTCAGGTTTGTTTGGTTTTGGGACCATTACTACGACAGCACACTTCCACTGTGTGGGGTAGTGATTTACATTCAAGATACCATTATATATTTGTGTGAGTAACTTTATAGCATTTTGTGGTAAAGCCTTCACAACTCTACTATCAATGCAGTCATATCCAGGACTTTTACAGTTATTCAGTCGGGAAACTTCTTCAGTAACTTCGTCATCTGATATTTGTGTGATCGGGAGGTCCAATTGGCACGGAGATTCGATGAAGTTTAGAGTATCTGTATTATTATTATTCCTATTCGAAGTATTAGGCTGAAAAGTCAGATAGAGGTGTTTGGCAAAAGCCTCTGCTTTTGTGTCATCACTCCTACACCAGAATCCATCAAGATTTTTAATGGCAACATTACGTTTCATCGGCCGTTTTAGGTACTTAGTAGCTCTCCAAAGTTTGTGCTCATCATATTTTGTGGGTTCCAATTGTTTCAAAAATGAATTAAAATACTGGTTTTTTAAGTCAGCTAGCTTCGATTTTAGTTCTTTTGTTGCTTTATTTAGAGCCCTTTTATTGTTTGGATATCTATTTTCCTGCCAGATTTTTCTTAGCCTTCTCTTGGTATTTATGAGCATTATTACATCAGCAGGGACGTGTATTTTATCGTTGGGAGGTGATTGCTCATGCGATCTTGACATATAGGCGGCCTCGTGAATAAGGTTTGTTAATGATTCAACTGCTGCATCTATTTTTTGTAGGGAGCCGTTAAGGACAAATACTATGCGAACCATCCGGAGAAGATTGATGCTTTAAAATACGAAATCGAAGTTGCCATTCACGAAATTGGAGCACAAACAATCGAAAATGTGCTTAAAAATTGGGTTGATCGAATGGCCTACTGTAAAGCCAGTCGTGGCAGTCATTTGAACGATATTATTTCTTATTCATAAATGACAATGTTCAATCTTCGAAATAAAAAAAAGTTTGAAAAAATATTGATTAGTTTTTTTTTATAGCCGATTCAAAAAGCAAATTTTACATGACCCACCCTATAACTGCAATTGCTTCTCAGTCTCTTTTTTCTATTAACATACGGTAAACAGTAGGTTGTAGATTTTATTGAATTTGAATGAAAGAATTTGTCACGCATATACTTATTCGAGTATTCTCAGCTCCGTTGTGATTGAAAATAAAATACAAACAAAATCATTTAAAAAGCTATCAAAAAAACTCAAGTCAAATCTTATGATTTTAGGAAGTTTTATGCACGAAAAAAATTGCAAATTTTTTTTGTGGACAATTAAATTTTGCGAACTTAAGAATGTGGAAAAAAATGCATTATATTAATAAGCCACCATTCGCATAGCGACCTCAGATAAGAATTTTTTTTTTTTCCTTTTTTATTCCACTCGGGAGCATAGGACCTCGACAAGACCCAATCTTGTGTTGGTTTCGTTAATCTGTTTTTGATTTCTGACAGGGTAGGTGATTAGCCTGCCTCTACCAGACCTAAGTAGTGGGAATGCCCACCGTCATTGCTTAGGAACAACGCCTTCTTACTGCTTTAAGCGCCATCTGTGTGCCAAATTCTTGTTTCAGAAGGATCACACTGATGGTTGAGGACTTTCGTCTTCTGGCGAGAATTTAACGTATTTCTATTATAGCTAACGACTTGAACTTGCAGGTAGTTTCGTAAAATTTAATTTTCTACCGATTTATGGACATAATCTTTTGAAAAGGATGCTCGATCCGAGTGCCTAACTGAAGGTGTTAAAAAAGGTGTTCAACGGAGGGCTGATCAGATATATGCACGCTTGAGTATTATTAAATGCTTATAAATTTATTTATTGCCTTTTGTTTTATTGCTAATGAAATAAAATATAAGAAAAAAATATATTTAAAACCTATTTATGTATTATCTATTACATGCTTGAGAGCTTCTTAAATAATGTTTTTTATTACGAAATCGTAAAAATCAAAAAAAAAAAATATTTTAAATAAAAAAAAATTATAAAAACTTATGTCCCTAATATGCACATAAGTGCGTCTATTTCTATGGAAATGCGTATGTGAGACTTCTTATTACACTTACATTAATTATTCACGATGTAAAAATAAACACTTAAGCTCTGCTACGCTTCACTTATTTCATTAGTTGTTCTAATAACTTTACTTATTCTCGTTTTTATTGGTTTTATAGCCGCCTTTCAGGAATTGAAAAGTCAATTTCATGTCTCAATTCCCAGAACATAAAATTGGGTTATCAGTCAAAAAGCGACCTTTACAAAGCAGTCTACTTTTTCCCCCTCGCTCTCCATGCGCTCGACGCTCATTATACCCAACTCTCTAGCGCCACTCAATCGCATTACTTTTACAGCGACAGTTCACTCTTTCACTCTTTGTTTAGTTGCTAGCGGTTTTTCATTTTCGTTGTTGTCCTCGAACGCCGCTACCCCTATTCCAAGTGATGTGTAGGGAAATGAATTGGTCTCCAGTTCGCCCACAATAAAATATTTATATTTACATACTATATATAATATAAGTATGTATGTATGTACGTACGTTTGGTATTGTTGGTCAAAAAGGCCTGCATTGGACTGTGTGTTTGTATTTTTGCCTAGATTTATGCAGTAAGGCAGTCTACTGTCAACACATTTGCCTCCCACACCACTCTCACACACCCGCACACGTCTGCTCTAGTTTATTTAAATATTTTTAAAGAATTTAATTATTACGTTCTTTGTTGACTCTACAACAATACACTGTGTTAGTTTGACTTGCTCTATTTTCGAGTTTTTTGTCTCAACTACCACTTCTCATGAATTCTCTATTTACTCTGTGGTTTTCCCTACTTTAATTTAGAAAGATATTCAAATTATCTGCTATCAAATTGACATTTCTCTACAACAAATTTTTAATTAGTGGTCAGATTTGAGGACAGAGTTGTCAGGCGGTTGTTAAATGCAATGAATGGCTAGCCTGCTTTTCGGCGTTGGTGCAGGGGTAAACCAAAACTACATTTGTGTATAAATATTTGTAGATAGGTGAAATAATTAAAATAATGGTATGCACGAATGTCATTCATACCGGATTAGTTTACTCGAAGGCAGTGCTTTTTTAGTAGCCTTGACTATGGAAGATGTTGACGATGTTTTTTTTTTATAAAGGGTGGTTAAGTTTTAAGGGCGGTGTTGATTTTGAATAAAATACAATTTTTTTTTTAATTATTGTCATTTCTCTTTGGTGTGATAATATTAGTAAAGCTCAATTACGTATGGGACAAAATATCGGACAATTAGCCTCAGCGGCACCCCTCCAAAGACCACCAAATGCAAATAGTTCTTTATCTAAAGGGTGGTTAAGTTTCAAGGGCCAGTGTTGATTTTGAATAAAATACAAGTTTCTTAAAAAATTATTGTCATTTTTCTTTATTATGATAATACTAGTATGGCTCAATTACGTATGAAACAAAATATTGGCCAAATTGGCCTCGGCCGCGCACCTCCATCCGATGGTCCAAATTTTCGATGACGCTGAGGCATAATTGAGAATCTATGCCGTTAATGTGCTGAATTATCTCATCCTTTAGCTCTTGAATTGTTGCTGGCTTATCGACGTACACCTTTTCTTTCAAATAATTTCAAAGAAAGAAGTCCAACGGTGTCAAATCACATGATCTTGGCGCCCATTTGACAGCGCCGCGACGTGAGATTATTCGGCCATCAAAATTTTCGCGCAAAAGAGCCATTGTTTTAATAGTCGCTTATGCTCTGTAGTCGGCATGCAGATATGGACTCAAGCTGCAGAAAAATAGTTATATTACCTAAAATGAAGGGAAAATATATATACATTAGGGTGTATCAAATTCCATAAAATAATAAGTACTGTTTTACCATCGGAATTATAAGATTTATTATATTTTAAGACTACTGCCGCTCTTGCTTTCGCAGAAAATATACTAAAATTGGAACGACACAGAGAATATTAACAAGCGTAATGGTGCGGGAATGCTAATTGGATTCTGCTTTAACCAAACAACCAAGACTACCGCCGAAGTATTTTGGAGAAGTACTAAGATTAACGTGTGGTAGACCAATTTGAAAGCGTGCCATCTTGATTCCGGCTGTAAAAATTTTAAATATTTTTCCATAGATATGTTAAGCTTAAACTCTTTTACCAGTTGTGGAGATTTTTAGAAACAATATTTTTTAAATAATAATTTCATTTATTGTATAAAAAACTCGATTTATGGAGGTATTTTCAAATCTGTTCAGCACAATTAAATTTTAATATTTTCCCAAAAACTGTCAAATATGACTGACTGGCGCCGTACAGTTGCAAAAATGCCGAATCTGCGAATAATTTTGCGCATAAGTCTTAAATATGTATTATAGTTCCGCTGGAAAGCCCGCCACATTTTCAATGAGTCACCCTATTGTCCAATATATTACACATAACGGAACCTTTACTCACTTTACTCACATTTATTGCCCATTTTGTTGATAAAGTGGCTGGTGCTTTGATTTTTATATTATTTTCGTATCTTGCTGCTATAGGTTCACACAATTTTCAGTTTTCAATGCATCTGAATAGCTCGTAAATTTTCGAAGAACCTCCACACTTTGCCGTCGTGCTGTCTGTGTTGCTCTGAAATCTGCATGTAGGCACATTCTATAGCACACATACATACATATGTATATTTGTATGCTTAGCGTGTATGCTTGCTTACTCTTGCTTTACTCTACTCACCTCACCTCTGCTCACAAGAGCGTAAACTCGTTAGTCGCCAGCTTTGCCCATATTTTATTTTATATTTATTATTTAAGCATACATTAAACACGTTTCTGTGTGCGCCTTTCGATTTTATTCTGACATTTGAATGTGAATTTGAATTTGAATTTGAATTTAAATAAGCTTTTTATTATTGTTTGCCGGTTTTGTTTATTAATTTATTTTTGGTATATCAGATAAATTAACAAATGCAAAATATTCTGCTTGAGCTCAGCTTCGAGCTAAAAATAAAAATTACTTGTTGTGAAATCGAAAATAGAATTTCTCAGTCAAAGCGCAAACAAAAATAGGAAATCTCAATTAAAATTTTTTTTAAAATTTATTTTTTATTAAAATTTAAATTATTATTAAATTTTTTATTAAAATTAAACTAATTTGATATTAAATTCTTTATTAAAATTAAACTAATTATTAAAAGTGTCATTTTGTATTAAAGATTTAACATTTTTGAATTGCTCATTGATCGAGAATTTCACATCATTGCTGATCGGAGGTGGAGAGTGGAAACTACTTGCGTTACGACCAGACAAATCTGGCCATCCTACAATCTGAAACAGACGAAAACCCTTATAAGTCTTTCGAAACACGAACTAAGGCATATAATATCTCTTATCACCGGCCACTGCCTGTTGGGCACTCACGCACGTCGGCTCGGGGTTCCTCAGAACGACCTGTGCAGATACTGCGAGGACGAAGATGAAGAAGTATCGAGTAGACATTTGCTGTGCAGTTGTCCCGGTCTAGCCAGAAGTCGCCTCGCTCTTCTTGGCTCTCCAACAATTGACAATCTTTCAGTACTCTCGAGCCTGAAAATCGAATCTCTCATCAAATTCTCGAAACGAATTAATATCTTTGACCAAAATCCACAATAAAAATCTCGGTTAGGTGGGGAAATCATGTAACATAATGAGCTCTAGGGCAACACAACGGACCCAACTTGCGGTCTATGTGGCACTCCGATGCGGGGTCACCCTTAAACCAACCAACCAACCAACCAACATTTTTGATTAAACATTTCTTTTTATTTTAATTCAGTTAGTATTAAAGGTTAAACATTTCTAGTAATAATGTCATTTTATTAAAAATTTTATTTGTTATTAAAAATTCACTTGTTATTACAAATTTCCGTTTTTATACAAAATTTCATTTATACTTAACATTGAAATTCTTACTAAAAAATACATTTTGTATAAAAAAATCTATTTTGTATTGAAGATTTAAAATTTCTTATTAAAAATTTACCTTTTTCTTAAAATTTCATTGTTTATCAAAAATTTCATCGTTTCTTAAAAACTTCATTTGGCATTACAGATTTAACTTTTTTTTTGAAAATTAAATTTTCTATTTATAATTAAATTTTTTTCAAAATTTCATCGTTTATTAAAAGTTTTGTTTTGTATTATATTATTTTTATTATTATTAATATTATTTTTTATTTTATTTTTTATTTTACTTACAATATTATTTTTTAATTTTTATTAATATAACATTTTTTATCAAAAATTTTAACTTTTATCAAAAATTTAGTTTATTATAAAAAATATAACTTTTTATTTAAAATTTAATTTTATATTTATTATATTAAAAGTTATAACTCTTATAACTCTTTTTCTGCAGCTTGAGTCCATATCTGCATGCCGACTACAGAGCATAAGCGCCTATTAAAACAATGGCTCTTTTGCGCGAAAATTTTGATGGCCGAATAATCTCACGTCGCGGCGCTGTCAAATGGCCGCCAAGATCATGTGATTTGACACCGTTGGACTTCTTTCTTTGAAATTATTTGAAAGAAAAGGTGTACGTCGATAAGCCAGCAACAATTCAAGAGCTAAAGGATGAGATAAATTGGCACATTAACGGCATAGATTCTCAATTATGCCTCAGCGTCAGCGAAAATTTGGACCATCGGATGGAGGTGCGCGGCCGAGGCCGCGGCGGCCATTTGGCCAATAACTTATTCATAGTCCTATTATTATATTAAAAATTACATTTTTTATTAAAAATTACATTTTGTATTAAAGATTTAAATTTTTTTATTCCATTTTATATTAAAAATCTAATTTTTTAATCAAGATTTGTCATTTTATTTACAACTTAATTTTTTAATAAAAAATTGATTTTATTTTTAAAATTGCATTTAATTTATTAAAAATTATTTTTTTAATTTTTTTCTAATTTACTTTTTGTATTAAATTTTCCCTCTCTGTTAAAAATGTAAGTTTTTATGAAACCATTTTTTTCTATAAAAAGTTTAATTTATATTAATGTCATCTTTTATTAAATATCTATTTTTTTTACTAAATATTGATTTTTATTATGGAGGTTGAATTAGTTTTAAAGGTGACACACAGATGGCGCTATTTATCACTTTATCGCGTTGGCAATACTGAATATATATTCATGACATAGCCTCATCCCTAGGCTTTGTTTATCAGTATCTGTCATTTCGCTGAAGTATAAACAACGCAGTGTTTTCGTGCTCCGAGTATGTCAACTTTCGTGCCGTCGAAACGCAATTTTCGGGAAGCTTTGCTTTTCTGCTTCAATTTGAAAAAAAATACAGCCCAAGCCCGTGAATTGCTGCAGGAGGCCTACCCAGACCATACTCCGTCGATTTCAACATGTGAGTACTGGTTTTGACGATTCAAAAGTGGTGATTTTCACACCGAAGACAAGGAGCCTCTTGGCCAGCCCAAAAAGTTCGAGGACGCGGAATTGGGGGAATTGGTAAACGAGGACTCGTGCCAAACCCAAGAAGAGCTTGCTGAATCATTGGGCGTTGATAAATCAACCGCTTGCAAGCGTCTAAAAGCGATGGGAATGATCCAAAAGCAAGGACATTGGGTCCCGTACGAGTTGAAGCTGCGCGACGTCGAACGGCGACTTTTTACGTGCGAATTGCTGATCGAGCGACAAAATCGGAAGGGTTTTTTGCATCGGGTGGTGACTGGCGACGAAAAATGGATCCACTACGATAACCCAAAACGCAAAAAATCATGGGGTTTGCCCGGCCACACATCAACGTCGACGGCCAAGCAGAATATTCACGGCAAGAAAACCATGCTCTGCATTTGGTGGGATCAGGTCGGCGTCGTATATTTTGAGCTGCTCCAACCGGGCGAAACAATCACGGGGGATCGTTACCGACTGCAATTGATGCGTTTAAGCCGGGCATTGAAAGAAAAACGGCCGGAAACGGTAAAAAGGCACGACAAGGTTATTTTGCAACATGACAACGCTCGGCCGCATGTTGCTCAACCTGTCAAAAAATACCTTGGAACGCTTGGCTGGGAAGTGTTACCCCACCCGCCGTATAGTCCAGACATAGCTCCCTCCGATTATCATTTGTTCCGGCATATGAGTCTCGATTTGGCGGACCAGCGGTTCTCCTCGTACGAGGCTACCAAAATATGGGTTGAGTCATGGATAGCCAAGCAGCGGCCAGAATTTTGGAGAAACGGCATCTGGAAATTGCCCGAAAGATGGGCGAAAGTTGTAGCTAGCGATGGCCAATACTTCGAATAAAATATTTTGTACCGTTTTTTCACAATAAAGCCCCAAATCTCCGAAAAAAACCTTTAAAACTAATTCAACCTCCTACAAATTGCATTACAATTTAATTTTTTACACAAATTAAATTCTACAATCAAAAACCATAAAATGTGTTTATTAAAAGTTTATTTTTTATTAGAAATTTCATTTTACATTTAAAAGTACATTTAATTTTTTAGTTGTTTTTAATTTAATTTTGTATTTAAAATTAATTTTTTTTTAATTTTATTTGCTGTGTTTATTCAAAATTGAATTTTTTATAAAACATTTAACTTTTTATTTTTTTGCTAATTTAAGTTAATTTAATTTTTTATCAAAAATGTAATTTGTATATTAATTTAAAAAAAATGTTTTCACTAAAGAATTTATTCTGTATTAAAGATCTAACTTTTTGTTTAATTTAATTTTGTATTAAAAATGCTTCTTAATTTGTAAAAAAATTTATTTTTTAGTTTTTTAAAAGATTTAATTTTTGTTATTAAATTTTCTTTTTCTATTAAAAATATAATTTTAAAAATTAAAAACATAATTAAATATATATTAAAAATATTATTTTCTCTTAAAAATATTATTTTCTATCAAGAATTTCTTTTTATATTAAACATTTTAAATTCTGTTAATAATTTAAGTTGTTTTTGTTAAAAATTTCCTTTTTCAACAGCCAGTATACTTTGTTATCAAATATTGATTTCTTTCTAAGAAAAATGCTACGCTAATCACATAAATTTTCATTTATTCGATATTTATACGCTTTAAATTAATTTTAATTAGGCACTGACGCTGTTAAAATGCGTGGAATTGGAATATTTTAAAATTTACATATAATATTTTGAGATTAAGTAGACACTAAAGAAGAGACACTCCACGCACTCTACACTCTATTCAAATTGAGGAGATAAGACATTGAATTTATTGGCACTTTTAATTTCACTACTTCCCTTGATTTGAGACTCAAGCGCGCAACAGCTTTTCGAAAGCTTTTGAGCGTTTGAGATAAGCTTCAAAATTTATAGCATTCTACACTTGTACCCACATGGCTTGAAAATAGATTGAAACAGATATGGACACCTATATGCATATACATATAATTTTTGAGGAGAATTTGTTTTTTTCTCGGATTGCACCAATTTAAGTAATTCTTGAAAAAGGAAAAAAATGTATGCACGCACGCTTAAAGTATTTGAAAAGGTTGGAAATTTGTTTGCGCTGATGGTAAAAATGGAGTATTTCGTGCTTTGCCCAGAAAAATATTAAGGTTTTTCTTTTATATTTGCATAATTTTTATTTGATTAGGGTTAAATTAATGAACATTTTCACAGGTATAAAACCATCTGAATTAAAGGGTGGGTTAGTCATTGCTTGCTTTTTTTAATGACTTGTTTTCTATTTTCATTCAATAACCTTCTATTTTTTTTTGTTTTATGTGCATTAAAATAGAAAAATAAACCTTTCGTCTGTACAAATAGTGACTTGTACTATGCAAAGGCGAAACAGGCATCAAATCATATTTACTATATTTTTATTGTACTGTTGGTATGTCTCAATGACTTTTTGATGCAGAAAAATTAGCCAACAATGCCTCGCTCTAAATACCCCACCACACAGTCACATCCTCAGGAAAAATTTGCTTACCTACGAAATGAGAGGATTCACTGGATTCACTGCTTTATATGTCAGTTTTCCAAAGACGCTGATATCCAATCTCTGCAGATATAATCACTCCTATTGTCTTTATTTCGCCCTCGGTCTAACGTAATATTAATCATTGGTTCGGTCCTTCTTACTTTTTCTCGGTATATAAATATAATTGGGGCTTACACCCTTTTTGGGTGTCAGACCGAGCTCCTCTTCTTATTTGTCGCGTGCGTCTTGATGTTGTCTCACAAATGGAGAGGTCTACAGTTTTTAGGCGACTCCGAACGGCAAATGTTTTTATGAGGCGTTTTTTCATGGCAGAAATACACTCGGACGTTTGCCGTTGCCTGTCGAAGGACGACCGCTATTAAAAAAAAACTTTTTCTTTATGTTGGTGTTTCACCGAAATTCGAACCCATGTTCTTCGAAATGTGAGTAAGTGAAATGGCTGAAGTGCCACACTGGCACTCCCCAAAGTAGCATTAAAGCGCCCATAACTGTTTCCAGTTCAAAATTTGCGTTACAAGGTTATTTGGTGTGAAAGCGCTAAGCGAAGGCGACCGATCTAGAACACCCAGTAGATGCTTCAACCAAAGAAGCTATTTTGAAACAAATCACCTGTGGGAGTGACTGTATTCACGAACAGATGGCAAGCCCGAACGTGTGAGGTAAAGTCTTAAGACGAGCCCAAATAGACGAGAAGTACCGATATTGCAACTTTCCAATGTCCCATTGGACACAAAGCAATGAACCTCCATTGATAGCGTATAACCTCAATACGCAACTGCGAGAGGAACCTGGACGGAGGTAAACCTGGTGTGTCTAAAAAGAATAAACACGATTCCACCTTTATGGAATGCTTTTAGCAGTCCCAGGGTGGATTCAGCCGAGAGGGGCAGAATGTTATTGAGTCACTGGGTAATAATGTTTTTGACATTTTCGATTTTAGCCTCCTCTGGAAAAAACGTCTGGTCTTCAGATCGATTTTTACCTATGTTCCAGTGGGAGTTACTTGACGAAATGAGTAACAAGGTATGAAAATATACTAAGAGCAACAGATGAACTTTGTGGTATTAGAAAGGTAGTGACAAGGGAATCCAATATTTACTGGTAAGCCCTCCATGAGCGCAAAGAAATCTTGGTTAAGTTAAGGGGATTTTGCGTACGAAATCAATACCTAATTAGATCTTAACACGAGTCTCCATAGTGCTGATGGGTTCTAATCGTCGCCCTGCCAAAAGCTCCAGTTTTAAAGCAAAGACTCTCTGTCAGCGGAACTGCATATTAATAACGCGAAATCTGTGCACTCCCAAGAATAATTAAAAAGAGACATTTATCTTAAGTCCAAACAGATCTGCGGAGCTCAGGTTAGTAAAGTAAAAAAGTAATTACACTAAATCCGAAAAATAATATTATATTTTATGTTTTATGTTGAGATGTTCTACAAATCCGTTTAGGATTGTTTTCATGAAAGTTGCTTAAATTTTCATCGCTAAAAGCTGCTTCAAAGAAATCATGAAGAATGCTGTGGCTCATTGTATCATATGAACTTTAAGAGAATATGTGAATAAAACCATATATTTAACAGTTTTTCAATGTAGAAATCCTTTAAGTTTTCATTTTGAGGTCCCAGAAGATTAATTATGTTCCAGATAGTAAAAGGAAATAGGCAGACATATTTCGAGCGAAATATGTACCCAACCCCCCGATCTATTAAATAGAACTACAAAAGGCCGCCCATCAAATAATATAAAATAAATAAAACAATTTCTCTTTAAGACTAGCAATATATTTTCAGCAAGACGAAGACAATTAACAACAGTTTTGGCTTTAACATACCGTTGTCATGTTTTTGCACACCTTTTCTACGAAAACATGACTGGCAGAATTTAAGATTAAAGCTTTGAATGGCAGGCGGAAAAGTCAGCCTGAGTTGCCTCATGACCTAGTAATTTAGGTAGTCATTAACAGAATACATAAATGCTCGTATTTCTTTTATACTTTCCAAATGGATACATATCTACGTGTGTACGCATGAGCCTGCGTACCTGTCACAGCAACAAAACCAGCTAATCTAGCTGCCAAGACAGCAGCCCCACCACAAAGGTATTTCGAAGCAAAAACTATTTCTATTCTTAGGGAAACCAATTAATTGAAAGCAAAGGAAATATGAGAAAGGACATAGAGATTGTGTCACGTATTAGTGGCGTAGGTAGATGGATGAGCGGAAAAGTGGCGTGAGACAGCTGCGCAGTGCAAATATACTTTCTTGAAAGAATACCAATTTACAAACTTGCCTTGTCATTTCTGTACATCTGTAATTACTAGGGTTGCTTTATTTTTGGGGAAAAGCTTCACAGTTGAATTGTACTTGCCTTCGTAAGAGCCTACTTATATTCATATAAATGCACATAAGTGAGAAAAGCAAAATTGCGAAATTATACATTTCGCAAATATGTAAAGTAAAAATTTAATTAAAACACTGCGTCAGGCAGGCATACACATTTACTTGATGTCAGCCGCCCCATATGCCTACTTTTGTGCATTAAGTCGCTGTAAGGTTTCGCAAAACTTTTGTTTCTTGCTACACCTAAGTTTACTGAAACACTTCTCCACATTTGAGCAAATACATAAGTAACTCTGTAGGTGTATATATACAGTGATGTTGTTATTTGTTTACAGACGCATGGCTTTGCTTACTTATTTTTACTTGCTGTGTGGGGAAGTGAGTACTCGTGTGTCTTTTTTTTCTCGTAGTGGGTATTTGCGCTGAGAGTCACAAAACAAACAATCACACCTATTTAAGTTTATATACAGACACTATTTCGGGTGCATCAGTAAATGTAACAGCCTTTAATGGTAAACTTAAATAAAGAAGTTAAAGAGAATAAAATGAAAGTTAAAAAAAATTTAAAAAGGAAAAAAAAATTAAAAAACTGAAACAAAATATTATCAAATAAAATAAAATAAAAATTGTATATCAACAAAATTGGATATAAAAAATAATAAATTAAATAAAAACGAAAAGGAAATAAAAAAATATGTACAAAAAAAAAAATGAAATGAAATAATATTAGATAAAATTAAACAGAATAAAAAATTTAATTAAATTTAAGTTAATAAAACTGTTCAAGTTATTTCTGGCAACACTATGCGTGTCATCTGTTATTGCTCATCATCTGTTTCTTATTCACCATCAGTTTTCTAATTCTTATTCTTCTGGTTACTGTGACCGCATTAATATCGACTTGTAAATTTCTAAATAAACTTAATCAAATATATCAACTGCAATCTCAATAGGTTATGGGCCCAGTTACCCAAAATAATTCTGCTGACATAATTTCAATTGCGCGTACTGAGTAAAACCGACGAAAAGGCGATTCCAAAAGAAGATTCCAAAAGAAGAAATTATCCAACAGACACGTGGATCAACTCTTGATACTGCATCTAAGATGGCTGTGAATTTAGTATCTAGCTCATCCAGAATTGAGCTTTTGTCCAAGGAGAACTTTGACACTTGGAGTATGCAGGTGGAGGCGTTGCTGATTAAAAATGACTTATGGGAGTATGTCAATGGTACGTGTGCTATGCCAACAGAGTGTGATGCTGCTGCTAAAGCCTTGTGGTTGAAAAACGATAAAAAGGCTAAGGCAGATTTAGTTCTTTCAATTCAACCATCAGAATTGAAGCAAGTTCGTGGCTGCGACACTTCGCGGGACGTGTGGCTCAAATTAGAGTCAATTTATGCATCAAAAGGACCGGCGCGCAAAGCAACTCTTTTGAAACAGCTAATGCTACACAAATTAGATGAGGGCGGTAATGTTAAAGAGCATATTGCTACATTCTTCGATGCAGTTGACAAGTTGGAAAGCATGTGTGTACCAATAAATGGCGATTTATTGTCAATAATGCTGCTGTATAGTTTGCCATCGTCGTACGAAAACTTTCGTTGTGCTATTGAGTCCAGAGACGAACTACCCAAGGCTGATATATTGAAGGTAAAAATTATTGAAGAGAGCGAGGCACGTAAACAAGCTTCGGGAAGTGCGGTTATTGCAATGGCCGCTGGGGAGCGTATGCATGCTCATAAGAAATTTACAAAGTGTAAAGATAAGTTCACTCCTAAGCACAACTTTAAATGTTTTAAGTGTGGTGTATTTGGGCACAAGGCAAGTGCTTGTAAAGCACGAAAAGGTGATAGTGCGAATCGCGGAAAACAACAAGATCAAGAAGTAAACGAATCGTATGCAGCTTGTTATACTGCTGCTGAGCACACTTGGAGAAGTGAGCATAGTTTCAGGTCGAAACATGATTGGATTCTTGACAGTGGATGTACGGCGCATTTATGTGGCGATATTTCAAATTTTTCGTCTATTGACAAATCAACAAAGGTTAAACTGAATCTCGCTAGTCAAGCTTGTGCAGAAGTCAAAGGCAAGGGTAAAGTTAAGCTGGCAGTTGCTGGTTGTGGTGGCGAACAACTCATTGAGTTCAACAATACATTATTTGTGCCGGACTTGCGCACAAACTTGATATCTGTTGCAAAGATCACCAACAAAGGGCATACAGTAACATTTGTCAAGAATGGAGCATATGTTAGTGATGAGAATGGCAAAACAATTTTAGTCGCTGATCGTAAAGGTGATTTGTTCTTTGTACGTGAAGGCAACGAATGCGCGATTGCTGAAGTCAGATGCTCTGAGTTATTTAAATGGCATTGTCGTCTAGGTCATCTTAACTCCAAAGACTTAGTAAGATTAGTTAGTCAGGGGGCACTTCCTAAAATGGATGTTAGCGAGATTAGAGAACTTTCAAACTGTGAAACTTGTTTGAAGAGCAAAATGACGGCTTTATCGTTTGATAAAAGCCGTGAGTATTGCAAAGAATTGCTAAAGATTGTGCACTCCGACGTCGTTGGCCCTTTCAGGGAAGAATCAATTGGCCGTGCCAGGTACTTCGTCACGTTTATAGATGACAGTTCACGTTGGTGTGAAGTTTATTTCTTACGGCAAAAATCAGACGTTTTCACCGCTTTCAAACTTTATCAAACTTGTATCGAGAGGCAGACAGGACAGAAAATAAAGTGTCTACAATCAGACAATGGTCGTGAGTACTGCAATAACATTTTTGATCAGTATCTTTCAGATAACGGTATTTTGAGGAGACTAAGTATTCCCAATACTCCTGAGCAGAATGGGCTCGCCGAAAGAATGAATCGGACATTATTGGACATGTCTAGGTGTCTTTTATCACAATCTGGCTTACGGAAGTCATTTTGGGCGGAAGCTGTTGCAACCTCTGCATACATTCGCAACAGATGCCCATCGAGTAGTATAAATTGGAAAACACCCTACGAAAAGTTAAATGGCGACCAACCAATGCTCAATCACATGAAAGTATTTGGATCAAAAGTAATGGTGCTCGATAAGAATCCAGGTAAAAATAAACTTGCTCCTAGAGCCATAGAAGGTATATTTGTAGGATACCCACGAGACAGAAAGGGTTATCGTATATGGGTCCCTAATACTCATCAAATAGTCTATGCTCGAGATGTTAAATTTTTAGAGATGAATCTACCACGGTCACCACATACGGTGGTTGTTGATGAGTTGTTGTTGTCTGACAAAGAAGAAAACGTCGATAATGATGAGCGAGGGATCGTTGAATTTTCTCCTCCGAAGATGCAGGGAGATAATTCAGCAAATATTGAAGGTGATTCTGTGAAAAATGTTGCCCCTGTGAATGATATTAAACAGGTTGAAAATAGGGCACCTGGAAGACCACGACTCCTCCGCGGGCGTAGAGGGCGTCCGCGAAAGTTATTCCAGTCTCGAAATTTAGAAGAAGCCTCACAAGATTCCGATCCTCCAGATGTTCAGGCTGACGAACTTAGTGATGACGTATTTACTGGAATAGCCGAAATTGAAACTCGAAGTGCTTTGAAAGGTCCCGATCGTGATGAATGGAAAGATGCTATTGAGAGTGAAGTTATTAGTATTCTTAAAAATGACACCTTTAAGATCGTGAAGACCGGCGATAACAAAAACATTATTGGCTGTCGATTTGTGCTTACTAACAAGTATGGAAACGAAGGAAAAATTGAGCGGCGCAAAGCACGACTTGTAGCGAAGGGTTATAGTCAAAAATACCGTGTGAATTACAATGAGACGATTGCTCCTGTTGCGAGGTTGAAGACAGTCCGACTGATGTTGGCATTGGCCATTCATTTTAACTTTAAAATTTGGCAATTTGATGTCGTTACAGCTTATCTCAACGGCCCTTTAGATGAAGACGTATTCATGAAGGTTCCAGACATGCTACCTGAGATACTGAAGCGTATTGTGTCAAAACGGAGCGATAATTGTCCTATTAGTATATGTGCTGGAAATATGCTCACAAATTTACATAATGGTGGTAACGCGTGTAAGCTTAGTAAGGCTTTATATGGCCTCAAGCAATCTGGTCGCCAGTGGTATATTAAACTTCGAACAAAGCTATCTGAAATGGGATTGGAGCCATTGAAAAATGAACCCTGTTTGTTTTCTGGTATAATCTGTGATGAGTTTTGCTTGTTATTGGTGTACGTCGACGATTTATTAGTTTCAGCGAAAAGTTTGAAATGCATTGAATACGTAAAGAAGCAGCTCTTGCAAGAATTTGAGATCAAAGATATGGGTCAAGCGAAATATTGTTTGGGACTTGAAATAAGTCAATCTGCAGATTATATCACTTTGCGACAAACAGGTTATGTAATGAATTTGTTGAAGCAATACGGTATGGAAGATTGCAATCCTGTAATGACGCCATCCGAAGTGAATGTTAAGTTTCCAGATTCGAAAAAGCTGTCTGAAGTAAATCATTATAGAGAATTAATTGGAAGCTTGATGTATTTGTCAGTGGCAACGAGACCTGACATAGCTAATACTGTATCGCGTTTAGCACAGTATGTAACTAACCCATCTATGTGCCATTGGTTGGCTGCGAAGAGAGTTCTGAGATATCTTGCTGGCTCGCCACATAGGGGATTAGTGTTTCGTAAGACGAATGACCCACTGATTGGCTACGCGGATGCTGATTGGGGAGGTTGTACCGTAGATCGACGTTCATATACCGGCTACGTATTTTTAATTAGCGGCGCTGCGATTACCTGGAAGTCGCAAAAGCAGCGCACGGTCGCACTATCATCAACGGAAGCGGGGTATATTAGCTTGGCAGAAGCAACGAAAGAAGCAATCTATTTACGAAGTTTGTTAACTGAGCTTGGTCTACGAGAGTTTATCGACATAACAATTTTTGTTGATAATAAAGGAGCTCAATGTTTGGCTGGTGATCCTGTTTTTCATGCTCGCACGAAGCACATCGACATTAAACATCATTTCATTCGTGAAACAGTCGCCGCTGGCCATTTGAAGCTACAACACATATCAACGCAAAATATGGTTGCAGATGTTATGACGAAATCACTCCCAAAAGTCAATCACGAAAGATGTCGTACTGGACTAGGTTTAACTACTTAGTTGATCCGCATATTGAGAGGGCGTGTTCAAGTTATTTCTGGCAACACTATGCGTGTCATCTGTTATTGCTCATCATCTGTTTCTTATTCACCATCAGTTTTCTAATTCTTATTCTTCTGGTTACTGTGACCGCATTAATATCGACTTGTAAATTTCTAAATAAACTTAATCAAATATATCAACTGCAATCTCAATAAAAACGTTTAAATAAAATGAAAGAGAAAAAATACTAAATTGAATAAAAACGAAAAGTAAATAAAAAATATATATAAAATAAAACTAAATAATATAATATTATATATAATTAAAAAAACAAATATTTATAAATGGAATAAAAAATAATATATAAATAAATATAAACCGAAAAAATATTAAATTAAATAAAAACGAAAATAAAATTAAAAAAATATAAAACAAAACGAAACCAAAAATATTATATAAAATTAAAAATGTACTGTACAAAAAACATAAAAACAATAAAGTCGTATAAAATAAAATGAAATAAAATCAAAGAGAAAATACTACAATATATAAAAAACTAAAAAGAAAAAATGTTAAATTAAATAAAAACCAAAATAAAAGTTTCAAAATATATAAAATAAACTAAAATTAAACGAAATAAAAAATATTAAAAACGAGAAAGAGACAGAAAAATAAAAAAAACATTAAATATTGTTCTTAGTATAAGAATAAAATTCATACTAAATAAAACTACAAATAAAAAGGTAAAGGGATTAATAGACAAAAATAACCTAATTAAGTAAATAAAATTCTCCTTCTTCTTCTTAATTGGCGCGATAACCGCTTACGCGATTTTGGCTGAGATTAACAAAGCGCGCCAGTCGTTTCTTTCTCGTGCTAACCGGCGCCAATTGGACACACCAAGGCCTTCCTCTTCCTCTGCTACCACCAGCTGGTACCGCATCGAACACTTTCAAAGCCGGAGCGTTTGTATCCATTCGGACGACATGACCCAGCCAACGAAGCCGCTGGATCTTTATTCGCTGCGCTATGTCTATGTCGTCGTAAAGCTCATACAGCTCATCGTTCCATCGTCTACGATATTCGCCGTTGCCAACGTGCAAAGATCCAAAAATCTTACGCAGAATCTTTCTCTCAAACACTCCAAGCGTCGCTTCATCGGATGTTGTCATCGTCCAAGCTTCTGCGCCATACGTTAGGACGGGCATGATGAGAGTCTTGTAGAGTGTTAGTTTTGTTCGTCGAGAGAGGACTTTACTGCTTAATTGCCTACTTAGTCCAAAGTAGCACTTGTTGGCAAGAGAGATTCTACGTTGGATTTCAAGGCTGACATTGTTATCGGTGTTAATGCTGGTTCCTAAATACACGAAGTCTTTTACAACCTCAAAATTATAACTGTCAACAATGACGTGGGTGCCGATACGCGAGTGCGCCGACTGTTTGTTGGAAGACAGGAGGTACTTCGTTTTGTCCTCGTTCACCACCAAACCCATTCGCTTTGCCTCTTTATCCAGTTTGGAGAAGGCAGAACTAACAGCGCGGTTGTTAAGGCCGATGATGTCAATATCATCGGCATACGCCAGCAATTGTACGCTCTTATAAAAAATTGTGCCTGAGCGATTAAGTTCTGCGGCTCGTACGATGCTCTCCAACATCAGGTTAAAGAAGTCACACGACAGCGATTCACCCTGTCTGAAACCTCGTTTGGTATCAAACGGCTCGGAGAGGTCCTTCCCAATTCTGACGGCGCTGCTGGTGTTGAGCAACGTCATCTTACATAGCCGTATTAGTTTTGCGGGGATACCAAATTCAGACATAGCGGCATACAGGTAACTCCTTTCCGTACTGTCGAATGCAGCTTTGAAGTCGACGAAAGGATGGTGTGTGTCGATTCTCCTTTCATGGGTCTTTTCCAAGATTTGGCGTATTGTGAATATTTGGTCGATGGTAGATTTTCCAGGTCTGAAGCCACACTGATAAGGTCCAATCAGTTGGTTGACGGTGGGCTTCAGCCTTTCACACAATACGCTCGCTAGAACCTTATAGGCGATATTTAGAAGACTAATCCCGCGGTAATTGGCACAAATTGCAGGATCGCCCTTCTTATGGATTGGGCAGAGCACGCTTAAATTCCAATCGGCAGGCATGCTTTCATCCGACCATATTTTGCATAGGAGCTGATGCATGCACCTTACCAGCTCGTCGCCGCCATGTTTGAATAGCTCAGCTGGCAGTCCGTCGGCGCCCGCGGCTTTGTTGTTGTTTAGCCGCGTTGTCGCTATTCTCACCTCGTCATGGTCGGGTAACGGAACGACAATTCCGTCGTCAACGATTGGGGTATCGGGATCTTCACTTTCTCGGTGACATGCGCAGCTGTCACCGTTTAACAGGGTCGGGAAGTGTTCCCTCCATAATTTAAGATTGCTCTGTACGTCGGTCACCAGATCGCCGTCTTTGTTCTTACAGGACAACGCCCCGGTCTTAAAACCTTCTGTAAGCCGCCGAACTTTCTGGTAAAATTGTCGGGCGTTGTTCCTATTGGCCTGCGTCTCAAGCTCCTCGCACTCACGTATTTCGGCCTCTCGTTTCTTCTGTCGGATAATACGTCTCTCTTCCTTTTTCAGCTCTCTGTAGCGATCCCACATGGCTCGCGTTGCGCCCGATCGCAGCGTGGCTCTATAGGCGGCATCCTTTCTTTCTGTGGCAGCATGACATTCCTCGTCGTACCAATTGTTTTTTCGGGCTCGCCGGAATCCGATTTCTTCTTCGGCGGCGGTACGTAGGGAGCGAGAAATGTTGCTCCATTGCTCGCGCATGCCGGTTTGTTGGGCAGTGCTCTCCGAGAGCAGGAGTGAGAGTCGAGTGGCGAATCTTCTGGCTGTCTGTTGTGATTGCAGCTTTTCGATGTCGAACATTCTTTGCGTAGGTAGATGTACGTTTTTTGCTGCACAGAGGCGTGTGCGCAGTTTGGCTGCTACAAGGTAGTGATCCGAGTCGATGTTGGGTCCTCGGATCGTACGTACATCGAATAGACTAGAAGCGTGTCTTCCATCTATCACAACATGATCGATCTGGTTTCGCGTTTTTCGATCAGGAGACAGCCAGGTAGCTTGGTGTATCTTTTTATGCTGGAATCTGATGCTGCAGACTACCATGTTTCGGGCCCCGGCGAAGTCGATCAGCCTCTGTCCGTTACCGGATGTTTCGTTGTGCAGGCTGAATTTTCCGACTGTGGGACCAAAAATTTCCTCCTTGCCCACCCTGGCGTTGAAGTCGCCAAGCACGATTTTTATGTCGTGGCGGGGGCAGCGCTCATAGGAACGTTCCAAACGCTCATAGAAGGAATCTTTGGTCGCATCGTCTTTCTCTTCCGTCGGGGCGTGGGCGCAAATTAGCGAGATGTTAAAAAATCGCGCTTTGATGCGGATTATTGCGAGACGCTCGTCCACCGGAGTGAACGACAGTACTTGGCGACGAAGTCTCTCTCCCACAACAAATCTGACACCGAATTTGCGCTCCTTTACAAGGCAGCTGTAGTAGACGTCGCAAGGTCCTATGGTTTTCTTACCTTGCCCCGTCCATCGCATCTCTTGGATGGCAGTGATGTCAGCCTTTACTCTCACGAGGACATCAACCAGCCGGGCAGAGGCACCTTCCCCATTAAGTGACCGGACATTCCAGGTGCATGCCCTCAAATCATATTCCTTATTTCGTTTGCAGGGGTCGTCATCAGTAAAGGCAGTTCTCATCCGAGGCTTTGCAATTCTTTTCATTGGGGGGGATTTTTAAGTGGCGGGTCCCAAACCCAGCGCACAACCAGCTATCCTGGAATGTTTCGCCTTCTCACTTTAGCTCACTCCCGAACGGGTGTTCGGAAGCTAACCAGAGGATACGTGGGCTAATCCCGGCCGTTGTGAGCTGCTTGAACCATATGTAGAAGAGTCGTCCTGGCCACTCCCAAGTGAATGGCGATCAGTAACTTTCCCCACTTGCGTGGACTTCTACACATGGAACCATCCTCCGAGTAAATAAAATAAAAGTAGAAAATTGATATGGATTAAAAATTTAATAAATTTATTTATAATCTGTTGAAATACTAAAAAATAAAAAGAAATAAATAAACTGTATATTATATTTTTATTTTATTTAAGTCCAAAAACAAATAAAAAGTAAAAATAAATATATAAAAAATTAAATGAATCCAAGTAAAGTAAATAAATGAAGTAATACAAAAAATTTAAAAAAGTTTGAAAATATGTAACATAAAGTAATATTAAACAAAATAATAAAATATTAGAAATAAATAATAAAAAAAATAAAATACATTTAAAAACGTTTTAAAAGTTTCTTATAATTATTATTAGAATTAAATTGATTGAATAAAACTAAAAAAATTAAAAGGTATGAAAATAACCTAGTTAAGTAAAATAAAGGTAAAGAATACATATGTATATAGTGAATTAATTAAAAAGCAAAAAAAAAATATAAAAATTTTAAATATGATAAAATACTATAAAATAAAATGGGTTAATATAAATATTAACACTAATATTATAAATATAATATAAATAACATATTTTAAAATAAGAGAAAATAAATATATATAAAATGTGAAAAAACATAAAAGATAAAAAAATTTAATAAAATATTAATAGATAAAATGAAGTAAATTAAAAAATAAATCCAGGCTGAACTATGTCGGTAAAATAATAGCCTGATGCTAACTTAGGTCCCGGGACACGTGGGTATCGCGGGTAATGAGATCTCTGACTCTTTAGCCAGTATGGGCTCTGAGGCCAACTTTCTTAGGCCACAGTTAACCACAAGCTAACCCACAAGTGAGAAGATTTAAAGAGAATTAAAAAGGGAACCCGAGAGCAGTACAATAGGCTTAATGTTGTTCCAGTGCTGTACTTGCTAGTTGTTCCCACAAAAAAGTGTTAAAAAAATAACAAATAAATAAAACATTATAAAATAAAATAAGTCAACTAAATTCATTAAAAATGATAAATACAAATACAAAAAATGTTTTATAAAATAAATTAAAAATAAGAAAATAATAAAGGAAACTAAAATAGAACGGAATTCAATGAAATGAAAAAAATAAAACAAAATACAAAAGTTAATTAAATATTATAAAACAAAAGTAAAAATATAATTATAATATTATGAAATAAAATAAAATAAAAAGTATATGCAAAAAGAAAAGTTAAATGAAATGTTAAATGATATGCTATAAAACAAAAAGGAATAAAGTAAATTAAATATAATAAAATAAAACAGAATATTTAAAATTAATAAAATATTTTAAAATAAAAATACAAACAAAAAATACTTAGTAAAATAACATAAAATGTAATTGAAAAAAACATCAATTAAAATAAAATAAAACTAAATTAAACGAATTAAACTAAATAGGAGGGCGAATGTGCGTTGAACCCCTTATTTGAAAACCATTGCCTCTGAAAAATTATAATATTTCTTGATTATGACTCTGATCCTATAGGTCCCCATAGCTGGAAGTTTGGGAGCTTTTGGCTTAGCATCTGATGCCATCTATCAAAACATCAACTTGTTGTGTAGGGCAAGACTACTATTGTGCCTTGTACCGTTTCCCGTCACACTCATGACCAGTAGCGCTGATATGCGATCAGAAAGGGAGTCCCATTCCTGACGTTTCCTACAACACAATACCAAGCAAGTAGAGATAAAACGGACAATGCTAATGCGCGCCGCTTCGGAGAACAATTTGATCAATGAAAAAAGAGTTCTGCCCAGCCACTACATCAACATTTTGTTGCTCAATTTAAAAAAAAAAAGTTTGCCAACAAAGCAATTTTTATTTATATGCATAGAAAATGCAGACTATCAGATCACTGTCTGCTGCACGGAGAGACTTAATTGGAAGAACTATCAGTTTAAATTGATGTTCTCCTGGTCGATATACTCGCTGCGAATCGCTCAAGGGATCGAATTGCAGGCCATGTTTTCTGTGCTGAAAAATTGATGTCGCAATCGAAAGTTGATATTTCATTCTTACAATTGCTCGTCTCGAGCAAAATTGCTACTCATGACGGAGTACCACTAATGAGATTTATTGCAAAGACGCAGGTGACTAATCGCAATGGTAAACTAAGTAAAGTAACGTTATTATACAAGTATGTATATTGAGTAGTAAGACAGGCATAGCTTTTCGAAAGAATAATATGATCTGTGCGAAGAGCTGTGAATGTTGCGAGAAGCTTGGTACTAGAAAGTGTAACTCGTAAAGTAATGCTTGGAAGAGCACGACCGATTAACTTGAACGTCGAATGAAAAATAAATTTGAATTTATTTAACCTGAACGCACAAACTTAGCTGAGAGAATGAAGAGCAGAGCCTATCACTGTCGAGATTGATGAAGCCGGTAGATTACATGATCGAGGTAGAGAAAACTATAAAATCAACTCTTTCAGATTTGAGAAGATGTTTCACGCAACTTACGAGCCATGATCACGTAAGATTTCAATTTACTTAAAGTAGTCAAACAGGTACTAAATTAACCTCTCAACGAATACTTTTTCCCAAGATTTGACATGAGCTAACCTATACAGCCCAGAACCACGTATGAGCCAAAAATCTTGTCGAGGCCCTATTGTCCTGAGCTGAGCGAACAGGGATATAAAAAAATACAAAAAAAAATAGGTTAGATAAACTAGTATGTAGAAGTCCAGGCGGCCGCCGTAGCCGAATGGGTTGGTGCGTGATTACCATTCGGAATTCACAGAGAGGTCGTTGGTTCGAATCTCGGTGAAAACACCAAATTAAGAAAAACATTTTTCTAATAGCGGTCGCCCCTCGGCAGGCAATGGCAAACCTCCGAGTGTATTCCTGCCATGAAAAAGCTCCTCATAAAAATATCTGCCGTTTGGAGTTGGCTTGAAACTGTAGGTCCCTCCATTTGTGGAACAACATCAAGACGCACACCACAAATAGGAGGAGGCGCTCGGCCAAACACCTAACAGAAGTGTACGCGCCAATTATTATTATTTTTTTTTTAGAGGTCCAGTTGGGAGAGTCTAGAAAATTTTTCGCTGATATACGTCTCCACATACCAATAAATGATAACCTATTTTTGGA
Source organism: Anastrepha ludens (assembly GCF_028408465.1). NCBI lineage: Eukaryota > Metazoa > Arthropoda > Insecta > Diptera > Tephritidae > Anastrepha > Anastrepha ludens. The sequence continues at coordinate 104,545,942 of NC_071500.1, read as the reverse complement.
TCTTTTCAATTTAATCAGCTCTTCTAACAAGAGAACTATACAAGTTCCTGAAGTAGTATTTCCTCAGAAATCTGAAGCGCATTTTTGGAAATTCTGACACCACTGTTTCGTGAACTCTGCAGCTACCACAGAAATCATTATGTGGGATTTCGAATTTATAGTAATAGTATAGGTCGACCTTAGTATTCCTGCGCAAAGCCTTATATTGGTTTGTGAGATTCTCTATAAGCACCATGTCATCCACTCAACGATTATTGCCCATTTGTATATGTCTGCAGATTAGTCTGTCTACTTTGGTAGCTGTTCTAGCTCTCCTCTAACTCTCCTCAATCTTTCACTGTCATATAACGCACTTTTCCAAATATTTACCACTGAATTAAAATATAATTTCTTAAGGTTTAAAGCTTTAACTGCTATTTACAAACTTTTACTTTAGTGCTTACATGCGTACATACATACATACATATGTGTGTACTTTAATTCATAAGTAAATTTACTTGACTTGCATGCTTAAGCAATTGCGAGTGTGTTGTGTATGCACAAATATTTACATTCACAGTCGGCACTTTCTTCTCTTATCCAGCCAGTCCGTTTTCCATCTGCAACTGAAGCCCCCTAAATTGTGGAAGTTTCTTTCTTCTTTCTCGTTGATTTTTCATTTGTTTTATGAGGTGAAAGAAAAACACTCAAAACATGTTTTATTGCCACACTAAAGTGCAAACTGACAGGGTAAATACACATAAGCATAAAGGTGTGCATACAAACATACATACGTACGTACGTATGTGCAGGGCATACAAATTGGTGTTGTTGTTGTTGAGGGTGTTATGTGTTGTAGGTGTTGTTAAGGGTGGTGGAAACTAACAACTGCCATAAATGACGCTTCTACATAGCTTAGAGCCTGGCGGAAAGGAATAAACTCGGATGTGCATAAGTATTTGCTGTGCTTTAGTAGGTCTACGAGCACGCGAAGCTGTCGTGAGGATTCTACTTTTATTTCTGGTATATAAATAGTTTACATTCGCGCCGTTATACGAGCATTTTTTGCATACGTATATTTTCGAATAAGCGATTACAGTATTCGACTAGCGAATTATGAACGATTAGAAAATATGGTGTTAGTAAGCTGCTATTAATGAAAAAATAAGGAAAAAGTCTGATTTCAAAATATTACAAAAAAAAAACGAAAAAAATTTCCAAAAAAATTTGAACTACAAACATTTTTTTTCTTTAATTTTTTTTATAAAAAAATTTTTTCAAGCATATTTTATTCTAAATAATATGAAAGAAATTTATAAAACTGTTAAAAAGAGCCAAAAACACTTAACTTGAAAATTTTTACGCCAAAATCTCAATAACTAAATTTTAAAAAGAATTTCTCAGTTAAATATTCTTTTAACCAAAATTAGTAAAACGAATTTTACTCAGATATTAATGAAAAAAAAAACCATGATTTTCCAAGAAACGTATTATAGAAACATATTTTATAGTATTCTGAAAAAAATTAAAGAAATTTATAAAAATGTTAAAAAGAGCCAAAAATATTTAACTCTAAAATTTGTACACCAAAATCTCAAAATAACTAAATTTTAAAAAGAATTTCTCAGTTAAATATTCTTTTAACCAAAATTAGTAAAACAAATTTTACTCAGATATTAATGAAAACAAAAAATTCTGAAAAAGTTGAGTTGGTGTGGTTCTCAAATATTACAAAAAAACGAAAAAAAATGTCCAAAAAAATTTCAACAACAAACATTTTTTTTCTTTAATTTTTTTACAACAAAAAATCTTCCAAGCATATTTTGAATATGAAAAAAATTTATAAAAATGTTAAAAAGGGTCGGAAAGATTTCACTTTAAAATTTTTATATCAAAATCTCAAAATAACTAAATTTAAAAAAAATATCTCTGAAAAATAACAAAAAATTTGAGTTGGTGTGGGTTTCAAAAATTACAAAAATACGAAAAAAATGTCAAAAAAAATTTCAACAAGAAAAAGCATATTTTATTCTAAATAATGTAAAAAAAAATTATAAAAATGTTAAAACTTTTAAATTTAAAATTTAAAATTTGTATACCAAAATATCAAAATATCGGTCAGTCCATAAGTTCGTGCGTTTTTTAAAGGTAGTCTTAAAATTAATAAAAAAGATGGTTAAAGTATTTATTAATCAATAATATATTTTCCTTCATTATTTACAATGTCTCCCCAACGTTAATGCAAATTTTTAATTCCCTGCTCAAAAAATTGTTTGTCCTTGGAGCCAAAATACGCTTCGATATCCCTTTTTATAGCTTCTTTTGAGGAGTAGTTTTTGTTACTCATATGGGATTGAAGTCTACGGAAAAGGTGATAATCACAAGGTGCAATATCCGAAGAGTATAGTGGATGCGGCATTAGGTCCCATCCGAACTCGTTCAGCTTGCCTAATGCTTGCCTTGTGGTATGAGGTCTTGCATTGTCGTGGGGAAACAAAACTTTGCGTCTATTCACTAAAGACGGTCGATTTTTTTTAAGTGCCTCATTCAGGTTTGATAGCTGATGGGAATAATAATCAGCAGTTATCGTCTGGTTTGGTTCCAGAAGTTCATAATAAACAATACCGGCCATAGACAGGCCACCAAATAGACAGAAGAATCTTCTTGTGGTGAAGGCCATCTCTAGGGGTTGGTTCTGGTGTTTCATCTTTATCTAACCATTGGCGTTTGCGATTATTGTAAAGGATCCATTTTTCATCACCAGTAACGATACGGTTCAAAAAACTTTCATTTTCAAGCCGTTGCAGCAGCTGAGAACACACATTCACTCTCTGCTGAAGGATGGCGACGGAAGTCTATGCGGAAGCCATTTTCCCAGCTTTGAAACCTTTCCCAACTGAACCTGGTGCCTATGAACTGTTCCATGCGATGAATTTAATCTCTGCGCTATCATATTGACTGTCAAATTTGGCTCAGCTTCCACGAGTTCGAGCAAGGCGACGGAGTTAAAGATTTCAGGACGACCAGCGCGCGGGGCATCCTTCACGTCGCAGTTACCACTTCTGAATTTTGAAAACCACTTTTGCGCAGTCCTTACACTCACGGTATCCTCTCCGTGAAGTTTTCCAAAACTGAATAAATATCAAAATAACTAAATTTTAAAAAGAGTTTCCAAGTTAAATCTTCTCAAAATTATTCAAATCTGTTTTACTCAGCTATTAATGAACAAAATGAGAAAAAACTGAGTTGATGCAGTTTTCAAAACATACAACATAAAGAAAAAAAAAATCCAAAAAAAGTTTGCAAAAAAAAAAGAAAATACTTTTTTTTTTTAAAACGTATTTTACAAGCATATTTTATTCTAAAAAGTATGCAAGAATTTTATAAAAATGTTAAAAAGAACCGAAAATATTTCACTTTAAAAAATTCTGTACCAAAATTCTCAGCACTGAATAAATATCAAAATAGCTAAATTTGAAAAGAAACGTTTCACTCAAAATTCTTATATTTTTGTTTAAGTGTTTTTTAGTTTACTTCTTAATATACTCAAGCCTACAAATACAAGAATTTTTGGAATACTTGACGCCCCAATCCCAGGTACTTGGAAGACTTGACATGTAGTCACTGAAATGACAAATTAGTTCTTTGACTTTTACTTAAATATGACAGCTTCGAAATGTACAGGGTGGTCCATATATAGGCTTCTTCTTGAAACTTCAGAAAAATAATATATTAAATAAAATAATTTTAAATTAAAAAAAAAAATTTATTTTAAAATTTTATTATTATTATTATTTTTAATTGTAAAATTTTTTTGTTCAGTATATTATTAGTTTATTCGAAAAATCAAATATTTCTATTATTTATGAAACATGATTTCATTCATGTGGCTATTTCACAGTAGTGCATAATGCTAATTCACTTTTCAAAGGTCTTGGAGAAACTTGACTAAATGAAATTGGAAATGAACTGTCGCTAAGGGTTAAGTTATTCAAAAACAAAAGTGGATGATTAATTTTGCGCCACCTTGTAATATAAAATATGTTTTAAAGGACTTTAAAGCACCTTTTTTTGTTAAAAATATTTTTTTTTTGCTTTGAAAATTTATTTCTTTGAAACTTTAAGGTCCTTTAAAAACTATTTTATATAACAAGGTGGCACAAAATTAATCATCCAACTTTGTTTTTGATTTAAACAAACATTTTTTTTTTTTTGCTTTGAAAACTTATTTCTTTGAAACTGTAAGGTCCTTTGAAAAATATTTTATATTACAAGGTGGCACAAAATTAATCATCCAATTTTGTAATATATTAAATAAATTTTTTTTTTGCTTTGAAAATTTATTTCTTTGAAACTTCAAAGTCCTTTAAAAAATATTTTATATCACAAGGTGGCGCAAAATTAATTATCCAATTTTGTTTTTGAATAACTTTTTTACTAAATAAAAAAATATTAAATGTCACTCAGTGCTTAGTGCAAACAAAAAAGGTTTGCAATTTTTTTCAAATTTTAAATATATTTGTTTTGACATAATCAAAACAAAACAAAAAATTTTAAATATATTTTTTAAAAGAACTTTCAAAAATTGGTGAGAAAATGAAAAACTGAGTACGTATATTAGCATTATTAGAAGGTGGCGCAAAGTTGATCATTCAATTTTGTTTTTGAATAACTTTTTTACTTATTCAAAGAAAAAAAAGATCTTGAGTGATGAAGGACTTTATTTTGACCTTTACGCGCTCTGTTTGTGTACTCCGTCTGTCTGGCTCACAAGTGTCAAACATGATTGAGGTACGACACTATTTCTAAAAATTATAAATCTTCCGATGCCTAATTTTGCGCCACCTTGTAGGTATATGTATTAAGTCTATAATTTCTCGTACATATTAACCAGTTAACTCTGGCGCTCCCATTTAAAAGTGCGCACAGTTTTGTGTCGCCAGAATTGAGCTATGACGAGTATAGTCGTCAATCACAGAGTAAGTTGCGCTGGTAAGATATTGGATGAAAAAGATGGGTTAATTTTATAAAATTGGGGACAAATGAACTAAAAATAAAAAAATAGTAATTTACAGAACTTCTGGACAACTTTATAATATTTACGCACTTGAAATTCTTACGTTGCACTGTACTTATTTGATAGGAACCGCCGACACTTGGTAAGATATGCACTGACACACACGAGTTAGCTTTCTAGTTTATAAATCCACTTTTTGACTTTTGCCTTTGCCCCTTTTAGGTTAACATCTAAAAAACGTTATCATCGCACATAAATAAATTCATTATGCGAACTGGTGAACTTTTTCAACCAGTGCATACGGGGAAGCATGACATCATCTCAAATTGTTTATATTTTTTATTTGTTTGTTTTATTCCGGCATAGCCTCAAAATATTCTAAACATCATGAAAATTGAGAATATGTGTAGTTTTTCTCAAAAATTGTAATTTAAATAGCCAATGGACACTAATTTACACGCATGACGAGTATACTCGTCAATACACACAATTTTGCCACTTATCCATGACGAGTATACTCGTCAATCACAGTTAACTGGTTAAATTTTGTCGGGATATCAAAAAAGTTGATTTTTTCGCAAGGTGTATTTAATTATATTTGACAAATATTGTATACGCGTTTTGTTTATTGATTAATAAATTAAATTAAATAAAAAATTGAATGAAAAACTCCAACTGTTCTTAATTCGTCGAACGTGGACTGTATATGTTTACCCATGTAAAACTTTGAATACCGAAACTAATTACTCTATGCTTCTCTATGCCAACTTTTGCCCTCATATGCGCCTCGTACATCTGTACAGTGCCATACCTGTACATACATACATACACATATTTATTAATATAGTAATTCCACTTGGCCTTTGCCACTTACGCAAAACAATTAGCAAGTAAACGACGCGTCACCGCCCTCTCTGCCACTTGGCGCACAATCACCTGGCTGCGCCAAAGTTTTCTTTTCACACTTCCACGCCTTGCCACATAACCTCTACTTTACGCTTCCTTCCTCTTCACTTCACAAAATTGTAGACAAATGTTTGCTAAATCACAGCGCGAGGTGCTTCAACTCGAACTCAAGCGCTAATGCTCTCTCACACACAATTCCATACTTTTTCTTTTCATACGCAGTTTTCGCTGCGCCATTCATTACTGCTGTTGTTGTTGTTGCTGCCAGCAGCTTACTCATAATCCCCCACAAAAACCGCCTCATTCATAGCTAAGCTTAGCGCATTGAGGCCTTAACAGCAACATGATTTCGGTCATTTTTTCACACATAGCGCCTCTTTTGCGCTCTATTAGCGAATGTATGTAAGTGTGTGTATACATATGTGTATGTAAATATTTGTTTGAGTGTGCGTGTCTGTGTCAGACGTGCAAGCAATTATCGTTGTAGCGTTAATTAATGCTGCCAGTTTATGTGGCCAAATTAATTTCTCGCGCTCAAAGCTCCGCGCTTATTTGCTAAGCTTCGCTCACGCATTTCGCTAAAAGTATGCGTATTAGTGTATTTTTATGCCTGTGTGTATACAAGTAATTTTACTATATGTGCATACAAATGTGTGTGTAATTTAAAATTTTTCAGACTTTGGCCGAACTGTTATTAGGTGACTTTAGTAATGAGCTGTAAACCGTTTAACCTGCTTATTAACTTAATTGAGTTTCAGGCAAACATATCCATGTAATAGAGGTCTCAAATCATTTAGCAGCGAAAGAGTAGTGATTTATTGCAGTGATCGTGTGTGGGGTCAATATTTTCATTAAACGGACATTGGTAAAAAGTATTAAAGAGGCAAGCGACTAATAGCCGCTATAAGAGACACATATAGGGATTTCCAAGATAGGCGTCTGAACTTGTAGGTATATATCTTTGCTGCTGTAACACCAGCTGACAAATTTGAAACGTCTAATTATTCGCTCCTATTGGGCAAGTCATTATGGAAAGTTACTTACAATAAATTCGGCTAAAACTTAAATACTTAGTTCAAGCAGCTTCGAAGAAATGTTGTGTGAACAACTGAGTTCCATCAGTTTCTGCTTTAACTTGCCAACTGATGATCATCAAAGCATTCAAGCAAAATTATTCCACAGTTCGGTGTCAATCTGCACTGGGCTCCGGGACATAGCGGGGTTTCGAGAAATGCAAAAATTATGATCCGCTGGTCTTGACGACAATAAAAACAAGTACTTGTGCTAAAAAAAAATATTCTATCAATAATCCAGACAAGAGCATCTTCTCCCACTACCGGGAACTAATATAAAAGGAAATCCCACCCTCGATTCCAGTTTCGTCCTGAAGTCACCGGTGCATACATAAGTTCCAGCCGACATGTCAAATGCGCTATCGTTATTAACTCTCGACGGAAGAAGAACCCCAAGGGTATTTGAAATTTTGCTACAGGCCATGTATACTCGTATTTAGTGCCCTGCATGACATACATACAGACACACACAAATACATAACAAAGAACTTTTGCTGGCGGCACTAATACTCAGATAAAAGCGCATTGAGTTCTGAACTATTTGAGCCTTGCACCAAAAGCCGCTTTTGCACCAAAAATACAAACAAAAAATACCAATAAACAGCAGTGTGTTGTATGGTAGAGGGGGAGTCAGGTCGGAATCAGTTACATGATGCGGGGGAATGGACTGTGTTTGCATTGATTAAATATAAAGTACTGCTCGGGCATAAGTATGTATGTGCAGCCCTGTATGTTTGTTTGTATGTATGATAGGTTTCTGTGTACATTGAGTGTTGTTGATTTAACCCAAATAATTTTTCAGTCAGCCAAACATTAAATAAACAAACTGGCAAACAAATCAACTCGACAGAAAATCAATATTCACAGAGAAACACGGACATGCACATACATAACCATGTATGTATGTACACCGGGACCATAAAGAGATGGTATGCAGAACTGTTGCAAGGTAAAGAGTTGCGGTACTGGGTTACTGGAAGACGATCATCGAATGTTTGGAGTGCATTTAAGAGTGCAGTAGTATAGTAAATCTCGGTATGTGATTTTGCCTAGATATGCATGGATATGCGCTAACCGATTTTCTAGCCGAGGCTTTCATGAACCAAATAAATTTGGACCAAACCCGTCGTAGTCGATGGGTTTGTGCGTGACTAACACCGGGTTCGAAACTTATAGTGGGCTTGAGACACCAATTGATAGAAAGGTTTTTTTTTAATAGCCGTTGTTCCTCGCCAGTTAATGACAAACTCCAAAGTGTATTACTGCCAGGAGTGCTTCTTACCAATGTTCTCATAAAGTATGCAATCAAAGACTGGGAAGACAAGGAATTCATACGGCACTGGAGCGGAAATGCAGAACAGAGGCAAGCAAAACGGTTTGACCATCATTCTAGAATAGCGTAAAGTCGTCTCCTAATCCTACATAGAGAGTATTGTACACCACGAATTTTTCCCAGTAGATCAGACAGTTAATAAAAACTATTATTTAGGAAAGGAAAGTTGTGGTGAGGTTAGGGGGGAGTTGCACAGTTCCGTTATTATCCGTGAATTTTTGACCAAGAACGAAACAAATGCTATCCAAATGCCAACAGCCGTCGAATACAACTGTTAAGGCTCCCTGTGGAGAACACCACTTGGGGGAATATGTTTTAAAGCCGAAAAATTGCAATGGTAAAGTCGAAGATGGCTTTAATGACTATACCGTTTCGAACGTTGAATCAAACGCTAGCGTAAGTGCGTTGCATTTGATGGAGAGTACTTTGAAGGCGCCAATATCACTTTTGAGGAATAAATTTGTATGCCGGTGGCATAGCGACTAAGCTGAACTTTGAGTCATCGGCGCATTAACTGATGAGTCGGGGGAAAAAATGTTATCAAAAATTTCTAAATAAACAAAATCAAGCAACAACTACGCCCAGAAGTCTTTTCAACAATAGCGTAGATATACACAGCGCTTATCAGACCAATCATCTCTTACGCCTCTGTGGTTTGGTGGCAACGGACCATGGCTAAGTCCACACGTCAGAAACTACACAAACCGCAAAGAAGTGTATGTTTACGCATTAGGGGTGCCATGAGTATAACCTCCGGCGATGCCCTAAATTCTATACTTTGGATCTTAACATTCGGCAAGAAACAATAAAGCCAATGTGTAGGCTACATAAATGTGGTTTCTGGCTCGAAGACGGAACTGCGGGACACAGAGAAATCTTTAAGATGCTATCTGAGCAGCATCCACTGTTTTTGTCATTAAAGGGCTATCTTATACCCATAGTCTCATTTGGAAAAAAATTTGAAGTCATTGAGGTGGCGTGAGCAATGGAGTAATCCAATGTGCATTCAAAGAAATTGTACGGCTATATTCTTTACTGATGTGCCCAAGAATGAAACCAGTGCTGGAGTTCCGGCTGCTTCTTAAACGAGAGTAACAAGGATCAGGTGAGGAATGGCAATTGAAATTTTTGTCATTCTGAAAGTAGTAGAATGGATATTTGGATAATGAAAATGAAGCGGGAAACAGATTGGAGACTTTGGTAAGAGTCAGGCTATACTGAAGGGCCTGGAGAACGCGAAGTAAACCTAAAAGATTGTTCAAGAATGTAAAAAGAAACCTAATTTTGTTACAAGGCGGAATAAGCTTGTGCTAATATGAGTGTACCGCGTGTTCGAGGAAATGAAATTTCCGATGAATTGGCCATTAATCGTAATAAGTTCTGTAGAAATCATGAATTGAATCAACGATTATGTATGCCATTTACATAAAGGAAGATAATCTAGTCCAAAACGCTGCAGAACTACAAAGTGTTTTGTGACCAGTCTAAACAGAAAACCGTCAAACTGCCTACTAAAACTTGGAAGAAGCACCGTTCGGTTAATGGTCGGTATTATTGCCCGGCACAACCCATGGGGACTCAATTGTTCTGTTTTGCTTAAAGGAGGTGGATGGCACTGAGCATTTTCCCTGTGAATGTGCTGGTTTTGCTAGAGCAAGATTACGAATTTTGGGTTCCGTCATGTCATGAGAATCACATTCGTCCTCTGTAACTGGAGATATTTTCAGATTTGCCAAAGAATCTGGAAAACCCTCACACGACTAGCTATCTTAGTCTCTGTCTCTATTGCATCCTATCTCTTTCTCTCTGCCATTTCTCTCCTTCCCTCATTGACTATCTACCCTTTCACTTTCCCGATATTTGAATACAATGGACGTTTTAGCCTAAGTATTTTTGAGGAGTAACCAATAGCTCGGTGCTTCTTGGCTCGCTTTTTGAATTGAAAAGTAATAATAATAAGTTACGCCTAGCGCCCATACCGCAGAAAATTTAACTTTCAACCGCCCGTCCGCCATATATGTACATACACACATTTATATGTATGTGTGTATGATGTACCGCTAACTCCGACATAATTAGGATCTCTTAAAGAAACTTGTTAAAAATGTTAGACTGGGTAAGAAGTTCCCATGTGACCGCCATTTTTTAAATGAAATATAGTCGTATGTATGCAAAGTTTGCTGTAAATTATGTCTGCATTGCACTAAGCACTAAGTTATGTGCACATATGCGCATACCATAAGTTTCCAATATCTGTATGCCTTTAAAAGTTCGCCGACACTCTCGCATTCAAACAAAGTAATAAACATTTCGCTAGTACATCTGTCTGAGCATATCAGGCATTAGCGTATTTATTAGCTATCACTCTTTACACCACCCAATAGCAACAACCACAAGCGATGCATGTCAATATGCATACGCAATACTCGGCCGATGATTAGACCCAAAAAGTGGGTTGAGCAAATATTCCCTTTGCTGTCTGCCCGTCTACTCTGACTGTAAAATGCTGCTCGGCTGTCTAAACACCAGCCAAACTGTAGATATGTACGCATGTACATAGACCTATCAGCACCAACTGACGGCTATCTCGCCGAAAATTGCAGCTCAAACCAGTCGCCCGCGCGGCTGTCTATCACTCAGCTCGTTGCTGATTTATTAGCACCCTCCTCGCCCTTCTACTTGACCATCCTTATTTTCCCAGTTTTTGATACACTTTCGCGGTCGTTCGTCATGTGTGCATGGCATTGTTGTTGTTGCCTGCATTTTTGTTGTTTTTTGATTTATTTCCACAGCATTTATCTAATGTGTACTTAACAGGCAACTAATTATCCAACAACAATAATTACTTGTACATTTTTGGGTCTTGTTAGCATAGCCGGATTCGATGTCAATCGTTTCGGCAAATATTCGTTTGCTTCCTCACCATCTCTTTGCTTTCTACTCCATAAATATTTGAGCAGACCCTTTTAATGTTCGCGCATTCCTCACTAGTGACCGACGCGAACGCTCGCTAGCTCTCTTCACCACAGCTGCCTTTGTTCATTGCCTTTTTGTTGCTCTAAGCGTCCAATCACCATCCAACCCAGACTTATTGGCATTTTCGTGGTATTTGGAGTTATTGTTGTTTTTTGCAGGGATTTTTCGATGTGATTTTCGTGCATTACTGATGAGCCAATTTCATTTCATACTTATCTAAATAATTAACTAATGTTAATGCACAAATGTTACGAGCACCTCCCAACCCAAACAAGCATCCCTTCAGCGTGCATAACCTCAATTTAAATAAAAGTGGATTATTTCGTGGGAGTATTTACAATTAAATGCCGTTTATAGACGTCGCGGAAAACAAATTGTAGGTGGAAAATAGGGCGCAGAAAGTAGTGCAGTTGTGGGATGGCGATGGCTGCTGGCGATATGGGAAGTGCGAGTCTGGAAGAGAGGTGGGGAGTATGGGGAAATTTGTTTTTATTTGTTAAGTAAATATTTGCTATATTGAGCGAAAGCAATATTGAGAATAAGCATTAATTAGTATGGGATTAAAATTTTGATTACGCTGAGTCCAACTGTATATAGGGGAGAGCGACAAATAAGCGCGGAAAAGGTGGAGTTGATGGGAGTAAAGGGTGCCTACTATGACGAAACTAAGTCCACTCAGAAGCTCAATATATACAATTATTAAGTTTCGGTAAAATGATAAACTCAATCCCAGTCAATCGGGAAGAAAACGTCAAATATGGAGAGAATTGTTTTTCGTCTCGTGAAAGTATGTAAAGTATTCAGTGAGACTATTGCCTAACAAAATAATAATTGATAAGTGGCATAATCTTCTGCATGGTCGGGGGTTACCTGAAGACAATCAGCACTCAAGCGGAAGATTGTGACATCACGCTCAGATAGGTGTCTGACAGAGCTCCTCCTCCTATTTGTGGCGTGCGTCTTGATGTTGATCCACAAATAGAGGCACCTACAATTACAAGCCGAATAGGAATGGCAAATAATTTTTATGAGGATCTTCACCATAGGAAAAATGTACTCTGAGGTTTCTCATTGCCTGCTGAGAAGCGACCGCTATCAGAAAGCAACTTTTTCATGCATGTTTTACGCTCTCCCAAATGCTAGTCGCGGACCAACCCTTTCGGCTACGGTGGCCGGTCAACAAAAAGTCGTAAACATGTTTTTAGTCTCATCTGAGATCATTTTAAATGTCCCTAATGATCGCCTTTCTACACGAGTATCTAATTAAGATCAGCGCAAGATCGGTGCCAGAATACTCACACTAACAGAGGCTCACTTCGCTAGAGGGCTTGTATTCATGCGAAGTTCAGAATCTTTAAAGCGAGCACATTTTTGAATTAACAATCAGATTGTTACCGAAGATGAAAACTGGGTTCATCACTAGGAAACTGAGGCAAAGCAGAGGTATTCTAGAATAATTTGGATCACTGTCCAAGAACTCGGGGCATTTCTATCGCCTGGAAAGCTGAAATTCACTGCTTTTTCTTTGTCGATTATACAGACGAAAGCATAAATATGGCTACTGAGTACTGCTCTACATATCCACAAGGACTAAAGAATTCGTAGGGAAAATAATGAGAGAAAAATGGGCTCGAGATTACTTTCACGCTTCGCTACGGCTCATGCCCTGCCTTATCTCTAAAATACGCTCTAATACCTCAGACGGGTAATCCCAAATATTTAGGTAATCTGCCAGACAGGCGTCTCACGTGGTGATCGCAAACCTATATTTTTTAAGCAAAAGCCACTTGTGCTGAAACTCTGTTCATTTTACTGTTACTTGGACCCAAATCAGCATTGTCACTAGACAACAAAGTCCCCATACATGCAAAACAATTATTAAGCCAAAATGGACATTCGTAGTCGAAATATGGGATTCGGCCCCAAAATCTAACCTGGAAATGCAGCACAGATTCCAGTCAAAGGTGCCACGCAAGTGTGGCAATGCGCCATGGTTTGTATGGAACGAAACATTGAACCGAGATCGAAATGTTGCGGCAATATAAGGAGAAACCAGCAGAATCAGGCAGCGATGCAGCAGCCGACTTGCACTCATTCAAATCCTCAAGTAGTGAACCCTTCACATCACTAAGATTAATGATGCCTAATGAATTAATGAAAAGATTTAAAATATAAAATGTAAAAACGCATAACACATGCGTTGAAAAGTCCCTGACCCACCATATAGATGGTACTAGTTTTATTTCATTCAACTATTTTTCAGTTAGTACTAACTTTAAAACGCAAGCTTTTAAAATTTTATGATATTCTATTTATTAGTTTGTGAGTTGTTGTGCTAAGGGTGACTCTACTTTTGTTATTTTTAAAAAAATTAACCAAAAAGAATTTTGTGTTTTAATTTTACACCTGTTCTTGATGGGAAGATTATGGCCTCGGTATTTTGGGATGTGCGTGGTGTAATATTCATGAACTATTTTTAGAAGGAAAATACCAACACCAGTGGGTATTATTTAGCGCTATTGGAGCGTTTAAAGGGCGAAATTGCAAAGAAACGTTGGCATATGGCAAAGACAAAAATGCAGTTTCACCAAGGCAACGCACCGTGTCACAAGTACATGAAAACAATGGAAAAATTACACGAATTGAACCTCGAATTGGTGCCACATTCACCCCCATCCATTTGCCAGATTTGGCTCCCAGCAACTACTGGCTGTTCACAGAACCAAAAAAATGCTCGCCGGCAATAAATTTCGCTCGAATGAAAAGTTTTTCGCTGAAACGGAGACCTATTTTGAGGCAAAAGATTAATCGTTTTAAAAAAGTGGTATTGAAATGTTAGAGCGGCGCAGGAATGTTTGCGTTTTTCGTGATGGAAATTACGTTGATGAATAAAAGACAATTTTGAACAAAACAAAACTTGTTTGCTTTGTTAGTCCCAGGACTTTTCAGCACATGTGTGCAGAATTATGTAATGGACTCCGCTCGGTGTTCTTATGCAAAATTAAACTTCTTTCAATTGCAACTATAAATTCAGTTGATATATTAGATTCACATGACAGATGGTATGTAATAAATGGAGTTAAAAAGAAAGGTATAAAAATGCATGCAAAATTTGCCCACTTTCGATGACCTTCTTTGGTGCCTGGTTTTCTTTTTGTTTTTGTTGCTCATTTGCTTTTCACTGACATTATTTATATTTGGAATATTCTATTCGCTTACAACTTTGTCAAGGCATTAACGCTTGACAGCTAATTTAAATTGTAATTCGTGGCGCATTTGTTGTTTACCAAAGCAGCACAACTGCAAGGACACTCACCAACACACACACGGGCTTATGAAAGCTTACTAACACAACAAGTACAGTCAGTTGCATTGTTTACATACGCAAATGGACAAATAGGCAAACAAACAAAGAGCAACAGCAACAACATAAACATTTAAAAGCAGGTGAAAATGCATTTCATTTCAAAAGTTTCAAAGGCTTGCTAATGAAAACACCTCCACTGCATACACACAGCTGTGTGAGTGCGGCGTGTGTGTGTGTGTTTAGTTGCGTTCAAAAGCATTGCCAAACGCTGCTGCTGCCGCTTGCTTACTCACATTTTGTTGATATTTGCCTAATTGAAACGCCTTTGAAATTGCATTTGTTGACATTTGTTTTTAACGCTATGCAATTTAGCTTGAATAATTTAGTTGGAATTAGAAAATTTTAATGCTTGGCTAATCTTCAAATTGTATTGTGTTGAGATCTTTAAAATAACACAAGATTTCCGTTTGGTTTTCAAAGGCTTACTGCGCTCAAAACCGTTTGCGTGTTGTTGTGCTGCATTTGAATTGTGTTTAAATGATTAAATTCGTAATTAAATCTTTGTATGTGCGAGTATTTACCTGTATTGTGTTTCGCTTCATGTTTCTGAAGAATTGCAAATCCCTTAATCACTGCAGCTGGCATTTAAATGCTTCAAAGCTTTTGCACAAACCAAATTTGTCTTAATTGCTTTCGTTTCTCTACCACAACTCACACTTCATTAACACAAAACCATAAATTACAGTTACTTTATCTGACATTTTGTGGATTTAAAAGCGTAGATATGGATATTTTAAATGCTTGTCAAAACCTGCAATCAAACACACACACACATGCACGCACATAAATACATATATTTAGTAAATATGCGTTTTTATGCAAATTACTTTAATATGCGTTGTTTAACGTTTAGTTCAGGTTTTGTTGAAAATCGACTCGAACAAATATGGTAAATAATTATTGCTGACAGTTAGCTGCTCATTAATTTTGTGTTATTAATTTGTGTTTTTAATTTACGTCTCTCGTTTTTCTAATTAAAGTGAAGTCATCTCGGCGCTGCTTTGGGCGCTGAGATCATTTTTGCATTACTGCCTTCCAATATTCCCAAAAGTGGACATACACCTGTGCTCACAGTAATAACAGCGCGACATAGGTATTGCAAAAATTTATTTACTTTTTTTGTTTTTATTTTTCATGAAAGTATGGCAAGACTACAATAAAACCAGCTACCTCCAAGCTTCAAACTTTGTAAGAAATTTTATACAATTCGACAAATTTTTATCCAAATTTCAAACTTTGCTTTTGCTGATGAGCTTGCCAAGAAGAGGACTGAATTGGTCTCAGAGACCTCCTACCTGATCATCGGCGTCCCCTTGACAGTTGTTAAAGAGGAACCGCACAAATTATTTCTCAGGAAAGTGCAGAAAAGATGAAGCTCCATTTCTTCATGTGCTATTTCGGAAACTCTTTGGCCTAAATACGATATACGAAAGACTCAGAAAGTTCTTTGGACTCCTCGCCATTCAATTTCCAAACTCCTAGCTGTGTTTCCCGGTCACTGAACGATCGGCACACATGCGTAAAAGCTAGGGTTACCATTTAATCCCCATTGCAGAAGCTGTGGGGATCGATCAGAGAAGGAGACTGTAGAGCATTTTCTCTGTAAATGTCCGGGTTTGGCAGCTAGAAGACTAAGGTCACTGGGAGCTCCTTTCTTCAACAGCCTAGGGCATTGCTAAATCCAATCGATATTCTCCATTATATCAACAGTTTTGGTTGGCTGTAGATATCTGCTTGTTGGAGGTCTCATAATGGTATCAAAACGGGGCTTTAGTGCTACTTGAGGGGTTCCAGGTACACTTCAACCATTTCACCTACCTACCTACCTACCAAACTTTTTATTCAGTGTCTTCAGAAAAATTCTGCGTATGCAATTTTATAGCCCACTAAATTTTGGCCACTATTTTGGCGGTTTAAAGTGGCTCAAAAAGCGCGTGGATTTTTGATAATTTTTTTTCTTGACGGTGGTATGAATTTTCTGCCTTATAATGAATGCTCATACCTTTTTATATAGGGAGCGAGTCGCTTTTATACTATAAAATGCTTCTTAAAACAAATTAAATTTTCAAATGAAAATTGCTTATTAGTAGCCTTTTATAACACATGGGCTGAAAAGTCCCGGGCTTAACAAAGAAAACACGTTTTTTTTGTTCAAAATTAGCTTTATTCATCAACGTAATTTACATCAAGAAAAATGCAATCATTTAAAGAGCGCCGCTCTCCCATTTCAATAGCGCTTTAATAGAACGATTTATCTTTTGCCTCAATTTTGTGATAACCTCTTCATTCGAGCGAAATTTCTTACCAGCGAGCATTTTTATTAAGTCTGCATACACCCAGTTGTCGTTGGGAGCCAAATCTAGCGAATACGGTGGATGTGGGAGCAATTCGAAGTTGAATGCATGCAGTTTTACCATGGCTATGATTGCCTTGTTTTTGGTAAGCAATGAGCAAATGCGGCACCCACTTTGAACAGAGCTTTCTTACAGTCAAATGCTCATGCAATATAAAGCCAATAGAAAGCCTTTTTATATCTTTACGATGCCAGCTAACTCACGCAAATTCACTTTTCGATCATTCAAAACGATTTTGTGGATTTTTTTAATATTTTCTCACGAACTAATGGATAGAATAGCATGAACTTTTAACTGCGGTCCTTTTAAGGGACTCTTCGAAAAGACCGGATTAACATACAAAGCTCATTCAACACAATTAAACGTTTCAAAAACTATGGCCTTTAAAATATTTGGTTTTTTGGGTATAAAAAAGAGAGACGAAAAAAGAAAGCGTGAAAGGCTACCTGCCAGATTGATAGGATGCATGTTAGATAATCAAAATAAGATCCCAAGAAGAGTGCTGCTGACATCCATAAAGAAATTTTTGTTCACCTGAAAAAGCCAGTAACAGAACAGTTGAGTTTCACTGTCGACTGGCACGGAAGAAGTCAGCATCGAAACAACGACGATTGAATTTATTAGAGCACATATTTTGAACTCAAAAGCAGTGGCGGTGAAACGAAAATAAACAGAGTTGGTCCAGATGGTAGGAAGTACGTGCACTGGCCAAAACGTGCAGCTGAAAATATTTTAGTTTGTGTAAAAAAAGGATTTTTTTGTATTGTTCTTTATTTTGACTAATTTTGAAGAAGATTGAAGAAAGAAATTTCGTTAGAAAGAAATTTATGGTAAGATATGAAATGATATTTATTTATCGATTTAGTGGAAAGCTAGCAAAACATACATACGAGAATTTTGAGTGCTGTTGACATAATAGATTCGTGCGTACAAAACAATAGAAACGCGTATTTCGACAAAGCTTTTCGCCTCCTTCTGACAAAGACGACAATCGCTCTTCGCTGTCAGTGCATCGGCTCTGGTAGCTTGTTTGACTACAATATTCCCAGGGATAGTAACTTGTTTGTTGAAAAATGGTTCCATAGCCAAACGAGTTGTGAATTGAGAAAGAACGGCTGGGGTATTCAAACGATTTTCGATGCTTGCAAGGTCCAATGTGTTCCATAAAATCGTTAAAATATTCCGGCACGCATCATTGTTTCTGAGCTCCATCAACTTCCTTGCAAATATAAAACGGCTGTAGTTGATGCAATCGTGAAATACTTCTAAAAAATGGCTAAGAATCGTTAAACGAAAAAATATTGAAAAAATAAAAAAAATTAAAAAAAAAATTTTTTTTTAAATATTTAAAAAAAAAATTCAATTCAAAATATTTAGATAACATACCCAAGACATATAAAGTAATATTGTTTAAAAATCAATACGTTTTTTTTTCTTTTCTTTAGCTTATCAAAAATATTGATTAGAGGCTAATAGATTTTTTTATGCTTGCTGTAAGATGTTTTTATTCAAAGTGAGACAGATTTTAGTACGTCATTACAAAATTGTTCAGTTAACCCTCGAGAACACGCGCCTCGTAAGATAGCACGGATTCTCGCGCATGAGCATTTTGCTCACTTCATGTAAGAATGTAACTTTTTAATGGATTATGATTTTTAAACATTTCCTTTTTAACATAGTTATAATACCAAGTCATTTTTTTTGCAATTATGTGTTTATTTAAGAAATTCACACTGTAAAATTATATAGATTCATTCAATCAAGACATAACCAAAAATTTTATTTACATTCATACTTTAGTATATTAACAAAAAAAAAACTCCTTGTAACAAAATAAATAAATAAAAGACAAGAATCAGTCTTCGGTAAGATTGACATTTACGTTGCTTTCGAAGCAAGATGGGAACATATACTTAACGTATTCCGTGCGAAGTAATTTTCCACATAAAGTGCAGCCGTTTTTCGAACGTCTGTTTTTACTCCTGGGGCGAAGCTCGCAAAAGCCCGGTTGTAGGTGTTGGCTTTCAGGTTCTTTTGCTGGTACAATGCGATCCATAGTATTTCTTAAATCACGAGGTAAAGATTTATGGCCTGCCGATTAGAAATATGTGGCTTTATTAGCTCCAGGGCAATTTCCTTTAGAAACGTCCTCCTCTGGGTTAAATTGCCTGTATTTGATTTGTAAATTATTTGTGCGTTTATGCCAGTAATGTCAATAAGCGTGAAAAAGAGGCGCATTGGCCACCTGCAGGTTATCCTGGAAACTGAATATGTGCCTTTCATTTGATCAACAGTGTTTACACCCCCTTTCGTCTGGTTGTAAAAGGTTATTACTTCGGGTTTGTTCTCAGATGTTTCATCATTAGCTTGGCCATCGGCATGAAGTGATGATAGCATAAGACAAACTTGTTTCTTTTTTTTCACTGGAACGTAAGAGACAAGAACCTTGTTTTCGGCAAATGCAGTCATTGTATGTGGTTGCGGCCTTCCTCTTGCTGAAGTAAATTGAGGTGGAATTTCCTTTTTATTTTTTCTTATTGTACCCACAATGGTCGTTTCTATATTGTTTGTATAGTTCATCTGCTAAAGGTATTGAAGTAAAATAATTGTCCATGGTAATGTTTCTGCCACTATTCAAAAATGGGGCAGCAACCCTTTTCACAACCCGAGGTTTTCAACAAAAAAGATAAATCAAGAAATACCTACATTGTTTCTCGCGCAATGAGCAAAATGCCGCTTTTAAAAATCAACCCTGCCTACACGTCCGATCGTGCACTAATCAAAAGAAATGCTCGTCAAAGTACGATGCACAACTACTAGCGAAGGTACTCACTCACAATTAGTGCCAGAATTACATAGAACATAAAAATTTCGCGAAATGAAAAATAGCTTGAGCAAAATGCTCATAGCGCGTGTTCTCGAGGGTTAAAATAGATAATAACTCATTTTATATGAGAAATACTGCAGAGTACCTTAAACATAGGGTTACACAGGTACCTAAGCATTGGAATTTCTCTCATATATTCCTAATAAAACACTTAAAAACTCGCGCTTTATTGTACTAAAACACAATGAGCTATAAAACTGCTATTAAAATTATTATTTGTTTTTGCAATCCACAGTAAATTTATCTGTTAAATGTAACTTTATACAAAGGATTAAAAAGTAGTTACTAACGCTCTGCCTCTTCCTTTGCGCAAACGGCTCCTACTTTGCTAAACTTCTCCATTTTTTGTAGCCTTTTTAGCGAGCAATCAGCGATCGACACTATTGCAGGATTGCAATTGAGGAATAGGGGGATTTTCGATAAAAATTGTTTGAATTACTTTTTAATATTTTGCCAAGCTTGAAATTTTGGGTTATATTATATGTGTTTTGTTGTAGTACAAACAATATTTTGATAATAGTCCAATATGTCGCGCTGCTATTATTTTAAGCTCAGCTGTGTGGCTATGATTCTGAATATTAGAATGCAGTACTGCTATTTTATGTTTTTTTTTATGAAGTAATATCTCTCAAACTGGTTTGAAATGTACTTTTGGTAATAAATTCCATAAATTCATATTTTATTGTCGCCCCATTCAGTGCTGATGTTCGCATAACTGTTTGCATGTGTGTATACAAATTTGTGATTTACAGACAACCTTGAATCTGGTGCTATTTTTAAAAAACGTTTACTCAGGTCAGCCATACTGTGGGTGCTAAAAAATAGTCATTTTAGCAAA
This sequence comes from Anastrepha ludens, assembly GCF_028408465.1. Classification (NCBI taxonomy): domain Eukaryota; kingdom Metazoa; phylum Arthropoda; class Insecta; order Diptera; family Tephritidae; genus Anastrepha; species Anastrepha ludens. The sequence goes on along the minus strand of NC_071500.1, from coordinate 104,525,212 downwards.
AAAAAATTTGGTCGATTTTTACAACCTGCCTTCTGAATTTCCATTAGCAGAAAACAAAACTGGAAAATAACGAAATGTTGCTTTATGCAGGTTTTTATTTATGATTCAGTTATTGTTGTTTGCGAACGATTTTGCGCATTTTTTCCCCCAAGAAATCTCTTTTTATATGGAATAAAGTTCAAAGACCAACAGAAAATTAATAATTAAAATTATTAAAAATTCTAGTGAGTTAAAACTTGCACAAGTTTTACTAAAATTTCATGCGCTTTGTTAGTGCACACCCGAAAATTTTCGAATTCTTCAGTTTAAAAAATTAATAAAAAATTTTAATGCATTTTCTTTTTTAATTTCTCAAAATTTTTTACAAAGTTTGAACGTTTAACTTATATTATTAAAATCAAAAGTAATGAATAATAGTTAAAAATAAAACAAAATTCAGACTCGGAAAACATTGCAAGTAATAAAAAAAAAATATGCAAACAATTTTTCTTTTAATTTTGATTTTTTTGAACACGCTGTTCTTATAAAAATAAATGGATTTTTCATTCTATTGCTATTTACATGCATTATCGATAAACATATTTTGTATATTAAAAAAAATAAAATTCAAAAACATTGAAAATATCCAAAAAAAATCGTATCATGCCACTGTAGTTCATCAAAATCCGGCTATACTTCTATGAAATGTAATGAACGCACAGTTAAAATTTCATCTCAATCAGGCAACATTTATTTGATTTATGAGTCCGACCGATTTGAAAAATGCAGCTTCGAGAAAAACGTGCTCGCAGCGAACTAAGAAGTATTCAAACATATTTCTCTACCTACCTTAATTTTTGAGTAGGTAATTTATAAGGTATTATGGCATCTTTTCTTCTTCTCTTTCTTTTTGGTGACAACCACTTACGCCAGTCGAGGTAACGTGCAAAGGTCCACAAATCTTCCGCAGAATTTTTCCCTCAAACACTCCAATGGATGCTTCATCGGATGTTCTCATCTTCCAAGTTTCTGCCCCATACGATAAGGCGGGCAGGATGAGAGCCTTATCAAGTGTTAATTCTGTTTACGTATCTTTTATGAAAGAAAATCCATTCTTTTCAATAGTGACTTAGTCCCTTAAATAGAATTTTCACAACTGAACTCTCTTTAAAATTTATTTTATGCACTCAACATTTATAAAATAAGTCGTTTTTAGTTTGACGGCAGTCGTGAAATATTGAAAAGATTCGAGCATCTTCAATAATCGAACAATCTTCTGAAACAGTGTTGCCAATTAGTCAATCATACAAAGACGTTGAAAGTGTAAAAACATGAAATTCAAGTTTCATTGATGATATAAGTGCAAAAACTCCAGAAATTCATTGAAAATTGTGTTGACGAATTTTTTTCACTTTTATCCTTATTCACTTCGCTCGGGAGCATAAGGCCTCGACAAGACTATTTCTTCTTAGACGATTCTGGGCTGTTATTTTTGGGCCGTCACATGTGATGCCAGCATCTACTAGCTCCCGCCACATAGACCTTTTTCAAGTAATCTTAGGCGACCGCGACCTCTGCTGCCTTGCTGATTCCAGTCCAGTCGTATTCTCGTGATGCTATCTGATGGTTTTCTAAGCGTGCGACCTAATCATCGCCACTTTCTGAATTTGATTTGCCATAGAATGGGTTGTGGTTATTCGTTTATCTTTACAGCGCGTCGTTGCTGATGGTGTTCAGCCAGAATATTCTGCAGATGATGCAGAGGCATTTGTTGATGAAGGATAGAGACCAGCCATATTTCACTTCCGTATAGCAATACTGACTTCACGTGAGCTGAACATTCGCAGCTTAGAGCTCCTGGAGATTTTCGAACTCCGCTTTTGCTTCGTTTTGCCTGCAGTTGACATTTTAATCTGCTCCGCCGTCTGTCGTGATTGTGAAGAAGCTTTCGACAAATTCCCTCAGCCACCCGTCAACCAATATGTGTCTAGCTTTATTGTGGTTGACGCTCATAACTTTTGCCTTGGCGATGTTGTCCTCCTGCCCGATAGTGAATGCCAGCGTGATTTGTCTGTTCGCATTCGCTTGCTTGCCTGTGGGTTTGTGGTCCTGGTCCTCAAGATGTCTAGTGAAACTCCATTCTGTGCCTCTTTTGTGCAGGGTCAATAGGCTCATAACGTCGTCTAGGACAATGGCGAAGAAAAGGGGCGACAGAGCACAACCTTGTCTTATGCTTGCGCGTTGGTGGTGAATGGGTCGGTGATGTTGCTGTTGTCAAGCACTACCAGTTCAGTATCCTCGTAAAGGGCTCTGATGTGACGGATTATCTTAGCGGGGACTCCCTTTCTACTCAACGCAAGCCGTATTGGCTCTCGTTTCATTGTGTCGAAATCCTTCTTGAAGTCAGCGAACAGCATGCAAAGTGGGGAGCGCCACTCAACTGATTGTTATACTATGAAGCGAAGAGTGTTGGTTCGGTCAACACAGCTTCGGTGAGGGCGAAACCAGCTTGCGCGTCCCTCGTGCTCACGAAATGGTTTGCTGTAAAGTCAGCCGTGGAGCTCGTTTGAATTTGAACGGAAGTTTGTCTCAATCTTCGATAAAAATATCGAAAAAATGAGATTCCAAACCTTTGACGGGTTACTTTGTTTATATAAATATTTTTCACCTATACACTCTTACATTAAGCTAAACAATAATGTTTAAGAATTTTTGGAATGGAATCTTGTAATTATTAACGCTTATTTTTCCTTCTATTACAGTTTTTTGCAAATGCAGTTTTTATGAAAACTTGGTGGTAAGTGCACACAAATTTTGCTTAAATTTTATTCCCATTTACTTCGTTCTACTGCAATAATATTTTTTACTTGAACGCATGACTTTATTTCTACAAGAACGCATCGCAGGAATTTGCTTGTCAAAAGTTGCAAATTGATTTTTTAATTAATCTCCTTGAAAAAGTGCAATTCAATAAAAAAGTAGCAAATAAATTTTATATAATAATTTTGCACAACGTCAATGTGTCAAGATAAGAAATTGCAATTCAAAGATAAAAGGAAAATATTAGCAAAAGAAAATATGCAGAAAATGTAAAGAAATAAAAAGCCGTTGCACCATAACATATGCTTGTGCAGCATGGCATTTCCTGGCTTGCATGCACTTATACTTATATCCCAGCAGGAAAATCCACTGACAACAAACAGGTTCCCTTTTAGTGAACCATGGCAAGTAAGTCGCGATTTACACACACAGAGAGACTGGACATTTTTGCCGACACCATTTGTTGCTTTTGACCCTTACTTCTTTAAGTTTGACAATGCGAATAAGAAGCACAAAGCATGCCGCCAGTGCGGGAAACAAAAACACTACTCTCATCCCCGTCCGTCCTTCTCTCACGAACAAAATGTTTACCTTCCAAATGTCTCCCTGTGCGAATCTTGACTAAGAATTCGCTCATTGTCTCACCACAGCTCACGCAGCAAAAGGGGTGGACTGCCGCACAGTGAAGTATGCAGAGCTCAAAAGATTGGTAATGCCGGGCCACTGCCTATAATTTCGCGGATCGGGGCTTAGCTCTCTTGGATCAAGCATTCCTTCTCTCGTTGAGAGATTTGTTGTGGACTAGAAAATCGGCAATTTACTGAAACATGCTAAATAGTACTACACGAGTGAGACCTTGAATTCATCTCTCTATACAATATCATTTCTAACACTCTATACAGGCGAGATCACTGTTTATCAGCCAAGTTAACCTAACTTTACCTAATCTCATCCTGTTCTTTTGTTTTCCAAATATGCAATTGGTGAATTCATGAATGATAAATTACAAGTTTTAGCCATACGAGGCAAAATTGAGGGAGTTACTTCGGCTACCACGTCACCGGATACTCGGTAGTAGAATTCTGCTTGCTCATTTTACTCGTATTTTTACGCTCCTTCAAACATTTGATGTTCAGCGAGAATGAAATATTGCCGGGTTTAGCCTTCAGCTATGGTAAAATACGAAGTCGAGGAAGGAACTTCGGTTGACACTTCACTGGGGGCTCGGCATGTATTTATACATTTGTCCAACCAGTCGTTGTTCCACATGAGTGTAGGCTAGGTTAATTTGTTTTCGTATATCACGAATACAATCCCAGTTTTATCGTAAACAAACCACTGTCACGACCCCGGTTAAGACAGCCAATCAGCTGATGCTTTCAAATTCACAGAGAGCCGGTTAACGGTCTGATGTTGGCCACATCTTTTAAACTGGTTCCAACGAATGGTGAATTTTACATGTCAATGCCCTAGAAAGTATTAATTCTCGCTTGCAGCATACCTTTTCTAATAATTCGAAACTAGTCCCAAGTTGAGCAGGTAGCCGTTAGTATGCTTTACATCCCTTTTTCTATACTTCAACACCAGTGTTACATTCTTAGTATTAAATATACGTGGGACAAGCCTGTATTCTAACTCGTTCTGCTACCGGTTCTACCTTTCTGCTATTAGCTGCGAAGCAAGGATGGTTTGCCCAATCCACCATGGGGAAAAACTTAATTGTGCAAGTAGCTTCGGGTGCCACGTCACCGGGGACTCGGCCGCAGATGTATGCCCGCTTATTTCGTACGTATTCACACACTTGACCAATCAGTCGCTGTTCCGACGGAAACGAAGCAACACTAGTAAGGGCTGCCTCAGTTTTTTCGTTAACAAACCGCTGTCACAAGCCCCGTGACATTACCAAATCAGCTGATTCTTTCAAATTCGTAGAGTGCCGGTCACCGGTATGATATTGGCTCTACCTTCTGAACTCTTTTCACCAAGGCTGTGAACTATGGTTCAGATACTTAGATGCTGAACCATATCTCTCTGTAAGCTCTCACCAGTTGACAGCGATATCTTAACTCTAAAATGTTCTTAGCTAAGGAAATTAATGAGAGTAAAATATAAAAGAATAAACTGGAAAAAGGAAAACTACAAACGAAAAACCTTCAACCAAAAATGTATTTCCCCCATTCAACTCTTTCCTACTGGGTTAAAACCGGTGTAGGTATATGTTTGAGTGCTTGCGTTTTCCTTTTACTGCATGCCGCTACCAAACTGTCAATGTGACACGAATTTGATATGTGGTCACGCCGGAAATTTTGCTTATTGCTTCTGGCTTACCTACCAAAAGCGGCAACTAGTTTCATGGCGTTGAGGCCACAACGAACAAATAGAAGAAAGAATGATGAAAAAAAAAAAAAAATTTGCATAAGAAACAGCGGCAACACACTTGGTTGCTGTTGTTGGTCATGTCTTTGTTGCACATGTTGCACATTTGGCTAACAGGTTGCAAATCATTGCAACGAGGGGTTTTTGTTCTTGCTTAGCAGCAGGTGACAGCTATTCGAGTTGGACTGCATGAAGGCGCAACAGTGGCGTAGGCAAGAGAGGGAATTGGAGATTTAAGTGCCTTTTTTTCCTTATATACGCTTAAGACGTTTGTCCCCATTGCATGAGTTGTTCTTAGGGTTGACTATAACTGCTTATAGGACCAAATACAGGGCTTAGGTTAGGTTAGGTTATGGTGGTAGTCGGTCTGCACGACCAACTCACTTAGACCTTACAGGTCCGTTGTGATACCACTGTGCTCCACGGGAACCTCATTTATCTTCCTTCGTGGAACCATTTCGTGGCTCTTATGAAGCGTAGTATTGATGCCAACCCCACGCCAGACAGTTCTGTAAGAGAATTAAAAAAGTATTTACCTAGACAACCTGCTCTGGACTGGACTGCTCTAGGGCTGGACAATTGCAAAGGAAGTGCTCTACTGTTTCTTCCTCCTCCTCATCTCCACAGCTTCTACAATATTCATGGGAGAATACTCCTAGTCTCAAGGAATGCCTTCCAAATAGCCAGTGACCGGTTAAACAAGCCACGACCTTCGAGATATTGTCTCTTGAGAGACTAAGCAATTCCTTTGTTCTTTTCTTGTTTATTTGCGGCCATAGTAGCCTAGCTGTTAGACATGTATCTTCATTTCTCCATGACCTATTGGCCTCTTGGATAAAGTGGTTTTTTACTATTAATTTACTCGTGGAAAAAGGTATTCCAATGGTACTTTTATCACTCAGCAGTTGGAGAGCGGTACCCTTTCTGGCTAGCTCATCTGCTTTACAGTTTCCCTCAATATCTCTATGTCCCGGAACCCAAATAAGGCTGACCTTGAATACGTCACTAATATCATTTAGTGCTGCCCGGCATTCCTGTGCAACCTTCGATCTTAGTAAAGCCGCATTCATTGATTTGATGGCCGCCTGGCTATCCGAGAATATATTTATAATCGTTTTTGTTACGGCGTGCGTATTTAGGTATGTAGCCACTTCTTTTATAGCTAGTACCTCTGCCTGATAGACGCTGCAGTAGTCTGGTAGTCGAACGGATAGTTCCAGTCCTAATTCCGTCGAGAAAACTCCGTAGCCAACCTTAACGTCTAGCTTGGAGCCATCTGTATAAAAGTTTAATTCCCCCCTTCTCCATGGCCTTGTTGTATGCCACTCCCTTCTTGACGGTATACTCGTCTTGAAGAGCCTTTCAAAGGTGAGTCTAGGGACAGAGTAGTCTATTTCTTGTTTATGACTATTCAGAGAGTGCAAAATGGAAGCGTGGCCAAAGCACCGGTCTTTAAATAGCGCCATACTTTTTAGTCTGAGCGCCGAGGCGGCGGCCACGTGTTTTCCTACCAGATTTAGGGCAGGTAAGTTGATTAGCACTTCCAGCGCTTTGTTTGGAGTAGTCCTTAAATACAGGGCTTAGAGAAGCGCAATGCAATAGGTTACTCCCAACCAAAACCTCAAGACCGTTAGTGAGTGATGGAGGATCACATCCTGCGCGAGCTGAGCCTGCTAATTAACACAGTAAGATCGAGTCAAACGATAAAACGATAGATTATTGAGTTAAAACAAAACATTAAGGATATAGTCGTGAAATGTCGATATACTGTTTCTTCTTCAACAGTTGCTCCCTAGAAGAGTACCAAAACCAGTTTTTTCGTCCTACCATCCTTTATCTATCCTATCCATTACAGTGTCTATCCTATCTTTCTATTCCTTCCACTGTAATCTACCTGGGTGTAGTAGAATGGTCTTCCTGATTGAGTGCTTGGACTTGTCCAACCCCTCACAAATCTAATCTTATCTAATCTAGTAATGAGCTAAGGCTAAGTGAGGTTAGTTGGCCCCAAATTATGGGGCTACGCCAGGCGCAATCTTTTTTGGAGGGTACAACCAAACGAGGTTTCCAAAAGTCATAAACCTGCTCAAGGATAAACTGAGAATTCCCAGAGACATTTCCGCATTCGGCCATTGTAGACTGCGTAGTCATCTACACATGAGTGGGATATGGTCCACTGGTTCTTGTCGTTTCTGCGACCAATTCCAAGGAACTTTAATGCACCGTCTTCTTGAATGCAGCGGAATAGCACGAAGACTGTTGAGACATCTCAGCCACTTGCAGCAAGAAGAAAGACGCATACGCTCACTCCATCCCAGCTCTATCTTGAGTTATTTAAGGCAACTGGGTCTGGGTCTGGGTGAGGTGCTGTGAAGAGTAGAGGGCACAAAGGACCATGAGGTCGACGTGCAAACCTCAAATAAATCAATCAACTTTTCGCCAACAATCAAAAGAAGTCGTCACAAATTCTCTGAAAAATCTACGCAATGGCACAATAAATATAATAATACAATATAATAATAAAATAAACTTAAAGATGCCACTCTGTCAATTCTTACGACGTAGCCATTCGAATTCAGTGAGGTATTTCCCGTGGAATCTATGAAAATCGAGGAATTGAGTGATGATTTTTTCCGCTCTTTTTTGTCCACGGTGCACACTCATTATGATGAGTAAAGCTTTCAAGTTAGATTTATTCAATTTTGCAAATGCCCCCTATGCCAAATTAGAGCTACCTGCGTCACTGCTAAATTCGTATACATACATAAGCGTATATATATATGCGTATGTACTTACCTTTCTATGCAATATCTGACAGTTACTTAGATGTGGTTGGTCAAAAGTTTTTTATGATAATTTTTTCATTTGTTGGCAACTTTGATTTGGGCTTGTGTGTGGCACTTGGCGTTGCTCTTAGCCACCCAGTTGGTTTAAGGTGTTGCGTTTGTTTTGCAGGTGCCCCAAAGGCACGACCGGCACTCACTGACACACACACACACACACATACACTATTGACTGGCATTTCAAAGTTTTACTTGCTTCATTCTTTTGACGTTTTACACTGAATGGACATTAAGGCAACAAAATGCAGACCAACTGACTGTCTGATTGTGTGAGCATTGAGCCAAAAAAAAAATATATATAATATAAAGAATTAAAATAAAATGAAATAATGCACTGCCAGATAGCAAGAGGGAATGGCAACTAATGACATTGGCAGCACACATGACTGGACGACCGCAAGTGGTTGAGTGCAGTCAAACTACAAATATGCGTTCGCTTACAAAAACAAAACAAAACAGGATATACTTATCTACTTTGAAGCATTTATCGTTCGACTCCACGTCACTTGCAAAAGTGCTTGTCTGTATGTATTGATGGCAACAAGTCTCTGGTCGGGACATTCAAAAAATGTGCGCGCGCCTGATAATAAAATGCCAAAGATACGAGTTACCGCGCGCTAGATATGTATCTCTTACTTCAAACCCCTGCATAACTAACTTGTCAATGTATTTTCATATGTTTCTCTATTTATGCATTTGTGCACTCGCATACCTGCACTTTCAGTTCACTGGTTGTGTAGTAGATGTAGAGTGTACACAAAAAAAGAAAATGTAAAAGCATAAACTTTTGAAAATGTTGTCATCCAACGTGAAATTCATGGCTGCTGTAATAGTTTGTTGATTATTTTTATTATTCGCTACTGGCCTATCATCTTAATCTACCTTCCCTCGGCAGTGCTTGGCTATTCAGTTTTATGATTTCACGTCCATATCTGTTAGATATCAATTGCGTTTATTCTCATTCGGGCGACGATTCAACGAGCAGTAGCAATGCTCAACAACATCATCCATTGCTGATTGCTTGCACCCAGCAAGCAAAATAGTTTTGGATAAATATTCGAGTGTGGGGATAAGCTGAAAACATTTTCTAAGTTTCGTGGCATATTTTAACCCTCGAACTCTTTCATAGCTGGGTCTCTCGCGGGAAACGGCAAACATTTACCATAACAGAGGAATATAACGAGTTAAAATGTACCACAATAATATTTGCCTTAAAATTCTTCTATAAGTCTGTTAATAAACCAGGGCTCAACATTTAACTTCAACGCTAGAAATAAGTAAAGATTTAAAATATTAGTTTGGGAGAAAAAAAATTATTTTCTCATTAGAGTAGTAATCGATATTTCGTAAAGTATCGATCAAACCAGTTAAAGTTGACATCTACGGCCAACTTACGTACCATCTTGATCAAAAATCGCCGAAATACATTCAGAAAAACCAAAAAAAGTTTATTCCTCCAAGGTGCTATTATCGCTTTCAAAGCACTTCCCATCAACCGTAGCCCGCTTATGATCCAGTCAGCGTTTGATTCAGCTCTCGAAACATTTCTGTAACTCCATTTTCGGTGGGGCTTTATAGTGAATCCAATATTTTCGAAATCTTTTCTAATCTAAAAGTTTTAACTCCCAGTGCTGGCTTGTATTTTAATCCGTGGAATCCTACTGTGTATTACTTGTACTTACTTTTCTTTGTCCTCATCCACTGCTACGTAAACTTCTTTTACCTACACCCAGTGAGCCAAGATTTTCTGTATCGATCAACCATTACATTTCTCTTATAAGTTTTACAGGGACGTTATCTCCCACATAAATTATATAGCCTGACGTCAGCGAATGAGTTCAAGCTTACGATTAGGATTTAACTGAGAAATTCGCACAACTCATAAATTACTTGTTAAAATATCCTTATCATCAATGGATATTTCACTCAAACCCAAGATATTTTGTCACGATGGCGTGACTTACTACTGCTACCTCCAAGAGAGCAGGCAGCCAAAATCGGTTGTGCCATAAGACCATAGTTCTAATGAACCGGAGAAAAAGGAAAATATCTTCTACTTCCTTTGTGAATGCCCTGCCCTATGGAAGTCGAGGGTGTTAACACTTGGCGAACCGTTTTTTGAAAACCTCGAAGAGCTGGCCGATATAGACGTAAGCTACCTTTTGAGGCTTCTCGATCACATAGACTGGATATAGTAGTGAAGGAACAACCGTGGTACCGAGGATGTGGCAAAAATTGGCGCCAGGATACTACTCCTGGTGAATCAGCACTTCAACCAACTAACCAAGCAAGCTAGCTCCATCTAATAATGGGTGCCTTAAGATTATATATGTATATATAATTGGTTTCAATCGGGCAGGTGTATACGTAGGCGTATGCTTCCTAGCGCACAAAATACCGGAATTGAAAGAAATACATCTGTAAATATTTCGGGTGCACCAGTGAAATGTCTTAAGTAATTTGCAAATCTTGTTAGCGAGGTAGCAGCTTGTGATGTTACGGAGGAAGATGCCCAATCGTGCATTGGTAAAGCTTAAGCCGCCTTTGGTATGCTGTCTTCTGTGTGGCGCAATAACAACATCAGCGTTGACACAAAAATGAGAATTTTCAAATCCAACGTACCATTGGTTCTTCTTTATGCCATCTTCTGCATTGTTTGACTCAAAACAATTTCGAACTCAGATCTACTGAAAAAGGCGCAAATGGAGCCAGTGGAAATACTCAGAAAACGCCAAAAATGGAAGTGGAATGGGCCATAATCTACGCAAAAACGATGCATGCATTGCACGAAAGGCATTGAAGTAGAACCCACTCACGAATCTTGATCGCAAGCCTGGTAGGCCTAGGGAAGCCTGGAGGCGAACAGTTGAAGGGGAAGATGGAAGTATCGGAAAGAGGTGGAACCAATTGAAGTGCATTGCCAAAAATCGCACAAGATAACGTGCCCTATGTCCCAGGAGGGATAAAGGACCTGAAGAAGATACATGATTATTGCTGATAAAAGAGCAGTTGGACCAAAGAGTGAATTAGGCCCACATCGAAACAGTGAAAAATATGCGTGATTTTCATAATAATTAAAGGAAATCATTTGGGAAACAATATTCCCTAAACTAGTTTTGGTGTTGAAAAGAAAATGTCATGTCGCTGTAATCATCATCCTAAGCCACATTTCTAACAAGTAGAGTACATACCAGGACGTTCAATAATGTGTGTGACTGACACACAGATGTAGATGGCGGCACTAGTACTAAATCAATATTTTTTTCGAAAGTTGGCTACCTTTTTAGGCTTACTGTCAAAATCATATGTTAATCCGATCATTTGTTTACAAGTTACAGTGCTTTAAGTGACGCTACTTTTGAGTTTTTAAAAAAAATGAATTCAAAGCAATTCCGTGTGCTGATTTATCATTGTTTTTTAATGAAAAAAAAATACTGTTCAATGCCAGGAACGGCTTGAAACACATTTCTGCTCTATTAAAAAGAAGCATTTGTTATTGGTATGCCGAATTCAAACGTGGTCGTACAGACACCGATGACATTCCATCTACTGGAAGGCCAAATGACCGCAAAGTGAAAGTGAAGGAGATTGCTGACATTCTAAAGATATCAGCAGGCAGTGTACACACCATAATACACGAACATTTAAAAAGGTGTTTTCCAAATGGCTGCCGCGTTTGCTCACACCGGAGCAAAAACAACAACGAATCGATGATTCAAAGAGCAGTTTGGACATGTTTACGCGCAATAAGTCGGAGTTTTTGCGTCGGTACATCACAATGGATGAAACATGGATCCACCATTTCACTCCAGAGTCAAATCGGCAGTCTGCTGAGTGGCATGTAGCCGGTGAAAGCCGGCGTCTGTATTTTGGGATGCGCATGGAATAATATTCATCAACTATCTCCAAAAGGGGCACACCACGAACAGCGACTATTATATAGCGTTATTGGAGCGTTTGAAAGACGAAATCGCAAAGAAACGGCCTCATATGGCGAAGAAAAAAGTGTTGTTCCACCAAGACAATGCACCGTGTCACAAATCAATGAAAACGATGGCAAAATTGAACGAATTGGGCTTCGAATTCCTTCCCCATCCACCGTATTCTCCAGATTTGGCCTCCAGCGACTACTGGCTCTTCGCAGACCTCAAATGATGAAGTAATCGCCGAAACTGAGGCCTATTTTGAAGGCAAAGAAAAATCGTTTTACAAAGGCGGTATCGAAAGATTGGAAAAGCGTTGGAATGATTGTATCTCCCTAAAAGGGGACTATGTTGAGGAATAAAAACGAATTTTGGCAAAAAAATGTGTTTTAATTAATTAGTCACACACATTATTGAACGAATATAGATACGGTACATCGCTCGTTTGATAAATTAGAAAGTATGCAAACTTGTAGGGAAGTTAATAAAAAAAAATGTGTCACAAAATATGCGTCTGCTGTTTCAGCTCATAGGAAGTTCAATTGGACTAGGATTTTAGGGAATAATCCCGAAAATGTTGGTACTAAAATACCGAAATACTCTGGATTCGGGATTGGCATCCCTAATAAATACTATATTAGTTCACTATTTTAGTTTGGCACGCCTGGCAAATTTGTAAGGTTACAAATCCCGAAAATTGTGGTATAATATTTTCGGGACTGCAAAAATATTGCAATCTTCGAATCTTTTCGACTGCCATTCCTAGTATAAATCGTTTAAGGGTAGAAGCTTAAGTGCATATTTCATTTTTGACCGTTGAAATAAAATCCCAACTTCACGGTTTCAAAGTAAGTTCTGTGATCGTAGCTTTCATATGACAGAACGCTTAGAACTGCATATTTAGTGAGCCCATACCTACTCACATGTCCGCACTTCTTTACCCAACCACCTACGTATTTATGTGCTGCACCGTTTAAAGCGCCCATTAGCCCAAATTTGGCACTCCGGCTTACACACACACACACTCAAGTACGGCTGCCACCGCTGCTAAGTTTTTATGTACTTCTGTACGTCTGTGTATGCATCGCTTCCGCTGCTCGGGTGCCATATCTTCCCTCCCCAGCGTTCCTGTTGAAACGAATTTAAATTGTTACGTGACTGGAATTTCGACAACTTTTAATTGCAACGAATGAACAAACGGTGTGAACTAATAAATTATTTATTTGTAGACATAAAAATAAGTATTTTGCGAAGAAAAAAAGGGAATAACAAAAACAAAAAAATCCATGCACTGCATGAACAGTAAAGGAAGTGGGGCAGCGAGAATTGCGAGACGCAGAATTGCGTACAAGAAAAAATGAATAAAATTTTGAAACCAAAAAAAAAGAGGAAAAATGAAAACACAATAAAAAGCGATAAACACTTGAGGCAGGCAGAGAGAGAGAGAGAGAGAGCAAGCGTGGAAAAAATCAACTTGAATACCGGGTGCGGCAGGTAGTAAATGCGAGTTTGAGTATAGCCAACAATTTGTGGCGGCCTCCGCAGCGGCGCTAAAACGCATTTGCGTGCCACACGATTGAAGCGGCCGTTGATGAGCAACTGGGGCTCCATATTGTGGCGGCGGCACTGGCGGAGGGAGACGCGCTGCGCATGTTCATAACTTAATTGGAATTTATTTAATGCGAGACGTGCGCGCCAACAAAGGCGCTGCAAACAAAGGAAGGAGAATAAAAGCAAAGCAAGAAAAAACAAAAAAATAAGCCAACAGCAAAAATTCACTGCACAAGGCAGTGCTGGAGTAAGCATGGCGGAGGAGAGTAGCGAGCAATATTGTTGAGGTGGTAGCTATGCGCGTAGTGCCTGTCAAGTGCTTGTAATTGCGAGCGCACACACGCACACACACACACACATGCAGCAGCGTGCAGCAATAATGTGTTGACTGTTTGGCATTTACAATTTATTTTATTTTTTCTTATTATTGTTGTTGCTCATGTTGTTCACATACAGATATGTGTAGGTATGTTTTGCAGTCCCTACGCCGCTGCTGGAATTTTCGTTTGGCCTGTTCGTTTAGGTGGCATAACTGTCGCAGTTACTGTGCATGTAGTTTTAGCCATTTTTTGTTGCCATCGCCGTTGCTGTTGCTGCTGCCAATTGACAGGCTGAATAGCCGCGACCAACAGCATTTACGCTACACTTGTTTTGCAAACACGTACATACACACATTCGCATGCTTCCACACATCCATACATGTGATTTATTTTTCTGCGCATTTTTGTTGCTGGTTTTGCCGTGTTTTTTCTTGCGGATTGTGTGTTTTTTCTTTCACGTTTTGCTTTTCTGTGTTTTGGTTTTTGCTGCAAGTTTGTTAGCGCAGCGATGCAAAATAATTTCGCTGATTTGTTGCCACACTCACACTTGCACATGCATACCTACACACTTAAGCGCCAATAAGTCTTTACGCCGAAAATTATGCCCATGTCAAATGCCAGGCGTTTTGGCAATTTTTCATTTATTTCGCGCTGCTGTCAACGCTGTTGAGCCATAGATATTTATTTTGTGTACGTGGTAAGGCTAATTGCAGCGTTTGGAAAATGTGTTTTGGAATTAGGCAGTGCTTTGCAGCCAGTTGTGCAACTCTTGAAATATGGCGTTTGCCATTAGTTAACTTTGGAAAATACATCTTAATTTATTTATAATTTTGCATTACCATAAAATTGCTATAAGCGGCATGTTTCGAATGCCATGCAAGTGCTGAGTGTGTGACAATAAAAACTGATTTTATTTTTATTTGTATAGGTGTCACAAAGCATTGAGAGCCGAAGTGTGGGTCCTGCCTTTAGGTTCACCGCACTAAAAACTCACCCCTGCTCCATTTCTCTTTGTCCGTGGAGCTACCGTTAGGTATTGCTTCGCGGAGGGGGAGCGGCCTATTGCCCTTCTACGAGAAGACGCAACTTTGCGATGATTTCATTCAAGGATGATAGATTACTCGGCTTGGCAAATAACTATGGTGGAAAACAAAATTGTGAGGGGAACTTTGGTTGACACGACAATTGGAAATCACCAGCTTTTTCAACTAAGATTTTTTAAGCGTGCACGGGCGAACAAAGATCAATTTTTAAAAATTTTTTTCGATTGCCTACTAAGTATAAAAAATTTTTGATATATCGACTTAAAAAGTGAAATGAAATTGAAAAATTACTTTTTTTTTTTGATTTTTGCGCTTGGAGATTTTTGAATGATAGTCATAAAATAGTTTATTTAAATGAAAACTAAAAATATTTTTATACAATTAAGGAAATTTATTTTATTCATCGTGAGACATTAGAGTGAAAAGCACATACAATTTTTTTTACTATTTTCTTCGTCTAATTGTCGGCGGCCGCCGTAGCCGAATGGGTTGGTGCGTGACTACCAATCGGAACACCACCACACAATAGAAGGAGGAGCTCGGCCAAACACCCAAAAATCGGTTACGCGCTAATTATATATATATATAATTGTGTTATCTCGTAAATGAAACCGATGTATACACAAAAAAACTTTGTTTTTACTTTCCGAAATTGCGATTTTTGAAACCAAACTTGTTTTTAATTCCATAAAAAGTTTATTGCATTATTTTATAGAATTGGGAAAAACAAAAAAAAAAAAACAGTAAAATAAAAATCAAAAATAGAATAAATAAAAAAATATGGCGCCTTTGCACCTTTTATGGATGTTTGGGCGAGCTCCTTCTCCTACCTATTTGTGGTGTGCGTCTTGATGCTTTTCCAGAAATATAGGGGCCTACAGTTTTAAGCACACTCAGAACGGCAAATCGTCCCCTTTCTGTGTTAACCTAGTATCTACAAAATCATAATTTTCAGTAAATCGATAAAAATGTTTAGAGTTACTTAACTTTTATGGAAAGTTATAACATTTTTTTTTTCGCGATACTTATAGTAGATCCGAGGTTTTTGAATGCGAACATGTAGATACGAGAAAAATCGAACCGCTCTGAAAAAAATTCTATAATCATTATGAACATTGTATGTTTTGTTTCACGTAACAGGAGTGCTAAGGAGTGTTTTTCGCTAAAAATCTCAATTTCGAAATAAATGAAGTTACGAGGTTAACACAGAAAGGGGACGAAATGTTTTTTATGAGTAGCTTTTTCATGGCAGAAATACACTCGGAGGTTTGCCATTGCCTGCCGAGGGTCGCCCGCTATTAGAAAACACTTTTTTTATTATTTTGGTGTTTTTTGCACGGAGATTCGAACCTTCACTTCGCAATGGTGGCACCAACGCATTTGACTACGGTGCCCACCGAATTGGATAACAGTTTATAAAAGAAATAAATGCGTTGGAATTAATTCATAAATACTTAGATTTTTACTATATTTATTTTTAATTTAATGTGTTTTTTTAATTAATATTTTTTTTAAATTAATGTTTTTTCTTAATTTAATGTTTTTCTTTAATTAATGTTTTTTTCTTAATTTAATGTTTTTTTTAATTAATGTGTTTCTTTTAATTTAATTTTTCGTTATTAAAAAAAAATCTTAAAATAAACTTTTATTCCCGCGAGCAAAAATAACGCTCAAGAAATGAATTCAGATTTCGATAAAATAATTATATTATCATTATTTGAAACTAAAAAAAAAAAAAAAAAATGTCTTATCACCAAATAGCATCTCATAAAATATTCTTTATTTCACAGCGAAGAAATAACACTTGGAAATTAGCTTTATTTTTAACCAAAAAAAATAGCACTCAAAATATGATTGTATTATCTGAATGATTAAAGATTGTAATAATATTCTTTAAATACATCACTAAATTAAGTAAATAAAAATTGGAAAAAAAAAAATGTTTTTGTTGTTGATATTTTAACTTGAAAATGCGGTTGATACTATTAAATTTGTCTCATTGATATTAATTAACCCATGATTTTGATTTTAGTTGCGTGCCGCTTTTTTGTGTCTCGTACACTAATCGAGTTATCTCAAATATAAAGCCAAATCTTCCAGTTTTTTTCCAGCTCACCGCTGGGGCCATAAATATAGGTACTATGCACATATATATGTATGTATGTATTTATTTAGGTACCTACATAATAGATACAGAAATATTGTTATTTTTCATATCGCTAACTTAAAAAAAAAAAATTATCGTTAAGTAATAGCCGCATATCCATATATGATAACCCCTTATCTATTTTATACACATCAAAAGAAATATGCTCTTATTAAATGGTTTTTGTAGCTGTTATATAGCTTCCTATTTTCTTTCAGTTATTTAACATACGCCAGTGCTTTAATTTCCGTACACTGAAATAGATTTGACGCCAATATACCATCAATCGAATTTTTGCACGCTCTACTTTAATTAAGTGCAATATGTGTGTATGGGTACCTACATACATACAAACATACATATACATATATACACAGACAAAAACAAAATTCTCATTACTCAAAAAGCAATTTGGTCATCACAGAGATTTTTTGATATGAGACACACAAAAAATTAAAAAAAAAAATAAAATAAATCGAAATTCATTTTCATCAAATTTACAGCAACTGCTAGAATTGATAGATGCTAAATTCAGTGGGGCCATCAATATGAATATTTCAGCAATAATTAATTTAACCTTCGTTAAAATGACACATCAAATTATTTGTGACAATTCAAAAATTGGAACCAAATAAAAGAGTGACAAATATTAATAGGAGAATGAGGGAGAGGGGAGAAAATGTATTCAGGCTAAATGTAGGTAGAATACGAGTATAGCCACTTCTATATTCATATACGAGTATTCTATTCTATCAATCTTGATAAGTGTATATGAAAACAGTTAAATATGTGTGGATGTATGTGCATGTATTTGCAAAATAATTAGAAACTTATGTTTGTAAATTCACAAGTACAACAAACATTACTCGTATGTGTGATTTTGTTTAAAAGTGTGTACTTACTTTTTACATGTGCTCATTTGTTGCTGTAATTGTCCAATGAGTATTCATTTGTACCTTGGAATTGTCAAATGAAGAGAGCAGCCGTTATTAGCATCAAGTTGTTGTCAATCAAAGGTGAAACACACTACACACACACACACACACACGCACACGCACACAAGCAATATATCTATTTTACCACCGTAAATTTTCGCACTCCGCCATAAATGCTCGTGCTTTGTTATTTTATTCAAATTACATACTCGTGTTGTTGCTCTTGTGCCTTCAGCAACGTCTCTCCGCTGAATTCGAGTAAAATATCCACAAAATGATTAATCAACATATGTTTAATAATGATTGACAGACAGAAGTTGTGTCATTTTGCCTTGTTAATAATGCATAAAATAAATACAACAACAACAAGATTAACAACAGCAAATAGAGAATGAAACATGCGGTAAATACGAGGAAATGTATGCACCGCGATTTATATAATCAAAGAGCGATAACACACACGCATTTGAATAGAAATTTTATTCACTAGACGACAGCTGCGTTATTTTCTCTTTGGCATATAATAATAATTTCTTGTTTTTGTTTTATATGGTAGAGGCTGTTGCGCATACTAGTGACATATCGCAGATTTACGGCCGGTGACGGTTATCAAAAATGATTTTATCTATTGCGGGTGTGAGGCGCGAGTGTGGTGTTAATTTCCAGCAAACTTTAATTGCACTGTGGATGCGAATGGAAATCTTTAATTCTATTTAAATTTTAATATTATATTTTTGAAACTTATGCTTTTAAACACCTTGTGCAGCATAATCGAAATACAAATTTAAGGCAGAGTTCCATATTTTATAAATATTTGGCAAAGCTGATTAACTTTAAAAACCACGATCAGTTCGCATTCTGCACTTCAAGACCATTTGTTTGCACAATACAACACAAAACCTTTATAACTGACGTTTAAGCTGCTCGCATCTGCATCATTCAATTTTTGAGGTAAAATAGCGTTGAGGGTCCTAGAGATATTAAACACCCCAGCGGTGCGCATTCGCATTCGGCTCCTATGTGAGCGCAGGTGCAATAAGATTCGTTATAGAGGACGGGGTAAGTACATCAATAGAACCTGAGCTCTTCGTGGATATATTTTGTAGTAAAATTGTATATATATTTTTTTATTATTATTTTACTATACTTAAGATGTCTATAAAATAATTGCAATTGCCACATGATATATTGAGCCATTCGCCAATGCTGTGAGGATTGGCGTCGTTTTCTCATAAAATTGGATTTCCAAGCATTCCAAGTCAAGAGGTTGATTAGCAACAGCTCTGATACGAGACCGCTTTTTCAGACACTGCGCTTTATGCAGAATTTACTCTGGGGGCGCATAAAAGGTATGCAAAGTTTATTCCTCTTAACATACGTGCATTTTTAGTTTGAATGGGTCACTTACACAAACAGTCGATCCATACAGAAACATCGACGCGTTCCAACAAGATTTTTGTGTTCACTTCAAATCAACGTTAAGGGAAAAAACAATTTTTTCTCAAAAAATTAAATTAGGATCTTATAGGAAATTTATTCCACTTTCCAAAACTATTGTTTGATTTATTGTGGGGTATTAGTTGTTGAGATATCAATGATCAAAGATAAAATTTTCTTTTTTCGTAAAATGCGGATATCTCAGAGCGAAATGATCGTAGCGAGGATTCGAAAAAAGCAAATTGAAGCTAAATAATCAAGCTAGTTGACTGTATGGCTAGTTTTAGTCGGACAAATTTGTCCAAGCCCGTGCAATCAAAAAAAAACTAGGGTCTGTCAGACTCACGCACGGTAGAAGTGAAACTTCTAAGTTGGTTGTTCCATGCATGGGAGCCCCGGTTTAGATCTCTCCCCCCTCTCTCGTGTTAAATTCAGGTTTTCATATTTTTTTTCTATATCACTCCACATAAATTTGTACTATTTATTTTTGTCCTTATTAGCTTCAAATTTGACACTTGGGTGCAGTGTTGCACTTGACGCTGACATTTCTTTGCACTTCCAATTGTATTTTTTGCCTACCTTTGGCGCGTTAATCAATTTGCTTTGATCATCGAAACGGTTGAAATGCCATTTTACAACCTTCTACTTCAACTATCGTCACTCGTTTGGCAAACGCACTCATTGTATCGCTTCGTCTCCTCCATACCTACCATCTATTTACTTCACAGCAGTTTCTTATTGCTTTCCCGCTTACACACATTCAATCGGCGCTTTATCTGATACTCACACACAGCACTCATTTGCACGGGCTATGGCTATCTATAATACCCGTTGTCGGTTGCCTGCATGTCGCCAGTCTACTTCAATGCTTACTTGTGTGCTATATACATTTCAGTTCATATTATTTCGTGTCTCGGTGGCTCCCTCACATCGTTCAGCGCTTGCGATGCGAGAGAGCGAATAGGCGAGAGTGGGAAGGAGCAGCTGCTCCTTGGCCCTGCCCATTTGACGGATTTCGGTAACGCTCCGAACTTACCGTTTCACTCGCCTATTTTCAATCTGCCTTGGGGCCCCCGATGCGCCTAAAGAAGTTTCACTTCAAAAAAAAAAGGAAAAAAAATCGACAATTTTTGTGCCGCCCTTTAACTGACGATTACAAAAAAAATTATATAAAAGAAAAATTTGCTTAAAGATCTGAAAACTAGAAGTTTAAAGCTTCTAAATGATTTTTGTCGGAACTCCGAGCGCCCATTCTTCACCGAGATACAGCTTTTCAAAAATCACTAAGAAATTTAGGAAATTTTACTGCTCCCTTAATTTTTGTGTGAAGTGTATTTCGAAATGTTTTTTGTGTTTCGTGAATTTGAAATTCAGGTACATATAAGAAATTTCGTTGATTTGGGTAAATTTAGCTGCGCCATTACAGAGACTTGTAAAATTTACATTCTGTTATGCTAACAACACCAGAGCATTGTAATGTTTTCTAACATGTGCATTAACATTCTCTGCTAACGCGCTGTACAATCCATTAACAAAACACACTGTTTCTAGTCTTTAAGAAACAGTAGTGGGAATTTTGGATTGGGTGGATTTGTACCTACCTCCTCTTTAACTTCTCCACCTATGTGACACAAAATTATGAATGAACTAGTAATTAATTTGTGCCATAAAGCTACCATTTGAAACTTATTTCATTGATGTATTGCTTTGGATTATTTTAGGATTAATATTCCTTTTACGAATGCTACTTAACATGCAAATCTTTGTTTGTTAGTCATTGTCACTTTGTTTCGTTTTGAGCCTATTTCTTCTTTTTCGCATACTTAAGTACATAAACATGATTTATCCATTTGTCAAGGGTGATAAGGAAAATTCTAGCGAATTTCAAATTGACAACAAAGAACTAGAAATAAAACACAAAGCAACAAAACTTGAAAAGTGTTGAAAAAATGTCGTTAGAGGACAGCTTGCGAAGTGGAATGGTTGGTTTGTTGATCGAGCTGGTTAATGAGTTGGCCGACTTGGTTAGTTAGCAGATTATTATGTACATACATACATACATAAATGTGTTATTTTGTCGATGATGTCAGCCCAAGCAGTAACCGTCACACAACAGCAGCAGCAATAGCTAACACACAGCAATGCGCCGCACGACACCGCACCACGCCACGCTACGCTACGCCATAACGCATTGTATGCGCACCTGGCCCAAGTAAACAGGTATGAATAATTTTTATGATTGCACACTTATTAACGCTCCAACACGGCCACACACACAAGCAAGATCAAACATATGCAGGCTATAGAGAGCTTGAATATGCATATGAGGCTGTTCGTTTGCGGAACTGTGTGCATGTGTGCGTGCGTAGTTGCATGTTTTTGCCACATCTCTTTGGGTCGCATGCAAATTAAAGTCTCAAGCGCAAAAAATCCAAACACGCGCACACACAAACAATCGTGCAATGAAGAAAAGTGTTACCAACTTGAAAATTGCGAAAAAGGTTGACACGCGAAAAGGCCAACTAACTAGCAAAACACACTCGTTAAACTTGTTAGTAACGGGCGCAGACGCATTAACATAGCGAAGTACACACTTTCAGTCATAGTAGGCACTTAAATTTAGAAGACCCTCTTCGCGAGTGTGGCAAATTGGTAGAGAAACAGGGTACTGGGAGTGCCCAGTACGAGAAAATATTCTGAATTAAAGTTGCAGATAAGCAGTCGTATAGAGTTTCATCGTCAGCGTATATGTGAGTGTGTGTGTGTTGCGTGAGTGTAACCGCGAAAGAAAACCTTTGGCTACTGGAAATTTGCGGTCATTATTATGTATACACATATGTACGTATGTTTGTATGTGTATGTGAGTTGCTGTGCAGTTGAATTTGTTGATGGTTACTCAACTTAGGCACTTACGAATGCAGTATACATAGCTTCAGTTGCATAATTTTCCGTTGTGTCACGTTATGAAAATTGAGGAAATTAAAAAAAAAATGTTATGTATTAAAAAAAATATGTAAATATTTATATATTTAATACTGTAAGGCGCAAATTAATCACGTTAGTACGTGTTATACTCGTATGCACTAAAATATCTTGCATTAAAACCAAACACATCTTTTATTAAACAAGAAAAAAATGAACAAAATTCAGTAAAAATCGTCAACATTTTAAAAAAACGTATAGTGATGCACTATTTATAAATATAATATTCCAGTAAACCCGGTCACGCTTCGCTGTAGCTCTAGGTATTTTGGAATAAAATATTTATTTTGATGTAGTCTAATAATATTTGAAAAAAACAATATTTTTGTTAATTGTTTGAATTTTTAATTATTTTTTATTTTATTTTATTACTATTGCAATCTAGTTAACAAAACTAATAAGCAATTATTTTACATATATTTAATTAAATTAAAACATCTCAAGTAAAGACAAAATTTTATGAAAAGAGATCATGCGGTTTGTTCAAGTAGTTTGGCTACTTCATCATAGTGTTGAATTTTTAAGAAAAAAACATTTGATGGACCACTCTGTCTATTTTTCTGCCTATTTCCAATTCATGCCAATCTGACCAAAAGACGATTTTTAGAGATTTCTCGATGCCAGCATCACCTATCGGCACAATTTTGAAATTAAATTTATTTATTTTAAGTTTCCATATATGTCGCAAGTTTAAGGGGGGAAACCGGTTTAGGAGGCCAAAATGTTGGTGTTTTTCGAGAATTTTTTGAACAAAGAAGAAATAATCAGAAATTGTTTAAGTTTAGAGGATATTTTACTTATATTTTTAGGTACACTTTTAAATTTTTTTGAAGCTTTTTCCGCGGGAGATAGTGGCGTTAGAGCGTGCTGTCCATGGACTATCGCCATCCGAGTGTCTTGCTGGTGGGAATTCCTGAAGTTGCAATTTTTCTCTGAAATCAACAGGCGCTTGAACACAAAGTAGTTTTTTATACCATATTTTTTCATCTATTGTACTTTGCTTAAAAAACCATATTTTAAATAATAATATAATCAGAGAATTAGGTTCATATAAATTAGAATTGAATAAAGAAAAAATCCCGAAAAATTTCAGAACGATTGGTTGATAACTTTTTAAGCTAGAATGCCCACCAGTTGAAAAGAAGTAGTTTCGAGAAAAACGTCGTTCTAACTAAAGCGCGCTACGGTGCGGAACCAACGGGCAGCCACTTAAGCGCTCATAGAATTGGGAATAATGCGAATTTCGCTTTAAAATTTTTGCCACATATTCTTGAGTAGTTATACTAACGATTTATGCAATAAAAAAACCGATTTGTTGATCGATCTCAACCGGTTTTCCCCCTTAAGCAAAATCGTCCCACAAACACGATTTTTAGAGATATCTCGATTACAGCGCCACCTGTCCTTAAATCGTCAGTTTTGTTTTTAAACGCAAACTTATCCTGCGACTCAAAAAGCTAACTTATTTTTCGGTCTATCGGTCCCACAAATACGACGAAAAACGGCTGTATGTAAGCTAACTGCCGCATGAGTGATGGTGATGAGTGTCTTGAAGTTGCTCTGCAAGAGCTCTAGAATTTTATGCCGCCTCCGCAGAGCAGGTGATTTAATGATAAATCTGTAACAAAATGATCCTGTCAAGACCTAAAGGGGTTTCTTGTTCAAACTCACTCTTTCTCGTTCACTGTACTCATCCTTTTCACGATTCTGGTATTCAGAGCGTTCCTTGTGTGACGAGGTTTTACACTAACCTGTGCTTCAACAACGCGCCACACGTAATGTTCAGGCAGATTACAGTCCGCACTTTAATAGCCGCAATTTTGACTACCAGTGAGAACGCAGAAGTTGTGGCCAACATCAAACCATTCATCGGCTCTCAACAATTTTAAATGAATCAGCTGATTTCCTGACATTATCAGGGATGTATTAGCAGTTTGTTTACAACAGTCGTCTGAACAGTGACTGATTGGCAGACTGATTGTATTCAACTAACTTAACTTTACGCAGTTTGTTTTCATTTCACTCGCCTCTCTCTGGTAAATACCCTATGACGTAACAGCCAAAGTTATTCCCACAGTTCGGATGACCAAATCTTGTAATCTATCATCCTTGATGGAGGGCTACTGTGGAACCAAGTCTAACACTTATTTGTACTGTGAGCAAGCACAAAACCCTGCTTGAGTAAGCTTTTGTGAAAAAGATTTTAAATCATCAACTCTACGTACCAGGAGCATTGAGAAGATGCTCAGATCTCAATCTATTAAATTGTAAAGCAGAAAAAGAACGCTTTGATACAGCAAACAAAGCTTTAGGTTTTTTCTGTAATTATGCCTTATAAGGCGGCCGACGCAGCCGAATGGGTTGGTACGTGACTACCATTGGTAGTGCGTAGGTTTGAATCTCAATGTGTGTAACAGAAAAATTATATAAAAACAAGTTTTTTCTAATAGCGGCCGCCTCTCGGCAGGCAATAACAAACCTCGGAGTGTATTTCTGCCATGAAAAAGCTCCTCATAAAAATCATTTGTCGTTCGGAGTCGGCTTAAAACTGTATGCCATCCATTTGTTTCCACAACATCAGGACGCACGCCACAAATAGGAGGCGCAGCTCGGCCAAACACCACACAGGAATGTCACAGAAGTGTACGTGCCAATTATTTATTACTTTGTATACCTTTTTCAACTCGAGTATATCGCCTCAACAAAAAAAATTAAATGATGTGAACATCTCTCTTGAATACATTGCACAGTGCGGCCGATTCCCAAAAACCTGGCCAAAAATCAAAAAAAAAAGTTTCTAGATAGAGTTTTTTTTGTCTTTGGGTTGGCTACAGTAATGCCTTGAGTAGTGAAAACCGTTCATAGCAACGTCCTGTACCCTAAGTATCCTCTGTATTTTCAGTCGCAACGTGGCCTTCGTTTGAGCTGTCGATGAATAGTGAAAGTTGTACACATTTGAAATACTTTGTAATGGAGTAAATTGAACAAAACCAAATGGAATCATCTTCGGAAGGTTAGTAAAATACGAGAAATCTTTAGTACATATCAATACCTCGACACAAAATTTTTAGCTGCAGCAATACGTAGATACATTTTTTGCAATTTTTTTTATAAAATTTGAGTTTTCAAACTGTATAGTAATTCAACGCCGTCATATGCTGCTTTGAAACCTATTAAAGGTTACTCAAAAAAGTAATGGTTACTGAATAAAACAAGATTCAGCTGCTACCTCTTGCTACCTTGCGACCCCGAAAACATATAAATTTACATGCATCTTGATTATGTTCTTGAATATACGCTATTTCACGTGAGGGGGTGGCCAATAGGGGTGGAAGGGGGTGGATTTTCAAAATTTTAACATCAAATTCGTAATCAGCGACCCCGACAACCCCCGAGTAAGAAATTTTGAATCAATTACTTAATTTTTTGAGTTTTGGCCAGCTTTTCTCATTCTGACGCTTTCAATAAAAATTAAAACTCAAAAGTTTTCCTTCTCCTTTCATTGCTCTAATATTTCACTTTTTCCCCACAGCATTTGAACTAAAACACAAGCGCCAAAATAAAAATTATTGTAGAAAAGGAGTAAGAGAAAAATTTGCAAAAATTGCTGCTGATTATTATCAGGAGAATAATCGAGTTACAAGCTACACTTTCGTATGCCACACTCCCACTCAACTGGAAATTGATCCGGTGAAATATCGCAGAAAGCGATATCCCCGAAGGCGTGTGGCTGCCAAAAACAATAAAAGTGAAACAATTTGTTTGGCATTTGCAACACAGAACCTTGACATGGTTGGCCCCATGGCGCAAGCGTCACGCCTTAGCTGGCGCTCTCGACACAATAACGCCAGCTTATAATATCCTTTTCAGCAGTAGCAGCAGCAGCAGCAACTTTTGCCGATTTATTTCATGGCTTTTGTGTTGTGTTGTTGTTGTAGTTATCAGCATACTTCGGCTAGAAGTGCACTTGCTATGTGTGTCAGCGTTCGAATATCGTAAGCAATGCATACACATACATACAAACATGTATGAAATTTTCCATAAGTTATGCAAAGGAACGTACACGTGAATAAACGTTAAAGTGAAGAAGCGCAAAGTAAAAACCTAAAAAATAAAAATAAATAAAAAACAACCAAAACTTAGGTAGACAAAAGTGGCGCAACGGAAAAAGTAAGTGTCGGAAGGAAGTGGGAGAAAAATGGTAACAATCACGCAATCGAGCTACTGTGTTGGAAACGCCAACGTTGCCAATGCCAAAAAAAAACAATCATCCATACATATACACACACACTAACATATATACATACTTGCAACATGAGCAACGATGTCATACTTATGCACGTTGTTGCTTTCAGATGAGCCATAGATAACTCCTACGAGCCTGCGCTCAAGTGTATGTAAGTAAGTGTGTATGTAGTTGTGAGTGCGTACTCGTATATCCTGCACAAGCATTTTTCTATAGCTTCATTGAGTGCTTTTTGTTTTTTTTTCGTATATTCGATTTTTCTAGTAAATCATGAAGTGGTCGTGTCTTATGTAGTGCCATTGCCGGTGGTATTCCGTTGTCGGTCGGTGCTGCTTTCAAGATCATCAGATTACCAGTTTGCTTGCTCTATTGCTCCTCTCCACCGCTTTCAATGCACCGCCAATCACTTGCCAGCTTACTATGCCCCTTGCGATGCCATTGCACTTATTCTGTTTTTTATTTTTGTTTTTTTTTTTCACTCTAGTTTTCGAAGCTCGCTTTTTGCTTTCTAATATTTGGCTGTTTTAAGATTCAGTCATCATTTTTAAGCAGCAAACGGGCACTGTGGTGTAAGTGGATCAAAAATGCATTGAACTGATTGCAAATGGGCGAGCGCTTTCAGAGTTGATATGCCGCTGCAGTCCCTGAAGGAATTTATTTCTTTTTAATTTTTTTCTGAATTTATTCCCACAGCAATTGCGCGCAAACTAAGTAGATCTGACATTTTTCTAATGTAAGGCTGCAAAAAATAAATATATAATTATATATATACATATATAATTTAAATTAAAAAGTCTTATTCGAGTTCGAAGTGGCTTAAAAACCGTGCCGCTTTTTGACAATTTTCTTATGCTGCCGGTGTTGGGTCTCTCCGTCCATATATGTATGTAAAAATGTATCGAGCATTCAAGTATTGACTGAAACCCAGTGCTACAGGTACTAAGAAGGTGCAGATTCCATGATCAAATCCTATGGGAATAAATGGTTTCCACGCTGTGTTGCATGAATATAAAGGATCTGAATAAAATTTGTGATGTCTGAATTTGTTGGTATCCTCGCAAAACTAATGCGGCTACGCAAAATGACTTTGCTCAATACCAGCAGCGCCGTCAGAATTAGGAAGGACCTCTCCGAGCCCTTTGATACAAATCGAAGCTTTAGACAGAGTGACTCACTGTCGTGTGATTTCTTTAACTTGATGTTGGAGTGGATCGTACGAGCCGCACAACTTAATAGCTCAGGCACAATATTTTATAAGAGCGTGCAATTGTTGTTGTTCAGCCTTCTCCAAACTGTATAAAGAATCAAAGCAAATGGGTCTGGTTTTGAACGAGAACAAATCGAAGTACCTCCTGTCATCAAACGAACAGTCGACGCAACTGCGTATCGGCTCCCACGTCACTGTTGACAGTTATAGTTTCGAGGTTGTAAGAGACTTCGACTTGGCTTTACTTAATGCTTTCAACTGGGGCCAGTTAGTATGAAAAAGAAACAACTGGTGCGCTTCGTTAAACTCGGCCAAAATCGCTTAAGCGGTTACCGCGCCAATCAAGAAGAATGTCTGAAGTGGAAGTATGCCAAAACCGTTTCAAAATGTAGAGCGAATTTTCAACTCTAACTTAATTAACATTATTAATGGCCTGGAATGTGTCAAATTGAATAAACTGGCTGGGCTTTGAAGTACTTCTCGCAACTCTTGTGCTCTTTTTGATGAGTGGCGAAAATTGAGCTTTTATTCTGTTAGGGTTCGATCCCATAAAGCTCTAGTAAACCAGTCCGAAGTGGCGGGAAATTAACAGTTCCTTGAACAAACAGTATCTTATAGCAACTTGGGCTTAATAGAATATTCTCGCTGATGGAACATTTATGTAGATATGGAGTGCGAACGTGACTGATTTACCGATTACTGCTGTTCTTTTATATGTATATATTCCTACATCCACTGTTCGATGTATGTCCACGTTTGGTTCGCAAATTGCACTGTGTGCTTTTATTTTCTGCTACAAATGGGTGTTATGCAATCCCCGAACGGTAGATGTTATACTTGGCTGGAAGCAAGTCGCCATTTTAAATGGGTTAAAAAAATTTGGAAAAGTCGATCCAAGAAACACCCAGAATTGTGGTAATTCCTACAACACCCCAACAATGCCCATTGTACTTAAAGCTCTGGAAAGTAAAAGGTTAGATAGTCAAGGAGAAAAGGAGAGAAGTAATAGAAGGAAAAAATATAATAGAATAGAATAGAGACATAGAGATAGCTAATCCTTTGAGAATTTTCTAGATTCTTTGGTAAATCTGAAAATATCATCCAGTTTGAGAGAACGATTATTACACATTCTCACGACATCGGAACCCAAAACTCGTAGCCATGCTCTAGCAAAGGCCGGACACTCACAGAGAAAGTGATCAATGCTATCCACCTCCTTCAAGAACGACCGGCACATTGGGTCCTCAATGATTCCAATGGTGGTCATATGCTGACCCCATGGGTTGTGTCCTGTAATGAGACCGACCACCAACCGAACGTCTTTTCTTCCAAGTTTTAGTAGAGAGTTTGACAGTTTTCTGTTCGGACTTGTCACAAAACACTTTGCAGTTCTACAGCGTTCTAGACCAGACCAACGCTCTTTATGTAGATTGCCTACATAATCGCTAATGCGATTCATGGTTCCTACGGAACTGATTCCGATTATTGGCTCTGGCCCTTATGGGGTAACCGCTGATCCACGGTTGGCCAATTCGTCGGCAATTTCGTTTCCTTGGACACCGCAGTGTCCTGGAATCCATATAAGTACAAGCCTGTTTTGTCTTGCGACAGAATTAGGCTTCTTCTTACATTCTTCAGAGGAACGGGTGGAAAACAAACCCAAAATAGATGAATGATGATTCACAAAAATGGTAGACTGATGGACCAAAAACATTTTATGGTGTAGGAGCAGGAGTAGTGAAGCCCAGAATCCACAAATCATTCACTCTCACTAGGGACACCAACCATCTTCCAAGCGGAATTATACGCAATAATGGAAGCAAGAAACATCATGCAACGTAGAAACCACAAGAGAGTAAAGATTAGAAGACTCTCGGACAGCCAATGAGTTCTAAAAGCTTTAGATAGCTATACCAACAACTCAAAAACTCTCTTAGAATGCCACAAGGCACTCAATAACCTGGCATCCAAAGCAATGTCTCATTAATTTGGGTACCAGGACATGAGCGATATGACGGCAACGAAAAGGCAGACTTTCAAGCCAAAAAAGGGACAGATGTAAATTTCATTGGACCTAGTCCCATGTTTAGATTTAACAAAAACAGCCTAAAGCAAAAAGTAAAATATTGAGCAAAACTCTAATAAATCAGCATTAGAACAACGTAGAGCGTCTTAGACATCTAAAAAAGTTCTTAAGTTTCAATGCTAAAAGAGCTAACATTGACAAAACAAAAAGAGCATTCGCACTCTCACAGGCGCCCTCACGGATCACTTCACCTGCAACAAACACTTACATAAATTAGGCATAACTAACACCAGCACCTGCAGATTTTGCTACTAAGATGAGGAGTTTATATCATCGAATGCCCGGGGTTGACGCATAGAAGGAACAAGTTTTTAAACAAGTTCATGTTAACAGATGAATACCTTAAATCACTCCCTCAGAAGGAGCTGGTACAATACATAAGCATTCTTAACAGTCAATAGACAGCATAGGGTGCACAATAGATCAATATGGTTGCAGTGCTAAAGGCCCATACCTTAACCCTTTACTACCATTAACCATTAACCATTACATTCTTGAACAATCTTCGAAGTTTTCTTTGTGTTCTCCAGAGACTTTAGTGCAGCCTAACTGTTACTAAAGGTTAGGTTAGGTTAGGTTATAATGGTTGCCCAGAGAGTAGGGCCCACTTGGACGAAATAGTTTGGTTCGTCCTTTGTGATACCATTTAAGGACAGAGAAGGGGGAGGAAGGGAAGGGATGGGGGAGTGGTGAGTGATTGTGGACTACGAACGGTGACTAGTCCGCGGTTGTGTTAACCTCATTATGCTGCTGATGTAGTTCATCAGATTTTTGTTATCAACACCTGCTATATCAGCAGGCGCAGAAAAGAAATGAGAACCAAGATACTTGAATCTTAGTCCCGCGAAGGCTGGACAGCTAAGGAGCATATGCTGAGATGATTCCACCTCATCCTCCATGCAGCTGTCGCAAAAAGGACTCGAAGTAATTCCGAGTCTCACGGCATGTGTACCTCGTGGACAGTGCCCCGTGATGATGCCCACGAAGTTTGAGAGATGACATTTTGCCATTCCCAGGATATCCCTCGAACGCCTCCTATCCAAACGTGTCCAGAAGGACTTCGCGACCCCACACGTTCGTGTACTTGCCCCTGTCTGGCCAGCTCGTCGGCTTCGCAGTTTCCTGCAATGTCACTGCGACCAGGTACCCAAATTATCTTTATGTCGAAGAATTCTGATGCAATCGAGAGTGAGACCAGGCATTCCCTGACCAGCTTCGAATGCACCATAATAGAGCCTAGGGCCCTGATGGCCGCTTGGCTATCGGAGTAAATATTTACCCTCTTAACAGTTGTTACGCAAGTAAGTAGCCAGTCAGCTGCTTCTTTAATTGCGGCCACCTCTGCTTGGAACACACTGCAGTGATCCGGTAGCCTGAATTTGAGTTTGATGGGGAGCTCTTTGCAGAATACTCCTCCTCCAACCCTACCGTCCAACTTCGAGCCATCCGTGAACAGGTTAACGAGGCCCTATCCCCAGGTGTTGCCCCCGGTCCACTCCTCCCTTGGTGGAATATGGGTGGAGAAACTTCCACTTGGACTTAGCGAAGGCACACACTGGTCCGTCGACGAGGGGATGAACTCAAAGTTTCTGAGGATGCTTGAGTGCCCATATGTGAGGTTGAGCTTATAGCCCAAGCCCCTCAGTCTGATTGCGGTACGAGCAGCGGCAATTCTGCCTGCGATGTCTATAGGTACCACGTTTAACATTGCATTAAGCGCCAGAGTAGGAGTAGTTCGAAGCGCCCCACTGATTCCAATGAGTGCAGACCTCTGGACTCTCTCTAGCTTTTTACTGTGTTTACTGTTACTAAAGACTCTAATCTGTTTTTCGCTCCTTCTCCTTTTAATTTCCCTTTCTGCTACTTTCTGAATGGCAAACATTTCCGTTTGGAAAACAGTCACCGTTCCTTCCATAGCGTAATGATACTTATAACTTCGTTTAAGTACCGTCCGGAACTTCAGAACTTGTTTCACTATTGGACCCATCGGTAAAGAAAATATCCGTCAAACTTCTTTGACTGCATTCTGGATCACTCCATTGCTTACGCAATTTGACAGCAAATTTCCTTCTAAATGATACTATGGGCATAAGATCGTTCTTAGGTGCCAAAAACAGTGGATGCTGCTCAGAAAGCATCTTAAAGATTTCGCTGTATTTGAATGGGTAAATCGATTGAAAACCACGCCCACCTATCAAATAACGAATTATGGACGAAAAAAATGACGTTTATGAGAGTTTCGATTTCGCCCGCACTTGAACTCTTTCATACTTCTTTCTATACTTTTGCCTAAATGTTCGCTAAAGAGCCCCATGGTGGGAGTTTTTGCTAAAATCAGCGCCGCTGAAAAGTTCTCACAACTTGCTGTCGTTCTTTTTTTAAGAAGGTTGTTAGAAGAAACTGATTTTTTGTGTTTCTTGGTTATTCAGTGTTTTTTTCTACTTGTTACTTGTTACGTTTGGACCAATTTATGTGGGGCATAAGTGAGGGAGGGTGGGGGCGCGCACACAAAGCTTGAGTTGGCTTGATTTGATCTGATGCTCCTAAAATGTTCGCTCCAGCTGCCGTCATTGCCTTCATTATTGCTGTTGTATTTTTTATTTTTATTATTCGTTTTTGTATTTATTCATTTCGTCTGACCCCAATTTTTATTTGCTACTATTTACGTTGATTTGAATCTTTTTAAATCGCTGGGTATTTTGCGAAAATTGACTGTCATCTTGTAGTGTGCGTAAGTATGTATACAAATGTACTTATATGCATGCATCTGGGCTTGCGTGAGAATGTGTGTGTGTTCGCGCATGTAAGTCAAGTTGAATTGTCGTTTGATTGCATGGAAATGGGCTGAGCTTACTGCAAGAAAAAAAATTAAGAGGAAAAAAAAGATTTGTAGAAATTGCTAAAAAATAAACCGAATGACAAGACAAAAGATCAGAAATGCGGAGAAAGGCAATACAACTAAATCAAATTATATAAGTAGAAGAAATAAAATTAAAATTGGTAGTGAAACGAAATGCGAAGACAATGGCACGGCAAGCGAGCAAGCAGTAACGCTTACCTACACACACACACAAACTTGTAGATGAAAAAGAGGAAACCCCATGTGTGTGTGTGTGTATGTGGGTATTTCATAGAAAATGCATACATTAGGTATTTGTTGGCTCTTCCACACAAATTGCACTTTCATATGCTAGCCTTCGGCAAGTTTTTGCTTTGGCCATTTAAATTGGGTCAATTTAATACAGTTAGAGCTATGCTATCGTCTGCTTGCGGCGGCATGCAACAAACCAACTGCCGCACAAACGATCAAATGAGCAAGCCAGCAAGCTGGCAAATGTGCAACAATGACAAACCTTTCCTCCAGCTGCTACATTTTGCGACTTTCTCTGCTAGACGACCACCACCTATGCTGCTGCTGGCGCTGCTCTATTTTTCTAAATTTCTGCATTTCAACCTTGCTTCCCCCCAGCTGCTCCCCTGTGCACTGTGCAGCATCTCGTGCTGAATGGCATTGCAATGTTCAATATCCTCTTTGGCAACATATTTTTGCTATCCAAGTTTTTGCTATTGTTTTTCTTTGGCTTCTTATTTTAAGTTGATTTTGTGCAACGGTATATTGTATTGGCATTTGCTACGATTTCGCTGCCCTGGCTGCCTTCGAACAACAGCAACAAATCGCCACACACAACTGCAACATAGGCTGCCATTATTTATTGTTCCAAGCAGCAATGCATTCAATTCTTGTAGACTTACATACATACAAATATACAAATGTGGCTGTACTCGTATAAATAAAAATGTTCCTGCCGGCAAGCGCACTGGCTCCGAACTGGTTTCTTCAAGTGAATTTGCTATAATTTATTTTCAATTCCCTATTTTCTTCCTCTAATAATTTTCGAAGATTTATGAGAGAAGGTTTTTCATATTAATTAGAAAATATAAATAAAAAGCACTGAAATTTTAGAGTTAATTTTTTCTATATTTTTAAGAAAAAGTTAAAAAATTTAAGGCAAACAAAATTTTTTCTAAATTGAAGGTAGTTTTTATGTTTATTTGTAGAAAAAATTTAACAGAAAAAAAAAATTAAATATTGTTAGCAAAAATTAAAAGGCGCAAAAAATGTAAAGATAGGTTTTTCTATATTTTTAGGAAAAAATTTATTAAAACCAAAAGCTGGTTAAAAAAAAAATTAACAAAAACGCGAAAATTTGAAAAATAGTTTCATCCATATTTTTAGAAAAAAACTTAATAAAAAAAAAAAAATCAAAAAAAAAAAATAAAAGGCGGTGAAAATGTAAAGCTAGTTTTTATCTATATTTTTACGAAAAATGTAAAACAAAAAAATGTTTAAAAAAATATTAAAAAGCGCGAAAATTTGAAACATTGTTTTCATCAATATTTGTAGGAAATAATTTAATAAAAAATAAAATGTAATGTTAGTTTTTATCTATATTTTTAGGAAAAACGTTAAACAACAAAATTTACAGAAAAGAAAAACAAATACAATAATTTATAACAAAATATTAAAAAGCGCTACAAATTTAAAGGTAATTATTTCAATATTAAAAAAAAAAACAGTAAAAGAATAGAATGCAAAACAAAATTTGTTTAAAGTAAAAGTAATTTTTATCTTTATTTGGGGGAAAAAATATAGTGAAAAACAAGACAAATATTATTAGAAAAAAATATAAAGGCCCGAAAAATTTTAAAGGTAGGTTTTCTATATTTTCAGGAAAAATTCAACAAAAAAATATTTATTAAAAACGAGTATTAAAAAAAGCCAAAAATGTGGAGGTAGTTTTTTAGAAAGTTTTAGGAAAAAAAATTTGACCAAAAATAAAATAAAAAATAGTGCAATGTTTAAATATAGTTTTTATCTATATTTTTAGGTAACAATTAATAAACAATTTAAAACAAAAAAAAAAAAAAACACAAATTAAAAAAAAATGAAAACTAAAATTAAAAGGCGTAATAACTTAGTGGGTAGGGTATTCTATATTTTCAGAAAAAAAATTACAAATTTAATAAAAAAAGATATTACAAAAAATGTCAAAAAAAAAAATACAAATTAAAAAAAAATTTAAAAACGCAAACAATTTATAAATGTACTTCCTACTCTATACTTTTAGAAAAAAATTTAATAATACCAAAATTAAAAAAAAAACATTTAAAAACCCAAAAATGTATGCATGTACTTGCTTTTCTATACTTTTAGAAAAAAATTAAAAAAAAAAAAATTTATTAAAAAAAAGTTTTTTTTGAAACGCGAAAAATAAAAAAAAAGTTTACATATACAATGTCTCATATATTAAGGAACAAATTTAATGAAACAAATAAAAAGTAAATTTATTATAAAAATATTACAAAGCGTGAATGATTTAAAGGTAAACTACCTTTTTAGAAGTTATTAAAAAGTCTAATCAAAAAGAAAAAAAAACTTTGTTAATAAAAAAAGCACAAACAAATTTAAGTATTTTCTATATTTTTAGAAAACATTATAGAAAAGTTAACACAACAAAAACAAAACCAATTCAACGTTTTTATAAAGGGTGGTTAAATTTCAAGGGCCGATGTTGAATGTAAATCACACCTAAACGCCAAGCTTTTTCTGCATTTCCTTTGGCATTTTTTAATCTCAGACTAATTCAATTTGAACCATGGAAAGACACTCAATCGAGCAACGCGTTAAAGTTATTCAGGCTTGTTATAAAAATGGGCGTTCGCAGAAAATCATCTTCAGCAATGAGGCACATTTTCACCTGAGTAAATTCGTCAATAAGCAGAATTGCCGCATTTGGGCGAATGATATTCCAAGAGTGATTGTCGAGAAACCAATGCACCCACAAAGAGTGACTGTTTGGGGCGGTTTATGGGCCGGCGTCATCATTGGGCCGTCTTTTTTCCAAAATGAGGCCGGTCAGGCAGTTACTGTGAATAGTGTTCACTATCGTGAGGTGATAACGATCTTTTTATGGTCCGAATTGGAAGATATGGATGTGAACGATATGTGGTTTCAACAGGACGGTGCCACTTGTCACAACAGCTAACGAAACAATGGCTCTTTTGCGCGAAAAATTTGATGGCCGAATAATTTCACGTCGCGGCGATGACAATTGGCCACTAAGATCATTTGATTTCACACCGTTGGACTACTTTCTTTGGGGTTATTTGAAAGAAAACGTGTACGCCGATAGGCCAGCAACAATTCAAGAGCTAAAGGATAAGATAATTTGGCACATTAACGGCATAGAACCTCAATTATGCCTCTGCGTCATCGAAAATTTGGACCATCGTATGGAGATGTGCCGCTGAGGCCACGGCGACCGTTTGGCCGATATTTTATTCCATGCGTAATTGAGCTATACCAATATTATCATAATAAGGAGAAATGACAATAATTTCCTAAAAAAATTGTATTTTATCCAAAATCAACACCGGCCCTTAAAACTTAACCGTATATATTGGACTGGAGCCCGAAAAGGAGAAAAAGGTGGAAATATAATTATATATATTTTTTTATTTAAATAATATTAAAAATTAAATTAATTTAATTTCTATATTTTTAGGAGAAAATTAAAATATTTAAACAAAAAAATGTTAATTCAAATTATTTTTTATCTATATTTTTTTATTCTATTTATCAAAAATTTTGAAAAGCTCGAAAATGTGAAGATGTATAATTTTTACATTTTTAGGAAAAAAGTTAAAAAAGAATCATACAAAAGGAAGCAGTTAAAAAGAGCAGTCATTTAAGCGTTCTTATCAATATTTTTGGGGGAAAAATTAAAAATTTAATACAAAGGAAAAAAAAATTATTAAAAAAACTAAAAATCGCGCAAAATGTATTTAAAAATTTTTAGAAAAAGTATTATAAAATAAATAAAGATTTGGATAAAAAGGAAAACTGAAAAGCGCGGAAAATTAAAATGTACTTTTGATTTATGTTTTTAGATAATAAATTAAATAAAAAAAATTAAGAAAAGTGAATGCAAATTAAAAAGAAATTTTTATTTAAATAAATTAAGAAAGGGCGGAAAATTTGACTGTTGTTTTTATGTATTTTTTGAAGCAAAATTTAAAGACAAATTAAATACAACAAAAAAAATAGTAGCTGACGTGATAAACTTTTTTGCGCCTGCAAATTTCACAGCTAGAATATTGAAAGTCTCAAATCTAGTCATGAAGTATTACAGACCTCACCGCGCACTGGATTTTTGAAAATCCACGTGAGAATGGCTGAGCGTTTCGTAACTACCCAAAATGAATCTGTTTACCGCAGCTGAATTTTTTTCTTTGTGGATGTTTTAAGGGAAAAATGTATACTAATGGCCAAATACAAAAACTCTTTCGTTTCATTTTTAAAGCACATAATTTTTATTATTCTTAAATAAAAAAATCAAAAGACACCCTTTGGGTTGGGTGTTTGATGTAGTCTAACAAATGGAGAGAACTGCGGCAGTTGGTTTTTTTATGAGGCGCTTTTTCATAGTAGAAAAACAACCGGAGGTTTACCATTAACTGCCGATGGCAAAATCTGTTCTGTCATTTGGTGTTTCACGCCCATAATGGGTTTTTTCGAGCCCGAGTTCTACGAAATGATACCCATGTACAAACCCATTCGACTGTGTAAATATGTAGGTATGTCCATTGATGTGCTTTTCATCGGGTTTTAGAAAATTTGATGGACGAACTATCTATCCCAACTAGAAAAGAGGTTGCCAATGACTTTACTGATCCCAATGATTCCACTACTAAATTCATCTTACTAAACTAGTCGAAGTCCCTCCTCCAAATTGTGGTGTTACTCTTATTATTGAAAATAAGGTGGGGTAAGGAGGTGTACGTATGCCAAATATTATCGGGCAGTTTCTGTTATTCATTTCCGAGAGAATTTCTATGCAATTGCAGGAAAATTTTAATGAGACTCACTCGGAAGCGAATCACGGAACCTGTGCGATACGAGAGAAAACAAAGGTAGAAATTAAACAAAGAAAAGAAGTAAAGGCAGTTACTCTGCAGTTCATAATTTAAATGGCAATGATTCTTTTTTCAAAGATCCTTAAGGAAAAGTGGATTGGCGAAGTTGTGTAAACGCATCTAATCTGGTGCTGCAACTAGGAGCTCCTATCGCTGTTATAAACTTAATTTTAACGGACCCAGTCAAATCTATTTTGAAGGTTTTTGAAATTGATAAATGCGCAACCGCTTCCTGAGAAATTCGTATTCATAGAATTAAAAAAAAAAAAAATTTTCCACTAGTTGAGATTTTTTCTGCTGGGGATCTGTAAATACATATGTACGTATGCATATATGTAGGCATGTGTGTGCTGCAATTAATTTGATATCGTCCACTAGTATCCCTAAAGAAATTCACTACCAAAAAAAAAACACAAAAGTTACAATTGCTTGAGCTATTTTACACACAAAAAAACAGAAAAACACCAACAATGGCAATGGAAAAATCTTATCAAAAACTAAGGAAAAAAAATAGAAGACTATAGAACATCAAAAGAAAATTACGGAAAAAGCAAAAAAAATCAGATCTCAACAATGAAGCCAAATACTCAAAATACTAATGCCAAAAAAAAAAAAAATCCAGTTGAAAAAAATTAGACCAAAATCTGAGATCAAAAAGATTGAGTTCTTGCTATTTAATATACTAGATCGTATCTTATCAATCCGGCAGCAGAAATCGCTCAGAAACCTTAATTGAGCAATAATAATTCAGGAATTTACTCAAGGCAAAATAAGACAACTCACATTTTGAGCTCCGACAAGTTCTTCAGCGACACATACGGCCCTAGTAAATGGTGCCGAAAGGTCGGAAAGCAGCGAATTTTGTTGGTCGTCTGTTCAGACTTTTCACTTTGATCGGAGTACTGAAGAATATATCGAATTTTCTATTTATTTATTTATTTATTTAATATATGGAAAATAACAATAAATTATTATTTTACAATAAAAAAAAAGAAGCACTAGCTGCCAGGGCTTACGGCTCACATTTTCTAATATATTTAATTACTTTTCTTTTGAAGCGAAGTAACGCCCAATTCAACAAATACAAAACTGTAAAAAGCGGGAGAAGTTAGAAGTAAGAACCTTCTCTTAACAAACCTAATACACCTAAACTTACACGAGTATTCCTATCATTAGTTGCTATTGCGCCGGCTTTGGGTGCGCAGTGTCGATCGGCTTCAATCAAATTTTAATCAGCCATGCCATCTTAGATTTCGCCGAAGGGAGCAGTATTTCGTTTGTCAGCCGCTTGCTACAAGACAGTTGCTGCTTTGGGCTAAACGCCTATTAAAAGGTGGCACTTCATCACGTTATCAGTGTTGAATTTGACTTCGTAGTTTTTTATAAAATTGTACAGAGCCCACTGACAAATCTTCTACATCCGTATCCACCCCATGCTACTTCTCTGGGACTGCTTATTTGTTAGGAAAAACGTATTCCATATCTGAAGGCAATTCACTATCTGCAACCTGTGACCGTCCGACAGCCTGCAGCTTGGCAAAGAAAAAAAACTTACACGATGAGTGGAGTTTTATTTAGTCTAATCCAGTTCGATTATATAACATAATAAATAAAATTACAAGAAGAAAGATTTAATTACTGCACAGGCCGACAACATTTGATGGACTCTCAGAAAAAAGAACGAGACCAAAATTTTTGGGATTAAAAAGGCAAGAAATACTAATTTTGGCTCCTTTTGTGATTATGTAAGATCAACAGACCTTTAGTTAGTATTTTTATATATTTTTTAAATATTTTTTTAATATTTTTATTTTATTTTTTTGTATCTATTACAGGACACGGAAATAAGTTTCCGTCCATTCCTAGTCAAAGTTACGAATTATTTAAACAATTAAATTATTAATGATATTATTTGAAGTATGTGCCATTGGAAGCTACAACTTTGCTCCATTTTTCAGGCAGCATACGGATTCCTCTGACGAAAAATTCGAGTTGTTTTGACTTGATCCATCATTGAGCCAGTTTGCGATGCTCTCGTAAGAAGTGAACCGTTTTCCAATAAGAGCTGGCTGCATTGATCGGAACAGATGTTAAACCGAAGATGCAAAGCCTGGGAAATACGGCGGGTGGGACAAGATTGCCCAATTCAGTCCTCTAAATATTTCTGGATCGATTAACCAACGTGTGGCCTGGCGTTGTCATGCAGCAAAATCAGTTTCTCATGTCTACCGTCTCATTCCGGCGGCTTTTGTTTGAGAGCTCGATTCAAACGCATTAGCTGCAGTCGGTAACGATCGCCAGTGATGGTTGCAGATGATTTAAGGAGTTCATAATAGATGACACCCTTCTGATCCCACCAGATGCACAATAAAACCTTTGAAGCATGAATATTTTTTTTCGCTGTCGATGGACCTGGTTCACCTGGCAGGCTCCAACATTTTCGACGCTTAGGGTTATCATAATAGATCCATTTTTCATCTCATTCACTCACGTCGAAATTGCTACTTTGGAAGCTGAAGCGTCGAAACCACTCTTTGCAAGTTGTATTTGATGGAGCGCGATTACCGTAAATATTGATCAATGTACAGCACGTTTCAGCTGCAATTCTCTTTATAAGGTAATAATGAAGCATGATGCTGCTTTTTCGGGACGAACGGAGACATTTTTGACGTCAGATAAAAAAGGGTCTTTACGCATCAAACGAAAGTCGACTACTGCGATAGAGACCTCACATATACACCTTCAAATCACCAGTATATTACTAGAGCGAACTTAAAAATAGTATCAACAGCGACACTCTTTTACGAGGGCGGAAACTTGATCTCATTTAATTTATTTTGTTCTATAACAGGACCTCGTTGAACAGCTTTTCCTCCTTTTAACCCATCCTCTGTTCAATTTCGGATTCAGTATGTTGAAAACTTTCAGAAAAGTATTAGTATGGCTCTTGGTTTCAAATTTGTGTCGACCTGTAGCCTTCGCAGTTCACGAAACAATTACTTTCAGCCGCATACTTCCACTGCAAATGAGTCTCGTCAAATGGTTACTCCCTAGCGGCCACACAAGAGCTTCATAAAGGCCAAAGCATGTCCAAAAACCTTGCGCATACTTCCCTGAAAATGATTTTGTTTTCATGGAGCTCTTCGAGTTTAAATTTCGCGATCATAAATAGGCTAGCAAAGAATGCAATGAGAATGGTGAGTAACCTAATTGAGCGATTTGTATTTTTTTTTTGTTTCTGCTTTATGTGGTTAATTTGAGAGATGATCGCCGCGTTGAGAAACTGCATAAATAATTGTGGACTTTCATTTATTTAGGGTAATTTCTCTTATCAGCATCTGGAATTTTTAACGCCTTGCACTTTTTAAGGACCTTGAACTTCCTTGAACGCCGTGTGCTCAATGTATGTGTGATCTGTTAATATTGTTAAACATGCAACTGTATATGCATTCATATAAGTTTATATATATACTAATATTACTATATACCCCAGCTCACTTATTTAAAAGTAAAATATTCCAAAACAAAAAAACAAAAACATCAAAAAGAAATTCTCTGCTCCATTGCAGTTTAGCCTTGAAATACTTCCCACCCACCTGCCACCCACTGTGCTGCATAGACTGGTGCATAAAAAGAAAAAAGGTGCCTTTATGCTGCTTCTTTATGCTTTTCATTAGCTTTGTCCATTGTTAGTATTCGTTCCGGTTGAATAGTTTCAGCTTGAAAGGATGTGAGTTTTCACAACTAAGAGCAGCACAGCTGTGGCCTGTGGATGGACCAGATGGAAAGCAGCGAACATATTCTTGATATTACTTAATATTTTGACTTATTGTTGGAAAATTTCTTTAGAAATGCTTAGTATGCGGGCAAAGAAGCGTGCTGTTAAAGAATATGTGGATATGCACACCTTTGCTCATGATTATAGCAGAGCGACATATTGCAAAGTTAGGACTATTAATTAAAAAAAATTTATATACATTTCATTGTTTTTAGTATCATTAAAGTTTCAAACTGTGTACAAATTTAAAGAAAATTTTAAACTTTTTATTAAAATTTCAAGTTTTTAACGTCGTCCGAATGGATATAAAAATTTGTATAAAAATTTGAAATTTTTTAATCGGAACTTTTAGTAACATTTCGACAGCCTAGTTTTATAGCTGATTGAATTTTGGTAAAATAAAGTGCAAATGTGCAGCAATCACATTGTTTTTTGACAACATTTTTCGCATCTGGAGCATTCGTAATGTAGAATAAAATGCATAGCACCTTCAACAAAAAAAAAAAAGAAAAATTACCAAAAACCAACGAAATGTTTAAGCTACTTAAAACTATCAGACAAATTTAATGGGCTGCAAAACTGCATACCTAAAATTTTTCTAAGAATTCTAAATAAAAACTTGAAATTTGGATAAAAATTCAAGATTTTTGTAGAAAATTGTAAACTTTGAGTTATATCGTTTTTGCAGTAG
Organism: Anastrepha ludens; assembly: GCF_028408465.1. NCBI lineage: Eukaryota > Metazoa > Arthropoda > Insecta > Diptera > Tephritidae > Anastrepha > Anastrepha ludens. The sequence continues at coordinate 104,482,872 of NC_071500.1, read as the reverse complement.
TAGGAACTATACTTTTATAAAAAAAAAAATTAAATAAAACGAAATATAAAGTCGAACTTTGCAACATTATCCTGCGCACAGGTGAACATATTCTAGTATACTTATAGGGGCAGTACAGGATTCACTTCTAAAATCCATTTACGAAACTGGCGTAATAAAAAATTTGTTTGGTAAAATATAATAAAAAAAAAAATAACCAGATTGTTTCATATAATGCGCATTGCTCTAATGGGTTTTCCAATAACAGGTGTTATTTTGAATAGCCCGCTATTTCGGTAGATGTCACTTTTGAAGCTGTAATTTTTGGGTATTTGACAAGTAGAAACTACATCATTAACAAAAAATGGAAGATACTCGCTTAAACAACGCACTGAAATTATGAAAATTCACTATAAAAATGGTGAAAATTTGGCAGAGACGGTTCGTAAAACTCGAACATTCTGGGTCATCATGAAGCACCTTATCGGGCCGCAATACAGAAATTGGTGAAAGAATTCGAGCTGTTGGGACAAGTTAGTGATGTGAAAAATAAAACACGCGCACGTCGCTCAGGAACAGCCGAAAATATTGCTGTTGTAGCCGAAAGTGTTGAAGAAAACCCAGGTTTGTCCATTCCTCGTCGTTCTTTGGAATTAGGCATTCCACAAACGTCATTACACCGTATTTTGCATAAAGATTTGGGTCTTAAGGCTTATAAAAACCAGTTAGCACAAGAACTTAAGCCGGCCGAACATCAACAACAACAACAACGTCGTGTCTTTGCTGATTGGGTCGTTGAAATGCATGAAAATGATCCGGAGTTCCATCGAAAAATCATCTTGAGTGACGAGGCCTATTTCCACCTCGGTGGCTTCGTCAACAAGCAAAATTGTCGGATCTGGGGCGCAGAAAATCCAAGAGTTATTGTTGGAAAGCCTCTCTATTCTCAACGTGTGACTGTTTGGTGCGGTTTATGGTCCGACGGAGTCATTGGACTTTACTTTTTCGAAAATGAAGCTGGAGCAACAGTTACGGTGAATGGATTGCGCTATCAAGAGTTGATTAACGATTTTTTATGACCGAAATGGGTATGGGATGGTATTGATCTGGACAACGTGTATTTTCAACAAGACGGCGCTACGTGCCACACAAGCAACGATACCATTGATCTTTTACGGGAATAACACCTCTTATTGGAAAACCCTTTATTAGTCGGTTTACCCAAAAGGTGATACTGAGCCAAATAGCTTGATTTAATTAGCTGAGAGGGTCATGGTGTCGATATAGGCAATGAACGATATCCATTTGAAGTGATAAAAGTATTTTGGGAATCGTTGCCAATTTTTCTGAAATTTGGTACGTTTGAATATAATAAGATATAAATTGAAAACATTTTCGAAAAGTTAAATAATTTTGACATTTGTTTAAAACTGAAAATTTTGGTATATTTTTGCAAAGTGAATATTTTTTGTTTTAAATTTTTTAGGATAAAATGCTTTTTTAGAAAAAAATTTGGAAAACAATTTTTGAGAAAAAATTTGGAAATCCTTTTTAATCATTTTTTGCATTTTTTTAAAGATTTTTTCATAATAGCTGAGGCAATTCTCAATAGTCCCTGCAACTTTGATAGTGGGATTCCCATAATTTTTCGAGTTATATTGAAATACGTAGCAGTGAACAAAAAAATAAATAAATGAAATAAAGTGTCGCTGCAATCGTCAAAGAAGCTCAAAGGTGTCCCCAAACATTGACAAAACAGCAATGCACACACGTCCTTTTCACACAATTCTGGTGAGAAACATGAAAAGCATTTACCAATCGCTGCGTGCTGAAAGTCAAGCTGAGGTTAAGTTACACCCACGCCCTTTTAGAAGTAATTCAAGTTATTAATTCTACGCGATAGGTCCTAAATTCTGCATTACAATATTATTTTGAGTAAACATTTCGGAAGAAATGTGAAACAAATTCTGTGCAGGCTAAATTCTTTGACTCATAGTTCTGTCAAAATTCTGTGAAAGCAAAATAAAGTAAAATTAATAATATGGCTGGTGGCCGAATTTTACTACCTTTATATATTAAAACATCCGCTTAAAAATTAACAATATTTCTTTATCTTTTTAATAAAATGAAATTTATGCATAAGCCAAGACAAATATAATGTAATGAAAATGTCCTGCTATTACACCCTGTACAATGTTAGATAACCTTTTACAATGTTGAGGTCACCTTTTAACAATGTTATGGCAATGAGCGAAAATAGTCCCACGAAATCATGCTTGTGCGGGTAGTTATTTGGAAAGTGCGAAGATAGTGGGGATAAGTAAACGAGAGCTTCAACGAAGCCAATAGCAAACTTGGTGAAGACAAAAACAACTGCAGTGATGAGAGACCAAGAGAGCGTGAGTGCGTATTCGAGAATTGTAATGCCAATTGGAGGTACAGCTGCGGCGACGATGCTTTTTTAATTATTAAATTTAAATTAAATTAAATTAAATTCAAGTAAATAAAAATAAGTAAATTTAGTTTAAATAAATTAATTAATTTAATTTAATTTAATAAACTTAATATTTAATTAAAAAAAATGCAGAACTATGGCCCAAAATAAATTTGTATACAGAATTCAAATACCCATTTAATTTTAATTAAATTAAATAAATTGAAATGTTAAAATAAATTTAAGTATGTAAAGCTTTCAGTGAAAAAAAGTAAGACTTATTAAAAACTCAAAAAGAAGTGAAAATAGTTGGCAATTCTTCAATCGATGTTAAAACATATACATACTTACATATGGCATATGTGCACCTGTAACTACTGTTATCTTTGTAAATTAAAACACCAGCACATTGAATTTTCTATTTCAATGATTCGGCTCTAAGGTGTGGTGATCGAACCAGATACGAATACTTCTACGATTTCGTGAACTTTTGTAACCTGCATAAGTACAGGGTGGGCCAAATTAGACCTACTAATGTTAAACACAAATAACTTTTGCAATAATCATTTATTTTGGTTAATGTTTTTATACGTTGAATATATTTCATGGAAATTATGTATGAAATATTACATCAGACAGATGTCCCCATTTTTCTCGATACAAAGATTGGCTCTTTTTAACGCGTTTTCCATTACACCACATAATGTTTCTGGTTGAAGGCTCAGTATTTTGTCTAGAATGTTTTGCTTCAGCTGTCTAATAGTCTCTGGTTTATTGAGATACACATTGTCTTTTAAATATCCCCATAAAAAGTCGGGCGCAGTCAAACCTGGTGAACGAGGTGGCCAAGGGAAGTCTGAATCAGACGTTCGCCAAAAATTTTACCGGTAGCAGGTCCAAAGTTTGCCTAGCAGTATGCGCAGTTGCTTCATCTTGTTGAAACCACAAATTAGGATACTGCTCCGCCATTGGCCGCAAAAAGTTTTCAATCAATGTTCTGTAAGAAGCTCCTGAAATCGATTCCGGCGTTTCATTCTCATATTCGAAGAAATATGGACCGATAACTCTAATGGATATAACACACAATACTGAATTTAACAGCCAGAATTTTGATTATAGAATATGGGTTGGCCAACTTCTCCTCCACGCTGTCCACAGCCATAAATTACATGTGTGTATGTACATATGTAAGAAATTACTCGATTTGCAGTTGAGCGAACGATCGTTATTTCCAATGTGAGAGTATGACAATGTCCCTGTTAAATTATCATTACTCTCCCATGTGCTTAGTTAGGATTTTGACTTTACCACTTCGCCATGACAATAGCATCAATACCCTGTCCAATGCGAATACCCTTTCCCCAGGCATATATGTAAGTATGTATGTGTGTATGTATAAAATTGCTCGACTTGCAATTGAGCGAACTAACATTAGTCCCTCGTTTATTCAGTATGAGAGAGTATGAGTATGCCCCTGTTAAATTATCATTACTCTCAATTGTGCCTAGTTAGAATTTTGACTTTCCCCTTTGCACCATGCCAATAGCATCACTTGCCTTCCTTATACACTTGAGGGCTTTGAAGCATTCTTAAATATTCATAAATAAAACGAAATATTCTCATTTATGTTGATGTCTTTCTATAACATTACATTACGAATATTATTACGGTTCATTCGCTTTCGTTCCATTAGCACATATTTGGGTGCTGCTGCTGTTTATTGTTTCACTGATTTGCTGGCAGCATTTTAGCAACTTTTTGTTTCCATTTATTTCATTGCATTTTTCATTACAGGACCGCCAACTGCGTCTGCGCTGCAAGTTAGCAGCGACGAGCCAAATCACAGTTTACGAATATGAAAAAATATGAAATAAAAATGATAAACAAAAAAAAAATAATAATAATATAAAAAAAAATAAAAATGAAAAAATAAAAATGAAAATAAACAAGACATTAGTATTGTTATGCTGATTGCGTTTATTTTTAGTATACTGCCATTTGTTGTATTGCGCTACCATCAAACTCTGCCTGAGTGCTGTAGACGCTCACCATCACCATCATCATCATCATTGTTTGCACTGTTGGCCCTTAAAAGAAATGTGCAATAAAAATTATGACTAAAATATGTATAAAAATGAAAATATTAAGTTGTAAAAAATTATTCGCTTTCGACTTGCTCTTTGTCTTCCAAGCCACTATTTGCTTTACGAGCATTATTATAATTTTTTTAAAAGACAAAAAAGCAGCCGCTTAAACGCAGCTGGTGTTTTTGAACGAACATTTCGACTGTATTTTTTTTTTATTTTTTATTTTTTTTATTGACTTCTCTTACTCAAAACAACAAGTGAAAATTCCATTCCTAGAGCCAACTACAAAGCGCAGGTCTTCATTATGTAGCTACCCGCAGCTACTCCATTGACGCTACGGGCAATTTGCCAGCGTGTAATGCTGATTGATTTTGGTACTGCCACTTGTCTGTAGATGTGCGCAAATTGTAAATTGATTTCAAAATAATTCTGTATGAATTTTCGTTATTGATTTTTTTCTAATTTTTTTCTCTGCTGGCAATTGATAGCACACCATGAAATAAATTGCAAATTAATACGCTTTGTTATGCGCATGAGGCTGAAAATATTTGTATAAATGTTTGATGTTTTCCCCAAATACTATTAAACACCGTTTGACCTTAAAAAAAATTTGAATATTTTTTTTTTATTTCATTTTTCTAAAGAATGTTTGTAGACGTCGTGTACTCTGCTTGAATGCCTATACCTCTGATAATAAGGCTAATAGGTCGGCTTTGTTTTCATAATTAGCCCTTAGGCGCGGATTAAAGTAATTTTTATTAGATTTACGTTTTTTCTAATTCGCTTCAGTATCTATCCAATTAATGCTTATAAAAAAATATATAGAAGCTCGTATTTCGTACATACAATTTCCATTAAGCACCAGTTAACGGCTTAGTAGTGTTACATTGCGGGCTAGCTTTGATTTTTGTTGTATCCGAAACACCACCCAAAATAGCGGGCATTTTTTCCATGTGAAATTTTAGCGGTTGTTAGCTTTCTACTAAATTAATTCAGATTTATTTATGTGGCTAGGAAAATATTGTAATATCATTAAACTGTAAATTAAAATTACTAAAATTTTTGCATAAAATATATGAGTATAAAAAAATTGTTGTGGTGTCTGTATAGAAGACTTTAAACACAACTCATTGGTAGTGGCAAAAAACTAGTAATGTGAATAAAAAGTACACCATTCCATAGTGTGCGGCCAAGGATGATAGACTATCAGGTTTGCTATTTAGCTATGGTGAAAAAGAAAATTGTGAGGGGAACTTTGGCTGCCAGGTCACTTGGAGATTCGGCAGCCAAATTCGGCCAAGAAGAAAGAATAATGAGATGGCGCCTATCGTGGTACTGTTACTTTGCTCTCAGCGAATTTGACAATGAGTTACGTGGTTTTACCACCAGTATGGCCAGATTAGCATTTTCGTAACTTGATTTAGCTTCTTTTTTTTTTGTTATTTAGTCTTGGAGGTTTAGTTCTTTCTTCATGACATTTTTCTAGCCTGTTCTCATTAAAAGTAATGCTTATAATTTTGTAAAATATACATTTTTTAAAAATTAGTTCAATAACTCACTCAGTTTTATTAAGCTTTACTTTTTTTTAACATCTGGTAGCATTGCCCGCGATTGCAGTTGTTGTTGGTGTTCTTCTGCTTTTAGCAGTCACACCTCTCTCTCTCGCTACTGTAGTGTTGCCTAACTTTGGATAAAAAACGCACTAAAATGCCCATTTAAAGAAAATAAAATTCCAAATTTTTATTGCATTATTTAAAGAACTTTGTATGCGTGACAAATTGTCTTTAAAATGTGCGCTTTTTTTAAATAAATACGTTATGGATATGTACAATTTAATTTATGAGTTTTTTTTTGTTAAAAGAAACTCTTTTGTTAAGGGAGCGAGTTATAATATTTGCTATATTTAAGGTTATGTAACAAAATAAGGTACTCTTTTTGTAAAAATGTCGTTATGGTTTTTTCAGTATTTTCTGGTATTTTTTTGCTTTCTTTTTACTACGAGGTGTACTCTTGATGCCCTATGTCCCACTAAGGATTGCGGACCGGACGAAACAATTACATCTTCATAGTTTTAATTCGCATTCAATAAATTCAAACTTATTTTAAAATGTGTAAAAAGGTTTTCAATCTTAAGAAGAGTTGAGGGAAGAAGATTTAATATTCTTGCATAACTTTAAAAGAAACAAAAATTAAATTTGTATTTTAAAATATTAAATTTTATAAGATCAACAAATTTTCTTTAGCACTAAAATATTCTTGGAGTGACCTTTCTTAACATTCTTTTAATTAGTAATACTTTTTTTTAACTTACAGTTTCGGTAGCTTTCAATTAAAAAAAGAAACAAACACTAAACTTAAAATTTTTCGTATTTTGGATATAAAAAAGCACTAAATTTATTGTGAAGAGCAAATGGTTGGCAACACTACACAACTTGGCAAACGTGACGTCACGCACTCTTTGATGGGCGCAATCTTGTTTCTATCATACATGGATAGATACCAGGTTTGCTTGTTAGGTATGGTGAAAAAAAAAATTTAGGGGAACTTTGGATTCTACGCTCAGAGTGGAATAACGGTCTGCTAGGTGGTGCATCTCTAAAAATCTTTACACCATGGAGTTCTGTACGATCATTATCCAGACGACAACGACGTGTCATTGGTTGATTTTTTCGTTTATCACCAACACAATCACAATCACTTATTTGAAAATCTGTCAAATGCACTCAGAGTCGGATAACAGTCTGTTAAAGGGCCTTTATATTATTTTCCCCATGGTGTGCGGCTGTTGAAGCGGGCGCCCCTCGACAAGTAATGACAAACATCTGAGTGTATTTCTGAGATGAAAAAAATAAATCATTTGTCATTTGGAGAAGCTACAGGAGATGCCGGGAAAGCTACCCTCGATACTTACTTATTTAGGTCATTCCTGATTAATTGGTTATATATATATATAACCGTTTTCGAGATATTCGATTTCAAAAATTATTAACATTTTTTTTTTGTTTTTTTTTTTTTTTTGCTATATGCCTACTTTTTTTTATGTTAGTTTAAGGGTACAATTTTTGTTCTGTTTTTAGTTAAAAGATACATCAATTAATAAAAATCAGCAGTTAAAAATGGCTGCTTGATAAAATTTCCTCATCATCATCATCACCATAAGGGTGTAACGCTCCCTCCGGGATGAGCTTTTTGGCTTCATCAAATTCCTCAACAGTCTTCTCCAAAGTTACACGATTCAAGGCAGCAGATCAGCAGTTATGTATTTTCAGTTTCTTGATAGCTTCGATGGTGTCGTCGAACCAGCGTTTCTTAAGCCTTCCTTTACATCTGGTGGCCGGGGCGTTGTAATTCAAGAAGGATTTTTGGTTACTTTTCTTACTCTTGCGCATGACATGACCTCACCATTGGAGTCGTTGTGATTTGACGAACTTAAAAACATCTGCCCCTTTGCAAATCCGCAGCAGCACGAACTTCCCCACAAGTTTTTCTAAGAAATTTTTATAAAGAATTCCTGTTCAGTTTAAGGCAATTGAATTCCCTAAATGTTAGCGGAGAGAGAATTTTCCAATTCAGTTTATGCTGAGAGGAACAGACAGTTTTGGTGGATACAAATTTTAGCTCACTAAAGAGCTGTTATTCTCACTAGTCGAAATACTGAATGATGGGTGGCTAAATTACAGATGAAGGTTCTGTGCAACCTAGAATTTGCATTTTTTTACTATTGAAAACATTATTATATAGCGAAATTGTGATTGTACCCTGGAGACAGCAATCCTTAAATATTCGTTTATTAAAGCTTAAAAAGTTAAAACAAATGTATTCAAAATTTTCCATTGAGTTACTCGAAAAAAGAGGAGAAATACGCGCTCAAATTGGTACTATTACAACGGATGCACCAGGCCTAAGTGGGCCGCTCTAGCGGGTGGCAACCACCGCCAGCAAAGCTAACCTATTTTTAGCTTTCAGTATTCTGTTAATTTTGTTTTGTAACTTCTTTCATATATTGATTTTTATAAACTTTTTATACGGTGTCGGGGCATCACTCCATCCAGACTTGTTAGAGTAGGTCTACTGTCATTCCAATCATCGAGATAGAATACTAATCAATGAAATGTGGTTACTTTGGGAAATTTCGAGGTTTTTGCAATAAACGAATTGTTTGAATTTAAACTGAAAATGGAAAGTATTTTTTTGTAGTAAGACTAGTCATGAAACAAAAAAAAATATATTTCAGTATCTGCTTGAAATTCGGGCTCAGGAGCAATTGCCTCAAGGCAGCGATATTCTGTACCTTCAGCCAGACTTTGCCAATGGAGTGAAACTTTGGTACTAGCAAAGAAACTAATATCGCTGTTAAATAACTTTTCCTTAAGACAACAGAAAATAAGGGCATTATTTAAGCGAAGAGACTGTTTCAGACGCTTCAAAAAATCGATTTCTTCGTGGACTTTTTTGGGAAGGAAAAAAATATTCGATTGAAACGAAACTTTCAGGTTTTATTGATATATATTTCAACAGTCTGCTAAAATTTTTTCATTAAAATATATGCCATATTATGCCTGGTACAAGCATTTTGCCGAGGCGCCTCGAGTGTGCATGTGTCGTACGGCGGGAAAGATGCAGGTCGCAATTTTCATCTCAAACAAAAACCCAACAAAAAATTTATTTTAGTATAGTATAGCTTCTAGTTAAACCAAGAAAATTAAACAAAAAGTGAAGTTTTCGCTAATTAAAAACAAAATTATATTTTTGGAAAAACAAACTCACTTTTTAGATTGTTTAAAAAGTGGGTTAATCGAAACTTTCTTAAGGGCTTTTAAGTTAAACTAGAAGATAATTTAATTCCGAATACAATCAATTTTATGTCGTTTCGATAGGACGATTAACTTTTTCCCTATCTTTTCCGCCAATTAGGAAAAATCGAAAAAAATAAAAAACCGAGAAATCGCGCGTCCAAGCGATCCGGCCGCTCGTATACCTGCTCGACGCTTGCTCAGAATTTCTTCTGTAACTCCGAAAATATTTTGAATTTGGTTCTGAAATTTTGAGGATACATTCTGGATAGTTTGGGAGGACATTTACGCAAAAAAAAATCGGTTTTTTGAAGCCTCTAAAGCAGGCTCCCCCCTTAAAAAAAATACAATATTTTAATAAAGATTAAGCTTTTTGCTTTTTGTACCAAATTTAAGAAAAAGTAAATTTTTCCTATAAAAATTCTTAATACATTATTATTTATTATTTATATATTCAAATATTTTTTTCAAAGCGCATACCGCCTGCGTAAATATTAAATTAAAAAAAATAAATACCTGTAAAAAAATTGATGCCCCATTTTTTTGATCGTGGAACAATTTTAGAGGGTAGCATCAAATAAAAATTTATTTTGGGCCATCCTACTGTAGATGTTATAGGTAAAAGAAATCAGTCGAATAACTAAAGCTCAAATTTATAGGAGCATAGTTGAAAAGCATGAAATACCCAAGCTTACAAAATATTTAAGGTTTCCCAATAACATAACAAATGTAACTACTTTGAAAAGCAAATAAAAAATAACTTCAAAGCGAGTTCCCATCGCTCCTTTGATCCACAACGCAGTTCAGTTATTCAACATTATTAAAAACCCTTGACCACTAACCTCAAACTATTTTCTCCAACTCTGCATTACAACAGCAAACCATTGCAAGGCGAATGGAAATCACCGCTTGTCAATCTCGGTTGTAAAAATGCCAGATTCGAAAGGTTTACTTGCAAATGTACGTACGTTTGTGTGTGCATACATAGAAATATTGAGCAAATTCCACAGTTGGGTTGTAAAATTCTCGCATGTTCGCAAGTCAAATATTACGACTTACAAGCGCAAAGGCCGACATGTACGGGCAAAGGTGCAGCGCAGCGAAATAAAGGGAGAAGAGTAGTGTGCGCCAAACTGTAGGCTACCTTCGTGCAAAAAAAAAAAAAAAACAAAAAACCTTCTCAAGGTATTTTGTTTATTTTTTCCCCTTAAAGTTATTGTAAATTGTTTGTAGTCATTGTTGGTATTGTTTTGTGTGCATTGTGCTGATTCAATTGCTTGTGAAACTTTATAGTACAGATATGTGTGTATGTATGAACATGTGTGTGTGTCTAAATTCGCAAGCAGGCTACGCTTCGCCGCAAAGTGTTTGAGCGCTTGGAGCTGCCTGTTTGTTATGCAAATAAATAAATGAAAATGGTGACTCAGTAGTACGTGATATATAGGCACGGTATATATGTACGTATGTATGTATGTACGCATTAATATTACTATGTGTACAATAATACATACATACACGCAAGTAAGTTCTTTTTCAAATTCCATATACGTACATATGTATTTATTTCATGCGCTTTTATTTTTCGTTTTCGGAGTAACCCTTTTGGGCGTGTACCTACCTGTACATTTTGTAAACGCGTACATTTTGTAAACGCTTCTAGTCGGTCAGCTTACTGGTGGCCTGGGCGCTTGGGCGTTGCTGAGCCCACTCGTAAATTGCCATTTGCCATGGCCAACTGCAAGGTGCGTTCCAATAACAATAAGACCACACACATCCACGCCTACAAATTTTTTTGCTGACACTCTATTCAACAATTTTATTTGTTTCTTGCACGCTTTGTTGCTACGTTTTTTTGTTTTTTACTGTTTTTATGCCCGCGCGCACTACTACGCTAGGGTAGTATTACTTTCTTCTTTAACAGTTGTCTGTAACAGTCAAATGGCATCGAGATAGACATAGGTGTACATACAAATAGCAAAATGTTCAGTGTGACGAGTGAAAGGTACCGCGTAAACTCTACTGAATGTTCTAATTCTGATCTGCTTAAACATGATTTTGGAAATGAGCGCGAGATGAGTGAGAGATGTATTCGATTTCCCTCTGTATAGGCGACTATTTGATTAAAAAAAATAGAAATTATAAAAAAAAATTATATAAAACTTGGTATACATACACAAGTACACGCATACATATGACTTTTATTCTTGGCGGAGTGCGTGTTGCTATTTAAAATTAGCTAAATCGTTTAAAAATCATGCTCACCTTCTACGTAGCAGTGCAAATATTGCGCTAGCATACAAAGTCGCATATTATGTTGATGTCCATTACGAAGCTTGCAGGGATTACTTAGTACAGTCAAAAATATTAATAAAAAAACTGGCCAACAAAATTTTCTTCCCAAGAATTTGTAACAAAAAAATATACTCATATAATTTTTCTCCCAAAATATTTTTTGAGAAGTATCATTTGTCCTAAAACTAAATAAAAAAAAAAATTTGCAAGTAAATTTTTCACCAAAAATGTAAAAAAATGTTTATCCCAAAAGAAAAGTATCTCCCAAAAGTGATAATGTTTTAAAAAGCGTAATTTAACCTAAATAAAATAAAATGAAATAAAAACAAATAATATCTCAAAAAAAAAAACAATTTTGTAGAAGTATAATTTATTCTAACAAAAATTAAAGAAAAAAGTTTATCTCAAAAAATTTATCTAACAAAAAACTTTTTTAAAAGTGTAATTTATCCTTAACAAATAAACAAGAAAACGTATCTAAAAAATTTTTTTTGGAAGAACATATAATTTATCCTAAAAAACTACAAAAAAATGTTTAGCCCAAAAAAATTACTTCTCAAAAAAAAAATTTTTTTTGGAAGTATAATTTATGTTAAAAAAATTAAAAATAAGTGTTTATCTCAACAAAATTACCTCACAATTTTTTTTTAAAGTGTGATTTCTCCTAAAAGGGAAATATAATTAACCTTAAAATAATTGAAACAAAAATTTCATTCCAAAAAAAATAATTTTAAAACTGCAAAGTTTGTTTTTGAAAATTAATTTATCCTAAAAAAATTAAAATTGTTCCCTATCGATCTGTCTGGCAAAGCCATTGCAGCGAAAGCAGCGACACACATGAATGCCATATCGAAATGGAAAAAGTATCTTGGCCATTCGGCCATACTGAACAGAATCACTGTTATCTCTTCCGACATAGACTACCATATAAATCTTCCATCACCACCCTTGCTATTCTCCTGTTCACTCCCAACTAGGGAAGAATGGAAGACAAATCTAACCGAAATCGATGGCCCTCTGATTATATATATAGTACAGATGGTTCAAAACAAGACGGTAAAGTGGGATTTGGAATCTTTTCCAAATCCCCTCACATCAATCTATCATTTAGATTACCCGACTACTGTAGCGTATTCCAAGCGGAAGTATGCGCTATCTGGTATGCTGCGAAAACTCTCTTAGAAAATAGAATATGACTAGAGGATATCCGCTTTTTCACCGACAGTCAAGCGGCCGTTCGAGCACTCAGCTCCTCTTATACCCACTCAGATGTGGTTCGATCCTGTCTCTTATCTCTTAACGAGATAAGTGTTCAGAATTCTGTCCAAGTTATCTGGATACCGGGTCACAGTGGATTCGAAGGTAACTGCAAAGCTGATGAGCTCGCAAGAGCTGGAGCTGCGCAATCAAATGTTAGTAACTTATCCACAATCCACATTCCGCTCTCAACATGTAAAACGATCATTGATCGAGTATTTCACAGCATTGCTGAACGGAGGTGGCGAGTGGAAACTACTTGCCTTACGACCAGACAAATCTGGCCATCCTATAATCTGCAACAGACAAAAACCCTTATAAGTCTTTCGAAACACGAACTAAGGCAAATAACATCTCTCATCACCGGCCACTGCCTTTTGGGCACTCACGCACGTCGGCTCGGGGTTCCGCAAAACGACCTGTGCAGATACTGCGAGGACGAAGATGAGGAAGTATCGAGCAGGCATTTGCTGTGCAGTTGTCCCGGTCTAGCCAGAAGTCGACTCGCTCTTCTTGGCTCTCCAACAATTGACAATCTTTCAGTACTCTCGGACCTGAGAATCGAATCTCTCATCAAATTCTCGAAACGAATTAATATCTTTGACCAAAATTTATAATAAAAATATCGGTTAGGTGGGGAAATCATATAATATAATGAGCTCTAGGGCAACACAACGGACCCAACTTGCGGTATATGTGGCACTCCGATGCGGAGTCACCCTTAAACCAAAAAACCAAAAAAATAAAAACTAAACTAAAATAAAAAATATTTATCTTAAAAAAACTTATCTCGCAAAAAATTTTTTTAAAGCTAAATTTATTTTTAAAAAATTTTAAAATATATCTCAAAACAAAAGTTTTTGAAACCATAATTTATCTTAAAAACTTAAAAAGCAATTTTTATCCCAAAAAAAAATAACTCACAAAGATCTTTCTATAATGTATAATTTATCTTAGAAAAAAAAAAAAAAAAAAAATTTTTTGGGAAGCATAATTTCTCCCAAAAAAATTAATTTATCTTAAAAAAATTAAAAAACAAAAATATTTATCCAAACAAATTATCTCAAAAAATAATGATTTTAAAAGTGTAATTTATCCAAAATTTGCCTGAAAAATTTGAAATTTTGTTTTAGAAGTATAATTTGTGTTAAAAAAAATTAAGCAAATTGCTTATCAAAAAAAAAAAATTAACTCCTAAAATAAATTTTGAAAAGAGTAATTTATCCGAAAAAAATGTATGTCTCTCAAAAAAATTTTTTTTAGTGCAATTTATCCTAAAAAAATTAAAAAAAAATTACCTCTAAAAAAAAATATTTCAAGAGAGTAATTTATCCTAAAAAAAATTTCTCTCAAATTTAAGCTTTTATTATTAAAATCTTATTTTTTTATTAAAATGTTAAAAGGAACCAAAAAAATAATTACACTTTAAAAATTTCATACTAAAACTTTCGCCATTTAGGAGATATAAAATTATCAATTTTTTCAGTTTACTTCTTATTACATTCAAGCCTACTAATAAACCAATTTTTTTGAAGAATGAACCACATTGCCCAAAAGAATTGCGTACCACTTGACATGGAATCGCTCACATGCGTCAACCCAAATAATTGCTGATTCTTCTGATTTCATTATGACTCTGACTTGGGCTTTGATTAAAGCTAATATTATGACTATGTCTGTGACTATGGCTAAGTCTAAGACGAAGCTGTGGACAGGACTAAAATTATGATCATGACTCGGGCACAATCCAACTTTCAGATCGCAGTGCTAAATCCTCTCATAATAATAATAATTGTGACTAACATTTTGACAAACGCTAAGACTACGACTAAGATACTGAATTACCATAACTCTGACTAAGATTATAACTACGACTCTTGTTCTGTGACTATGACTAAGGCTAAGAGTAAACCTATGACTGGAATTATAATAAAGGCAAGGATTCTAACTATGACTCAAGATTTAGATTCGGAGTAAAACTTTGACTAAGGTTAAGGTGAAAACTACAACAAACATTGTGACTGTGGCTAAAACTAAAACTATGACTCCGACTAAGATCATTATCATGATTATGATTCCGACTGAGACTAAACCTAAGTCTAAGACTAAGACTAATACTAAGACTCTATAACTAAAAATAATATTAAGATTGAGACTAAGACTATAGAGGAACTCGAACAATCAGAACGTTCTAACTCGACAGCTGAATGGCAAAGGCAGGTTCGCTAAGGAACGCGACGACCTAACAAGCAAAACTGGTGTGTTTCTAATGTCCAAAAATCTAGTTCCCCAAATACTTGAGTCGGATAAAAAGTGGAGGTCGGTGCGAGTTTTTGCAACACAAATTATCGTGGAACTTCGCAACATTAATTGGAGACAAAGGAATGATGCTAGATGAACGCAGAACAAGTGCCGTATTGATAAAATGCAGCAAGACCAACAGCAGACGAATGTAATTGATGATTGAGCGTATTGCTCACGACGGCCTCCAGACGTAATTACCAAACCGGTCAGCGATGAAGGGTGAACCGTCGGACTTGAGGTGTATTTAGTGGCGTTAAAGCCCCACACTGACTGATTAAGGCTTTCGATTGCTTTTACCACTCAGCGACGAAGGGTGAACCGTCGGACTTGAGGTGTATTTAGTGGCGTTAAAGTCCCACACTGACTGATTAAGGCTTTCGATTGCTTTTACCCCTCTGAAAAAAAGTTGAGAACTCTGACTAAAGGTATGACTATGACTGTACTTGTGACTATTCCTATAACTTAGACTAAGTCTAAAATAAAAAAAATAAATATGACCATGCCTATGACTCTGACATTGTGCTAAAAACATGCACAGGGTATATCAAATTTCATTTCACCTGACACATTTTTATTTGGAAATTTTTAGTACCGCGCATCAATCAGGCGTCATAAAATCTGATGCAAATAAAATTTAAGCCAAATCCCAAAATAAAATATATAAAAAAAAAAAAATAATAACAATAAAAACATAATAAAAGTCTAAAGAAGCATTTGGAACATTGAACTGTGTGGCGCACAGCAGCCGTTGTCCAGTTTCGGTCACCTTTGCGGCGCTTGCCACACTGCTTCCATCAACAAAAAGCCATCAATTCACTTGGCCAACAGATTTATTATACATACATACACATACATTTTATATATAAATACAATATGTTTTTATGTATTGGTTTGGCGGATGCCAACTTTCCATAATGAATTCCACAAAAGTTTAACCTACATTTTTATTACATTGGCCAGCGTTATTCTTACTACATATTTTGTTTTTGTTTTCTGTTTAATGTGGCAGCATTTTGCCTCTACTGTTGCTACTGTTTGTGGTTGATATGGTAATGGTTATGGGATGGACATAATAGAGAGGGAAATGCCACAGTGGCACAGTTTTCCGCGTATCATTTCATTTTATTTAGTGGTTTGAGTAGACAATATTGGATCTATCAAGGGGTAATTGGGAAATATGTTGCCAGTGGGGAAAACTTAAGGTAGTTCTATAGGTGTGGCAGAGAATAGTCTACCTTCGGTCATAACTGTTCATAGATACAGCTTTTATTCGGTTACTGAGATTTGGGAACATTTTCCCTACCTATTCTTGGTGACGTATTTTGACAAAAGCGCATCGAATATTGATATACTTATTCATATGAAGATGTAAAATTTCAGACCATTTCACTTTAATTCGATTACGAGCAGGAACAGTACTAATGCTTTATTTTTTCATACCTTTATTGGCCTGTTTTGTTTAGTCACCCGTGTCCACTATTTGTACTTGATCTTGCATTCCTTGGCATTGCATTAGTGCGTAATGGTGTACATAACCATCGATGATAGTTGACAATTTTTTTACGTATCCTTTAAATTTAATACAGTAGCCAGACGGCGAGGAAGGACTTGAAAAAACTCAAAAACCGTTTGCTTCATTATTCTGAAAAAGAAGTCGCTTTTCGGTATTTGATCTTTGCAGTGTACCATTGGCTTTTCACCTTCAGGGCCGCCGAATGTGATTGCTGTAAAGTCATCATTTCTATTAATCAATTATCAACGAGGAAGCTCTGCCCTAAATGCTATCATTTGGGTGGAATTTATTTATTTGGAAGGAGACTGTAAAGTGGAAGGTACAGTAACCTCGTTTTCTTGCATCTCTGCTCAGCTTATGTCTCTTTGAGTAACTTACGGGTAATGACAAATATAAACAACGATCCATGCCCGGCGTAAGAAAGCGAAATGTACAAGTAAAATTATTCAATATAATTTAAAAATAAACTAGCAGAAATGGACTTCCTGCTTACTAGTCCCCTAAAGGTTGTAGTGAAATTCTCACTCAAATCGAAAAACAGGGATGTATATAAAAAATATTCCAAACTCATACAATCCTAGAAAAAAAATTCTTAAAAATATTGGCAAATGTTCAGCCATTACTGGTCGAAGTCTTACCGAAGCCGAACCGAACTTTTGGTATATCAAAGTTAACCACAACGAACTGATCACTTAGTCGTGAGCCGTTAACTCAACCGTCTGTAGTTGTCGTCGGTACGTCTGAGACGACCTTCTCTGGAACACTGTTTCATGTTGAATGCAGCACTTGTTGGGACGCTGGGTTGTGATCAGACGCAGCCCTAGGCATCGACACAATCACGGCTCCAGCCGCGATGTAGTGCAAATGTGGTCCCGCGGTGGAAGGAAGGAGCTTTGTTTTAGTGTAGGAGTAAGTTCCACATACATGTCATTGGTGTAACGGCATGAATCAACATCATTCTGACATTTTCATGCTCCTCTTCCAAAACAAAGAAAACAAAAAAAAAAAAATACGAAAAAAGCGTTCGACTCAGCATACTCGTTTTTCAGCCTATTTCCTATTATCAGTTGTTGTTGTTCAGCTTACTGAAACCTGTCAGTGCAATGTAGTTGCCAGTCGTCTTTGTCTAGCTCATAACAAACGATAGGCCCAGAAAACTTGTTGTTTCGACAGGCTGGGTCCAGAGCGAAAGAGATGTTAGGTGGGTACGTTTGATTTGATCTGAAAAGGTGGTTAGTATCGTGCGGGGTGCCGTCACATACTGGACGTATGTATGTGTAGTATGCCGGTGTATTTTCTGGATAGGTAAGAGTTTAGTCTGCTACAATATCCAGAACGTAATTGTGTCAAAGTTACGCGGGTCTAGGGTAGCTAGACCACTTCATCTGCTGTGCGTGGTGGTTGGGCTCCGTTTACGGCATTCAGGGGCCGGGAATTTAGGAAGGTAGTAAGTGTCTCCCGATAAATGTCATTGATTGGTATGTCTAAATACTATCCGACTCAATAGCTTTCGCTTAGCATCCAGCGCCACAGCCTTTTTTCTTGAGTGCTTTGGTTTCGTAAAAATACCTTACCTCCGGCTTACTGGGCAACTAGCTTTCATGCTAACATCGACACGAACAAGTGCTTATAATTATGAAAAAAGAAGGATCAGGATCAACTTTGCCGAAGTCAGTAGCAATTTTGAGTGCGTTTTTAGTAATTTTGGGCGAAAGTGGAAATAGCTTAGCGGAAATATTATGTTAAAACGACTTCAAATATAATTCGTGTCCTCGAACTTCTATAGTAAGATTTTTGAGCCTTTCTCAAAACTGGTATAATAAAAGTTCATTAAAACACGCAGTCAAAGAATTAAATTGTTCCGCAGACATTTTTAATAAATTAATGGGACTAATAAGTATAAAATAACTATATTTAATTTAAATTAATAATTAGGAATTTACAAAATAAGTAGATTTAACCATATTTTTGCGTAGAATTCCTTTTCGCGTGAGCGGCCTTCAAAAAAATAACCCTCATCAGTCCAACTCCGGCTACGCAATCCACCGAATTTTTGCGTAGAACTCCTTTTCGCGTGATGAGAATTTTATTGGGGGGGTTGTGGAAAACGAAAAACTCAGACGGCTTAAAGTGAGTACGCAAGCAAGCTTTGTTCAAGGTTTAGTTTACAGATTTGGTATATTTGGTATATCTAAACACGCGACAGCCGCGACACTGGTAGAGTGTGATGCGATATCCGGAATCGACATCTACATTTTCACTGACAGCCAGGCGGCGATAAAGTCCCTCACAAAACAGTCGATAACCTCCAAGGTAGCCATGAAATGCCGCACATCTCTTAACGAGATGGCTGAGTCATTTCGCCTAAGGATAATATGGGTTCCTGGCCATCGCGACATTGAGGGTAACTGTATAGCCGATGAACTAGCGAGATTCGGCACCAGGTTGACCGATGAGTGCATAGACAATGACATAGGCATTCCCTTACAAACATGTAAGCTACTTATCCTTGAAGAAATCGTAAGGAAAGCAAACGAAAGATGGCGCAATGAAGCCACCTGCAAAATCGCCCATCAACTGTGGCCGACTCTCAATGCTAAACGCACAGAATCTTTGCTGAGCCAAAATAAACACAGTCTTAGCACACTGATTTCAGTCATAACGGGGCATTGCCTAATAGGTAGGCACGCCCAAAGGATGGGTGTCCAAGCACACGACTTCTGTAGAAGTTGTCTTGATGAGGAAGAGGAGGAGACAATCTTGCACCTTCTGTGCCATTGTCCTGCTCTATCCAGAAGAATATTTGCTATTCTAGGCAGACAACTTTTTAACGAATTGGAAGATCTCAGTTCCACAGAAATAGGAGATCTTCTAAAATTTTTGAAAAGCGTACAATGGTTTTAGGAGAAATAGGGAAAGCTCCCCCACGCGACATCACAATGGGCTATGAGCCTGAGTGTGCCCCACAAGACAACCGCTTCATCCTAACCTAACCTACATCTAAACACATACAGCTTTGAAAATTAGGGAGGACCAATTTGTAGGTATGTAGGTGAAATGGTGGAAATACCAGACTGGCACTCGCCAATTAGCACTCCAGCGTCTTTAAATACCATTATAAGACCTCCAATGGGCAGATAACTACAGCCAATCAGAGGTGCTAAAGTAATGTAGAAGATTGATGGGATTTAGGTTGACGCACTGCCCCAGACTGTCGAAAAAAGGAGCACCACTCAGTGACCTTAATCGAGAAAGTGTTCAACAGTCTTCTTCTTTGAAAGGTTCCCACAGCTCCTGCAATGGGGATTAAATGGTAAACCTAACTTTGCGTGTACGTCGGTCGTCTAATGACCAGTAAATACAGCTATGAGTTCGAAAATTGAATGGTGTGGAGTCCCCAGGACTATCTGCGTTCTGCGTCTATTGTATGGGGGTCATAGGGTTTTCGAAATAAAATATGAAGAAATGGAGCTTCATCTCTTTTGTGCTTTCCTGAGGTGGGAGACCTCAGTGACCAATTTAGTCGATCCCTTTCTGGTAGGATCACCAACAATTTCATTTCCCTCTATGTTCCTATGTACTGGAACCCAGATCAGAGAAATGTTAACTGCACCCAAGAGAAAAACTCCTCATGATCCATCCATTAAGGTTGCTATTATTATTTTGATTGCAGCTGTATGCGCTTTCGCTTAAGTAACTCGGCCACCCGTTCTTTCAGAGCACATCGAAAGCAGCAGGTCCACACAATTAACGCACCTCAATTATGTTGTTAGTGTCCATTTTGAAACCTCAGCAACTAAAAAGTTGCACGCATTAAAAATTTCAAAATGAAATTTCTTCCTCAATTAAAACTTAACGGTTCTTTTCATTATTTTCCGGCCAAATGTGCAAAAGTGTGCGGCGTCACCATGGCTTAGTCGCTGAAACCCATTCCGACTGTTTGGCTAACGAAATTGTCACCACATGCAACACATTTCATTGCCTCTGCGCTGTGGCAATACCATATTTGCAGCTATTGCATGTAATTGTGGCAAATGCCAACCACATGCATACATGTATGTGTGGAGCTTGCCACACAGCTGGAATTGTAATAACGCAAAATCACTAGCAAAAAAAAAAAGAGAAATTGCGCTAAAGTAGATAAAACGAAAACAGCCATAAAGTAGGAAAATGCATTGGCAAAATAAGAAAAACAAAAACAATGCCAACCGACAATGAGCCGAAAAGTAGCACAAGTGACACTTGTAATGAGAATGGTGTGGCAACAGCACGCATACCAACGCATGCACATTTTTCTAACGTACTTGTATGCAGCAGTGGAATGTAGCCGTGAGCGCCTGACTGCGCACACATTCAGCGAGTGTGTGTGTGAGTGGAGTGAGCATAGAATTTCGTGCATATTAAAATGATAATTAAAATTTCGCGATTTCACACATTTTCTATGAGCAAACATACATATACGCACACATGCATTCATACACGGAGGTCCACGCTCCCTAGGGATCGGACTGCTAAGCTGGGCTCTAAGCTACCGTGGGGGTCAGCAGGTTGCGGATAGCCGGAAAGCCTGTAGTAGCAGGCCAGTTGCGAAATAAGTCTAAACGAATAAGCAACCCCCGACAATTGAGCGATCAGGAGCGGAGGATGCGGTATAAAAGCCAGCATAAATCTGATGAAGTTCTTGTGACAGTGGCGAGAAGACACCGCCTCTTAGATATAGGTGTCCACCTCATCATGTGTAGGCATGATGAGTAATACAAAAAACCAGGCGCGACGGCTCCATAATGGACGGCTTCCTGGTCAGCGTCTGTTCACCATGCTAGGTGCGGCTGTCAAACCATCAACAATGACATTAAGACTGAGCCCAGTAAGGTCTTAATTATGGCGTACTGGAAAATGATTGGATATAGGTAAAATCTTGAGCTGACGACTGCACTATTCTGTTTCCTTAGTATGCGGAGTGGTATCTAGCAGAAACGGCATTCAGGCTAATGGTGCAGTTGCCCCCGCCCCGTTAAAATGATGGCAAATCTCTAGGAACGCTCCATATTCCGTCGCCATTAAGTGTCGGCGTAGGTCTAGATGTAATATTCCTAGTTAACACTGATTCGGCTCTGAACTTAAGCTCCCATAAGGAGCCTTTGTCAACCCTAGCATGGCCTCCCTGCATGCAAAGACAACCATGGAATCGTCAATGGTGACTACGCATCGGAATATGGATAACGACTTAGAAGTTGGGGCCCACACAAAATGAATACAAATAATACAAAACTACAAACGACAGAAGAGGCTGAAGTATCAGCAAAAATCACAACAGCTATTGCAGATGGCAATAATGGCTGTGGGGACTTCCTTAAGAACCCTTTCCAAAGGAGTTCAAGGCTGACGCACTCGCCACCAGATACAGGAAGGACTAGATCGGCGTCACCGTGTATGCAGCACTTCGGTTTCGTGAAGGCGATGACGGCTGAAGAAATTCACCAAGCAATTGGCGATAAAGTCAAGGAGTTAGCGGAAATGATGGAGCTTCCAAAGCGAAACATCAACCAGCCAATGAGGGATCTGATAGCGAATATAGCGGATCTCCATAAGAAACTAGGAAGATCTGTCTTTACCCCGATGAACCAGGCACCAAGAGGGACGAATGAGGCGAAACCTGTCATTCAAGACAAAGGGACGCAAACATCACCTCTGATCAAGCGCACAACGGATTGCACGCCAAAGAGGGCAATTGTTAACGCCGCCGTAAGCTCAGCCAAAAGAAGCAAAACTAGCCGGGTTGAAGTCCTAAAGAATACGCCGGTTACAACGAATGAGCAAACAAGCACGGAAAAATGGCAATTGGTTAAATCGAAGAAGAACCAAAAGGGGTCTACGCAGAATACTCTAAAGCGAGACGATAAGAAGACGGAAAATAGCGACGCCAAAAACAATCGCAGACGGAGAAGACCACCACGTAAGGACGCTATTGTAGTCAAAAGCGCTGGTAGCATCTCATATGCCGAAATCCTGAAGCGCGTTAAGACAGAGCCAAGTCTTAAGGAGCTTAGCAATAATATACAAGGAGTAAAGAAAACAGCCAAAGGAGAGTTACTGCTGCTGCTAGAAAAATCATCAGACCCAAATACCTCGAAGGTCCATGAAGCTGTTAAGGCGGCCTTAGGGGAAACTGTAGATGTCAGGGCGCTTACGGAGCTGAGGCAGGTCGAAATTCGTGACCTTGATGAAATCACGACAAAGGAAGAAGTCCACGAAGCGGTAGTAAAACAATTTCAACAGCTAGAGGTACCTATCTCAGCCATCCTGGGTCTGCGAAAAGCTTATGGAGGAACACAAACGGCGACGTTAAAGGTAACACCGGAAATCGCTACCAAACTGGTGGAAGCTAATAAAATCCGTATAGGCCTCGTAATTTGTCGCATACGGGAGAAGATCGAGCCAAAAAGATGCTTTAAATGCATGGAATATGGGCATGTGGCAGTAAGCTGTAAAAGCACAGCTGACCTTACAAACACCTGCTTCAAATG
The DNA here is from genome assembly GCF_028408465.1 of Anastrepha ludens. Taxonomy (NCBI): domain Eukaryota; kingdom Metazoa; phylum Arthropoda; class Insecta; order Diptera; family Tephritidae; genus Anastrepha; species Anastrepha ludens. Next base: position 104,459,686 of record NC_071500.1, on the reverse strand, counting down.
TGGCAATAAGGACCACCAAGCCAAAAACTGCACACAAACAGCAAGCTGTATAATGTGCAAGAAGGAAAAGGCAAGTGATACGGCGCATGCGATGACCAGCAGTAAGTGCCCTCAATATCTGAGAGCTCTTAAAGATATTCGGCAGAAATGAAGATCTTGCAACTAAATCTCAACCACTGTGAAAGCGCCCAGGACCTACTCGAGCAGACCATACGGGAACACAAAATAGATGTTGCTATACTTAGTGAGCCCTATAAACACAAAAAAGGTAACGGCTGGGCCTCTGACACAACAGGCAAGTCAACGATTTGGAACTGTGGAGTAAATAGATCCCAACTGATGAGCGTGAATGCAGCCCGCGGATTCGTACGTGCACGCGTTGAAGGCACATACATTTACAGCTGTTATCTACCACCCAGCTTAACTCTGCTGGAAGCAACAGGCATCCTGGAGAACCTCGCCCAGGATGTAAAGGAGCATAGACCTGTCATCGTAGCCGGTGATTTCAACGCTTGGGCTGTTAACTGGGGATGCCCACGGACAAGCCCTAGAGGGCAAGCCCTGCTGGAAGCGTTCGCTATGCTAGATATAGCCTTGATGAACACAGGAAGTCAACAGACGTATCAAAAGGCGGGAATGGGGTCTATAATCGACCTTACCTTCGTGAGTTCTAGTCTTGTTCGCGACACGAAATGGTTCGTCAGCCAGCATTACACTCGGAGCGATCACCTCGCAATAATCTGTGAAATAAGGAAGCACGGCGAAGAAAGGTTCTCAAATAACTACGACACGCGGTACAAAATTAAAACAATGGAGGCTGAGATTATCGAAATCATGCTGGCAGATGTAACTCTCGGAGGGGATGCATCTGAGAAAACAAAACAAACCATGAGACACCTAACAGAGGCATGCGACGCAGCCATGTCCAAAACGAGGCCCAATAAGCGCAACAGCGAACCTGTCTACTGGTGGACAGCAGACATTGCAGAACTGCGCAGCGAATGTTTAAGAGCAAGGCGAATCTACCAACGATCTAGGGGTACGGACAGTTTTCAAGAAAACCAGCTCCAATATAAGCAAAGAAGGAAGGCCCTAAAAAAGGCAATCAAAAACAGTAAACGCCGGTGTTTCCTGCAGCTATGCGACGATGCCGATAACGACCCTTGGGGCCTCGGTTACAGGCTTGTTATGAAAAAGCTCAAAGTCTTTAAGCCACTCCCAACAACATGCCCAACTACACTGCGTAATGTAGTAGAAACTCTGTTCCCCGTCCAAGACACTACAAGAGACCACGAATTGGTAGGATCCTGTGAAGGCGACCAAAATTTGCAGCTAACCAACAAAGAAGAACTCCTTATGGTCATAAAACGGATTAAAAATAATAAAGCTCCCGGACCGGATGGAATCCCCAACGAGGCCTTAAAAGTTGCTATCCAAAGTCGTACCGACATTTTTGTAGATCTCTACAATACATGCCTAAAGGAAGGTACATTTCCAACCCAGTGGAAGTTGCAGAAACTGGTTTTAATACCAAAAGGATCCAAGCCTGCGGAAGACCCTACAGGCTACCGCCCCCTGTGCATGCTCGACACTGCAGGAAAAATCCTGGAACGACTGATTGCAGTCCGTCTGGAGGCTGCTATAGAGGATGTAGGCGGTCTATCACCCCGACAATTCGGATTCCGGAAAGCCCGTTCAACAACAGATGCTGTGTCTGCAGTCAAGACCATTGCGCAGAAGGCAATTGAAGGTACTCGATGGCTAAACGGTAGCAAGGAGTATTGCCTAATTGCGACACTAGACGTCAAGAACGCCTTCAATACGGCGAATTGGAGCAAAATTCTGATCGCCCTTGATAATTTCCACGTTCCAAGGTACATTCGCAGGATTGTCGCCAGTTACCTTTCCGACAGAACACTGCGCTATAAAACCGATGCTGGGGTAAAAGAGCACAAAATAACTGGCGGAGTTCCACAAGGCTCAGTCCTGGGACCCTTACTTTGGAACGTCATGTACGATGGAGTCTTGCGCCTCAGTCTGCCTCTAGGGTCGCAAATCATTGGATTTGCTGACGACATAGCTGTTGTGGTCGTGGCCAAAACACTCCGTCGAGCCGAAGAAACATGTAACCGGGCTGTCGGCATGGTAAAGAGATGGTTATGTAACAGTGGTCTAACTCTTGCGGACCATAAAACTGAAGTCGTACTAATTAGCAGCAGGAAGATTGTGGAGTCAGCTAATATAATGGTGGGCGACCATGGTATAGAATCGAAGCCATTCATTAAGTACCTGGGCGTAATAATTGACCGTAGGCTCAATTTCAAAGATCACTTGGTGTACGCGAGCAGCAGGGCGGCAAAAGCAGTAACTGCGCTAACACGACTAATGATGAATATCAGAGGCCCTAGGCAAAACAGCAGGAGACTTCTTAATACTGTGGTCTCATCGATTTTGCTGTACGCAGCTCCGGCATGGGCGGAAGCCACAAACTACAGCTCGTATGTGAAGTGTATGAAATCGGTGTACCGATTGAGTGCCCTCAGAGTGTGCTGCGCGTTCCGCACGGTATCGGAAGACGCCATTATGGTCATAGCAGGTCTACTCCCAATAAATTTAATGGCAAAAGAGTACGCTGAAGTTTACCAAAACAAAGCTACTTCAGAACGACAGACAATACGCAGGATAGCAAGGGAGCGCAGCCAGCGTTTATGGCAGGAAAAATGGAGCTCGTCTCCCAACGGACGTTGGACGTACCGTTTGATTCCCATTATTTCCAAATGGATTAACCGTGAACATGGACAGTTAGATTACTACCTGACCCAAATACTGACAGGACATGGGTGCTTCAAATCCTACTTATACAGGTTTAAGCACGAAGACGACCCGTACTGTTCTCATTGTGCACCAACTGCAGAAGACGCAGAACATGTTTTGTTTGTCTGTCCGCGATTTGCGTTAGAAAGGGGGGAACTAAGCACTAGGGTGGGGAAGCCAATTACGGCTGATAACCTAGTCGATATTATGATAGAGTCCGAAGAATATTGGTCCGCTGTATGTAATATGGCAAAAATAGTAATCTCCAAACTGCGTAGCGCTGAACAACAGCGCAGATCTTCATGAAGAGGCAATAGGCCGCTCCCCCTTCCGTGAAGTACTACTTAACGGTTGTCCCGCGGGAGGGAAACGGAGCTGGGGTGGGTTTTTAGTGGGTGAGCCGAAAGGCAAGTCTCACACTTTTCGGCTTTCAATGCTTTGTGCCACCTCCATAAAAAAAAAAAAAAAAAAAAAAAAAAAAAAAAAAAAAAAAAAAAAAACATGCATACATATGCGCCGCATATACAGTACATATATATGTTCGTATGAGAGCGTGAATAGGTTTTTGCCTACTGAATTGTTTGTCTGTTGGTGGAAACACCCGACGGTGACAGCGTGTGGCAAGCAATGTGGCAACATTCGGCATGTTGCTAATTTATTATGCAAATGCATTTAATTGCGATGCATTATGCGTCAACAAACGCACACAGTTGCAAAACAAAAAACAAAAAACATATTTACTCGCACATGTGTGTGTGTGTTTGTGAGTGGCGCTATGTGTTAGTGCGCATCTGTTACTGCATTGCACTTTAATGAAATTAGTAATAATTCTCCAATTACTTGCGTACGTGTGCCGCATGTAGCAATGCAATCAGCTGCAACAACAATAACGAATCACAACAAAAATTGTGTCACCCGACTGCAAATATCGCACAAAAACCACCTCAGCGCCATGTCTTTCACCGCTCGCAGCTCTCACCGCCCACCTCCACAAAAATTGCTCTCAACACAATTGCTCTGCACTCCATACTCCATCTCACTCTTTTCTCTTAGCGCACTGCGCTCATTTGCCGTTGCGAACATTATTTATTTATTTGCTTGCCGGTAAATTTTTGCTTGTTTATGAAATTAAAATTTGTTGTTGATATTGTTGCTATTATTTTTCGCCTGCTTTGCAGCTATTTAATGAAATTATACTGTTTGCGGTATTATTGTTTGCACTTAATTGTCTCCCGCTCGGGCACACAAATACGCACATACTTGTGTACATACTCGTATCCATATATCAACTCCATGAATTCAAGTAGAATTGTGCTACAAACAACCAATAGAGATAATTTCAAAACATATTCGATCACAAAAACAAAATTTATAAAAATATGTTGATGTGTACTTCTAACGGCGTAATTTTAATTGAAGAGCGCAAATATGCGTGCCGTGTAGAGGGTCAGAAGGCCACTAATGGTTGGATTTTCAATGCTTTTTTGTAGCATTTTTCTGTTTTTTATTATTTAAATACGCAATTTAAACTCATTACGTAAAGACTCACTGTGGAATTTCGGTTACCCGTAAATGATTGTTTTGATTTAATTAAATTATTTGCGGCGAAATAACAACGAAAAATTTCGAGAAGGAAAAAAAAATAACTTTTTTTGCAAAATGTTCATAAAAAATTTTAAATAAAACTTTTCCATTATTTGTATCATCCGCGTTAAAAAAACATAAGCAAAAAAGTGTGTAATTTTCCTCAACAGTGGCATTTGCAGCGGAAAAATATTTTAATGACATTCTTGGTATGGCATTCATTTAGCGTAAATTCGATTTAAGGAATAAATTAATCAAAAAGTATTTATTGCAAATTCCATTTGTAAAACATACAATACAATAAAAAAACATTCCGACGCTAAAAACCATATAAATTAAAAAAACAAAAATATTTGAAAAAACTGTATCTGGAAAAATTAGTGATGATATTTTTCCATGAACCTGAAATTCAATACTATTTAAATTGTTCTCCAAATTCGTATTACCATGTAAGCTTTTGCAATTATGACGGCAGATTCAGCGATGGCGCTGATTAGCGCGAATGAAAGAGGCAGCCAAGTTATAGGAATAAACTAATAAAGAATATTTTGTTAAAAATATTTTGTCTAAATGAAATAAATAATTAAATTAAATTAAATAAAAAAATGAAAGAAATATATAAAAAATAAAAAACAAAAATAAATAATGAAAATAAAGAAATAAAACGAATAACTAATGTTAAAATAATAAAATAAATAATGTTAAATTAAAATAAACTAAAATAAAAATATAATAAAAAAACAAAATATAATAAAACAAATAAAAGAATAAAAAAAAGAAAAAGTAAAAAATATAATAAATACAAATACAATAACAAAAACAATTACACAAAAAAATGTAACCCAAGAAATTATAACAAAACGCACATAAATAAATAAAATAAAATAAGTATAAATGCACTTTGGTTGGGCACCTATTGCGACGCGTCCCAGGCGGTGTATAGGGTACGCCACAGTTATCTTCGGTGGTTAAGGGGGTGACAGGGGGAACAACATGCTTTGGGGTGTTACTGCACTCGTGCCGTAACTGCCATAATTGCTGACAGTAACCCATATCCACTTCGGTGGTCGGCGAGAAGCCACTCGTATTAGTAGGTCATGTCTCTGCTAATACGAATGGAATAAACATGGACTCACGGGGAGAAGGCCACTTCCTTATATCAAAGGCTACCAATCCAAGGTGGAACAGCACACGTCGAGGGATGCATGGCTTAGGGTGAGCTAATTCGCTAGTATGCGGACTCTGAGGCACCTGTCGCACCTTAGTTTCAATTCGACTTACCACGGCATAGGGCTCTGGCGTGGCGAACCCCATTATTTCCCTACTAATATCCCAGGTTACGACTGCTGACTCGTCAGCTGAGTGACCGCCGCGCAAAAAAAATGAATAAAATAACAAACACAAAACAAACAACGCAACGAAAACAACAAATTCTTTCCAGACGCGGAAGACCTCTTGACTCCACCAAACTCATGGGTCAAAAACCACCCATTCGGTGGCGAAAGTGCTCACTAAGAGCATAACCGTCAAAGAGACAACACCGCATTCTCTTGTGGCTTCTACTTCCTCCAAAACCGACTCGGCTGCGGAGAATCAATTAATCACCAAAGCTGTTTTGCTAGAAACTGGAAAAACAACTTGGACAGAAGTCTCCAAAAAACCTATCCCTCCTCATCTCCGTCGATATAGAGATCGAAGACGCGCCACTTTCCTTATGGAAAAGCTCGGCAAAACCCCTGAGGAGAAGCTGTCCGACCAACAAAAGTCAACTCTCGATTGGGCCCGGGAATTCCTTCGGAAGTATGAGGCGTCCAAAGAAAAACCGAGTGCAGCTAAGTGGCAGCGGTCTTCAGAGAATCCTCCTAGTTCCAACGACCCCAAGAAGCATAAAACTTCCTCTGAGGTCAATTTACGCTAGTTCTGCGAAGTTGCCAGAGATAGTCTGGTCATGGCGGTGGTAGATAAGAGCCACCCTGACGGTTTCATCTCTCCATCAAACTGGAAGATTGTGGAGGGAAAACTTCAGTTGGGCTACCTGGACGTTCTGCTCTGACGCGTGAAGGTTCCAAGCAAGGGTCAAGTTGATCGCCTGCTCAGATCAACGCTCTGTCGACCGACTCGGCGAGGTATGGCCCGGGGCGAACCTCCAGCTCATCAATTAGAGCGAAATTCCCAACAAACCACGCGGCAGAGCAAGAATACCTCTAGAGCCATCTGATCAGGAAACCATCCTGAGGCTACTGAAGATCGGAAACCCGAACCTACCCACCGAAAACTGGAGGGTAGTTAAGATGGGAGAGCCTTCAGGAAACTCCAGACATGTCACGATGCTCCTGGACCAGGAAAGCGTTCAAGCACTGGACGACCGCAAAGAGATTGTGGCGTTCGGGTTCATCACCACCACTATCTGGACCTATCAGCCGAAAACTCTCCTCGCACCCAGCGAAGAGAGTACGGCGGCCCCCAAGATGGATGTCGATAAGCCTCTCTCACAAGCTTCGACGATTGAGTCCGACTCGAAATCGAACAGCGAACTTGTGGGACACTTATTTAACATTCAACACGAGGACGAGGATAGACTTTTAGATAGCGGTGATGACGCGAACGCCACAGTCATTGAATGTTCGTCTAACTGTGCTGCAGATTAATCTGCACCACTCTAAGGCTACCTCAGCAGCCCTCTTCGTCTCTCTGACCCCAGAGAAGACATCATTCTTGTCCCCTGACAAAAGCAGGAGGTAAGCATAAAAAAAATAAAGTAAATTCAAATAAAATGAAATAAATCAAAATAAAAGATATTTAATAAAGAAAATAAAATAAATTAAAATAAAACAGACTAAAGTAAATTAAAAAATAAATTAATTGGTAAACAAATTAAAATAAAATAAAACAGGTGAAGAAATACATTAAAATTAAATGCAATTAAACAAAATGAAATAAAAAATAATTAATTAATTAAATAAGAAGAAATGGAATAAAATAAAATAAAACATATTTGTATTAAATAAAACAGAATAAAGTGAATAAAAAATGAAGTGAATAACAAAATAAATAAAATTTAAACAAAATAAAAATCACCTTGATATGTTTAAACTTTACTGAATTCAATGTTGAGCATCTAATTCCATATAAAAGACTTTCAAACATCTGCTTTACATGGAGCAAAATTCTCCACATCGTATCATTGTCAAGAACCGCTGTTTCAAGAATAAATGCGATTTTTGGGAGACTTCAGACTTGAACTTCAGAACTACCTGCGTGCCATCTCGACCGATTACTGAATAACGCCTTCAAGTTTAACCCGAGCTGAACCGTCTCGCAATCCACAGTACTCTTCGAGGTTTTCCTTGGCCTGCCATGCGAACTTCCGCTCGCTGTGAGTGGTTTCCATTCCATTGCCTTCTTCGCTATGTTACCGTCTTCCTTGCGTAAAGTGTGACCAGTCCACTTCCATTTCTGGCTTCCAATCAAAGTGTCTTGAAATAGTAAAAGATGTTAATATTAAATTAGTTTTTCTTATTGGAAGATTACTAATATTAATTATATTAATATTGAGAAAACATTTTTATAAAAAGAAAATACTAGCATTACATTTTAAATTGAGCGCACGGTAGTATTTTCATCTAACAATTTTTTGTCAGCATCACTAATTCACCCATCAAGTTGTCGCGCAGGTAAGCTGCTTGGCATTTAAACTTTCTCAAAATTTGAAATGTGATATACCCAGTCATGTCAAAATGGGCTTAAAACGCATAAGTACTCGTATCTACACATACACACACACATACATGCATGCGCGTGAGCTTTTACTCGAGAACCCCACAAATCAAACCAAATAAACACTCACAGGGTCGCTGGGCTGACAATGTTTTGACATATGTTTTTACTTTAAGCTGACAACTATATTAGAAATTTAACCACAAACACAAATATGAAGCAGAGAAACACAAATTTTAAGCAGCGAGAAGATTTTCCCAAATAAAAATGAATGATGCGCAGCTGTGAAAAATGCAGCCAAGCAAAGTAGAAAATACATACAAAAACGAAGATATGAAAACGAAATAAAGCAATCACGAGCGCGCAAGCATTTATGTGGAACATTTTTCTTCTGCAATTAAGAAAAAAATAAAAATATAATATTTTTTCAAACAACTGTTCTGCGTGTGTGAAGATGGTGCCACCAAAAGAAGCAGCAGCAGAATATCATATTTGTCAGGGTGGCACTTAAGTGCAGCGAAGATGAGGTATGATTTCGTGGAAGCATTACAAACAAACAAACAACAGTTGTGGTGAGTGGTCTTGTCACGAAAGATCGGAGCAAATGAAAGAAGAAACTTTCACTAAATCAAACAAATTTGTGGTGAGGCGAAATAGCAGAAGAGGAAATAATTTACATAAATTAAAAAAAAAATGAAATAAAACATCATTGCTGATGATACCTACTTCAACAAATTGACTCAGTTTTGCAAAATTTGCTTAAATAAAAAAAAAGAAAATTAATTATAAAAGCCGTACAAATTTTAATTTAAAAACGAGTTAAGATTCTATTAAGTTTCTATCAAAGCATCAAAGTAGCTTAGATGTCCCAGATTGAATGTTTAACGAATATCAGTCATCAACTTGTCAAAAGCAGTAGATTAGAAAGAATCAGCGCCATCAAGTTTTGAGCGGTGAGCTTTTCAATTATAACATTTTTGGAACCAAGAATTAGACTACAATATTCATTTACCTACGAGGGTTGTTTGTTCGTGCAAAACTAAAAACTGCCTCATCGTTTTGGAGTAAACCTTTTCTATTTTTTTAACGTAGACTTCTCGTCCACCGCTGTTCTAGTTTTTTGATCGCTTCTGAATAATAGTATTTGCCCAAGTCTGAAAAATACCCATTCGTTGCAGCAACCGCCTCCCCGTCTGAATAAAATCTTTTTCCCGCCAGCCATTTCTTGAAATCGGGGAACAAATAGTAGTCCGCGGAACCTGCTGAGCCAAGCCTATAGAATAGGGGAAAAAGAAAAAGGTTGGACCCCTATTTCTATTAATTTTGCGACCATAACTGACCACCAAACAAATGCCATATCTGGCCGATACGAGCGACGTATCTTCTTATAATGCAAAGAGTGTTTGATTATCATTTCATTTGTAGTGTCTAATGACTAAAAATTTCCGAATTCGGTCCAGAAACCAACCTCTAAAAGGCAACCAAACTCCAGCCTCTGGAGCGTCTGCCCACCGGTTAGTGTGATATTGCCAGACGTCTGCTTTGGAGCAAGCATTCCGCTTAATAAAAACGTGTTTCTAAAGACGCCTCTGAATGTGTTGTGGGCGAGGTAGGATTAAAAATGCCTTCGCACTTACAGCGACCGTCGTATATTGCGTCGAGTGGTGTGGCGAATAAAACAATCCCTTCTCCTCTTCTGGAGAGACTTGCTTGCCGGGACTGCTTTCTGCATTACTTCCGGAAGGCCCAGAAAGTCTTCCCTCAAATGGACTATTTCTATTCGGTCCCGTCTGGGCTCACCATTCTTGTAGCCTTCGTGGCTATAGGCTTGTCTTCTTATGTCTCTGTCTGTGAGGCTACATTTTGTTGTACTCCGTCGAGATCTATCTTTTTTCTCCGTAAATCGCTTTCAATGTATCTTTTAACCGCATTCCAGTTATCTTCGCCTTCAAGCATCTTGCCGATCACAATAGTCGGCGCGATGTCGCTAATCTGCTTCCTCAGAATCAGAGCATCTCTTTCCATGAGCCATCTGTCACAACTAAAAAATGTGTATTCGGCGTCATGGCTCGGTGCTTCGCAGTATATGCTCCTGGGGTCGCTTGCCTAACTCATGCGCTATAGGTATTTCCAGAGATATCCGCGACCCGAGAGAAACAGAGTCATGAAATATACTCTACCCCGAAGTCTCTTAGAGCCCATTTGCCTTTAGTAGTAATCAGCTTCGCGGTCCATCTGCCACTCAATGCAATTCCCCATCGGCTTTGCCACCGCTGTATGGAATGGCATCTCCGTTCCGCGGCGGTATTGGTGGCGAGTTTTTTCTTGGCATCGCGCTCATCCACTCGTTCCCGGGTCATGAGGTCGATAAGTATCTCCCCGCTGATCCCAAAAACTACTGAGACAGTGCGGTAGGCTTAATCAACTCTGAATGCCGCTGTTCGTTGTACAGGCTCCAGTGCATTGCGCTTGATTATGCAGTTGAGCGCTCATCCGAATATTTTACTGCCGTATAGTCCACTTTGCCTGATTTTTTAAAAGGAAGCTGCCAGATGTACCCGTACTCGAAAGAGCAAATGTTGACTGTCACCGAAAAAATGCGATAGATGGCAATTTAAGAAAATTATTGGATCCTGTGACGTCTACTACAGCTGTCATGTAAAGGAGCACAAATTCGGTGTTGGATTTAGGGTGGGCGGGAGAGACTTCACCTCTATGTACTTCTCTTTATCTCGGCTGACAGAAAGTCTCACAATAGTCCGTATCAAGGCAAGATTTTTCAATATACTGCTAAGACGTGCTTGTTGATTTGAACCTGAAGGTGTGCAAGGAAGGAATATTTGGTCACACAAGGCGAAACTTCTGCTGTCGGCTTAAAACTGTTTCACTTCACTAGAGCCCTAAAATGCATGTCAGCCACATCCAGCTCAAGCTGCGTGATCAAGCTACGCCAAAGTGTGCAAGAAAGGAATATTTTGTCCAAGAAGACTTCAATTCTGCATAAAGGCTGATTAACTTCACTGGAATCCGAAAGTGCACATCAACAACATTCGGTTCCAGCAATAGACGGAAGGCTGGATTCCAGAGTTTAAGATGTGCGAGCTATTCGAGGATCCGACAATGACTCGGATTATTATTTTATTGAAGCAAAGATCCTTAAATGCCTCCATGTAGCAAAAATATGCGCCTATCATAGTAGGGAAAGCTCGATGCTCAAATATCTCAGTTACAATAAACAGTAGGCAGATTTGTCACTCGACTGTTGCTTCCGCGCTCTGAGGATGCTGTTCAACGAAACGACCGGCGCGATTAAAGAGCTCACATTTTTTGACCTCTAACGATTGTTTTTATTACATTGTTAACGGGATCTGAGCTTTGGCCTTTTTGGCTTATTTGAAGCCTTGAAGTAAACTGCGCTGAAGAGAAAACTTCGAAAGTTATCTAATAAAAGTAATTAACTTATACAAATTTTTTTACTAATTTTTTGAATTCTCACTATTTTTGAAAAAAGTATAGCTGATTGTGTAATAAAAACCATAAAAATACAGTTTTTATATTTTATAAAAAAATTATTTAATTTTTTTTTTAATTTCCACGGAATTTTAATTAGAATTTCTAGAATAATTTTGAATTTGGTGTTTTATAGCTTATTCAATTTTAGTATACAGGTTAGGTTGATATGGTTGCCCAAGGAATTGGCACACTTGGCCGAAGAAGGATTCGTCCTTTGTGATGCCATTATGGAGGGGTGAGGGGGGGGAGAAAGACCGATGGGATACAGGGAGAGGGCGGGGAGAGATGGTGCTGGGATGGTTAGGAGCGTGCGGACTACGAACGATGACTATGTTTGCGTCGACCGCTTAATGCTGCTGATCAAATTCATCAGATTTTTAATGTCAGCACCAGCTATATCAGCAGGCATGGCAAAAAAGTAGGAGCCAAGATGCCTAGATCTTAGCCCCGCCAGAGCAGGGCAGCTAAGGAGAAGGTGCTAAGATGATTTCACCTTATCCTCCATGCATCCAGCGCAGAAAGGACTCGAGGGATTCCAAGTCTCACAGCATGCATTCCTCGCGCATTGTATAATTACAAGTGCAGGTTTGATGTTGGTAAAAAATCGCTGTAGTTTTTTATAATTTTTTTCGCATTTTCTGCATACAAAAAATGGTTAATTAAAAACCGATTGTAATGAAAGTTTGTTGATTTTTTTCTATAAGATTTGAAATTTAAATTTATGTGGTTTCTGTTATAAAATGAACTATACTTATATAAAAAAATAACAAGTGTTCAAAAAACAAAAACAAAAAAGAAAACCAGTCAAAACTGCTCCAAATATTAAGGCGCTATCGTTTTGCCGAGTACTGTAAATGGATGAGGAATAATTTTATTAAGTTAAAACTAAGCCTAGTGAGCATTTAAGCAGAGTGTGCACTGAAAGGAGGCGTCACCTGCCGCAGCTTGCAGCCGACCTAAAAAGTTTGCCTTTAAACTCTAACCAAAAAAATCTAATAAATGTCAGATATAACCACAAACCAAGTGATCCCCATCTCCGCTTGGACACGCTTCTGCGCTTTTTAAATGATTAATCAGTCTTCTTTTACAAATCTTTATCGCCTGCTCACATTTCAAATTGCATTCCCTTTCTTTGAAAAATTTGGTATGCAAATGAGCCGAGATGCATTTTAAGCTGTCAGTGGGCCACAATTTAAAACAAAATTATGTTGTATGTGTGTGTATGTGTGTTTGTATGCTTACATTGTGGGAAACGCCTCTTCATCCAAGAAGAAACTGTGCAGTGAAAGTGCTTAGCGTAGTATTTCGATCTTCTTCGGTCACTATTCTCCTAGTGATTCTTGGTGTTGTTGTTGTTGTTTTCTTTACTGCTGTCATATTTAGTGCTTTACTACCGTGCAAGTGACACTGACACAGCAAAAGCCAGACGTTGACGCCTAACTGCTGCACGCACGCACACACACACACACACAAACATACAAGCTTTCTTATGCGCCGCCTGCATATCCCCTTGCCATTGCTGTCTGTCCAGCTGTCGCATGCGTCATGCAACATTTTAAATATTGCTTTTCTTTCCTATTATTTAAACTAATTTTATTTATTTATCTCTTACTTTTTGGTTCTCGACAAAGTCAGCAAAGTGAAAAATGCACAGCGGAAAGTGAAACCGACAGCAGCGCCAAGCAAATAAGCAGCAAACTCACAACAACACACACACACACACACACAGGCGTAGATGAATACTGAAATAAATACCGCCAACAAAGTTGTGTTGCAAAGAAAGAAGTGCTAGAAGAAGCATCTGGGAAAAGTAAATGTGAAAATGCAGAGGAGGCGTTGAAGCGACGCCGGCGGCACTGTCGGCAAAGTGAAGATTGTCAAATTGCATTTGTGGGATCAAAAAACTTTAACACAAATTTTAGTCGCTCTGTTTTGTTTGCGCAGTGTGTGTGGGCATTGCAGCCCGGATGCCCAGCTGTAGGTATCTAATGGATACTTTGTAGCTGCTGCTGCGGCGCAACTGTTGCACTCATTTTACGCGCCACTCAAGCTTTTCTCTCCCTTTTTATGCCTTTTAGGAGCTAATGTTTTTTGTTGTTGAAGTGTGTAGTGCTTGTTGTTGTTGTTATTATTGTTTTTGTGGCTGTTATGGCATTTTTTGTCGTACGCTGGCGCGCAAACATTAATTTCCAAATTATGAACATAATTCTTGGCATCAAATCTGTATGTGTGAGTATGTGTGTGTGTGTTTTGTTGATTGCTCGATTTATTGTGGTTGTTTTGTTGTTTTGTTGTTGTGTTTTTTGTTTTTTATTTATTTTTTTATTTTTTTTATTTTTTTTTTTTACTTTTCCTGTCATTTGGTTGTTCGGCGCACGCGTTGCTCTCAATAAATTTTATTAAGTGCCAAAGGCATAATTTTTTTTATTTAAAATTTTTTTTTTTTTTCTTTTTTCCAAATGCATTATCATAATGCTTTTATTTTAATTTCATTTTCATGAATTTCATCTTTTTTTTTTAACCACTCACTTTCAGTGCCCACACATAAAAATTATTAGCCTATAGGCATTCGTTGCTGCAACAGCCATCCAAACGGGCGACTAAAGACATCCATCTAATCGAAATGACTAACCACCAATCTATTATTTATCATCTCATAGTAGGCACCTATTTCACTAGGCCACTGTGTCTGTGTGTCCGCCCAAACGACATGACGTTATGCATTTTCGTGTTTAAGTGATTAGAAAAAAATTTTAATTTTTATATTCGAAAGCAAAAGCTTTGTTGCATGCAATATATTTATGTCAAATGCCGAGAGGTGGAAATCGCAGCGAAGCGCTGCCTTGTGCAACCGAATTTGAATTTTTATGGCATCATTTTCTCTGCACTCATGACTTTTTCCCCCAATTCCAAATACACTCCATAATTATGCCATTGGAATGTGTCAAATACTAAGTTGCTCGCATTCATTCGCCTGTCATCCATACGGAAAGAGGCAGAAGATCAGCGATTAATCAGTGGATACCTATTTTCGGTGCGCTATCATTTGGTTATGGCTGAAGGCACGGCGCGGTGGCAACTGCAGTGGCAGTGGCAGTGGCAGTGTCAGTGACTAACGGTTGTGCATTCAAGTTCAACAATCGGCGAGTCAGTTACTGGGTAAACTTTGAAGCGAATGCGCATTTCAAGAAAATAAAGTGCAGTGAGTGAAATTTCTTAAAAAAAAAAACAACAAATGGAGCAATTAAGAATAATAAAGGGCGTGCAAGAGCAGTGGCAGAAAGTGGTGATTTAAGCGATTAAATTGTGTGTCATTTACTGAAAATTTCGAGGGTTTTTTTTTTGTGTTATCGGATCACTATTGTATTGAAAATTAAATAAATATAATTTGAGTTAAATTTAATGAAGTCTGTGTGCTGAGTGAGAAAAGTGACTTGAGGAGTGTGAAAATTTGGTATCAAGTGCATCGAAAATTGTAAGAAAACATGTTTATAAACTTTTAAATTATATTAAAAAAAAAAACAAATTACTGTTAAAAATTTAGTAAAAAAAAAACAATTGAATACTAAAAATTGTATACATTTTTCTAACTAATGCCCCTATTGATTAAAATCAAAATAATTAAAAAATAATAATAAAAAAATTGTAATTGTGTAATTGTAAAATTATAATAATAACTAATTTAAAATTCTTTTTATAAAACTTATAAAGTATTTTTTATAAATCTTATAAAGTAATTTTTATAAAACTTTTATAAATATTTAAAAATTAAAAAAAAAATTAATGTTAAAAATTTTCTAAATAAAAACAAACTAATATTAAAAATGCCACTTTCGATTAAAATCGAAATAATTAAAACAAAAAATTAATAAAAAAATTGTGATTGTGTAGCTGTAAAATTGCAATAATAATTAATTTAAAAAAAAATTATAAAAAAACATTGTAACTGTTTTAGAAAGTTTTTTTTAACTAATGCCACTATTGATTAAAATCGAAATAATTAAAACAAACAAAAATTTGAAAAAAAGTTGTAATTGTTTTATAAATTTTTTTTTAACTAAAGCCACTATTGATTAAATGCGAAATAATTAAAAAAACAATTAATAAAAAATAATAATTGTTCCTGACGGCAATACCAAAATTAATAACAAAAGCACAAAGCTTAAAAATAAGTGACATCGGTGAAAGTGAAATTATAACTTGAAAATTGATCAATAAATTGTTGTTCAAATGATGTGAAAAGATGTGCACAAGTTTCTAAGCTCGAGTGGAAACCCATTTCATAAATACTTATATAATACAGGACAATTTCTTTAACTCCGGTTAGAGCGGTTTCCGGTTTCATATAAGAAATAGTGTGAAAAAAATCAAAGCCCAAGCAATAAAAACAAGCACAACTATCAATTTTTTCGCATAATTTTAGAAACAAAAATAATTCACAAACAATTCACAATTTAGCGCATGTGACTGTGTATAGCCATATATAAACGCTTACAAAATCTAAATTTCAGAAGAAAGGATTCCCTTTTTGAAAAAAAAAAATAAATATATCAAAATTAATTTATATATATATATAAATATATATGTATATAAATAAGTACTATTGAGTACAATAAATCAGTTTCAAGGTATTCAGTGTTTTCTAATATCCATATATTTGCTTTAAATCACTAAGAAAGAAATAACTCCGAACAGCTAAATTTGCTCCGATTAGCTGGTACGCGCAAAGGGTTAAGATAATGAAAGAAACTGTAGAGGCATTGGAACATACCAATTGAAAAGAAGAAAAAAATTTTCGTGTACCCCTTAGTTAAAACAATTTCTGCAACGCAATCTCGCAATTTTTTTTTTCTTTTTTTGGGCGAACGCAAAAGTTTAATTATTTTGGCGAGATTTAATTTACTGGCATTAGGTTGGCAGAAATTGAGATTACGGGGAAACTACTAAAATGTAACTAGAATGTTGCTAGAATGAAATACTTGAGATCAACGAATTTCGAAATAAAAAAAATTGTCGAATTGAAACAAGAGCGCCGATTCATGAAACTTTCAGATGCGACTTTAAATACCGAAGATATGGACAAAAATGTAAAAATTGGATTTCTTTTGTACGTTTTGTATAAAATTTAAAGTGTGATCTTTTAAACAAAATCTGCCAGGATGCTTAATTTTTTACAAGATTAAATTTACCTTTGCCCTATGGATCAGAAGCCCGCGAAATGTAGCGAAAATATCAAAGCCGTGGTAGATTTTAATAAAACTTCACAAAGAATAGATTTTGCGGTATATGGTTGGGTTGGTTTTTTAAAATTCAAAATGGCTGATCTAATTTTGGCGACGGACGACTTTCAAAAACAATCATCCGATTTTAACTAAGCTTCGTATAGGACGTATATCTGCGGCTAAGTGGAGGTCTTAGTTCAGCTCGCGGAAGTAGTTTTTACAGTTAAACTCAGTTGAGTTACTTTACTTCAAATATTGCTAAGGGAAAAAGAAATCCATTATTTTCTCAGCAGATAAAGTTTATACTCGTTGTCAAGGTCACATTTCAAACTACAAAAAAAATCTTTCGCAGTTTTTGGTTTGTTCCATTCAATTCTGGGAGTAAGTTACGGGGTGTTAACAACGGAAGTCAACAAAGAGAAAATTCGGTACATTTTACAATTTTTCTTTGGTAAAGACCGAAATGCAGCCAAATGAAATTATGAAGAGTTTTTATGGTGGCGATTCTGCAACAACTAATTTCGTGTAATTTTGGCTTCGACGATCACAAAACAATTTTAAACCATTTGCGCAAAAGTTTTACTTAAAAATAATGTATTTCTTTTTCCACAAACTAATTTTTAAATTATAATATAAAGAAAAGTTGCTTACGGAAACACAATTCCTTGCAATTATTATTTCGTTACTGAAGATGAACTGGGCTTTGAGCTTACCGAGATAAAAAGTTGGATTACACTAAAAGAAAATATTTAGAAGGGAACAGCCATCAATGTAGAAAGAAGTAGCTCTAAAATTTCTGTGTGAAATTGGATTTTAATACATTTCAAAACGAGTACGGCTAGAAACTTTCAGTTAATTTTAAAATGACCACATCGCCCCTAAATAAATATTGCCTCTGGAATTTTTTTTACTCTACCTACTGTCTATGGTAATGCATATGGTATGTCGGTTCCTTCTAGGGACCAGTTTTTTATAAGTTTTTTCAGGACAAAAACCCCTCTCATTTCCACTTAAAAAACAAAAAAAACTTCTCACAAAATAGTCACTTTCTTCATTTAATGCCGTTACCGAGATCCCCACTGAGGCCGCCGTAGGGTGGCGCTTGTTGTCGAAATTACCTTGGTAGGCTCAGTCAGCAAAACTAACTAACGCCAATATTTAAAGAGTACATAAATAATTGTTTTTTGTGTCACAGTTTAAAGAAACAAAACTAATTTTTACTTTTAATCTTTTCTTTACAGAGTAACTATGGATATGTATATCACTGAAGCACAGAGCTCTTTACCTCTACTCTAGGTAAATATAATTTATGTTAACTGCTAATAGATATTTTTGGTAAAATCTTAACCCCGAATACAGAAAATTGGCTTATGCAAATATGTGCAAGTGCAAGTGTACATTTCAGTATATGGAATAATGAAAAGTGAATAGCTCAAATCCAGTTGGTACTTTTCATATGGCAGGTAGTAAATTTCTTACGCAGATGATCTGTCAATCATGTCTGCAAAACAAATAGGGTGGTCGTAGTTGTCTTTATTAAAAAACTCGTTTCCTTTCAAAAAAATAACCCTCATCAGTCCAACTCCGGCTATGTAAAACACAGTATTTTTGCGTAGAACTCCACACTTGTAGATATTCCACATTCTAACATGACTCGCTTAGAAGCTGGACAGAGAGCAGGTAACTCAGTATAAGCCCCGCAAAAACTGAAATAATCCTCTTTAAAAAGAAGCACGGGCATTCCCTAAGCTTCCCACTAGTTTTTAAGGGTGTTGAGATTCCTTTGAGAGAGAATTTCGAGTATTTATGACTCATATTAGATAAGAAACTACGCGGAAACTTAATATTGAGGAAAGAGTAAAGACACATTGGTTCTATACTTCTGTAGTTGGGCCAATCTAAAAATATGGAATATTAGTCTGGTAGCCATCTGCTGAAAAGGGGAGTTACGCTAAAATCACATCGGCCATTGAATCAATGAATGCGGGCTATACTCGTACTAAGATCAAAGGTTGCGCAGGAATGTCGGGCAGCCCTGAGTGATATTGATGTCGTATTCAAGGCCACACTTATTTGGGTTCCGAGATATTGAAGTAAATTGTATAAGCAATGAGCTAACTAGGAAAGGTACTACTCTTCAACCGCTCAGTGATAAAATACCATTGGGATACCTATGGACACGAGCAAACTACTTATTAAAAACCACATCCAAGAGACCAATAGAACATGGAGAGATGAAGGCAAATGCGTAACGGCTGGGCTACTGTGGCCGCAAATATTTAAATAAGTAATAGACAACGGAACTGTTTAGTCTTCCAAAAGAGGATATCTCGAAAGTCATGGCTTATATGGCCATTGGCTATTTCGCATTCCTCCCTTGAGACAGGAGTTTTCTCCCATGAATATTGCAGGAGTTGTGGAGATGAGGAAGAGTAATAAACAGTTGCGCACTTCCTTTGTAATTGTCCAGTCTTAGCTAAAAAGAGAGCAGACCTTCTAGTTAGATATTTTTTCAATTATCTCTCGGAACTGTCAGGTATCTGGGAACTGGGGATCGGACTAATTCTGTGCTTCATAAAAGCCACAAAATAGTTTTAGAAATGATAAATGATAGATAAATAAATGAGGTTTGCGTGTCACACAGTGGTATGAGCCTGTAAAGTCTAAGTGAGTTGGCTGTACAAATTGACTACCACCTTAACCTAACCTACCCTAAATTGCTATGCTGGAATGCATTATGAAAACATATCATCTATTAATCATTCATAGTTGGATCTGGATAATGCATATTAGTAAAAATTTATTTAAAAATTAAAAATTTAAAAATTAAAAAATTTGAAAGAAAAATATATCTATTGTTCTGAAACCAAAAGCTGCCGTGGTTGTTTAAATTGTTTTGTAAAAATTTTGGAGGTATGTATATTTAGACAAAAGTCCGCGCATTGCATATTACCTTCACCATAAGTGACTTCCATGATAATCTACTAAAAAATAGTGTGCTCTGAGTGCAAGATAGCTCGCGATTTAGTGAATTTGAAACTTACCAGAGTAGTGATTAACAGCCAATATTCGCTACACCACTTGGGGACAAGAATAATTTGCAATACTTGTGTAGAATTTTCAACTTTATTGGTTTTAAAGTTTAAGTTCCCTTGCTCTTAATATACTGGTACCATATCCATAGTTTCTGCTTCTAAAAAAGCGACAAAGAAATCTCCAACAAAAGCAAGCAAAACAGAAATATTACCACAATCATTCACACAAAACTTTGTCATTTCCCGCAAGCCAACGGGTGCCTTCAGCAACAGAGGCCTGCAGAGCTAACAAGCGTACCATAAACACATGCATACATTCATAAAAAATGCTGGAAACGAAGCAGCCACCAGCAGCAGTAACGGCGAGCGCAGCAAATTGCGGATAATTAAGCGCAATTTTAGTTAAAATAAAATTTTAATGTTTTAAACTTTTTTGTATTTTTTTTTTATTTTCGCCACAATTTCTCACTCAGTCTCGTTTTTGTGGCATTGCTCAATTGTTTTTTTTTTGTTTTGGGCACCCAACTCGTCTGCATTCATCAAAACGACAACTTCACACAATTTTTCTAGGCAACTTCGTAATTGTTGTTGGTCCTCATAATTTTTATGATTGTTATATTTGGTAGGTATTTTGCTCAGCTACATTTTTAAGGTTTGCAACTATTTTTTGTTTTCAAATTTTCGTGTCAAAAATTAAATCATTAATTTAGTCACAGTACCGTGAAGAATTTGGAGATGAGTTATTAAACTGAAAATTGTTGGCAGTGAAGTGAGAAGTAGGCAAACAAATGAAGATTTAAATGCATAGAGATTTATATTATACATCACAAAAGCAAAGTAGCAAAGACACATACACAGAAAGCAGAATGTGTGCGGAAAAAAATTTGATTACATAATTCTTCGTAAATTCAAGTAAAATATAAATTTCCATAAAAAAGGGTGGAGTTAAATGTCACCGCATTAGATAGACCAGCGGTGGAAAGATGTCGCTCTTACAAGGCTGTAAGGAAATGATTGCAGTGGCAGAAGGGTCTAAAGCCATTAGATTTGGTCACAGCACAACGCCGCAGTGCGCTGTTCGTTCTTCTCTCCTTTGGCTAGCAACTATTTACGAAGTTCTGATTAAGTTATTTAAGAGTGCGGTTATGGTATTAGCAAACGCCGATGACTTAGTTCTAATGGTATCGAGACCGTCCCTCTCTGTCATGGCTGAGATCTTGGAATGCCTATACTCAGTCGCTTGGCTGGCGGTTGCGTCTTCATAGTAAACTCCAATAAAACGGACCTTATGCGCTTTTACCAGAAAATATAAACCTTCACATTTTATACTTCCCAGATTAAATAACCTTGTTCTCCCGCTTTCAACGTAAGTTAAGTATCTTGGAGTGATATTTGACTTCAAACTCCATTGGAAGCTACACAATAAAAGGCGGTTAAAGAAGATACCAGCATAGCTTTTTACTCCAGCATTTCTATGCTCGGCAGAAAATGGGGACACAAGCCGCAGGTCGTTCTCTGAATGTCATGTACGGATGCCTAGTTTGGTGGTAAGCTTTTCGGAAGGGCTATCATATCACTAAGGTGGGGCGGATGTAAAGGACTGCTCGTATTGGTAACACCGCAGCATAAAAAACTTGTCACAGTGTTGCCCTTGAAGTCGGTTTGCACTTACTTGTTAACGACTTTCTCGTTATTTCCATCGCTGATCAAAGTGCAATCGAGTTAAAGAAGGTTGACCTCTGGAGGCAATCTCTCAAGGGATATGGTAGCAATTTTGGGCAGTTAACACCGTATTTCTATGAACTTCGCACAGATCTCTCTATCGGCCAACTGGAGCTTGATGAATCGTGCCAGGGCAATAATTACAAGCAGGCAGGATTGGAACGAGAGGAAAATCTGTACCGAGGTTATTACCTCTGTCTTCACTGATGGCACCAAGATGGAATTGGGAGTCGGAGCAGGTATTATCTCTAAATCAGCAAATTCGTCTATTTTCTTGAAGCTGCCGGGTTGTAGGGTTTTTTATGGAGAAGTATTTGCTACGGCGGCCGCCTAGTAGATGAATGGGTTGGTGCGTGATTACTATTCGGAATTCACAAAGAGAACGTTGGTTCGAATCTTGGTGAAACACCAAATTAAGAAAAACATTTTTCTAATAGCGGTCGCCCCTCGGCAGGCAATGGCAAACCTCCGAGTGTATTTCTGGCATAAAAAAGCTCCTCATAAAAATATCTGCCGTTCGGAGTCGGCTTGAAACTGTAGGTCCCTCCATTTGTGGAACAACATCAAGACGCACACCAAAAATAGGAGGAGGAGCTCGGCCAAACACCCAAAAAGGGTGTACGCACAAATTATATAATATATATATATATATATATTTGCTTAGGAAACTTGGGTGCGAGGCAAATGTTCAAAATTTTTTTCCGATAGTCAATCAATGATTGTATCCTCTTCTATTTGGGGGATACGGAAAATCAGCTAATACCAAAAATGCTCTACAAACCAACAATCGAATATATCGACACAAGTATAGTTTCTTATGAGATTCACGGTCTTACGGTCAGAAGGGCTCTGGACCTACCTATAAGGTTAGTTAAAGCTTCCTTCTTTGTTAGTTTATCAGCAATTATATTTCCTTCAATGTCAATAATATCTTACTATTTACTTAGAGAATCCAGTTAAGATGTTATCTGGTTAGGTCTGAGAGAGTTAATAGCAGCTGGGTGGTCTAACACGATTGTAATCCCGGCTCCAGCAACTGCTTCTGATTTTGAAGTATGCATATCTTTATATTGCATACACCTATTTCTGCTTAAAAGGTGAGCTTCTGTTTTTCTTTCCATGGTTTAGAAGTAACTTAACGTCGCTCCAAAGACATTAATGCCGGTCTCATTACTTCAGTTTCGCCAGATCATCAGATCTTCAATCAATCAAAAGATGTTGGTTTCACTCGTTAGTAAACCAAACATAAAATTAGTATGCACTTTTTTATTCTACACCAGCAGATCTACGGGTCGCTACGTCCACCAAAAAACCTCGTTCTTTTGAAGATATAACTTTTATAGAGACAGACTCTTCTGCCAACGAGGTTTGTGGCAACCGAAGAGGATTCCTCAAGTTTTCATCTTCTCGTCACTGTAAGACCATTACCAGCTAACTCTTTTCCTACTTAGACCCTATGCAAAGGAATGGCTCGCTTCTTACTTCGAAAATGAGTAAATTGGTATGATTTCTTCTCTTCCCTTCCAGGATGAACTGCCTTGAATGAATCGGGGTTACTATTCTGTTAGTCATGATTTTAAAAATTCAAGCACCTGCCGCTGGTTTCACTAGCGTGGTACCCTTGGAGTATTACTCTGTATCCATTCGCTGAGCCATCATACAAACTGATTGGCGGCACATCGCTCGGGATGGCAAATATTGTGGAGTATATTTTTTCAAAAAACTCTAAATGCTACTCGATGCACCCCAATCAGAGGTTCTCTTCTTTTTGAGGCGGCGGTTTTCCTAATACTTTTTGTACGCGCTATATGTTTGAGAGGAGTGAAAACTGCAAAAAGAAAGTTTTTGTACGTTATAATTCTGCAAAGCCAGTCACTGTTGTAATGTTTTTTCATTACAATTTTAACTTTTCACTTGTTTCACTTAGTTGTTTTTTTTTTTTTTAATTTTAGCGCATTAAAATTTTTCTGCCTGCGCTCTGCCTATTATTTAGTTTGTTTTTTCTTTTACTCGCTTTGTTTTATCTATAATTCTCATACCACCAGTCATAACCACTGGGTGCATAAACAACCGCATAACCACAAGTAAAAGCAACAAAAGTATTTAGCATACTTGCAAATGGTAACAGTAAGCTGCGGCTTATCCAGAAAATCAAAAGTAAATGAGAGAGAAGGTGAACAATTGAGAGAGGAGAGATGGTGGGCAGCGCTAGTGATGGAAACTCGAATGAAATCCCAAAACGTGTGCGCATTAAATTGTCGAGGTTTCGGTTGTTCTGTCAAGCTAGCCTGGCTGCGCCAGTGATAGTTGTTGCTGTTGTTGTTGCTACATTGTAACAACACTTGAAGCGCATACTAAAATTCACGTCCCTGTAGGCATTCGCTGTTAGTGGGCATGCATGTCGAATACCCACTTATTACTATACGCACATACACACATGCATATGTACATGTAGACGCCTGTGCGCTGTCGCATTACTGAAGCTGCATTGTTTGTTGAGCCGCGGCATTATCCGCACAGATGCACCGCGCACCGCGACCAAATAAACAAACAATGAGTTGCATATAACTGCATCTTCGTGCGTGTGTGTGTGTGTGTGAGTTTGCGAGTGCGTTTGACTGTGCATTGTTTTAAGCGCATATTTACAAGTGTGCAAAGTATTAAAATTTTTATGACAGCGCTTTTTTTGTAGTTCCCTTTTGTTGTTGCTTTACGGTGCTGGACACATTTTCTTTTTTTAATTTTTTTTTCTGCTCTTGATTTCTTCCATTTTATCGCTTTATGAATCTCACTTTTTTAACATTCATCTCATTTAACATACTCGAGTGCAGCTTTTGTTGAATTCTTTACTTGATTTTTGGATTTTTGTAATTGTTTCTACATTAATTTTTTGCTCCAAATTATTGTTATTGTTTGCAGGCAGTAAAAAAAATTAAACAAAAAACGATATTAAATTAAGTGTTCGTTAAAAATTTACTTCGCACTTATTTTTGAGTCCCTTTTTTGACATACTGGGCACGGCATTTAACGATGCTAACAAAAAGGAACATAATTAGTGCTCCGTGTCAATGCATGAGTGAAAGATTTTCTTATGATGCGATAAAGCTGACAGCAATTTGACTTTTTTAAGGAGAAAATTTTCTGATACCTATTTATATTCGTATAAAACTGCCATATAAAATATGAGAAAAGCAATCTCATTCTTTAAATCCCTTCACTTAACGCATATTCTCTTCTCGCTCTCTATAAACAACTTTAAAATAATATTTAAAATCGAATATCTCGAAAACAATTAACATTAATTATAACATTTATTATGCAGAATAAACTATTTAAGTGCACGAATTTGAAGACATCGCTCTTAACATGAATCTCATAATTTTTCTTAAAGATAGAATAGCGGAAATTTGAAAAATATGATTTCAGTTACATAATTATCAGAACCGGAATTTATCGAAAGGTATCCTACTGAAATGTACTGCTTTAAATCGCTGATCACTGTAAGTAACCTACATACTCGTACATATGCTAATAGAGCATATCTGGTAGCATTGCCTGCGATTGCAGTTGTTGTTGGTGTTCTACTGCTTTCAGCAGTCAAATCTCTCTCTCGCTACTGCAGTGATGCCTAGCTTTGGATATAAAAACGCACTAAAATGCCTATTTAAAGAAAATCTAATACCAAATTTTTATTGAATTACTTAAAGAACTTTTTATGCGTAACAAATTGTCTTTAAAATGTTGTCTTTAAATACCATAAGTATTCGTCGCCGTATGATGCGTGCCGATGAGAATCAGACTCCTGTAGACTTAACTCTCAATTTGGAAGCTCGATAAGATAAAAGATTGATTCAACTCTAATTCAATGTGACGAGGGACATATTCGTATGAAATGCTCTTCGTTCGATTGTTGGTAATGCATCATGATGGAAAGAATAATGAGATGGCGCCTATCGTGGTCCCGTTACTTTGCGCTCAGCGAATTTGACAACTAGTTACGTGATTTTAGCTTCAGTATGGCCAGATTACCATTTTCGTAACTTGATTTAGCATTTTTTTTTTGTTATTTTTATTATTTTTTGTCTCGGAGTTTTAGTTCTTTCTTCATGACATTTTTCTAGCTGTTCTAATTAAAATGTCATGTTTATAATTTTGTAAAATATACATTTTTTAATAATTATTTAAATAATTCACTCAGTTTTATTTAGCTTAACTTTTTTTTAACATTTGGTGGCATTGCCCGCGATTGCAGGTGTTGTTGGTGTTTTTCTGCTTTCGGCAGTCAAATCTCTCTCTCGCTACTGCAGTGTTGCCTAGCTTTGGATATAAAAACGCACTAAAATGGCCATTCAAAGAAAATAAGCCTACAATTTTTTATTGAATCACTTAAAGAACTTTGTATGCGTGACAAATTGTCTTTAAAATGTGCGTTTTTTTAAATAAATGTGTTATGCTTATGTATAATTTAATTTATGAGTTGTTTTTTAAGCGAGACTTTTTTGTTAAGGGAACTACTTTTTTGCTATATTTGAAGTTATGTAACTAGATAAGGTACTCTTTTTGTAAAAATGTCAGTATGGTTTCTTGAGTATTTTCTGGTATTTTGTTGTTTATTTTTACAAAGAATATAACTCTAACTCTGTCTCACTAAGGATTGATGGCCAGAAGAAACGATTACACCTCTATGGTTTTAATTCGCATTCAATAAATTCAAAGGCTTTTTAAAATGTGTAAAAAGGTTTTCAATCTTAAGAAGAGTTGAGAGAGGGGCATTTAATATTTTTGCATAACCTTAAATGGAGCCAAAAATTAAATTTGCACTTTCAACTTATCAAATTTTATAAGAGTAAAAAAATGTTCATTAGCTCTAAAATCTTCTCAGAGTGACCTTTTTTAACCTTTTTTTGTTTAATAATATAGTTTGTTTTTAACCTAAATTTTCGGGAGCTTTAAATTAAAAAAAAGAAACAAACACGAAACTTCAAAATTTTCGCATTTTCGGTATAAAAAAGCACTAAATTTATTGCGAAGAGCAAATGGTTGGCAATACTGCACAACTCAGCAAACGTGACGTCACGTACGCTCTGATGGGCGCAATCTTCTTTCTATCATTCTTGGCATATAGTGATGTTTGTAGTGAGAACCTCTGCTAATTGTGAGCGTCGTACTCGTACTATGTTAGCGAAATACCTACATACATACTCTTAAGTTAACATAAATAAGACACATACATATCTATAGCTAAATGTAACGTTAGAATAAGTTTAAATATAAGAACATATCAAATAAGAAATATGTAGTTGTTGTTCATATGTTCATTGTGTTAAGAAACAAAGTCAGTTGTTGAAATAACATCAAAGATGAATGTTTCAATTTCGGACCGTAAATATATGCGTTTACATACAAACATATGTATGTAAACTAATGAGCGAGAACAACTGCTCGTTAGATAGTAAAAGCTAATGAGCATAGTATTGTTATTGTGCAGTATTGTTATTGTTAAACAGCAAGTCACTTAAAAGTAAAAAAGCGAGACGGAGCATTCGTTATATGGAGAAAATGCGCAGCTTCTCAGCGAAAAAAATTGTCAAAACTCAACGCGAATTTTCAGCTACTTAAAGATTTCATTTGGGATACTGATATCGGAAGGGCAATAAAACTGCATATCCACAACCTTCCTGAAAATTCTGATTAGTGTGGTGACTAGCACTAATACTTTTAAGGGGGGAAACCGGTTTAGATCGATCAAAAAATCGACTTTCTTTTATTACATAAATCGTTAGTATAACTACTCAAGAATATGTGGTAAAAAAGCGAAATTCGCATTATTCCCGTTTCCATGAACTCTTAAGTCCGTCGGTTACGCCCCGTAGCGCGCGTTAGTTAGAACGACCAATCGTTTTAAAATTTTTCGGAATTTTTTCTTTATTCAATTTTAATTTATATGAACCTAATTCTGAGATTATATTATTATTTAAAATATGGGGTTTTAAGCAAAGTACAATAGATGAAAAAATATGGTATAAAAGAACTACTTTGTGTTCAAGCGCCTCAAAAGCAGGCAATTTTCAATATTTTTTTACCACAATTAGGTTCATATTCTTAGGAAATATGTTGTTAAAAAAAAAAATTTCTGTTGATTTCAGAGAAAAATAGCAACTTCAGGAATTCCCACCAGCTAGACACTCGGATGGCGATCGTCCATGAACAGCACGCTCTAACGCCACTATCTCCCGCGGAAATAGCTTTAACAAATTTTAAAAGTGTACCTAAAAATATAAATAAAATATCCTCTAAACTTAAACAATTTCTGATTATTTCTTCTTTGTTCAAAAAATTCTCGAAAAATACCAAAATTTTGGCCTTCTAAACTGGTTTCCCTCCTTAAGGGTTATAGGGTAAATAAATAGAAAAATAAATATTTAAATAAAAGTTTACAATTTTTATGAGTATTTCCCGCAATTCTACACATTTTGTGAAAAGTATATGTTTATAAAAAAATTAAAAAAACAAAAATAAACAAATAAGTGAATAGTTGAAACTTGTCAATATGTAGTTTACATAGTATATAGTAGACATACATTAATATTACACATATCTACTAACTACGTAGCTAATTTATATTACATATATAAAACTTCAGAGTGATCGGCTCTCACGTAGAAAAGCTAGGTTTAACATTTAATCCCTATGACAGAAGCCGTAGGGACCTTTCAGAGCAAGAGATTATTCGGCGCTTTCTCTGTAAATGTCCGCGTTGAGTAGCTAAGCAATTAAGGTCACTGGGTGCTCCTTCCTTTGACAGTCTGGGCCAGTGCACCAATGTAAATCCCATCAATCTTCTCCATTGCATCAATAGCTCTGGCTGAGTGCAGTTATCTGCCCGTTGGAGGTCTCATAATGGTATCAAAACGGCGCTTTAAAGCTACTTGGGGTATGCCAGTTTGGTACGAGTACTTTAACCATTTCACCTACTTAGCTGCTATTCGCCAGGCACCGAAACATCAAATGATAGAAAGTGTTTTTTTCTAAAAGCGGTTGCTCCTCACCTGGCAATAGATAACCTCGGAGTGCAAGAAAATACTGTCCAAAAAAATTCGCTATCATTCGGACGCGGGCTACAATTGTAGGTAACTGCAAGTGTGGGATGACTACAAGTCGCATATGCCAAATTGCAGAGATGATCGGTCAAAGAGCTAACCCTAGAAAGTAGGTGATAAATAAAGGTTTGTGCACATCTAAATAAAAAGTTTTTCAAAAGACGCGCCTAGATATAGTGAGTAAAATATGTAAAAATTTAGATTTTTTCCGATTTCACTATTCAAATTTATTATTCAAAATACGGCTCTTAATAATTATATGGAAACAATTATGTCATTTAAATGTCCACCATGAGCACGTTGACAGGAAAAATCCGTCGAACAGTCGGTTCTTGAATGCTTAATTGTTGAGGAAAATTGCGAACGTAGAGATATCGACAGTTGGCGCGGCAGCAGTAATATTCTTAAAAGAACGTTCAGCTTTTAGTCTGTCAGGCCTTTTTCTATTCTCTATGTACAGTACCTGTTTCTAGACATTTTTTCGACAACCTTGAATTGAATTGTCGACTCATTCGTGCGATTATTTTCACTAAAGAAAAACCACGAATTTTGCGTGATGTTGTTCTTAAAGATCGACTGTTTTCACAAACAAGTTTCTAAAATTTAAAGCGTTGTTCTGTCGTCTATATCTGTCTTTGACAAATGTCAACGATGACTTAAGAAAGACACAATTTGGGAATTATTCGTTACTACCATCTAGGTGTCACTTTTGAAATACGCTTTATATGCGAGTAATGAAGTTCCTATGAGTCGTGGAGTTTAACTAAAAAAAACAAGGAACTAATTAGGGACTGATTAAAAACTATAAGCAACTTTGTAGCTGTGATTCTGTTTCTGAAAAGCTCCTTTAAAGTTCTTCGTTATCGCCAAATTGAAACTACATAGTTGCTATGAGACGTAAAGTTGCAATTTTGAACGACGAGTAGCAATACAAACATCGCATTTAGTGAAAAATGAGGGCAATTCCCCACCTACTGTGATATTCAAGCAGTCTCATAAACAAGTTCATGCAACGCCACACAAGCGAAAAGTATTCATGCAGTTTTCTATTTTTCCAACCTCAAGCAATTCGAAAACATGTGTTTTAAGAAATTTTATTCACTCTCATTAGCAGCAGCGCATTGAAATCGCATTGACAGCATAACAGGCAGGCATTGAAAATGAAATAAATAATTGCATATGCACACAGATGTATTCCCGCCATAATTTACACACATACATATATACACTTATATTTGTATGAATATGTATATATACTCAGTTCTTGAAAAGTCGCTTAAATACTCAAATAAGCAAACAGTCATTCAAGTGAACCATTTACATGCACATCTAGACAGCGAAACAAAGAGATAAAAGTGTACATACATACATACATACACACGACTGTCTGCAGTCAGCTTTGGCAACAGACAGCGTGACAGATACACAGCCGGAAAGTTGCATTAAAGTGTCTGACACTTTTGCCGCCGGAATAAATCGGCCTTCAATTTCATGCAACAGCCCCCAAGTTTATTCATAATATAAATATAAAGAGTGGTTAAGTTTCAAGGGCCGGTGTTGATTTTAAATAAAATACAATTATTTTGGGAAATTATTATCATTTCTCCTTATTATGGTAATATTAGTATAGCTCAATTACGCGTAGAACAAAATATCGACCAAATGGCCGCCGCGGCCTCGGCGGCGTACCTCCATCCGATGGTCCAAATTTTCGATGACGCTGAGGCATAATTGAGGTTACAGAAAAGCAAATCCTTTAGCTCTTGAATTGTTGCTGGCTTATCGACGTACACCTTTTCTTTCAAATAACCCTAAAGAAAGAAGTCCAGCGGTATCGTTGACGTTTAGGTGTGGTTTACATTCAACATCGGCCCTTGCAATTTACCCACCCTTTTCAATTTAAATGCTCACGTATTTAACTGCCTACTTGTGGCTGTTGGCTGCAGTTATGGAAAATATTTTCTCATTTTCAAATTTCCCACAATTAACATTTAAATGAGTGTCTGAAATTGTGGGCTAAGTGAATATTGTAAACTAATGCCAAAATAAATGCCAATAAGGGGATTTGTACCACACCCCCACATGAGGGTGTACCAATTTGTTATTCCGAACTGTTTTAGGGCCAATAATTCGGAGGAACGCTGACGAAAGTCACCTAAACATTGTTATATCAAATTTTTTTTGTAACTTGCAACGTAGTGGTGGTGGTGGAGATGTTGTCTGAGTGACACAGCCCAAGCCCAATTAGCACGAAAATGTCATTTGGGTGCATCAGTTGTAGATCCATTGCTTTTTATTACGAACTATCTTGATTTGACTATGAATCTGCCAATGTCGTCTATTTGCTTTTCTGTAATTTCTATCCAGTTTACCATCGAGAATTCCTTCAAAATTCTATGTCATCCCACCCAGGCATGCGCACTCACATATATAGTGAAATAAGGTTTTCTTAGACTCTTCCCGATCGCAGCCTCTACATCCTGATTCACCCCCATCTTCCCGGCGTGGACGGTCGAAGGCCAGTAACCAGTTATTGTTGACGTAATTCTGAATAAGTCTGCTCATAGCTTACTTAACAACTCCCCAATTCTGGATTTGCAGGTATCCGTGGTGGTTCATCTGTCAACGGCCTTGGTATGGCGAGAAGATCTCCTTTTTGGGTACAGCCTATATCTACTGATTTGGGTTCGTTATACGATGCCTCCTGTCTAACCAGCTAGTCAGATTTCTCATTTTCTTCTATGTTTCTATGGCCAGGCACCCAGATGAGGTTATGTCTATTGTGAGCGCTAAAGCACAAAGTTCTTCTTTGCATTGTCTGACGATTTTTGAATTGGTTACAGGTGACTTGACTATCTGAAAAGAAACATATTTCCGATAGTTGTTGTGGATGGTTTTTAATTATCCTGCAAGCTTCCATTTTGCCGAGAACTTCTGCTTGGAAAATACTATTTCCCAGGCTAAGAGACTTGGAAGCTTTGAAGTCTTTTGACTATACATTGGCGCCGACCCCGCAATGCATCCAGGAACCGTCAGTATAAAGTGCAGTTGAATTCTCTTTGACTACTGAATTCAAATCCAATTCCCTTCACATAGGGACAATTATTACAACTAAAAAATTAAAAAAATTCAACGAATTTGCGTCAAAATGTAAATTTTTGAAGTGAAACTTCTTAGTCGTCGATGGACGAGCGAGAATGGAGAGAAAAATTTCAAGGCCAATCAACGTTTTGGGTATTTTTATTCCTCGAGAGAGAAAAAAGATATAACGTAGAGTAAAGGAGAGAGAGAGAGCTATACCTTATATATATCTTAGATACATTTAGGCTATTTTTCCTGAGTTTTTCCTTGTGGTTGCTAATTTCTAAAGAGAAATAACACTACCTACTTTTTGGTGCTTGTTTGTTGGTGCAAACTTGTAGGAAATATATTTTTGGTGCCCACTTTTTGACGTTATATTTCCTTGGTGCCTACTGTTTGGGGTGTTTTTTGGTCCCAATTTTTTTGGCGTGTTTTTTTTGCGCTTATTTCCGTTTCCTGGCTAGTGCTTGTGCGTACTATAAAGTGCTATCCTTTCCAAAGTCGGATTTATTGGTATTGCCTTGCGGTTATTTGAGCCGTTGCTGCGGTCCTGCAATCGCTGCGTTTGCGCCGGTGATAAGCGCTCGGAATAGTGCGCGTTGTTGCCACGGTTTGTGTCCGGCGTTTACCTACACCGGTCGAGCCTTCTCCGTTTTTTCTGCAAATGTTGCGAATTTATTTAGATATATATTCTTTCTCTCTCTCTCTCTCTCTCATTCTCTACCTCTCTCTCTCTCGCCCTCTCTCTCTCTCATTCCTCCCTCTTTCTTTGTCTGCCTTGAAAGTTTCACTTCTGGTATGTGTACTACGCTTCACGCACTTTTTTTGTTTTCAAAATCAATTTTCACAACTTGGAAGCATTGTTCTGGCATTTTAAGCGTTTCATGATTACTTGCCCAACCTTACAGAACCGTAATGTTAGTCACAGTTTGCCAACCAGCTGTCAAACATAGTTATCGATATCGATAGTTCTCATGCAGCTAAAAAACCACCCTATATAAGGCAGCTGAATATCAGAAAATGATTATTTCTTCAGCTTTATTAGTTCGCCATGGTACCAGCGCGACATTTAAATATTGAGATTTTCGAAAAAAAATTAGGTAAAATTTATTTTTGCCTTCTACACAATTTTGATTTTGTTAAAGTAGTCTTCAAAGACTAACTTTCTCTTTATGTATTTTTTTAATTAATTATTTATTTAGTTTTTATTTATTTTATTATTTGTTTTATTATAATTCTTTTATTTTATTTATTTTATGTTATTATTACAATTTTGATATTTTTTTATTTTACTTTTCTCTTACAAACGGACTCACTTTACCGCACATTCTCACACAACACACACACTTTCATATTTATATACACTTCATTAATTACAAAACTTCTGAATTATTTTCATGCTGCATACAATATTTAAACAAGTGTTAATGAATTTGTTAATACACAAATAAAAGCTTGCGCTTGAAGGTAAAGCAGCTGTCCTGAGCCAAGTCTATAGATATTCACTCTTGCCCGAACAGTTATGCATGCATGTGTATGCACTTATGTAAGCATATGTTCAGCTACGTAAATAGGCATACTTTAATTTGTATGTAAATATTTGTTGTGTGCCACAACAATACTCGAGGGCAGTCAGAAAAGCCTTAACGTTGTACTTGACCTTTATAAGCTTTTTGTTTAAATTTAAAAATATATTCAAGCAAATATTCAGTTTAAGGTTTGCTTCAGTTGTAATGCAATAAATTCGAAATTCTTACGAATTTCTTAAAAAAGTGTTCCTCAATCCCCGGAAGGTGACAAGTTTATCTTGGCGGTTTAAAGCTGTTATGACTATTCCTACTTTTGTGCCATTAACGCAGTGTTTACCTGGAACGTCATACTCATATGACGTCTTTCGATAACCTAATGTAATTGGCGAAGTACTGCATATTCAAATTGTGGTTATTGCTTACCATTTGTCTTCATCACATTTACAATTTAAATTGTAAGTATATTATTGAGAAACTCTCAGATTATACAGGGTCCGGCACTCGAACGGTAACCAATTAAAAGGGCCATAAATTTAGCTTGGAAAATTACTTTTATGCAATTCAAAGTAAAAAATGTGTGAAAGTAGTACAAAATTAAGAATCAATTTACTTTTGTTCGATATGACCACCTTTTGCCTTGACTACGGCTTTGAGATGGCCCACAAGCGAATCGCAAGCTGACCGAATGTGACTTCCAGGTATTTTGGCCCACTCGCGGTCAATGGATTTTTTCAGTACCTCGGGACTGATGAGTCGTTTAGTTCAGACCTTGCTCTCCAAAATGGCCCAAAAAGAATAATCCACCGGATTCACGTTTGGTGAATTTAAGAGCCATTGTGTGGACGTTATGAGGTTGGGAACGTTGCTTTTTAGTCATTCTTGGTTCATTCGAGCTTTGTCAGACGGTGCCGAGACCTGTTGAAACTCCATGATTTGCCACCGCAATGTATGTTTGCCCATGACATCAAAGCAACCTCCAGAATAGTTTCCCGATAATATTTCGAAATTACCTTGACACTCGGCTCGATGAAAACGATTGAAGAGCGCCCATCTGCGGTTACAGCGGCCCAAGCCATTACCTGGGGCGAGTGGTGCCTCCTTATGGTCAATCGATAACTCAAATTCTCGTATGAGTGATCGGTCAAATAAACCCTATCGTTTTAGTATTCTACGAATTGCTCAATTTTAAAAATTTTCTCGTCTAAAAAATAACACAATGTTCGTAAACTGACCGCTTTTGGCCAAGCCAAACCACTCCTTCGCGCTCTCAAGTCTGACTTGTTGCTGCTTTGGTGTGAGATCATGCGTCTTTTGAATCTTGTAAGGCTTGACTCTGAGATCATTTTTCAGTATGCGGCGGATGCTACGGTCAGATATTTTCCGCTTTTTCGCCATTTGATTGGAACTTCGTCAGGGATTTCGCTCAATTCGCTTCTTCACTTTTTGAACCATTTCAGGTGACGTTGCAGTCATTTGATGACCACCTCCATGACGTTTCTGATGCTACCAGAGTCATTGTATCGAATAATTGCGCGATAAACAACATCTTTATTTACTTTGACGTGCTCGAGCTCAGGAACAGGTGCTGGTTGTGAGTTTCCAGCCAAATATAATGCAATCACTCTATTATATTTGAAATCCATTACTGATTTTCTTTTTTCGCGTTTACTCTCGTCAAAATGATTGCCGTGCAACACTTCGAGTGGCGGACCCTGTAAGTAAACGTAGTAAAATCAAGTTGTTTTGCATTTTTTTCAGTTAGGACGCGACTTATAAATCGTTATTCTTGAATTTTTAGAAATGGCCCATTGCGAACTTCTTGAAGAAGAATTTTGTGAAGATTATTTGTCTGAGTGTCCAAGCGACGTCTGTGTTAGTGACGTGGAAGTTGTGAGTTTTTCAGGAACTATAGTTGATATATAGCTGATATAGCTGATATAGATGAAACAATTATCGAACCAACAACACGACGAAAAACCGTAATTATTTGTAGTGACTCTGAAAATGAAGGTAACGGTTATGATGCTGGAGAGAATTCCTCGTCTTCCTCGGAAGAATGGATTGCAAGCAACATTTCACGAAATTTAGAAAACTTTACAAATGTGGCTGGTCTAACTGCGGAATGTAGTAACTCACAAAGTATTAGTGAAGTGAGAAAGATAATCTTCGGTAATGAAGTTTTCAATTTGCTTGTGATGCCACGAAAGTCACACTTGAGGGGATACTGGTCAGTTGTTCCATTATTAGGAGCTCTTATATTTTCAAATATTATGACAAGAAAGCGTTTCGAAGAAAAATCGACGTGACACCATTTTAACGACAATTTGAAAACTCCAGTTCCTAGCAACAGACTTTCAAAACTGAAACCTATTTTGGATTATTTTTACCAAAATTTCAATCGATTTATACACCCTGATAACCGTTTTCCCTTGATGAGGCTATGATTCCTTGGAGAGGACCATCCCTCCCTATAACCTCCGTTTCATTCAAGACCTCTAATCTGCGAAAACTTACAAAGTATGGAATTTTAGTGAGTATACTTGGAAATTGGCTATGTAACCTTGTAACCTTGAGATTTATACAGGTGAAGGGGAAAAAACTACAGGAAACAATCCTGTCAGTTTTGCAACCATGTCTTGGTTTATGGTATCACGTTTATCAAGATAATTACTACAATAGTGTGTCTTTGGCTGAAATATTGTTGAAAAATAAAACAAGAATTTGTGGCACGATTAGAGAAAATCGCGATTTTCCAAAACAAC
Source organism: Anastrepha ludens (assembly GCF_028408465.1). Classification (NCBI taxonomy): domain Eukaryota; kingdom Metazoa; phylum Arthropoda; class Insecta; order Diptera; family Tephritidae; genus Anastrepha; species Anastrepha ludens. The sequence continues at coordinate 104,423,607 of NC_071500.1, read as the reverse complement.
TGAAGGGAAAATCAAAAAATCTACAGAACGGAGAAAAAGCATTCTTACCGAAGGAAAAGGTTATTATTGGTTATTTGGTCAGAACAAAAGGCTTCGAGGCCAAATGGGGTCAACTATTCAAGACGCCCCCATGACATAAACATGAAAAAAAAGACTGGTCGTGATATAAAGGGTGGTTAAGTTTGAAGGGCCGGTGTTGATTTTAAATAAAGTACCATTTTTTTAGAAAATTATTGTCATTTCTCTTTACTATGATAATATTGGTACGACTCAATTATGCACAAAACAAAATATTGGCCAAATGGCCGCCGTCCGATTGTCCAAATTTTCGATGACGCTGAGGCATAATTAAGGTTCTATGCCATTAATGTGCCGAATGATCTCATCCTTTAACTCTTGAGCTGTTGCTGGCTTATCGACGTACACCGTTTCTTTCAAATAACCCCAAAGAAAGAAGTCTAACGGTGTCAAACCACATGATCTTGGCCGCCAATTGACATCGTCGCGACGATTATTCGGCCATCAAATTTTTCGCGCAAAAGAGCTATTGTTTCGTTAGCTGTGTGACAAGTGGCACCGTCCTGTAGAAACCACATATCGTCCACATTCATATCTTCCAATTCGGGCCATAAATCATCTCACGATAGTGAACACTATTCACAGTAAGTGCCTGACCGGCCTCATTTTGGAAAAAATACGGCCAAATGATGCCGCCGGCGCATAAACCGCACCAGTCACTCTTTGTGGGAGCATTGGTTTGTCCGCAATCACTCTTGGATTATCTTTCACCCAAATGCGGTAATTCTGCTTATTGACGAATCCACTGAGGTGAAAATGTGCCTCATCACTGAAGATGATTTTCTTCGAACGCCCGTTTTGATTTGAACGCCCGTTTTCATAATAAGCCTGAATAACTTTAACGCATTGCGTGATTGTGTATCTTTCCATGGCTCAAATTGAGTTAGTCTGAAATTGAAAAATGTCAAATGAAATGCAGAAAAAAACTGGGGGTTTAGGTGTGGTTCACATTAACCATCGGTCCTTGAAGTTTAACCACCCTTTATTTAAGCCTTTGGTGTATAACAAAGATATGAAAGGAGTTGACCTCTCAGATAAATATTTTTCGAAAAACCAGAAAGTGTTATGAAATGGTAAATGAAAAGTGGATTTCTACCTGATTATATTTTTTTTTGTACCTTCAATCCACAGAATAAAATAAAACACGAAACATTTTGTTAGAAGTAGCTTGAGAATGGGTAAAAGACCATCCCGCTGAATGTGGTCACGTAATTGATTCATCCTCCGCTGCTACTAAAAAGGCTCTCAGTGAGATCCTGCTGACATACTTTAGTGAAGCTTACCTACGTATGGAAGATTTTTTCTATTCTGGGATTCAGCTCAAACCGTAACTGGCTGCCGATATATACTTACTTCGTTTGATCCTGCAGGAGCACTTATCGGACTCAGTCAGAATCACATGCATCACAAACAACTAGAAGGAATCAAGAGACTCAATATGGGTTCAACTCATAGTGGATTTAATCATAAAAAGGCTAATTGAATATCTGAAGTATGAAGACAGGAATTTGTCGATGAGTGTAGCCTTAAATTTGAATGAAAATATTGATTATTGGTGATTTGTGATAAACTCAAATTAGCCGACTTTCAATTTCCACATTAATTTAAGTCTTAAGAAACCTAACCCAATGGGTTTTTCATGCGGCATTTTTGCCCAACATCGAAGTGTAATGGCGCACAGAAAGAGCAAAATGTGTGTAAACTAGTGTGATTTTGAGAGGCAAAAAATAAAAATGAAAACAAAAAGCAAAAAATTTTCTCAGCGTCCATTTGCATGTAACCGCAATTCGCACATAATTCATTTGGCAAAAGCAAGAACAATAAAAATATAAGTAAATGCCTATGTATGGTATGTTCAACAAACAAATTCAAGAATAACATATAGGCACACACATACATAGGTACATACATACATACATACATACATACATACATACATACATACATATATGCATACATAATTATTGCCAAAGTTTATTTAGCTTACAACCATTACGACTGCCCATTTGTGTGTCTGGCTGTCAGACAGCCGCTGGCTCGTTAAAATGAGGCAAATATTTTTTTCTACTCGACCACCTGCCGACTGAAAACTCGGTGCTTTTGCTTTTTAACAGCAATTACTTTTGCCGGCCTTATTGTTAGCCAATTGTGCTTTGTGAGGGAGCTGACAAAATGAACAGGTAAAAAACAAAAGTAGCAAAAAATATAGTAAAATTAAAAAAAAATATATAAAATTAAAAAAAATATATATAAAACAAGAAAAGAATAAAAAAACACAAAAGTGAAAAAATATTTTGTTATAAAAAAGTTCTTTGTGATTTTTTATTTTTCTTGCAAATTACTCTAATTTCTTACTGCCTTCAATTCTAACTATTTTAGCTCACTTTATTTTCCTTCCTTTTTTGTGAAACACCTGTGACAGCGCACTTAAATCAACTGGCTGTCGACTGGCGTTCCAATTTCGATCTGACCTTACATACAGCTGCACGTACATACATACACACATACATACATGTAAACTTCTTTCAGCTGTATGTATGCGAAAAAAACACTTTTAGAAACTACAAATTCACAATCACTTGTTTGTTTAGATTTAGTGCTATAGCTTTTTGGCGATAAAAAGACACGAAAGTTGCTGAAGCCGAAACAACGGCGACTAGCTAAATAAAAAATAAAAATGAAAGAAAAAAAATTTAATAAAAAATAATAAATTAAAAAATGGTTAAGTGATGTTGTAAAAATTACGACATTTTCGTTTTTGTACAATATATTAAGCTGTTACATTTTTTTCTAAGTCACAGTGTAGCTTAATTAAGTGGTTTTTTATTGGCGCTTTTATTAAAAATAGTTTGAAACGAAGCTGAGCAAAATAGTATAGCCACTTGTTAAAAGTGTTGAGCTCATTTCGAATGTTAAATCTAAGAGCTGATGAGCGCATAAAACCAACGAAAGGAACATTAAAATATGGGCCTCATCTAAAAAAATTCTGCTTTAACTCACTCTTAGCTTTAACTCTGCCCTTAACAGAAAAATGTTGTTGAACTATTAGCACTCGCAGCATCTATCCATTACAAAAAATTCATGCTGTCTGTCTAACAAAGGCGTGATCGGCAAAATTCAAATTAAGAGTTCCACTACAAAAATGTAAGAAATATACTTTTCTAAAGCAAGATCAGAAGATCATTGATTTGCTTGTGACAAAAACCCAACTGAGCTTGACCTTCAGCGATTGGTAGAGCAGATAAGCATTCCTTTAAACGAACTATACACTGCGATTGACTTGAGCGTAATAGAAATAGAAGCTAGTCTCTGACAACAAACTGCATGGTCTTCAACTATGGATTGACGACTTCCTGAGGTCTACACATAAAAGACGTTAGCCTGAGTTGGGCGCCTGCAGAGTAGGCAAGTGCTCTGTGTGAAGCAACCAAACAGAACCTAGCGACCTCTGTGCAAAAATTTGGTAGGGAGGACTTGAGAGCACTGGTGAGTGTAATCACAGAGCACAATGCATATGGCTACCATGGGAATCACTGACGACCCAATATACCTATCCTAGCGGGAAAACGGGGACACTGCAGAGCACTTTTTCTGCAGCTGTCCGGCGTTTTGTCGAATCAGGTTTAGCCTGTTGGGGTGCGATGCACTGAGAATGGTTAAAGTTTATACTCTTCCTCTTGTGAATCTCTTAAGATTCATTAAATAATCAAAAACTAAAAAATCACAGAAGAGTGACCTTAAACCAAATTTTTCAGTCTTACCATCCATACTGTATCTATCCTGTTTCTCTATTCCTTCCACTGTAATCTGGGTGTAGCACAATGGTATTCCTCACTGTTGTTGAGGTGGTTGAACATTTCTTAGCTGCAAATGCTCCTAATTAGTGACCAGCACCGTTTTACTACCACTATCTCGTGTGAAGATGATGTTGTTATTTTTTTTTTTTTTTGTTTCCAAGTCAGATCCATTTAGTGAGGTCCAAGTATAGCAGCAAATCCTTTATCTCTATGTCTGAGATTTCTTTAATTTGCTGTAAGAAAGGCTTACCGAAGGATCGGAGTCGTGCCCTGGCTAGTCCCGGACATTCACATAAATAGTGGAACAGACTTTCCTTCGCCCCTTCCGCTTGACAGCTTCTACAGATAGGATTGAAGGGTAGATTGAGTATAGCTGCATGATCCCCTACTTTCCAATGTCCTGTAAGGGTTGCAGTGATACGTGAAATGTTTGGCCGAGAACATCCTAGCAGGTCATTCGTCCTTTGGATTTTGTATGACGGCCATGTGTTTTTTGTTGTAATACATGTAGGTATTTGCTTCCATCTTCTTTCGGCTAAAGCATGATAGTATGAAGCAATGGATGCTTTTAGTGTGTTCAGTGGGGTGGAGACTGCCACCGCCTCTGCTTAGTGCCACCGCCTCTGCTCCTGACTGAGTGCTGGAACTTGTCCAAACCCCTCATCCATCTCCAAGCACTCTTGGCAAAACTGAAGGTGAAAATGTTTGCTTGGATTCAACAGATCACCTATCAGCGTCCTCACAGATGTTATAACGGGTCGCTGCCCTCTTGGCACCTGAGCCAATAGAATAAGTGTACCTCATAATGTCTTTTGCAGGAGTCGGTACAACACCTCCTCAAATTCAAAGAAGCCGTACCAAATTTATTGCCGGTTACTTCTTTGAAGACCTGGGAAATTTGCAAAATGTCTCACTGGAGGGACTAGTTACCTTCTAAGTGGCTTAAGCAAGATAATTAGTGGATGGAAATGAAATGCAGTTATCACAACGGGCCGTAGGGCCACCGAGAGTCTTTTCTTGGACAAGAAACCTGGCTAACCTAACCTAACTTAGTCTCGCAAAATTTTGATCTTCGCGGGCCGCTCTTTATATTCAATACAGCCTATACATCTCGGGATACAAACAACTGCATTTCTCAATAGCTTTGAAGTGAAAGCTTATACTATGAAGTGAAAGCTAATTCTTTGAAGTGAAAGCTTATACTTTCAATGAGTGGAACTTGTTTGACCAAAGGAACATTGCAAAATGTCTATCTTAAATTACATTTTTCGCATTTCGTACTCAATACAGCTTACACCTCTGAAATATCAAATATTTATTTCTCAAGAGCACTAAAATTAAATTTTCAGTGAAAGCTTATGCCTTCTACGCTAATGGCACCCAATTAGATCTATAAACAGTATATCAGCCAAGTTTTGGTTCGCTTGGCGGCTTTTTTTACTCACTACTGCTTGCACTTCTCAAGCTATAAATTATTACACGTTTCAATAATTTTGAAGTAAAAGCTTATAGTGAAATCTTATAGTGAAAGCTTATAGTGAAAGCTTATAGTAAAAGCTTATAGTGTCAGCTTATGCCTTCCATGAGTATTGAGGTATGTCGAGCGTATTTCTGTCATGAAAAAGCTCATCATAAAAATAAAAAAACAAAATCTGCCATTCGGAGTCGGCTTAAAACTGGAGGTCGTCCCTCCATTTGTGTAACAACATCAACATGCCCGCCACAAATAGGAGGAGGTCCTTGGCCAAACACTCAATTTTGTATGTCTGTGCTTAGGAACTTTGCAAAATTTTGTTCATAAACTACATTTGTCTCATTTTGTAATCAATACAGCTTACACTCTCAATTATCAAGTAATGTATTTTTGAACTTTTTTGAAGTGCAAGCTCGAACTTGTTGGCCCACAGGCATTATCATCATGGTCCGGGTGGATACTTGGCCTCCCCGTACTTCTCAAAGTTTTGTTGCTAAGCCTTACATTTGACGCATTTTCGAGTCAATAAAGCTTACACTACTCAAGCGACCACATCGAAAATTTTGCTTTGCAATGGAAGCTCTGGCGTTCTGAGATTAATTACACTGCAGCAACAGCAAAATTAAGGTCATAAACAGAAAAGCAGCACTCACAAAGCCTCAGACGCCCACTTCAGAGCTGCTTTTCTATGCACAACTTCATTAACCAAAAATTAGACAATTTTAGCTTTTGGTTTTACCGCTACTCGAAGTAATTTGAGTGAACGTGGACACACACATGCACATGCACATACGTGAGCGTTTGAGTGCACAACAGTATCCTTTGGACTGTTTCAGCAATGGCTAGCGAGCTTTCTGCCACTTATCCTTATAAACCGTCTACTATGCAAATTCCGTTTCCCTTATACAAATTGCACATCGAGTATGGAGCTGGAATGGATACACACACACATGCGTGTGTGTGTGTGTGTAGCATTATTCTTGCCCAGGTTCTTTAAAACCAACTAAATATTCATGTGGGCTTGAGCGCGTGGAGCTATCGAACGGTGCAAGATAGGCATGCAGTTGCATGTGTGTGCGTGTGTGAGTGTGTTTAAGTTGTTAGTGGGATTTGGCAAGCTGAACATGTTTTGTATAAATGTGTAAATGTATTTCTGCTGTGCTTCATGTGAGACCAGCTAGGCCGCAGATGAAAAGCCAAGAATCACGCTTGCCACACTTGATTTACGGCCAAAATACATATACTATCGCATAGGCACACACATGGACACAAGTATATTTTAGTAATATTTGCCTTAGTGTATTTCAAAGTTCTATTTTGTTTTTCTTTCTTTGCCATGGCGACGTGCTTGTACATTGCTTGCCACAGCAATGCTTACTGTAGTACCATTTGTGTGTGTGTGTGTGTGTATGTGTAGCAGGTGGGAGCGCATGTGGTGTCCTCAGTGTTTTGCGTGACTGACTTCTGTTGGCAGTTTGTGCACTTAGGCCATTCTCTAGTCTAAGCTTTTAGACTCTATTTACAGTTGGAGTTCTATGTGTACACAATATCTGGAAGACGGCCAGTGTGGCAAAGACAAAACATACTCAGATGTATGTACGAGTGCATGGCACTAAAAGCAAATATACTTGCACTCGGTATCGTGTTGCAAGTATAACTTATCGATGCACGCTAACGTGATGGCTCATGTGACATATGAGGCCTACTGCTAGACACTGAAACACATTGTAGTTAGTAGTTAGTTTTTTATTTGTCTTTTTTTTTATTATTTTTTTTTATCACACAAACTAGCACTAAATTTCCTCTCCCTGCTCTATACACTTCACTTTCTTTGGCTCGCTTGGAATAATTGTTGTTGCTGTAGTTGTTAGTTATTTGTTAGTAGCGCTAGCTGGGCGTCTGCCTCGTCACTATCAGCAACTTTGGTGCTTGCCTTCTTGGCCACCTTTTCGCCTGCCTGTAGAATTCTGGTGTCCTTCCTTTAGTTGCCATATTTATTTATGCTTTGCTTGTTGGCTTTTATATTTTGTTTACTTGCTATTTCTGTTCAATTTATCTTGCAGCATTTGAGAGCGGTTTTCGAACTCTAAATATGTAAATAAATGTATTTATCTCGATTTTATATAAGTTTATGCTCACTTACAGACCCTGCAGAGATACCCATTAGGGGGGAACCTGTGCGCTTCTAGAAGGGCAAAATCTAATAGCATGACCATTTTGACATTTTATTTTCTGACATCAAAACAATACGAGTAGAAGCTTTAGTAACTGTGACAAAACATTAAATTTCGCTTGAAAATCGCACCAAAGTAATGAAAAACCACTATGAAAATGGTGGATCTGTAAGAGTTACTAATCGTAAAGTTTTGATATTTTTCGTCCTTCTCAGACCACCAATACGCATTTGGTCGTAATCTGGAGTCTACCAGCTCGATTTTTCACCGGATCGTTGAAGTTAAAAACGTTCTGTGTCTGGAGGCGTGGTTGGGTAGATTTTTTTTCGAAAACGCGGCTGAAAATGTGGTTACAATCAAGGGATTACGCAATCATATAATGGTTAACGACTGATTTTTGACTTATTATTGATTATAGAGGGTGGTTAAGTTTTAAGGGCCGGTGTTGATTTCAAATAAAATACAATTTTTTTAGAAAATTATCATCATTTCTCTTTATTATGATAATATTGGTATGGCTCAATTACGTGTGGATCAAAATATTGGCCAAATGGCCGCCGCGGCCTCGGGGGCACACCTCAATCCGATGATCCACATTTTCGATGACACTGAGGTTCTATGCCGTTAATGTGCCGAATGGTCTCATTCTTTAGCTCTTGAATTGTTGCTGGCTTATCGACGTACACCTTTTCTTTCAAATAACCCCAAAAGAAAGAAGTCCAACGGTGTCGTAGACGTTTAAGTGTGGTTCACAGTCAACATCGGCCCTTGAAATTTAACCACCCTGGCATGTGGCTTCAACAAGTCAGCGCCACATGACACACATTCTACAAAACAATGAATTCTTTACAAACAAAATTACCCGTTCGCATAATCTCACGAAATTCAGCTGTTAATTGGCCGTCGTGTTTATGTTACTTAACACCACTGAATTAATTTTTGTTGGATTATGCTATGTTATGCGTGACTACTTATCCGAAGTTCACAGTTTCGAAGCCCCGGGCACGAAACACTAATTAATCAACCAGGTTTTTTCTAATCCCGATGGCCTTGCTGCAGGCAATGGCAAACCTCCGAGTGCATTTCTGCCATGAAGAAGCCCCTCATTAAAACCGCCTGCCTTATAACTCACACTCCGCGTCGACATTAGCGAAACAGAGCTACGATTTTGCCAAAAAGTGACCGAAAATTGTGAAGAAAGCGGCGACATCTTTAACCAGTTTCGCGCTAGTCCGCAACTGTCCGATATCATTTTTCATTTTCAATACAATAGCAATTTGAATTCTTTGTTTTATAAATTTTTTCAAAAACAAGATTCTTCTTGAAAACCACTTTAGTTCGCGTTAGTGCACTATCAAATACTTTTGGTGACATAGAAAAGGCAACTGGTAAAATGGGATTAACGAGAAAAAAACAGTTATGTTGATGGCCAGAAAAAATTAGACGAGACCTGCCACAATCAAAATCGGGACATATGAATTTGTGGCGGCAAAAATTTTTACGTATTTGGGGTTTAAACTAAACCACGACAATGCAATGAGCAGCAGAATCGACTAGAGAATACAAGCAGCATATAGAGTATTCCACGGACTTATCAAACTTTTTATATCAAAGCTGTTGAACAGATCTTGCAAAATGACGCTCTATAAATCTGTAGGCCAACTATATTTTGCTACGCATCGGAGTCTTGGAGAATAAATAAAGAAGACAAAAACAAACTCCAAGTATTTGAGAAAAACTTTGAGGCTAATCTTCGCTGCAGTCAAATACAACGGCAAATGACGTATTAGATGGATCCATGAGCTGTTCTAACTTATAAGAGGAAAAAGAAGGTTAGGACTCCCTTACTTCGATTTCTGTAGAAGCTGTCTTAATACAGAAGAAGAGGAAACAGTCAGACACCTTTTATGTGAGTGTGAAAGCCTAGCTATGAGAAGGCTGCGCACTCTCGAGACAGCATTTCTAACCGATGTAGCGGACATAGCCCATCTAAAACTAACGAAGCTCTGCTCGTTTATTAAAGCAACCGGATGGTTTGAAAATTAACACGTAGAGTAAGGATAAGCTCCAGTGGTATCACAATGGACCTGCTGAAGGTCTAAGTGTGTCTTGCGACAACCACCCTACCTACCTACGCAAAAATAGATCTAGAAAGGCCAAAGTCCAGTTCAATACTTCTAGAGATGCTGTTTAGTTCATTAAGAATTCTTGTAATGGAAGAAAAATTAGAATTTATTTAACAAAACTTTTACAATGAACTGAAAATGAAAACGCTAGGAAAAGTGCTCTGTGAGGAAATAAAATAAAAGTGTGAAAAGTTTGTATGGTCAGGAGAAGTGGACAATAGACAAGGCCACAGCTAGTCTTCTTTTGCTAAGCTTTATTCTATTTCGGGTCGGCTCTCCTTGTGCAATATATTTAGGTCACATGGTCCTGGACGTCTTCTCATTCACGTTTCTGCAGCGGATATCGTTTTTTTAAGTATTTTTCCAAGTTTTTCATGTAGTCTGCCAGATCCTCTTTTTAACTTCTCCATCTGCAACACTTGCCCCACCGCGTGGTCTTCTGGTCTTCTCATAGCATGGCATTCAACAGCGAAGGCGAATTTATTGGGCGAGTTTTGCACTAATTATAGCGACTTTGCTGCTACCAAGAATAAAGTCGTTCTGTAACTTGTCCAGCAGAGTTACGCCGCTGGCCCACCTCAGCATACACATTGCCATCACGCGCAGTTTCTGTTTTAATTTACGGGGAAGCAACGTATGTCATTGTTGGCCTATTGGCATGCTTTCGTAGGTTTTATCTTTAAGCTTTTGTGGTATTTTCTTGTCGTACAGAACACCAGAAGCTGCTGCCCAGCTTTGCCGTCCGCACTGATATCGGTGAATTCTCGCTCGAAAGTAACATCTTCGCTGGGATGCAAATCCAAGTGTTCAAAGTTTTTCACCGTTCTGATAGGGGCATTATCGATTGTTGCTGGCCACCCGCAACTCGCTGTCGTAAAACGGAACTCTATAGCTTCGGTTTGTGTGTGGCTTATTCGTAGCCCGTTAAGTTCGAGGGCGTGTCCCACTGGTTCTGCTTTTCTTAAAGAATGATATTGTCGCGTGCCCGAAGGGCTACATCGTCGGTCTTGGATTTCATGGGCAAGGAAGTCTATCAGCAGATCAAATTGAAGAGGGCTAAAAGCTGAGCCTTGAGCTACTCCTACATTTACATGGAAGCATTTGGTCTGTCTGTTCGCACATTTTACCTGCATGGTAATTTGATAGTAGATGGTTTCGGGAATCAGGTGGTTTCTTAATGCCTACTAAACGCGCCACTGGGCACGCGGTCGAACGCCTTTTCAATGTGAATGACAAAACCAAACAGATTTTCTGGGTTAAGCCGGTGCTTTTCTATAACTGTACGGAGAATATGAACAGCATCAATGGCCGATTTGTCACTCACAGAGTCGAACTGATTGTTGGTAATCTTCGCGATACTTTTAATGCATGCATCGAGGACTCATTCCCAGATCTTCAGACAGTGTGGCATAAATTTTATTTCACTGTAATTTGGAACGTGAATTAAGAAAGCTTACTGCCGCCCTAATAAAGGGTTTTCCAATAAGAGATGTTATTTTGATATTCAAAGAAAAACTATATTTTTTAATATAAATGATCGGATGTTTAATCCATTATAAATTTTATGGCAATAATAGTGGAAAATAACATCAGGACCACCACGTCCAAATTTACAGCACAATATCCTTTTCATGAAATTTTCCCTGCTGCCCTATGTCCTCGATAGTCTCACCAATGCCATCTTTGAGGTCTTGAATCGACCCTGGGCTATTGGCGTAGACCTTCTCTTTCACGTGGCCCGAAAAAAAAAGTCACAAGTTGTTAAACCACAAGATCTCGGTGGCCAATTGTGATCACCTCTTCGAGAGATAGCACGGTCCGGAAACTTTTCCCGTAAAAGATCAATGGTTTCGTTGCTTGTGTGGCACGTAGCGCCGTCTTGTTGAAAATAAACGTTGTCCAGATCAATACCATTCAAGTCCGGCCATAAAATATTCAATTCTATTCAAAAAAACTTCTGTTATTGGAAAACCCTTTATTTATATTTCGCTACTGCAACTCCCAGTAGCTTTCTGTGCTTTTGGGTCCCAAAGCATACCAAATTCCCGATTTCCTTTGACTGCGCAGTTGTAATGGCGAGTTCTTGTATGTCTTCCTACTTCCATAGCCTCTTCCGTGGCTGCTAGCATACAAAGTTCACAGTCAAAGCTAACAAATTCGTTCTAGATTGCACTATAGACTTGTTTCGCATTGAGCGCCATAATAACCTACCAACAAATATATGCATATTGACATAGGTTAAGCACACACACACATACATACTTGTTGTTTGGCAATAGTGAATATCCAGTCCATAAGCAAATCTAATACCAACAACGTGACTAATACTTGACTCGATTCCTCTAATCTATAAACATACTTACTTATACACGGGGCATATTGAGTACTTGCATATGTATGTACGTAATATATATAGATACACTTAAGCAAAATATTGGTTTTCTCAGCAAACAAACAGAGTAAGTTGTTTTGCTGCTGCCACTAATACCAATGCTCCTATATATGTACATACGTGTGTACTTGTATGTGTAAGTAGTTGCCACAAAATGTCCCTAACAGTCAAGTTGCTACGTGAGGCTTTGCTTTGATGTTGTGTACCACAAAATCGAATGGCTTAACAAAAGACTGGGAAGACAAATATTTTTTTGCCACAATTTCCTTTCCCTTTAATGTGCCAAGCAACTTGCTCAGTGGCGCATTTTTTCTAGCTACATACATATGTTGTTTGTATTTTTATATTTTTAATTTCAAATTTTCTTGGAAATTGAAGATATCTGAAGTAAAACACAAAAAACAGCTATATTATTAAATTCTAGATATTATATTGAGAACACTTCTTATAGCTGTTTAGAGATGAAAATGTGCAGGCCTACGCAGATACTCACGAGTTTAACAGCAAAAGCCCGGTATGATAATGGAAAAACTCGGTGCTATTTCAAGTGGGGCAATTTAGGGCACCGCATTCAAATTTATGAGAATTCGTTTGACCTTTAATGACATAGCAGGCCTTACCGCCTGTCTTCATTTCCCTATGACCTATGAAGCAACTCATTATCTATAAAAACTCGTACTAACTTCACAGCCGTGAAATTTCGCCAGCAACATTCATTTGGCATTTGGCCGTGAAATGCTCCTAGTCAAATGAGGAGAAACGTTAATTTTATGAGCATCGCCTCGTAAGCAATTGGCAAATTTTGGTAAGAAAAGTGTTTTTAAATAAATTAATCGACATATATACTCCATAGTGACACTAAAAAATATACAAAAAAAAAACATTCTTACCTTCTTTGCGACGGTGTTTCACTTAAAAATGTCATATCTTCGGAGTATTCGAACTCAGGCACTTCACTCGCAAACGAACTGTCAGTTTTCGCTCAATTTTAAATGAAATGTAATAGAATATTGCTCGCATGCTGTACGGCGTGATCTGCATACTACTTTGCCATGATATACATACGAAATTTCACGCATGTTTCACGGCAATGCGGTTTGTATGGATAATGGCAGCTATTTCACGTGAAACGCGAACTTAGTACTATACAAGCCTCGAAGTGAGCGCACAAATTTTAGTCCATAAGGATTTCCGATATATCACTTTGCTTTCGAGTTATTGGACCTTTTATATTTCGAGTTCTAAAGCACAAAAATACAACACAACACTGTGTCACAGCAGTGTTTAATGCTAAATGTCGATAATACAAGTTGACGGGAAATTAAGCATCCAATTTTCGGTTTGGAATAATTTGTTTCCTCTATTCTGATAAATATTGCTTATAACGGAACTAATCTGGTTGTAAAGGAGCTAGGTATGATATGAAAAATCTGCTCATAAAAAATCATTTGCCGTTCGGAGTCGGCTTAAAACTGCAGGCCCCTCCACACACCACAAATAAGAGAAAAGACTTGGGAAAATACTTCAGAGTGGCGTTCCATCTTCAACATCACAAGTTCTTTGCTTGTGTGCCTGCGTCCAGGTCCCGCTTTTTAATCCAGAGAATGTTTTCCGTGAAACCACTGATGATTTCCCACGTTTCCTTGCTACTTAGCATCTTGTCGATTACATTTACAGTGGGTATGTGATCGATTGCATTCTTCAGCGTTCGACGTTCTTGTTCAGTGTCATCTTCGGCTGCTTTAACGTATATGAAGGTGGGGGTTCGCATTTCCCTGTTCATGCGCTAGGCAGACACAACTCTCAGAGCTGCCGTTCGTAGTAGGGATGCTACGAACTTACACCGGTGATTTGCTTTTAGCGCATTTGCCAGAGTTTAGCTCAATGTCAGGGAACGGGTAGCGTAGAGGCCGTTTTCCCGTTTGGGTTGGTCCTATATTTGCTATATGCAGTCAACTGAGTAGGGATGCCATCTTAGCGGTTTACTCTGCGGCGTATTTTATTTGGGTCCTGAGAGTTAAGCTTGGGTCCAGTCTAATGCCAACCATTTTTGTGGCTTGAGCAAGTTGGCATGCTAACTACTTGAGCAAGTTTCCATGCTAACTTCTAACGGGATGTGTTTCTTGGTGAGAGGTATTAGCTCCGTTTTCTCTGTGGCTAATTTTAGACCACGTGAATCTATCCACGTTTGTGTCCGTATCATGACTTGGTTGAGTTTTGTAAAGGGCGATATCGCCTGCGTATCCGATTAGAAAGGTAGATACTATCCGGCATCCCTATATTGCATGTCTGATCATAGCTGTTGATCTACAAGTAGTGACCAATACTTAATTCTTGTGCCGCTCCTATTCATCCAGAACTCTCTGGGGTTTGATCGAAGAGTTTGCGGTCTCTTAAGTAACTTCTAATTATGCGCTCTAGTTGTATCGGAATTTGTAACCCTAGCTTTAAGACGGCTAATATGTCCGCCTATCTTACGCTGTTGAGAGCGTTCCTCACATCCAAGGTGGTAAGTACTATACTTCTGGATTGAATACTGCTCTGATACGCCATTTATGATACTTTCGATTGCCGCTTTTGCAGACTTTGTAAAGTCTAAAGCCGTGCTGTCTTGCTGATAGCCCTCCGACGACATTATCGATGGCTGCGACCAGTCGAGACTCTATCAGTCTTTTATGGCGCTTACCTGCTGTGTCGAGCATGCATAAAGGCCCCTTGCTACAAAAGGGCATTATATTCTTTTTCAAAGCATATAGAAAAATTAACAGAGCAGCTAGGTAGTATAACTAGAATCGGGAAGAGGTGATTACAGGATCGATCTACGAAACTAAGCTATTAAAATGAGGACGGATATAATGCCAAATTAAATTCCTGGTTATTCCATTGTGTGGCATTACAAAAAGCTTTTGTTTTGGCAAAGGTGCCAATTCTGGGGGTCGAATTTTTGATACAGCTCAGAAAAATTTGTTTATTAAAAAAATTTTTATTAATAATTAAAAATAACAATTTTTTTTATTATTAAAAAAAGAATTTATTTGTTAAACACTTTTTTATTAAAAAATTTATTTTTTATAAACTTTTTTTACTAATTTTATTTTTTATAATTTTTTGTTTTTGTTAAAACTATTTTATTATTAAAACCACAATTTTTGCTAAAATTTTTATTGAAAAAAAATAATAATTTTTTATAATATAACTTTTTTATTGAAGACATGTTATAAAAAATCATATTTTTTTTATTAAAAGTCTTTTTATTTTTATAAAAAAAATTTTATTAAAAATTAAAAATAACAATTTTTTTATTATTAAAAAAGAATTTATTTGTTAACCACTTTTTTATTAAAAAATTTATTTTTTATAAAATTTTTTTTTGATAATATTCCTTTTACTAATTTTATTTTTTATAAATTTTTTTGTTTTGTTAAAACTATTTTATTATTAAAACAATAATTTTTGTTAAAAATAAAATTATATTAGTAAAAAAAATTTTTATTTAAAAAAAAAAATAATTTTTATAATATAATTTTTTTATTGAAGACATGTTATAAAAAAATCATATTTTTTTTATTAAAAGTATTTTTATTTTTATTTATTAAAAATTTTTATTTACCGAATCTGCCTCTAAATAAAACCCAACAATAAGCTTTAAACCCTTAAGTCTAGACTCTAGAGTATTAAGCTCCCAGGAACTGAGCTCTCATCTTAGAGAAACGTAACTCTTTAAAAGGCTGGTAGTTTTGTTCTTCGCAAGCGGGATTGCTCAAAGGGTTAGCCAACGGATTGGGACGATTTCACAATTTTGTTATAAATTATTTTGCTCTGCTGCTCTCCACTTCTGCAACTATTTTGACCTAAGAAATCTTTTCTCGGATATTTGAGTTGTTGTAAAATATGAATTACACGCCCCCAATAGCGCATTGGATATGACAAATTCAGTGGGGAAACTCAATTTCATTGTATTGATATCTTCACTTACTCATACAAATTTATATATAATGGATTTAGCATATATGTATGTATGTGTGTTAGTTCAGTTCATCCATCTTAGAGGCTCACGAATTTCATCAATAGCTTGACATTAAATTCATTCTTATAGAAACGAGTCATTCGTATGAAAAATTATTTGCTTTTGAGCTGTGAGACGAGCACAATGCAGCTGAATGCCAACTTCTGTGCCACATAAGTACAACAATAAGTATGTAAGTAACCCACAAGTGAATGAGAAATCCAAAACACATATGTATGTATGTGTGTGCAAATAAATACTTACAGAGAGTGCAATCAAGTACCGTTACATACTTTGCAATTCTATGCAGAGCAAAAATATTCACATTTGCGCTCGTATGCAGGCATTTCAGTATGTGTGCATGTGTGTTGTTGCTTGATTGCTGCCAACATAATAATGGATGGGATGTGCTGTGGCTATTGCTGGTACTACTCGTATCTATACACGTATCCGAAGTTACCACTTCCGCATCATTGCAACGTCTTAGCCATTACGGAGCAGGCATATACATACATACACACATATATATGTACTTGCATGTGTATACTTATGTGTATTCTGGGTTGTTAACAGTCGATATCACCAACGCCACTGTCTTCTGCCCCGATTTTCTTGCTCGATTTCGCAAGCCCGTCTCGCCCGCTGGCCGATAGGCTCCGCTTTTTTGTGTTGTTTTGCTTTTAGAACATCGGTAAAATTGCACTCATTTTAAATGGAGATTCCAACAATCTCTCACACACGCTCATACATACACATGTACTTGTATATATATATTCGCTTACAAATGTATGGCAGCGTATGTTTGCATGTCGCTAGCCTGTGCCACCGAATGGAACGTGCAACATGCGGCACGTTGCGCCAAGCATGTCAGGGCTCTCCTTAACATGTCTCAAGTCGACGGCAGCGGCAAATGGTTTCACATACACACACACACACTTACATATTTCTACTCCTGCCCGGCTCCGACTCCGACTCCGGCTATTCCAGTTACGCGCTTGTACAAGCAGATATTTAGATAGATGGATAGATTGTGGCAGCTATACGAGTGCGAGCGCAGCCGACAATGAGCGTTGTCAGGAACATGTCTGTTGGCGAATATCTGGTGTATGGTATCTGGTATCTGACGGTAGCGACGCGCTTGTCAACGATGACAATAGCTCTGGAATATAACTTGCGCTTCGGGCTAAAGTTGAATTGAGTTCAGTTCAGCTGATCTGTGCTGTGCTGTGCTATGATGCCGCCTGCAAGTGGGTTGCTTTGGCTTTGGTGGTGACTACATACATATATAGTCACTAGCGCTGCCGCTGTCGGTGACGCTGCTCTGCTATGACTTGTGGCGTCGCGCGTGATTTTCTTGTGGTTATTCAGCCGCCACTTCAAAGTAGTACTGCATATCTTTCCTGTTCTACATATAATTGAGTTTTTTCTTATCCTTATCCTTTGTTCGTTTCCCCTCTATTTCTGCCCACAAACACTCGTATGCCTTTCTTTGCTTCATCTGTTTCTGTTTCTAGTTCATTTTTCTTTATCTCTTCTATCCACTCACCAAAAATGTATGACAATTGAAATGAGCGAGAGCCTGAAATTCTTGCTTTGCAATCGCTTTGAGAATTCCGACTCATAAAAAATGCAAAGAAATAGAATGATGCGGAGAATTGAGATTTCTTATTTTATTTATTTATTTTTTCATATTCTTTACACTGTTAAAATCATCCGATTGTAGAACGAGTTGAATGTGAGATGAGTATGAGAAAAAATAGAAATGAAAAAAATAAAAATAAAAAAGTTAAAAATTAAAAAATAATATGATATGTGAAAATTGAATTGCGCACAGAAGGTATCGATAATGGAATTGGAAAGTAAATAATGCACGAACGTGCATACATATTTGAAGAAAATGAAATGTAAAGCCTGCTGTCGGAGTGCATGGCGCTTCAGTAGTGATTGCAAAGCAAAATAAATAGAGAGTGATTTTTAATGAAATGAAAATGTGCCGAAAGTCCTATGCACTATGATGTCCCAGGCTTATAAATATATAAACATAATTTTAATCGAATTGATATTGGCAAAGTGTAATCTTTTAGAAGAATTTCAATCACGACATGAAAATAGTTTATGATAAGTTAGACTACTTGCTACACTCTACACTACTACACTAAATAGTTAAAAATATTAAAATATACTTCTCTAGAAAATTATATTGAGTACAACTCTATGTTGAAAAACTTTTAGTCCACTTTCAGGAGCTCAATTTGAGTTTATGTAATTCTCTAACAAAAGTCGAAAGAGGGAATCGCAGTAAATTTACAAAAAATTATTTTCAGTTGCACTACTTGAATTAGCATTTTTAGTTTCTGAGAAGAACACGAACCGTTTCTTACAGCTATGATTAAATCAGAATTGAAATCTCATTAAAAGTTAAAGTTAAATAAATATTAAATATAAAATTGAAATAAGAATTAAAGTTGCAATTAAAAGTAAAAATAAAAATAAAATTTTAAATATCATTAAAATAAATAATAATAGGTATAATAATAAAATTAAAATTACAATTCAAATAATTTTGTTTTATGGCGGTGAGGTAGGGTTTAAAATGTCTTCGCACTTCCAGGGACCGTCGTCTGCTTCGTCGGGTGGTGTGCCACTAAAACAATCCCTTTTCTTCCTCTCCTGAATGTTTCGTCTGTTCCGGAACTACGGTAGCATTTCATTGAAGACAGAGAAGATCCAAGTAGGCGTTCTGATAAAGACTGCCTCTTCTACGCTCCCGGCGTCCAGGGTCGCCAGTTTCAGAACCAGCATTTAAAACATTAAAAGTAAAATAAAGACAAAAATTTAAATTAAAAGTGAAAATAGGAATAAAAAAATTACAAAAAAAAAATTAAAATTAAAACTAAAATTAAAATTAAATAAAAATAAAAATTTATTTTACAATAATAATAAAAATTGGATTAAAATTACATTTAAATTAAAATTAAAAGTAAATTTAATATTAAACAAAAATTAAAATCACTATAAAATTAAATTGAAGGTAAAATTAAAATTAATATTAAAAAAAAATTGTAACTTAATTTTAAATTAAAATTAAGTAAAAAGAAAAGTTAAACTTAAAATAGAATTAAAAATAAAAATTCAAATCAAAACTAAAATTAAAATAAAAATTAAAATTAAAACTAAAATCAAAAATAAACCTTAAACTAAAATTAAAATTAAAACTAAAACTAAATATACATATATAATTGGCGCGTACACCCTTTTTGAGTATTTGGCCGAGCTCCTCCTCCTATTTGTGGCGTGCGTCTTGATGTTGGTCCACAAATGGAGGGACCTACAGTTTTAAGCCGACTCCGAACGGCAGATATTTTTATGAGGAGCTTTTTCATGGCAGAAATACACTCGGAGGTTTGCCATTGCCTGCCGAGGGGCGAGCGCTATTAGAAAAATGTTCTTCGTTTTCTTTTTTAATTTTGGTGTTTCACCGAGATTTGAGCCTACGTTCTCTCTGTAAATCCGAATGGTAGTCACGCACCAACCCATTCGGCTACTGAAACTAAAACTAAAAAAATCAAAAATAAAATTAAAATTAAAAATAAAATTAAAGTTAAACCAAAAATTAAAATTAATATTAAATTTAAAATTAAAATTAAAATTAAAATTAAAATTAGAATTAAAATTAAAAAATAAAATTAAAATTAAAACTAAAATTAAAATTAAAATTAAAGTTAAAACTGAAATTGAAAATAAAATTAAGATTAAAATTAAAATTAAAACTAAAACTAAAATTAATCCTAAACTTAAAATAAAAAAATTAAATTAAAATTGAAACAAAAATTAAAATTACATTCTGCCCTTTTCTCCCTTGAATCAATATGAATGGAAAAAGTTCCGCTCAGACCCAGCGAGAATATGCTTTGATCAGCCACTTTTGGAGGAACTCTAAGTTTCTGAAGATACTGGAGTGTCCGTAGATTAAGTCTAGCTGGTAGCCTGAGCACCTCGATCTGATAGTGGCACCTGCAGCGGTAGTTTTGCTTGAGATGTGCTCGGGTACTACATTCAGTATTGCGTTAAGCGATAGAGTAGACTTCACACTGATTCTAATGAGGGCAGAACCTTGAACTCGCTCTAACTTCTTAATCAGCTCCGTTCCCTCCTACGAGTTCCTCTAGATGAGTAACGCATACAACAATTGGCTTTTCAATTGTGCTATATAGCCCGAATATAACTCTAGTCGAGTGGCATAAACTTCGAGTGTTCAGAATTTTAGAGTGATTACTTCTAAAGCTTCTCTAGGAGTATTTTAACTAATTAATTTTTATTATTATTAATTAATTAATTAATTTTGATTAATTTATTAAAATTTTTAATTAATTTTAAATAAATTTTTATTAACTGCACTGCGTCTGGTAGAAGGATTTTCGACGGTGACAGATAATTCTGATATTTATGTTATATTTCCTGTAACTCTGGCTGTTCTACGTAGTTTATTTGCAAATGGTTTTGAAATCTTTAGAAATTGAAATTTAATGGCATTTTCCTTTACATAGATACTTTCGAAATTTCCATTGCATTTTCACTTTCAAATTTTTGATTTTAATCACATTTTCCGTCATTTATTTTCAAGAGAAAAAAACAGATAATTATTACCTGAGAAAATTTTCGAGTTTAACCTCATTTAAGAGTTCAGCCATAAGCACAACCTGCCGCTACTTGTAATAATTTACCAGTCACCGGTAAGTAGATTCGCTTGCCTTTGTTGCACGTAGTGCATACTTAACTGCCTACCACAAATTGCGCAAGTGGCATCAGACACGCCGCCTGCAAGCCAAAGCGCCAGCAAACGAACTGCAGCTGAAGAAATCTCAAATTATGATAGCCGCGCGTTACTTTCTATGAACTTTTGTGGTTGATTTTTTTTTTTTGTTTTTGACCATCGAAAATTTCTACTCCGCTCACTCGCTCAACATTAAAACCCGAACTGCCGCTGAAATCACAGATTTACCGCTGGTTTATTGCTCCAAATTATTAGTTGTGATTTTTTATTAACTTTATTTCATTCAGACATACTTTTTTAATTTTTATGCTGCAATATTGTTTTTGTTGCAGCTGAGTCTTAATCTATGGATTCCAGCTGTTACACAGATTCTCTTGTCTTACACATTCACCTCATTTCACAGCTGTGCAATTTGGGCTCTGCACTCAAGTAAGCAATCAGCAAAACAGGTTCGGAAAAAGTTATTGGAAAGAAAAAATAAATGTTTTAAGGAAAAAATCTTTGCGGTAAGAGTGTTGAACTTATTTCTGCTCCGTTTTCTTTGCCTCGAACCATAAAGTTTCAGCGCACTTGCCGTCGCATACGAAGTTTTTTTTGTGTTCAATTCAGTCGAGCACTTGTTGGATTTATGAGGTAAAATCTATGTAAAAAAGCAATGATAGTAGCAGGAAAACATCAAATGAATACAACAAAAAAATGGAAGATAAACGCCAATAAAATGAATAAAACAACAGTGAGGAAAAAAATTACTCTGCATGTGAGCTGGCTGTGGCAGAAACAAATATCGAATGGCGCATAATTTTCGAGGCGTGAACTTGTTGAAATTCAAGTTCGGCATTCAATCGCCGACTTTGCGGTTTTTAGTTACAATTCTTCAATTTTCATGTTTTTTATTTTATTTTATTACCCGGCTTTTATTTTTAACTTTCTTTGCCGCTATTTAGTTTTTTTTATGTGTTTTCCTCTGCTCTTTTGTTTTCCTTTCTGTGCCTTGCTTTATCGTGTGGCTCTAGCCGTCGAATATTTGTTATTTTCGGCATTGTGGTTACAAACATTTTGTTGTTGTTGTTTATGCTACAGTTGTTATTGTTGTGCAGGTATTCATTGAGCACTTGAACAATAAAGCATTTATAATTTCGTTCGCTCAGTGCGGTTGTTCTATAAAAAGTTATGTTTCACGAGTTAGCTTTTTCGTTTAAATTCATTGCTTCAAAAACTTTCTTCTTTGCGCTTAAATTGATTTTTATTTTGATTTTAAATAAAATTTGATATAGTGAGCGTGGAATTTGACAGAGATGACGAGGCTGCAAATTCGCACTTACCATACAAACTTAATTTTCGTCATTATCGATATTCTCGCGCTAATTCCCAGGCATACAAAATCTCGTAAGCAAAAAATTTAAACTGAGAAGTTTTCTCGGAAATTATAAAATAACAATAGACATATAGTAAATATGAGTTAGTAAATAAATTTGATAAGACAATTTATTGACACTTTCAACACATGAACTTTCAGAGCTTTCACGCTAAAGCTTCGGAATATGCAAGCTGAGTTTCACCACTGATTTAGAACTTGTAAACCTGAAAAATATATTACTCTAACCATTTTAAGACTTAAATATTAGATTCATTTTCTATTCTATTGTCCCCCTCAATATTTATGCATCAAAAATGGTTTCAGAGGCTAGTGAAGTTTAGACCGGTAACCGAAATCCATTACAACTAAAGACCTAAGCACTCCTCGAGCTTTCATAAATTTTGTGATAGTTTTTCTTTACATAAAAAGCGTTTAAAGAAATAGATATGCTACCTGCAAGATATCTCTGAGTCGCATTCTTCCATTAACGATCTTTACACTTTGAATTCCGAAAGAGGCAAGCGAATATTCAGCTGGCTACCGAAACCAAATCCCACTAAAAATCTAAAAGCTTTTGAAGCTTTTACCAGTTTACATTTTTAGATTTTTTTATACAGTTAAAATGGTTTTGCATATATCTCTCAAAGTGTTCGATGTGTACCAGTTGGTGATTCGGTACTAGCTGGTGGTAGCAGAGGAAGAGGAAGGCTTTCTCTGCGCTGGAAAGATCAGGAGGGGGAAGACTTAGCTCCACTGGCGCGCTTTGTTAAACTCGACCAAAATCGCGAAAGCGGTTATCGCGCCAATCAAGAGGAAATAGTGTAAAACTAAATTTCTGAAAATTTAATTTTGCTAAAGATGCACCTTTTGCTTCTGCAATCTTTAAATTTCATATTTTATTATTTTTTTAATGTAAGTATAATATAAAAGAAGCTTTTTTTAAAATACCCTCAGAAATGGAATACTTAAAGAGGTAAGAGGATAGTAAGTTAGTCAATAAAATCAAGGTAACGATTTTAGTACTGCCATTTTACAGTTCTGATTCATAAAAAATTCAAATATAATTCGAATATATTGGGGAAAAATGGTATCTGCAAAAATTTGGAGTATCTGTAGTGGAGACCTACACAAATTAAAAATTTAATAAATAATTGGTGCTTACACCCTTTCTGGGTGTTTAGCCGAGCTGCACCTATTATTTGTGACGTGCGTTTTTATGTAGCTCCACAAATGAAGCGACCTGCAGTTTTAAGCCGACTTCGAAGGGCGAATATTTTTTATGAGGAGCTTTTTGATGCCAGAAATGCACTCGAAGGTCGCCAATTGCCTGCCGAGAGACGACCGTTGTTAGAAAAAATTGTTTTTATCATTTGGCGTTTCATGCAACATATCATTTTTTATGATTCCGACTGGCAGTCAAGCACCAAACCATTCGGGTATGGCGGCCGCCGAAGATTATTACTGTCTGAAGTTGCTTTTAGTTGACAGTTTTGTAAGATTAAAAAAAGTTTAATTAAACCTTTTTTCAAGTGTTTAGTGCTAGAGTAGTAAAAAATGTTGGGTTCGAAGAGCTTTCACAAAAAAGCGATTTATGCTTATAAAGTGAGCTTTAGCTCTAGGTTAGGTTGGGTTGAAGCGGTTGTCCTGTGAGACACACTCAGGCTCATAGCCCATTGTGATGTCGCATGGGGGAGCTTATCTCTCCTAGAGCCTATCTCTCCTAAAACCAGTGTGTGTTTTTCAAAAATTTTAAAATATCTCTGATATTCTATAGTACTGAGGTCTTCTAGCTCATTAAAGAATTGTCTACCCAGAATAGTAAACCTGCATCTGGATAGAGCAGGGCAGTGGCACAGTAGGTGCGAGATTGTCTCTTCCTCGTCCTCATCTTGACAACTTCTACAGAAGTCATGTGTTTGCACACACATCTTTTGGGCGTGTCTGCCAATTAGGCAGTGCCCCGTTATGACTGAGATCAATGTGCTAAGACTGTGTTTATTTTGGCTTAGCAGAGATTCTGTGCGTTTAGCATTTAGAGTCGGCCAAAGTTGACGGGCGATTTTGCAGGTTGCTTCATTTCGCCATCTTTCGTTTGCTTTCTTTACAATTTCTTCAAGGATGTGTAGCTCACATGTTTGTAAGGGTATCCCTATGTCATTATCTATGTGCTCGTCAGACAATTTAGTGCCGAGTCTTGCTAGTTCATCAGCTCTACAGTTACCCTCAATGTCGCGATGGCTAGGAACCCATGTTACCTTTAGGTGAAATGACTCAGCCATCTCGTTAAGAGATGTGCGGCATTTCATGGCTACCTTGGAGGTTGTCGACTGTTTTGTGAGGGATTTTATTGCCGCTTGGCTATCAGTGAAAATGTAGATATCATTTCCGGATATGGCATGACACTGTATCAGTGTCGCGGCTTTTATTATTGCCATCAGTTCAGCCTGAAAGACACTACAGTAGTCGGGGAGCCGAACTAACTCAGTTGACTAGAGACTTCTACGTTACCTCTCCTACGATTGTCTGTGCGAGTTCAAGCTCCCTCATTATATGAGTAAGAGTTTGCGAGGTACTTTTCTGCAGGTGGGTCTAATGGCTATACCTGAAACAGAATTGCCGCGGACAGCGGGTAATCGGTTGACGGGTGGTGAACAGCTGATACATTTTCCAAATTCGGTCGGTTAAACCCAATAGCGACGGAACAGTTTTCAGCTGACATTTTGTGGTTACAATAAAATTAATTTTGTAGTAAAATCTTTTCGTTTGCTACATTTGTGAAGCAACTCGTTTAAGCGCAATGTTACAAAAAAAAACTTATTTCTAAATTTTTAATATTTTACAGGTTGTTTTGTGCAAATCGAAAAATTTTGCTTGTTCTTTGCGTGCTGTTGCTTGTAGTCAACCTGTTACCCGCTGCCCTCTGCAATTCCGTTCAAGGGGTATTCAGAAAATATAGTCTGAGCTTAAGCTGTGTTTAAGTTACAGTTTTTTCTGGACCTTATTAACAAAAAGATAAATTTCGACTTGAGTGGTTATTGCCTTTGATCACAGGTGTGTGTTTTCAGCATTAAAATGATTAGTTTGAAACTTTTTTTTATTTTGGATAGTGAAAATTTTCTTTCCTTTGGTTGCACGTTAAGTTTATCGAACACTAATACATAACTGGCAAGTGCATATGCCCCCTAAAATATATGCATAAATATTAGGGATGCCATTTTTGCCGATTTTCACAGTCCCAGGATATTTGGGATCACGTTATTATTGCCCTGGAATCTTGGGACTAGTTCTAGGATTTAGATATTCATTATTTTGCCGCAACCTAACTCGAAAAAATTTCATCAGCACTGTTTGAGAAGCCAACCACCTTAATGAATAATAAATAAATGGGTTTAAAATATATTTTGTTAGTAATAAACCAAAAAGCAATAGCTACATTTATAATAATATTTTAGAAAAAGGTTCGTTGGTTAGAAAAAGGTCATGTATTTTGTGGCTGAAAGATTTTCTTGTTCCATATTTTTTGCTATTAAAATCGATTTTGCCGCCACTTTTCTTTTCACTTCATAGGCTTCATAAGAAATTTTGAATCCCGGCAGTTTCAGGATTAGCTGCCTATAATCCGGAATTTTCGGGATTTAAGAAAAACTCAAATATTGGGATTCAAAAAAATCAAAAACCTCGGTATTTAAAAAATACCGAAAATCTCTGGTTTTAAAATCTCCGAAATTTCGGAATCCCGGGACTTACTGCCCTAATATACACATAATCATATACTTTAGCTTGGAGCGTCTACCAAATTTGTTTGGTAATTATTTTTCAAAATTAAAAAAAAAAAATTGTTCTTTTTAAGCGGAATAACTCAGTCAAATAATTATTAGCGCTACATGAAATGCTGTAAGCTCATTAATTCACCCATACCACCGAAGCAAATAAGTAAATTAAATACCATATAAATATGTATATTCGCCCCCTAGAGAGTCCCTTACATACTCGGAAGTGAACACTCCACTTAACTGCCTTGGCTGCTCTTCAATTTATTGCTGAGCCTCAGCAACATTGAATTATGAAGTAGAAAACTCCAAACAGCATCCGCCACATACATCTACATTTATATTTCTGTGATCTGTTGCAGATCATTGCCAGCGTCAGCCAGTCAATCAAGCGCGCTGTGAGCTGGACTGAAGTGGCAGTTTTATTGCAGCACTTTGTGAATTTTTTGTTGCTACTGTGTGGCATTGTTCCGCGGCTGTGCCATTGCTCATTTCATTGCCATATGAAGAACAACAGAAAAAAAAAAAAACAAAAAAAACTGTCACTGACCAGTTCAACTTCAAAGCGAAGGCACTTAAAGTTCCACAGCGTGCGTTTGTTTGCGTAGAAGTACTTTTTCAGTTGCATGCCACAAAAGTTGCGTGCAGCAGCTAAGCTTCAATGACTTTTAGTTGGTTTTTGCCGTTGACGTTCGACACACTTGAGCGCAATTTTGCTACAGATGTATGTATGTGTATACATTTGTGTATGTGTGTGATTGTTGAAACAAGGCGCATAAGTTGATTATTTTTAATTTTTTCTTTATAAATCTTTGTTTTATTTTCCAAGTGAGTGAAAAGTGCTCAATCTGCGAAATTGTTACCAGTTAGAATCGAAAGTCTGCAACGGAATATGACATCGCTAGGCATTTCCTGTTCATATACAGCTTATTTTTTGTTCAGAATCGCGCTTCAGATTATAAAAATATGTGGCTCTTTGGCCTGTTGCGTGTTCACGCAATTATGGAAAGGTTATTGACAGCTATTTCCACCTAAATTTGGTGCAATGGCAAGAGTGCACAGGTTAGGAGGCTTACATATTTTATAGCACATAAATATACAGCAGTATTGAATACTCTTCCAGAAACTTAGTGCACTTGCAGCAACTTACTGATTTAGGTGGCGCTACAACCGCTTTGGCGCCATATAGCAGAACGGGAATGGTGAGTGTTTCGTGTCAGTTTCGACCTTCGAGAGAGAGAAAGCTCTACTTTTCAATTGTCTACTGATCCCAAAGTAACACCTGTTGGCAAGAGTTATTCTCCACTTGATCTTCAGGCTGACATTATTTTTTAAGTTGATGTTGGTCTCAAGGTAGACAAAGGCCTTCACAACTTCATTGCTGGTTGTCAACACTGACATACTGCCCATGACGTGTTGACTCATTGTGTGTTGACAACCGTACTTTGTTTTGCCCCATTCTCCGCAAGACCCTTATTGCTCGCCTCTCTTTTTAAGAACGTGCCGAGCATAGAGCGCGTTTGGTTTCGCCGATAATTTCGAAGTCATCTTGTAAAAGATAGCTGTTTAGCTCGGCAGCGTGAAAGATTTTTTCCAGTAAGAGGTTGAGAAAGTCACAGGGTAAAGAATCACCTTGTCTGACACCTCGTTTGGTATCGAATGACTTGGAGAAGTTACTTCCATGTCTAACAGAACTTGCGGTAGTGCTCAGCGTCATCCCACACAGCCGCATTAGTGCCGCGGGGATACCAAATTCAGACATAGCGGCATAGAGGTGATATTAAAGGCGAGTTAGAATTCAACGAGAAGATGGAGCGTGTCGGGTTCTTTTTCTAGTGTCTTCTCCAAGATTTGGCGGGTTGTGAAGATCTGATCTATGATTGATTTACTAGGTCTGAAGCCGCACTGCTAAGGCTCAATCAGCTTCTTGACAGCCGACTTCATTCTCTAACACAACACGTTCTGCAGATCCTTATATGCAATATTAAGCAGGCTTATCCCGCGTGAGTTTTGCGATGATGGGAGGACCACCCTTCTTATATATTGAATAAATCACACTCAGGTACCAATCGCTTGGCATGTTCTCATCCGACCATATCATAAAAAGGAGCTAATGCAACCCATTCGCCAGCTCTTCGTCTCCAGCGTCGAATAGCTCAGTTGGAAGTCAGTTTGCTCCAGCGGCTTTGTTGTTCCTAAGTCGCCTAATGATTATTCGCACTTACTTTAGGTTGGTTGGGGGTACAACGATTCCGTCGAAAGTGTATTTGCAGCTACTTGCGTAAAAAACCAATAATATCCAACTCATTGTCTACTTTAGGTCTTATATAGTAATTATCTTATATAGAATATATGCTCAATATGTCTGGAGAAATGCTCAGTGATAGACTAGTTTTGCGGCAAGTAAATTTTGCTTCAAATAAATGGCTTTCGAACCCCTTTAATCCACAGTAACTTAATTTAAAATGTTCTTGGCTACAAACTCAGTCACACGCGTAGTCATTGAAGAATAAAAGGTGATCTGTCACAGAGATTACTCGATTCAGTTTTCATATCAGGACAAAAATCTTGATCTTAAAATAAAACTTCTAATTCAGAGTAAGATTTTGTTTACCCGAAAAACCCGTTGCCTATTTTTAGTGAATGGAACTTGATTGGTGTGTTGCTAGTAGAGGTTAAACGTTCACATTATTCAAATCTAGTCCTGCGGCGGCCGATGTAGTGTGTTGGGTGACTACCATTCGGGAGTGCGTAGATTCCAATCTCCTCGACAGGCAATGGCAAACCTCCCAGTGCAATTCTGCAATGAAAAATCTCCTCATAAAAACTATCTGCCAGAGTTAGCTTCAAACTGTAGGTCTCTTGTGGAATCAAATCAAGATGCATGCCACAAATATAAAGAGGAGCTTGGCAAAACCACTTACAGCAATACACGTGCCAATTATTTATTTATTTTTTTATTTTTGCTGTCTCAACTTTTTTCAAAGTCATATTTATATACCTATTTTGCATACTAAGACTCGAAATAATAAAGCACATGACCTACTTTTAGGCCTAATATTATTTCTTTTACATAAGTAATAATTCAAATTTCTTCAAACTTGTAAAGTAGTCGCATCTGTTGTATTCTTGAGATATTATATATGTAGGTAAGCATATTTCTGAAAATCCATATACAATATTTTTATACAATATTTAAGACTTTTATAAAATTCGACGTGACCAAAGATGCTGAAAACTTTTAGGAAGTGAATATTGTTAGAGTTTTTCTACATGAATTCTGTATCTTCTTTCTCGAGTTCTCTTTGTGCCAGTAACTTTTATTAAACTCAAAACATTACAAATGTGGTATACTTTTAGGCGTTGACTACTGTTATTTTTGCTAATAATTTTCATCCATCACATATGCAGCAGACGCATCTGAGTCCTTTAATAAGGTCAAAATAAAAAAAATGTGGCCTACTTTTAGGTGTTGTACACTATTTTTATTTTGTGTGAAATGTAGACACGCCCGCAACAGTTTTCAAAACACATATGCAACAGTCGCGTCTGTGATCTTTAATGCGTTCGAAGGAATTAAAAGTGTGGCCTACTTTTAGGTGTTGTATAATATTTTTATTTTGTGTGAAATGTAGGCATGCCCGCAACAGTTTTCAAAACACATATGCAGCAGTCTCGTCTGTGATCTTTAAGCGTTCGAAGCAATTAAAAGCGTGGCCTACTTTTAGGAGCCGAAACGTGTTGTTCTTGCCAACTCTTAATATATTGCAATTGCAGCTGCAGCCTTTAATAAATTCGAAATAATAAAATATGTGATCTACTTTTAGGGGCACATGGTTTTTTCATTTTTTTTAAATGGTTTTTTTTACTAAGTAAGTGTCGTCTAACAATATTCTTCAAATTGAGTTCGTTTTAGATACCATTTTTTCTTGCTATTCCACAACCTTTCCATCTCAGTTAAATTTCTTTGCCATTATACAACAACTACCATACACTGTTCGCCACATTTTTCCCAGACTTTCACGCATTTTCAAGTAAATTGAATTTAAAAAAAAATTCCAACACCTGTTCCACGTTTCACAAAGGTTTTTTTCATACAAACAATTGAATTTACAGGTAAAAGTAAATGTAAACTTGATTTGCCATCCCACAACGGTGTTATTTAGTAGCTCAATATACCACCCACTCGTTTATGCATACGCACACACATATACGCGTACAATTCGGCAGCTACATATATTTCCATGATATGAAGTTGGTGGCCCGCTTGATGTTGTTTGCGTTTAAATTCCATTACATGGAAAAGTAAATAAACAAACGTACACCACAAATCAGCACTGCTGGTGGCAGAGCAGTGGATATCGATACGGAATACTTAGCGCAAAATGAAAAATTTTAGAGAAGGGAAAGGCAATAAATAAAAATAATATTCGCAAATTGCGTATCCGCGAAACCGCAGCGGTAGCGTTACATCGCAGATTTGCTTATAGGCAATTGAATGTGATATCGGAGTAACCATACACTCGCGTACACGTACATATGCACACACACACACACACATAAAGCGCGGTGCTACTCAATCTACCAGTTTCTATGTTTGCGATATGCTGTATTTTTATGTCGGCAAGCATTTTGCTTTTTGCTATTTCGTGCATTTACTTATCTCGCACAAGTATGCTCCAATTTCAATTTCATTTTCAATTTCAATATTTATTTATTGTACTCGGATAAGCGCATAAATTTCTGTGTGTGCGTGTGTTTTGTTGTTGCTTTGTACGTTTACTGATTCGTCATCAAAAGCTGTAGCTGTGAATACACGCATACACACATACATATGCACATAAGAGAAGTACCAAAAGTTCAATAGCAGCTACTTCGGTGTGCGCCGATCAATGTGGCCCACGGCACGGCGAGGCGAGTAGTGAAGAGCTGCATGGTGTTTGGCGGTTCATTGAACAGTAGGATACTTTATACCGCATGGGTTCGCTGATGGATTTATTTACTTTTTTATGCAATAAAATCACAATAATCGCTTTAAGCGAAACGTTAAGGGAACGAATGTGTGGCAAATAAGCACGCGGCGTGGCGTGTGGTAGACGGGTCTATTTTGGCGCAACACATGTACGAACATGTGTATGTGTGCAATTGCAATAAGCAAAAAAATTTCCATTTCTATTTCAGCGGCTACATAACGACGACAACATAAAAATCATTGAAGCAGCAAAGACATTTGTAGAGAAAGCAAAAATTTATTGTCAACAGTTGATTGATTTTTGCTTAAAAGCCGCGATTATTGGCATAAACTTGTACGAGTATGTATGTAAGTATGCAAGTTAGCAGACTAAAGAAACTTGAGATTGTACATATACAGACACGGAATTTTTTAATAAACACAATTACGGTATTCTTATTTACGCTGAGAGTTAATCTTGTTTTTCAACTTCTTTGTAAGGCGCTCAAATTCTCTATGAAATCAGCAAAGAATTTTATTAAATGTGAATATAACTGGATATAAGAATTTTTATATGGCTGTATGTGTGTATAAATGATTATACTTCAAATGATATCAGATATCAAATTTTTCCGTATATCATTCAAATTGGCATGTGATAAAAAACGCTTTATGGACCACCCTCAACAAACCCTCAAGAGGGCATCAGCACACAATCAGAGCTAAAAACATTTTTTGCTTATTGAAATTGACACAGGCACGCTCTACAACGGTCAGGCATGATTTCTAACAGTACCAGTCAGGTGTGAATTCATGAGTGAAATATAGCAGCGGAATCCATCATCCTTTGAAGTTAAGTTCTCCTTAGCATTTGAGTGGGGTATAACTGGGATGTATTGGCTAAAGAGACTGTGGCCTCCTTATTAATATTACTCGTACCCTTCCTTGATTGCCTGAGAAATACTCGCACTTGCTCACGTGTGATCGGCGCCATAATTCTCGTCTGTATCTGTTTTCTTGGTTGATAATCAGTTTCCGGATTGCTGTTTCCGCTTCCGTCTTAGCTGTCAAGGAGACGAGATCTCGTACCTCAATCATGGCGCTCGGCTTTAACTCCGCTATGGAAACCGTGTCCAGCACACTGCTTTTCAGTTGATGTACAAACTCTGGCGTAACTTTTTTTCCCATTCCGAACTTCAAAAATATGACTCTAATCTTTGATTTCCCGACGGGCCTTACATTGACTGACTAATCGGTCGTAACCTACGTGCGCAGGTATTTCCGCACATCTGTATAGCTATGGCCTTCTGCGAGTTTTATTACAACCGCTTCTAGTTTTACCTCCTGCATTCGCAAGTTGTTCTTTTTGTTTGGCTTGGCTGGCTTACCTTTTGGCTTCTTTTGATTATTTTGCTTAATAACTGGCTGCTAAGCCTCATCCATTTTGTCTGAGAGTTCTTTTGCCCTGGGTTACAGCTCTCGGAGGTAGCTGGACTGGTTGCCGGTCGCTTCGAGTCTGTCGTCGTAGGGGTGGGAATATCTGAGGATGGCTAGCATACAAAATAAAATATTTTTAATGAGTGCATAAAAATGTGTCAAAATAAATTTCCAATGCACTTTGCGTGACATTGAAGAAAGAAATGGCATAGTAAAAAATCGCACGGCAACCCTGTCGCATATGCAATATGTTAGGGTAGGTGGACCAGCTGGATTAAAATACCGACATATTAAAAAACAAAAGTTTAGATTAAAATAGAAAAGTGAATTGAATTAAAAATTAATTAAAAAAGATTATAATTAAATTTTTAAAATTAAAATTGACTTAAAACACATATTTATTAAAAACTAATCACGAGATGCGTTAGATTAGAGTAAAAAAATCAATTAAATTAAAAATTATTTCAGAATTTATTTTTTTTTTAATTTAAAAAATTCATGACAATTCTGACCGTGTTAGCTACAGCAAAATATATTGGATTTGTTTGTTATTTTTCGAAAAATAAAAAAAAAAATCGTTTTATTTATTCTCCGCAAGATATCAAAAATACTCATTGCAATGTCTAGGAAATAAGAATTTTTCAAATGCTAAACTCTACCTTTTCTGAGCTAAAATACTCCTCTCGCGTTTTCCGTCAGTCTATTAGCTAAATTGTATAGGTTATCGAAGATGTGATAATATTCAAATCTAAGTGCTTTAAGTACTTTACATTCACACTGGAAGTACTGAGTGAACTCTGCCTTTTTTCTACATATTTTTGGGGCTCAGAACCCTGGCTGGCTGCAGAGAATGTCATTAACATTGGCCAATAGTCCACTATTAATATCCCTTGATAAGCCTTTGTATGTTCCAGTAGCAGCCCCAAGATAATGCAATACTTGGCAGTTGTACAGATTGGTTCTCCTGCTCTTAACAACGAGTTAAAAGCGGACATATTTGTCAATGGTATTCTCGCGAATTAATAGGTGTATAATCTCCATTAGGTGAAAACCGTGTAATTATACACATCGCGCAATTGCTTGGTAAGCTGCTGTTTTCCCACTTTATAAATTTAGCAGATGAATTTGCAAACGCAAGTGTACAAGCTGGCTGACATTTTTAACAACATCTGTGTGGATGTACGAGTAAATTGCCTACAAATATAAAGTAATGCAAAAAAAATAAATAAGTGCTGAGACGCCTAAAAATATGTGTGTAATTGCAACCCAAGCATTGAAAATTCTACGAACTTGAAGTCGCTATGTTTTTGGATTTTGCTTATAAAATAAAAAATTTGTGTTTGTGCTTATATCAGCAAATCAGCGGAATCGATATGTCTTATACTTTGCTATACAAATGAAACACATAACAAAATGGAAAATGTGCAACGAAAACAAGAATTGATAAACACAGGCATATATACGTGCAAATTCTTGTTCGTCTGCCATGCTTTGCTATGTGATTAACACTCTTCAGCTCTATCTAAGACAGCTTTGATATTTTTCTTCGTAATTTTTCCATAGTCAAATCGATTCTCTGCTGACTTTGCATTCGCATTTAATTGAATTATTGAATGAAAACTTAAACATTTCCGGCGCGAAAAATCTGAAAGAAAATTTGCTTCCGAGGAGCATAAAATTTCCTTGCTTTCATAGTCAATTCATATAAATAAATGCGTTTGTATATTATATATTTTTTTTATTTCATGCAGTGAAACCTCGATATAATGAAGTTTGAGTGGTTGAAAAAATTAGTCTCTATATATACACTTCTGCTGTATTCAGAGAATATCAAAAAATTGAAATAATAAACGCAATATTAAAAGTTTTAGAAAAAATTCGTCACGCCTTTTTTGTTTTATTTTTCATTTCCAGATCAAAAGATTAAGAAAACTATGCACTTTTCATTTTTTATTGATGAACAATCAATCGATTTTTGTATGGACACAAAAGACCATGAAATCGAACTGCAAATCTCCACTACATCGAAGTCGACTCTACAGATGTCAAATCCTCAAATAAGTAGTGCAAATTTATAGAATATTTTGTCGCGTAGACAAATCGACTGGCGCTTCATTGGATAACTCATTTTGACAACAATTAAAGCAATACTGACTATAAATTACACTTAGTTACATAGAGGGTTTTGCTAACGTGGCTCTAACCGTCAATATATTCCGAAGGTTTTTATGCTCAAAATTTCTTCACTATATGTACAAGTATGAAGCATTTTCGTATGGCAAATTCCTTTTCAGGAGGTGGTTAAGTTAGTGCTGGCTGATCTGTAAAAAGATCTCACTTAGACCCCTAGGGTCCATTGTGTTGCCGGTGCTATGTAGCTGGAGTCGAAGATATAATTTTATATACAATAATTCGTAGTGCACGTCTTCGCGAGTTCAAGTCGTTCAGACTTTTGTCAACAATATCCTTCAATGATGAAAAATATCTTTATTCTAGGCACATTTGTCGAGCCCTACAGAGAGTAATTGTTCCAAAGTACCTTTAGCATTCGCCGCGTTGCATGTATTACACGCATTGCTTTGAACTAATCGCAATTCGGCTGCGTGATGTAGGGAGAGACAGTGTCCTGTCACTACTCAACTAATATTTTGCAGTATTTTCTAGAAAGTGATAAAATAAGGTTTGCAGTTTTCTTATTCCAAGTCCTTAGTCTGACTGCGTTTCCAGATCTAGTGGCTCATTAAATTTCATTTTCAAAAAGGAGAGTGATGGATATTTGTCTGACGTGCTCAATCTCAGTAAATGAATACCTGCTTTAGCGAGCTCATTAGCTCTATCACTTCCTTCTATTCCTTTGGGTCCTGATATCCAGTAAATAGAGACCTGCCCAGTACCGTTCCCAGAGTTCATCCATTTTGGAATTGGATTGTTGAATACATTCCGAGTTAGTGCAAGGAGCCATAACAGAATAGAACAGAATAGAATAGAATAGAATAGAATAGAATAGAATAGAATAGAATAGAATAGAATAGAATAGAATAGAATAGAATAGAATAGAATAGAATAGAATAGAATAGAATAGAATAGAATAGAATAGAATAGAATAGAATAGAATAGAATAGAATAGAATAGAATAGAATAGAATAGAATAGAATAGAATAGAATAGAATAGAAAAGAATAGAATAGAATAGAATAGAATAGAATAGAATAGAATAGAATAGAATAGAATAGAATAGAATAGAATAGAATAGAATAGAATAGAATAGAATAGAATAGAATAGAATAGAATAGAATAGAATAGAATAGAATAGAATAGAAAAGAATAGAATAGAATAGAATAGAATAGAATAGAATAGAATAGAATAGAATAGAATAGAATAGAATAGAATAGAATAGAATAGAAAAGAATAGAATAGAATAGAATAGAATAGAATAGAATAGAATAGAATAGAATAGAATAGAATAGAATAGAATAGAATAGAATAGAATAGAATAGAATAGAATAGAATAGAATAGAATAGAATAGAATAGAATAGAATAGAATAGAATAGAATAGAATAGAATAGAATAGAATAGAATAGAATAGAATAGAATAGAATTGAATTGAATTGAGATGGAGATAGAGAAAGAGATAGAGATAGAGACAGAGATAGAGATAGAGATAGAGATTGAGATTGAGATAGAGGTAGAGATAGAGATAGAGATAGAGATAGAGATAGAGATAGAGATAGAGATAGAGATAGAGATAGAGATAGAGATAGAGATAGAGATAGAGACAGAGACAGAGATAGAGTAAGAGGTAGAAATAGAAATAGAGATTGAGATAGAGACACACACAGAGACAGAGACAGAGACAGAGACAGAGACAGAGACAGAGACAGAGACAGAGACAGAGACAGAGACAGAGACAGAGACAGAGACAGAGACAGAGACAGAGACAGAGACAGAGATAGAGACAACTAGTAATGTG
The DNA here is from genome assembly GCF_028408465.1 of Anastrepha ludens. Classification (NCBI taxonomy): domain Eukaryota; kingdom Metazoa; phylum Arthropoda; class Insecta; order Diptera; family Tephritidae; genus Anastrepha; species Anastrepha ludens. The sequence goes on along the minus strand of NC_071500.1, from coordinate 104,387,300 downwards.
AGAATTTTCCAGATTCCTTAAAAAATCTGAAAATATCCTCCAATTTGAGAGAACTGATTTTACTCCCTCTCATGACATCGAGACCCAAAATTTGCTCTAGTAATAGCGGGGCACTCACAGAGAAAAGTCTGAGTGCTATCCGCCTAAGCAAAACAGGAGAATTGGGTCCTCAATGGTTCCAATGGTGGTCATATGCTGATCCCATGGATTGTGTCATTTAATAATACCGACCATCAACCGAACGTCTTTTCTACCAAGTTTCAAAAGAAAGTCCGACAGTTTCCTGTTTGGCCTGTCCCTTGTTTCCTGGCTTGTCACAAAACACATTGCAGTTTTGCAGTGGTCTAGACTGGACTATCGCTCTTTATGCTTTAAGTACATAAAAAGATGTGACACTTAAACTGTTCAACTTGTGCGTGGCGCCTATTGAGGGTTAATGGAAATGCGAAATTTTATTTGCGAAAATAGCTTTATTTTAATTCAGATATTTATAAAAAAAAACTATAATATATAAAAAAATTAATAAATAATTGCCATGTAGGCACATATGTGCTTGTGTATGTGTGTGCTTAATATTCAAACTTCAAATTTCAAAATAAAACAGCATTTTGTCAGCTTCAGCTGCCTGCTGGCCACTATGAAAATAAAGTAATAAGCAAATAAATAAACAAACAACCTTAAATAAATAGGCATGAAAAAATAATGGAAATAAATTTAATAAATTCAACATGAAAGAGAAAAATTATTTTGGATTGGAAATTTTCAATTTAAACTTGGAAGCTTTCAAATGCATAACTAAAGCAAAAACATAAATAAATGTACAATATTTAGACCGCTCATATGCGATTTTGCTAAACATTCATGTCAATGGGATAGTTAGCGAATATATTTTTGCATCAGAGTATCTTCAGCATTTTTATTTACGATTATAGGAATTACAGTTACCGCAACGAATTGCCGTAAATAGAAATATTGACGACAGTGGCCATGAGAGCTAAGGAGAGAGAGAGAGAGAAAGAGTGTAATGAAACGCAGCCACAGGCAAATCAAATGAATAACAACAATAATGGAAATTGATTGCAATAGGATGTGGCACTGAATGTGCCATACACTCGAGCAACAAAAACGCAAGTTGCATGCGGTTGAAGGTTGGTAAATTGAATGCAAAATAAATGTGAAAAATGCGCACATGCACACATACATATTTATTATATATTATATAACAGATACTAAAAACGTGTATGATATGCTACCTATCGCTGAACTTGTGTGGTGCATTATGCGCGTTGAATTTGTCTGTCTGTCTGTCGGTGCGCTACATGCGACGTGTGGCGCTGAAGTTTTATTGAGCGGAAGGCAATTTCAATAAAAATATTGCTTTCGAACTGAATGCATTAATATGTACATATGTGCGTATGCATGTGTATGCGTGTATGCGTGTGTGTAATTATGCAACACTTTTGTGTTTGTGCAAAAGTGAACTGGGTCAAATTGCCAGGCGTCTGCAAGCGCACAGATAGTAACAACAAGAAGAACAACACCAAATGCCAATAAATTGATACGATCTCCCGCAACGGCAGCAGCTATATACATACGTACATATGTATAAGAACAACAACAATTATTGCAACAACCACTTCCATTAGTATGACAGCAATAAAAGCAACCGATTGAGTGACAGGACGCAATCTAAAAGTCAATATACGAGAGTTTGTCACACGGGAGCGCATAACTGTGTGCACCATTAAGTGTTTGTAGGCAACGCTTGGCAATTGTGCTTGTATGGGTGTGTGTGCGCATATATGTAAATGCATTTATGAATGCGTGCAAATCTGTACGTTCTGATGTAGTTGTATGCCTCAGATCATTGTCATTGACATTGCAAATGCAGCCAACACATTTCAATGCATCTTTGCTTTAGATGTATGTATGTATAGATGTGTGTATATGTATGTATGTACTTTCGCATGGTTGTATGTATTTGTTGTTGCGTCCGCCACTGCCGCCGGGTATCTTTTGTGTTGCTCCGCACTTTAGTTATGCCATAAATTGTCAACGTCAATGGCAGCACTCGATATGCAACGCTTATATAATCCACATTCATAACTTATAAATTGAAAGCAAAAATGCAAATGGTTATGAGTGTGTGTGCGTGTGAGTGTGCGTGTACACACATTTGCAGCCTTGATTCGGTAAATTGCACTTAAATAAAAATTTACGTGCAAATCAATAGGTGCCTAAACCGAGAATTTATAGAAATTTTACAACTAATTTAATTTAACGTTGGTTAAATTAATTTTATCTTATTATATTTGACAGTATTTTATTTAATTTTATTTTAGTTTTCTATTTATTTTGTTTAATTAACTATTAACTTGTTTATTTAATTATTTTTGCGTTATTTAATTTAATTATTTTCTTTTATTAATCTTATTTCATTTTACTTTATGTTATATTATTCTATTTTATTTTTTTTTATTTTTTTTTTATTGCATCCCAAAAAAGGAGTGTTTTACATTAATTGGCGACAGCTTAGCTGCAAGCCAGTAATTTATAACATGTACAAAATATTACAATTAAGCGACTAAGCTGCCTTATAAAAGAACACAAGTTTTTCAACCACGTTATTTACGCGGATGACCTTTACGTGTTTACTACTGTTCGGAATACCGATAATTTCTTATTCCAAACAAACACTTTACTCCAAAAAATTTCTAATTGGTGTAATGCCAGTGGAACAATTATATCAGCTAATAAATCTAAACATCTACACATTTGCTACAAATAAAATTGTCACGACATAAACATATGTATAAATAATAACAATATTACTAATGTAAATAGTCTTAAAATAATAGGCTTAATGTTTAATAATAAGTACACCTGGAATGATCACATCACATATCTGCACAACTCACTTCAAAGCAGATTGAATGTTATAAATTCTTTAAGCAATATAAAATTGGAGAGCAATTCCAACACACTTGTGCGAATTATAAAAGCGACAATATTAGCTAAAATAGATTACGGCCTTCCAATATTTTCCCTAACTTCAAAAAGAAATTTATCAAAATTATCATCAATCTACCATACAGCAGCAAGACTGGCCATTGGAGCATTTCGTACCACCCCCATCATAAATATATTAACAGAAGCTGGACTCCCAACACTAAAGGGTCAAATAGTTTACATCAATACAGGGATGATTTTTAAGTTGGCATATAACGAAGGATCCCCAGTTCAAGCTATTTTGAAAAAAAGATTAAAAAGAAAACGTAATACGAGGAGAACTTCTACCCTGCAGAAACTTATAGAATTGGTAAACGAGGAAGATATATCAATTACTCCATTACCAACACTCCCACTTCGTGCACCTCCTTGGACTCTGGAAAAAAACTCTATCCTGCTCGACCTAACGAAATACAAAAAAGAAACTACACCTATATCAGTATATTTACAATCCTTTCTAAATATACGCAACTCACATGTAAACTGGAGAGCCCTATATACAGACGGATCCAAAAACAGTAATATCATTGGGTGTAGCGTAGTGGACGATACCTCAACAATTCTATCTGCAGTATTACCATGGTACTCATCAGTCTTTTCAGCAGAAGCAACAGCAATCCTCTTTGCCTGCCGATATGCCGCAAAACATAAACACCGATACCTTATATGCAGCGACTCCTTAGGAGCAATCCAAGCAATCTTAAATGCTAATTTTGCCGACCCAACAATATCACAGATAAGAGACATTCTTATTGAATACACCGAAAAAATCAAACTATTATGGGTTCCAGGCCACATCGGAATACAAGGCAATACACTTGCCGACTCTGCTGCCAAATTAGCCACGAAATCCCCACTTAAACTCATCAATACCATCAACAAAAAGGACATTAAAAAACTGGCCTACAAAAACTGCCTAAGAAATGAAATTACCCAATGGTCTGAATATACTCATTACTACAAAGAGATAAACCCAATTCGTCAGCCAACAACACTACCAACAAATATAACAAGAAGACAACAGATTATTTACACCCGCTTCTCTAGGACACACCAGGCTAACCCAACAACATCTCTTCCAAAACGTCCAACCACCACTCTGCTATTTTTGCTACGATGCGAACTTAACAATACCACATATAATCGAAGGATGCCTAGCGCTTGAAACAATACGCCAATCTATGGCCAACCCCAATATAAGGGAATTGCTCTCAAATGTAACACACACCAACATAAAAGAATTTTATAAGATTTATAACTAAACTAAACATCTATTTTGAAGTGTGATATATATAAACATAAGTCTTATTTGTACACATAGTAGAAATAAATTAATTTGAAGAAGCTGATGCCTTAGTTGCTAACGCTTTTTCTAGATTGTTAAGGCATAATTATATTATCCTTTTTTCAATAATAATAATAATAATAATAATAATAATAATAATAATACAATTAAATATATATATAAATATTATACAAAATAGTTAACAAATTTACTAACAAGAAAAACGTTTACTGTAAAGTTATTCTATTTATTTAGTTATGTTTTATTTTTTGTTATTTTGTTAATGCTTATTTATTGCTTATTTGATAATATTAAATTTCATTTAATATATTTTTAAATTTAATTACACTTTTAGTAGTTAATTTAATTTAATTTAATTTTTTTTCTATTTAGTCGAGTTTATTTTATTTCATTTAATTTTGTTTTATTATACTTTATATTACTATTAATTATTAATATTATTTCACATTGCTTTAATTTTATTCATAATTGTTATTAAGCTTTTTATTACTATTTTTTTTAATTCACATACATTAATTTTTTTTAATAATCTGGGATATTAGTTAGTTTTATTTGATTTATTTGATTTCATTTTAGTTTATTTTGTTTTATTTTGTTTCATTTTAATTCTCCAGTTTTGTTAAGGCGTTGGGATTAGATTTCACTAAAATTTATACTGTTTTTGGAAAACATAAACAACTCGTGTCTGATCCGAGGATTTTTTTCAAAAATATCGGTTTTTTTCTCGAAAATCTGAAAAATACTTCCTGAGGCCGCCATATTGTTAATTTTGAAAAAACAAAAAAAAAGCTTCGATCATGCACAATATTATCTATTAATAAAACTAATTTCTTTTGTCCGATTGATTTTAGTTCAATCTCTAAGGATTTGTGATGATCTCCGCAAGCGACTTCTGTAGAAACGGGCTCCACAGAAACAGCGATAGCTTTTCCAATTACACAGTCCTGCGAGGGTGAGTTTCTAGAATGGCTGTACTTGTTTCTTGTAGTTTTTTATGCGCTGAAAACGAATCTGACCTTCAAAATGCTCCATCACGTCAGGATTTTTGGTAAATGAAGCCTAAAAGGTCAAAAAATGGCCATTTTAGCCATTTTTGATCATTTTTTTTGGGATAGACATTTTTTTTTTCAATTTTCGACGAAAAGGTTGCATAGTACAACTCTTTAGCTTTAAAACCCATTTTTTAAAATTATTGTACGATTTTTAAAAAAAAAGTTATGACATTTTGAAATTAACAGTTTCAGTTACGTATACGTTGGGTATAACGTCTATTGGCGTTTTAAATTATTTTAAATTATTTCATTTTAACATACTTTAATTTATTAATTATTATTTTTTAGTTATTTTCATTAATTTTATTTTCATTTTCTTATTTTATTTTAACTGAATTAAATATTTTTAATTTCATTTACAATAATTTTAGTTTATTTTAAGCTATTTTATTTTAATTTATTTGACCCTTAAATGTCACAAAACACGTCAAGTGTAAGCGCCTAAGAACTTCGTAGCCTCCAATTTGATCAAATTCGGTGAAGATGCTTTACTCTGCAGCAGCATAAATTGTGCAAACGGGTGGAAAAAAATTTTATTTCCTTCTTTAAAGTTTAAGTGGATTAACTGTCGGTCTAAAAGAAATAAAAGAGAGATTTGCTATAGAACTTCTCCCATGTTTTCTGATAAAATATTGAAATATTAAAAAAAAGCTAAGGCAATATTTTGATAAATTCTGTTTTTATTGTTTGCTTTATTTATTTCCTTGTTTTTTGTTTTGAAATTTTATCATATGTGATCTGGTCTACGAAAAGGTACCTTACGTGCGAAAACAAGTTTTCGAGAAAACAGCAGTTAAAGTTTAAACTTCTAAAAACCCTTGAAACTTTTTTAAATATTAATATTTTTCAATCCGGCTTGGCTTATTTTCTTCAGCATGGATCACAGTATGAATAAAATCACAGAAGCAGTGAAAAACATTTTTTTTATATAAATAAATAAGAAATAGTTAATGCAAATCGCAGAAATCGTTTTAAAAAATAAGTTAGCTTTTGTACCGACATCCATGACAAAAAAAACTTATAAGACCCGGTGACAAAAATTTTTCGAAGTACTGAATACGATTCTGGTGTCAAATTCTTGTCAAAACATCAAAGACCCTGAAAACCCCGACTAAAAAATTTCAAACGAATCCGATGAATTTTGAGTTTCGAAAACCATATTGGATCCATCATTTAGAATCTTTTAAATTTGATATTGGATTCGCAATTAGCGGCACAAAAAATCCCTAAGTAACGAGTTTAGAAAAAATTCGATGCATTTTTTAAAATTTGTCCGCCATATTGGATCAGCTATTTTGATTTTTTTAAATCTCACAACGGATTCGTAATCAGCGACCTCCAAAACCCCCGAGTGAAAAGTTTCAAGCGGATCTGATGTATGTTGAAAAAATATGTCCGCCATATTGAATTTCTGAAATCTGATATCGGATTCGTAATCAGCAACGCCAAAAACCCCAGTGTATTGAATCTTAAAAGTATCCGTTAAATTTAAAAAAACATGTCCGACATATTAGATCCGCCATTTTGATTTTAAATAATCTCACTTCATATTCATTTTCAGCGACCTCGCAAGCCCCCGAATAACAGTTTTTAAATATTTTAATTAACTTTTGATGTTGAAACAATGCCACAATTCGTGACAAAAATTTTGACAAATCATTAAAAACCACCATTTATAAAGTTATGAATACATTTTTTGTAACAAATTTTTTGAAAACAGACTTCAGTATCGTATTCATAACACCTCAGACTGCCTAGGAATGGTTCAGTTTTTAATTTGCACAAATTATTGTCTTCTTTATTCTAATTTGTATCATGACAAAAAAATCTGTCTTTTTCGTATTTGTACTTTTCTTTTTTTTTTACTTTTGACAAACTTTTAAACAAATTATGACTTTCTGGTTTTCACCATTTTAAAGAGCCTTTCACACACTGTTCGAATCAACAAAAAAGTGAAAAATGATTTTTAGACACGTAAGGTACCTTTTCATAGACCAGGTCACATATACATATTTCTAATTATTTATTTTTCCTTTAAACAGACATCTAACGTTTTATAAGGAGAAATAATGTCGAATGTGAATTTTGATCCTGAACCCATTCTAAATACATTTTTTTTGTTTCCGTATTCACTCCTCTCGGGAGCATAGAGCCTCGACAAGACTTTTCCATCGTACACGATTCTGTGCTGCTGTTTTTGCACCGTGCCATGAGATGTCGGCATCTTATATACTATCGGAGCCTCAAGCTTTGCATATTTCTGGCTTTGCGCAATTATTTCGCTTGGTATTTTAATCAACCGCAATAAGAAACTTGTCATCCACTGTTCCTACAAATTACCTACAGTCGCTTAAATAGCTGCATCTTGCTAATTGAATTTCTAATTTTTAGTGGAAGGTACACCTTAAGGTTTTTGGGGCAGTGTACACAGAGCCAATTATTATTATTTTTTGGCATTCTCCTGCATTACTATAGATACCTTCGGTGGTTGGAAAACGTTGGTTGGTAGGAATGACTCGTTGCTAGCGTTTTATGCATTTATGCAATAAATATATTTTATTGTTTAACATATAACAAATATTGCATTGGCATTTCACTTACGACTTCACAACAGCTGAGGTGCAAGCTGGTGTGTTGTCGTGATGGATAAGGAAAATTACATGACTTCCTCGATTCAAACGAATGCCCAACACAAAAAAATATATCGATCTGGCTGAGACTTGGCTTGTGTTCTTCCAAGAGATACTCCTAACTCAACATAAGTTCGCTACGCGCCAGTAGTGACATCTCTCTGACTTTGCACGGACTTTGCAAATGGCTCTATACTTTTCATCAAACGTTTTTTTTTCTTCTAATTATGTTAGTTATTTTTTCTTTCCGAAGAAAAACCGCGGATTTATTTTAAGATAATTACAATATTATTTTGTTTTCAATCGCTTTCTTGATGTGCCACACAGGAAACCTTTACCATGCTACTCATTTTCCATATCAAATTAAAGCCTTGAGCTTCATACAGGTGGCTGATGAATTTTGCTACATTAAGAAACTCAAATAACTTTTTTTTTAGTGTATGGAATTCATTTATTTTTTTTTCAAGTTGAAGGTCATTAAATTTTATTAAATGTAGCTTAACTAGTTTTAAAAATAATTGAATTTAAATGCCCCCCATGCTCGTTGACACAAGTGCGGCATCTTAGTAAAAAGTTGTTCATTGCTGCTTTGAGAGTTGCGACAGGAATAGCCGCAATTGTTGCCCGAATGGATTGTTTTAGTTCATCCAAATTTGTTGGCTTTGTTTTATAAACTTCTTGTTTACATAAACCCCACAAGAAAAAGTCAGGTGCAGTAAGGTCAGGCGAAATTCGGAGTTTCTTGAAATCAGTTTATTGGGAAATTTTCGTCGCAACTCTGTCATAACAGTCTGGGCTATGTGAGACGTTGCCCCATCTTGTTGAAACCACACAGAGTTGAAAGGAATTCTCTTTCGGCGTAGTTCTGGATAGAAAAATTCTTTCAGCATTTTCAAATAACGGTCTCCAGTAACCGTAACGGTGTGACCATTTTCTTCAAAAAAATAAGGCCCGACAATACAGCGTGAAGAAACCGCACACCACACTGTCACGCGAAGAGGATGCAATTCCGTCTCGTGGAGTATCTGTGGGTTAGAAGTACTCCATATTCGACAATTTTGTTTGTTCACATTGCCGTGTAAATCGAAATGGGCCTCATCAGACAAGAAAAGGCAGTTTAACATGTTTTGATCTTCTTCCACCATTTGCAGGATCTTCTGGCAAAATTGCAAGCGAATCGGCAAGTCTGCTGCATTCAACTTGTTAACCATTTGAATTTTGTAGGGAAATAAGTCTAAATCTTTGCGCATTATTGTTTGCAAAGACTGTCGGCTGACACCAAGTTGAGCAGATAAGCTTCTTGTTGAAACCCTTGGATTGCTTTGTATAGCTGCAGCTATAGCAGCGATCGTTTCCTCCGTCCGAACTGGTGGGTTTCGATGATAAGGCCCTCTTGCGACTGTTCCTTGCTCAGCAAAATTATTCACCAGTCTCATTATGGTCCATCTGCTCGGGGGATCGCCGCCAAACATCCGCCTGTACTCTCTCTGTACCAAAACTATTGTACGAACTCCAGTGCGTGATAGCGGCGGACTATCCAAATTCTTGTTTGCGTGTCCCAGTTATCCATTTTAATAAATTTTAAAGATCAATCTGCAAATTAAAACAAAAATGGAACAGATAACTTAAAAAGAAAAAAAGTTATTCAATTTTTTTTTGGTAGCGGCTTCCATCAGCCACCCTGTATTTTGTACTGTAAAATTAGGCAGGTCTGCTTTAAGCGACAGGCACTTTGAATACAAGCCGACCAACAAGTCACATAGCAACGCAAATGAGAATTGGATTGCCGATCTGCCGAGCCAGTGGCTAGCGGAGTCACCAACTTAGGCGCAGTTTGATACTCATCCTGAATTTCTATTACGAACATTTGCAGTTTGATTTCAGAACACGAAATTGAAATTAAATTAAAAATTAAAAATTTGAGCACTATTCCAAACACTTTCGCGGAAATGTATTTCTTATGCAACACAACGCGCCACACGTAAGGTGACAACATTGTCATTACCAGCTGACATAAACCGATACACTTTGTTGCAAAGTAGTGTTCAACTTAAGGGGCACATCTACGGACATACTTGTGGCCACGCACCGGAAGTGCTTACGAAATAAAGGTGCGCTGGCCGGGTAGTCTCTAGAGCGCCTACGGAACTGACCTTTGACGGCCTCAATATACTAAACAAAAAAGGCAGGAAAAGCAGGAAAGGAAGAAAAAGGCCGCGCTGGGGCACTTAGTATTCAAAGTGTGAGCAATAAACAATGTATTTTTCAGAAGAATTAAAAAGAGAATTGGAAAAAGTGGAAATACGTGTGCCGAGCCTATTTAGTTTGCACGCGTGTACGAATGTATATGTGCGTGTGTGTACCTTTGCATGCTACAGGCAATGTGCAACATGCGGCTCAAAGGTGGGTACGCATGCATATAAGTAAATAGATACGCATGTTTTCTTTCGTGTTGCATTTTGCATGCGTGTTGCGGCATACGAATTTTAGAGCACCCAATAACAACAAGAACAACAATCTTTGTTCAAAAGCAATTATATAATCGGATGATATTATGCTCGGCTGTGAGTGCGAGTGTCGAACGAAAATTTCATAGAAAGCAATTTACTAGAATTTTAGAGGTAAATTTACGATGGACACAGCCAGCCGCAAAACTAATGAGGCAAGTGGTCGGTCAGCTGTATGAAAATTAAGCAGCACAAAGAAAGCAACAACACTAACGACACTAACAACAACAACAACAACAATGAAAATTACCCAAGGGAAGCGCTTCAGTTGCGTGTTGTGCCGTAGTTGGTTCGTTGTTGGTGTTGTTACCATTGTTTATGTTGCTACATACAAAGTAAGCGCTATTGTCGCAAGCGGTTTCAGGCACGTGTCGTTGTTGTTTTGTAGATTTTAAGATATGCAGTTACATGATGGGCACACACATATACATATCTAAGTGCCTCTAAAATTGCTTGCATATTCCCTAGAGTGTAATTATGCCATATCATTTACATATGTGTGTGTGTATATAGACAGAGATATATGTGCATATGTGTATGTGTATATGTGGCCACAAAATCTATGATTTTACGTAATTACTTCTAACTATTTTTGATAAAAAACTCCAATTGCTTCTCATATGTGGCTGGCCATAAACACCGGAGCTGTGTAGTAAATTTAAATTCTAGTTCAACTGCTTGTACCTGCACATATACAATACATATACCCGTGCATACTATTGGCGGAACAATGTTTACAACGCCATGAAAACTATTTTTTAATTACTATGAAACTTTGTTTTGTGTAGTTGCATTGTATTGAGACACAATGTTTTACTAAGTTAGGGAATATGAAGTCTCAATAAATTTAGAGGCAAATTGTGGCCGGCATTTGGTGGTAAACTTCAAATCCTTGTTGACTTCGATGTCAAGATGCCGCCTTGGTGCAGTTTGGAGGCCATGGTAATACTTAACATGGGAGAATGGATAATTAAGTAGACGCGTATGCCTGAGTGTAGGTTCAGGAAAATTCTATTAAAAGGGTGAATATTTATTAATCCATTTAACTTTGAAGTACAAACTATGAGTAGCGAATTTTGTTGCAGTTTTGTAAGACCAACTAATTTACAATTCTTTACTTAATATTACAGATGCATAAACGAGTGTTTTTGTTTCTTACGCTTTCACGCATTAACTACTCAACCGATCAGCATAAAATTGGCACGCTAGTGTCATTTAGCCCAACTTGAAAGATAGGACGGCCTCTATATCAATTAGACAAAGCGACAAAGACGCCTCCATACATACTAAGTTTTCCATACTGCATATTTACGGCGGCCGTCGTGCGTGATTACCGTTCGGAATCACGCAGGTTCGAGTCTCCATGCATAAAACACAAAATGATAGAAGCAAAAGAAATTTTCTCTAACAGCGGTCGCCCATCTAAGTGTATTTCTGCCTTGAAAAAGCTTCTCATAAAAAACTATTTGCCGTAGGTCCCGCCGTATGTGGAACAACATAAAGACGCACGTCACAAATATTTATTTATTTTTTTGATTTCGGTAGAGTTTGGAACTTAATATAGAATATACAAAATCAATGCTCTACTCATTGAAAATAATAGGCGTTATGTGAGACAAGCAGGAAGACAAATGTTATGAATCTCATACCAATGGAGAAAAAATGTATATTAGTTATGGAAAAAGAAGGCCGGACACTTCCCATAATAGCTAAAACTTCATGCTGCATACCTCTGGAAGTATTCGTTGTAGAAGCGCACAATCTACGACTTTAGTTCAAAAACCAACTTTTTTTATGACGCTGCCACCTGAACTTCATTGTAGAAATTGCAACTTATCACAAATTTAATTTGTAGCGGAAGTTATAGGTATCAAATGAAAGGTGTTTAAAAAGTTAAAAAAAAAAACACATATATATATATATATATTTTTGGTGTTGCCACATGATTTTTATTGCAAAATAGCAATGTGTCATGCATTATTTAAGTGCTAAAATATGGATGTCGGCTAAAAGCTAAGGAAAAAATATAATAACAATATTTATTTAATAATTTATTGAAAACGGATGAAAATAAATAGTAATATTTAGTAAGAGTATTGGCTGCCGTAGTAGGATGGGTTGATGCGTGTCTGTCCAATCTCTGGGTTCTAAGCCTCGGGCATGCAAAGAATATTTTTTCGAGTAGCAGTGGTCCCTGGCAAGCTTTTGAGTCTATTTTTGGCCTGAAAATACTCAACGTAAAAAACCAACTGTCGTTCCACTATTTGTAGAAAAACATCAAGCAGCACTAGACAAAGTGGAAGAGCAAGCCATAGTAGAACTAGTTTTGAGCCATATTCTATGAGATTGGGGTTTTCTCTTAGGGTAGAAAACAAATACTGAGACAGAAAGTGGCCCGCCATCAGACCAACCAGCCGCCTGCACTCCCCTCTGCTTAATGACAGAAGGGTTTGCGACAGTCGATCTGGGCTAACCGTGGCTGTGATGGCTGCAGAAGGGAGTGTCAAAACGGGCTCTTGGCCAAAGAAGTTGGCCTCAGATCCCATCTTAGCTAAGGAGTTAGAGGTCTCGTTACCCACGATACCCACGTGTCCCGGGACACATGTTAGCATCAGGCGATTATGTCAACCGACACAGTTCAGCCTGGATTTACAGGACTCGACTACTCCTGATGTGGTTGGGGGCTGTCAGAGGCCATAAACGCAGCTTGGCTGTCGCTGAAGACACATATAAATCTGCCTCTCCATCGGTTTTCTACAACAAAGTTCATCGCTTCTTGAACTGCGTACACCTCCTCTTGAAACACAAATGCATGCATTCTAAGAGCAAAGTGCAGTTCTGTCCCGCTGGATTCCACGTAGACCCCAGAGCCGGAGCCATGCTCGGTCCTGGAGCCATCCGTAAAAATGCGAAAACAGTGTTTGCCGGGCTCATTTCCTGAGTTTGACCACAACTTAGCCTCTGGCAGCCACTACACTGTATCTCTTTTCAACTGCGACTCTTGATGGCATGGAGTCAAGGGACATGGAGAGAATCGTTAGATCGAGACAATGAAGTTTACATTTAAGAAAAACTAAATTTACTTGTTAAAGAAATGAAATCAAATTTAATTAATAAATTAAACCAAATAGTTAACTGAATATTACAATACAGGTGTCAATCAGAAAAAGATTAAGAAACTTAATTTCGAAAATATTTTTGAAAAGGGTTGCCATATATTTTAAATATTAGGTTTTAGCAAAAATAATAAAATTAATGAAATATAAAAATGAAAGTGGTTTGAAAAATCTTAATTTAGAAAAGCGTTGCCACCCGTTTTAAAATTTTGTATTCAAATAAGAATAATAAACGTGATTTAATATAACAATCTGACTCACAAAGGAAAGAGGTTTGAAAAATCTTAATTTCGAAATTATTTGTAGAAAGGGTTACCAACTCTTTTAAAAATTTAGTTCAAGTTAAAAATAATACAATAACTGAAATATAACAATATGAGTGTTAAAGGGAAGATGATTGAAAAATCTTAGTTTCGAAAATATTTTTGAAAAGAGTTGCTACTTGTTTTGAAAATTTAATTCAAGTAAAAAATAATAAAATAACTGAAATATAACAATATGAGTGTTAGAAGGAAGACGTTTGAAGAAGCTTAGTTTGAAAAATATTTTTGAAAAGAGTTGCCAGTTGTTTTAAAAATTTAGTTCAAGTATATATAATAAAATAAATGAAATATTACAATATGAATGTCAACGCCAAGAGGCTTGAAAATTCTTAGTTTTGAAAATATTTTTGAGGAGGGTTGCCACCTGTTCCAACAAAATAATAAATTATATTAAACATAACAATATAAGTGTCAAAGGTAAGAGGTTTCTAAAATCTTAATTTTGAAAATATTTTCGAAAGGGTTGCCACCTGTGATAAAAGTTTAGTGCAAGTAAAAATAACGAACTAAATTAAATATAACAATATGAGTGCAGAAAAATAGTTTTAAAAAATCTTAATTTCGAAAATTTTTTGAAAAGAGTTGATAACTGTTTGCAAATTAATTTCAAGTAAAAATGATGGAATTAATGAAATATAGCAATATGAGCGTTAAAAGAAAGACTTAGGAAAAATATTAATTTCCAAAATATTTTTGAAAAGGTTTGCAATCTCACACGGCACTTTTATTGAAAATTTTGTTAAAAACTCAGTGAAATTTTAGATTATTGTGAGAAATTACCGAAATTTTAATGTTATATCAAAATACAAGTTTAACACTAAACCTACCATGGACGGGTCAAATGACCCATTTTAAACTTTTTGTCAGAAGTTCTTAGAAATAACATTAATAAATCGTCGTTTGCCTTCACGACTTTTATTAAAAAATACATCGAATGTATTTTTTAAGATTTACTCTTCTCTTGCTTATTGTTTTACCGAGAAATATATGTGATCTTAATAATATAAATAATATTTTAAAGACGGGTCATTTGACCCACATTGGTAGGAATAAGAATACATAAAATACCGGTAGGTTTAGTGTTAAATATACACTGCCTTTAATTACTGTACTTTAGAACAGCGGCTTATGAGAAGTTTTGACAATTTGCATGTTCCTTAATTAATTTGAACCATTTTTTTTTTTAATATGATTCATTCCCCTACAAAAGCCACATAAACACAAAGTTCAAACTTTGCGCAAATGATTGTAGAGAAAATGCATGTCGAAGCCAAACAATAAAAGTTTCTTTTGACTCACTGTATGCATACCAAAACAAAATTTAGTTCCAATCATTAAATTTCCAGCTTCTGTACTTTATTTGAATATTTAATAAGCTTTGTTTTGGATTTTATTGATTTTCAAGTTCAACCAAACACGTTTTCAAGCATCCGATTTAAGCATACAAATGTATACATTTATGTGTGTGTATGTGTGTTGTATACACCAGTGCATTAACTGTTTTCTAATTAAGCGCTTAACGGCAACACACCTAGGACATTGTACAGGTCAAAACATCAAAATACTTGACCTCCGCTCCTCCCATTGGGGCCGTTGGAGTTCGTTCAGCAACTCATTAAGGTGCATAAAGTTAATTAGTGGAACTGTCACAGCCAGATGCTCTGCTAATAAACATAAATTTATTGTATGCTTATGTATGTATGTGGATGCACAAATATTGAAATCTTTAAATGAAATTAAATTGATTGCAAGAAATAAACAATAAAAGGTAGTTTTGCGGCGAATTTCACAGAAGCAAACCGTGGAAAGAGGTTGATTTGAGATGCTTAGAAACTATTAACATTTTTTTGTAATTAATTATATACAAAAGCAACGACATGAATATTAAAAAAAATATGTTTTAAGAAATTTTTAAATTTATAAGGTCGAGGTTTATTGTTTTGAATAAAATATGTTTATGTTTATTTTTATTTTGATTTTTTCTGATACGCCGCATGCATTGCAATGCCACTTGAATAGAAAAACTAAAATTCAGTCTTTGAATTTTTTTTTCATATTTTCACAACCAGCAACAAACACTACATCCAACTGACTCTGTGTGAAGCAAATTGAGCCCATGCAGTTGAAGTTTTGTAATTGGCAGATGCTATGCTATACGACTATATGTATATAGGTGCATAGGATTGTACATTTGGTCCCATTCTCGCTTGCATTTGATACTCCCACATGATTCCACTACTGCCGCTACTGAACATTTTTTCCCAGAATGCCAACACAGCTGCCAAAGTAAACAGTTGCTAATTTTGATAAAATTGCAAGTATATATGGGTGTATGTGTAAATTATAAATAATTCTGAGCTTGCTTTACTTGATACTCTTAGCGATAACTGCCACCTAATAGGGCTCTGAAACAGCTAAATAAATAAATAAATGCGGATATTTGCATTGAAATGAAATGAGTAATGATTTTTTTCAGAAAAACAAAAAAAACAAAAATCAAAATAGTCCATTAATGAAACACGTTCGACACAAATACCAATGGTATTATTGTTATTGACATTACTTTTGCACATGCATATATACATACATAGATATATTATTACATACATGCATGCATAGATATATTATTACTATAGATTTTTGTTGGTATTCATTTAAGTTTTCACTCCTATCTGCATTACTGTTGTATTTTTGAGTGCTGTTTTGCTGCATGCGATGAGTTTTGTGTTTATTAAAGCGACATAAATGTCGTTGCGATAAGTGTTTAAGCTCTTTATAAAGGGCGGTTAAGTTTCAAGGGCCGGCATTGATTTTATATAAAATACAATTTTTATAGGAAATTATTGTAATTTCTCTTTATTATGATAATATTGGTATAGCTCACTTACGTATGGAACACAATATCGGCCAAGTGGCTGCTGCGAATTATCTCATCCTTTAGCTCTTGAATTATTGCTAGCGACGTACACCTTTTCTTTCAAATAACTCCAAAGAAAGAAGTCCAACGGTGTCGTTGACGTTTAGGTGTGGTTCACATTCAACATCGGCCCTTGAAATTTAACCCCCCTTTATGAGCGTAAAAAGCCCAGGAAAAAAAATTATTGAAATTATTGAAAAATATTTTTATGAGTTAAAAAAAAATGCGAAATTATTGAATAATATTTGGAAGAGTTTTTTAAAACCAAAAACAATTTTCGAAATTATTGAAAGATAAATTGATGAGTTAAGAAAAAAAAGAGAATTTTTGAAATTATTGAAAAATATTTTGATGAATTAAAAAAAAACGAATTTTCGAAGTTTTTTAAAAATATGTTGATGAGTTTGAAAAAAAGAAAAGAATTTTCGAAATTAATGAAAAATATTTTGATGAATTAAAAAAACAAGAATTTTCGAAATTTTTTAAAAATATGTTGATGAGTTTGAAAAAAAGAAAAGAATTTTCAAAATTATTGAAAAATATTTTGATGAATTAAAAAAAAAAGAATTTTCGAAATTTTTTAAAAATATGTTGATGACTTTGAAAAAAAGGAAAGAATTTTCGAAATTATTGAAAAATATTTTGATGAATTAAGAAAAAAAAAATGCAAAATTGCTGAATAATATTTTGATGAGTTTTTTAAAACAAAAAGGAATTATCAAAATTATGGAAAAATATTTCGATGAATTAAAAAAAAAACAAAATTCGAAATTATTGAAAAATATTTTGATGAATTCAAAAAGAAAAAATGCGAAATTGCTGAATAATATTTTGATGAGTTTTTTAAAACAAAAAATAATTAGCGAAATTATTGAAAAATATTTTGATGAACTTAAAAAAAGAAAAGAATTTTCGAAATATTTAAAAAATATTTTGATGAGTTTTGAAAAAAAAGAAAAAATTTTCGAAATTATTGAAAAATATTTTGATCAGTTTTGACAAATTTTTTTCTTACCATAGATGTTCATTATATTTTTACAACATAAAAGTATTTCCAATTGCCCCCAAAAGCCATGTAAATCCTACATAATATCAAATTTTATACAAAAATTAAAATTTTTATTTCACACAAAATTGTTTTCCGACTCAATAGTTTTTAATTAGAATGCCTAGAAAGATTTTTGGTATGCAGTTTTATAGCTTATTCAATAAGGTAAAACAAAAGGCAAGCTTGAAGTTACTGAAAAGTTCGCTATAATTTTTGAAATTTGTGTTCGCCTGACGGTGTTGCTCATTTTCTCCATATAACGAATGCACGACTGCGCACGCATTTTATTTTAATTCTCAATAAAGTTATTAAATTTTTGGAGACAATTTTTTGAACTCTAACAAATTTTGTATACGTTTAAATTTTTAATTTATTTGATATTTGTTGCAGAATAAAGTAAAATTTTCATAAAAATATGTATGGAAATCATAAAGACAACAGAAAAGTCGTCAAAACTGGTACAAATTTTGTGGTACTATAGATTTTTCGTCGACGGCTCATATTTATATGAATGATGGTTCATCTAGTATTTCAAATTTGATTCGGCTATAAATAAAAAACACAAAAATATTTTCCCATGATTTTTTTATTAAAACGTTAATACTTTGCCTTTCATTCTCTATTCAAAGCTTTCCGCATTTAGCTTTACAGTAAGCAGCCCGTTTTGTCGATCTGATTTTTCGGTAGTAATTTTTCAGCCAGTCTTGGCTGACTCATCAATTTTGAAATAAATTTTCCAGCACTTATCTCTTCAATGGCTGCTTAGATTTCATATTTCAGCCATTGAATCGTTTCTGGGTGATTGTTGTAATATTTTCCTCAACTTCGGCTCACTAAAAATAGCCCAAACCATAGTATAATAAAAATATAGTTCATACTACAACAAAAACTATAGTGTTTACAATTTTGTACAACATTTTTTACAATTTTTTCATAACTTTAAATTTTCTAACAAGAATTTTTACAATGTTTCCGGAGATTCACTTTTATAGCCAATTGAATTTTAGTATAACGAAGTGCAAGTTTCAAGTGATTGCGAAATATCGTTGATTTTTGGCAATTTTTAGCTGACAACCCAATTCATTAAATTTCAAGTGGTTTCTTAGGCTATGGTGGCTCTGAATCCCATTGATGTTTCCAAACGGTGACTATTTGCACCATTTCAAGAGTGGTTGGTAAGGGAAGATGATGAATACTGCGAAATTTTACACCCATTATCAGTTAATTTTTTGAAAACCAATTCAGTAGGATGTAATCCGGGTTAATCTGACCATTACTTCGCGGATGGGGAGCGGCCTAAATTAGAATAGTCTTTGCTCTGGAGCAAAGAACAGAAACATTTTCTATTGATTCAAGCATAATAAGGGTTTTCTACCTTAAGTGGCATGCTCACTCGAATGCTTAAGTCGTCCTTTTTGGTTGGAAACATCAGCTTCAGACAGACAAAACACAAAACCAACGCTTGATGTCTTCAACAATATTCCCTGCACTGAAGGTGCAGTTCGGATCGTCCTCATGCTCATCTGTATAAGTATGATTTACAGCATTCAAGTCCAGTTAGTATTAAGGTCGGGTGGAAATCCATTTTCTAAATTTTTCTACTCACCCACCTCGTTATCGAGGGAATAAGCCGATATGGCCATCGACCATTAGCTGTGGGTTATCTTCTCGTCGGTCGTCTTGTTCACTTTCAGATTGTTCATGAGTCAAAATTCTCCGATCATCAGTGTTGCTTCTGCTGAGGTTCTTCAGCCCAGATACGGTGTTGTAATTTTACGTTCACATGAAGGTTTTTTAAGAGCCTCAGTATGCGCTTTCGCTCATAGAGCTGAGAGGCTTGAGTAATGGTTGGGGCCTCCAGAATCCATGCGACTGCCGTCGTAGCGGGTGGATTGCCACTTGTGCGAGTTCCACCTGGAGTAATATCCTTTATGTTGTCCATTACCAAGGAAGGTTTCTATTCGGGACTCCTCCCTAGCCAGTTTGGTTCGCGGATGGCACCCTGATTCTATGCCAACTTTGAGTCATTACACTATCCCATCAGGGAAGGGCTCTCGTGTGATGCCAGGGCTTCCCTATCCACCACCTGGGACGCGCCCGATGGGAGGTCAGGCAACTCCTCACGGGAGTGACGCTTACGTACAGTTGCCAACTTCTCTACACTTTCTACTATTTATCAGAAAAGCCAGTTCGAGACCAGTTTCTTCCAGCCATGATTGCGTACCTCGAATTGAACCGTTTTTGACGTGACTAATCCCTCCTATAAATTTGGTGTAATGCCATCTGCAAATCCCACTTAGGTAATTGTAATCGAAGTGCACCTTCGAGCATAATATGCCAGAGTAGTGGACCCAGAGCGCATCGCTTCTTTACTCCTTTATGTTCTTTAACTCTTCTGAGGCATCCGAGGATTTCTATTTCACGAAGAGCCTTAGTAATCTGCATCCAGCTTGCAGAGGGTAACCATTTTTTTCCGGGATCTCACCCGTGACGAGGAAACTCCCATGAGTACTATTATAGCGCCAGAGCAAAATGCACGACTTCTAGCCTCACAGCTACACCCACGTATTAAACATCTCTTCACAATCTACCACTCTCTCCGCGAGACTGTCGAAAAGGTATTACCTCACTGGACTGGTAAGCTCATAGGCTGCTAGTTAATCATGATGAATATATTTCACATCCACACAGATTTCCTTTCAGTTATCAGCTGATTTCAGCATAAAATCTATATTTTTTACCGCTTAAGAGGTTAAACGTTTCGGGAGCGAAGGCATTGGAATAAGACATGATCAACATCTTCTTCCCTCTTCGTGCAGATTGGGCAGTTTGGTGAATAGTCATGCCCAAATCTATGGAGATATTTTCGGAATACCACGTGCCTTGAAAGCGATTGGGTTAGGTGGTAGTTTGTTTCTCGTCGTGAGAATGGCCATTAACTCATGCGTCCAACTAGCCTCGGGTGATTTGTTCCACCCGTAATGGCAGTGGGCGATCCAACGATGCCTTTCTTCTGCTGCAATTTATTTACGCCTCGATTGGTTCGCTTCTATGTTCGGATCGTCTCATGTAAACTCTCTTAATTTTTTTGACAAAACGTCTACCGGAACTAGTCCTGGAATAACAAAGGAAGCGTCATCAGGAATTGTACGGAAGCCGCAGATAGTCCGCAAAACGCTTAGCCGATAGATGTTTTCTTGAATAGCTACTTGTGGTCAATGCATCAGCTCAGATCGGTACCGTGTACAAAAGAACCACGCTGACTACCCTACTATATACAAGTAGATTATTTTGCTGTGGCTGAGATCTCCCTTGATTGACATAATTTGCGCCTGACAGGCCTGCGCACTCGATGCCTTCTTCGCAGTATATTCTAGGTGCGTTTTAAAGTTTAAACGACTGCCAATCATCACCCCTGAATGTTTAATAGCGGGTTTTGGATTGATAGTTACTGTGCCAACATTTAATTTCATAAATTCTACTACCTTCCTGCTGCTTATTAGAACCACATCACTTTTGTACTCAGCTAATTTCAGGTTCACGGACGTCAACCAAGCCCTGATCCTACTTACTGATTCGCTGGCGATCCTCTCATTGTCTTGAATATGTATCCTACTATTATACATACAAATACACATAGAATTACCGTTTGGCGTGTTTGGCCGAGCTCCTCCAAATCTTTGTGGCGTGCGTCTTAATTTTGTTCCACAAATGGAGGGACCAACATTTTCAAACCGACTTCGAACGGCAGATATTTTGTTTATGAGGAGCTTTTTCATGGCAGAAATACAAGCGGAGGTTTGCCATTGCCTGCCGAGGGACGACTGCTCTTAGAAAAAACTTTTTCTTCATTTTGGAGTTTCACCGAGATTCGAATCTACGTTCTCTCCGAATTCCGAATGGTAGTCACGCACCAACCCATTCGGCTACGGTGACCGTTTACTACTATTACTACCGCGATATCATTCGCGAGTCCCAAATAGAGGGTTACAAATCAGCAGTAATCTTTGGAACCCCATTTTCATCTCTCTCTACTGATTGTTTCTTCTGCCAATCCTCTTCACTACTTTTGGCCGCGCCCACCGTTGCTTTATATGAGTTCGTATGACTCTTATCATTTTGCGAATTTTCTGCCACACATTTGTCGCAACAGAATGTGTCGTGTCGGGTGTCGCGGTCAATGCTTTTCTCGCCATTTGCCAACGCACGCACACATGCATAATCACACTTTGACGTGGCGTGATGCGACAATGCTACCAACACCAACAAGCGGTAACAATATAGATTGTGTATGCGTTCATGAGCGTCGTTAAGCACCCGTCACACGCCGCAGCAACAACCGCGTGAGGCATTGCGGTTTTAGCTTCCGTTAGTTGTTGTCCATTGCGCCACACAATAACTCCGCCGCCTCCATCACTGCCACATATTACACCTATCTGCACTCACTTGCCGCTAATGTTGCCCCAAGGAGAGCCGACTTGCTGTCGCTTTTTAATGCACGCGCACACACTCACACTCACTTACATACATTTATGTTTTTTATGGTTGCTATTCTTGTTGGCCGTTTAAGCTGTGACGACTCGCTGTTTGCATAAATGCGTATTTAAGCGCGACGCTTGCGACACTTACTATTAACATACTTTTACATACATACATCCATAAACACATACACGCACACACTCATCCATGCTTGCCACATGCTTCGCAGTGTTGCTTGTTTGCCTGGTTAAGCGTTCTGCCACAATGTTATTGTTATTGCTGAACTTTGTTGCTGCCACAGTTGCGCTCTACTGTTGTTGCTTTTAGCATTGTCGCGCGGCACTGTCCTGCACTGCTGCAAGTGACACATTTGCTGTCTTGTTATTTGCTGCTCTTGTTGCCTATACCACAACCGCAACGCAACAACGTCGTTACACATTCTTAAGCGCACAAACCTATAGACAATTGCAAATGTATGCATGTATGTGTGCACGCAAGTGTGTTCCGTATGTAAATGTATTGCTGCAGATGCGGTTACTTACAAATGGCTTTCACATGTGCACTCACAAAAAAAAAGAAGAAATTAAGTTCAACGCAGTTCAGTTAAGTGCAATTCAACTGGAACGTTGGGTTGGGTCGCGACGACCCGTCAAGTTTTACTGCTCCATTTGCATAGTTGTTGACTGCTCCACACCCAGTCGTCTATTTGCGAGTGGTATATGGGTCAACATAAAAATGTCGAACTCATTCACTCATTCACTCATTCACTCACTCACTCTTTTATACACTCTTAGGCATTCAATCAAATTGCGTCGCCACTGTTGTGTCAAAGGTCAAATGCGGCTTTGCTCGATTATTTTCACCTCTCATACCACCAGCTGGTTGCTTCTTTGTATACCAAGCTCATATTGCAATTTCACCGCAAAACCACCAATCATCACCGCCCGTCGTTGACCCAAATAACTATTGACTTTTTCGTGTCAACGCCAGCAACATTGTGTGGTCGTTGTGCGCCTTTAAATATGCTACAAAAGTAAACCGCAAAAGTTGAAATTGGTAGTAACAAGAGCACTAGTGTGCTTTCATTTATCGATGCTACTCTAGAAAATGGCGAAAGCACAAACAAGCCAAAAAATAAAAATAAATAAATGAATAAAAGATATGACACAAAAGGCGAATATCGACATAGTTACCAAACATTTTCCGTTTTCCGACTACTTTAAGGTACTTTGGGTGACTTTAATAACTTTTCGTAGGATTTACAAAAGGTAACTAACCGAAAGTTTAAGTTTAAAGCACTTGAAAATTAAATTAAATTAGATGAAAATTTTAACTAGTAGAAATACACTTTTGGCCTACACGCAGGCATACGAGCATAAAGTAAAAGCCAGCGTGAAAGTTTGGGCTGTTGCGGTACGGAAAGTTTATTATACGCCTACCTGATATGAAGCTGTAGAAACGATGAGGATGAAAAAACGATCTTCCATTTTCTTTATTACTACTTGGTACTATACAGAAACAGGCTTCAGCATCTCCATTTTTAGCAAAAATAATAAAAATTTATAAACGTGCTAAAGAGGAATGAACAAAAAAAAATTTCTTGAATTTGACTTTCTATTTCTTTTGAAATGAAATGCAGTTGCCGTGCGTTTGCGTGTTGATTCGCTAATATTTGGTGAAATTTAAAGATATATAGAATCCATAGCTGATGCTTTCCATTTCAATTCAACCGGGCTATTCGGGTCATGTTCTTCGATTTCGATGTAACTTAAATATGTTGCTCTCTGATCAAAATAATGAGACACGTATTTTTTTTTTCGCCCGAAAAAAATTTTTTTCCTGATTTATCGGCAATTTTGTTTTTCGGCTCAAAATCGATTTTTTTTTAATTATATAAGATTTTTTTTTTTAAATGCTCATAACTTAGTCAAAAATGAACCGATTTTAATAATTTTGGGTTCAAAATGATCGTCATTACTTACGCGAGCGACTTCATATAGAAATAGTTGCAAAAAAGTAGTTGAAAATCTTTTATTTTGCAAAAAACAAAAAGTGCGAAACAGGGTGTTTACTCAAAAATTCATTACTCAAAAACAACTCATTTTAGCTACTAGGCATGCAGCTCAATTAAAGTTTGAGATATTTTTTTGATTTGGAAAAAGTTATACAAAAAAAAAAATACACTTTTTGAAATATTGAATTTTGAAAAAATTTCAATTTTTTTTCTTTTTTGCTAAATAAAAAATTTTCAACTACTTTTTTGCATTTGTTTCTACATGAAGTCGCTTGTGTAAGTAATTACGATCATTTTGAACTCAGAATTATTAAAATCAGTTCATTTTTGACTAAGTTATGGGCATTTAAAAAAAAATGTTTTCTTATATAATTAAAAAAAATCGAGTTTGAGGCGAAAAACAAAATTGCCGATAACTCTTGAAAAAAAATTTTTTCGGGCGAACAAAAAAATACATGTCTCATTATTTTGATCAGAGAGCAACATATTTAAGTTACATCGAAATCGAAGAACATGACCCGAATAGCCCGGTTGAATTGAAATGGAAAGCATCAGCTTTGTTCATTTCCAGGTATGTAAATTTAGATTTTTCGGCTTACTTAGGACCGCTAAACACAGGAAATGGTTGTTGAAGGAACTAAAATGGCTGCTATTGTAACGAAATACTTCGATTTCGGATAAAGGATTCAACGATTGATAACTAGGACTAATTTTAGAACAAAAATGGTAAATGGAATCGAGTTTAGATAATAAATCGATAGCGAACAATAAATCGAAAAATTAACTAAATACAAAAAACAAATCTGTTGTAAAAAAAACTACTAATAAGAAATAAATTGATAATCGATAATATAATAATATAAATATACTACTAATAAGAAATAAATCGATAATCGATTAAATTTGAAAACCGATTAAAAACCGGTTGATGATGTAAAGTCTAATGAGTTGGGAATATATTAACACAAAGCAAATTTCATGGTAAATAAATCGATAGCAAAAATAAGTCAATAGCAAAATTTAATTAGATTCAAAAAATAAATCCGTTTTAAATCAAAATTTTGATAGTAAAAGTATTATCGATACAATTTGAAAACCGATAAAAAACCCGGTTGATAAAATAAAAAATTCAAGGTAAATATATCGACAGCTGCAAATAAATCGATAGTTTAAAAATAAATTCATAGCTAGAAATAAATCAATCGCAAAAGTTAAGTTAAAAATAAAAAATCAATCGATTATAGGAAATATATAACCAATACGAAATATATCGATAAAAAAGTTTCGATAGTGTAATGCTCAACAGGTTGGGAATACATTAGGACTAAAAAAATTTCAAGGTTAATCGACAGCTAAAAATAAATCGATAACAGAAAATAAATTAATAGCTAGAAATAAATCATCAAAATAAATAAGCAAAAATTAAGTTGAAAATAAAAAGTAAATCGATAATAACAATAAAAAATATATCGATAAACCGATTAAAACCCGGTTGATAACACTAAAAAAATTCAAGGTAAATAAATCGACAGTTGAAAATAAATCGAATAGAAATAAATCATCAAAATAAATTAGCAAAAATTAAGTTGAAAATAAAAAGTAAATCGATACTAACAATAAGAAATATATCGATAAAAAATTTCGATAATAAAAATAATGTCGATGAATTTGAAGACCGATTAAAACATGTTGATAACACTAAAAAATTTCAAAGTAAATAAATCGATAACTGAAAATAAATCAATAGCTAGAAATAAGTCATCTAAATAATTGAGCAACAATTAAGTTGAAAATAAAAAGTAAATCGATAATAAGAATAAGAAATATATAGATAAAAAGTTTCGATAATAAAAATAATACCGATACAATTTGAAAACCGATTAAAACCCGGCTGATGACACTAAAAAATTTCAAAGTAAATAAATCGACAGCTGAAAATAAATCGATAGCTGAAAATAAATTAATAGCTAGAAATAAATCATCAAAATAAATTAGCAAAAATTAAGTTGAAAATAAAAAGTAAATCGATAATAAGGATAAGAAATATATCGTTAACAAATTTCGATAATAAAAATAATGTAGATGAATTTGAAACCCGATAAAAACAAGTTGGTAACACTAAAAATTTCAAAGTAAATAAATCGATAACTGAAAATAAATCAATACCCAGAAATAAATCATCAATATAAAGTAGCAAAAATGAAGTTGAAAATAAAACATAAATCGATAATAAGGATAAGAAATAAATCGATAAAAAATTTTGATAATAAAAATAATGTCGATGAATTTGAAAACCGATTAAAACATGTTGATAACACTAAAAAATTTCAAAGTAAATAAATCGATAACTGAAAATAAATAAATAGCCAGAAATAAAACATCAATATAAATTAGCAAAAATTAAGTTGAAAATAAAAAGTAAATCGATAATAAGAATAAGAAATATATCGATAAAAAGTTTCGATAATAAAAATATCAGCGATACAATTTGAAAAGCGATTAAAACCCGGTTGATAACACTTAAAAAATTCAAAGCGAATAAAGCGACAGCTGAAAATAAATCGATGGCTGAAAATGAAAAATAAATCGATTATAAGAAATGCATCACCAATAAGAATTATATAGATAAAAAAGTTCAGATAATAAAAATAATATCGGTAAAATTTGAAAAGCGACTAAAACCCAGTTAATAATTGAATGGATATATTTACATGAAACAAGTCTCAAGGTCAATAAAGCGATAGCTTCAAATTAGTAGATAGCAAGAGTTTATTAGTTAATAAAAAATAAATCGGTTAATCGGAAATAAGCTACAAAAAAAATTGATAATAAAGAAAAATACATAAAGCAAACATTATTTAACAATCGACAATGCTCCTGCAGAAAGAGTAAATAAACTTAGATAACTTGATTGCCTTCCCAACGAAAACTGCGTTGACTCAACAGAAATAAGAAGTCGCATCGAAATGGCAGCATCCGCATTTCTTAAATATGGCAAAATCCTAAAATGTCGCGACTTCAATCTTCAACTAAAAATGCGCTTCATAAAATGCTATGTGTGGTCAGTTATGCTATATGACGTGGAAATATGGACCATAAAACTCTCCGACATGAATAGACTGGAAGCATTTGAAATGTGGCTTCTCCGGAGATTGCTCAAGATACCATGCAGCGACCACATTTCTAATGAAGAAGTGCTGCGAAGAGTTCATGGCGAGAGACAACTACTCAAGTGCATCAAACGAAGAAAAACTCCATATTTGGGGAACTGTTCCAATTCATATTGCAGGGCAAGATTGAAGGAAGAAGAGGTATCGGACGTAAGCAGTTTTCTTGGCTTAGGAGTGTTTAAGTTTAGGCAGTGGACCGGTAATCAACGTGTGAGTCCGCTCTTGGAAGCAGCTAGAGACCGCGAATTATTTTCAATTTGTATAAAAAAAAAAACAAAAAAAAAACCTGTAAAAAAATTATTACTTTCAAATTGTATAATCACTTACATTCGATTACGAATAGCAAATAATATCTATAAAAAAATAGCAAAGAATAAATAAATAAATAAAATAATATCGATAAAATTTGAAAACCGACTACAACTCATTTTTCTGGAAAATTTTATTTATTTAATATGTCTGAACAATTTTTAAATAAGTTTATAATAAATAAAGCGATAACTGAAAATAAATCGGTTCTAGAAGTTAAGTGGATAATAAAAATTAAATGATTACAAGAATATAACACATATAATTAATAAATCTGCAAAAAAAGAGTAATAATTGATAGTAAAAATAGTACCAACAAAATTTCGCAATCGATTAAAATCTCGTTACTTGAAGCCTAATAGATTTGCAATACGTTTAAACTAAAAAATTTGTGAAAAATAATTCTGTCATTACTTGTAAATATTTTGCCATTTTGCGCGTCAATTTAGAATCTACCTGTATTAATAGCTTATAATTTCTTAGTAGTATAATTATTTTGTATGAGCGTAAATGTTAAAGCTATTAACCGAATTAGTCTAGTTAGGCAGCTTTGGGGGAGAGGAAACTTTAAACGACTTTTATGAACTTACTTTCAAAACAGCGATTTCTGACCTTTTATTTCCTTTTAAAGCATAAAACTTCTTAAATACTGTGCCGAAATTTCAAGGCAATCAGAGAAATACTTACGGAGATATATGACTTTAACCGAATTAGTCTAGATAGGCAGCTTTAGAGCAGAGGAAACTTTAAACGACTTTTATAGACTTATTTTCAAAACAGCGATTTCTGACCTTTTATTTCCTTTTAAAGCATACAACTTCTTAAATTCTCAGCAGAAATTTCAAGGTAATCAGAGAAATACTCATGAGGATATATGACTTTAAGGGGACAGATACCTGTAAACGGCCATATTTTCCCTGATTTTCATTAAAATTGGCATACAGTTTATTTATACATTAAAATAATATAAATTTTGTTTTTTGTTTTAATCATTTAAAATGGCGGATGTACACTCAATTCTTCCAGGAAGGTCGCAGCGGGGCTTCTCAATCGGCGGGCATTGTAGCATCGACGTCAATGACGTGAATACAAAAAAACAAAAATTTTTTTTGTTTATTATTGTCATAATTTCTATATGAATTAAACAAAAATGGGAAAAAATAATTCAAAAAAAGAAAATGAGTTTCGGGGCGAATTTTCCAACTATTTTTGCTTCGAAAAAATTATTTTGTCAAAAAATTTTCAAAAACTTGTAAATTCACATAGAAAGTAATATCATAAAAAAATGTGTGCAAGATTTCAGGGAGATCGGTTAAAAACTTTTCTCTTAAATTTCCCTTAAATCTTTAAAATTTATGCATTTTTTTAGGTAAATTAATTTGAACGCTATCACTGCAAAAATTTTACCTTTCGGAATTCCTTTTATCAAATACATTTGCTTGGCAACATTCTTTTGCGCTGCATAATTGACTTAATTATACGAACACAAATGTAGAAAAATGTAAAAATTTGCATACTTAGGCGTAGCGCGGAAATACCTTTGAGCTTTGAAAAAATTGTTTAATAAACTCATTGAAAGATTTCAAAAATAAGGAAAGGATGAATACAAAAAAACTCATACCAAATATTTTATAAAAGTTCATCAAATATTTCAAAAAAAAGTATAACAATGCTTGTAATGTTTATGGCTTCACTGAGTAACAAATAAATAAAAATTGGCTAAAGTTTTGGGCCGAGTTTTATCTTCAATATGTGGCAGAGCGTATGGAGGCGTCTGGAATTATATGTCGACTTTGATTGATAGCTGGCTTTTGTGAGAAGATTTTTAATTTATTGGTTGGCAGCTAAGTAATTTTGGATTTCACTCATAGATGGCTTCAGTTGAATTTGTAGGTTTGCAGACGTAGTTCAAATGTAAAACACATTTTATTATTTGATAGTTGGCAATTCAGCTGTCAATGAAAATCAAAAGGAACATGTTCGTCATATTTTGCTTCTTTATTTCTGCAAAGCGGAAACCGCAACGCAAGCTCATAGAAAGTGCTGTTTATTGTGGCGAAGCCTTAAAAAAACGCCAGTGTAAAAATTGGTTTGCCAAATTTCGTTCTGGTGATTTTCCACTCAAAGATGAAAAACGGTCTAGTCGTCCAGTTGAAGTTGATGACGCCCTAATTAAAGCAATAATCGATTTGGATCGTCACAGTACAATGCGTGAGATTGCAGAGAAGCTTCACGTATCACATACATGCATTGAAATGCACTTAAAACAACTTGGCTATGTTCAAAAACTCGATACATGGGTTCCTCACTAACTGAAAGAAGCGCATTAACAGCTGCGATTTGTTAAAGTAACGTAATGAAAATGATCAGTTTTAAAAACGCCTGATAACTGGTGATAAAAAATGGGTTGCTTACAACAATATCAAGGGAAACAGATTGTGGAGCAGGCCAGGTTAACCAACTCAAACAACTCAAAAAACATCAAAAGCTGACATTCATTAAAAGAGGGTTTTGTTACAAGTTTGGTGGGATTACAAAGGAATTGTCTACTTTGAACTCTTAACACCCAAACGAACGATCAATTCTGATGTCTACATTGAACGACTAACGAAACTAAACAATGCAGTTGAAGAAAACCCGGTCGAAAAGGTATTGTATTCCATCAAGACAATGCAAGGCCACATACATTTTTGGCCACTCGGCGAAAATTATTGGTGCTTGGTTCGGATGTTTTGCCATAAGGTGAATATAGTTCTGATTTTGCACCATCTGATTTTTTTTGTGTTTCGATCGTTACAAAACTCCTTGAATGATAAAAATTTCCATAATGATGCTGATGTCAAATCGTACCTGATACAGTTTTCTGCTAATAAAAACCAGAAGTTTTATAAACGTGGGATTATGATGCTGCCTGAGAAATGGCAAAAGGTCATTGATCAAAATGGGCAATACATTACAGAATAAAGTTATTTAGCTCGATAAAAATTTGGGTTGATTTTCTAAAAAAATCCGCAATTACTTATTTGCCAATCCAATAGTATCCTGTAGTAGCGCCTGCAAAGGCGAGATCGTTTTTTAAAGAAAAAAATTATATTTTAATGGAGTCCGTTGTGAAAATCCTACTAAGCAAATAAGACTATTTTGGACAATTATCTGATGCATGGAATTTTCAATAATATTCGCTTCGCTATTTATACCTATAAACTGGCAAATAAAATCTTGTAGAGCATTTAAGCTAAGTTCCTACTTCAATTTCTAGTTAGTGTTTCTGACACTTCTGACGTTTTTGAAGCTATTTTTTTTGGAGAAATGGTTTATTACGTAGATGAAATGCCATAATTTCTTTTTCTTGTTATTTCCTGTCGAGGAGGAGGTCGCTAAAAGAAAAACCCTTTTCTATTTCTCTTTTTATGTTGCATGCTCGCAATGGGTCTGAAACCCGGCCTTGCACTGCCGGCGTGCTACACATAAACACACAAAGTTACGACGCGCGCCAGTGCTGCAGCAGCATCAGTGCCTACTTCCTCAAAAATACCAACCAATTCGCTTGTCAGAAAATTAATATTAATAAGTGGCGAAATATATATATTTCAATGATGCTTATAAACTCAATTTATAAAAATAAAATATTTTAATTTTTTTCGCTTTTTTCTTTTGTTTCTTTGCAGATTGAATTTAATAAAGTGTTCAATACCAGCATAAACGCACACATAGAAGTGTAAAGCCAAATATGCTTGTTGGTAATTGTGGCGGCAAAAGTAATACAGCAAATAAAAACCGTAACAACAAACAACTGCATACCACAAAATTCACAAAAAATATTAACAACAATAATAACAAAAGCAAAACCAAGTGCAGCCGCTTGATAAGTGCAGCTGTGTGCGGTAGTTCATTGGTGGCAGCAGCAAAGTGCCAATAAAAACGTTTAACCAATCAAATTAACAATCATTAAAATATTCATACTCCGTGAATGCTTAACGCACAAACGGTTAAATGCGTAATTGGAGAGACCACTAATAAAAAACACGAGCACTTAAATATAAAAAAAACAAAGGTGAGTGGGAAAAATTATTATAAAGGGTGGTTAAGCTTCAAGGGCCGGTGTTGATTTTTAAATAAAATACACTTTTTTTAGGAAATTATTGTCATTTCTCTTTATTATGATAATATTGGTATGGCTGAACTACGCACGCAATAAAATATCGCCCAAATGGCCTCGGCGGCACACCTCCATCCGATGGTCCAAATTTTCGATGACGCTGAAGCATATTTGAGGTTTTATGCCGTTAATGTGCCGAATTATCTCATCCTTTAGCTCTTGAATTGTTGCTGGCTTATCGACGTACACCTTGTTTTTCAAATAACCCCAAAGAAAGAAGTCCAACGGTGTCAAATCACATGATCTTAGCGGCCAATTGATATCGCCGCGACGTGAGATTATTCGGCCATCAAAAATTTTTCGCGCAAAAGAGCCATTGTTTCGATAGCTGTGCGACAAGTGGCACCGTCCTGTTAAAACCACATATCGTCCACACCCATATCTTCCATTTCGGACCATAAAAAGTTCGGTATCATCTCACGATAGCGAACACTATTCACAGTAAGTGCCTGACCGGCCGGAAAAAATACAGCCCAATGATGCCGCCGGCGCATAAACCGCACCAGTCACTCTTTGTGGGAGCATTGGTTTGTCCGCAATCACTCTTGGATTATCATTCGCCCAAATGCGGCAATTCTGCTTATTGACGAATCCACTGAGGTGAAAATGTGCCTCATCACTGAAGATGATTTTCTTCACGAAGTGCGCGATATGCATTTTGATTTGAACGCCCGTTTTCATAATAAGCCTGAATAACTTTAAGGCTTTGCTGGATTCTGTGTCTTTCTACGGTTGAAATTGAGTTAGTCTGAAATTGAAAAATGTTAAATGAAATGCAGAAAGAAACTCGACGTTTGGGTGCGGTTCACATTCAAGATCGGCCCTTAAAACTTAACCACCCTTTAGTATTACATTTAGTAGATGCATTTGTATTTTTGTGTGTTTGTATGTGTGAAGAGAAAATCATGAAGTGTTTTGCAGCTAGTTAATAATAACGTTAACCACGTAGCCGCCGCGTAATAGTTCCATGTTTTTCAATTTTTTGTTTTCTGGTCACTTTATCAATTATTGATTGGCTTTAAAAGATATTAATAGTCGAATGTGGTCAAACATTTTAGGAAAATTAATGTAGTGAAAGCTACCGAAGCTGATTCAGATGGTGAAAGAGAATTTTATGTTAAACTTTTAATTTTTCATGCTTTAATAAATATTTTATGCGTTGAAACGGTTTGACGGCTGTTGAAAATTTTGGTTGTTTTTTGGAGCCTACTGCATTTAATGGGTTTATAATGGAATAGCTAATTTTATTAATAGCGGTGTTGCAAGCACTCTCCGTGGGGATTATTTTGTTAAACATTTTTTTCGCCCCTTAATTCGTCTAAAAATCAAAAATGTGGTACGAGGTATGGCTATAAAATTACGAGATTCACGCTGCAAAATAGTTCATATTGATTGGATAGATTCATAAATAAATATTAATTATGAAATAAAAATATTTTTTATTGGAAGCAAATGCAATAAATTACTAGCCTGGCCATAGAACTTTTCACATCTACATAGACGGCTCTAAAACGGCCTATCAAGTTCCCAGACTACAGCAGTATTTTCCAAGCGAAAGTGTTTGCTATCGGGAAAGCCGCGGAGCTAGCCTACACTAGAACAAGAAAGAACTCAACAATTAATATATTCGTGGACAGTAAAGCAGAAATAAAAGCACTAAGCTCATATTGTATTAAGCCCAAAGATGTTCAACGGAGCAGGAAGGCTGCATATTTATTGGGTACCTGGTCACAAAGGCTTTATGGGAAAAGGAATAGTATGTAGATGAGATAGCAAAAAGTGCTGCTAGACTACCTTTTGAACAAAAGAACGACATACCAAAACCGCTAAATACAATATATGTACAACGAAATGGACGACTACACGAAAAGGCGAGTGGAAGCTAAGTGGACTAATCTAACCACACGCAAAACAGCAAAAGTTATGTGCAGACCTAACAACAAAAACCTGACTCAATTCGCAATTACGCTCTCGCGCAAGGACTGCAGAACTATCATAGGTACGCTGACTGGCCATAATCTATGGGCTGCACTTGCGTATAAGATAGGGATTGCTAACACGGACAAATGCAGGAAATGTGGTGAGGATGTTGAGGAGACTTTAGAATACCTTCTGTGCGTTTGTCCGGCATTATTAAAAACGCGTTTCAAATGCCTGGGAGCCCCACGGTTTGAGGGTCTGGAGGACGTCTCAAAAGCGGATCTCCCAGCTCTGCTTAGATTCGCCAAAAGCGCTGACATCCTACCTTCAGAATTCATAGAGATCTATCTCCATTTGGTATCGAAAGGGACCAAAAGGTCTATGCGTGGCTTAATGCCAAACAGGCTAACCTAATCTAACCTAAATTTTCGGCCTGGTGTTTTCAATAAAAAAAACGCCATTCAACTGAAGCATCTGAAATTTTAATAACTGTTGCCTAACAAATTTAAATATCGTTTTTCATTTTTTTTTGTAAAAAAAATTACTGAAAATTTCCCACATTTTCGAGCTCTAGACTACCGGAAGCCCTTAATGGGTTGTACACCTGTGTGTAAAATAAAAGCACAGCTGCTTATTACAAGGTTTTGACAATTTTTAAAATTTTTTTATAAATTTTTTTATAAAAATAATTGCTTATACTACAAGAAAAATAATGTAAATGAAGTTTTAAACCTTTCTGCAAAATTAAAAAAAAAAAACTTAGTAAATTTTCATCAGCATTTTAGACTTTTTGACTAGAAATATTTTGAGTATCCAGTTATTGAGTGCATTAAATTTTCGCCTAATAAAGTGTAAGTTCGACGTCGCTCAATAATCGCTTTGATTTTTTAATTGTTTTTCCTAGCGAACTAGCGCTTTTCCTCCAAATAAAAAAAAATTCGAACCTGAGTTAATAGAAAAACTGTCAATATTGTAAGACTGAATATGTCAGACGAATATGTCAATAAAAATTAAAATCAAACGCTACTGTAAACTCGCACAATACTAACTCAAAATTGAATGTGTTACAAAACTGCTTACCCGGAATTCTTCTATACATTTTGACTAAAAAATTTGAAATTTTGATGAAAATCTGTTGAAGCTTTAACATTTTTTACAAAGTTTGAGACTTCTATTTACTATATATGGCTTTTGTTGCAGTATGAAGTTTGTTTTTATAAAAATAAAAAAATTGGTTGAAAAATGTATAACTTTGCGATGCGTCGCGCTGATATTATTGTGAACACAAGTGTAGCTACATCATTCCATGCAAACCTTTTATCATGCGAATATTCCAACAACCCCTTCGGAATGCGTATCAGCTTTCTTCAAGAGTTTCAAATCGAATTACTTTTAATGCAGATGTCATCTTAGGAAACAATAGCAGCCACCAAGTGCAGCGTCCAGCGAATAAGCCGATTAGTCTAACATTAAGATGCTGTGCTTGCTAAAATATCTTTGATAGCCGAAACTGAGTAAGCGCACCCATTATCGTCTTGAAGTATCCATGAATGTCCACTGAATAATTTCAGGTGAAGGTAAACATTAAGTAATGAATAGTAGTTTGAGGAACCAGTGATGAATTACTAATTTTTTCGATATTCAATTTTGGGCATGGAAGCGCTTGGAACGTCTTCTCGAGCTCTCTGCCTTCTTGAAAACGCTCGAAAATTGCGCACGCGAAAAACGTTTCTTGCTCTACTTAGTCTTGTTATTAATTCTGCACACATTTTACAACGCATATAGCGAGAAGGAATTCGCAGAAAAAAGTTCAGTTTTTTTGCTTTTGTTCGCATGCATTGTATACTCATAAATTGCTCACAGTTTCGTGACAAATTTCGCTTGTTAAAAATGGAGTGGGAAGCTGAGGAAATCTCCTTAGAAAGCAAAAAATTAAGTCCAGGGAAATGAATGTATCGACCCGATCCATGTTAAGACTAATTAGAGATGATCTCCATATGAAAGCCTTTCGTCGCTCAACTGGTCATCTTTTGACAACGCGCTTGAAGAAAGATAGGCTCGACAGATGGAAGCGGCTTCTTCGGGGGCACGCGGTCGATGGCCATGAAAACTTTTTTCACAGATGAGAAAATGTTCGCAGTTTCAGAAGTGTTTAATAAGCAAAACGACAAAATCTTTGCTAAAACTTTTAAAGATGCAAAAAACGTTGCTGTAAGGGTTCAGTGTGGTCACCATCCAGCCTCCGTAATGGTTTGGTGGGGAGTGTCGTGTAAGGGCGTTAAATCTCTTAATTTCTGTAAAAATGGGGTTAAGATCGGGGCAAAAGTGTACTAAGAGGATGTAGTAGAAGGCATGGTGAGGCAGTTGAGTAGTACTCTCTTCAATGCCGAGCCAAGCGAGATTCCGCTCCAGACCATAAAGCAAAAACTACTCAGCAGTGGCTAAACAAAATTTTTCTGGGTACATGGCCGCAGTAGATTGGCCACCTGGAAGTGCAGATCTGAATCCATTGGACTACAGTTTGCGGTCAGAATTGGAGAACATGGACTGATGAAGACCTCACAGAAATTAGAAAAATCTCAAACAATCTTTGGTTCCAGCAGCGACGTCAATATCCATGGAAACTGTACATTCTCCAACAACTGCATGGCCTAATCGTTTGAAGGTTATTGTAAAAGCAAATGGTGACCATTTCGAAAAAAAAATTAAATTTTTTGTTTTCTAATATTTACATGATTAAATACAACTAGCTGCATTAAAAAAGGTATTACAATTTCATATCTATTTTATTTACGACTTAACTTGCAACAGAACTTATTACACTTTTGTTAGATGTTTGGCGGAGCTCCTGCTCCTGTTTGTGGCAATCGTCTTGATGTTGTTCCACAAATGGGGGGACATACAGTTTAAAGCCGACTTCGAACGGGAAATGGTTTTTATTAGGACCTTTCTCGTGGCAGAAATATATTCGGAGGTTTGGCATTGCCTGGCGACCGCTATTAGAAACAACTTTTTCTATCAGTTTCATCCACGAAGATTTGAACCTACGCACTACCGAATGGTAGTCACGCACGAACCCATTTGGCTACAGGGGCCGCCGCTATATATTGGATGAGATAAACAAGTCTGTATTTGCTTATCTGTTTGTATGCTGCGGCTGTCCTGTTCAACAGTGTCAAATACGACTGGTGTGTGACGTCATTTCTAAAAAATATAAATCTTCCGATAGGGTGATTAATTGGCGCCACCTGGTATATGAAGGGCTAAATATGGCTCCTGTTGATTTTTATCTCTTTGCAAAAACTCAAATTACTGCTAGCGGACCTTCAAGAGATACAAAACAAATGACGATCAAAATACTTAAAGCTTTTCTGGCTAAAGGTGGTTGTTGGAAATGAAAATATTAAGATGATCCGCGCTTGTTGGCGGCGAATTAGCTTTAGCAATTGGAACTATTGATGTTATTCCGTTGCACTGTAAGATTTCCATCATCATTGCTGAAAGCTGCGACCGAGTTTGCTTTAGAAGATCGCCAGACCACTCTTTTAGGTTCATATTTTGCTCAAATATTTTGTAAAACGCCTATTGAAAACAAATTTCGTTCTGAGGCAAATAAAATTCCCAATAGGCCTTTGTTTAGATCTATCGGCGCCTGTTTTCGGAATTTCATTGTTTTTTACTGGCTGACCCCCGTCAATAATATTTATATGGTACAGCTAAGAGCGCCTCTTTTGCCTTCTGTTCGTACTACCCACTGAGAAGTTTTCTTTATGACTTTAAGAATTTACGAAAAATAGAATAAAATACTGTATCCTCATCAAATGCGCATCACATTAAATTTATGAGCGCGTGAATTTTTCCTCAAAGCATAAAATTTTAATTTTAATTTATTGTTGGCGAGCAAATGACGACCAATTATGAGTCTCAAAAGGCAGAGGCGTCTTGCTTATTGTCTTAGTTGCAGGGCGAGTCGCAGTCGCCAATGTGACATGCTGCACAATCTTGCATGTGAGTACACTTACCCGAGACACACATAAAGTAGTGGAATTAATAGGAGCCAAATGAATAAGCTGCGCGCATCTGTTGCATCCACATGATTTCCACACACATACATACGTATGCACATATGTGCTTCCATGTAAGTAGAAAATTTGCGCATGCAACATGACTTTAACTGTATGTCGACCAGCCGCATGAGCAGCTGCTTTGCGTTGAAATGCTGTTCGACTGGCGGGTTGGAGGCTTGGCGAGTTGGTGGCTTGGCGTGCGGACGTTCTGGTGGGCTGCCAACGTATTCGCTTGACAATTGCGTGACAATTATAATAGCTCGTCGTTGAGCTGCCGTTGCAAACGTTGGGTGTCCTCTGTTGCATTGCCACATACAAAGATAAGTGTATAGGAGTATATCGTAAATATATAAGTGTAAGTATGTATGCCTCTATGCTGTCATGGCCGCTATATTTCACTTGGCTTCCATTCCGTCACGCGTTCAAAATGCTCAGTGTTGCATGCACTTAACAATTAAATGAACAATACGCACTGTGCTGAAGCATCGAAGCTGAAGCCGTAGTAGTAACAGCGGCAGCAGCAAAGCTGCGTTGCAGAGACACAAAGCTAATGCTGGCAGTGGCAGTGAGGCAGTCAAGTGAGCGCCACCAACTCGTTCTCGTTAAATGCAGTATTTCCAACTCTAACTTCAGCTATAGTAGAAATTTAATTGAATGACAAAGGCAATACCGTAACAAAATTGTTGCTGCCTTTCGGCGGCTTCTGCGTCACAGTAATTGCTGCAAGTTAGGGCATTTCGTGGTTAGTTCATATCTGAGTGTACATACAGAAAAGCAAAGTCAATTAGTTATAAAATACCGAAGCAGTACTTGTACGAGCATTTCTGTTTATTGAACTAGCAAGCCAAAAAAAAAATTTGGTGCATGAAATATAAACTAACTAATTTCACCGCAAAAAATAATTTCTGGATAAATTACACTCAG
Organism: Anastrepha ludens; assembly: GCF_028408465.1. Classification (NCBI taxonomy): domain Eukaryota; kingdom Metazoa; phylum Arthropoda; class Insecta; order Diptera; family Tephritidae; genus Anastrepha; species Anastrepha ludens. The sequence continues at coordinate 104,348,350 of NC_071500.1, read as the reverse complement.
AAGATGCTATATGTTAACAGTTAACTGAAAAGAGTATCTGAAATAACTACGGTTTTCCAGCCAAATATACGAACTGAAGAATCGACAGTCTTCACTGCAAACAATTTATTCCAACCCACCATCTGTCGCATTTCAAAAATATTTTGAAATATAAAGTAAGTAGGAAAAGTGAGAATCTAGGCTTTCAGCTCTATCGATCCTGAAATGAAGTTAATTCTATCCTCGTCTATCAAGTCGAAAGTAAAATCAGTTTTACAAAAGTTGAATAAAGGAATTGTGGTGTGATGCGCAGATATTGCAGGTTTGAAGGTTAATATTTATTTAGCCTTGATTGAGGGTCAATGAATGAGTGGCTTACATTCAGATAAGCGAGCTTGGTCAAGGAATACCATAATCCAGTGATAGATCTCTTCGCATAGCAATATGTGAGTCGTCCACTCCTCTTAACATAAACACAAATTGTACGTGGCTTCGAAAACAAATAAGACCTCTGGATTTCGGCATAATGCTCTAAGGCGTTCTTTTGATTCCTTAAAGTCAATCAATTAAGGTGGGTCAAACCATTTCAAATCGGATACGCTTGACCTGGTAAAAAACCCATGGTGAAAAGACTTTTAGAGGTGTACTATCTAACAGACCACTATTCGGCTTTGAGCGAATTTGACAGATATGCCGACGTCATTCGTTTTATTATGTTTTACTAAGCTAAGCTAAATTTTGTGAATCACATAGAATGACGTAGAATCCAAAGTTCCCTTTAAACAATTTTTTTTTCCTTCACACCTAACGAGCATATCTGGTATCTATCACCCGTGTAGAAAACCGGTTTTGCAGTAATATTTAGGTATACTATTTTAGAAGGTAAGTATTTTTTGTACTTGAAATCGGCATTTTAGAAAGATTAAATTTTTTTTATGCGAACATAGCAAATTTTTAATATTCGCTCAAGCAACTTTTTTTCGCACGCCAAAATAACTTCTGCAAAAGCTCATGGATGCGACTGACTTTTTTCCTTTTCTAGGAATTAATTTAAAAAAAATATGTTAAACTCCAATAATAATAAATTTAAAAATTTCTTTTATTTAAACATTTTTTCGACATTGCCAAACTTTCTTTTTTATTTTTTTTTTTTTGGAAAATTAAAAAAAAAAATTCATGTCATTTTTACATATCAATAATTAATAATGAATCATTAAAATTTTTATTTTTTACTTTTTTTTTAAATTTTGCTACAATGCTACAGCAGGCGAATACCCGTCCAATGATGTCCAGCCATCAATGATGATGATGAAAACTTTAAGCATTTTTTCAAACCATTTTTTCGACATTCTCATATTTTCTTTTTTTGAAAAAAAGATTCGTCAAAACTTACTTATTAAAAACTAAAATTTTGTTTTTAAATTTTTTCAACATTGCCATATTTTTTCGAAACTTTTTCAATTTTTTCTTCGATTTTAATTTAAAAATATTTTAGTTTTTACATTGCCATATTTTCTGTTTTTTGTTTCTTTTTTTTATAATTTAAAAACACAATTTCTTCACATTCCTCCAATTTTAATTACTTTTTGCCATATTTTCTTTTCCTAAAAATTTTCAAAAACAAAATTCTTCAAAACTTGAATATTAATAATTAGTAATTGAAAAATTATAATTTTGTATTTGAAAAATTTTTTCGGCTTTGATATATTTTCTTTTCTGAAATATTTTGAAAACTTGCATATTAATAATAAATAATTTAAAAATTAATAATTAAAATAATATTAATAATAAAAAATTTAAAAGTTTTGTGTTTTGAAAAAAGTTTTCCATATTGGCATAATTTTTTTTTTTTGGGTTTTGTTTGTTTTTATATTTGAAAGTGTGTGGCATGAACACTTTTATATTTTAGTATCAATATGGTGATATTCGTTTTTTCTGAAATATGAAATCATTGTAAAACGGTTTTGATTTATTTACAAGGATTTCAGAAGCAGAGACACCAATACAAATTTTTGTCAAATGACAAATGAAGTCAAATCCTTAATTCAATACAAAAACAGAAGCTAATTGGTATACGATTTATGAAAAACTTAAGCACATTTCAAATACTAAATTATTTGAAAATTTTCCATTTATGTCCATTTGCATTCGCGGTAATACCTCATGAAAAAAAAATTCTTTTTTAAACAAAACTTTCAAGGACAAAAAAACAAACATATATCTCCCAAAACTGTCCGTAAAACAGCTGCTATAATGCAATAATACTGCAAAAGAAAATTGCGACCAATGCGACCAGTCCAACTTGAAATATATTGACCCAGATGCTTTTAAGCCTCTTAAACATTTTCAACAACTACATTAAAATTAAAAACAAAAAATATAATAGTTTTTTCTGTTTCCAGAATTGAATTGAATTTTCTCATTCTTAATTTCTTATTATTTCAAAACTTTGTAATATATTTTACTATGAAATAAAATATTTTTTCTTTTAAAATAAACTTTCAATTTTCCCAAAACTCCTTCCGTTAGGGTCCCATCCCCTAAAATCTAGGGGCCTAAGCGTGTATCACTGGTGATACATTGGCATCTGGGGGTAGTTTTTTGAAATGATCACCGGTGATACATTGGCACCTGGGGGTAGGTTTTTGAAATCATCACCAGTGATACATTGGCAGCCAACGTGTTAAGGAGAGCTCTTGGTGAGAGCTTGCTATTAAAATGGGCGTTATTTACATTTCTGGGGGCTTCTAGCAAAACAAGTCATTTAACTTTAATAGGCTTTAAATCATGACCAATAAATCCTGACCTCTTATAACAGGATTTATTATTTTGTTCAACTTTTATTTCAAGGAATTCTCGAGATGAATAGATTAAATTTTACATCAGAACCGGGAATTTGTACTAAACTGGAATAAAGTGCTAAGTTAAATTAAGTTTTTCCTCAATGTTCGCAGATGCTTTGTAGAGTTGCTATTTTATGCAGCATCCATACTTGTTGTGTATGTATTGTACTTGTATGTGTCGACTATGTCATGCTGCGTTTCTAGCTCACTTGCCAGTTGTTCAAAACAATTCAATGCGCTGCAATTCGTTGCGCGCATACGAGTATACCAACCCTGAATGCACACTTTATTGTTTTTAAAGGCAAGCGAATTAGAACGTGGATGCAAAGCGATGATTAGGAGGTTGACAAATGCGCTGCTGCACACGCAATTTCAAGTCTCTTCCCCCTACATACTTACATATAAGCATACATACATATGTATATACATACAGACATGAAGTATGTGCATATAAGTATTTGCGCACTCGACACAATTCCAAATATGTATGTACATGAAAGTAGGCATTAGACGGCCAATATATTCAATCCCGACATTTCGGGATTTTTTGACTGTTTTTGGGATTGAAATTGTTTAAAACTTATTTAAAAAATGTGTCTAAATATCTTTTTTTAATTATACTTAGTTCATACTCGTATATGGTTATGCGCTGCAAGCGGAGCTCGGACAAAAAAAACTTATTGAAGATAGATAAGAAGTTGAGATAAGTTTTTTCTAAAGATTCAGGTGCAGATTTCTCTTCTACTACTCTACCGTTAAGCCTAATATTCCTAAATTACCATACTACCAGTTACTAAACTGGTAAGCATATGCATCTAAAGGGTTTTTTAATTGGCGCGGGTCGATTTTGGCGCCCTGTGGCAGCCATTTGGTTTTGGTGACATCTGTCAAATCTTTTGTTTATTATGCAGTTGTTTATGCCAAATCATCATGGTAAGTTACACGATTGAACAGCGCGTTCAAATGATAAAACTTTATTATCAAAATGAGTGCTCATTAACGCAAACGTTGCGCGCAGTGCGCCCATTTTTCGGTAGACGTGGTGGCCCTTCAAAGTCGGCTCTTCAACGTTTGGTGGCTAAATTTGAGACGATCGGGTCAGTATACAATCAGCCAACACCCGTACGTTCAAAGAACGCAAGATCAGCCGAAAACATTGCCGCGGTCCGTGAAAGTGTACAGCAGAACCCGAGGCAGTCTATTCCTCGCCGTGCACAAGAACTTGGCCTTTCGCAGACTTCAACTTGGCGAATTTTGCGTCGGGACTTGGGCCTACACCCGTACAAGATCCAACTGATCCAGGAGCTCAAAGTTGATGACCATAGACAACGCCGTTTGTTCGCTGTTTTGGCGAAAAATCATCTGTAGTGACGAGGTACATTTTTGGATGAATGGCTGTGTTAACAAACAAAATTGCCGTATATGGGACGACACCAATCCCCACGATGTTCACCAAGTGATAATGCATCCTCAAAAAGTTACCGTTTGGTGTGGATTTTGGGCTGGCGGCGTCATTGGTTCGTACTTTTTTGAAAACGACGTTGGTGAGGCGGTCACCGTCAACAGCGAGCGCTACACAACGATGATAACCAATTTCTTATGACCCATTTTAAACCATATGGATCTAGACGAAATGTGGTTCCAGCAGGACGGCTCTACGTGCCACACAGCAAACGCCATCCATTTCCATTTCAACATCTACCCGCCCTTATTGAAAACCCCTTTATGTTAAACCAGTTAATGAACTTGTCCATAATGGATGAAAAGAGTAGACTATTGGGCTCGAAGTTTATTTTCATTTAAACCTCATCTCGTGCATATTTTTAGTAATAGAAAATTATTTGTTTTGTACACCCCTTCAGTTGGTCCGTTTGCAACTGGTACAATACTAGTCTCATACGGACTAGTGTGACTTTTTCCATTGAACACCAGTTCCTGAACTAAAATATGATATTTCACCGCATGCTCTCTAAAAAGCCCCGGAAAGCCGGCATATCGGTATTAACATCCATAATGGACCAAGCTATAAGCCGATGGGCCAAACTACAAGCTGCATAGCGAACGATGAATGAGCAACTGTGTATGTGTGTATGTACGTACACTCATATGTTACATACAGTTAAATGCTGCACATACTTAAGGCACGTTCATGTAATAGCAACCAATGAACGCACGCTGCAATGTTGCACTTGCATTCTCTTCTATGAGCTATACGTGTATGTGTGTGTGTGTGTAGTGCAGTGAATGCGTGCCCGATTTTGCTGTTAGATCTTAAACAATTGAATTAATGGCAATTCCAATTAACTACGAATTGTAATAATGAAGTAATGCATTTCTTTTTCAAATTATCCTAGAATTTCCCAAAATTATACAATAACGCTGAAATGGAAATAATGTTAATGGGAATTAAATGCCGTTTGCTTTTACATTTAGGGGAAAGGCTTATATGCGTACATATGTACATACATACAAATGGATGTCTGGTAAATTCATTGTTGAATTGTAGTTGGATTGCGCTGTAAAATATGGATTTTGTGTAATTTTATTTTGGTTGTGTTCCTGATTGTTTTGTTTTTTTAGATTCTATAATCCAAAATTAGATTCTATAATAAAAAATTCTTTAAACAGCTGCAGCTCAAATGCAATGTTTTTCATAAATTTTATAGTACATTTCCGCATTTTATTTATTTATGTCTAGAGTTAAATGGTGCAAGAATTAGCAAAAATTACAAAATATTTATTTTTTTTACGTTAAGCTATAACCGCAAGCAGATTTTGTTAAAGCGGATATTAATTTGAAAGGTTTAGCTTAACAGCTGGTAATTAATTTGCCAATGCAAAAATATATTAACGTGAAAGTAGGTCTTATATAGGTAGTGTTGTATAAATTGTATAAATGTACTTATATACATATACATATCTACGTACAGCGCACGCCCGATAACGTGAACTAATTCAAGCCAAGGCAGTTCACGTTAACAAAAGTGTTCACATATTGGAATGCCCAAAAAGGTTAAGTAAATATATTTTTTCACATTTTGTTCTTGTTTTCGTTACATATTAATTAAAAATTAAGTCATACGATGGTTTCATTAAAAAAATCAGTCATATTTTTTTGCATCTTCTGTTTTTCTAAAACTTGAAGCACAGCTTTCTCCCTTAACCGCCTTAGCACACTCATATCATTTTGATCGACGTCTTCATGACCAGCCCATATTAACGCCTTGTTGAAAATTTCAACTGCTTCAGTCGGCTTAATTTTCTCCAGTTGCTCTGATACATTGCCCTTCTCGATATCTTTGTTTCATTCATGAATGGCTGGTAACGTGAATTCAATCTGAAATTTTTAATAAAAAAAGTTTTTTCAAATAACCCACTTACATATCTTTGAGCATATCTGCGAACATGAACGAGCCTCGGGATTTAAACTACTAAGGGTATCGACGGTGTTGCTCATCAGGGTGCGAAGTTCAGCTTCCCATTTTTCTTTTAAAACCGCCAACGGAAAATTATCTTCGGAATCATCATTGTTTACCGCAAAATCTAAAATACTGTTCCAGCACTTAGCTAATGTTGCTTCACCAACACGAAACCAAACCGCATCCAAAAGATTTATAGCTGTTTTTAATTTAATTTTTTTTAACGACTCGAGCAAATCAGACTTTGTCGCTTGTATTGAAGCTAGAAGGCTGTTTCTGTAATGCAACTTAGTGATTTTTATTGCATTCCGATCCATCGGTTGAATGAGGGGAGTAACGTTTGGTGGCATAAACATTGCCGAAATTTGGCCACTCTCCGTTGTCAATTCAGCTTCATTTGGCTGAGAAGGAGCGTTGTCGATTAGGAGGAGAGCTTTAATTGGTAAGGTTTTCTCCTTTAAAAACGATGTAACCTTAAAAAACAACCAGTTAACCTTAAAAATCGGACAAAACTTAAAAAGAATATTCACCTGTGGAACAAATGGCTCATGAAACCATTTTTTGAAAACAGCCGACGTCATCCAGACGGATTTTGAGCTCCTATAGTCGGTGGGACACTGAAAGTTTTTAAAGCAGCGTGGATTCTTCGCCTTTCCAATTACCAAAAGCTTAAGCTTGTGGGATCCAGTGGCGTTTGAACAGCATAAAAACGTGTTGCGCTGCTTCTCGGACTCTACCCCTGGGGCTCTCTTCTCCAAACTTAACGCGTACGTTTTTCTCTGACCTTTTCACCAGAAAACATAAGACGAAACACTCTTTGCAAAACCAAAACCGCAACTGAAATACTTTACTCCCACATGCAATTACGAATAAAATGCCTATTTTATAATTAGGGGATTCCCCAATTTCAGAATTACTTGAGATCAATGTAAACTACATTCAAATAATTGTAACGTTTATTGTTCATGTTATAGAGCTTTTTGGGTTTGTTCACGTTTTTTAGTAGTCAATGCAGAAAAATGTCCGTTCACGTTTTGGGGTGTTCACGTTATCGAGCGTGCGCTGTATATAGGTAATGTTGTTTAAATTGTATAAATCTACTTATATACATATACATATATACTTATACATATCTACATATTTATATTATATATATAAATTTGTAGTTGTAATATACTTGGAATGGAAAATTTGTTTTTGGCGCTTAATTAGCATTCATTTAAAATTTATGACTGCAATTTACTAATGGTTGAAATCTATTATTTCCTACAGAGATCAAACTTTAATTCGAAAAATAGTTTTAAGCAGTAAAAAAATAGTGAATTCATAATTCGTTTTTTTGTTTGTTTTTGTAAATAAGTGGCTTTATTCACTGAATCGCTTATAATTTAACTTAAGCCTAGCAGCAACTTTTCGAATCTTAATCCAGTTGGTAAAAATTAATGAAAATAGTAAAAATTTAATAAGTAAAATTTAATTTAAAATTTAATTAACAATTTTATTCCACATAGAAAAAATAAAAATTCTTAAAAATGAATAAAAAAATGTAATAATTCGAGCTGTGGCATTGTGTTCAGGGAATTTTTTCAAACAAAAGCAAAACAAAATCCAAAACAAAAAACAAAAACCAAACAAAAAAAACACTAGCAAATTAAGTTACCAGAAACCTTTTATTATCGACCTTTTTAGGGGTCGCTACACAAAGTTTCCAAGGTGTCCCGCGATAGGAAACACCATTTTTTTCCTTGTCCACTCCTCTCGGGAGCATAGAGCCTCGACAGGCCTTCTCTTGCGTTGGTTTCGTTAATCTGTTCTTGATTTCTGACAGGGTAGGTGATAAGCCTGCCGCTATCAGTCCTAAGTAGTGGGAATGCCCACCTGTCGTTGCTTAGGAACAACGCCTTCTTTACTGCTTGGAGCTCCATCTGTGGGTCACATTTTTCTGGCAGAAGGATCACAGATATGGTTGAGGACTTCACTAATGTGGTGCGTCTGCGCTATTACAGCGGCTGCCCGCGTCCTCTTGCTTTCGCCACTTGATGCAATGTGTAACTGTGTGCTTTCCTTTTTTTTTTTGCTTGTTTTTAGCAGCCACAATGCAAATCGTGCGCTGACTATTGTACAAGAGTAAGGATGTAAAGGATGGAGAGGATAAGTTTTTGCGTTTGAGGAATGAGATTTGTTTTTTTTTTAAATAAAAAGAGAAACACCATTAGTAAGTCTCTAAAGTGAGCAATCCATTCCCGACCATAGATGCCAGTTTTTGTGTCGTAATTTGCGGGAAGTTCTGCGCTCCTGCTTCTATTCGAAAAAAAACTGCGGCCTTAGCTCCTTAAATTATCTTAAATATTTATGGCGATAACCGTAGGCGAAAGGGCTGAAGTGTGACTATCATTTGGTAGTGCCCGCGTTCGAAATTCCGAGCATGAAACACCAAATGATAGAAAAAGTTTGTTTTAAAAGCGGTCGCCCTCGGTAGGCAATGGCAAACCTCCGAATGCATTTCTGCCGTGAAAAATTTCCCCATAAAAACCAACTGCCGTTCGGAAGCGGCATATAATTTGTAGATCCCTCCATTTGTGAAAAAAACAGCAAAACAAACGCCACAAAGTGGATGACAATTCCGACCGAATACTCAACGAAATACGCCAAATATTGTTATTTTAACTATGGCTGGGCTGTAATTAGTAAAAGAACGGTTCGTGAGTGGTATGCACGCTTTAATTGTGACGCTCTTGATGTCGAAGAGTGGCATAGCGGTGGAAGATACAATTAATAAAGATCATTCAAACCAAGTGAAACAATCACTGGAAGCCACTATGGAACAAAATTCATGCATTTGAGGCGAACGCTGGGGGGAAACCGGGCATGGAGCCATAATTTCTAGTTAACTTCACTTGGTCTCATGCTGCAAAGGTGTGAAGAGACACTTATAAATATTGAAACGATAGGCGTTTTTTCATGTTGCCCTGGGCATGGACATTAGATTATTAAGTATTTTCTCAGCCATCGTACTGGATGAATACACTATGCAACAAAAACCAATTTTTTTTATTCAGGAAAAATTGCATATGTTCGTGAAACTATAGATTTTTATAGGAATGCTGTACAGTTTTTCATTTTCTCATCAACTGAATTTTTTATATGACTTGAAATTTCAAAGGGGAAACTTAAACAGAGGTGTCCATTGGCTATACATACTTTATTCCATGGGAAGAAAGTTAAACTATTTTTTATACGGTTTTTATAAAACGTCAGAAAGAAGGAAGTTGAGGAATGCATTAATATACAAGGTGGCGCAAAATTATTCATCCTATCGAATGATTTTTAACTTTGACAAATGGCGTCACCTTTGAAACAAACAAACAATGAAGCGCGTGAAGGGCAAAATACATATTTGCTGTTCAAAATATGTGGTAAAATGTAAAGCCTTAATTCAATATGTCCTTGTTTATTTGTATCCAAGAGGAAATAAAGCAAAATGTAATACAATGAATAGGCATTTAGTCTCTATACTATGGGCGACGCCAGATTTGTGACATTTCCATCATTCAGAATAATTTTTTTTTATTCAGTAAAAATGTCATTCAAAAACAAAACCCAATGATTAATTTTGCGCCAGCGTGGCATACTTTTAACATATATACATTTTTTTTTTCAGAATAGAATAAGGATATATTTTGACAAGACATTATTGTGCTAAATTTGTTCAGGCGAAAAGTAAACACAATTTGTTTTAATACCTGGATATTTTCTCTTTCATCTGATATCCATTCTAATAACATAGAGTGAGTACAAGTATTTAATACGAGTTTTTGAAAATTTAGTGCTTTGAAAATTTGTAAGCCTTGAACAAATTAAATTGATGAAAAAATAAAAAGCAGTGGTTGGTTAGTTTATCAAAGTGGGGACTCAGCCAGAATTCAACCAGCGCTTCCGCACTATTTTGTAGCCACATCCTCACTACCAACTTGTTTGATGGCTATTTACAGCATAGCTAGATCCAGTATGTGCGATTTAAGAACGTTGTTAGGTTGTAAGCCAGACAGTTATTTTAGACTCTCGCACAATTGTTTGCCAGGGTTGGCATTCTATTCTTCCTTTTTTTGTTTTTTTTTAATTGGCCCGTACACTTCTGTTAGGTGCTTGGCCGAGCTCCTCCTCCTATTTGTGGTGTGCGTCTTGATGTTGTTCCACAAATGGAGGGACCTACAGTTTCAAGCCGACTCCGAACGGCAGATATTTTTATGAGGAACTTTTTCATGACAGAAATACACTCGGAGGTTTGCCATTGCCTGCCGAGGGGCGACCGCTATTAGAAAAATGTTTTTATTCTTCCTTAAGGTAGGTAATTTACAGAGGTAGGTAATTTTCTTTGGTTGTTTACAACTATAGCAGTACATATTGTTGGAGATATCCACTTTGGTTTTATGCTCTCCGATAGACCAGAAGCCAGTTATCATTGCTGAGAGTCTTCAGGCATCCCTTCGTTTCAATTTGTCAGTATTGACGTTTGTTTGCGGTTGTAGGTGAGCAATCCACATTCCGTGATTTGTAGATATTTTATGGAAATTTCATTTTTGATTGCAACCATTGGTGTGAATACCAATTCTGCAAGAATGTTATTTATAGCAGGTCCCTTGCCAGTTCGTTTCCTTCAATGTTCCGATGTTCCGGGACCCAGATTAAGGCAATTTTATGGCTTACACTCAAGGTGGTAAGGCTTCTGCTTTGATCCACCTTTGATAGGTTGTTAGAGCCGAATTCAGTGCCTGGATTGCGGCTTGGTTATCCGAAAGAATGGCCGTATTTTCCTTTAAAAAGGAATCTGCGATTAGTAGCCTATAAGTTTCCCCGATTGCCAGATCTACCGCTCGGAAGACACTGCTCGTACTAGGAAGACGCACCGATTTTTGAATTCTGAGTCTATGGGAATATATGTCTGCTGCATTACCACAATCCATCTTAGAGCCCTCTGCATAGACTGGAGTGTGGAAGTTGTTTAGTGAGAATCCCTAACTCCATAATCCCTGAGACGCAAAGAGAGTGGCGAAATTCCTATTGAATGTTACCGTTGAGGCGATGTAGTCAGTTCTCTCCGAGATATACTGTGTTTGTTGCAGTAATAGACTGTCTTGATCATAAGTTTTTTCCCCTCCAGCACCCCGCTACATTTAACCTAAACTCACTCATGGTAGTCATCTTCTCAATATGTAGGTCTATGGGAATAACCTGTGTCAGTGCATTAAGAGCCTACCTATGACATAATGTGGATATGCACCGTTTAGTTGCACAGGCTGATCTTCGTATTCTGCTAAGTAGCTTGATAGCTTGATATTATAATCTCCTCCACGAGCTTTCCATTGCATTAAGAGCCTGCCTAGGCCATAATCTAGATGCACCGTCTAGTTGCCTAGGCTGATTTTTGTATTCTGCGAGGTAGCTTGATATTATAATCTCTTCCGCGAGCTTTCCATCAAACTTTACATCCATATGTTAAAATTGGTCGCACAACCGCCTTACAGGTATACAGCCATAAAGTATACTTAAGTTGAAGACCCCATCTTCTTTTAAGTATACGTTTGCAGGCATACAAACAAGTTTCAGCTTTCCTTATCCATTCTTCAATGTGCAGTTTCCAGCAACATTTGGAGTCCAAGATTACTCCTCAGTACTTTGCGCAGGGCGAAATTGGTAGGGTTTCTCCATTAATTAGTGCTAAGATAAAATTGCGTGCCTTATATGTAGTATTAAAAAGCATGGGTTCTGTTTTACGGAGGTTCAAACTTAAGCCACTATGTAGCATTACTAAATAAAATCCATAGCTTGACATACACATACATATCACTTTTACTGTAACATAGTGCTATCATTTGTCTCGAACGCTGGCATATGCTGATCAGCCAGTATTTTCACTCTTACGCAAAAGTCAATAAATAAATCGAGCCGTGGATCGCCTCAAAAGACGAAAACATCTTCCAGGTTTCTATTACAAAATAGTAAGTACCTTCTTTAAAATAATGCCATAAATGGTAAGCGAAAAACAACGGTGCTTAATACATATAAAAGATATATTTTGTTGCATTCGCCTTTCATACACTAACGACTGCTTTGAGGAGGGAAAATATATTTACGAGTTAAAGTTAAAAGTAATGCCTCACAGCAGTGAGTAAAAAAGCTGTTCGCGCAAAAAATGGCAGGTTAACATTTATTTCACTTTGGAATATTCATAATAAAAGCCAAATGCAGTTTTTATCGTTTTCCCTTCCTTTATTGCGGTTTTTTCTTTCAATTGCAGTAAATTTTAATTAACGTTAAAAGCTCCTGCTGACGTCAAATAGTGTGTCTGTTTTTCTTTTGTTCCTTTTTTTGTATATTAGATAATTTACTTACATATATGTATATGTAAGCGCTTCCCCCTTCGCCCCATGGCAGCAACATTATGCGCTTCTATCTCCGCTTAACGAACTAAAAACCACTAACTAAGAAATGTAATTGAGAATTTCAGCAAATGTACAATGAATGTGCGATATACGCTAAAGTAATTAAATTCTTCCGCTTCAATTAAAATTTTATGATTAAAAAATTGTTTTATAAATTTTTAAATTCCATAAAATCTTGCACTCACACTAATGCACGTGAGCTGGCACAACGAGCGAAGTAAACTGAATACATATGAAATAGGTGTTTCTGTGCATATGTATATGTATGTATATGTGTATGCGTATGTAGGTACCAAGCATAGATGTACCTCTTTACGGCTCCTCATCACAGCTAAAAGCAGCCATACAAATAAGCACACATGCGCATGTATGATACTCTGTCTGTCTGTATGTATGTATGCCACATGTGCCCGTGCATGGCAGCGTTTTCATTTTCATTTTCTTCTTATTTCGCTCTTTGCGAGTTTTCATTTGTGGTTTAATATCTTGCAGGCAAAAGAAGAAAATAAGAAAATGCAACTACCAAATGAAATCAGCACACAGGCGAAAAGTGCTGGGAAAAAGGTAGAAAACTTAAAACATAAGCGACACAACCGCAACGGCTGTCCACAGCCGGCTGCAAGTCACCAGGCAACAGCCACCGGCAGCAACAGCAGCCTCCTCGTTATTAGCGCCCTCCAGCGCCATAGTTGCGCGCGAATGGTAGCTGCACCACTAGTGGCAGACGCAATGACTACGCATATGGGCATACAAACAAAAGTATACTTGTACGGACAGCTGAGTTCAAAATAATAGGAATGTGATGTAGTATGTAGAGAAGTGTTGATAATTATTTTTTTAATTAATTTAAACTATTTTTTTATAAAGATGCAGTGCATTCTACTACCGAAACCCTATAAAACAAAGCTTAAAAAAACAATAAAACAAATAAAAAAATAAAAAAAAAATTGGGAAAATTTTGATCAAAATTTCAAACTCTTTATTCAGTATTAATGAGAAAAGCGACATGAAGATAACATCATAAAAAAGTGTTCACCCACATTAAGTGCATCTACAGCTGTGTTCAAAATAATAGTGAAGATTTATTTGCTTTTATTTAATTTAAATATGATTTTAATAAAAATATAGTTCATTCTATAACGAACATCTTATAAAACAAAGTTTTAAACTTTGTGTAGTTCAAAAAAAAAAATTTAATTTTCATTAAAATATCAATTTTAATCTTCTTTAAAACCTGTGTTCATCGTAATAGGGATGTGAATTTTTGAAGTGAAACTTCTTTAGGCGCGTCGGGGGCCGAAGGCAGATTGAAAATAGGCGAGTGAAACGGTAAGTTCGGAGCGTTACCGAAATCCGTCAAATGGGCGGGGCCAAGGAGCAGCTGCTCCTTCCCACTCTCGCCTATTCGCTCTCTCTGTCGCTCTCTCGCATCGCAAGCGCTGAACGATGTGAGGGAGGCAACCGACAATCGACAACCGACAACGGGTATTATAGATAGCCATAGCCCGTGCAAATGAGTGCTGTGTGTGAGTATCAGATAAAGCGCCGATTGAATGTGTGTAAGCGGGAAAGCAATAAGAAACTGCTGTGAAGTAAATAGATGGTAGGTATGGAGGAGACGAAGCGATACAATGAGTGCGTTTGCCAAACGAGTGACGATAGTTGAAGTAGAAGGTTGTAAAATGACATTTCAACCGTTTCGGTGATCAAAGCAAATTGATTAACGCGCCAAAAGTAGGCAAAAAATACCATTGGAAGTGCAAAGAAATGTCAGCGTCAAGTGCAACACTGCACCCAAGTGTCAAATTTGAAGCTAATAAGGACAAAAATAAATAGTACAAATTTATGTGGAGTGATATAGAAAAAAAAAATATGAAAACCTGAATTTAACACGAGAGGGGGGAGAGATCTAAACCGGGGCTCCCATGCATGGAACAACCAACTTAGAAGTTTCACTTCTACCGTGCGTGAGTCTGACAGACCCTAGTTTTTTTCCTAAACTAATTGCGAATGTAAAACTAATTTTTACAAAAATACAGTTCATTCTACCACGAAAATCCTATAAATCGAACTTCAAACTTTGTGCAAAACTAAAAAAAATGTAAAAAGCTCATAAAAATTTCGAACTTTTTTCCAAAGCTTGCACAAAACATTTTAGTATGCAGTTTTATATATATATATATTAGGGCGGGTCGATTTAAAAATCGCTCATTGCTCTGTGAAAATCGTATTGTAGGGATCAAAATAAGAAACTTTGCCGAAGGAACCATACCCCTAAAACGAATTCTGATGTCCCCCAATTTGGGTCGAACGAAAAATCCCACTTTGACCCATTTAGAGTGCTCCAATCGAGTCCAAATGTATGACCGACCCCCACTAACTTTGGACGGCCGATCCACCCATGCCAGTGGCACACCCCCTGGAACTTCCGTGGGGGGTTCCCCATACAATCATTTCAAAATATCACCATTTTTGGCCTTTACATGAGAAAAGAAACTAAAAAGTTCGACCCAAATTGGGGGACATCAGAATTCGTTTTAGAGGTATGGTTCCTTCGGCAAAGTTTCTTATTTTGATCCCTAGAACATGATTTTCACAGAGCAATGGGCGATTTTTTTGCCTCCCCACAAATCGACCCGGCCTAATAGATATATATAATTGGCACGTCCACCCTTTTTGGGTGTTTGGCCGAGCTCCTCCTCCTGTTTGTGGTGTGCGCCTTTATGCTGTTCCACAAATGGAGGGACCTACAGTTTCAAGCCGACTCCGAACGGCAGATATTTTTATGAGCAGCTTTTTCATGGCAGAAATACACTCGGAGGTTTACCGAGGGGCGACCGCTATTGGAAAAAACTTTTTCTTAATTTTTCGATCTTTCACCGAGATTCGAACCGACGTTTACTTTCTGAATTCCGAATGGTAGTCACGCACCAACCCATTCGGCAACGGCGACCGTCAGTCCATTCACTTCTACTATAATAAAATGCTAGTTTTGGTAGGTAGGTGAAATGGTTGAAGTACCACACTGGCACTCGCCAAGTAGCACTTAAGCACCATTTTGATACCGTTTTGTGACCTCCAAAGGGCAGATATCTACAGCCAACCAGAGCTGTTGATGTAGTGGAGATGGTTGAAGTGATTTAGGTTGGCGCACTGCCCCAGGCTGTCGAAGAAGAATCACTCAGTAACCTTAATCGTCTGGAACAGCCAGTTTATTAATTTTTTATAATTTTTTTGCGGAAGGAGTTGAGCACTTTCTTCCAAATGAAGCGCACTCAGAATGTTTTTACAAGAAATTGTATATACTATATTTTTAGCCACTTTAAGCTTTAATTTCTTGTATATTAGAATCAAATGCGCTTTAGAATTGTGTACCCATATATTTTTTTTTAAACTTAGAATAAAAAGTTAGAAATTTTTATAAAATTATTTTGCTTTGTTTAACTTGCACAAAGCTTGAAGCTTTGATTCATATTATTTTGGCTTTAAAATGAACTATAATTGTATAAAAAAAAAGTTTAAATTAAATAAAAAAAAATAAAAAAAATGTTCACATTCCTATTATTTTGAACACAGGAGTATACGACCTTTGTTTTATGCTTTTCTTTGTTATTCTGAAAAAAATGTTTGAAGTTATAACGAAAATTTCTTCAATTTTTTTTATGGTTTTCAATGTGCGCAAAGTTTCCAGCTTGAAAATGAATTGAAAAAAATTATTTTAATTAAATAAAGAAATATAAATTTTAACATTCCTATTATTTTGAACACAGGTGTAGGCGACCACTTCTTTAAGCTGTACCTTTGTGCTGCTTTTATTTTTGTTTCTGAAAAATTTTAATGAAAATTTCTTCAATTTTGTTTTGTTTTTCAATTTGCACAAAGTTTTAAGCTTTGATTCATATGATTTTGGTTAATAAAGCGAACAACATTTAAAAAATTATTTCATTTAATTAAAAGAAAATAAATCTTCACATCCTTATTATTTTGAACAGAGCTGTAGATACATTTATACACATGTTTAATGTGCACCAACACTCTTTTTATGCTGCTACCTTCGTGCTGCGCCTCCACTGCCAACCTCGAGGCGTCACTTGCGAATTCCCAGCTATGTATCGTTGGTTCCTGCTGATATTTTTGCTTCTAAACATGTTGCTGCCGTTGTGTTTGTTGTGTTAGTGTTGCATTCCGCCCATAAATTTCAGCCGCACTTAACTGATGTCTTGCAAAAATGCCCTTCGCTGTGCGATGAGTGAGTGTAAGGCAGGAGTAGATATGTCTGCGAACCGATGAATCAACACTTGCGCATGCATGTGTATATTTGTACTCGAGTATGCGCCCAGCGCGCTTGCGTGTGTGGGTATGGCATGCATAAATTGTTTATGCGTGGAATAAGTTTATGTGCATATGTGGTGTAATGCAGCTTTTCTTGCATAAATATGTATATATGGCACCCTTATGTGTAAGTGCAAGTTTATGGTGTGCGTGTGTCTGTATGCATTTCGTTCAGCATGAAGGCGACACTGGAGATGGCGGTGTTTAAAAGTGCATTTCCTTTCATGTTAAATCCAACACCAATAACAGATAAAACCCAAAAAAATAAAACAATAAAAGAAAACTGACTGTGCTCTGCTAGGTGAGCTGCGAGTATCGTGAATGCGTGGTATCGTCGTCAGCCTCAACATCGGCGACAAGAAATTAAATGCTTTCGGAAATGCATAAAACGTACCGCAAAAGTATACAGTGTGGCGAAATGCTGATGTCGATAAGGCGAGTCCTGGTTGAAAAGCAAAAAAGAGAGATATTCGTTGCATGAAAAAAAATTTGAAGGGCTTGGGGTCAGCCACTCTAGGGACGAGGAAAATATCTGCGAAAATATGCCGCAAAATTCAATCAGTAGCAGTACACAAATTTGAAATGGAAATTCTCACTGTTCCTCGGGAGAGTTGGTGAAACTGCTTCACTTTCCATATAAAGGAAAAAATTAAATTTAATTTTTTTTTATAAATTTACGCATTTTCTCATTCCCTTTTTTGCGAATTCCTTATTTTGGAAAAGTGAAGAGGCAAGCAGATATAGTGCCCCCAACTGACCCACTAGAACATTTATATCTCGGACAAATTTGATTAATTTGGCTACATGTTGGACTTCATGTTTCAACACTTAAAAGCTTGATTTTTGACTGTGTGACTTGGCTCGTGAAAAGAACTTTGATTTCTGCTTATGATCACGGCAACGTATAACTCTGAAGAATATGCATCTAAATGTGTTACGGAATTCGCGAGGGAGTATCCTTGGAGTCATTCCATAAATGCATGCTACGGTGTCTTGCGCGCCGAGCACCTGATGTTAGCGTATTTGGTGTAATTTACTGAAGACTACGAGAAACTGGTTCTGTTTTGAGATAATATTGCACGACCCCACAAAAATTTGGCAAGGAATAAGAAGCTGAAATACGATTTCCCTTTGGGGCAAACCCAGGTTAGGTCAGTTTAGGATATATGGCTGCCCAAACGAGGACCTATGCGGACAAAAAGTCAAATTCATCCATTGGTATGCCATACAGAAAGGAAAAAACAGAGAAAGAAACAAAACATACTCCGAAAAGGGGGGGAAAAGCAGGATGATAACCAAACGGTGACTAATTAGGTTAACCGCTTCAATCTGCTGATGAAATTCATCAGGTGCGTAATATTCAAATCTGCTATATCCACAGGCGTAACAAAAAAGTGACAGCACAGATATCTGAAACTTGAACCTACGAGGCCAGGACAGCTAAGGAGAAAGTGCTGAGCTGATTCCACCTCGTCCTCCAAGCAGTTTCCGTAGAAGGGACTTGAGGAATCCCAAGTCTCACCGCATGGACATCTAACGAACAATGACTGGTAAGAATGCACATCAAATTTGAGAGCTGCGGCTTTGTTAGCCTCAAAAATTCCGTCGAGCTACCCCGACCTACCCGTGGCCAGAAGGATCTCACGACTTTGCACGTCTGCGCACTAGCCCAAAAGCAGACTGCAGGTTCTTAAGGATCCCCAATCCTCTCATTTTCCGGTTAAACCGTCTGGAGGGTCCGCTGTCTGACCAGCTCATCATCCCAGCAGTTTACCGCTATACCACTGTAACCGACAACCCAAATGAGCTAAGGACAGAACTATTTAGAATCAGTCGAAAACGAAGCATGGTATTTCCTGACTAATTTCGAACGTACAAACAACGAGCCTAAAGGCCTAATTGTCGCCTGACTGTCGGAGTAGATATTTACTTCCCTTACAGTATGAGTAATTGCAGTAGCAGGCAACCAATCCACTGATTCTTTAACTTCTTGTGACTGAGTGGATTCAGCTAAAATACTGCGTGTTGAGAAAACTTCCTATAAACATTTAATTTTATTGTTCACCTTCTAAGTAAAGTAATCAACTTAGTGAGTGATGTAACGCATCCTATTATTTAATACAGATTCGAAGAGGCACAAGATCTCTGAAATGTGGGGAATTTTTACATTTCTAGGCTCATCTATGTGATGGTATCAGAAAAAGCTCTGATGGTCGTGTGATATATACCTCCCTCTGCTATTACAGCTGTTGTAATGTCTAGTTAAAAACAGGATTATGGATGCTAGTGTGACAGGGAGTCTCAGATTTGGAATCAGTAAACTGCTCATCCAAACCGAAAATAACTCTGAAATCTGACTAAGTATTAAATTTGTGGGCTGGCCTTGTTTGTCAGTATTTGCTGCGGTAAAGTCGTCAACACGGCCAACCCCAGCATATACCGCAAATGGTGTGCAGGTTCCGAGCTGCGATATAAGTTAGGTCATCATTGTGACTGTCAAGTGATTCGGCGTACTATTCATGCTGTGTTTCAGAAATTTATTGAAGCCGACCTGATTAGATTAAGAAGACTGGGGAAACCGTGAATGGTATTAGTAGTTACCTTAGTTGCGAAATGAGCTTCTTTGCGACTTCTCTTTTTTGAGCGTGAGACCTCGTGAGACCTACTGGTACATCCCGAACAGAGAAATCAAAGCTGTTGGTGTAAAGCTGGCCAGTAGTTTCGTTTTCTATGCATTATAGCGGTGGAACTTACATAGAGTGTGACTAGCCTTTTAGCACTTCTGTGATGGACGTTCGATTAAAGATATGGTAAATCAACTCAATTGTCCAGCTTAAATAATTTCAGCTTAAAAGATGAGAAATCGTATCATTCCCATGTAAGCGGACCTGTCATTTTATCTGGCCAAAAGACGGTCACCGACGCAGGCTTCCTCAAAGACTACAAGAAGAGCACAGTTGACAGAAGCTGACCTAAGTTAAGAAGACGATCATTCTCATAAATGTTATGCGGACGACGCTGTTTTAGTAGGCAACTCAGAGGATGATTTACAACGTCTATTACACAAATTTTTAGTCACCGCAAATGGGTTTTATATGGAGGTATCAACTGAAAAGAAAAATAGCTTAGTCATACCAAAACATCCAATAAAATGGAAACTGGAAATAGAGCGAACTGTTATTGAACAAGTGATGTAGTTTAAGTACCTCGGGGTGGAGATCTTTGGTGACCGCAGACGACCAAAGACGAAGAAGAAGAAGACGAAGGATCGGCGGGATTGGTAATAGAGAGATAATTCGTTGACGTGAAAGGACAAAACACAAAAAAAAATCACATCTTCTCCCACTGTGCCACTTTGTGAGGAACTAAATTTTCGAGTGCACTAAATTTACTGTACATCTTTGAATCGCCATAGTTCTGTAGATGCACATTGTGAATTTCTTTCTTTTTCTTTGTTGCACACTTCACTTTGCTCAATGCCTGCCTGTTTATATATTTTCTTCTACTACTTTTTTGCGTGGCCATTTATTTGGTAGTACAACATTTTTTAGTGGCAGACTTTTTTTTGTTTTGTTTTTTTTTTTTTTTTGAAATTTGGGTGCTGAAATCATTCGCAAGTTTATTTGTTTCTCAATTTTTTCAGGTTTTTGTGCAAATACGCTGACTACTCAGCAGTTGGTATAATTTCTGCATAGAAATCTACCTGTATGTGTGTGTGTGTATACGCACTGGGATGCATTTAAAGGCATAAAAGTAGTGTAGTGGACCGGCTGGGGAATGACTTTTAGGTTTATGTATTTTTTTTAAATTTTTTTTTTTTTTTGGTTTGCTTTGATTTGCCTCTCATGAGCATCATCGTGTGGTTCGGCAATTTCGTGTGATTTCCTTGGCCAAAGCGCCAATGTGTCTGCGTGCATAGAAAATTTACACCGATGCTTGAAATGCACGTTTTTCTTTGAATGGCTCACACCCACACACACACACACAATTTTCGCTTAATTTCCTCAGATGCCCTCAGATGTGAATAAATATATAATTTTGTTTGGGCATTTTTTTGGTGCCAAAGTAATTTTTTCTTCAAAACGCAAGCAAAACTACTCCGAATCTCATTGGAATGCTGCCAGTTTTTCTACGTCTGAGACGTTGCTAGCAGTGTCTCCATTGGTCTTGCTCATATGCATACATACGTACATACATACATACATATATGTTTTCATACATGCACACATTTGCACTTTTTGCTAGGAATATGCTGTGACTTTTCGCTTCTTATTTTCTTTTTCTTCCTAGTCACTTTTCTTTCCACATTTTTCTCCTTCGCTTTTGTTGCCCACTTTCAAGGCCTGCGAATTTGGCTTGCCATCGAAAAACTTTTGTTGCCGCTGGTTTTTCCAACATCCACCGCAAGAATGCGCGTGCAGCATGTGCAAACTTGTTGACAGATAAAAAGAAAAGACAAATACACACATACATGCGCAAACTTATACTATATATAGTACTTACTTACTTATTAGCGTACGCAAAAACACAAAAAACACAAAAAAAAAAATATTAAAAAAAAACGCCATTCCAAAGCTGCCATAAATTTCAGTTGCCATCGACGCAGACACTTTTCGACTTGCTCGCGGCAATGTTCGCTGTGCCACGTATGTCCCTCGGTGTTCTTTAAAGTTGTGGCATGCAACAAAAGTCAACTATTTACTATGCGTCTAAGTGTGCTATACATTAGCGCATAACAGACAAGGTCACCAGCATTTAAAGCGGCAGACAAGTGAACTTTTGTTTCGAAATTCTTGGTTTGAGGGTAAATTCTTAAGAATCCGACCACTTGCTACGGCTCCACATGCACACAAGCACATTTCAGGCTTCAGTGGGTTCTTTCACTCATCCAGATTTGCTGCAAAATAGCTGATCAAATATATTATTTGTGTATATGTTTGTGTTTTAATAGATTCTCACACCGTGCCGTGGTTTGCAGAAGGCAGTTAACTTTATTGAGCACAAATTTCATGCTTCACATGTCGGACATTCTGAACGCCTTTGGGCAAAAACGGCCAAAACAAGCATTCAAGTGTCTGGTGTTTAGCCAAGTTACATACTCGTACATACATATTTGGAATTTTCGTAGAACAAATTCGCTTTGATTACGTTTGATTCTATGTCTCGTCTGCTGTTTGAACCGTATTTTTGTATTATACTCGTATAAACTCTATTCATGCAAGTGAGCTGTAAATTTTGCTCAAATGACACAGAAATTTCCGCTGAAAATTAAATTTTCTGCTTATAGCAGTGATGTAAGGTTCAAAACAAACATAGAGAACAAGACATAGTAGAACAAGAACAACGAATTAATAAGGTCAGAGCTCTGCATACTTAAGATTTTCAGCGAAAATTACTCTCTCGCTCTCAAATTTTTTCTTGACAGCAATTTTGCATAGTGGGATTTTCTTCTACTTGCGCTGGTGCTACAAAACTGCTGTATACAATTTTTACTATGTATATAAATATTATTGCACATACTGTAGATATCCCTTGTAGAAAAATTAAGTTACATACTTCTCTAACTGGTTGGCCGAGCTTCTCCACTAAGTTAGGTTAGGTAGTGCTGCCTGATCTGTACAAGGATCTTACTTAGACCCCTAGGCTCCACTGTGTTGCCAGTGCTATTTCTCTGGTCGAAGATATAATTTTATATAATTCATAATGCACGTCTTCGTGAGTTTTAGCAAGCCGTTCAGTCTTTTGTCGGCAATATCCTCTAAATTGAAACAAAATTTCTGATGTTGTCCTATAATAGAATCGGCAGTTTTATGTTGCCTTCATGTAAACAACAATAAACTATCAATACAGTGTTCTACTACTGCCTCTAGAGCCTCGATATATGCAACAGAATTCACTCGAAATCCTTGAGTAAAGAAGTGTGGTGCCACGACATGTCTGTTAATGCACACAATATCTAAAATCATAACAGTGGCTGTGTGTAAGCATTTTTTCGTCAGAAAAATACCATAACATCTCAAGCGCTTCAAGGTGTCTTATTTTGTTTAGAAGGCGTTTTGATCGGATAACTCGCTGCTCTCGTGTTTTCTCCCACATGAACTGTCTTTCGCGCATAGAGGACAGCTCGACAGGTAAGAGGCTCAGAAAAATTAAGCTCCCTTGCAAGAAGGAAGGCTGAATAAAGTCTGCAGATCTCGGAAATTCCTTGTGTTTTTCGTGTTTTGCAACAGTTTCTGTTATGATTTAGAGGTGCTAAAAGATTTCGTTTAACTAGGAACTAGGTTTAACACCGATAACAATGTCAGCCTTGAAGTCCAACGGAGAATCTCCCTTGCCAACGAGTGCTACTTTGAACTAAGTAGGCAATTGATTAGTAAAGTTCTCTCTCGACTAACAAAACTAAGATTTTATAAGGCTCTCATCATGACCGTCCTACCGTACAGCTTAGAAGCTTGGACGTTGACAATATCCGATGAGACGTCACTTGGAGTGTTTGAGAGAAAGATTCTGTGGAAGATTTTTGGACCTTTGCACGTTGGCGACGGTGAGTATGTATGTATACGATGAGCTGCATGAGCTTTACGATGACATAGATATAGTGCAGCAAATAAAGCTCCAACGGCCTCGTTGGCTGGGTTGAGTCGTCCGTATGGATGCAAATGGTCCGGCTCTGAAACTATCCCATGCGGCACAAGCCGCCAAAATGAGCATCCCTCATAACACATACCGTCATAGTTGTAAACAACCATAGAAAAAGGAAACAATCTTCCATTTCCTCTGTGAATGCTCTACCCTATGGAAGTACGGAATGTTAACCCTGGGCAAACCGCTGTTCGAGAGTCTCGAGCAACTGTCTGGCATAGACGTGTACAGCCTAATAAGGTTCCTAAACCGCACAGATTGGATATAATTTTGCTGTAAGTAACTGTTAAACAAGTTGGTAACGAGGATGTGGCAAAAAAATGGTGCGGAAGCGCTAGTTGGTTTCTGGATGAGTCACCACTCTAACCAACCAACCAGCTTGTGGTAGTAGAGGTAGTCTGCGTTGGCAAGACCACTTGGCTTGACTTAGTGTTTCCAATGGACGCTGGTTAGCACGAGAAAGAAACGACTGGCGCGCCTTGTTAATTTCGGCCAAAATCGCTTAAGTGGTTATCGCGCCAATCAAGAAGAAGAAAAATTCAATACTCTAGTGCCGGCTTAAACACACTTTTAAGGCTTTTCTCAACTGGACTATATCTTTGCTCAACAAAAGTCTTCTACGCTTCATATACATTCAGGTTTAGGTAATCGCTTTTCTGTGCCTAATGTGCCATTTGACAGTCTGACAGTTTTTGACGTATTAAATTACCATATTTTATGAGTTTTTTTTTTCAAGGACGTCGTATGTTTTAACATCAGAAAACTTTTTCAGCATAAAATTCTGGAAAATTGAATAAATGTAAGTCCAATACTCAAAACCTCCTTAAAGGTATTGAGGACCACTGGTGGTAAATATCGCTGACTTACTGCTTGACACGTCATTTGAGAATTCAAATTACGAATTCAAAAGAAATTCAATTGCGCACATATTTTTGTTTTTTTTTTATGTTGTTTTCTTTTTTTTTTGTACTTTGTCAGCTTATTGAAGCTATTTAAAGCCAAGGTCTTGATTTCCCATACTTGTCTCTAGAATAACAGCAATGATTTCGTTGTTAAATCCTCATGCTAATACTTCGCAACCTTCACATCACTACTTGCGGTTTTCCAACTGGGATATTCTCATCACCAATATAAAATACCATCTCAAATTTCACAGCACCACTTGCTTTTGCTACGTTCCTTTCAGCTAGCGTCAATTGCTTTCCACAGCATACTTCGAGGCGCTACTGCCAACGATCAATAAGTATAATTTATTGAGTGTTTTGTCATTTCGCTGTTTCTGCTTTTACGCGTTTCTTTTCTTTTCCCACCCACAATGACCCGTATGGTACGCATTGAACAACAAAAATAGCAAGAATAACTTAAAAACCACGCTGAGTGACGGATACAACTATAAAGTGTTTTGCTGATGTTGTTTTTGTTGGAATACAAATATTTTGGTTTTATTTCATTGTCGTTGTAAGACATTTTTGTGCAAAGTCCTTTTTGTTGTTTTTGCTCGTATGCCATCCCACGACCTTGAATGTGCAAATAACTTATGAAGTGGCATCATAACAACCAAAGCAACATATCTGTAATCTTAAAAATAAAAATATGAGCTTTTATTTTCCTTCTTATAACTGTTCTACTCGAATCGCTTTTAAGTTGACACCAGCGACGTTGAAGCCATGGCTGCGAAAACAAAAAATGGTTGTGAAAATTCTACGCAAAGTATTGTTCAAGGTGGTTTTGAGACCTTCAAAAGCTGTTGCATGTTAAGTAGTAGCAACTTGAAAAACGAATTGACAATTTTCAAGTGTAATGTTGCATATTTAATGGGTGTAAAAATCGTACAAAGACCTTGACTTGTATTCCTTAATGCACAATGAAGAGGAAATTGGCCTGTTCCTGACAAATTTTGCCCTTCATTACTGTTGAGAATGTGTAAGGTACATTTATATTATACGGTATATATTATATATATACATCATATGTTATACATACATATACATACATATGTATGAAGTGAGTAAGTGGGGATAGCGTCACTCTGCTTGCCCGCTTGCCATTGACGTTGAGAGAGATTTAGTTTTGATCGAGCACCCGACGAGTAAAGATCACGCACCCGCACGCACTCTTTAATAACAATAAATAATAATCTAATATAATATAATTAATAGTTTAAATTTATGAGTTTTATTTCACTAACCACACCAATATCTCAACATGGTAGCAGTGCCAGGTTGTGGTTAGGTGGTTTTCAGTGGTACCGTTTTTTATAAAAATAAAATAATCCCGTGTATGTCAAAAAGCACGTGTGATAATAGTTTTTCTATGGTACCGTATTAAAGTGAAAATTAAAAATAATAAGTTACAGTGTATGTCAGAAAGCACGTGTAATATTTTGTGAAGTATTGCCGTTAAAGTTAAAAGTTAAAAAGTGTTATCGTTTTAAAATAAAAGTCAAAATTGTATTCTTGTTTAAGTCAGAAAATTCGAGAAAGTTTTACAATACAAAATGGCTGACAATGGTGAAATCAAGATACCTATTTTTGATGGTGAAGATTACGCCATTAGGAAAAAACGATTAACAATGTCGCTCAAGTTGAAAAAGTGCGCAGATAATATTGAACGAGCAAAGACGGACAAAGAAGGCGAAGAATGGGACGCAAAAGAAGTGAAAGCAATAAGTCTCATTTATAACGGTATTTCCAATAAGCAAATGGAATTCATTAATGACGAAGAAACGGCATATGACATGATTAAAAAATTTGATAGTTTATATCTGCGGCGGCCGCCGTAGCCGAATGGGTTGGTGCGTGATTACCATTCGGAATTCACAGAGAGGTCGTTGGTTCGAATCTCGGTGAAAGCAAAATTAATAAAAACATTTTTCTAATAGCGGTCGCCCCTCGGCAGGCAATGGCAAACCTCCGAGTGTATTTCTGCCATGAAAAAGCTCCTCATAAAAATATCTGCCGTTCGGAATCGGCTTGAAACTGTAGGTCCCTCCATTTGTGGAACAACATCAAGACGCACACCACAAATAGGAGGAGGAGCTCGGCCAAACACCTAACAGAAGTGTACGCGCCAATTATTTATTTTTTTTTTATATCTGAAAGAATCAACGGCTTTACAAATTGTGTACAGAAATAAGTTAGAAAAAATTAAGTTAAAAAATTATAATGACGCTTCTACATTTTTTAGCGATTTTGAAAAGTGCATTAATGATTTAAAAAGTGCGGGTGCAAAAATTACAGAAAGAGAAAAACTGAATTATATATTGAATACTTTGCCGGAGTCCTATAGCTATATAGGCGATTTAATTGATGTATTAAAAGAAGAAGAACAAACGGCAGAATATGTAAAAAGCAAAATTTTGATGAAAGAAATAAAAATGCAAAAAGAGGAAAATTACAAGCCGAGGTCAAATGCATTCATGTCCGATAGAAGAAGGTGCTTCAAATGTGGAAAAGTTGGTCATATTCAGCGAGATTGTAAAAATGGCGACCAAAATGCAAGCGGCAGTTCAACATGGCCATCTACGCGAGGCAGAGGCACGCATCGAGGACGTGGCAACCGTGGAAGAGGCAGAGGCCAAAGAGGAATGCGTGCGCACCAAGCCGAGCAAGAAGGAGAACAAAAAGAATACAACAGAGCTTGGATTGCGAGAGTTGACTGTAATACAGCGCAAAATTGTAAGGTTAATAATAATAATAATGTATGCGAAATTAATTGGTTACTCGATAGTGGTTGTACGGACCATATTATTAACGATGATTCATATTTTGAAAATTTTGAAATTTTAACAAATCCTATAAATATTCATTTGGGCGATAATCGTGTTGTAAAAGCTACAAAAGTCGGAAATGTAGTTAGTATTTTTGATGTTTTCGGTAAAAAAGGTGAAATTAATATGAAAAATGTATTTTTTGCAAAAGATATGACTGCGAATTTAATTAGTGTGAGTAAAATTACGAATAATAATAAAATTATTTTAGAAAATAAATTGGCAAAAATTATTAATAAAGAAAACGAAATAACAGCTGTTGCTGTAAAAAGGAATGGTTTATATCATATGAGAAGTATTATCGTATTGAAAAAGAAAAATAAATTTGTAAATATCGCGAACAAAATTGAAAATAATATGAATCTGAAAGAAAAATGGCATCGATTATTGGGTCATGTGAATTTTAAATATTTAAATATTTTAAGTAAAGATCAATTATTGGACGGTATTCCTAAAGATATAACGAGTGAATTTATGAAATGTAAAACATGCATCGAAACTAAAATGTCAAATTTACCATTTAAAAATAACAGACAGAAAGCAAAAGAAATTTTAGAAATTGTACACACTGATGTCTGTGGACCTTTTCAAACGGTGGGTTTCAAAGGTGAAAAATATTTCATTTCATTTATAGATGATTATAGTAAAATTGCTCGTGTTTATACTATGAAATCAAAAGCAGAGGTATGTGATGTTTTCAAAAGATTTGTGAATGAATGTGAAAATTTAATGGGTAAGCGCGTTAAATATTTGAGATGCGATAACGGTAAAGAATACATTAATAGTGACGTGGATGATTTTGTTAAAAGTAAGGGTATCGTAATTTCTCCGTGTCCCGCGTATACTCATGAATTAAATGGGGTTGCCGAAAGATTTAATCGCACAATAATGAACATGTCGCGTTGTTTATTAGACGAAGCGCAAATTGATAGAAAATATTGGCCGGAAATCGTGTGCGCGGCGACTTACTTGAAAAATAGAACATTAACAAATACCATCGAAAAGAAAACACCATACGAAATATTTTTTGGAAAAAAACCAGACGTGTCAAATTTGAGATTATATGGAAGTAAGGTTTTTGTTCGTACGCCGGAAGTAAAACGACAGTCTAAATGGGATAAGAAAGCCGAAATTGGAATTTTGGTCGGTTATGACAACATGGGTTATCGTATTTTGTTGAATAACAAGATTATCGTTTCTCGAAATATTGAAATTTTAAATTCAAAAGAAAAATGTATCGGTATAAATATGGATGAAAGCGAGAGTGAATTTAATGAAACTAGTTCTGATTTTGATGAAAACACAGAAAATTCTGATGATGAATTTAACGATGATAGTTTTAAAAGTTTAAATGAAAAAGATGAGCTTGATGATAAAAGGATTGATTTAAAAATTGAAAAAGTTGAAAACTTAGAAAATGTTGAAAAAATTAAAAATAAGACGAAATTAAATAAAAAAGAAATAAAAAAGGATGAACTTTTTCCTATGAGAAGGTCTACCAGATCAAAAAGTGTTCCCGATAGATATGATAGTCAAGCGTATAGTAATTGTATTTTTGCGAACTTATGTAGAACTGATATACCACATACCTTTGAGGAGGCGATAAATTCAAAAGATAAATTAAATTGGAAAATAGCAATGGATAATGAAATTAAAAGTTTAAAGGATAATAATACGTGGGAGTTAGTTGAAAATCCTGAAAATAAAAAAGTTATTGATGTGAAATGGTTATATACGAAAAAATCTGATAACAAATATAAAGCTCGTTTAGTTGTACGCGGTTTTCAACAAAAGGAATTTATTGATGATATTTATGCTCCGGTAGTTAAAATGCAAACTTTAAAAATCTTATTATCTTATTGTTGTAGAATGGGCCTTATTATAGAACAAATGGACGTTGAAACAGCCTTCCTCAATGGTACCGTGAAATCAGATGTTTATGTTAAACAACCTAAAGGTTATGAAGATGGAACGAATAAAGTTTGTAAGTTGAATAAAGCATTGTATGGTTTACGAGAAAGTCCAAGAGCTTGGTATGAGTGCCTTGATAATTTTCTATTAAAATTAGGATTTAAGAAAAATAATATTGATTCTTGTTTATATGTTTTGAAATTGGAGAAAGATACTATTTATTTATTAATTTACGTTGATGACTTATTAATTTGTGGAAAAAGTAAAGGTTTGATTAATTTAATTAAAGGTAAATTATCAGAAAAATTTAAAATGAAAGACATGGGAAAAATTAAAGAATATTTAAGTATTACCGTAGATTATAGTGTGCCGGAAAAATTAATGAAACTAAATCAAACTAAATATATAGAGTCTTTAGCGAGTAAATATAATGTGGAAAATAGCAAATTGTATAATACACCTATGGAAGTTAATTTAAAAATTGAAAAATCGGATAATTGTGAATTGGATATTAAATATCGAAATTTAATTGGCGCTCTATTATATATTAGTTCGGCTACAAGGCCAGATATTAGTTTTTCAGTTAATTACTTAAGTAGATTTCAAAATTGTTATAATGAAACTCATTTTAAATATGCTTTGAGAATTTTGAAGTATTTATACAAAACAAAAGATTTAAATTTAACTTTCAAAGGTGATAATGACTGTGAAATTTTGGATTGTTTTGTTGACGCCGATTGGGCTGGCGATAATATAGATCGAAAATCGACCACTGGTTTCGTATTAAAATTATTTGGTAATGTTGTGTTTTGGAAATCACGAAAACAAAAATCTGTAACAAAGGCTTCAACCTTTGCTGAATATGTAGCGTTATCAGAAGCAGCCAGTGAAATTAAATTTGTAATTGAATTATTAAAATTATTTGAAATTAAAATTGAAAAACCTATTAATGTATATGAAGATAATTCAGGCGCGATAAATATAGCAAAGTATGGTAATTTTACAAAGAATTCCAAACATATAGAAGTCCATTATCATTATGTACATGAAATGGTAAAAGAAAAGATTATAAACATTGTAAAGGTCGAGTCGAACAATAATGTCGCGGATATTTTCACTAAATCATTATGTAAAGAAAGTTTTGAAAAATTTAGAAATATGTTAAACTTAATTTAAGTTATTATGAAAATGTAAAATTGTAATTTTGAATTAATGATGAAAATTTATGTATTAATAATTATTTGAAAATTATTTTATTATGTATAATATAAATGTAAGGAGGCGTGTTGAGAATGTGTAAGGTACATTTATATTATACGGTATATATTATATATATACATCATATGTTATACATACATATACATACATATGTATGAAGTGAGTAAGTGGGGATAGCGTCACTCTGCTTGCCCGCTTGCCATTGACGTTGAGAGAGATTTAGTTTTGATCGAGCACCCGACGAGTAAAGATCACGCACCCGCACGCACTCTTTAATAACAATAAATAATAATCTAATATAATATAATTAATAGTTTAAATTTATGAGTTTTATTTCACTAACCACACCAATATCTCAACAATTACATTTCATACAGCCTGAAATGTTCTGTTTGGCCCAATTAATAAAAAATATTATAAAGTTTTATTACTTTTGTAAGTTTTTTAAATCTAATCGTTTTGAGATCAGCCTTTGCCGATTAGTTCCCTAAGCTGATCACAATTGGCGAGAGTTAAGAAAATTGACGAGAGTTAGAAAAATATTTTTGAATCCATTGGGATTAAAGAGTCACAAAAGCGAAGGCTATATCTATCTAATATATTTCTGATATACATATAAATGAAAATGATAAATAAATGCATTATTTTTGTGTAATATTAATAACTTCATTTAAGATGTTTTGGATTGCCCGGTTTATGTCAAATATTCACCCTTTTATTTCATAATGCCTCTCTCATAGATGTCTTTATTCTTCTTGGCGAAAAACTCTAGTAATCAATTTTCACAATCTCCTCTTGATACAAATTTCTTATCTCAAAAAGTTTTGCAATGAGCGTAAAAGGAGATAATCGCTTTGCGCCAAGTCCAGACTATAGGAGGGATGCATTTAAACTTCCGAAGCAAGCTCTCGGAGCTTTTGGCAACGCACTAAAGACATGTGTGGCCTTGCATTGTCTTGATGGAACATAACACCTCTTCTGTTGGCCAATTCAGGCCGTTTCTGGTCAATCGCTAACTTCAAATGGTCCAGTTGCTGACTGACAGTAGAGATCTGAATTTAGTATTTGGTCACACGGAATGCACTCATAACAAATGATGCCTTTCAAGTCCCCCCAAATACTCAGTAAAACCTTCCTAGCCGTTAGCCCTGATTTGGCCACCGTTTGAGCTGCTTCATCACGCTTTGACCACAATCGCTTTCGCACAGTATTGCCGTATATGACACATTTTGCATCCCCAGTCACGATCCGTTTAAGAAATTGGTCGATTTCATTCCGTTTGGCCAAGGCTTCGCAGATGGCAATTCGATCCAGCTTCGAGCTTGTTTTTGAAGCCAGCTTTGCGCAAATGGCTTAAAACAATTTTAGGGTAGATGGTACTAACATGCCGGCCAACATCGATTACTTCTGTAAATACAAACACAAAAATCTAGTGTTGATAAATAGATGATATTCTCCCCAAGCTCCTTTCGCCGCTCCTTTAATGAATGTCGTGGATTGTTTTCGCAGCTCAGTTGAAAGTATATAGAAGTTGGCACATACCGCAGTACGCCTACTTGGCTCTCTGTGAATTTGACAGAAACAGCTGTTGAGATGACATAGTTGTAGAACTTATTTATTTATATTTTTTCTTTACAAACAACTTTTTTCTTTCTACTCCCTTTTCGGTAATCTTGCTGGCTAACACTAACATAACACCAATTCTCATTTTCCTTCACAAAATTGACACTCTCCTCTTAACTCTCTCCCAAAGCACATCTACAACTACGTCACGTCAAAGTTACGCTCTTGCTTCCACACCAATCTGCGCAATCTTGTACAATATCATAAAATATCATTCTTTCTTTGGCTGTCATTTTGCATAGGACGAGTATAACGACACGCAAAAATTATGACCAAACTGGCGACAGACATCCCTGTTATACATATAAATACTAAAACTAATAATACTATGACTCAGTCAGAACTTCAAATGCTGAACACTTCCATTGCGACATTAAACTGATTGCTCTGCGTCACTCTAATGGCACTCAGGGAGAAGCGAAAAGCATACAAATGGACCCGAAATAACTAAGCACGGGACTCAAAGTGTTGGCGTCTAAAGCAAAGTTTGTTGAATGTCTTTTTGCAATACTTTTTCTACTTTTAAATTTTTTTCTCTTACTTTTTTACTCCACTTTTTGATGAAAAGAAGCGCGCACAATAAAGTGATAAAAGTAAAAGGTTAGCATAAACCGGAGTAAATATTTGAGCAGCTCTAAAAGGCGGATATTTTGTTAGGTCTCTTGTGCGAGTGCAAGTCATAAAGTTTAATGGATGGGTGCGTATGTGTGTGTGTATATACGCTGTAAATATCTACATACACTCCTCTGTCGGAAAGCTGGAAACCAAATGCAGTAGCAGCTTCTCACATTTGACCAAAAATGTCCTGTAAGGCAGCAGGGCGAGGCAGTGTGAGCAGCTAAAAGTTGTTTGCGGCTGTCTGATGATTCAAATGGTCAAAATTGTTGGAATGTCTTTGTTTTTGCTATATGGAAATGTTGGCAGTTAAGTAAGCGCTTATGTGGCATGTACCAGTACCTACATTTTATATGCGTACAAAAGCCCTTATACAGGGTGGTTGAAAAGTAAGGAAGCAAAAGTAATTAAAAAAATATATATATATATTAAAAAATAATGTACATATAATTAATAAAAATATAAATATTGTATAATTCTACAAAAATAAAATAATAAAAATAAAATTATACAAATAAAAATAAATACAAATTTCTATTTTCGAGTAAAAATATAATCTTGCTTAACCTCAGCTCACTTACTCCATTTCAGAAAAAAATTCGCAAAAATAGTGTTGCTTTCCGCTGTGACCCTTACCCCCACACCCCCTAAAAAAAAACTACGTAAATTCGAATTTCACACTTTATACAAGAACTAGAAAAATTGGCTTCATTTTTATCAAAATTTCAAACTTTTCAACCAGAACAAAAAAAAATTCAATACGCAGTTTTATAGCTCATTGAATTCTAGTGTAATACAATGTAAGCTTGAAGTGATTAAAATTCTTATCGATTTTCCATAATTTTTTCCGACACCGTTACGTAATTTGCCATATAACATTTCCGCAGGACACGAAGGAAACGAGAAGGCAGACTTTTATGCCAAAAAAGGGACAGAAAGTCTATTTATTGGGCCAGCCCGATTTTTCGGCTTTAACAAAAATAATACATATAAGACAGGAAACCAAAAAAATGGATCCAAACTAAAATCAAGGAACACTGGAACGGCACAAGCGGCCTTAATCACTCCAAAAAGTTTTTGAACTTCAATCCTAACAGAGCAAAATCTGCTGGAATCCTAGATAAAAAGGGCCTCAGATTACTCTGTGGAGCACTTAAAGGTTGTAATAAGCACTTTAACACAATAGGATTATCTAGTACAAGATTATGCAGGTTCTGCTGTCATGAATAG
This sequence comes from Anastrepha ludens, assembly GCF_028408465.1. Taxonomy (NCBI): domain Eukaryota; kingdom Metazoa; phylum Arthropoda; class Insecta; order Diptera; family Tephritidae; genus Anastrepha; species Anastrepha ludens. The sequence goes on along the minus strand of NC_071500.1, from coordinate 104,314,326 downwards.
GAGTCTATGGAACACTTAATCACGAATCATCACTGGGCTCGTACCTACTAGAGGAGGAAGACCTAAAATTGCTCCCTTCCAATTTTTGATTGAAATTTTCAAATGGTTTGAATTTTCATAAATCTTGTATAGAGTTTGAAACTGGGACTATTATGGTATTCAATATCGATTGAACCACATTGTTATAAAAAAAGGTAATTTTTTCATTAAAAAGTAAATAAATTAAAAGTCTACATTTTTCGAAATATTTGGGAAGTATTATTTTTTCGCAGGCCGTAAACTATGCAGTATTTATTATCTGAGAGGCTTAAGAAAACTTGCCACTTCACAAACAATAAACTTGCTCCATGATTTTTGGATTATAGTACTTTTTGGGCGTTCACATTGAAGGCATGCACATCCACGTTTAAACTCTAAGTCCTATCGATAAACATTTGGCAATGAATGAGCAAATTTCTTTAACACCTCTACCATTTTTTGATGAATTTCTGTTGCTGAAAAACCTTTCAAAGAATATTATTACTCCCTATATTCTGTTCTTTCTATTGCGAAATAATCAGAATCAGCTTCAAATGGCTTGTAAATGAAGCACGAATTCCCAGCTCGAAAACGTTTTTTTTATTTCTTCCAATGATGAATAAAATATTTAAATGACGATGGAATTTCGATTAATTCCTTTACTGTTTAATAAGCATTGCTTTTAATACTTTTCAACCAGCCTATATAACTTTACTTATATAACTCGTGGTAGCGTTTGTATTAATAAGCATTTCGGCGTTTAAGTACCAACTGATTTTGGTCGAATTGTCTGCGAGTTGAAGAGTAGTTCGTTATTGGCAGTTGATAGTATGACAGACTATAGTTGGTTGCAGTTTGAAGTTACCCAGAAGTGCAATTTTTTATTATTTCTTTTATTTTTAATATTTTTTTCTTTTATAGCGTGGCTGTCTGCCCAGCAGTCAATCGTCTGTTGTGTCTGCACGCTACTCGCTTATGACTTTACACGACAAAGAAAAACTCAAACTATATGAATATTCAGTTTATTGCTCGTAGTGATGAAGGCGAATAGTTTTTAGTTTCAGCAACTGTCTGTGTGAAATGGTTTGTTTGTATTATTTTCAGCTACAGTTTTATTATTTTATTTCCTCTACATAAATGAGGAAAGTAAAATTAAATTTGAAGCATGCAATCAACACTGCAGCTTACCAAATTTGCTTTAACAAAGCGATTTGAAGTTTTTTTTTTATTATTTATAAAATGCATTAGAATATCAAAGGCACGTATAAAGCTGATTAGTCAATTAGTTGATATATCAGCTGCACGGAAGATGAGTAAGAGCAGGCACTACATACGCACGTCAACTCTGGTACTCGCCGTTCAACGAAGTACGGAATTTTCGCTTTTGTATAAGCTTTTTTTATTAAAAATAAATAAATAATTGGCGCGTACACTTCTGTTAGGTGTTTGGCCGAGCTCCTCCTCCTAGTTGTGGTGTGCGTCTTGATGTTGTTCCACAAATGGAGGGACTTACAGTTTCAAGCCGACTCCCAACGGCAGATATTTTTACGAGGAGCTTTTTCATGGCTGAAATACATTCGGAGGTTTGCTATTGCCTGCCGAGGGGCGACCGCTATTAAAAAAATGTTTTTATTAATTTTGCTTTCACTGAGATTCGAACCAACGACCTCTCTGTGAATTCCGAATGGTAATCACGCACCAACCCATTCGGCTACGGCGGCCGCCTTTTTTATTATTTAGTTTTATTTTAAAACTTGTTCTAGTGGGCGAATTGTGTACCACTAGAGAGCGAATAGGTCTGGCCAGACCTCTATGTAGTTTTCATGGGAACCACAACAAAATATAGAAAAAATTATTGCTGCAAAAAATCTATTTTGTGAAAGCAAAATAAAAGGAATTTATGCAATTTTAGAAAATAAATAATATTTTAAAAAATAAAATATAATAAATGTATACAAAAGGGAATAATTCATAGTTACTCTGTGCACATATAATTTGTGATTCACTGTGATGTTGGTCATTTTTGCAACACATTTTTAAACTTCTTTTCGTATCGTTGCTTGAAGGGTTTGCTGTCGTTCAACTGATTTTAATTCTCCGGGTCTGGCCGAGACTGGCTTCTTCGACGTTGGATGTGGATTTACCATTTTACATAATTTTCTATCAAATTATGGATAAAAACATTTAAAAAAAATCCTCTTTCAGGACGAAGAATGCCAGACGGGGTTGACCAACTGAAGGTTTTAAAAAGGTGTCTAACGCAGGGTTAAGGGATATTTTATATCTTAAGAAACACTGAATACCGTATCTAGGACTGAAGTGCTTGTATGGATGTAAAAAAAAACGCCGACTTCTAAGTCTTAGGCCTACCATTCGATTCATAGTGTAATATTTATGCTGAGGGGAGGATCTCGACCTTCACTTAACGAGCTTCAAACTACTCATGAGTTCATCAGATGAAGAAATGCAAGCAAGATGCCTAAAACTTGGCCCCCCAAGACAAGCTGAGCTAAGTAGAAGGAGCAGAGGTGATTCTACCTTATCCTATAAACAGCTGACATCTCGCTGCAATGCCGAGTCTCTCAGCATGCATGCCTCGTAGACAATGTCCGGTAAAGGAACTCACAAAATTCAAATGCTGAAACTTTGTAGACCTTAGAAGCTTCCTCGAGTGGCTCCGATCCACACGTGGGAAGAAAATTTTCGCGACCTTGCAAGTTTGTGCACTTGCCCAACCTTCGTTGAGTTAGGTTTCTTGTTCAGTTTTCTTGTTAGAGGCGCATAAATTTTAAATCCCATATTACCAAATGTAAACAATAATGTAAAAATTCTCTAATTTATATTCAAAGCCATCTCGAATCAATCACAGCTCGATCAGCTGGATCTCAGGTGAATGAGAAAGTAAGACTTTACAACCAAAAGTCGAAGTTTCAAATTAAATTTCCAAAGCTTGATTTTCTTACTATAGATAAATGCGAGAGCCAATTCTCTCATATCCGGGCAAAACCACCTCACTGGTTCTTTGTCTGGCCAGCTCATCCGCTCAGCAAAAGTTTGGTTCGCTGTCGTACTGTGTTTTCGTGCGAGTAGAGCTGTATTGAAATTTTCAGGGGAATGTTTTTGTGGAACATTCAAACCCTCCATGGACCATAGAAACTTATTTTTTCTAAAATTTAAAAAAATAAGCGTGAAAATTACCCATTAGTATAAGAAATATTGGGTTAAAGTGTTGGACAAAAATATGTGCCATAAAATTTTATTATAAACTCTGTTCAAAATTTATACTACGATAACTCCACAGTTGAAATGAGATTAGATCTCTGTTCTTTTCACATGATCTGCAGCGGGTAGGGCGCATTCACGATGTCTAGATTGACGACGTGTGGCAAGCAACAGGCCCTTAGACGAGTCTCAGCAATTTCGAGGAAATTAGCTGGTTGGGTGACGTAAACGGAGTCATGACAGCGGTTTGTCTACGAAAAAACTAAGATTGTGTTGGTGATACACGAAAAAACCAGCGCGGTTTATGCTCATGTTACCGCTCGTTGCTGTATGTACAACGACTGATTGGACGAGTGTGTGAATGCGTGTGAAATGAGCAAGCAGAATTCGGATGCCGAATACTCGTTGACGAAGTAACTCTCACAATTTTGTTTTTCACTCCAGCGGGTAGCCAAGCGTGGTAATCTATCATTCTTCATCATATCCCAGATCGGGTCGGTAGCCACACGAAGAACAAAAGTTGCAAAAGTCCACCTCTGTATTTAAAGTTTATGTTGTGCTACAAAAATATATGGCCCCTATTATGAGCAACATTCGATCTTCGACTGTAGTCGAAAGTGCTGATCGAACGAATTTTCATTTGGTATTATAGTGCTCATTCGTTGAAGAATAGGACTATTGTGAATTTCGATCGCTCGACGCATTTACAATAGATAATTTTTTCTCAGCTGATACAGCAAATCAAATTAAAAGAAAAACCGATTGTGTTGAAATTCTTTGCTAACATTATTTTTAAAAGGTAAAAAAAGTTTTTTTTTGTGAAAATGAGTACAACGGAGTTGTGGTTCGACGATTCATCGGACGATGAAAGATTAGTGGAACTAGCTAGAAGTAGGAAACAGTTGAGGGACGCATCCAACCACCTAGAAATGGCTTCCACTGAGTAAATTTAGAGCTTTCAAAATGTGTTGACGTACTTAATATTACAGAAATTTCCTTACAGATTTTTAAATAACTTTAGATTATCTAAAGAGCCGTTTGTGAACCTACTGTCCAGTACAGAAAACCAGTTGCAGCAGTGCACCCGAGCCAAATTGATTCCAAATATTTTAAAGCTAGCCACAGTTCTGCGAGTTTGTGCTCAGGGATCGTACCAATTGAGTATTGGTAATGAAGGTATGCTAGGACTTGCTCAACCCAATGTGTACGATGATGCTGAAGATATTGAAGTGGAGTCAAATAACGGAGAATTGGAAAACATAAGAAATGAAATTTTGAGAATATTATAGAAAAATCTAAAAAGTATTAAATAGAAACCTTTACACCACACTTTCTGTTTTATTTTTGTTATAAATTTTCTTTATTCAATTATTCGTCATTCGAAAAAAATATGAAAATGTATTTCTATAAACATCACAAAAAAAACCATTATTAAGCTTAATCCATTTTGCTGCCGTTCTCACTGGTGGTCCCAAGCAATTCAGCTCCGTTGTAAATTCCTCCCATTTTTTTGCTGCTTGAAGTTTGGTGCAAATCCCTTTTGCGAATTGTGGATTCGCCTTTCTAATTGTTGTTTGGTACTCATGACCTTCGCCCTGCATAATATTAACAAAATTAGTATATATTTATTATTTGGTTACTATAAAACCATAAATAATCGCAAACAACTTACACTTTAACAAGTTTTCCCACTATACGCTACACGATCGAAAGCAAAATTGCATTCGACTCTAAATTCGGTAAACAACGAAAATTTCGATAGGGTTGCACCGCTCATAATACCAAATTGACATTCGATTTTCGATCTTCGACAACCAGCGAATATCGAAGATCGAATACAACTCATAATAGGGGCCTATATTTTTATCCTTTTGAAAACCGCCTTTTCGGGGGGTTTAGAAGGTTAAAAAATTGTCGGGTGCGAAGTCCTTTCAATATAAGCTCTAAATGGAGGAATGGAATTTTGCAACTTTTTTTTATTAATTATTTTTTTTTAATTAAGTTTAATGTACACATGCGGCCGCTTCAAGTATTGAAAGATGAAGTACATACCAGTTCAAGTTTGATCCACTTAGAACTCTTTCATAAACCTTTTCTCAGCTCTTGTTTCTCTGGTCTTTTTAAATGCATACATCTCTCATTTGTCTCTTCACTGAAAGTCCTTCTAATGCAACGCTAATCTGAATTCACAAAGAGGTAATTTGTTCGCTTCGCTGCTAATTTATCTGCAACGCACTTTTCACGAATGGCGCTGTAACCAGTAACTTTCTTTCTGTAGTTACTGCCAACATCCTACTGTGGGTCTCAAAAAGTTTGCACTTCATCGTAAATACTTGCAGTTTTTGCTCACCTGACCGACTTTTCCATGTGTGTAGTCACAAATAAATTTCACTTCCGCCAAAAATGTCATATGGACCTACGCAATCGGCTAACTCATTGTCATGTCCTCCAGAAAGCAATCAGTTAGGGGCAGAGCTATGATAAACATGTACGAGTACGAGTATGGTACTGTAAGTACATACATTAATATGAGTACACACATGTATACATGGATGTGTGGCAGTAATGCTCTTTTTCAAACAGCGCCGCTTTTCTGGCACTCTGGCCTGCGCATTCACTCATTTCTTCTTCTTTCTCTTCTTCTTATTCATTTGCTGGTTGCACTGTTTCAACTGTTTGAAAAACTGCCAAAAACTTTGCCATCCAGTCCGCCAACCAGCTAGCCAGCCAGTTTCCCGGTTGGTCCTGCAATTCTGATTCTGACTCTGGCTTTTCTGCTTTTATTGACTTTTGGGAATTTGGTTTTTGTTTTGCGTTTTTGGCATCTAAATGAAATTGCAAAATAAATGATTGTTTCTGATTTTATGCATTTCGCAAACTTTTTGCAATTTATTTCAACAGCTAAAAATTGCTTTATCTGCTTGGCTACGAGAGTGTGGCGGCTTAAAAGCATCACTTGCAGCTTCTCTGTGTCTCCCTGTCTCGCTGCATGGGGTACTCATGCGGTAAACTAGAGTTTGATATGCAATTGTTCTTGTCTGAATTGTGTATTTTTGTGAAATTTTTTTAAATACATTTGGGCGAACACCAAATAAAGTTGGCGGAGTTGCAATTTAGGAAAAATTAAATAAAACTTATAATGAGAAAAATTTGAAATTGAGTTGAGCTGGAAATGCGATTAATTCAAATATCTGCACACATACGAGTACATGCATATGATTGTTGGAAGCATTAGTCTAAAGTTTTTATTCGCAAATAGCTATCTAGTTTCGAAGGTGCAGCTGGAGAACGTAATTTTATGTTAATTTTGGAATAGAAAATCAGGTTTGATATGTGAAATTTAGTAGTTCAGTTTTCTTATTAAAGATGCAACGATTTTAAATCCCATGCTACAAAACGTAAACAATTAAAGTTTTTTGTATAGCGGTCGCACCCCGGTAGGCAATGCATACCACCGAATGTATTTCTATTATGAAAAGGCTTCTCATAAATACCATTTGCCGTTCGACGTTAGCTTAAAACTGTAGGTTGCTCCATTTGTGGAACAACATCAAGACGCACGACACAAATAGAAAAAGGAGCTCGGCCAAGCAACTTGCAGAATTGAAGCGCCAATTATTTTTTATTCATTTATTTATTTATTTTATAGAAAAATATTAAAAGATGTAAAAGTTCTCTGACACACAGTCTAGTCCATCCCGAAATACGCAGCTCAATGAGTTCTCAGCTCAATAAGAAATTAGGAATTTACAGGTGAAAGTTGCAATTTTAAATTAAATTTCCAAAGCTTCATATTCTTACTTCAGGTACGAAATCTCAAACACTGAATTTCATACATCAAAACAGGAACTTTATACTTTACAAAATGATGGTTTGTTTTGAACAGATTTCCGTATACTGCTTCAGCCCATATAGTCTTACTCTTATTATTAAAAAAGGAGTGTTGTTTCACTGAAAAATGTTACTTATCGCTAAAGATTTTTATTGTCACTAAATATTCCGTGAGGATGAAATTCGTGCCTTTACTCCCACTGAAGAAGTAGTAGTCGTTAATTATTGCATTTATTTTTTAGTGCACTATGCCAAACCTGATATTCTAAGTATTATACCTATTAATATTGGTACAAAGAATTTGTATTACGCTTCTACTTATGCATAGCCAAATCTAATCCTGCATTAGTCAGTTGAATATTTAAAGAACCTATCAAAGTAATCGAACTATTGATACTGAAATCACATTTTGGTCTAGTTTTAGTGTTGTAAATAAGAAAGTATTGCATAAATAAATAAATACCCGACATGACGAAAATAAAAGTGGTACCTGAAACATATAAAAATTAGTGAAACACTGGGAATCTTCTGATGCTTTATATCCATAAAAATTTAAAACTTAGAAATGTCTAGTCAAATTATGGGTCATTACAACGAATTCATATTTAATGAGAAGCAATTTGATATTAATTTTATTTTGTATTAAAATACGAATAGGAAAATATTTCAAAATATTTGTCTCTGTACTATTTTAGTTTTTCTTTATCTTCTTTCAATTCTTCTATCAGCCGATGAGAGTTTTCGTAAATTTTAGAAATTATGTACAAATTTGTACTACATAAGTAATTTTCAAAATTTTGTACTTATACTATGAGTCCAAGTTGTTTTAACAAAAATTTAAGCGCACATCTGCAATGCTACACGGTGGGTCATATAGTGTTTGTTTTTGAACCACCTATTTTTTGAGAATGGTAACATAAATGACATGTCAAATGTGTTCATAATTTACTTAAAGGTTTGACACTTACGAAATGGGACGCTATACGCTATACGCTTGAACAAAATTGGGAAATATTGAAAACCTATTTCCAAAGTGGTGAGTCTTCTTCTTATTTTCTGATTTTCTCATCGGTGGCTACGTCAAAAAGCAAAATTGTCGGATTTGGGGCTCAGAAAATCCACACGTTACTGTAGAGAAGCAAAAGCATCCACAACGAGTCACTGTTTGGTGCGGTTTTTGGTCTGGGCCATTTTTTTCGAAAATGAGCGAGGAGCCGCGGTTACAGTAAATGGCGAGCGCTACTTGTCACACTGCCAAAGTTACACTCGAACTTTTGGCTACCGTTTTTGAAAACGGAATAATCAACCGAAATTCCGATATCAATTGACCGCCTCGGAGCTGTGATTTAAGCCCGTTGGAATAATTTTTGTGGGGAGCCGTTAAGGACAAATGCTATGCGAACCATCCAGAGACGATTGATGATTAAAAACACGAAATGGAAGTTGCCATTCATGAAATTGGAGGCCAAACAATCGAAAATGTGCTTAAAAATTGGGTTGATCGAATGGCCTACTGTACAGCCAGTCGTGGCAGTCATTTGAACAATATTATTTTTCATTCATAAATGTCTATGTTCAAGCTTCAAAATAAAAAAAAAAGTTTGAAAAAATATTAATTAGTTTTTTTTATAGCCGATTCAAAAAGCAAATTTTACATGGCCCACCCCATATTAATCTCCTAATTGACGCAATAAGATGGCGAAAAAGTCGCATGCTAAAATTGAAAAGGAAGAGGGGTTCAGCTTTAAGATCTAATTTTTTGCTATTGCAATTGAGGTAAGCTGGGGATATTTTTACTTAGTAGAATTTGGATGATTTACTCCTATTAGCCTATCATAAAAAGTGTTCATGCGCTTTTATTTCTTTAACTGCTGCTGATATTTTAACGGATATGCCAATGCATATTTTCAGTTTTTGCCTGCTTTAAGGCGCAACTGTTGAATTTTTCTATTACTAAAAACAAGTAAAACCATAAAAAGGCTTTCTTATACATATATCGTTTTGACTCACTCAAATCTTTCTTTTGTGTTGTTATTTTCCTTTATTTTCCATACTGATGTTTTTAGTTTCAAACCCCTTTGGGCATTGAAGAGAACTCACAAAGCAATTTAAATGCAAATTTTGTAGATAAATGACTGAATTTGTGATCTACGGAATTTCTCCTTTATTAATGCTATAAACTAAATAGGCATGGTGTGCCGTGAGCTAAATAACGAAATCGCTTTTATTAATAAATTTTTTATAAACAATCTGTATTTTCAATTTTTTCTTTGGTATTTGATGTTTCATATTTAGTAATGTTTCTTTGCGTTTGATATTTGATATTTGGTATTTAGTTTTTATCGGCAGGCTAATCACCTACCCTGTCAGAAATCCAAATAGATTAATGAAACCAACGAAAGACTGAATCTCGTCGAGGCAAAAAACAAAAAAAATGGTTTGTGATAACTGAATTATCGGAATTTGGGTTTGATATTTGGAATAGGGTGTTTGGTAGAGGGTGTGTGGTGTTCGCTTATAACACATTGTTTTTTTTTGTTTTGGTAATATAGGGTTTTTCAGTAAGAGCGCTTCAACTTTTGAACTTTTTTGAATAAAACACAAACGGGTTGACTTTTTTAACTAATTTTTGTTTTATTATCGAGTTTGAACATATACATTCAAGTATGAAATTCGATTTCTTTTGCATGACCACTGCGTGAACGTTTTACGAAGTCCAATCGTTGAACCCAATTTTCGACCACTCTTTTGCATAAATCGGCCGAGATTCCAGCAATTTCGCGTTCAATATTGGCTCTGAGCTCACAAATCGTCGCCGGCTTGTTACTGTAGACCAATGACTTCACACAACCCCAAAACGGGACGGCTTGTTAAATGGACCGTAAAATGGCCGTAATGCTCTTAAAGTAGCAGCAACAGAACGATTATTTTCATAAAAAATTTGCACGATTTGCAATCGTTGCTCAAGTGTGTAGCGTTCCATGATGAAATGTATACTAATGAAGTTTACAAATGACAAGCGAAAAATAAAAAATATTGCGTCGTTCGCCCTCCCTATCGGAAAAAAGTTGAAGCGCACCTATTGAACAACCCTATATATTGGCCAATATTTATATTTCCAATAAAACTTGTGATGGATGGTTTCGACGCTTCCAAAGTGGCAGTTTCGACCTTTCGCGAAGAGGCCACGAAAAAAAACACGAAGATACTCAATTACAACAGTTATGGGATGAAGACGCATGTCGAAGCTTTGATGATATGTTTAAAGAGTTGGAAGTTGACCGATCCGACAGAATCGTCTGTAAACGTTGTACGCGATGGGAATGGTCCAGAAAGCAATTAACTGGGTGCCACATCAATTGAAGGTGAGGGATATCGAGAGACATTTGGTGATGTGTGAGATGCTTCTTGAACGGCAGAAAAGAAAAAGTTTTTCTACATCGCATCGTCATTGGCGATGAAAAATGGATCTATTATGATAACACTAAGCGTTGAAAATGTTGGAGCCTGTCAGGTTAACCAGGTACATCGACAGCGAAAAAAAATATTATTATTTCATAAGTTGTGCTGTCCAATTGATGGGATCACCAGGGTGTCATCTGTTATGCACTCCTTAAACCATCTCAAACCATCACCGGCGATCGTAACTGACTGCAACTAATACGTTTGAATCGAGCTCTCAAATAAAGAAAGAAAAGCGGTCGGAATGGGACGGCAGACATGACAAATTGGGTTTGCTGCATAACAACATTACAAAATTTTGATTTCATATCGGTAGAGATGAGTGCTGCAATAACTGCTTCACAGAAGTCAGAGTGCAAACGAAAATATTTTTCAGACCTTTGGGTTACTTTAGTTTTATTTGGATACAAATATTTATATATAATACATGCAATTGTACAACGCTTCTATACTTATAAAATGAATAATAATAATAGTAATAATAATTAATAAAAAAAAAACAACTTGAATATAGATTTCGAAAAAAATTCCTATCACTAAATGGCTTAGTGATAATGCAATTTTTATTTTTCACTATCACTAAACTTTTAGTGAATTACTGAAACATTCATTACCACTGAATAATTAGTGACAGTGAAAAAAAAAATAATGGATTTGCATTCTAACTAACATATCACTGAATAGGCAGTGGTATTGCAAAATACTCAACCCTCAAAGCCAAGCTATAGCTTGAGTTAGTTCTTTTAAAATACATGAACGCACCACATATTTTCCTCTACTCTGAAATGATTCTAAACATAAGAATTAGCACCGGTGATTGCGTGAAGTCAAAGGATGTGAGAGAACTATAAATTGTAGTAGAAATTTTATAAATATTTTTGGATGTGCTCTATGCCTTTATAAAGGGTGGTTAAGTTTCAAGGCCCGGTATTGGTTTTGAATGAAATACAAATTTTTTAGGAAATTATTGTCATTTCTGTTTATTGTGATAAAGTTGGTATGGCTCAATTACGTGTGGGACAAAATATGAGCCAAATAGTGGCCGCGGCCTCAGCGGCACACCTCCATCCAATGGCTCGAATTTTCGATGACGTTGAGGCATAATTGAGGTTCTATGCCGTTAATGTGCCGAATTATCTCATCCTTTAGCTCTTGAATTGTTGCTGCTTTTACGACGTATATCTTATCTTTCAAATAACCCCAAAGAAAGAAGTCCAACGGTGTCGTTGACGTTTAGGTGTGGTTCACATGCAACATCGGCCCTTGAAATTTAACCACCCTTTATATGAGGCTTTGGTAGGACGCCAGTTAAGTATATAAGAATCATATTCCAAGTAAAAGCCATGTTAATTTGCTTTGTGTATGGGAATCCAAAACATGTTGATTCCTCCGACGCACACATGCCAACATGGAGTAGGAGTGTGCCGCTATATAATTTATATGGGATGCAAATGTGAATTTTGAGTCGAAATATATTCGAAAATTTTTAACCATATGCGCAAACTTCAGATGAAAATCGGAAATTGTATAATTTCAACTTACACTAAAATTTATCAATGTTAAGAAAATACCAAGCTTTCAAGCACTCCTAATTTTTTTTTTCATTCAAGGGTAAAATTTTTCAAAGGACTTTTATTTAGCTCTAAAGTCGTCCAAATGTCGGGTTCGACAGCGTGGAAAGTCCTATGTGCATGTGCGTAGTGAAGTTACATAAAAACTGTTAACCCGTGAAACGGAATGGATAAATTTTCAATAAAAAAACAGCAGATAGTTCGAGTTCGTATATATGTAATTACGTAGATCAGCGATGATTTTTGCGCGTACAAACATAATAAGAAGGAAGAAATGGTTGAACGGAATGGCAAAATAATAAATAATAGTGCAATAATATGGCAACGGAGGCAACAGTGTGTGGGAAAATTTTTCAAATAAACAAAACAAAAACAAAAAGGCATCGAGAAATTGCCAGCAAGCAGTCAAGTACTCAGCAATGTCTTGGAAATTGTTGTGTGGCAACAAGCAACATGTGTAGCTAACGCCTGGCATGCTTTTCGTCATCTACCGTAAGTGGGGATACGCCCGTTATTTTACGCACACAAACACATGTAACTTCTTCTGCCGTACTTGCGGTACTCCTCCACACATGCATACCTATATACATACATATATCACCACCCAACGTCAGCATTCGCTCAGCTTTTCATCACTCTAACAGTCGGAGCAGCCTCAGATTACTGATGTACAAGAAAACTCTGCCAAGCATTATTTCAAATAAATAAAGAATATTGCAAAAAGCAACAGCGTGGCAGTAAATTCCAAGCTACATCCGATCAAAAGTCTTCCCGAATGTAGTGCCTGTTCTCTTTTTTACGAATATGCATCGAGCAAACTGCACATGTTGAACTTGAATGGAAAATTGTGCTCCACCAACCAGCTGTTTTGCAAATAAACAAAAACTTGTTCTAACGCAGCTCCTCTAAAGTCTCGAAAATGAATTGCTTTGCTGCACAAAGCCAGATAAATTTCATCAGTTTCATCATTGCTGTTGTTGCAAAGCGCAATGCTGCCATTACTTTTGTTATTTTTCTTTTGCATTTTTGTAAGCGAGCGCAAAACTTATTGCTAGCAATAAATTATCGCGCTTAGACGAAATTGGCAGATAAATAAAATGCTCACCATCCAAAACTCGCTGACTCGTTAGTTATTAAAGAATTGAGCGATTGTTTGAGAGATTTTTTTTTTTCTTTTTAAACTTAATTTTTATAAATTATGCTGAACTGTGTTTGCTTATTTTTTAAATTATATAAAAATATTAATATTAATACTACGCGGACCGGCACTCGAAGTGTAACCAATGAAAAAGGCCATAAATTTAGTTTGGAGAATTACTTTTCTTCAATTCAAAGTAAAAAATGTGTGAAAATAATACAAAATTAAGAATTGATTTACTTTTGCCCGATGTGCCCAACTTTTGCCTTGACTATTATGGCCTTGAGACGGTCCCGTAATAAATCGCAAGCTGACCGAAGGTATTTTGGCCCACTCGCGGTAAATTTTTTTTTTAGTTTTTTCAGCGCCCCGAGACTGGAGAATCTTTTAGTTCGGGCCCTGCTTTCCAAAATGGCCCAAAGAGAATAATCCATCGGATTCGCGTCTGGTGAATTTGAGAGTCATTGTGTGAACGTTATGAAGTTTGGAACTTTCTTTTGTAGTCATTCTTGGTTCACTCGAGCTTTGTGAGACGGTGTTGAATCCTCTTGAAACGTCCATGATCTTCCACCGAAATGTATGTCTGCCCACGACCTCAAAGCAACCTCCAGCATACATTACATGATAATGTTTCGCATTTACCTCGACGCCAGGCTCGATGAAAACGATTGGAGAGCGCTCAGCTGCGGTTACAGTGGTCTTAATGATTACCTATGGCGTGTGCTGCCTCCTGATCGATGACTCAAATTCTCGTATGACCAGCCGGTCAAATAAGCCGTATCGTTTTGGGAGTTTACGAATTGGTCAATGTGAAATATTTTCTTGTCATAAAACACAAAGTTCGGCAATAGACCGCTTTCGGTCCAGCGAAGCAACTTCTTCGCTCTCTCAAGTCTGATTTGTTGCTGCTTCGGTGTGAGAACTTGCGCCTTTTGGATCTTGTAAGGCTTGACCTTAAGATCAGTTCTCAGTATGCGGCGGATGCTACGGTTAGATATTTTCAGTTCTTTCGCCATTTGATTGGCACTTTGTCGGGGATTTCGCTTGGTCCAGCAAAGCAACTTCTTCGCTCTCTCAAGTCCAACTGTCTGACTTGTTGCTGCTTTGGTGTGAGATTATGCGCCCCATTGGATCTTGTAAGGTTTGACTTTGAGATTATTTTTCTGAGGCGGCGCGGGGATGCTACGGTCAGATATTTTCAGTTCTTTCGCCATTTGATTGGCACTTTGTCGGGGATCTCGCTCAAGTTGCTTCTTCACTTTTTGAGCCATTTCACGTGACGTTGCAATCTTTCGATGACCACCTCCATGACGTTTCGCGATGCTGCCGTGTTGTTGTAACGAGTAATTGTGCGATAAACAAAAACTCTATTTACTTTAAGGTGGTCGAGCTCTCGAACAATCGCTGGTTGTGACTTGCCAGCTAAATGTAGTGCAATCACACTATTACGTTTGAAATCCATTACTGATTTTTTGCGTTTACTTTTGGCAAAATGCTTCCGCGCGCTTGTAAACAATACTCTGGACTCTTATTTGGCCAACTAACAGACAGTTGGAGCCCATACATGAGCTACGTGAGCGGTCTGAACTTGGTTACACTTCGAGTGCCGGACCCTGCAATAATAATCAAAATAATGCCAGTGCATTGAGTTAGAATTTCCGCATTCGTGTTGGTTTTTTTTGTAACTTTTCAATATAACTTAATCCAAAATAGTTAATGGACGGCTTGGAATCTTTCCACTTTCTACTTTTTATTTAGTTTCTACTCTTCGTGTTAGACAGGATTCTCTATATTCCTCCTATATTCCTCCTTTGCCTAGAAGATGTAAGGAAGAATGTTTACGGTAGAGCTGCTCATTTATCATCGATTTCTAGTCGATTTCTTCTGACTGCAGCTAAGATTAATAAAACGTCGCGAAGTTCTGGTCGGTCTACATAGTCAAGGTCGGTCTACATAGCGCTGGCCAACAGAAGATAGACTACCCAGCCTACTTCTAAGGCAACTAAATATGTCTGGCCTACACAGAACTAAGCATCTCATCGAGCTACTGGCTTTTAATTAGCCTGTGCATCGGTATGAGGCGTAACATATGTGAGGCGGAAGGGCTTTCCGTCTAATAACTTCTGTCGCAGCTGCGATAGGTAAGTAAAGAGTGTTGAGCACTCTCTCTGCTACTGTCAAATTTTTTGCCAGAACGCGACAACGCTGCCTATACTTTTATCCCTTTCGATGTCTGACAGACTTAAAATCTGCAACAATTCACAATTTCTCGTCGTTAATCAGTAAAACCAAATGGTTTCAGCACATTAGAATATAATCTAGTATATGCATAAACAAGTGGTGCCACATCGGGCCTCCAAGCGCAGGTAGGCCCCTTTTCATTCTCATTTTGGAGCCCTGTATAGCAAATTATGAATTCAATTGTCTATCTCGAGTGCTGTGCCAACTATATCGGTCTCACTCTTCCCCCATTACGACGATGACACTTAGCTTCCTCAAAAATTATTTGACGTTGTTGTTCCTCTAAGTGATGAAATCTTGCCTAAAAGGCGCTCGCTATAGAGGAGGCTAAGTTTAGGCAATTCCATAATAACAAATAATTGTTCACTGTTCGGTTTGCCAATTACCTGAGTTACCGGGGGTTCGTTCCAATTTTCTCAAATTACTTAAATTAATTAAATTTTCTTCACAAAATCTTTCTACAATAAAATGAATTTCTGCCCTTAAAAACCTTTGCATAAAATTTCATCTGGCATTTGTTGAGCAACACCAAACAACACTACACTAATTGGAGTAGCTACTCGGCCAAGCACCTAGCAAAATATACTCAAGTAAAAATACACTCCAAAATGGAAGGAAACATTAATTTTAAGTCTCTTGTATTGATGCTTGAAATCCGGAAATTTATTTTAATAATAGCCTGCAATGCGTTAGTAGGTATAAATTTAGCTCTTCCTGTTGCTGTGCTGTTCGACTACATAAAAACTTCATGAAATGTTCTTTTAGTAAAGCAGTAATGTGCGTCTGAAATTCAGTTTAATAAGAATTAATTCAAATGAAGAAAAAGTACGTCTCAAAATAGAATTAATTGTAAGTTGATTGCAATGTGTTATGATAGCGCTACTTATATAATACCTACTTATTTTAGAAAAGCTTATTTATAAAATATAGTCTGCGTACCGTATAAGCATCAAATTACTGCATCGTTATAACAGAAAAGGTATAAATACAATTTGGTTTTTTTTTACCCATATATATATGTACAATATGTATATCTGCTACCGAAATAAATTGCCTGTAGAGAGCTTAGCTGTAGAGAGTTTACTATAAACATCACTTACTACGGCAATTTTAGAGTTTTTCAATAAATGAAGTTTATTTTTATATTTACAAAAAATGTATATTTACACCGATAAAATATGCACAGAATTAAAATTAAATTTTGGATTTTCCTGGTAAGGCAAGTACAGACATTTGCTGCGCACAAATACGGCCAACTCTAGTTTATACCTACATATATTAAAAGAGTGTGGGGCGTATGAGTAACCTGCTCGAAGACGAGCAAGAGTGTGTTTTATTAAAATATGCATTTACACCCATGTTTGTTTTCAGGTGTTGCGTAACATAACTTTGTTATGGAGTTTATATTTTTATGTAAACATGTGAATGTTAGAGTTTGACTGAATTTTAGGTATTGTCATGACGTGACGGGATTTTTCGGTTTCGATATGTATTTCCGCTTGAGAAGAACGAATACATTTTTGAAGATTGTGATTTTTATATATTAATTATATAAAAATGGTAACTGCTTCGCATTTAAAGTTGACAGCCCGATTTACGCATAAAAAATATGCTCTCTGATAAGTTCAAAAGTCTACTTAACCATAAATATGATTGTTTTTTCTAGCTGCTATGCCTCTTGCTGGCGACCACTCACGATGGCTTATGAATATTAAAAAGAGTTCAGCAGAATTTTCTTTCTACTACTCGGATTAGTACTGGTTTTTCCCTGTATTTACTTACTAATGTATGTAGCGACCGTTCGATTGATTTGCAATTGGACTAATGGACTGGTTGAGCAGTGCGAATTTTTGCATTGATTTTTCATGGGTTCGCTGTATGTATTTGAATGTAACTCGAAAAGTTAGAGGAATCCCGCCAAGAAAATTATAAGTATTACTGAGCCACAGCCGTTAATGAAACAAAAATTTGAGAGGGTGGTTTTCGAAAATGACAAAAGAAATGTTTTTCTAAATCAACAAAAAAATAATTTTTTTTCAAATTTTTTTCAAATTTATTTTTTTTAAATATATTTTATGCCAACAAATTGAAAAAAAATTGTATACATTTTAAAAAGTACCAAAAATATTTTATTTTAAAAAAGTAAATTTGTTTAAATTTTTAAAGAAACATTTTTTTTTGTTTACTTCTTATTGCATTCTCTAGGCCTGATTAAAGCATTGGAAAACAATTTTTAGAAAAATTTACGACTATAAGCAAATTTTTGGATAATTTAACTTGGAATGACTTTTTAAGCAAATACTATGCAAAGGCTGGAGCTCGGTATTTACGTACCAAATATGTGTTATTCTCACTTTATATCAGACATTGGAAATAATTCTTGGGTTTTCACAAAAATAAAATTAAAAGAAAAATATTTAAAACTAGCCAGAAGTCGACTCGCTCTTCTAGGCTCTCCAACAATTGACAATCTTTCAGTACTTTCGGACCTGAAAATCGAATCCCTCATCAAATTCTCGAAACGAATTAATATCTTTGACCAAAATCTACAATAAAAATCTCGGTTAGGTGGGGAAATCATTTAAAATAATGAGCTCTAGGGCAACACAACGGACCCAACTTGCGGTCTATGTGGCACTCCGATGCGGGGTCACCCTTAAACCAACCAACCAAAATATTAAAAAAAAAAACAAATTCTTATCTTGGAGTGAGAGAAATATTTAATTTTTGTATTGAAATGGAAATTAAAATTTAATTGAAATCACATCCAGTGAAAAATATGAAAAAGAGATATTTGAGGGGATTTTTTTTTTAACTCTGGATTGTAGAAAATACATATAAAATTTTTCCTGTTGAAAATAAATTTCAGTGAGTAACAGAAAAAACTAAACAGGGAAAGTTTATACCAGTCAAAAATACATTTTTTTTTCTTCAGCGAGGCTTTGAAAACATTGTTAGATATTTTCTTAAATTCTGATATAAAATAAATCATAAATATCAAAATATTAAATAGAGTTTCAAAACTTTTTATGCAATTGAGCGAGGCGAATTTATTAAAGGTGGCGTTGGTAAATCAGCTGATTTGTTTCTTTTTTCTTTCGCCGTGTCCATGTGGCTGTCAGCACAGAATGAACTGAGGCGAATTCATTTTTTGTTTTCTACTTTGCCAAGACAATCAAACGTACAAAATATTGTTGTTGGTCTAGTGCCATCACCTTTAATGAGTGCCTTGGAATTGAGTTAAAGCCAAAGGGATATCTTGGGTACTGAGCGACATTAATATACCTAAATATATATATGAGTGTGCAGGTGTATATTATATTTGAAAAAATACCTTTTAAATTGCCAGAATTCAAAACAAAGGTGGAATGAAAAATACAGAATATTGGCTGGGAGTTAAGTGATATTTGAGAGTCAAAGAAGTCCTGATTTGTGAACAGGAACTCATACATTTTGCACCCCACTAGGCTAGCATTATGCATAAATTTGTGTGCAAGAATTGAACAAAGGACCTAAAGCAGCAACTCCATTCACCTAATTGGCGTTGACAGCATTTTTCTGCCTCGCAAACTCGAGGCAGCCATTCTCAGTCGATATAAAAGTTTAAAGAAGAGAAGTCGTGGCAAGAACTGAAGTTCACTTCCGAAAATGGGTTTTGCAGATTATTTTTTGATGATTAGTTATTCTTTGGCATAATGTATTATTTCCGAAGAGTTCTACTTTGAAGACAGTACAGTTCAGCATTTTCCATACCAGTGTCTTGTATTGAATTCAATTGTAAAAGACTGCTGACCTCATACTTTAAAGATACTTGGATCTACATATATCTCAAAGGCTTCCATGCCTAAGTGATCCCCTCTATATCCTTATTGAGAGTGGCAACTATCGTAAGTTATATATATTAGGCCGGGTCGATTTGTGGGGAGGCAAAAAAATCGCCCGTTGCTCTGTGAAAATCATATTCTTTGCCGAAGGAACCATACCCCAAAAACGAACTCTGATGACCCCCAATTTGGGTCGAACTTTTTAGTTTCTTTTCTCATGAAAAGGCCAAAAATGGTGATATTTTGAAATGATTGTATGGGGAACCCCCAGGGGAGTTCCAGGGGGTGTGCCACTAGTATGGGTGGATCGGCCGTCCAAAGTTAGTGGGGGTCGGTCATACATTTGGACTCGATTGGAGCACTCTAAATGGGTCAAAGTGGGATTTTTCGTTCGACCCAAATTGGGGGACGTCAGAATTCGTTTTAGAAGTATGGTTCCTTCGGCAAAGTTTCTTATTTTGATCCCTACAATACGATTTTCACAGAGCAATGAGCGATTTTTAAATCGACCCGCCCTAATATATATATAATATAATATATTTTGTGGTATCTCTATTGATGTTTTGAAGAGATCTACAGTTTCGTTCCACCTCTGAAAGGCAGATGATTTTTATGCGCTGAGATATAATGCCCGTGGGGTATATCCATCAGCGTGACTTGTGCCAATGTTTCATGGTAGAATTTCACTGGAAAGATTGGGCTCTGCTGACGGCATTTTTCTTCTTGTGGAAGAAAATGCGTAGAAACATTATTAAAAAAAAATATTAGGAATTAACGCTAAATTTAATAAATTTCAGTTCTTATAATATATGAAAAAACTTGAAGACGCTGCATTAATTATTATTAATTTATTATTAAAAATCAAAACGATTTTTTAGCAACTTAAGACTCGCACTTATTTTACTAAAATTGTATAATGCATTTTCGTAAATAGCAAAAAATGTTCTAAGAATTCCTTTTTTAAAAGTTTAAAACTTAAGGGAGAATTAATTGAGTTTTCTAAATTTTTATAAAGTTTTAAAGTTTGATTTGTATGATTTTTCTTAAAGCTTAAACAAAATTTAAACCAAAATCAAAAATTTAACAAGAAAAATATTTTAAATATTGAAAAAAATCACCTTGCATCCAGTCACGCTCGCCAGTGAATGTATATGTATATGTATCTAATTGTTAGATGTCATTCACACATACATATGTACGTACATATGTACATTGCCCAATGCATAATGGCCATGGCTATGACTTGATCCTGCCGCTCGGTTTGTTAACTCCTCTAAGTGCCAATCCGGCTGGCGTTATAACGCCTGTATTTAAATTATGCACTACGTTCGTCCACATACTTATTGCCCATACGTATATACAATCATAAGGTATATACTATATGTGTGTATGTGTGTATGTGTTCGCCTACCCGCAGGCACTTTCTTCCTTATCTTTGTTTGTGTTGCGTCACATGCTGCCTGTTTGTGTCTACTGCAATACAAATAAATAACAAATCACTGTGTTCGCTTGTCACCCATACACATGTAAATATGTACATTTGAACATAAGTTAGTTGCTGTGCGCTTGTGTTTGCTATGCTTACATTTGTGTCGCATCATCATCTACACTCAACACCAGCAGCTCCTTTCAAACGCTTGCCAATTCTCTTACCTCTTTACTGCTGCCGGCACTTTTACGTTAACCTTACACTACACCCCCGTCAACTTCATAAATTCCCTTTACTCTGCTTAACTATCGTTGTAGGCAGCGTGCTGAGCATTTTGTTTGAACGCTTGCTCCCACAGCAGCTTTTTAGCAATTTAAATTTGTTGTTGTTTGTTATCTAGACACATCTTCATTCGTACAAATTTTACATAATAAATAAGTACAACAACATGCACACACACACCAAAAAACGCATATACGCAGTGATGGCTGGAAAAGTTGCCTTTTTTCTGCAAACTCTTTTTGCACTCTTCTTCTACTCATACATACATACATACATTCATACATTTACATACACACATACGAGCACGCATACATCATGCGACGACAATAACAAACACGAAGCTTGTAAGAGGGTAAACGAAATGCCTGTAAATAAAATGTTGATAGAGAAAAACATTTACGAGGCAAACAAACAGCCAACGACAGGCCAACAAGCAAAGTGTTGCCACAAAACAACCAGCTGTACCACAACAAAAATGCTAGAGGTTATGAGGGAATTGCGAGCGGAGGTGCACTGGATACAGAGGTAAAGTGCTAGTTGAGCTGGGAAATGGAGAAAGTGAAATGGAATTTGAAATATTTTAAGTTAAGCCAAATGCTCAGGAATTCAGTTCAATGCTTTTACTAATTTGAATGATATAGAAAATTCAAGCTGGTTATGGGGAAAACCAAAAATTCCAGAAAACTGGGCATTACAATTTGCTTGGAAACTAAAATGAATAATTTTCTAGTGAGTGGATATATAAGTAAATGTGCAACTTATTACTTGTCCCTTTGCCAGTTATTATCAGTTAGATCGCTCAAAGCAGTTTTTAGTATTTATTAGGGAAGCAGGCTCTATTGAAGTTCGAGCTATGGTACATCCAAGGTGGCTCAAAATTGAACATCCTATCGGCAGATTTATAATTTATGCAAATACCGCCGTGCGTCAATCATATTTCAATTGTCAATCACTTGTGAACTAGAGGGCTTCAGGATAGAAACAGACAAGGAATAAAGCGCATAAAGGTCAAAGTAAAGATTTTCATCACTCGAAATATTTTTTTTTTATCTACTAAAAAATTATTCAAACACGAAACTGGATGATTAATTTTGCGCCACCATGCATATTCCACGTTCCGTTCATTTATCGTTCATTGTACGCTGATACGCTGTCTCCAGTCTGAAAAAGTGTCTACCACATCACAAATCAGAAATTGTGAAATTCCATTTTGCTCTTTTTCACAGTTGTCAGAAAATTAAAAAAATATTCATTGTAATTTGAGAGTTGTTGAAAATTGAAATTATTGTTATGCTCAATTGCTTTCACTTAGGGGGCGACCAGAGTGAACGCTGATGCCGAGCGGAGCCGAGCCGAGCTTATTGACGCTTATTTTCATGCGAGAAGAAAATTTGTATATAACACAGTGAATGCGAGAATCAGCGCTGAAATTCTGTTTATTCCATGTGTTTTGCTCTTATGTCATTTAATTTTGTTGTTCATTTGTGTTTATAAAATTGCTGTACACGGTAATGGATTCATCTGATGAAGAGTATTTTGCTTCTCCTAGTGTGATTAATGCAATTATTAACACAAAAGAGTTTGGAAAACATCCAATTACACTAAAAAGGAATGAATTTGGTGAATTTCATCATTTATATAATGATTTAAGAAAATATCCAGCTAAATTTCAACAATATACTCTTGGTTTTTGCATCATGATAATGCACCGTCTCACACTGCACTCGTTCTTCGTGACCATTTCGCCAAAAATTCCACGCGTATCGTTCCGCAACTACCATATTCGCCTGATTTGGCTCCGTGTGACTTCTGGCTATTCCCAAAACTCAAGAGGCCACTCCGGGGAACGCGTTTCGAGTCGATTGAGGAGATAGAAGTTGAATCGAAGAAGGTGCTGATGGCTATACCGGAAATGGACTATTTGGCATGTTTCGGGGATTGGAAAAATCGTTGGCATAGGTGTATTTTATCGAGAGGGGATTATTTTGAAGGGGATGAAATTGATTTACAAGAATAAATAAAGATTTTTCATTTTACAACCAAATTCACCTTACTTTTTGCCCACAGGTAAAAAAAGAAAATATTAATCCTGACAATCCTAACAAAGATAATGGAAAACTTGTATCAAATTATTGCATTGTCATCGCTCCTTGATAGGTGTGCAAAATTTCAAGTCGATCAGATTTTTAGAAGCCAGTGAAAATTAAGCTCAAAGATTCCGTTACATACATACATACATACATACACACATACATACAACCCGACCTAATAAAAGCGTGTTAAAAACACAACTGCACTCTAAAAAGTAAACATCAACAATCCAAAAAAGCGAGCAAAACGCTTTGAAACTGTTTTCGCGCACTCATCGGCTTTGCTCTCTGCTCTTGTCGGCGCTCACTGTGTTATACACAAGCTTGTTTGTATTGACTTGTATGTAATCAGTTTTCTCGCACTGACAATCTTTATCGCACTGACAATCTCGGCTCGGCTTTTAGCGTTCACTCTGGTCGCACCCTTAGTTAGGAGTTCCTCAGAAACGGTATTAAAGTGTCATATGACTAAAACTTCAAATAGTGTTCACAGAAGTCGAAACCACGAAATTGAAATGAAATTTGAAACGGTCGAGCCAAGGAGCACCAGAAGATTTGGTGGTTCCTAAAACCTTCAGGCTAAAAAACCCATTGTATTTGAAGCTCTGGAAAGAGGGTAGATAGTCAAGGAGGAAAAGGAGAAAAGTATCAGAGAAAGAGATAGGAAAGTATAGAGACAGAGATAGAGATAGTTATTCCTGTGAGAATTTTCCAGATTCTTTGGCAAATCTGTAAATATCATCCGGTTTTAGAGAACGAATATTACTCATTCTCTGGACCCGATACCCAAAACTCGTAGCCGTGCTCTAGCAAAGGCAGAACACTCACAGATAAAGTACTCAGTGCTATCCGCCTCCTCCAAGCATGACAGGCCCATTCGGTCCTCAATGATTCCAATGGTGGTCATATGCTGACCCCATGGGTTGTGTCCTGTAATGATACCGACCATCAACCGGACATCTTTCCTTCCAAGTTTTAGTAGAAAGTTTGACAGTTTTCTGTTCGGACTTGTAACAAAACTCTTTGCAGTTCTGCAGCGTTCTAGTCCGGACCAACGCTCTTAATGTAGATTGCCTACATAATCGCTGATCCAATTCATAATTCCTGCGGAACTGATTCCAATTAATGGCTCTGGCCCCTGTGGGGGCACCGCTGATCCACGGTTGGCCAATTCGTCGGCGATTTCGTTTCCTTGAACATCGGAGTGTCCCGGAACCCATATAAGTACAAGCCTGTTTTGTCTTGCGACAGAATTAAGCTTCTTCTGTCGTTAGTCGAAACCATAAGATTATATTAGATTTTTGAAGGGTTGGACAAGTCCAAGCACTCACTCAGGAAGACCATTGTGCTGCACCCGGATAGATTACAGTGTAAGGAATAGAGCGACAGGATAGACGCAGTATGGATGGTAAGACGAAAAAATTGTTTTATGGTCACTCTCCCGCAAATATTTTAGATTCATTGATGAATCTTAGGAGGAAGAGTATGAACCTTGTCCATACTCAGTCCATCGCAAGCGAACAGCCTAAGCCTGATTCTAGAAACCGCCGGAAAGCTATAGAGGAAATGATCTGCAGTGTCCTCATTCTCACGACGAGATATGCATATTAGGTCGCCATGGTAGCCATATGTGGACCACAGGCGTTGTGCTCTGTGATCACGCCCACTCTGCAAGACCACAATGTTCAGGCACACAAATAAGGCAAACTTTGTTGTGTTTTGCAACACTGTCCAGCTTTGTCGCACACTCACCGACTAATATCGAAGAGCAGCATAGATTAGCAGGAGCTCTTAGGGTAGCTTGACTGTCACTACGAATTTGCATACACCATCCCCTTTTTTGTTTAGTGTCTTCAACTAAGTACCATTCAGATCCACTACCATCACTGGTTTTGGATCCGTCGGCGTAGAAAGTGTGTTGAAATCCCGTTAATAGGTTCTCTGGACTTAACCATTGATCTCTATTTGGGATCAAAAAATCATACTTCCTACCGAAGTTAACATAATGAGTCGAAGCCATAGTAGTTTGTAATTTTTTTCACTCAGCTCCAAATTCTCATATATCCTCATATTCGAAGATCAAATAAAACTTAAAAAACAGCCCAAATTCTTATTATGGAGATTGGGCTCAAAGAAATACTCTAAGTCCACGAAGGTGGTACAATCCTCTCATAATAATAAAAAAAAACACCAGTCTAACGGTTAGAGGCGATAGAAGTGAAACCTTCCGTAAAACAAACTGAGAGAGAATAAGACGAAAGCAGCATTAGGAGCAAGATAATTATAGGTTCATTATAATATTGCTATAAAGTTCATATTTTATTTTCTTCATTTTATTATTATTCATCCTCAATGTTTTCAATTTCAACAAATGATACGAGTGGCTTATGATAGCTAAAATATGATACAAATGCTTTGGTTTCGATGTTGTCAACATGTCTTTGAAATACCGCGTCAATGGTTGTTTTTGATCGTGTTGTCGATTCAGTGCGATTGTTAGACATTTTTAAATTGAATGTTGTATTGAGAAAGTCAATTAAAGGAACCGCTGTGTCCAATGCAAAATTTACGTTAAAATCGCCACTTAAAATCATTGGAACTTTATTGTAATCTTTTGTAAGTATCCGCGATACTTCTGGTGTATACTTTATTAAATTTTCGTGAATGAATTCCGTGATGCTATTTATTGATTTTTTTTTCTGTCGATATTCACGACACTTTTCTGCATTATTTTTCTGCATAATTGCGGTAAATATTTAAAAATGAAAATATTTACGAATATAAAAATACACACGCGGTTGCTATTATGAGCGTCCCCAGCAAAACCTGCGTGACCGAAACTCTAACACAATTACATTTTTTTGAATGTTACAAACACATATGCACGCAGGTTTTGCTGGGGCGTGACCGAAACTCTAACACAATTACACATATGCACTCGTATTTGTTTGAAAATCGACTTTTTTTTTGGTTCTCCGTCACCTTTGGAAAATGTGTAAACAGTAAGCAAACTTTATTCATATATTTTTCCTCATTTTTGCATCAGTAAAATTAAACAAACGCCGTAGCCGAATGGGTTGGTGCGTGACTACTATTCAGAATTCACAGAGAGAACGTCAGTTCGAATCTCGGTGAAAACACCAAAATTAAGGAAAACTATTTTTCTAATAGCGCTCACCCCTCAGCAGGCAATGGCAAAACACCGAGTGTATTTCTGCCATGAAAAAAAGCTCCTCATAAACATATCATAAAATAAAATAAAATAACTGTATAAAAAAATTTTTTTTCTTGTGATTCGAACCAAGGATTTTGGATCGGAAGCTCACATTGCTAGCCGCTCGGCTATCGCGCCATGCTGTCGGCGCTGGCCTAAAAGTTATTTAGTTCGTCGCTACGTGTATATGTAATATTCGTAGCCAAGAGTGTCGCTTTTTTCGTTTCACTTTTTCTCAAATCACTCCCAACGATTCTAAAGAAGTTTTCACTTCAATATTATTTTCACTTTTTATTTAAGACACATATCTTCAGCATCTTGACTAAAATTTTCCCAAAATTCGATGACCATTGCTTGTACCCACATTCTGATTATACATTTACAGCTATCAAATGCTGCCAAAAAATTGAATTCTGTTTCATATGGCTATTGTTCATATTCATTCACTGTGTATTATGACACGTAGATTATTGAGACACGAGTACATTGACCAACTTACTTCCAGTTTTCGCGTTGAGGCTACACACTTAGCCACTGTGAAACGCTGGTACCAAGAGCTCCAACGTGACAGTTGATCTTAGATGATTTACGTGAAGGCTGTAAAAAAACGATTGTTGTTCCAGAAGCAAGCGATGTTGTGCGATAACTGGTAACACAAGATCGTCATATGGCATAGCGGGAGATAGAGGTATCCTTGGATATTAATGGAACCCACATACATTAAATATTACATTTGGTTGTCGAGAAGATTTGTTCTCGTTGGATACCGCATAGTTTGGCAAATGCTTCAAAAAGTACTCGGATTCGTTTCGATTGGTGTAAAGAAATGTTGCAGAAATTCAAAGCACATCAAGGCATCGAAAAAAGTGACTAATCTTGGACGTATGCATATGAGTCGGAAACAATCGAAAGCAATCGACAGTATGGGTATTCCAGGATGCACTTAGTTCAATAAAAGTTGTTAACAGGAAAGGCAGCTCAAAGCAAATTTTCGTTCTTCGTTTTGGTATATCTGGTCATGTCGCAAGCATATAAAAACCAATTTTGAGCGTTACACTACTGTGGTGTGCTGGGGATTTAAAATACTTTAAGTTGTATGAATGAGATAAGAGGTGAAGGCTACCAAATGTCATCAAAGTTTTAGCAAAACCTTTAAGGCTTTTTCTTTTTGTTTCTTTAACTGCATTTAAGTTTGAAAAAGTTTGGAAAACTTCATCAAAATAAATTCTACTCCCAATGGTCCTTACAACTAACTCTTCATTGCATTTTTAAAAGAGTTAAATAGCTTAGTGTTTTTTGTAAAATTATTTATTCACATTTATTTTAAGGCCATAAAAAATATATCGCACACATAGACACAAAAGAAAACAATATGATAATTTAGTTGGGTTACGAATATGGGTGATATTTGTGACTTAAACCTTAAATGGATCCGGCACATAGATAATACAAGATGGCGCAAAATTAATCATCCAATTTTGTTTCTCAATAGTTGTTCTAATAAATAAAAAACTAAATGAGTGCTGGAAGTCTTTATTTTGACCTTTACGCGCTTCATTGCTTGTCTGCTTGTATACTCAAGCTCTCTAGTTCACAAGGGTCATATAACTATGTTTGATCAAAATTAACAAATTAAAAATAGCAGAGGGAATATGCCGCTATATTATTTTCAATTCAGTTTATTTCTTTCTCTGATGACTTTGGGGAAAATTTTTAAAAAATTGTAACAAATATACATTCCGCTCTTTTGAAATTCTCTAATTCGACATCATAAATAAACCTTCGATTTAGCCGGCTGCACGCACGAAAAAATGTGTCGTTATCTTGCTCAATCGTCGTTATCTTGCTTATACGTCATTACCTTGCTTGAACTGCAAGCGAGAGCGCGGAACGAACGACAAAGAGCACAATCGGCCCCCGCGTTCGGCAACGTTCGACATCTGGCTCTCTCCTACTTGAGTGAGCATATATATGTATGTATATGTATGTATATGCGGATTTATATATAAATTCACATACTTGTATTTGCATATGCCTTCTTCCTGTGTGCATGGTAATGAACCATTTCTCTGTTGAGAATAGGACGATGATAAGAGAAGTAGGAAATGAAAGGGAGTGTTTCGAGTGTAAAGTGTCTTGAAAAAGGCAAATCGATGATGGTGCCTCTTAGTGTTGTTGACTTATTAACGTCTGATGCACAATCGAAATTGAAGATATCTTTCATGAATTTGATAAATGTTTCGTAATTTTTCACGTTTGTGTAAATGTAACTTGACCTATTCCATTGCAATTCCATTTACCTCCTCCTCTATATCCATACAAAATATCTATCAAACAAATAAAATTAAAATTTTGTTTTGAAAATTGCAACCATTACATCAGCATTTTCTTATGACGTTGTCACGTTAAACTATCGTCAGTAAACCGACTTTACAGACAACCTCTTTTATATATTTCATCTAACCTAGAGTTTGCGGGGCCATTCAAGTATAAAATATAGAAAATTAAATCGAATCTCGTAGTTGTCGGCCGTTTTATTAGTATAAGCAAACAAATTGCGTCTGTTAATTATTAGAATTATAAAAAATTAATTAGTTTTTCAAAATTTTCAAAATTTAATTTTCGTTTTCGAAATTCTTTCACTAGGACAGTTTTTTCATAATTGTCAACCGTTCAGTTTTCGACTTGTAATTATAATATATAGATATATATATTTTTTTAAATGAGGTTAAATCAAAATGTCACTAACATCTCAAAGGGGCCGTCACACCAATGGTATGTGGGGCACGCTCCCACTAATACTATAACAATCCTCCAACTCAGCTAATTCTACCCTAGGACCACAAAAGTATAACTTCTGGGTAGAGCCGCGTTTTTGTCCGAAGACACAACAGGTACCTGCGTTCAGGTTCCTCTCCTGTAGGTATATGAAGGCTATACACCACCGATAGTCCCAATTTCTCCCACTATGTTTATAGGTAGTTCCAAAGTAAAGGAGACATCGGAAAACTTGCAGTAGTGTTATATTAACTCGCTACCGTCTTGTTTTCTATATGATATTGTATTGAGTGTTCCACTCAAATGTCTGTACTTGTTGTCGGTTCGTCAGAAACTGTCCGCCTTCTCTGTTGCTGAAACGCTTTGCGTTACCAATCAATATGGCGAAGTCGCGTCATAATCTTACCTGCGAACGTTTGCGCTGACTCCCACTTACCGCTGGTTACGCACATATCTCGTATGAGGGTGCTGGAGGACGGTTGATGGCCCAGGGCTTGCTTCAGGATAGCTTGTTCCTCTCTTAAGCGGTCGCAATAAAACATGACGTGTTTTGCGTTTTCGTCAATATTCGGGCAGTTTGGACAGAAAGGGCTGTCTGCCAGCTTAAAACGGTGCAGGTATTCCTGAAAACAGCCATGTCCGCTAAGCAACTGCGAAAGGTGATAGTCGGTGTCTCCGTGTTTTCTCATTAACCACTCATCAACACGCGGTATGAGTTTATAGGTCCAACGTCCGCTTTGTGAGTCATCCCACCGCGGCTGCCACCGGCCTCTTGTCAGCAGTCGCTCCGCTGATTTTTCTCCTGGTGTGGGGCGCGCTCCTTGTCCGTTATAGAACCGAAACATTTCATCTGGCAAGAGGTTTAGAGGTAACTTTCAAGCAATTACGCAGATTGCATCATCAGACACCGTTCTATACGCGCAAGCTACACGCAGCGCGCCTTGCTTGTATGTCTGGGTGACTTCCCGTAGATTAGACTTTTTGGCCCCCGCCCAGATAGGTGCTGCTTAAAGAATTATGTCAGCAACAAATGAAAGTAGTCGTCTGCGATTTCCCTGGGGCCCTCCTATATTAGGGAGAAGTCGCGTCAGGGCACCATTGACAGAAGCCGCCTTGGAACTTACATTTATTAAATGCTGGCTGAAACAGAGTCTTGTGTCTATCCAGACCCCAAGATATTTGATCGCCTTTTTCGAGATTATACGGTGTGTACCTATGTTCAGCTCAAACGACTTTCGCCCTCCAGCACTTAATAAAGGGTGTTTTTTTTAGAGGTTTAGGTTTTCAAGATGAAATAAAACGGATATAATAGGAATATGAATAAGTTCGTGCGGTTTTTTTCGAAATTTGAAACTTTATTGACGTAAAATGGTTACAAATTTAATATTCAAAATATTGTCCATCGCTTACTACTACTTTTTCCCATCTTTCTGGCAATTCACGGATTCCCTTTGTGAAAAATTCGGTCGGTTTTGCCGCAATCCACGAATCGATCCATTTTTTGACTTCATCGTAATTACGGAAGTGCTGGTCAGCCAGGCCATGTTGCATCGATCGGAAGAGATAGTAATCGGATGGCGCAAGGTCTGGACTATACGGCGGGTGGGGTAGGACATCCCATTTGAGCGTTTCTAAGTATGTTTTGACCACTTGTGCAACATGTGGCCGAGCATTGTCATGTTGCAAAATAACTTTGTCGTGTCTATCGGCGTATTGCGGCCGTTTTTCTCGCAGTGCTCGGCTCAAACGCATCAATTGTCGTCGGTAGACATCCCCCGTAATCGTTTCATTCGGTTTCAGTAGCTCATAATACACAACACCCAGCTGGTCCCACCAGATACACAGCATAACCTTCAGGCCATGAATATTCTGCGCCGACGTCGATGTTGAAGCATGGCCAGGGTATCCATACGTTGCCCGACGTTTTGGATTGTCGTAATGGACCCACTTTTCATCGCCAGTCACAATTCGATGCAAAACACCCTTTCTTTTGTGCCGTTGAAGCAGTTGTTCGCATGCCATAAAACGGCGTTCAACGTCTCTTGGCTTCAATTCATACGGCACCCAATGGCCTACCTTTCGGATCATTCCCATGGCTTTTAAACGTTTGGAAATGGTTGATTGATCAACTCCCAAAGTTTTTGCAACCTCTTCTTGCGTTTGAGCCGGATCTTGATCGAGCAATTCCTCCAATTCGGTATCCATGAACTTTGGCGGCGCACCCTCGCGTTCTTCGTCTTCCAAGCCAAAATCACCACTTTTAAAGCGTGCAAACCACTTCTGGCACGTTCGCTCAGATAGAGCATGCTCACCATAAACTTCCACCAAGATACGATGACTTTCGGCTGCTTTTTTCTTCATATTAAAATAATGAAGAAGAATTCCCCGCAAAAACACATTATTTGGCACGAAATTCGACATTTTCAAGTGTGGTAAAAATATTGTTGTTTACGCTTCAAATAAAAAACGTATACTGACGTTTGTGCCTTACGACAGTAGCTCTCCAATGAATGTTTGGAAATGTGGATCGATGGAATAATAATCAAGTTACGCCATCTGTTGTAAAACCGCACGAACTTATTCATAGTCCTATTAATTTAATGTTATAGCCAAGAATTTAGCTTTATTATAAAGATAAGGGTTTGCCATTATGTTTTAAAAATGATTTCGGGCAAGTGGCCGCCTCGGCTGGCTCGAATAAATTCCAGCCGAGAGGCCCAATTTTCGACCACTTTTTGCTGCAATTGGGGCCGTATGTCAGCAATAACGCGCCGAATATTCTCTTCCAAGACGTTAATCGTCTCGGGCTTATCTGCGTAGACAAGCGACTTCACATAGCTCCACAAGAAATAGTCCAGCGGTGTTATATCGCACGATCTTGGAGGCCACGCCACAGGTCCACGGCGCGAGATAATGCGCTCACCAAAAGATTCTTTCAATAAATCGATTGTTGCGTTGGCTGTATGGCATGTAGCGCCGTCTTGTTGGAACCAAAGGTCGTCCACATCAACATCGTCCAATTCAGGCACGAAAAAGTCATTAATCATGGCTCTATAGCGCTCTCCATTGACTGTAACATTATGGCCGGCTTCATTTTTAAAGAAATATGGACCAATGATTCCCTCTGCCCATAGAGCACACCAAACAGTGACTTTTTGAGGATGTAACGGCGTCTCAGCAATGGCTTGTGGATTACGTTCACTCCAAATGCGACAATTTTGCTTATTGACATACCCATTCAACCAAAAGTGAGCTTCATCGCTGAACAAAATTTTCTTGTGAAAATCGGGATCGGTGGCCATCTCGTTTTGGGCCCATTCACCGAACGTGCGATGCGCTTGATGGTCGTTCGGCTTCAATTCTTGCACGAGTTGGATTTTGTAAGCCCGTAAACCAAGATCCTTCCGCAAAATCTTCCGTAAAGTGGATGGGCACATCTCCAATTGCTGCGCGCGATAGCGGTTGGACTCATTCGGGTCTTCTTCGATACTCTGCTCCACAGCAGCAATAGCGTCTTCGGTGCGCACTGTACGACGTCTCTGAGGATGCGTATTATGCACTAGAGCAAACGTGGTGCGAAACCCATCCATGGTTAATCGAATTAGTGACTCTGATGGACGATTATGTCGACCGAATATTGGACGCAGCGCGCGATGCGTCGCGCGAACCGAACCATTATTTTCGTAATAAATTTGCACGATTTGCAAACGTTGTTCAGGTGTAAGTCTATTCATTATGAAATGGCAAACCAAACTGAGCATAAATCAAGTGACAGCTGTCAAAAAGACCATCTACGAAAAAAGTAGTGCCAACTTGAAAACGTAACCTCTAAAAAAAACACCCTTTACATGATGTTCCACAAAGTTGGTTCCAGCACTGATCCTTGTCGTATATATATATGGTTGTATACAAGTATACTATAGCAGACCGGTTATCTTCTTTCGCAAAAAGGAATTCCTTCAATGTAAAATAATTTTAAATTTATTCTTTACGCTTTTCCATAAACCTACTATTTTTGTAAAAACCTTGATTATTATCCATATATGTACCTACATATATATTTGTACGCTGCTACATTGTTATGAAAATTTCCGGTTCACCCAAAGCACTTCCATTTTTTACTTACTTTTCACGCTAGCAAACATTTCCCCTTACGCCCCTCCTCGCCTGCCATTTGCACTATGGCTCCATTTCAAAAACAAAAATACAAAAGGAAAACAAAAAATTAACTTTATTTCCCCCTCTCTCTGCCACTCTTTCTGACCTTTTTTTGGTGCGTATGACAATAACAAAGCCTTGAGGCCTACTTAGATTGTTTTTACCATCACATTTTCCACACAACTTTTTCTTTGTTATCTATTGTTGGTGCGATGTTCACTGCTTGTTTGCTTAATATGATGCTCCCTTATTTTATCATCGCTCAGTTGTGACTAACGCCTATAAGCACTACGAGGTGTGAGTAACTGGCAGTAAGTTGGTAATATTTTGCCAAGCAATTTACAAGCAAAATGCCACATGAATTCCACAATTTTCCACAATTCGTCATTCGGTCTGTCTTTTATCTATTCCTTTTTCATGCGCTCGCCTACCTCTACCACAAAAAGCCACACATCATTTTGCTTGTGGGTTATGGTGTGCCATAAAAAATGTTTGAACTGTTGTGAAGGGTTCTATCACAGCAATTGGCTGGCATACAACGGGAAAGGAGGGAAGCAGCAAGACAATGGAATTGAGCGCACGAACGAACAAATGTAAGAGCTGACAGGAAAGAGATGTAAGTAAATGGTAAGAAGATAGGCGTTTGACTGACGGGTTGGCAAGCACGCAGGCAGGCAGGCACACAGGCGCACTGACAGTCAAGCTGCCAAGCTAAAGAAAGGTGGCTTAGCGGCGTCATTTTAAAATGTAAACTGATATGAGGAAAATTTCTTCCTTCCGGTAAATGGTCATATAAATTTGCATAGCATTCATGTATGACTAAAGGTGTTTGTATGCGTGTCCCTTACATATCTTTTTGCACACAGAATATGTTGCCTACGAATGGCTGCCAAATGCTCAATGTATCTACGTCCAACAAGTTGGTTATGGCAAATGTATGATAATGACGGTTTTTTTGCGGTCAGACCGCAGAGACTGATTGCGCTGCAGCTCGTAAATACACACTCTTCCACATGCATAAAAAAGTGAATATGAGGAGGTCGTTTTGTTATGAATACATTAATACGCTGATATATATATATATCTATATGGCTTTGTGTGTGTGTGCCTCCGATATGGAGGCCACAATGCTCTTGGGTGTTTATGTAATGTATTTACATAATAAAAAGAAAAGTAAAATATTATTCGCATAAAAGCAAGAAAACCAAAATAAAAACACAAAAAAAAAACAAACAAAAAGATTGGGTTATGACAGCATACCGCATTCACAAGCAGTAAACAAAAGTAACTGCAGCAACAAATTTCAAGCAGCAAAACGCCTTAAGGAGCTGGGTGCGTCAGCGGCGAACATACACTTGGCTGATATGTAGGCAGACAACAGAGCGGCATAAAGACAGGAAGGCATACAGGCCGGAAGGATGCCATCAGTTTAAAATATCCATTTACGCACATACTTACTCATAAAAGATTAATATTTTCTTAGCGCTTAAGGGTCGCTCCAATGTTCAACAGAACGACCGACCCTACAACGCACGATCCCACTGAAAAAGGATCTGTGAACAGCAATTTGTGCACTCTTTGTTTTCTTCTTTAGCCTTAAATGCAACGCCTTAATGGAAAAGGCTCATGTAACGGGAAAAGCGTGAAGGCGGATTCCGATGCGAAAATACACAGAAAATTTAAATTACTCATTCGCCGTGGACTATGAATACGAATACAGCGAACGTTTGATGTACATACATATGTGTATGGATGTATGTGCTTATTTACTGCTCGTTGTGAAGCATGAAAAATCGGAAATTGCTGAACTCCGGTGTGGCATTATAGCAGGGTGGAAAGAAAATGAGGACGTCATAAATTTTTTTCAAGGTGGGGAATATTTGAAATAGTTTGAAAACCTCTTTTTAGCTGCATGTAGAGGTAAATGCGATTTATTTCAATTAAAGAAAATTAAAATAAACAAAAACCGAAAACTCTAATTTTTTTTTATACTTTCCTAGTTGCCTACCAGCTAAATCCGATTTATATGCAGTCTGCCTAATGAAAGCGTGACCAGCAAATTGCAAACTTAAAGTTCTGCCACAGGAAACGAGAAACTTAATGATAGGGCATTTCTTTTTCGCAAAAAAAAATATCTCTCGCCTAGAACCGAACTGGTCAAATAATTTTTAAATTATATCGGTCAGATTTCTATTAGAGAGACTGTAAATTAGAAAAAAATGACAAATTTAAAACAAATTAGAAATAAAACCAAAAAAGAAAGAAAATTCCA
This sequence comes from Anastrepha ludens, assembly GCF_028408465.1. NCBI lineage: Eukaryota > Metazoa > Arthropoda > Insecta > Diptera > Tephritidae > Anastrepha > Anastrepha ludens. The sequence continues at coordinate 104,278,796 of NC_071500.1, read as the reverse complement.
AGTTTTCAAAAAATCTTTTTTCAGCTGCCCATACAAATTCGTATCGGCCGCCGTAGCCGAATGGGTTGGTGCGTGATTACCATTCGGAATTCACAGAGAGAACGTTGGTTCGATCGAATCTCGGTGAAACACCAAAATTAAGAAAAACATTTTTTTATTAGCGGCCGCCCCTTGGCAGGCAATGACAAACCTCCGAGTGTATTTCTGCCATGAAAAAGCTGCTCATAAAAATATCTGCCGTTCGGAGTCGGTTTGTAAATGTAGGTCCCTCCATTTGTGGAACAACATCAAGACGCACACCGGAAATAAGAGGAGGAGGTCGGCCTAACACCCGAAAAAAGTGTACGCGCCAATTATATATATATATATATTAGGGGTGGGACTATTCGAATAAAAATTATTCGAATAATAAAATCTTTTATTCGAGAGGTATTCGTAATTCGAATAATATTTATTCGAATTTTTTATTCGTTTATTCGAATAATGCTATTCGAATACCTCACTATATATAGTAAACTATTCGAATAGTGAGGTATTCGAATAGTAAGGTATTCGAATAATGAACTATTCGAATTATTTGAAACGAATATTATTATTCGTTTTATTCGAATAATGTTTATTCGAATATTATTCGAAATAATCCCACCCCTAATATATATATATAAATACAAATTAGATTTATTTAAAAAAATCTGCTTATCTTCTTCTTCTTTCACAGCACTACAACGCGTGGTGCGTCAAGGCTTCCTACACAATGTTCCTTTAAAATCGTCGAACTTAAACTTTTGCCTCGTAGTTACGTAGTACCAAACCCTGGAGATCGTTTTCCACTGCGTCTATCTATCGGTTCCTCGGTCTGCCAACCTGCTTTCCTGTCATGGCTTTCTTCACGGCACGGCCGGCAGGAATACAGCAAACATGACCTAACCAAAAATCTTTCTTAAAATTTTTCGTTTCATACTACCATTCAGCGCATAGTCAGCACCTTTAAGAGTACATTCCTCACATCCATACGTTAAGATTGGTCGGAAAAGGGTCTTGTACATACATAGTTTGCTTAATAGCTTTAGACAAGAGCTGGGACTTGAACAAGTTAAGGTGGGCCCAATACGTTTTGTTTGCGGCGTTGATGCGATCACGGACTGCAGAAGTTGAGTACCGTTACATGCGAACACAACTCCCAAAATACTAAAAAAATGCTGTATTGCTTCAAAAGTGTAAGCTCCCACATGAAAATTTTGCACGCCTATAGGCCACCTTGACTTCAACGAATTTTTGGTTTTGCTCTCGTTTCCAAACAGCCCAATGCCGTTCGCAATTTTGTTAATTTTTAAAAAAGGTTTCTTTTGAATCGTTCATATTCCTCGAGCGAATAGCGATGCCATCTGCGTAAGTACATATATGGGTTGTTTTAAATAAGAAGGCACCACCTTTGGTGACTTCTTTTACGACAAAGTGTAGCATCAAATTACCTTGTTTTACACCTGTTTCAATAGAGAAAGAATCTGTGCGCTTCACTTGAATGATCTCTTTTGCTTTTGTATTTGTGGGCGTTGCGATAACGAGCTTTATTAGTTTGACTGGTATTCCAAGATTTAGCAGTACAGGGTGAATCCTATCTCTTTTAACACTGTCGAATGCTTGTTTAAAATCAACGAAAAGTCAGTGAACATCTGGCTCGTATTCGTAATGTTTTCCAAGCATGTGGCTAAGAACAAAGCCTTGGTCGATTGTTGATTTTACTCTACAAAATCCGCATTGGTAGTCATCAATAATGCCTTCTGCATATTTGTTGATTCGTTCATAGAGAACATTTATAAATAGCTTCGAAGCCGTGCTAAGCAGCGATTTGCCACGATCTGTCTGTCTGGATAAATTCAATTTATTTTGAGTTTTTGAAGATATCAAATCTTTTTAGAGATTGGAATTTTTGAAGAATAATTAACACGTTGGCTGCCACGTATCACCGGTGATCACAAAAAAAAACCTCCCCCAGGTGCCAAGTATCACCGGTGATCACAAAAAAAATTTACCCCCAGGTGCCAAGCAAAAAAAGTCATGTTCCCGTTTGAATTTTAACGAGATATTTTTACCAGGAATAAAAGTCACGCTCCTGACGCGTATGAGCATGTTTTTGTGCTGTGTTCACTGGTGACCACTTGCCGTTTTTTAAAACGATTCTTATTTTTTTTTGAAATGTGATCACCGGTGATCACATTTCGAACAAGTAAATCAAAATAAATCAGTATTAAACTTGAGTTCATAGCGAGCAGTTGGTTGCAAATTACAGTGAAAAATAGTGAAGTGAAGTTGTGAAGTTATGAATTCCGAGGAAATACGTGATGCGTTGAATTCAATGGAAAATTCCAGTGTTAGTGGAGAGGATTTTAGTCCAGATGAAGATGAGTACATCCCAGATTCAGGCAGTGATACAAGGAGTGATGACAGTATTGATGAAGACCTCGATGTTAGTGCTACAAATGTTAATAATACTGCTGATGAAGAACAGACGGAAACTACGACAGCATGGACCTCGCCTGCTACCGGAGAGACTTTGAAAAATTTCGAAGAATTTACCAATCCACCCCAGGTTTTGCAATATGATGCCGGTACGCCATTTCAATATTAACGAAAGTTTTTGACCGATGAGATATTGGATATTATTGTTGAAGAGGCAAATAGGAATGCAAACTCTCAAGTAACTGGCATCGGTACTCGCAGCAGCAGTAGGATGATGTGGGAAGATACTGATCGCCAGGAGATCATGGAGTTTCTGGCCATAGTCATGTTTATGGGAATGGTAAAATACCCTGCAAAAACCGACTATTGGAAACCAAGCACATTGTTCAAAAACGCATTCGTCCCACAAGTTATGGCTCGTAACCGGTTCCAGATCTTGCTCAAATTCATTCACTTCGCAGATAATGCCCAGTCCTCTGAAATAGTGTCAAAAACTTATAAAATGCAAATATCCTGATTTTCGTCAAAGCATTATCCTTTTCATGAGTGGAAAAGATAGCGCTTCAATAGCGCGCTCACCTCCGCAGGGAAACACTTTTTAATAACGTCGACAGAAGCAACAAAGGATGGTAGGCGCAAGAGACATCGTTGCGGCATGTGCTATTCAGAATTAAAGACGACAAACTCGTCGTCAGTCGCCAGGAAGAAGGCCAAACTAGTGGCAACATACTGCACCCAATGTCGAGGGTCACCATACCTATGTCTTAAACATTTTCAACAACTGCATTAAAATTAAAAACAAAAAATATAGTTTTTTCTGTTTCCAGAATTGAATTGAAGTTTCTCATTTTTAATTTCGTATTATTTCAAAACTTTGTATTTTACTGTGAAATAAAATATTTTTTCTTTTAAAATAAACTTTCATTTTTCTGAAAACTCCTTCCGTTAGGGTCCCAGCCCCTAAAATCTAGGGGCCTAGGCGTGTATCACAGGTGATACATTGGCACCTGGGGGTAGTTTTTTGAAATGATCACCGGTGATACATTGGCACCTGGGGGTAGGTTTTTGAAATGATCACCAGTGATACATTGGCAGCCAACGTGTTAAAAAAATGTGGGTATATATTGATGTTTTTTTCATCAAAGTTTTAAACTTTTAGTCAGAATTTTTAGAAAAATTTCGAGTACGAAGCTTTCTAGCCTATTTAGTTTTGATATATTGTAAGATTGTGCCAGTTTAAAGAGTTTAAAATTTGCATAAATTAAAAAAATTATATAATTGGCGCGTACACTTCTGTTAGGGGTTTGGCCGAGCTCCTCTTATTATTTATGGCATGCGTCTTCCTGTTGTTCCACAAATGGAGGACCTACAGTTTCAAGCCGAATGGCAAATGGTGTTTTTTATGGGGAGTTTTCTCATGGCAGAAATACACGCGGAGGGCGACCGCTATTAGAAAAATGTTTTTATTAATTTTGCTTTCACCGAGATTCGAATCAACGTTCTCTCTGTGAATTCCGAATGGTAGTCACGCACCAACCCATTCGGCTACGGCGGCTGCCGAATAATAGAAGAATATTAAATAAATTAAAAAAAAAAATGTTTGCTTAAACTTATCTTTTCCAAAGCATGTGAAAAATGTCTTTGATTATAATTGAAACTTGAAGTTTTTCAAAAAACGTATAGGTGAGACCTCTAGAATGCAGATCAACTACATTTGAGCTCCAATAACTCATGGCGTGTTGTAAAAAGAGTTAAAATTTGTGCACAGTGTGACTAAAAAAAATTATTTAGTAATTCATTAAAATATGTGTTTATGTCATATTCTACAAGAGCCTACTCTAACGTAACCAAAGAAATTTTAAGTTTTATTTTGTATGCACATTTACCATTACCTTATTGTTTTTCTTTCAACTCCTTAGAAAACTTTCCACTAATTTCCCTTCTTCTATTTCTCATTTCAGTTTTCAACATCCTTCGAATGAAGTTTCGTAATAAGCGAAATCTAAGTCCAAGCACTTGACATTAGTCAAACGAGGAAGAGAACAGCTGATATTTCACTATAAAAATATAGCAATCAAGTCAGCTTAGCAAAAGCAAGATTAAAATCAAAATAAACAAAGAACCAACAACGAAAATGTATCCGAAGTTATTGCAAAATAAGCCAACAGGCGCAACAGTTTGCCCACGACAGCGGTTTCACACAAGCAGTAGAAGCATTCCCACCTCAATTTTACTCCTATGCAGTCTCATCGCACTCGTTGTGCTAATGACGCCCGCTTTCGCATTGGCAAACTGCCCGAGTAGCTGTCAGTGTGACGACGATACGTTAGTGGTGCGGTGCGGTGAAGGTACACTCGACGTCTTACCCATCACGCTGAATCCTTTCATACAGCGCCTAGTGATACAGAGCAACAAAATCAAAACCATCGATTCATCTCTACAATTTTATGCAGAGCTATTGTTTCTCGATCTCTCCTATAATGATTTGGTCACGTTGCCAATGCGTACATTCCAATTCCAGCGTAAGCTTCAAGAGCTGCATCTGAATCACAATAAAATCGGACAAATCAGCAATATGACCTTCGTGGGCTTGGCCGCACTAACTGTGCTCAATTTACGTGGCAATCTGTTAGCCGAACTCGAGCAAGGCACGTTTGCCAAAATGTCGAAATTAGAAGAATTAAATTTGGGACAGAATCGCATCAATCGCATCGACCCACGCGCCTTTGATGGGTTGTTGAATTTGCGCACGCTATATTTGGATGATAACACATTGACTACGGTACCGGCGCCCAGCATTTTCCAAGCGATGCCTAACTTAGCTGAGCTTTATTTGGGTACGAACTCTTTTACGTCCATACAAGGCAATGCTTTTATTGTTCTGAAGGGCTTGACGCGTTTGGATTTACGTGGTGCCGGGTTGCACAATATATCTGCCGAGGCTTTGAAAGGGTTGGAGGGCTTACGGTACTTGGATTTGGCTGATAATCGGCTACAGACTGTGCCCACCAATGCGCTGAGTCACTTAGAAAGATTGGAAGAACTATTACTGGGACAGAATGATTTTGAGGTGATTGGTAGTGGTGCCTTTACCGGTCTCAAGCAGTTGCGCAAGTTAGAGATAACGGGCGCTCAGCGATTACGCAGCGTGCAAAATGGCGCTTTCACTGCCAACACCAATCTCGAGCACTTGAATCTTTCGTCTAACAAAATGCTGCAAGAAGTGCAGGAGAATGCTTTGAGTGGCCTGCCACATCTGCGTCACGTCATACTCAAAGAAAATGATTTGCATACACTTGCTGAAGGACTCATTCCCTGGTCCGATCAGCAGACACTCGATCTCTCCGACAACCCCATTGTGTGTGATTGTCAAGTGCTGTGGCTACGCAATCTGCTTGTCTCGAAGAATTCGTCCACCGACAAGTTGATCGGCGTGATGTGCGCCTACCCGGAACCCATGCGCAAAGAACCGCTTTCGCATCTATCGCCAGCCATGCTTGGCTGTTCTCACAGCGACTCCAAGCAGCAAGCGCTAATCGTTGTAGTCGTGGTCGTAACTACCGCCACCATAACTGGCCTATCATTGCTCATTTACGGTTGCCGGCGACGCATACGTGAGACACTCAAAGGCGGTTGGGGCAATTCCGCGTTGGGTCGCAAGGAACGTGAATACCAAAAAACCTGCTCCGATGAGGAGTACATGACACGACAGCAGCACCCATGCAGTCTAAGCATACAGCCAACGGTCCCCTATACCAGCAATGGTGGTTATAACATCCATCAGACGCAGCCGTATATGGGCTCCAGGCCCATTCCCGTCACCGAGCTATAGCTAGAAGCACCACCCCCACCTCCACATCGAGGTTGGGGTACCTCGACGGCGACGGTGAATGCTAACAATACTTTGGCGCCCACAACAACAGCTTCGGTCGCCACAAACACCCTACAACAATTGCAAGTACCAAACGGTGTGCATACCAACGGCGTGCTACCTGCCGAACTACAATCGCCCTTCGTGCAACTCAGCCAAATACACATGATGACCAACAACAACACCAGTAACAGCAACTCGAACAACAAAATACCAAATGGCAAGCCGCCACCACCACCGCCACCACACGCACATGCACTCTCCTCGCTACCACGTTTCAGCAGCACACGCCGTGAGCCGTCAGCCAACGAACGCGCTGAAAGTTCACTCTCACACGAGCCACCTTGCAGCCAGCATCTTGCCAATCAGACTGGACAGCGCACGGCCACGGCTGATCGCTACATACGACTCACACAGGATCACTTCAATCACAATCACGGCCCACACGGCAGCATTGGCCGCAAACATGCCAACAACACACTGAGCGGCGAACGTTCACCACGTGAGAGTGAAAGCAATTATATACACAATAATTCACACTATTCACTACCGTTGGACCATGCATTGTCAGCCGCTACACCTACACCCACACCGACACCACCGCCACCAGCGTTGCCCATGCGCAATGGACAGATCATCAACAATAGCAACAATACTGCCGTACAGCGTGTGCCAGCATACAATAACAACAACTGCAGCAATGGTTATGCAACGATAGGCGGCGGTGGGAGTGGAATTGGAAGTGGAAGTGGCAATCATTTTGGTGGTTGTGGTGTGGCAATTGGAGTTGGAGGCAACAACAACAACAACAATGGTAGCTTAAGACGATATCACTGATATACGCTAAAGGGCGACTGGTGCGGCACAAGTCGCAGCGCCTACTACGAGAAATACGAACACGCCTACGAACATCCGGTTGCGGCGAACAGGAACAGTTTTGAGATGTGTACGTTTGTGAGGCCATAAAGAGAGGTAGTAGAGGGGAAAAGTGAAAATGAAAATAAATAGAAAAAGCACATTGATGGGAAATGATAAATAAATTAGAAGAAGCAGAGATAGGAAATGACTAAAAACCAGCTCACAATTGCAGTAAATGCACTAATGGGAAAGCAGAAATGATAGGGAAAGCAAGAATTCGAGTTTCTCTGACGCATAGCTTTGCACAGTTTTTAGTACGCGCTCGATTGAAAGCGCTAATTTTGAGGAGCAGGAATCGAGGAGTGAGGAAAAACACTGCAAGAGAAATATTAGAGGGACGAATATCCTATAAATTTAATTTTAAATCTATGCTAAAGCGTTCGTAAATTTGTCAGCTATTTTATTAACATTTATAAGGGGTGCCGTGTATTGCTTGAAAAGCAGGTCTTAAGGGGTAATACAAATCTAGTGGCCGAAATAATACCTAATTTTGAAAAAAAAAGGTAATGGAGTTTTTCTACAGAAGGTTTATTGCAGGGATGGGCGCTTGTGATTATGACTTCATTTCAATTACGATTGCTGCAATTGCAATACCTAATTTTTATACGATTACAGTTACTTGAATTATAATCATACATGTCACCATTATGAGTCAGCGCCGAGCTCTGATGTATTTAACATTTTTGAAGTATAAAAAAGTGTTTCTTCCTCTTTCCTTTTTCGACTTTCATGCAAAAAGGAGTTTTGAAAGTCACGTTTTCTCACTTTTTCATGGGCGTATAGTTTTTTCGTAAAGTCTATAGCTTAGAAAAATAAACGCAAAGGTTTTAAAGTGAAAGTAAAGTTTTGAAGTAAAGTCGAAGTTTTGGAAGCTCATAAAGGTCTTTAATAAATTTTTTTAGAAATGATAAAAATGGTACGATTTTGGAGTAGTAAATTGTATTAAAATATGATAGATTTTTGGACAAAAGAGTGAGTAGTGAACTGTATTAAAAAGGTTTATTTATGTACTGTTACAAAAAACCAGATATCACCAAATAAAAAATTTGCAACTAATTCAAATTTCAAATCATTCATAGATTAATCAAATAATCTAACAGCCTAGTTTGGCTTCGAGAAAACTACGTGTAAAGTTTTGAGAGCATTCACAAGCAGCTCCAATGACCTGCGGCAAAATTAAAAATTCACCTTTGCGAGAAATTATTTACACAATAGAACCAATTTGATATTATTTTCAAGACCCTGAACAATTGCTTAAATTAAAAATTTTTTTAAGATTTTTGCGAAACCCCAGAGTGGTGTTATACCTGGAAATAGTAGTCACTACAATCGCGTCAAGTCAAATTTTCACATTAGTGTGAGAGTAACAGTGTAACAGAAAAGCATACCATCAACTTTTTGCAAACTATTCTTTTGGGCAGCTCAAAAATAAAAATAAAAATACAAAAGCAGTTCTGAAATTGTTTTTTTAGATTATCGAAATGGATAAAACCACATCCAAGATCAAATATTTATTCACATATTTCCATAATAAAGGGTGAAACTTATTGTCATTTCTCTTTATTATGATAATATTGGTATGGTTCAATTACGTATGGAACAAAATATCCGCCAAATGGCCGCTGTGGCCTCGGCGGCACACCTCCATCCGATGGTCCAAATTTTCGATGACGCTGAGGCATAATTGAGGTTCTATGCCGTTAATGTGCCGAATCATCTCATCCTTTAGCTCATGAGTTGTTGCTGCTTTATCGACGTACACCTTTTCTTTCAACTAACCACAAAGAAAGGAGTCCAATGGTGTCAAATCACATGATCTAGGCGGCCAATTGACATCGTCGCGACGTGAGATTATTCGGCCATCGAATTTTCGCGCGAAAAAGGCCATTGTTTCGTTAGCTGTGTGACAAACGGCTCCGTTCTGTTAAAACCACATATCGTCCACATCCATATCTTCTAATTCGGGCCATAAAAAGTTTGTTATCATTTCACGATAGCGAACACTATTCACAGTAACTGCCTGACTGACCTCATTTTGGAAAAAATACGGCCCAATGATGCCGCTGGCCCATATACCGGACCAAAGAGTCACTCTTTGTGGGTGCATTGGTTTTTCGGTAATCACTCTTGGCTATTCATTCGCCCAAATGCGGCAACTCTGCTTATTGACGAATCCACTGAGGTGAAAATGTGCCTCATCACTGAATATGATTTTCTTCGAAAATTGGCCTTTCACTGTTGCCATTTCCTGCCACCATTCTGACCATTGACGATGCTTGAAATGGTGAAGAGGCTTTAGTTCTTGAGTCAATTGCACCTTGTAAGCGTCTAAATGCAAGTCTTTATGCATAATGTCCATCAACGACGAGCGTGAGAGGTGCAATTGTTGGGCACGACGACGAGTTGCGGTGGACGGCTCTTAAACCACACTATCGCGAACAGCAGCAATATTTTCTGCAGTACGAGCTGTATGAGCATGCACTAGTGTTTTTGCATCTCCTACAGATCCGGTTTGCTCAAACTTTTGCACAATTTTTCCGATTGTACGCACATTTGGACGATTAAATTGACCGAAAAATTCACGAAATGCGCGGTATGCACCCGATTTGAACGCCCGTTTTCATAATAAGCCCGAATAACTTTAATGCATTGATCGATTGTGTATCTTTCTATGGTTCAAGTTGGGATGGTTGGAAATTGAAAAATGTCAAACGAAGAGGAGAAAAAAACTTGACGTTTAGGTGTGGTTCACATTCTATATCGGCCCTTGAAATGTAATCACCCTTTATATTCTTTCTCTCTCTCTCTCTCTCTCTCTCTCTCTCTCTCTCTCCCTCTCTCTCTCTCTCTGTGTCTCTCTCTCTCTCTCCCTCCCTCTCTCTCTCTCTCTTATTCTCTCTCGGGTCTCTCCCTCTTTCTTTGTCTGCCTTGACAGTTCCCCTTCTGTTGTGCGTACTATGCTACGTGCCCTTTTTTGCCATTAAAACCTTTAAGACTTAAGACTGCACGACACTTACGAAACCTTGTGAACCAGCAAAAATGTGTTATAGCGGTATCAGTAGGCCATAATGCATATATGAGGGAACAAATTGGGTACACCGTATTGTGTATTCCACGCTACTGACAGCGCCTTTCGTGTGCCAGAATACCGTTAACAATATTGGGTAATAAGATTAGCTGTCAAATATTCGGCGCAAAATATTCCGGCATGCATTTTTTTCTGAGGTATCAGTTTTGTATTTGGGCTCACAAATAGCTGCTCTAAGCCGAACTTAATACTTAGTGTCGCAACCGGATTTTACTTAGGTGTTATCGTAAGCGTTATTGGCTTTATTACCGATTTCCGCAAACAAAAAAGTAGGCAACTATTTTCGTGATTAGTTTTCGTATTAAAAAACGTTAACATGTAATTGATTTTTTTTTTTCAAAAGCAGCTTTAGTTTATTATTATTATCATAATTTTTATTTGCTATGTATTTAAAATTTTGTATATGTATTAAGTAACTCTAAAGCAAAAACAAGAAACGATTCGAATTGCCGGCGTAGTGTATAAAGGTTGGCCTAGGAATGAGTGTCTGACAAAGACTTATTTACATATACACCCATGCATAATCGTTTATATTTATGTATATGTATATGTACTTGTATGTAAGCGCTGTAAATTTACTTGCAAACTCGGAAAAATACGTGTATTCAGCAAAAGCATTTTTTGTAAAAAAAACAAAAAAAAAACAAAACAATTTGTAAATTTTTTAAAGTTGTGCTAAATAATTATAATTTTAATTGGTTTTCATTTGTAAATAAATATAATTATAATGTAGTCAAAACGCATAATTGAAAAGCACAAACACCAACATACACACATACATACGTGCAAAAACTATGTAACTTATGAAAAAAAAAGAAAAAAAAAACGAAATTAATCGTCATATATTACAAAAATAGCAGCAATTAACTTTTCACTTTTTTCTTGCATTAAATTACACTGTGCAAGCTCAAAATTTGGGTACAATTTTTTGATAGTTGACCTAACTTAATTGAGGCCTTTTAAATTCTATGGCGTTCACTGTATTCGCAGATTCACTCCAGTTTTGGAAGTAACGGTATTTGAAAATTTTAGCCGCTGAGAGCTTCACATTGGAGCAATCAGTTCTCTGTGAGCTGCAAATATTTAAGTGTTTCCTTTTTGAAGGTCTTTAGCTACAAATGAGATTATATTTAAAAACAGTCAGGTGCAAAATTAAAGCAGAATAGCTTTAGAATTGGGGCAGTTATTTATAAAACGGTTCAAGCAAATTTGTTGATCAAAATATTAAAAAAAATTAAGACATATTAAGGAGGGAGCCTGCGTTAGAGGCTTCAAAAAATCGATTTTTTGGTGGTTTTCTTTTGGGAAGAAAAGAAATATTCGATTGAAACGAATATTTCAACAGTCTTTTCAAAATTTTTTCATTAAAATATATGTCATGTTATGCCCGGTACAAGCATTTTGCCGAGGCGCCTCGAGCGTGCGGCGGGAAAGATGCAAGTCGCAATTTTCATCTCAAACCAAAAACCCAAAAAAAATTTTATTTTAGTATAGTATAGCTTCTAGTTAAACCAAGAAAATTAAACAAAAAGTGAGAAATTCAACAATTTTTCGCTAATTAAAAAAAAAATTAATTTTTTTGGAAAAACAAATTCACTTTAGTTTGTTTAAAAAGTGGGTTAATCTTAACTTTCTTAAGGTTTTTTAGTTTCAACTAGAAGAGAATTTAATTCCGACTTCAATCAATGTAATCTCGTTTCGATAGGACGATTAACTTTTTCCCTATCTTTTCCGCCAATTAGGAAAAAATCGAAAAAAATAAAAAACCGAGAAATCGCGCGTCCAAGCGATCCGGCCGCTCGTATACCTGCTCGACGCTTGCTCACAATTTCTTCTGTAACTCCGAAGATATTTTGAATTTGCTTCTGAAATTTTGAGAACACATTCCTGGATAGTTTGGGAAGACATTTATGCAAAAACAAAAATCGACTTTTTGAAGCCTCTAAAGCAGGCTCCCCCCTTAAGATATATTGAATTTTTGTTAATTTTCATCGCATATTAAATACGCATTAACAGCCCAATTCCTACTCTAATACTTATTTCTTCATATTGGCTATTTATCAAGGCGAATCTATTAAGGGAGAACGCCACTGTGAAAATTAAAAAAAATTGATTTTTTTTTGCATAAATTGTTAATATAAATACTCAAAAAAATATGGTAACAATTTTAAAGCAAAATTCGCTTTATTCCCGATTCTATGTCCACTTAAGTGAGCGCCCGTCGGTTCGGCCCCGTAGCTCTTACGATACGTTGCTTTATTTAAAACGCGTTTTTCGAAACGACTTTTTTTTTATACGGTGGCAACGATTTCTTGAAGACTAACGAACCGATTTTAATTTTCTTTTTTTCAAAATTTTTGTTATCGCATTGGCTATCGTTGTACGTAGCCGATTGTCAAAATTTTGAAAATAACTTTTTTTTTGGGCCTGTTGAAAATCAAAAGAATTGTGAAAAACACACATCGAAATTCAAATCACCACCATTTTGTCAAAACCAAAAAAAAGGCTACGTACAACGATAGCCACTTTTGGGTACATTAATAAACTTTTGGGTTTTTGGCTTCAGATGATTATTCATTGCCGTATCGCTGCCACCAGATGAAGCCAGTTTTTGTTTATTCGTTACGTTTATTTACATAAATTTGTCAATTTCCAATATTTTTAATAAAAATTTACCCCAACATAGTCTAATACATATATAATAAATTGCCCTTTGTCCGATCTTCGAATAATCACTTCTACTTACAAAAAGAAAAAATCCAAAAAATCGACTATTTTTTGACCCTTCACAGTGGCGTTCCCCCTTAAAAGTGGCATCGGTAAATCAGCTGATTTGTTTTTTGTTTTCATCGTGGATGTCAGCCCAGAATGAATCAGGTGGAATTCATTCTTTGTTTTCTACCCATTTAATGAATGCGCCTTGCTATTTATCTCTATTTCTTTCCTTGATACATTTTCAAGATGTCAAATAGTTCAATATGTCAAAGCAGTTTTCATTTATAATAAATAATATTACAAGACACCTTTAATTTGAAATATTATTTATTTTAATTTACTGTTGACGATATTGCTTAACTTTAAATGAACAACGCAACAGATATACGCCGACCCAAGAATGATAGATAATTAGGTTTGGCTAATAATTATGGTGGAAAATAAACTTGTGAGGAGAACTTCGGCTACCACGTCACGGCAGAGATTCGACAGCCGAATTCTGTACGATCATTTCACCCGCACTCACACACTCGTCCAATCAGTCGTTCTTCAGAGGGCAACGAATTGACTTTGTGCTAAGTTTTTCCGTATACCATTAACACATTCTTGGTTTTTTCGTAAACAAACCGATTCATATGTAACTCCATCTACGTCAGCCCATCATTTGTTTTTGTCAAATCCGCTGAGAGCCGGCTAACGATTTAATATTGGCCACACCATTAAATATTTTCACCATGGAGTTATAACTGGAGTTGTTAAGGGTTTTTCAATAAAAGGTGTCATTTTGATATTGAAAGAAAAATGCTATTTTTCAATACAAATGATCGGATGTTTATTCCATTATAAAGAGGAAGGTATGCCGTTAATAGTGGAAAATAACATCAGCCAAATGACCACCCAGACCACGCTTCCACGACAATATCCTTCTCATGAAATTTTCCATAACCGAATTGCAAACTGGCTGCCCTATGTCCTCGATAGCCTCACGAATTCCATCTTTGAGGTCTTGAATCGGCCCTAGGCTATTGGCGTAGACCTTTTCTTTCACGTGGCCCAAAGAAAAAAGTCACAAGGTGTTACATCACAAGATCTCGGTGGCCAATTGTGATCACCTCTTCGAGAAATAACACGGTCTGAAAACTTTTCCCGTAAAAATCAATGGTTTCGTTGCTTGTGTGACACGTAGCGCAGTCTTGCTAAAAATAAACGTTGTCCAGTTCAATACCATCCAATTTCGGCCATCAAAAATTGTTCATCATCTCTCGATAGCCTTTTATATATTTAAATAACAACTGTTATTGGAAAACCCTTTATTTAGAGTGGTGAGTAGTGAACACTTAATCGATGTTTACATCAATCAAGTTTCAATTGATGTTCTCAAAACGAATTTCTTTGACTGTTTTGAGCGATTGAAATTTAAGAAATTGCAGAATTGTGCTAAATTGTGTGAGCTTATTAGTAAATTAAAATTTCTATAAGTGAGAAAGAATGAAAGACTAAAAACTGATAAGAATTTTCCCGTTTCTTGAATTAGTTTTGATAAGTTTCGGTTATAAAATTTTAGTAATAGTCATCACAAACTATTTATGACATTTAAAGTGAAAAACGCATGAGAAACGCAATGAGAATAAAGCATTTTTGAAGCTTTTAAAGGAAAATTATTTCAAATGAAACTTTGTGTAGCTTTTAATTCAAACTTATTTCAAATTAAACTTTTTTATATTCCAATTTTTTTGTATAATTTGAAATGAAAGGTACATTCGAGGCAAAACGCTGCTGCTACTTATGCATAGCACGATCGTATTTTGATGTCATATTTTGTACTTATAAATAAATAGCTTAAATTATGTGTTTCGAAGTAAGGAAGCAGTGTTTTGCACTAAACAGCTGATTTCTCTCCACCTTAAATTAAATTGTTCACCACAGAGTGGTGAGAAGCACGGCGCACATAAGCTTTCTAGTTTTCAGTTACGCTTAGAATGCCAAAAAGATTGCAAGTCGATAAAAATCCCGATTATTTCAAAGCTCTTTGCTAATCTGTCAAGTGCACAGAATTGCGCTGTAAGATGTAAACAGTTTTCTCATTTCAAAACGTATGATGGAACGTTGTTTCTACTTAAGAGAGTTCTCAGCAGCTTCAGGCGCAATTTTCAAATACCGGCATCTCTAAAACTAGAGCCAATCTGACAAAATGGATACCTTAAATTAAATTGGGATAATGGAAGTATAAATTTTGTTCCTCCTTTCAGCAGTTTCTTGCCCTAAACAGCTGACTTCTCTTTACCTTAAATTGCTTGCTTAAATTGCTCATCACTCACTCATAGAGTGGTGAAAAGTTATGCTCAGAAAGCTTTAAAATTGATAAAAATCCCGATAATTTGAAAGGTCTTTGCTAATCTGTCAAGTGTACAGAATTGGGCTGTAAGACGTAAACAGTTTTCTCATTTCAAAACTCTTTTAAAACTTAGGATAAAACGTTGTTTCTACTTAAGAGAGTTCTCAGCAGCTTCAGGCGCAATTTTCAAATACCGGCATCTCTAAAATTAGAGTCAGTCTGACAAAACGGGGAACGACATTGAATTTTGAAGATGTCAGCCACCATAAGTGAGATCAACTGTCCGAAGCTTAGCACAAAAAACAAAAGAAAGAAATTGAAATTGAAAATCAGAGCACAGTGTTTTTCAAAAAAAAAAAAAAACAAAAAGCGAAAATTATGCCGCATAACGCTGAGCTGAGGCAGGCGTCAATAAACAAAATAAATTAAAAAATAAAGAAAAAATAGTTTTCGTTCTCTCTCCGTAGATTTTGCATTATTTTATTTGTGCAACCTTTCGTGCGTGTTTGTGTGCCGTAAGTAAAAGTGGTCGAAAAAAAGACAGAAAAAAGTCGACAATTGATTTCCAGTGATCTTAATATTAAGTTTGAAACTAATTATTGTAAATATTGATGAAGAGCGCGTGCGCCGAAAAACAATTCGTAGTGTATTTAAGCTGATAAACATACAGACATACATAGCTGTATTTACGCAATTACCATAAAAGTGTAAAATGATGGTTAAAAACAAGAAAAAATAAAAGGAAAAAATTCTACAAAAATTTAAAAACTAAATTGAATATCGAATGATAATTATTGAAAATCGTACAATGCATACATATATTAAATTGAATGTATATTACTAACTAAAATATGAAAAAAATAATAGTTACAAAAACAACAAATATTGATATTGAATACAGATATTTGCAAATATTAGAAAGCAATACTTGTACGAAATATTATACAAAGCAAACGAGAAAAAGCAAACAGAAAACACACACGAGTTTACAGCTAAATATATGAAATTACAAAACTTAATACTTATATGTATGTATGTACCATATTCAGCTCTTTTCAATAATATTACATTACATAGGCAAAAAAAGAAAAAAAAAAAATAATTGCATTAAAAAATCATTGGCTGAAGCAACTAAGTATTTGTAAAATATCCAGCGTAAGCCATAGTCACTACAGTCAGAACAAATAAACAAACAGACAAAACACAAAAAAAACTAAAAAAAGTTATACAAAAAGCAAAAACGAAATTGCATATATTATTTGTTTTTGTTGTTTTAAATTTATTAGTTTACTTAATTTTAATTAATTATTGTTTTTGCTGATTTCTATTCTATATGTATATTATGTATTTATTGCAATTCTACTCTGAAATAAAACACAACAACACTATATATACTTAATATGAAAAAAAAGCAAATAATAAACATAAAATTACCAATTATCATTATCATTTTCGTTTGGTTCAAAACAATTTTTATTTTCAAAGTGGTAAGTTGAATTAGAAAAATTAAGTAACTGAATTTGATATATCAACTATTTCTGCACCTTCAAGAATACAAGGAAGTTGGACGCAACTTCAAGCAACACTGCCCATGGCCCCAGAAGCGGCTGGGTCTCCTATATTAGCGTGTGTATAAGTATGAGTGGACTTGAGACTAGATTAGATTAGATTAGTAGATTTGTGGGGGCTGGATAAGTCCAAGCACGCAGTCAGTAGACCATTGTACTACACCCGAATGCCGATATCAGTAGAAAGAATAGAGATAGGAAAGATAAAAGGTGGATGGTAAAAACGGATAAATTAGTTTGAGTTCACTCTTCCACAAATGTCTTGCATTCATTGATGAATTTTAAGAAATCCGGAAGAGGATACTCAGTGTATCGCAGCCCAATATCTTAATTCTGATTCTGCAAAATGCAGGGGAGCTACAGAGAAAATGCTGTCGTGTCTCGTCATTCTCAAGGCAGGATAGGGATATCGAGCGGTTCAAGACCCCCATGGTTGTCATATGCTGACCACAGACGTTATGTACTGTGATTACACCCACCAGTACTCTCAGGTTCTTCCTTGGTTGCTGAGTTTTAGGAGAAAGGTCGCTGTTTTCCTGTTTGGTTCTTTCACAAAGCACTTGGCTACTCTGCACGAGTTCAACTCAGACCAACGACCTCTGTGGGTAGAGCTCATGAAGTCCTCAATCCATAGTTGAATCGATGCGGAATTGACACCTAGAAAGGGTTCAGGGCATACTTGCAGAGCCCTCATTAGCCAACTTATCAGCTAAAAAGCAACAGCTGAACTTGAAGCAAATGATCCTATCAGCCGTTAGCAGGCTTTGCTTTGAAAATTAAAAAACAAGAATGCGCTTACAGAGGAAAAGTATTTGTTTTTTGTTTTTTTTTTTGAAAAATTGAAAATTTATTCGACTTTTATTTAAATGGGCTGTTCAGGCAAAGGCTACGAATGATTACTACCTGGTCTCGATGTTACAACACACAAGCGAGTTGTTTTCTAAAAGACTTCAAAATTTCAATTAGGGCCCAGCATTAAAAAAAAATATTCTAATTCCATAAATTTATATAACATACACATATGGGTGCCAAATGAAGGAAGAATGTCAAGACCTTTTGAATGATATTCATATTTTTTTTATAAGAATCTTTGCTATAAAATGTGAATTTTTTTTTTTTTTGAAAATTTTGCAGCCATCAAATGAAAGTAGAATTACAAGAGCATTCGAATTGACTTTTATGTCAACTACTCAGCAGGCATTAAGTGGTATTTGATGGAATAAGTAATACTAGCCCGAGAGTGAGTAAAAGTACACAGTTGCTAAGTGACCAATTTGAGGTATGTGCCAAACAAATGTTTATCGATAGCTATGAATAGCAACGCTTCAAAACAATAAAAATGTACGCAATACGGATTAAACGAATATACCATAAATATTGATGGAGTCAGCGCTTTTCGTCAGAAACTGACCAGCGAAAAATCAATGTAAAATATTGCTCTACCGAAGCGATAGCATACGAACTCGTTAATTACCTTCGGTCACAAGTCTATCGAAGCGTTGCTATGTATCTACTTTATATGGGCCTACAGCAGGCCTAGCTGTGTCAAACGACAACCTTTTATATTCATGGTAGATAGACTTAGAGAGATGGTATTTTGCACTGATGCGCCGTACGTATTTGTATATCATAATTATACATAAAATATATGTATAATAATATATAAAAAAAAGTTATAGGGATGCCATTTATATAGGATAACTTTGCTGGGATTACGGAGCATTGTCTCGGCTGTTGATGAAAAATATTAGAAAAAAATCTGAGGGGCGCTTGTTTCCATAAATGGCAAACCAAAAATGTTTTTACAAAAATTTAAACTACAAATTTTCAACATAGAAAAAATCTCGAAATTCCCAAAAACGTAAAAAAGAAAATTAATTATCTTTTTTTAATTTACTAAAAAATTTTTTTAATAGGACTATGAATAAGTTCGTTGCGGTTTTACAACAGATGGCGTAACTTGATTATTATTCCATCGATCCACATTTCCAAACATTCATTGGAGAGCTACTGTCGTAAGGCACAAACGTCAGTATAAGTTTTTTATTTGAAGCGTAAACAACAATATTTTTACCACACTTGAAAATGTCGAATTTCGTGCCAAATAATGTGTTTTTGCGGGGAATTCTTCTTCATTATTTTAATATGAAGAAAAAAGCAGCCGAAAGTCATCGTATCTTGGTGGAAGTTTATGGTGAGCATGCTCTATCTGAGCGAACGTGCCAGAAGTGGTTTGCACGCTTTAAAAGTGGTGATTTTGGCTTGGAAGACGAAGAACGCGAGGGTGCGCCGCCAAAGTTCATGGATACCGAATTGGAGGACTTGCTCGATCAAGATCCGGCTCAAACGCAAGAAGAGGTTGCAAAAACTTTGGGAGTTGATCAATCAACCATTTCCAAACGTTTAAAAGCCATGGGAATGATCCGAAAGGTAGGCCATTGGGTGCCGTATGAATTGAAGACAAGAGACGTTGAACGCCGTTTTATGGCATGCGAACAACTGCTTCAACGGCACAAAAGAAAGGGTTTTTTGCATCGAATTGTGACTGGCGATGAAAAGTGGGTCCATTACGACAATCCAAAACGTCGGGCAACGTATGGATACCCTGGCCATGCTTCAACATCGACGTCGGCGCAGAATATTCATGGCCTGAAGGTTATGCTGTGTATCTGGTGGGACCAGCTGGGTGTTGTGTATTATGAGCTACTGAAACCGAATGAAACGATTACGGGGGATGTCTACCGACGACAATTGATGCGTTTGAGCCGAGCACTGCGAGAAAAACGGCCGCAATACGCCGATAGACACGACAAAGTTATTTTGCAACATGACAATGCTCGGCCACATGTTGCACAAGTGGTCAAAACATACTTAGAAACGCTCAAATGGGATGTCCTACCCCTCCCGCCGTATAGTCCAGACCTTGCGCCATCCGATTACTATCTCTTCCGATCGATGCAACATGGCCTGGCTGACCAGCACTTCCGTAATTACGATGAAGTCAAAAAATGGATCGATTCGTGGATTGCGGCAAAACCGACCGAATTTTTCACAAAGGGAATCCGTGAATTGCCAGAAAGATGGGAAAAAGTAGTAGTAAGCGATGGACAATATTTTGAATATTAAATTTGTAACCATTTTACGTCAATAAAGTTTCAAATTTCGAAAAAAAACCGCACGAACTTATTCATAGTCCTATTAAAAAGGTTTTTTATCCTAAAAAATGTATACAAATTTTGAAGGAAATCGAAGAATCGATACCAAAATTTCTAACATTGAATACATCTCAAAGTTTTCGAAACTTCTGAACAGAAAAAAATCTTTTTTCTAAAAACTCTTTTTCAAAATAAATTTTATGTACATAACGGGTGATTTTTTAAGAGCTATAGGAAAGTTTTTCAAAAAACCACACGTAGAATTCAGAAAAATGCATGCAATTTTTATTAAAATCGATAGTAGAGTCCAAATACTTTAATGTTTGAAGATTATTTCATGCAAATGTTGACCGCGACTGCGCTTCAAATGGGCCATCCGCTTAGTCCCATTTTGGCATACTCTTTCCAATGTTTCGGCCGGTATCTCACCTATAAATGCTTTAAGGCCGTCTTCCAATGCGTTAATTGAAGCAGGCTTATCTGAGTAGACATGAGCCTTAACATAGCCCCACAAAAAATAATCTAAACGCGTTATATCGCACGATCTGGGTGGCCAATTGACAGGTCCCGAACGTGAAATAAAATGTTCACCGCACTAGCCTCTCAACAAGTCCATTGCTAGGCGTGCTGTGTGGCATGTGGCACCGTCTTGTTGAAACCACATGTCATGCAAGTCAAGATCTTGCATTTTCGGCAAAAAAAAGTTGGATATCATCTCACGGTAGCGCTCACCATTCACAGTTACGTTACGATTCGCAGCATCTTTGAAGAAGTGCGGTCCAATGATGCCTCCAGCACCAAACTGTGACCTTTTCTGGGTACATTGGTGGCTCTTGCAATTCTTCTGGCTGATCTCCACTCCAAAATCGACAATTCTGCTTATTTACGTACCCATTGATCCAAAAATGAGCTTCGTCGCTGAACACAATTTTTCGTCTTTCAACTTTCTTAACAGAACACGCATTTTTATAATAAAATTCAATGATTTGCAAGCGTTGTTCGTTTGTAAGACGATTCATGGCAAAATTATAGACCAAACTGGAGATGTTTGACAGTGAAACAAAACACGAAACGTGCGTCAGCTGTTTAAACCAACTGTTTAAAAAGATAATGGCTAAAAAATCACCCTTTAATTTGAAACTGGTGGCTTTGACTGCAGTGTAAATGGTTATGATATTTTCAGCGAAATTTCCCAAAAGTGATTTAAATATCATATTTTTAATTAGCAATATTTGCGTGCGCGTTTGTTTGCTTTTAATCAGTCGAAACCGCTAAATAGATAGATTTACAAATTTTGTAGTGAGGCAATTAAAAACAAATTTCTCGCGCAGATAACCACATTAATTCGAAATCTGTATGCAAAAACAAAGTAAACGCTGGAAATGGTAATACATTGAAAAAGTATAAAAAAGGATATTTGCTCCTTTTCAAAGGTAGTTGGGAAGTTTTGGTGAAATAAATATGTTTGCGTACGTGCGTTTGTGTTCACATATTTTCAAATACCAGCTAATTTTAATAAAAAGCAAATAAAATTAAAAACACAACTAAAATTAGTTTTGCTGAGCCTATGGTGGGGTGTGTGTGAATTTCAATGTAGCCCAGTTTTTTTATATATGCAAGTCTGCGCCAATCCTTGGAATTTTGAAATGCAAATAAGCTAATAATTTTTTGTTGAGCAAATGGAAAATTTAATTCGGTTTTAATATTCTTTTGAATATTATTATTTGAATCTAATCTAATCTAGTTTAATTTCCAATATCCATTTTTTTTTTGATATTTTACTCAATATTTTAATATAAAGTTTTATTATTTAAACTGCAAATATATCTACTGATATATATAGGAGAATTATTGAATTAAACACACATTAAACGAGTTATATAGGAGCATCAGTGAGCACAATAATTTATGATAGCCAATTATGGCATAGATCGCAGCTGATAATCAGTTTTGGTCCTTTTTAATTTTATACTTATTTTTTAATATTTCAAATATGCGCGAATTCGTGTTGTTATATTTTGCATTTTTGAGATTGAAATTTATTCATTGGAAATAAATCGATTCGAAATTTTAATTATAAACTCACTTTAATGTGGGAAAATATTTTACTGCAAGTGATTGTGTTTTTTTTAGCCACTGGTGCTGCACAGAGAGGCATGCTTAGCTCTACTAGGCTTTTATGATGCCACTTGAATGGGCTCAGATTGCGTTCCCTCTGACATCATCAACGGATGAAATCACTGCCTTTTCATGAAAGAATTTCAAAAACCCCGATTTTACATTCAATGCAAGTCGGCTAGGTATTCAAAGAAGTCTATGGTGGACTAGTCATGTCGTACTTTACTCAGAGCGCGCCAGTGCCAGAGTTAGTGTTCAATGTACTGCCAACTCTACTCATCTCTGCAATAGCGAGAAAACTCACTTAAGTGGCGATCTACTCACATGTCATGCATTGCCATTAGGTAAAATTTTAAATTATACCCACGAATGATATACTGCAAGGACTGAGAGAGAATAACTGTGGCTGTTACGTCCCCGGGTACTCAAATTCCGAATTCTGCCCGCTCATTTCACAAGTATTCACATACTCGTCCAATCAGTCGTTCTTCAGATGGTAACGAAGCAACATGAGTGGTGAGACTATGTTGATTTTTTTCATATATCACAAACTCAATCACACTTTTTTCCTAAGCAAATCGCTGTCACATCGCCTATTATATCCGCCAATCAGCTAATTATTTCAAATTAGCTGAGAGCCGGTTAATGCTCTGATCTGGGTCACGCCTTCTCAATTCTTTTCACAATGTATTTTTACTCTCTTTCAAACGGTAACGAGGTAGCATAGACAGTTCTTCCGTTGATTTTTTCTCATATCACCAACGCAGTCTCATTTTTTGCCGACCTCTGTTATAAAAAAACCGCTGTAACATCGCCTGTTACGTCGGCAAATCAGCTGACGCCATCAAATTCGCTGAGCGCCCATTATGCTGTGATCTAAGCTCGATAATAGCTACCATGGAACCAATGACGAAGAAGCCAAATGAGATTAGAAATTTAGACCGGCTTTGGTTCATCATTGGCCAGATCTGGTAAATGCTGATTTGTGACCGAGCAAACTTACTTCAGAATTACCAAAATCGGAATCTAAAATTTTATGGAAAAATTTATAAATATTTGGTATAAAATAATATTTAGTCTCGCGCACATATCTGGAAGATACGATTTGATGTTTGAAGTCACTATCGCAATAGTTATTGGCGTTGGTGGCAAATTTGCGCTGCACTACATTTGATTTGCGACGGATGGGAAAGAAAGGTGGACCACCAATTAGTGTGCACCCTTATGTTTGATAGTGGAATTATTTCATGAGGCTTGTGAAGGAATTACTTGAAACTAGAACTTTTAAATGCAAAACCAAGAAGGCAGCGTGATGATCAGTTGAGGTTTAAGTTCGGAAAGTTTATGAAAAAATCTTGAACATATAATTTTTATAATTGAAATACGCAAATGGCGTGATATTGCCAAATTAGAGCAGTGGGAAAATATCTTTTCAAAAAGTAAAAATAAAAAATATAATAATTTATTAGGCTTGCCACATTACTTAGATATAAAAAAAGTAAATATATGAAAGACTTATAAATATAATAGAACTACTATTAATACCAAATAGCGAACATTATAAGCGTTTTTCAATTGCACCGTGGGAGCGTACCTTTCAGCCTTAAGAATACCGATATGCCAGCAATTAGTAGTGCACTAGAGCTCAGTTAATCCCGAATTTGTTAGTTTTTCAACTGCCGCGAATTTAAGCTCTTTTTAAAGGACTTTTTAAAAAAAATTCAAGCAAGAAAAAGGGAATCTGCTATTTGATCATAAAAATAAGAAACTTAAGAGATGCATTGAAAATCTTGGACCCAATATAACGACAAACTATGGAAAGCTACAAACCAAATCGAAAATAATATTTTATACAAATCACTTATCAAAAAAATTTGATGGTAGCTGGACTAGAAGAAATCTTGACCAGGTTGAAGTTCTCGCAAAACACTTCAAAAGTACTTTTACCAACAATATGCTTAAAGCACACCTTTCTCCGACCCACGCAAAAAAAGTTCCATGCAAACCAAAGAATGTTACTTTAGAAGAAATAAAACAATGCATATGGAAGAGAACTAATCCTAAGAAGTCGCCAGGATACGATCTAATATCTGGACAAATTTTAAGAGAACTCCCAGAGTAGGGGCTTATCTATATAACGAACTTGTACAATCAAGTCTTAAACTTAAAATATTTCCCAAAAGTATGAAAAACTCCTCAAATTATTGCAATACCAAAGCCATACAAAGATCCTAAGCAAGTAACTTCGCACGAACCTCCAAAGTCTACTGCCCGTAATAAAAAAAAACTTTCGAAAAGTTAATTTTTGACAGAATCGAACCCATCATACAAAAAGATAAAATAATACCTTGCCACCAATTCGAATTCTGGCAAACCATTTCACCATCCAGCAAGTTCACAGAGTTACGAACAAAATTCTTGAAGACATCGATAAAAAACGAACGTGTGAAGCAGTATATCTCGACGTAGCAAAAGCTTTTCACACAGTGTGGCATGCAAAACCGCTATAAAAACTCTTAACTTATTTACGAACGGGCCTACCTACAAACTAAAGAAAAGCTGTATAACTGGAAGACAATTTTATGTAAATTTCGAAGATAAGTAACAATGGAAGCAGGTGTACCGCAAGACAGTGTCCTTGCGCCGCTTCTTTACCGCCTTTATATAGCTGATATCCCTACACGTACGCACTTTTTAACAAATGTTTTTTTGGAAAAACAATTTTTGTTTTTTGTTAATTTTTTCCGGAATTTTGAATTGTATTCAATGTTGAAAATTTTAGCATCGAGTTTTTTAAAATCATAAATTTTTTTAGCATAAAATAATTCTTAAAAAAATGTTTGATAAAATTGGCAAACAATTTTTCGTTTATGTTAAAAACTTAATGATTTTATTTTTGAAGGGAAAACATTATTATTTTTGAGATGTAATATTTAAAATTTCGGTATGGAGTTTTTAAAATAAAGTAACTTCAATTTTTTAACATTTTTATAACTTTTTTTACATACAATATTTGTTTGAAACGATTTTTTGATAAAATTGGAAAAAACTTTTAGGTTTCTGTTCAACATTTAATAATTTTGTTTTCAATGGAAAACGTTATTTTCAATAATTTTGGTTTTGGAAAAAAACTCTATTTTCTTGTTGTATTTAATGTTGAAAATTTTGCTACGGAATTTTTTAAAATCAATTATCTTCGGTTCTTTTCAACAATTTTATATATTTTTTTTGAAATATTTTAAATAAATTTTTTTATGCTTTTTTTAATTTAACGGAATTTTTTTCTGTTAAAAATTTTTAATATAGCAAAAACATTTTTTCTACCATTTAAAAAAAAAAAATCCCTATACTCAGATTTTTTCTTTTTTTTTCAATATATATAACTGTTCCACTTATCAGGGCCGGCGAAAGATATGTTGTTGGTATAGAGTGCCCAATACTCGAAATTCACCGAGTACTGGATCCAATATTCGGAATCTTGAAACAAAGATCAATTTTTATCTGAATAACAATAAAATTAATGAAAACCACATTTTCTCAAAATTTTACATTTCAAATGTCCGTCCATGTTACTTAACCTAGCTAAAAGCGCCACCTTTGTTGAACAAGCGTAAATTCTCAAGCCTCTCTGTTTCTCTGTATGCGTATATCAGTTCGTCCAGTAATCGTAATCCAGAAATTAAAGGATATTGTTGAATGTTTCTACGAAAATGAAAGTATTCGATCGCTTCTCTCTGAATTTTTAAGATTTGTACAGTTTCTGATGACTATACCTGGCTTTTCCTGTACGAACGAAATGTCTTTTTCAGTTCTCCGAAAATTGGAAAATTATCTTCGCGCAACTATGATGCAAACGATTTAGCTATTCTACACATATGTATGTATAATATATTCAGATCCCACTGACACTTTGGATGTTGAAACATTTTTGAATGAATTTATCTCGAAAAATCCTCAACGATCAGCTTTGTTTACCATGAAGTAGATAAATCGTTGAATCTTGTAGATTTTTTTGTTGTTAGACGATTTAATTAATATTATTTGGAAAATAAAAGCATATCGTTTGTGTGATTTCTTATTGCTTGTAAATTTCTTTAAAAAATATGGGGTATTTTTTTAATTAGAACGAATAAGGGTAGGGGGAGGTAGGGGGATATGGTTCGCTAGCCCAATACTCTAAATTTTTCTCTTCCGCCGGTCCTGCCACTTATATTCAAAGTATAGCATAACAAACCCGTGGAAAACCAGTGCAAAATATTAATCCTACGAAGGGCTAGCAATTTGCAAATTGATCAAAGCGTCCCTACGCACATTATAAGGAGGTAAAATTTTTTTCTATTGTATTTAACACAAAACTTTTTTTAATTTTTTAATTTATATATTTTTAAGTATAAAAATTAGTAAATTTATTTCAAATTTTGTTCAGTTTATATATTCATTCACAAAAGATAGAAGACGAACTACTTCATTGCAAAACAAATTAGCAGGAAAATATTTTGAAACTAGTAGACTTAACTGCAGTGAAAGTATAAAAATGATTTAATTTTTCTCAAAGTGTTGAAAATTTTCTGATTGATTTGAGAAGTGTTCTGATTGATATTGACGGGTTTAGAGAGAATATACCTATATATGAGTATATGGGTATATAGTATACCTATGAAATGAAACTTTTTTCAATTTCAAACGCTTATTAAATGGCTACAAATTGAATCTTCAAAATAATAGCCCTCGCTAGCGACACATTTTTCCCATCTCTCAGGTAATTTGTGGATGCAGCGCCAAAAAAATTGGCCGTCTTTGGCCGCAAACCAGTCATTGAGCCATTTTTTGGCTTCTTCGTGAGAATTGAAGCGCTGCACGGAAAGTGCGTGACCCATCGATGCAAATAAATGATAATCGGAAGTCGCCAAGTCTGGTGAGTAAGCCGCATGCACCAGCAGTTCCCAATCGTGCGTCTCCACCAATTCCCGGGCCGCTCTTGTTCGATGTGGCGGTGCATTGTCAACAAGAAAAATTACTTTGTGACGCCGACCGGCATATTCTGGGCGTTTTCGGTGTATAGCGCTGTTCAAATCGGCCAATTGTCATTGGTAACGTGCACCGTCAACTGTTTCACCTACTTTTAATAGCTCGTACCAAATCATACCACGCTGATCCCAGAAAACACACGGCATTGCCTTGCGGCCGAAGCGATTTGGTTTGGCCATACGATCGTTTACGCTTGGGATTGGAGAAATACACCCATTTTTCATCACCCGTAACGATTCGATGCAAAAAAGACTTCCTTTTGAACCGGGAGAGCAGCATTTCACAAGTGGTTTTTCAGTTCTCTTGTTGCCTTTCAGTCAATCCATGCGGTACCCATCTTCCGACCTTTAAAATCATGCCCATGTCTTACAAACGTTTGGAAATGTTTTTTTGGGTCACTCCCAACTGCTCTGCCATCATTTCTTCCATTTGACCATCATCTTCATCCAACAATGCTTGCAATTCGGCGTCCTCAAACTTTTTCGGTGGCCGGCCACGGTCCTCCTTCTTCACGCTAAAATCACCACTTCGGAATTTTTCAAACCACCTGAAGCACTGGGCTCTACTTAGAGCATGTCCACCATAAGCTTCTATAAGCATTTGATGAGCTTGAGAAGCGTTTTTCTTCAATTGATAACAGAAAATCAACGATGTCCGCAAATCGTAGTTTGAAGGCACGAAATTCGACATTTTTAAGAGCGACAAAAATGCATTGTTGTATGAAACGTAACAAACAATGAACTGAATATTGTTGACAGATGACAGACGAAAAAAACAAGACATTTGGGAAGGTTTAAAAATACTCCTAGCGACATGGACTAATAGCTGAAAGTCTCATTTCATAGGTATATACCTGTAAACATTTTTGGATTTGTTTCAAAGTTTTTTCAGTTTATTTCTTACAATTCTACAATAATCCAATTTCAAAAAAATTGACGGCATAGTCCTTGTGCTGGTGTCAGTTGCTATGAAATCGCTCATACACATACATACATACATATATGCGACCAATGAAACTTAAGTATTTTAATGCAACTGCCATTTTTATGTAATAACTGAATGATTTTATTTTTAATTGCATTTGATATGTATACCTGCATGCATTTATATACATAAGAATAGTGAATATTTTCCAAATGAAATTCCAGTGCTGGCGAAGCTGAAATTTAATATTTACATGAGTTTTCAATAATCCACAACTTAACGTATTGTAAGAATACTTGCGTATGTATGTGACATTTTTAAAATAAATTTTTCTTTTTTTTATTAAATATTTCAATGTATCCATTTACGCACTCATTCCTTTATCTTCTTCAGCAAATGGAAATGTGACTATGAGAATGTGAGTGTTCATCCAATCGCATTTATGTACGTAAATACTTAACAATTTCAAGTTGAGAAAAAGTTTGCAAAAACTCAAAAAGACAACAACAACAACAAATTATAACAAACCAAAACCAATACAAGGGAGTTTATATACTAAATAAATATATAACAAATTATTGAATAACTAAACCGAAATTAAGTCATTACGCATTTAAGTCATTAAGTGATTAAGTACTTAAGTAGTTAAGCATAAATCTTTAAAACTTATACAATTACAATGAGGAACTACAACAGACAAGGGAGTACCAAACAAATAAAAACCCAAATAAATGAATAAATAAATAAGAAAGCAGAAAATAAAAATTATGAATAAATTCATAAAAGCAGCACAAGGGAATAACGAGAACAAAAAAATTTTGTAGCAGAAGAAGAAGAAGAAAATTATTAAATACAGAATACAAAGGTTATTTAAATATGTATGAAGGCAAGAATATGAAAAGTATAACTTAGAACAGAGCAAATAAATCACAGCACAATTATCAAAGGAAAACCAACAACTTAACTTATAAATAAATAATTCAATAAATGTCAGTTGAGCGAGTTGAAATACAATTCAACAAAATATACAATACAATAAAAGTATATTAATAAATGGAATAAGAGAGTAAGAGAATATTTACTAAGCAAACGCAAACTTTCCGAATTTCAAACTACAACAAAAAAGAAAAATAAAAGAGGAACAAATAATACTGCATAGACAACTAAGCTCTTTAACTTTATCATTTGAAGAAGAAAAAAAAAAACAGCGGAACGCCTGAGAGTAGGCTAAACTGCGCATTTAAATGCAGAGGCTGAGGTTTTGAAATAATTTTGAATTTCAATTAGTCTACTTTTGGGCGTTGCGAAACAATTGTTGAAGCAAAACAAGAGCGAAACTCAAACTTTTTCGTCCCAGGCGGAAATGAGCAAGTGAAGCCCAAAGAAAACTTAAAATATTTTATTGAATAAAATAATCATTATGAATCGAACATCATCACAAGCAAAAAACTACTAAATAAAGATATTTACATAAGAAATATATTAAACAGACACTAATAAAGCATGCAATCGTTTGCAATTTATAACACAAAAAAACAACAAAAACACAACCAACAATATTTTCATGAATACACAGAGAATTACAGAACGCAAAAGTACCAGCGCACAGTGCGGCCGATTCCCAAAAAGCTGGCCAAAAGTCGAAAAAAAAAAGTTTCTAGATAGAGTTTTTTTGTCTTTGGGTTGGCTACAGTAATGCCTTGAGTAGTGAAAACCGTTCATAGCAACATTCTGTACCCTAAGTATCCTCTGTATTTTCAGTCGCAACGTGGCCTTCGTTTGAGCATCGTATTACTGTCGATGAATAGTGAAAGTTGTACACATTTGAAAGATTTTGTAATGGAGTAAATTGAACAAAACCAAATGGAATCATCTTCGGAAGGTTAGTAAAATACGAGAAATCTTTAGTACATATCAATACCTCGACACAAAATTTTTAGCTGCAGCAATACGTAGATACATTTTTTGCAATTTTTTTTATAAAATTTGAGTTTTCAAACTGTATAGTAATACAACGCCGTCATATGTTGCTTTGAAACCTATTAAAGGTTACTCAAAAAAGTAATGGTTACTGAAAAAAACAAGATTCAGCTGCTACCACTTGCTGCCTTGCGACCCCGAAAACATATAAATTTACATGCATCTTGATTATGTTCTTGAATATACGCTATTTCACGTGAGGGGTTGGCCAATTGGGGTGGAAGGGGGTGGATTTTCAAAATTTTAAGATCAAATTCGTAATCAGCGACCCCGACAACCCCCGAGTAAGAAATTTTGAATCAATTACTTAATTTTTTGAGTTTTGGCCAGCTTTTCGGGAATCGGCCGCACTGTGCAGCGCCACAAATATCTGTAAAAAAAAAAACTTTTGTGTGCAAACTTGTACATAGGTATATGCTAAGTGTCTCAGCTCTTGACTTCAAAACTTTTTTAAAATTTATGATTTCTTCGCATAATAATGTAAGTCGATAACATAAAAAATAGAGCGGAATTTTTTATTTCAAGAGGGGGGTAAGGGTTTGCACTTTCAAAAAATCGATTTTTGTGTTTTTGTCTTATCTTATTGCTTAACATTTCAAGCATATATTCCCAAAATTTTTAAGCCGATCTGAGCAAAACTTTTTAAGTTATTGTCCAATCCAATTAATCTCGCCTTTTAGCTCTGACAGGTGCGAGGGTTCGGGAAGGCAGCGGGGCTGACAACGTTTTGCTCAAAACTACTTTTTGAAAGAGTCGGTGATCACTGCCATTTAAAAACTACTTGACCGATTCATTCCAAACTTGGCACACATTTTCTTCATATAGGGTTTTTCAGTAAGAGCGCTTCAACTTTTTTTTTGAATAAAACACAAACGGTTTGACTTTTTTAACTAATTTTTTTTTTTTAATATCGAGTTTGAACATATACATTTAAGTATGAAATTCGATTTCTTTTGCATGACCACCGCGTGCACGTTTTACGAAGTCCAATCGTTGAACCCAATTTTCGACCACTCTTTTGCATAAATCGGCCGAAATTCCAGCAATTTCGCGTTCAATATTGGCTCTGAGCTCACAAATCGTCGCCGGCTTGTTACTGTAGACCAATGATTTCACATAACCCCAAAACGGGACGGCTTGTTAAATGGGCCGTAAAATGGCCGTAATGCTCTTAAAGTAGCAGCACCAGAACGATTATTTTCATAAAAAATGTGCACGATTTGCAATCGTTGCTCAAGTGTGTAGCGTTCCATGATGAAATGTATACTAATGAAGTTTACAAATGACAAGCGAAAAATAAAAAATATTGCGTCGTTCGCCCTCCCTATCGGAAAAAAGTTGAAGCGCACCTATTGAATAACCCATTATAAAATGCCTCCTTAGCTTTTATTTTTTTCTCGTCCACAAATTGACGGCAATTTTCGTTGAAAATAGAAGTTTTCACTTTAGACCGCCGCCAAAAATTGTTAAACGAAGAAAAAAATAAGCGGACACCTTTGGGGGGAAGATTTAATGATACTTTGACTAAATTTTAATTGGGTTTGGTTGCAGATAATTTCCGACCGAGATACAGTGATGTGATACAAAATGTTTTTTTTTCAAGTCGTCCCCGGACATGGTCTGTCACCGGCTTATTTTTAAGTATTTCCGCATGACAAATTACAGAATATAGTTAAAAGTATGCTTAATAATGTACAAAAGGTTTTAAAGAATTTACTCAATCCATATTTAAGAAAAAAATTCCCAAAAATAGTGTTCTTTTTTCCGCTGAAGCACTTACCCCTTCAATGCAATGTGCAATAGGTATTTTAATTTTGGCAATGCTTCCATCCATAAAATCAGTCCATAAGTTCGTGCGTTTTTTAAAGGAGGAGAAGTTCGGCCCAGCAAACAATAAAGGATGCAAGCGCCAATTATGCGGCGGCCGCGGTAGCCGAATAGGTTGGTGCGTGACTACCATTCTGAATTCAGAGAGAACGTAGGTTCGAATCTCGGTGAAACACCAAAATTACGGAAACGTTTTTTCTAATAGCCGTAATTCGTCCATTCGTAAACACCAATTCTGAACCAATCGCGACACGCTGGAGGATTCTGGTCGATATCTCGTGAATACGTTTAGTAATGTTGGCTTGCATTGCCTCAATCGAAGCGGGTTTATCCACAAAGCAAAAACTTTACATACCCAATAAATGAAAGTCCAAAGGTGTGGTTTCACACGGTTTCCAAATGTTGTGGAGATCACGGGCTTCAATTTATGGCACCAAAAAGTGATTTATAATGTCGCGATGCGTTCGCCGTTTACTATTACATTGTCGTCAGCCTCGGCTTCGAAAAAATATGGGCCGATGATTCATTCGCACCAAACGATTGTTTTCAATGGATGTAATGGCTGTTTTAGAAGGGCTTCGGGCTTCTCTTCACTCCAGATATGGCAATTGTGCTTATGGATGTAGCCGTTAAGCCAAAAATGCGCCTCATTGCTGAACAAAATTCGGGTCGCAAAAATACAGATCTTCGGGGAGTTTTTCAAGAGCCCAACGACTGAAGTTATGACACTTTGGAAGATCTAGCAGCTTCAAGTCTTAAGCCAGCTGTATTTTATATGCTTTCAAGCCAAGATCCTTTCGAAAAATCGCCCAAGTAGTGCCATAAGATAGGCCAAGTTTTTGAGATCGGCGCCGAATTGATTCTTTCAGGTCTTCGGTCTCATTCATAGCCGCAATATTCTCTTCACTTCGCGCTGTACGTGATTTAATCGGTTGAGTATCATCCAATAATGTAAAATTATTCCCTCCACTGGCGATGGTTTGACGAGTAGTGCGTTCGGTAGGACGGTTATGTACACTATAACTTGGTCTGCACGATGGCCAAATTTCTCAGAGCGTCGATTTTCGTAATACAATTGCACGATTCGTAAACGTTGTTGAGACGTAAGTGTTCGCATGATGAAATGTCAATGAATACTGAGAAAATTTTGTATTTAGATTGACAGTAGTTACGCGTGATCAGCCAAAGAAACTCCTATTGGAAAAAGTACTTTCAATCTGATCACCCTTTATATACTTTACACACACATCAAAGATTGGAAATTACCAGGTTTGTCCTTCTGCTATGGTGCAAAACGAAATTCAGCGCGTAATTTTGGCTGTACCGTCACCGAGGTCTTGGCAGCCAAACTCATTTTTTTTTAATTTCTTTTAATATTTTATTTTTAATTTTTTTAATTTTTATTTTTATTTACATTGCGATTGAATCTATATTATTTTAAAATTATTTAATTAACAAAGAAAAAAATATAATGGGGTCAGGGATTATTGAGACTGCAAGGAGCCAACAAAAGTTAAGGTGCTGGCCTAATGCAGGCTGGCTTTGTTTGCCGTTCTTGCTCTGCTTGGCTTCGCTCACGAATACAGCAGTACCAAATTATATAAAATGAGATCAAATGGCAGCTTTGCTTGAAGCGCTTGAAGTACGGAGTGAATTTTCAATTAGCTCAATGTTCTACTTGCAGTGCTTTTGAGGTTAGGAATTTAACAGCCCTGTCGTTAATTTATGTATTTTGATTTAGTTTAGTTGCATTTGGGAATTTTAGGCAGATTAGAGAGATTTCTTGTGAATTTTTTGCTTTCCAAAAATGTTTGGATAACATTTAATAAATGCCATTGAATAGAGGTTTAAATCATTCTTTAATTGTTCCTTGTCGCTTGCAAGCTTGCGCAAAGTCAATGCTTTTGTCGATCTAAATAATATATGATTCGCGCACCCAAAACTTTCGTCGTCGGTGAGATTGGCTTGTTATCTTGTACATTTTCACTATTAAAAGAAAAAAATCCCAAATGCTTTCGCAGCTTCTAGTAAACATCATTCATCGAAAACGTACTATGTGTCATTGAATATGGAATACGAACATCTCTGTTTCCTTTTACGAATCAGCTGACATCGTTATGACAACGCTCGAAGCGTCCATTTGGCCATACAAGTTTTCAAAGCCAAGAGTGTATCTTAAAGCTTCTCGTATATCACCAACACAATCTTAGTTTTTTCATAAACAAACCGCTGTTATCACCTCGGTTACGTCAGCCAATCAGCTGATTCTTTCAAATTCGCTGAGAGCCGGTCAACGCAACACCTTCTAAATTTTTTTCAGCATATGCAGTTTAGTTATTGTGTGTACTGGTGCGCACATCCTACGCTAGGTGTTTGGCTGCTTTTTCACAAATCCATAAACCATCATTTCGTTGCGGTCGTCCTACTGTTAGCAAGCGAAACAAAAAAGCGGATGACGCGATTGCTCTTGCAGTTATTCACATATGCATTAAGAAAAAAAACGAAAAAAGAGAAAAAAACGAAAAAAAAAAAAAAAACGCGTTTTGAATAATTCACTTTTTATTTGACTAATGATAACTTATTTTTCATACACTTTAAATTCCTCTAAAAATTTTTTATTAACACTTGTCATTTGTCCGCTTACTCTTACCTCGACGAAGTCCGTAAAAAAATGAGTAAATCTACAAACTGCGCCACACACTAGCAATAAATCCCAGGTAAATGAAAATTTTCAATTACTTGGGATTTGTGCGCGCATTTCGCCATACACGATAGATTTTCTCCGAACAGCAACAAACCGGTGAGAATTGTGCCCCGTTTATGGTCAGCTTAACCTAAGCTTTATCTCACAAAGAGAACCAACCCACCTGCCCTGCGAATGGCAGACGATTTATAGAGAAACTTTTTCGTGACAGAACTACACTCAGAGACTTACCATTGACTGCCGAGAGGCGACCGCTATCAGAAAAAACTACTTTTTCTATTTTTTGATTATTTACATATTTCATTTTTTTTATTTATTTACTACCAAAATACTACAATACTTTTTCTAACATTCGATGCTTAAAGCACTTTTATAAATTTCAAAGTAAAATAAATGTTTCTTTCTTCAAAAGAATTTCCTGCTATACTGTAAAGAAAGCAATACGGGATTCTCCATCCACACTTAGCATATTGGCCACACTTTCACTAAACACACACATACATATGTGCTTACACACACTTAAACTTATTTGCAAATCAATATATGGTGAATAAGCAAAAACGAAAAAGAAAATAGCAAAAAACAGAATAAAAGAAAATACAAAAGGAGTATAGTTAACCAGTACATACGATAAACAAGGAAACAAGGAAATAGTGTAGTAATTTAGTAAAATATTTTAAATAAAGAACATTTAAATGATCTAATATATAAAATTTGCGTTCTCATTTAAAATAATATTAAAATCGAATGGAAGATAAGCTTCGATGGACATTTTAGCTTAAGAAATCAAGCAACTGATTGAAGCTAAGGCTGGCTTGGTTTGTGTGTTCGAGTGTTGTACAGCTACGATTAGCCCCTTTCACTTAAGGGGTAACACCGCTGTAGAAATTTCAAAAAAATTTTTTTTTTTTTATAAGAACAAAAAGTTTTATACGTTACCGAAGTTTATTTCATAAATATTTTAAGCTTTTAACCAAGCGTTAGTGACTGCTACCTAACGACTTCTCCAATCTTCCAAACTTTAAACGCGTTTTTCTCAAAACACGTTTTCTGAAATTGGCACGCAGCATAACTCAAACAATTTTAAATATTTTTAATCAGGTTTTCCACTACGTCTGTATAATAACCTTCTTAAGAGAAGAGCGTAGGGGATTTTCGATAGATTTATTTAAACGATTGATAAAATTATTTAAGTGCCGTTTTTTTAGACCAAAATTGAGTTTTTTCCTTCAAATGCTTGCTAATTCCACAAAAATAAATATTTTTTAAATCCCCTACGTGTTTCTCTAGCTATTTTTATCTAGATTAAGAAAAAAAATGTTTCTTTGTTCCAGATTAAAATTTGCACCCTCTGTGCTGCGTGCCGCGGAGCTCCTTCAAGAGAAACCACATTACATAAATGTCTCCAATGCCGCCATTTTGTAAAATTTTTCGATCAAACTTTGTAGTTTTGTATTTTAGTATATAAGTAATAACTTCCCAAATCAGAGTGATTGTTTTCCCTTTCCTTCTATACAAAAAAATTCTTTAAAAATCGTGTTTATTTTACGCGTGTACAGTGGTGTTACCCCTTAAAGCAAGAGTGCATATAGAGCTCAAATAAACGTAAGGAGCACAGGTAAGTTTCCACTTTCAATTCTTGACTGTGAAATAAGGTTGATGTACAATCAAGCATCGCCGTCTTATGTAATGGCGACCTACTACAGAAGAGTAGCTCAACAAAAACTCCAGACGTGAGCGTAGGACTTGAACTCTTATTAGCTATTCATGACTTTGTACGAATAGCAATAATAAGGTGCATAGCTCATCTAAATATTGTTTACGGGGGCTTTAAAAATCCATCCCGTTTAAAAAGGGTTTAAGAGGTGAACGTACGTGCATTTATTTTTCACAATTTTGGCTCTGGATTATCATGACAAGGAGGCATCGGTGAACAAAAATCAAGAATGTAGATCGCCACTTCAACTGCTTTTCGTTGTCCTCGAGCGACATGGAATCCGCTACAAAGCTGCGGTGTTCTCGGCAAGATCATTGATATTATTAAAGACTTACATTCTGCCAAAAAAGTACCGGGAATTGTTCAATAAAACGCAAAATAATTGTTTAATCAACAAAATTTCTTTCGTCGCCTCCAAAATAGGCTCCATTTGAAGCAATACTCATATGCAAACGATTAGTCCAGTTATCAAAGCTCCTTTTAAATGCATTTGAAGAGATCTTCTTCAGCTCCTTCAGCGCCTTCTCCTTAATGCTCTCTATCGACTCAAAGCAGCGTCTCCAGAGTGGCAATTAAAGTTTTAGGGTAAAAGAAAAAGTCACAGGGGGCTAAATCCGCTTCGATGATATTTGTGGAGTTTTTGGTAAAAAAAAAAGTTCACAATATGAGCCTTGTGAGACGGTGCATTATCATGGTGCAAGATCCATGAGTTTTCTTTCCACAAATCGGGCCATTTCCGACGCACATTCTCTATCAAATGTCGCATAACTTCCAAATAATATCTTTATTCAGCGTAGAACCATTTGGAATGACTTCCGTGTGCACAACACCATGATAATCAAAGAAAACGAATGACATGGCTTTCACATTTGACCGACTTTAATCGAGGTGAATCTTCCACTACTTCTCGTGCCTCTGCCAAAGCCTTATACCACTCATAGAGCCATGTTTTTGACTGTAGGCCCTTCCATTTGTGGAACAACACCAAGACGCACGCCACAAATAGGAGGAGGAGCTCGGCCGAACAACTAGCGGAAGTGTTCAGGCCAATTATTTACTTAGTTATTAATATGATAATGCAATGCTAAGCGAACGCTTCAAAGGAAAATATTGAGGTTAATTTACCATAAACAATGGCGTTTGTCAACGCTGCCTATAGCGTCTTAAGACGCACAAATATAAAATCTTCCGAAGGACTGCAAAGAGAGTGAAACAGAAATTAAGTAACCTGGATTATGCTGATGATATTTATTCTATGACACACACATCAGCTGATGCTACAGCGAAAACTCGTCAACTTGAAATAAATTCACTAGCAGTTCGCCTTAAAATAAACTTCGCAAAAACCAAGCTTATACAAGCAACAGACACGCCACCCTTTGAACTTATTATAAGGGAAAATCGCAGCATTATTGAAATGTGGATGAGTTTCGTTACCTCATCCGGTAGCCAAATAACAAAAGATGGTGGCTTTGGCACGCTATCGCTATAAACAAAACTTAGAATATTCCATAACAGCATTAAGTCGATCCTCCTATATGGTTCGGAGACCTGGCATGTCTCTGTGCACATAGGCTGACACCGTCAAATGCTTATTAACAAATGTCTAAGGATTACATACCGCATTATCTGGCCAAAAACAGTCTTTAATGATGACCTTCTTTTGCTGACCGAGCTGTTTGGCCGAGCTCCTCCTCATATTATATTTATGGTGTGCGCCTTGATGTTGTTCCGCAAACGGACCTATCTATCCGAAAATTAAGAGACGTAAATGAAAGTGGATTGAACATATTCTCCGCTGAGAAAACGACAATGTTGCCATAATGGCTCTTCAATGGAATCAACAAGGAAGCCGACGCAAAGGAGGCCCACGACAAACTTGTTTGTGCACAATGCTAAATGGTCCACTTGTAATGAGATCAGACATTTAGCGGCTGACAGAAATCATTGGAGAAACTTTCTTTACGCCCTCTCCTCCTACTAGCAGCCATAATCCGAGCAGAGAGATGCTATTTGATTATAGTTCTTTAGGTCTTCTTAAAAATGTTATCTAAATTATAATTTTCAACGAACAAAAAAAGGCAGCTTCCTTTAGTACCGCAAAGTAAATAGCTGGTAAAAGAATCTTCTAGTGGTCGACGAGTTCCGGGAAGGTCATCTAAAATAAGTTGTTGTGCCTGAAAATATGGATACAGTGCGCGAAATGAGTAGCCAAGATCGTCACGTAATATAGTGAGAGATTGTGGTATCCCTGGAAATTAGTATGTCGCGTATCAATAAGATTTTGTATAATCCCCTAGTGGTGACAAGTTGTGTTCGCGTTAGAACTTTCTTCTTCTTGATTGGCGAGATTTTGGCTTAGTCTAACAAAGCGCGCCTGCCGTTTCTTTCTCGAGCTAACCGGCGCCAGTTAGACACACCAAGTGGAGCCAAGTCCTTCTCACCTGATCCTTTAAACTTAGAGAAGGTCTTCCCCTTCCTCTGCTACCACCAGCTGCTTCCGTATCGAATACTTTCAGAGCCGGAGCGTTTGTATTCCTTCGAACGACATGACCAAGCCAAAGAAGCCGCTGGATTTTTATTCGCTGCACTATGTCTATGTCGTCATAAAGCTCATACAGCTCATCGTTCCATCGCCTGCAATACTCGCCGTCGCCAACGCGCAAAGGTTCAAAAATCTTCCGCTGAATCTTTTTCTCAAACACTCCAAGGGACGCCTCATCGGGTATTGTCTGCGCCATACAAAAGGACAGGCCTGATGAAATCTTTTTAATATGTAAGTTTTGTTTGTAGAGCGAACTTTACTACTCAATTGCTTACTTAGTCTAAAAAAATACTCATTGGCAAGAGAGATCCTCCGTTGGACTTCAAGGCTGACATTGTTATCTGGGTTAATGCTGGTTTCTAAATAAACGAAGTCTTTTACAACCTCGATATCATAATTCTCAAAAGTGATGAAGATGCCGATATGCGAGTGAGCTGACTGTTTGTGAGATGACAGGAGGTACTTCGTTTTGTTCTCGTTCATCACTAGACCCATTCGCTTTGCCTCTTTATCCAGTTTGAAGAAGGCAGAACTAACAGCGCGGTTGTTCAGACCGACGAAGTCAATATGGTAGCGCTAGATAAGTCAAAATTGTACGCTCTTATACAAAATTGTGCCCGAGTGATTAAGTTCTGCGACTCGTACGATCTTTTCTAGCATCAGGTTATAGAAGTCACACGACAGCGCGTCACCCTGCCTGAAACGGCTCGGAGAGGTCCTTCCAAATTCTGACGATGCTGCGGGTATTGAGCAATGTCATTTTGCATAGGAGGATGATTCCGTGTGTACAAGTCCACGGAAGTAGGGCATGCCCGCGATTGCCATTCATTTGGGTGTGGGCAGGACGATTCTTTTGCATACAGTTCAAGCTGCTCACAGCTGCCGGGCTTCGCCCAAGTATCCTCTGCATAGCTCACGAGCATCCATTTGAGAGTGAGCTAATGTCAGAAAACGAAGCAACTCAGGATATCTGGTTATGCGCTGGGTTAGGGAACCGCCACGTAAACATCTTCCCGCAATGAAAAACAGAACAAAGCCTTGGATGAACTGGACTGCTTACTCCGATGACGCGTTAGAATCTACGCAACTTAAAAAACGTCCTAGAAGTGCAACTCGGCAAAGTGCTTTGAAAAATGGTTCAGACGAATGTAAAAGTGGTTTAATCACAATGAAGAATATTTTCAAAAACCAGTAAACCTTCCCCAATCATTTTTTATTTTTTAAATTTTGCTTTATTGGGCCAGAACCATGATTCAATTATTAAAGGTTTGCTCACTAAGGTGCGTTTCACAACTATAGGACATAGCTTACCCTCATAGATTTCGGCGTGAAATAATTATGGGTCGTACTTGTAAAAAACAAATAAAAATATGAAAACGTAGCAAACGCTTCTAAGCTTGCATCTATAATACTTTTATTATCTGACCGACCCGTTTGTGAATGTAATATTGCTTTAAATTAAGAGTATAATGTTTTGGCCCTATATTATTCCTTTCATGACTATAGGACATATAACAAAATAACAAAAGAAAAACGGTTTAAAATTATTTGTTTATTAAATTGTGTTTCCATTCGTTTGAATACATTTGAATATTCTTTTTGGCATAGAATTAATTAAATTTTTAAGGAGGTTTCCATCTAAAGCATCCCATTCTCGTAGAATGGCAGCTTTTAAATCGTCAACTTTATTATACTGCTGATTTTCAGCATAAACCTTCCTGGCTAGCAGGCCCCAAATATTCTCTATTGGATTGAGATCCGGAGAGCATGCTGGCCAGCCCAAAAGAGGGATGTTTTTGTCTGAAAACCACCCTTTCGTTTCCCGACTAGTGTGGATTGCAGCAATGTCCTGCTGGAAAATCCATGACTTCTGCCTGTTTGCATTTAAAAAAGGCAGCAGACTGCATTGGAGCACGTTTGTGTAGTCCCGGCTTTTAATTTTGGAGGAAACGAATTGCAGCTCCAACTTCGAATCCATCGAAAAAGCTCCCCAAACCATAGCCGATCCACCACCAAAATTTCTCTTAGAAAAAATTTGGGGCTCCTTTCTTAAATCTCTCCAATAGCCACGGTTGCCATCAGGGCCATCAAGATTCCATTTTTTCTCATCTGAAAAAATTATCTAAAGTGATAGAAATTTTTTTACAATTAATTATAATCCGCAAGGGAAATAGTTACACTCAAAAAAAGGTTCGGTTAAAATAACCGAACGAATGGTTGCCTATGACCTGACCAAACTTTTTGGTTAAGGCAAACGAACTTTCAGTTGAAATAACCGAACTGTTCGTTTGCAATAACCAAAAAGTTCGGTCAGACCATAGTCAACCATTCGTTCGGTTATTTCAACCGAACCATTTTTTGAGTGTGGTATTACGTACCTGAGATCAGTCCATGGCCATGTGTTGTTTGGCGAATTCCATTCGAGCAGCTTTGTGACGAGCAGTCAAATGCGGTGCCAACTTAAGTTTTTGGCGGCATATGTTTGGGGCTTGATGGAGCACCCTCCAAATCGTTGATTTTGACACCTTTTTTGAAGTTAAATTCACCAGTTGCGAACAACTTGTAGATTTATTACTGGCATTTTTTATTATTACGCGACGGTCCCGATCAGAAAGCTTCGGCTTCGGTCCTCCGCGTCGTTTTGTGTCATATTCTGCCGGATTTGATAAAAAATTTGTCACCACGTGTCGGCTGCGACTTAATTTTTTCGCGATTTCTGTGACGCAGAAACCCTCCTCATCCAACCCAGTAATTTTACCTCTCTCGAATTCGGAAAGTTTTGAACCACGTGGCATATTGACATTTATTGTCTTTAAAAACTATTTTAATTAAAAGTAGTACTCAGCGAACACGTGTATGCACTTTAAAGCTTCAATTGCTAATTCGTTCTATAGTTATGAAACGCCAGAGGTAGTGACGAATTGCTCTGACTCTTGCTCAAAGCAACGGTACAAACAAAAACAAAAAGCACCACAATAGAAAGTAGTGTTTTTTGATACTAAGGAGGATAACGGTATTATTCCATATATTCATCTATTTTTACAGAGTACCTACATACTTGTTGGAGTGAATATTAAATAAGCATGTGATGTGACCTATTGTTGTGAAACGCACCTTAGTGGCATTCGATTTTTGACACTCCCTTACAAAAGGTTGTATTTAAGAAGGAAAAAATTAAATTCTTTTTGGAAAAAATGGTAGCAAAATAGTATTTTGTTACCTAAATGGAAACAAACTGCGAACGGTTTAAAAAAAATAAATTTTAATTAATATTTGAATGTAAATGATGGAACAAATAGAAGATTTTATTTTGTGAATAAATTTGTAAATTTAAAACCAATCGCGAAGTTTCGCCAAAATGAAACTATTTTGTTAAAAATAAATAAATAATTGGCACGTACAATTCTGTTAGGTGTTCCGCCGAGATCCTCCTGCTATTTGTAGCACGCGTTCCACAATTGGAAGGTCCTACAGTTTGAAGGCGTTTCCGGTAGATGGTTTTTTATGAGAAGCTCTTTCATACTGGTACAGTGCTTTTCTAAGCCTCCTCTAGACACTTCATCCATCCGTAGGAAGGTGGGCTCATTGGAAACAAGTTCTGCCAACTTTTTTATAATGAGGTCTGCAATGTAATCCATTGCGTCGGGACTATTCAATATTTCTCCCTGCTGTAACTCTTTAGCAAACGCTAGCTCTT
The DNA here is from genome assembly GCF_028408465.1 of Anastrepha ludens. Lineage (NCBI taxonomy): Eukaryota > Metazoa > Arthropoda > Insecta > Diptera > Tephritidae > Anastrepha > Anastrepha ludens. Next base: position 104,236,146 of record NC_071500.1, on the reverse strand, counting down.
TGCAAAACATGAGTTCCGTTTAAATCACCACATCATAAGAAATAAAGTTTTGTAAATTCTCCATCTCGATCTCGGATCGCGTCAAATACTCTATCATGTCCTGACTTAAGCGGTATGTATTCCATGTCATACTATCATAGTCCTGAACACACCAATGAAAACTCTTGAGCGCGTTGTTGCTCGTAAGCAGTCCATTTTGAATATGAAATGTTTTTTTCTACAAATTTTACTTTTCCTCCACTTTTAGTCAAAATTTCTAGAGTTAGCAACCCAGTGTCTTGCTAAGGGAGCCGATTTGTCAAGAAGGAATGAGAAAGCTGCTTACTGAGCAAACCTTTTATTATTGAATCATGGGCCAGAACTATAAATAACAGCCTTCGTGACAAAAAATAATTTCTGGATATTTGTCAATGCTTCTGATTTTTTCACATGGCATTTTACTCCATAGAAACGCAAACAACTTTTATTTAAATTTTTAATTTTTGTGCTATTTAAAGATTCTTCATGTTAAAGAGTCCTGAGGAAACGCGTACAAAATTTCTGAGTATACCACAGCCACATCGGCAAAAAATGTTGCGCGGCCCCAAACATTTTGTCACACTTTGCTATTTGCGGCAAAACTGCGCGACTGGCCCACTTCATGCGCCGCTTTTCGTTAACTTACTTTTTGATGTTGTCATGTTTATATTAATTCAATGCGAAATCAAGCTGACGCAGTTAATGAAAAATGGCTTCCTTCGCATTATTGAAAAATTGAAATTAAAGCAACCGCATCAAAAAATTAACATATAAATTAGTTGCACTCTCAACGATGTCGGATAACGAGTTGCGAATACCAAACAAAAACAAAGCAAGTATTGTGGTAAGAGCAAACAATTACTAATGGCGAAATTTAGAAATGTATACCACAAAAAACCAAAAAAAAAAGCAACGAAAACAAAACAAGAGAGCAGCAACAAATATTTAGAGCAGGGACTTCAAAACGCCACAATGGACTTTAAACCAGAATTATTCAAAAATTTCGACACTAAAGCTAATGTAATGCCAAAAAAGGGCCAAGCTGGGGGTTGGGTCAGGGCAGGCGCAGAGTGGGTTGCTTGGCCATGTTCGCTGTGTTCGTTAGGTTGTTGGTGGCTGTGTTTTGTGCGGCTTTTTGCTTTGCTGCCTTTTTCAGCGTATTTTCACGTACCCTTTTCTTGGTATAAATTAAGCAATTAGTTCAGTTGTAACGCTTGACGGCTACTCTCTAATCCCTTTGCATTCGTTGCGACTTTGTCGATTTATTAAATACTAACAAGTGGCTGGCAGAAGCGCTGACAAAATGGGCTACTTAAAAAAGTCACTGTCATGACACAGATTTCCCAGGCATTCTTTAAATTTTAAAGCTTCAACTGGAGTGAGTCCTCCTTCATTCTGCTGAGTTTTATTATTAATTGCCTGGTTGTTAAATTAATGCTTATGAATTCTGTTTGCATCTCATATATCAAAATTCCAAGTATTTCGTTTGGTTTGATAAATTGCACTTCGTCTTGACAATTGATAAGTGGCTCTAATTAAATGACAAACTCCCTTTTATTTATTTCGATTTGAGCTGCTACGTATTTAGAGCAATTGTTTGATAAGAAAGTTATAGCACAAGACATTGGAAGAAATGCTTAATAGCAAATAACTTTCTTGGTGTGGATTTCCCATCAAAACACAGTGTAACGGATACTGCCCAGCAAATGGAAGCTTTTTTGTTTTTTTTTTTTGTCGAGACAACTAGCAAGTGCAGCACTCAGACATGAATTAAGTCCATTGTACTATACTTGGACTCCCTTTTAATTTCCTTTAAATCTACCCGATCTCCGAAGAAATCTGAGTAAATCTTGTGGTGCCAAGGAGCCAAGATGGTCGCTTCTGAACACATCAGTGCGAAAGGCCTCAAACCTGATTCGAAGGAAGGCGGGGCAGACGCACAGGAAGTGGTCCGCCGTCTCATCCTCCTCTTCACAAACTGGGCAGACGACGCTGCCTGAGATGCCCAACCTTTCCATGTGCTCCGCCCACAGAAAGTGACCCGTCATCAGTCCAACCAGCCGTCTGCACTCTCCTCTGCTTAATAACAGGAGGGTTTGCGACAGTCGATCGAACATGACAGGTAACATCTGTTTAGTCCATCCTCAGCCTCTCTCAACCTGCCAGGCTCGCTTGTGGGTGGTAGTTACGCATTTGCTAACCGTGGCTGTGATGGCCGCAGAAGGGAGAAATGGAAGCTTAAGTGTGACATTTAGACTTATGCGCAAGTCCTTAAAAAGGCAAAAGCAAGACACAGCACCACTAGATTGACTCTCTAGATGAGATCACTATTAAATGAAGAAGGTAGGCAGGTCAAATGGTTGAAGCACCACTCAGGCCTACTCCACAAGTAGCACTAAAGCGCCGTTTTGAATCCATTATGAGACCTCCAACAGGCATATATATACCTATAGCCAGCCGAGCTGTTGATGTAATGCAAAACATTGATGAAATTTAGGTTGGCGCACTGCCCCAGGCTGTCGAAGAAAGGAACACTCAGTGACTTTAATCGTGTGGCTGCCAAGCCCGGACATTTACAGAGAAAATGCTCAATAGTCTCCTTCTCTTTGAGGTCTCCACAGCTTTTGCAATGGGGGTTAAATGGTTCGTTCGGCTTCAATTCTTGCACCAGCTGTATCTTGAAAGGCTTCACACCTAAATCCTTTCGCAAAACGTCCCACGTTGTCGAGTAACAGAGGCCCAATTGCTGCGAACGGCGACGAATCGATAATTGATGGTCATCATTAACACTGGCCGATACAGCTGCGATATTTTTCTTCAGTTCGCACTCTACGCAAACGTGTTGGTGGTTTGATGTCCAATAGTGTAAATTTGGTTCTAAATTTAGTCACAATAGCTCGAATAGCCGCTTCAGTGGGTCGATTAAACTGACCATAAAATGGAAGAAGCGCGCGATAAACTTTCTTAACAGAACAGGCATTTTTATAATAAATTTCAATGATTTGCAAGCGTTGTTCGTTTGTAAGACGATTCATGGTTAAATTATAGACCAAACTGAAGATGTTTGACAGTGAAACAAAACACGAAACGTGCGCCAGGTGTTTAAACCAACTGTTTAAAAAGATAATAGCTAAAAAAGCACCTGTTACTTCCTTGAGGTACACCAGAGGACGCGGAAAAAGGAGCCGACAAAGCACCGTCAATAGAAACTATAAAATGCCTATTACATAAGTAAGATCGCATCCAACCTAGGAAAACTAAGTGAAAGCCCAGAAATAGATGTTTATTTATTAAAATTGTATGCGATATTTTATGGAACGTTTTTGAAAAATCAGTATAGATACAGTCGACTTGATGCCCTGCTCAGAAAGCCGCAAGGCAGTATTCAGTGAAAACGACCAAATTGGAAACTGTAGACGTACCTGCCAGAAAACTATGCTGACATGGTGATATGATACTTTTAGTTGCAAAATATGTACATCTTTTCTTTGATAATATTCTAAAATAATTTAGAGATAGATGAGAGCTTCGTGATTGGTCTGTAATTACGGGCATCATATTTTTTCCACTTTTAAAAATTGGATTCACAACTGTCGTTTTCCAGTCGTCAATTAAGACAGCAGAGGCTAACGATTTATTAAAAATTAACTTGAGCAGCAAAGCACGAGCTGAACAATGTTTGAAAAGAGCAACTGAGAGACCATCAGCAATTTCACGACATATATTTCGGCTACAGCCGAATAGTTGCACAAATTTCTCGTACCGCTCATTTACATTCATATTTTCGGAAATAGGACTACTTTTGTTGCCAATTCCTACTTCACGAATGTAAATCCATGGTTTTGTAAAACCTATTGCTGTGGTAAACTTAGTTCACAGAATTTCAGTTTTTGCAGTTGAATGGCTCTGGTGACTTCTATTCTGTGACCCTTGAAAACATTATATGTTTTTCGTAATGTCTTCTGCGTTTTTGCATGGTAGGGTAGTACCCTTTATATAATTGTTAAATCAACGACGTTTACGCATATTTTTTGATTTTGTTACATACGGCAGCATGCTTTGCGTTCTTTGCATTTCACTGATCCAATTGCTTAGGTTAGTTTAGGTTAGGTTGAAGCGGTTGTCCTGTGGGACACACTCAGGCTCATAGCCCATTGTGATGCTAGTCCCTATCTCTCCTAAAACCAGTGTGTTCAAAAATTTTTAAATATCTCTGATTTCTGCAGAATTGAGATCTTCCAACTCATCAAAAAATTGTTCACTCAGAATAGTAGACCTGCGTCTGGATAGAACAGGACAGTGGCACAGTAGGTGCGATATTGTCTCTTCCTCGTCCTGATCTAGACAACTTCTACAGAAGTCATGTGTTTGCACACCCATCCTTTGGGCGTGTCTACCTATTAGGCAGAGCCCCGTTATGACTGAGATGAATGTGCTAAAACTGTGTTTATTTTGGTTTAGCAGAGATTCTGTGCGTTTAGCATTAAAAGTCGGCCACAGTTGACGGGCGATTTTTCAAGTGGCTTCATTGCGCCATCTTTCGTTTGCTTTCTTTACAATTTCTTCAAGGATGAGTGGCTTACATGTTTGTAAGGATATCCCTATGTCATTATCTATGTACTCATCAGTCAATTTAGTGCCGAGTCTCGCTAGTTCATCGGCTCTACAGTTACCCTCAATGTCGCGATGGCCAGGAACCCATGTTACCTTTAGGTGATATGACTCAGCCATCTCGTTAAGGAATGTGCGGCATTTCATTGCTACCTTGGAGGTTGTCGACTGTTTTGTGAGGAATTTTATCGCCGCTTGGCTATCAGTAAAAATGTAGATATCATTTCCGGATATCGCATCACACTGTATCAGTATCGCGGCTTTTATTATTTTCAGCAGTTCAGCCTGAAAGACACTACAGTAGTCGCTTGCTTCCTATTGTATAAAAGTTGATGCTTGATCATTAATCTAAAAACTCTAGATATTAGAAAAGATATTTATTCTCTCCCTCACTTTCGTTTTGATTTGATAAGTGATTGACTCTCCAGCTCTACTCGAAAAAGCAGTTTGAATATTCCTCGTCGTAGCTTACGAAATCAATTTTCTGGTTGGAGATGGTTAAAACTAATTATGCTGCTAATGCTCCGATTTCTAGAAACTTGGGAGAATTTAATATGCTTTCAAATCATACTGACCTAGATTTTTCTTCCACAAAGTACCTCTTCAAACTGTTGAATGAATTGCTTAATAAGATTCTTAGTAAACTATGAACTATTTTTTTGTAGGCTATAAGAAATGTTACATTTTCCACATTCAAATGAAAGAAGCAATTGCATTTTAATTTAATTTATTTGTAATTGAATTGCTTAGCATTAATCTATTTTTCATAGTCTGTAAGAAATACTGCATTTTTAAATTATTAAGTGAGAAAATAAATAAAACCAGAGATTTGTTAATCAAATGCCACAAACCATTTTCTTAAAATATTTTATAAAATATCAAAATAAAGTATCCATTGTAGATACTTTGTGTTAGGAAAAATGAGTTTAAATAAAAATAAAAAAAACAAGTCCCCACCACTCACTACCTCCATCCTAGGCACTTAGATTAACTTCTCATGAAACCTAGTTTTCCGCAATTTGATGCACTGAAAAAAAAAACACTCCTCTCATTGTCTGCAATAAATGTGCACATTAGGCCGGGTCGATTTGTGGGGAGGCAAAAAAATCGCCCATTGCTCTGTGAAAATCGTATTCTAGGGATCAAAATAAGAAACTTTGCCGAAGGAACCATACCTCTAAAGCGAATTCTGATGTCCCCCAATTTGGGTCGAACTTTTTAGTTCCTTTTCTATAACTCACTTAAATTAATTTTTTCATTTACATATGTTCTGACTAAATAAATTTCTTAAGAGAAAAAATAGATATTATTATAAATAAATAATAAATATTATTATAAATAAATAAAAATAAAGAAAAAACATAGCCATTTAGCTGATTTTTTCATGTAAAGGCCAAAAATGGTGATCCAGGAGTTCCAGGGGGTGTGCCATGGTTGTGCATGGGTGGATCGGCCGTCCAAAGTTAGTGGGGGTCGGTCGTACATTTGGACTCGATTGGACCACTCTAAATGGGTCAAAGTGGAATTTTTCAAAATTTGCCCCTACCCAAAAGTTCGACCCTAATTGGGGGACATCAGAATTCGTTTTAGAGGTATGGTTCCTTCGGCAAAGTTTCTTATTTTGATCCCTAGAATACGATTTTCACAGAGCAATGAGCGATTTTTAAATCGACCCGCCCTAGTGCACATGTATGTACTTATATGTATATCTACCAAAGTGGAATATTTGGTTACTTAAAATTCGAAACACTATTCAATTAAAAAATACACACACAAACACATTTCGTTAGGCATTTGCAATTTGTTTTCAATTTGATAATATTTGAGCGAATTCCGGTATGTGCGTGTAGGAGCATTTTAGCAAGTAGGCTTTGGCATTTCCATACATACCTACATACATACATACATTCATACATAGATAGGTATGCATACTCGTCTACATTTCATTTGCATACATTAAATATCCTGCAGTGAAATGTTGATAGTTATCCAGCAAACATCCAATTTCATTTACTGGTATTTGAAAAAAGAAAAAAGAAGTCATAGTATACTAGTATATGATAGTTCGAGAGTAGAGAGAATTGTACCAGTTACCAAATTAGACAATTATTGCTGCATGTTGAAGAAAGGCTTTTTCTAAAAGGTATGCATACAATGTAAAAGTATCGCTTCAATAGTGCGTGAATGCTGCATAGATTGCATCAGTGAAATTTCGATATTTTGCATAAACTAATGCCTTCTAGCTCGATGATGATTTGAAAAATGTTATTTACTTTGCATCGCTATCAAACAAAGTTACTAGTGACTGCTAAAACATAATAGTTTTTACTATAAAATTGCATATACGAAAACTGTTGAAAAATTCTGATTAACCCTCGAGAACACGCGCTATGACCATTTTGCTCAAGCAATTTTACATTTCGCGAAATTTTTATGTTCTATGTAATTCTGGCACTAATTGTGAGTGAGTACCTTCGCTAGTAGTTGTGCATCGTACTTTGACGAGCATTTCCTTCGATTAGTGCACGATCGGACGTGTAGGCAGACGGTTGATTTTTAAGAGCGGCATTTTGCTCATTGCGCGAGAAACAATGTAAGTATTTCTTGATTTATCTTTTTTGTTGAAAACCTCGGGTTGTGAAAAGGGTTGCTGCCCCAATTTTGAATAGTGGCAGAAACATTACCATGGAAAATTATTTTACTTCAATACCTTTAGCAGATGAACTATACGACCATTATGGGTACAATAAGAAAAAATAAAAAGGAAATTCCACCTCAATTTATTTCAGCAAAAGGAAGGCCGCAACCACATACGATGACTGCATTTGCCGAAAACAAGGTTCTTGTCTCTTACGTTCCAGTGAAAAAAAAGAAAAAAGTTTGTCTTATGCTATCATCACTTCATGCCGATGGCCAAGCTAATGATGAAAGATCTGAGAACAAACCCGAAGTAATAACCTTTTACAACCAGACGAAAGGGGGTGTAGACACTGTTGATCAAATGAAAGGCACCTATTCAGTTTCCAGGATAACCTGCAGGTGGCCAATGCGCCTCTTTTTCACGCTTATTGACATTACTGGCATAAACGCACAAATTATTTACAAATCAAATACAGGCAATTTAATCCAGAGGAGGACGTTTCTAAAGGAAATTGCCCTGGAGCTAATAAAGCCACATATTTCTAATCGGCAGGCCATAAAAACTTTACCTCGTGATTTAAGAAATACTATGGATCGCATTGTACCAGCAAAAGAACCTGAAAGCCAACACTTACAACCGGGCTTTTGCGAGCTTTGCCCCAGGAGTAATAACAGACGTTCGAAAAAAGGCTGCACTTTATGTGGAAAATTACTTCGCACGGAATACGTTAAGGGGGTAGTATGGTTTATTCGGTGTAAAACAAGCATATTTTTCGAAATATTTTTTGTCGACACAGTTGATTTATTCAAAATTTTAAAATTACTTCATTATAAAGTCATATCTAAAGAATATTGTGTGAAACTTTCATTGATTTTTATGAAGAAATGAGTTGGTGGCAGCGAATCTTCGCGGACGTCTCATAAAAAAGTTTGTCCCTCAGAACTCATTACTGGATCAACTAAAATCAAAAAACCAAATTGATTTCATCAGCTAATAAAGTTTCGCAGGTAACAACGTCGAATTGTTTTTTTTTTTTGTTTTTTTATTAATTTTTGAAAGCGCTTTGAAGTCAAAACACCGATTTTTCATAAAAAAAACTTGAAAACTTTGTTGTTTTAAAATATGACAAAATTTAAAAAAAAAAAAACTCGACGTCATTACCTCGTGAATAAAGTAAAGAAACAAAAAAACCAAATTTGAAAAGAATCGATGCAGTAGATATGAATCTACAGTGGACACCGACCGTAAAAAAGGCAAGTGTGAGAAAAACGCGTTTAAAGATTTTCGGCAGCGTGAAACCCGGTTGGAGAGGTAGATACTTAATCCTTTGTGTCTTTGTCAATTTTACTCTAATGCACTTCAAACTTTCACACAATAATTTTAAGATGTTATAGAATAATTTAAAAAAAAAAAAAAAAAAATGAAAAAAAAAAAAATACCATACTACCCCCTTAAGTACCTATATGTGCCCATCTTGCTTCGAAAGCAACGTAAATGTCAATCTTACCGAAGACTGATTCTTGTCTTTTATTTATTTATTTTGTTACAAGGAGTTTTTTTTTTGTTAATATACTAAAGTATGAATGTAAATAAAATTTTTGGTTATGTCTTGATTGAATGAATCTATATAATTTTACAGTGTGAATTTCTTAAATAAACACATAATTGCAAAAAAAATGACTTGGTATTATAACTATGTTAAAAAGGAAATGTTTAAAAATCATAATCCATTAAAAAGTTACATTCTTACATGAAGTGAGCAAAATGCTCATGCGCGAGAATCCGTGCTATCTTACCAGGCGCGTGTTCTGTTAACATGACAAAAAAACCTAAATTACAGTGCGTAAAAGTCTCCTGCTAAGAGATTTATTTATTTGTATTTATTAATACGAGTAGATAGCAAAACTTCTCTTAAGTTTTTTAATTTCTTCCAATTTACTTCTCCCTCTCTCGCTCTTATAACAGAACCTATCTAAAGGTTTCTGTTTCGTTATCGCATTTTAAAATTTCTACAATCTCTGCCTTATCAATTTCAACTGACTTCTTTAACCCTAGAGTACAAATGTTAGCCGATTCGATTAACATACTTTATACTTCGTAGCAGAGTTTGTCTCTCACTTTGCCAATCGCTTTTAGATATCGTGTAATCTCAGCTGCCGATATTAGCTTGTTGTATACAGTAACATCATTGCTGAAAGTATTGTTGTTTTGTAGTTATGAAGCTCCTATTAGTCGATTCTGCCATTAATTAACATATGTATGTGCTCAGCCTTCATGTTAACAACATTCTGCTCGGGAGTTAGAGGTAAAGAGCCTCTGTGTTTTGTGCTCTTGATATCTCAGAATAGAAAAATGAGTTTCAGAAAATGTTAATAGACAGTTCTTAAAAAAAAAAACTGCAAAGTGCAGTAAACGCATACAATTTGTCAAGAACATTTTTCCACATCTACTAATCAAGTGAAATTTAGACATAATACTTAAGAAAAAATTTATTTTTTCATGGTTTATTTTCAATCTTTCGTTTTATTCGACTAAAATAAATAACTTAATAAACATAAAATAAATAGCTTACAGTAGAAAATAAGGTTATTGCATGTAAAAATAACACAAAAACAAAAATCAAAATCAATATAGGTACTCTTCAAGCACAGCTGTCAAGAAAATATTTTTGCATTTGCAGTTAATAGGTTAAAGTTATTTGTTTCAAAAAATTAAATGTGAATCATATGTTGTATGACTACTCCGAACATCTACAACACTTTGTGGTCTGCTTTTCATAAAATTAATCATTTTTGAGCGTCATAGTGCCCTCGAACTATGTATGTCATTCCTCTGAAATAACGTTTTTCAGTTCTGTAGGAGCTTTTGAACGTTTTCTTGCAACTTTTTTCTTTATATATGCATACACATTTTCTATTGTATTAATATCCAGGCTTTGGGCTGGTGCATCCAATAATTTACTACAATTAAAAAGAAGCCACATTCTGACCATCCGAGTTTTTTGTTTTGGAACATTGTCCTAGTGGAAGTTTAACTGAGGTGTGTTGACAGCAAAATTTCACTCTTAGTCAAATGGAACATTCCGATATTGTCATGCACCCATCTTATCCTCCATAAGTACCCAATCACCCATCCCCTTGCTGGATATGCATCTCACCACCACGACTAAAGGTTTACTAAATTTCACAGTCGGTATAATTTTCCACGTTTTCAGTGTGTTTAATGGCTGCGATCACACACTATTGGGTCCAACGTTGTAATACAGTATGATTTTAGTCGCATCACTGAATATTACTTAAACCTAGCAGCTATTTGGCTGAGTTAGATATGATCTAGCGAAAGACAACCACCGCCTCTCAATATGTGAGCAAAAGCTTTGTACGAGCAACTCGTGAAGTATAATTGTGCTTTTGCAAAACTTGACAGGGAATCTTCGACCACACACTCATCTCTAAGCTCACTAGCAAGATTTCTTGCCAAAATCTGTGGGTTTGCGGTTATTTTTGTCAACAAAATACATTCGGCGTCGTGAGATATTTTCCTTAGTCCTCCACTTGCAGATTTTGGCTCCAGCCTATTTTAATTTTTTGCACGATTTATTATATCATGAATAGTTTTCTTCAGACAACTGTTAAGCTATATAGGCTAATGAAATAATTTAAAAGTCCCCTCAAATTTAATATGAAGCGTAGATTTTAGTTAAAATAATGGAAATAACGCGAATACTTTAGAATGTCAAAACATTTCCTTGCCAAAGTGTATAGAGTAACTGCGGGTATTGTGGTGTACCCATTTTATTTTCGTCTATAAAATCGTTAAATTTTATTTGATTTGAATGAAAATTTATCAATAATATGCTACCGTTATTAAGTTCAAATAAACCTAGCTTCAAAAGCCTTAGAGCCGCGAGTTTCAGAAATATTTAAGAAAGTACTGCAAAAGACGGAAACAAGCCCTTGAAGAAATTGGCGGGTAATGTGGTATACCTTATTCTGGTAATGTGGTATAGTATACCACATTACCCGCATATGATGCCTTTAATAATAAGTCAGTTACTTTTGATTGATAACTAAAATTTTATTGCGAACCATTTAAAAAAGGAATATGAACTGAATTAAAACATATTGAACAAAAATATTTTAAGCTTCAATTGACAAAAAACGCAAGAATAAAATTCATAGCACTTGTAAGAGTATTACTTACAAGAATCGCAAAGAAAAATAGCACTTCGATTGGGAATACACTTTTCGTGGGCCCAAATTTGTTCGCATTGCAGACAAGAGGTCCAAGGCTTCACTATTATATCCTGCCCATAAATTTTGCCACAGTAGTTGCAAGACGATTCTTTTGTTGGTGGAACATCTGGAGACTCCTCTTCACTGTCACTTGAATGCGAGTGAACAAACGATTTGGTAGAAATATTTTTTTTATTAGAGGGTTTTGGGGATGGATTAACCGGAGCATTGCGTTTCCTGTTAATGCTTTCAATGCTCTGTAACAAATTACACTTATAAGGCGAAGTTGTTAAAACAGTTGCCTTTGTTTTTCGGCCTTTCCGATTAGGTGGAGGATCTCGTAGATTTGGTGGTGGAGATATTTCCCAGGGAGTAACGAGTCCTCGGCTTGTGCTTGCTTCTATAAACAAATTAAATAGCGTTCCTAAAATTTCCATAGATTTTATTGTGAAACTTACGAATTTCAGACTCAATTTCCATGGCTGATGCCCTTGGGGTTTCTTCTGTCGTTGAATTTATAGTTTCAACTGGATCCTCTGAGAAGACAATATATCTAGCAAGATTTTTTATATTTAAAACTGAATTGTACCTGATGATGATGAGTTCCCAGCTATAAAATCTGCATCTGTGAAAATATGTTTGTCAAACGGATAAATTCCCGTGGCTTTAAAACCATTTATTGCAATTTGTCCAGTTTGAACCCTCAAATAAGCCTTAGTAAATAGTCCTGCGATATCAAAATGTGTAGCTTTTCTGCCCTGTTCACGCATAAATCGTCTTATTTCGTCATTATAGTACTTCTTAAAAGGTCCCATAAAAGCCTTATCCAACGGTTGAAGTTTGTGTGTTGAATGGGGTGGCAAAGAAAGTATAGTCACATTGTGTTCGCGAGCTAGATCAATAACTTCTATATTGCGTGTGTGGCTATAATGCCCATCTAATATAAGAAGCAGAGGTTCAGACGGAGATGGTTTCGTTACGCTTAAAAAATGCCTGAACCATTTCGTGAAGATGGGAATCTGAACCCATCCAGACAAATGGCACGCCGAGTTTGAGCCAGGGGGAGCGTCTTTCATTAGAAGAGGGTTATGGTTTTTTCGTGGAAAGATGAAAAATGGTGGTACGAAACCACCTCCTGCGCTCATGCAAGTGATGACTGTAACAAGCGATCCTCGCTCAGCTGAAGTCATTGTTCCAATCTGTTTTTTTCCTTTCCGAGCGATTATTTGTGCCTGTTGCGAAGGAACTACTGATATTCCGGTTTCGTCAACGTTCCAGATACGAGTAGGCGGAAAATTATGTTTTGCGTTTTCTTCTTCCAGCAATTTGAAAAATATATCAACATTTTCTCGAGAAAAACCACGTGCACGGTCGACGCTTGTTCCAGTTGGCTTTCGAAAACTCAGAACATTTCGGTGTCGGTTACAGAAGCCTTTTAGCCAATCCTTGCCAGCGCACTCTTTAATAACGGAGAACTTATTGGGAATGTTGTTTTTTGTGGCAATTTGATAACACAATGACCGCACATCTGCGCGTGTTAGTCCCCAGTACCTTGACTCCATTTCTAGTAAATATTTAACTAAGTCATTTTCAATTTCCGCTGTTAAAATCGGAGCCCGGCCAAGTTTAGTTGTCAACAGCTCCTTGATGGATTTCTCGCTTCTTGCCATGCGCTGCAGAGTGGTATGGGGGACACTAAATGTCTTGGAAGCCAAGGGAATACCCGTTTCACCTTTTCTAACCGCTTGGATAGCTTTTTTCATATCCTCTGCTTTCCATTTTCGTATTTCACCCTTCTTCGGCATTTTTTTGATCGAGAGGGTAATATGGTACACTATACCACTTTAGCCGCCTTTACCTATCCCACAATAGCCGCATTAGAGTTTGAACAAATTAATTTTTAATAATTAAATAACGATCAAATATACAAAAATATTGGTTATATGCTTCACTAGTATTAAACTCACTTATTACTTCCCGATGAATAAATGCAGTTTAAAGCACAAGATTTTAATTTGCCAGAAATTTTCCACTGAGCACAAAAAAATGCCAACCACACGACCCCGCGATTTTTTTACAACTGACTCACTGTATGCCTTGCAAAACACAAATCAAATCACGCGTTCTTAAGATTCTGAGAATACCGAAATATCTAACTTGGTCCCGTTATTTCCACGACTTTAGTTTTCGAATAAAGCTGCTATACCACATTACCCGCCTATACCACAATACCCGCAGTTACCCTATGAAGAGCTCAAAGTCAAAGTTGCAACATTTGCTCTTAGAAAGAAAAACGTATTATTATTCTTTATATTTTTAAATTTATTTTGCTCTATTTTTACTCAACTGCGCTTTTTTTTTATTTGTTTTTTTTTTTTTTCTTCTCATGATTCCAAAAAATGTTCCTAGAATAGTAATTTGTAAAATTTAATTAATAACAAAAGGGCAAAACTTTAATTTTATTATACTTAAAATAAATAAAAAAAATTAAACTTTTCTTTAAAAAAGTCAGTGTTAAATTCATGTATTGTAAGACGAATCGACTAAGAGTTAACATTTGCGCCTAAGAAGTAGCATCAGAAAATAGATTAGTTCTCTAGGCTTAAGAATACCAAAACGACTTCCTTTCCTAAATAATTTTCATGATGGAGGTGAAGCAGCTTCTTCACAGTCACTATGGCCTAACTCCAACTCGCATTTTCTCCACTTAAGTCCGCAATTAAGGCACCAACTGCCAACTCAAGGCGTCACTTCCTCACTGATACATCGTAGCGGGAGCCATACACTTCATTGAATGTGTAACAATACTCACATTATCATATCTTCTATGACTCTTTCCTACAATGCAGCTCGATTTTTGCGATTCGCAATGAAATTTTGCTCCTTTTCCACTTTTCATCTATAATAGAACATTTAAAATTACCATTTGTTTCAATACAAATTTTATTTAAAATTACTCTTCCTCCTTTTCTGCAATTTTCTCTATGCGTACACAAACATTTCATCTGCCTCTTCAGGGATGCCTCGATTGCCTTTTGTTGCATATCGATAACATCAACGATACTTTTAGGAGCCAAATACAACGTCATAGTGTTTAGGGTAGAATTTCGGCAGATAATACATACTTTATTCGAATACAACAGGATTATAATACTATAATTGAAAATGCTTCACTCGTTAAGCAACGCGTTAAAATTATTCAGGCTTATTATGAAAACGGGCGTTCAAATCAAAATGCATATCGCGCACTTCGTGATTTTTTCGGTCAATTTAATCGTCCAAATGTGCGTACAATCGGAAAAATTGTGCAAAAGTTTGAGCAAACCGGGTCCGTAGGAGATGTGAAAACACCAGTGCATGCTCGTACAGCTCGTACTGCAGAAAATATTGCTACTGTTCGCGATAGTGTGGTTGAAGAGCCGACCACCTCAACTTGTCATCGCGCCCTACAATCGCACCTCTCACGCTCGTCGTTGATGAACATTATGCATAAATACTTGCATTTAGACGCTCACAAGGTGCAATTGACTCAAGAACTAAAGCCTCTTCACCATTACAAGCGTCGTTAATGGTCAGAATGGTGGCAGGAAATGGCAACAGTGAATGACCAATTTTCGAAGAAAATCATATTCAGTGATGAGGCACATTTTCACTTCAGTGGATTCGTCAATAAGCAGAATTGCCGCATTTGGGCGAATGATAATCCAAGAGTAATTGCCGGAAAACCAATGCACACACAAAGAGTGACTGTTTGGTGCGGTTTATGGGCCGGCGGCATCAGTAGGCC
This sequence comes from Anastrepha ludens, assembly GCF_028408465.1. NCBI lineage: Eukaryota > Metazoa > Arthropoda > Insecta > Diptera > Tephritidae > Anastrepha > Anastrepha ludens. The sequence goes on along the minus strand of NC_071500.1, from coordinate 104,220,854 downwards.
GTATTTTTTCCAAAATAAGGTCGGCCAGGCAGTTACTGTGAATAGTGTTCGCTATCGTGAGATGATAACGAACTTTTTATGGCGGCCCGAATCGGAAGATATGGATGTGGACGATATGTGGTTTCAACAGGACGGTGCCACTTGTCACAGAGCTAACGAAAAAATGGCTATTTTGCGCGGAAAGTTTGATTATCGAATAATCTCACGTCGCGGCGATGTTAAATGGCCGCTAAGATCATGTGATTTGACACTGTTTGACTTCTTTGTTTGGGGTTATTTGAAAGAAAAGGTGTACGTCGATAAGCCAGCAACAATTCAAGAGCTAAAGGATGAGATAATTCGGCACATTAACGGCATAGAACCGCAATTATGCCTCAGCGTCATCGAAAATTTAGACTATCGGATGGAGATGTGCCGCCGAGTCTGCGGCGGCCATTTGGCCAATATTTTGTTCTATGCGTAATTGTGCTATACCAATATTATCATAATAAAGAGAAGTGACAATAATTTCGTAAAAAAATTGTATTTTATTTGAAATCAACACCGGCCCTTGAAACTTAACCACCCTTTATAACCAATCATCTTATCTTTTGAGCACATACACACAAGGTGAAGTCCAAAATAAAGAAGACTGAGCTAAAGTAAACACAACACGAGCCTTGTTCTAACAACTTCGAGTACATTTATTCAAAATAGTCCACTCCGGCCTCGATACACTGTTTTGTGCGATCGAAAAGCTTTTCGCAAGAGGGTTTCAGGTCATTGACCGAAATGTCCTTCAGGATGTCGGTACAAGCATTTGGATAGCCTCCACGGAAGCAAAACTTTTTCTCTTCATAGTCAAATGCAATTTTCCGAATAGGTAGAAGTCATAGGGAGCCATGTCAGGCGAATGAGGTGAGTGATTGATGGTTAAAATGCGATTTCTAGTTAAAAATCAGTCACAAAAGTTTATCAATGAGATGGTGCATTATTATGCAACAAGCGCCTGCTTTCTCCTTCGTGGTATTCAAGGCGAATTCTGCGAATGCGATGCAACAAACGCTTCAAAACGCCAAGATAGAGAATTGCATTGACGGTTTGGCCCATTGGCATGAATTCTGTGTGGACAAGTCCCTTGGAATCTTGAAAAGAAATGAGCATCGACTTGATTTTTGACTTCTCCAAATGCGATTTTTTGGGTGGTGGCATATTGACGGTTAGTTTCAGGTTCACGTTGCAAACACCACGTTTCGTCACCAGTTACAATGTTGTAAAGGAAGTTCTGGTCTTTTCTCGCATCTTTAATGAGGTCTTTCGAATGTTGAATTCTGAGCAATTTTTGTCCTCAGCTAACTTGTACGGAATGAAACGTGCACAGACCTTTCGTGAGCCCAAATGATCAGTTAGAATGGGATGAATCGATGTTTTAAAGATATTCAACTCCGATTCCATGAGTTTCAATGATGGTGATTTCGGTTAATTTTTGATAAATTTACGACAATTTCGATGGAGTTTTCGGTGATTACTGATTTTGGGCGGCTCGTATGTTCATGGTCACATATGTCCTCACAACCATCTCTGAAGCGTGTAAACCACTTATGAACACAGGCACGAGATAGACAATCATCGCCATAAACTTTTTTCATCAATTCAAATGTTTCGGTAAACGTTTTACCGATTTTAAAACAAAATGACACAAACATACTGACACTTTAGCCGCAATAGCTTTGCTTCCATTGAACAGAATGTCACCAAGCTTTCACTGGAAGTCAGTTAGGGGTGTAGCTCATTAAAAAGATGGGAGATATCGGTTGGAACGTGGTAAGATTTTCCAGCTTTGACGCAAAATTAACTCGTGATCGACTTGTTTTATTATTTCTCGCTCTTGCAGTAATTTCTGTCATTGAAAATCAAAAATATCGGAAATATTCTAAGTTTTTACATAGGTATAATTTTTTATTTTACAATTAAGACTAACAGAGCTGGCTGTCTGTTGGAGGCCTCATAATTGTATCAAAACGGCGCTTTAGTGCTACTTGAGGAATGCCAGACTGGCACTTCAACTATTTCACCTACCTACCTACCTACCAGACCAAATTGTCATTTTCAGTCGCCCTGTGAAAAATAATTGCAGTAAATTGATCTTAAGTCGTGAAGATCAGCAAGCACCATTATCATAATCACGAACAAAGGGCATGGACAACTCGCTATCAAGAGTCAATAATGCTTGTCGCTAGGATTGTGATAGCCCCATATTTTCCTCAAAAAAAAAAAAAAGAAACAAAAACACGGTTCCTATGCTCACATTCACCCAAATACTGCATCAAAATGTGGATTTCTGTTCGAAAGCAGACTACTTGTGAATGAGTTCAACGTTTTCGGTGGCGTACAACCGACTATTTCACTGGTTGTTTTTTGTTTACCGTGGCGGATCCCACTCCCAGCGCACAACCCAAATTTAATGTCCTGGGGGACATTCGTCTCACTCATTCGTTCACTGTCCGGCGGGTGCTCAGCAGCTATCCAGGGTGGCCAAGGGAAATACAGGATCAAATCCAGGGGGCTGTGTGTCGACTTGGATAAAGCAAGTGACAAGGATAGAGCCCTGGAGTTTGCCATGTTAAACCCAGTCAAGGCCATTGCCTTGTATTGCTAAATCCCATACATCCCTCTTCAGACGAAAGAAACGAGAACAGGAGAAACGTGAGCGTGAGCTGCTAGAAGAGTACAGGGGAAGGAATGATGCTCGAAAATTCTATCATTAGCGTGCAGAGATAAAAACGGGCATCTGGTTATGGATACACAGTTCCCACTGGGCATATGGAGGGAACACTTCTGCAATTTACTTGCTGGCAATGACGCACACAATTCCGCCCCAATAGAAGACGACCCGATACCGCCAATCGACGATAATTTGGACGTTCCACCACCTAGTCATGCCGAAGTCAGAGTTGCCATTCAGCGGCTCAAGAATAACAAAGCGGCTGGCGCTGACGGCTTGCCCGCTGAATTGTTCAAGACTGGCGGCGATATGCTGATAGGGAGCATGCATCAGCTCATCTACAAAATATGGCTAGCAGATAGCATGCCCGATTATTGGAATCTCAGTGTTCTTTGTCCTGTACTGACTACCTGTTGTCTGCACCAACTACCGGGGCATCAGTCTTCTAACCATCGCCTACAAGGCTCTGTCTAGCGTCCTATGTGGAAGACTTAAGCCGTTTGCCAACACACTGATCGGGCCTTATCAGCGCGGCTTCAGAAGTGGTAAGTCCACCATCGACCTGATTTTCACATTACGCCAATTCCTGGAAAAGACCCTTGCTTTCACACCCATCATCTCTTTGTCGACTATAAAGCTGCGTTCGATAGCCCGATAAGGGATTGCCTGTACGCCACCATGTCTGAGTTCGGTAAACCAGCGAAGCTCATACGGCTTTGCAGAATGACGTTGAGCAACACAACCAGCTCCGTCAAGGTAGGAAATAACCTCTCCGAGCCATTCAGTACCGTTCGAGGTGTCATGCAACCTCTTCAACTTCGTGATGGAAGGGGTGCTCCGAAAAGCAGGTGTGCATCGTAATGTCACTATGTTCTACAAATGTGTGCAGCTCCTTGCGTACCGCGATGACATTGACATTGACCGCTGCGTTTTCTGCTATCGAAAAGGAATAATCACAAGTGGGTCTGGCGGTGAACGAGAGTAAAACGAAGTATATGCTGTCTACAACTATACCTTCGAAGATGTGCCAGAACTTATTTATCTTAGCACCGCCGTTAACAGCAACAACGATATCAGCCTGGAGATCAAACGGAGAATCACTTTTCTACGCCTGCGTTGGCTAGGGCATGTCGTGCGTATGGATGAAGAAGCTTCAGCACAGAAAGTGTTCGAGGGCGAAGTCCAAGGGAGCCGACGCAGAGGAAGACCATTGCTCCGGTGGAAAGACCATGTGGAGGAAACCCTATGCTCGCTTGGTGTACAGAATTGAAGAAGGCGCGCGCGGAGCAGAGGCGCCCGGAGAGAGCTAGTGAGGTCGGCCGTAACTCGGTAACGGGTTGATATGGCCACCTAAGTAAGTAAGTAAACCGACTATTTTGCAATTTGGGCCTTGCCGCAAAATGGGCCTCTTCATACATGAATTTTTTTTTTTTAATTTTTTTAATCGATAGGTTATTTTGCATGCGCAGCTGATCAATTTCAGTGCGTTCGTTCAAGCTGTACTGTTCCATAGCATAAATCTGCTTCTGTCATTCTGCCGTATGCCATTAGCTGATCTAACAGCTGCAAAAAGTGATAAATTTGCCAGGTGCTACCACTTTAAATGGCCAACCCTTTATGTAATATAAATATTTCAATTTATTTGCGAACTAAAAAATAAACTTTTTCCAGCTAATATTTACATTTATATTTATTTATGTTTATTCTGATTCAATAAATTTCAATTTACCTCAAATAGTGGCAAATATCGCCACAAAATACACAAAACGCAAACAACACGTATGCATGTGTGTGTGTGTGCCCGTATTTATCATAACTTTCGAATATATTTATATTTGCATTTTTTCATCTAAACTCCAGCTGAAAATTTAAATACGGCCAAAGGGCACGAAACGGCTGAGCGCTTTGAACTTATTTTTTAAATAAACGAATAGTAATTGCAAATAACACAAATTCATGTATGCAAACGCACACACGCACACGCGCATGCATTCGCATTCATTCAAATATGCATTAAAGTAAAACTTTGAGCACTTTATGGCCATAGTTGCACCACAACACAACAACACTGCCTACTGTATTTTTATTTAAATAGCTCGAACTGCATTGAGCCTTTTTTTGCTGGATAATTTTCTATTTGTTGTTGCAGTAAACTGACATGTATTAGTATCCCGGTATCGCTTATGTGGTGGCATTTTAAATGTAAATACAGCTGTGCACTTCCCAGGTTTTTCTTCGCCCCCCTCCTCCCATTCCTCAAATACTCAGTTAGCAGCCAAATGGGCGGCAGAAAGTGCAACTGACTTGCAATTAGTCGGCAACATTACTTTTCAGTCTGCCATGTAAGCCCTTTCACATCCGACTGTATATGTGTAATGCATGTATGCATGTGTGTGTGTGTATTTATGCAGCTTGTGTTTTGTAATGAAAATTGCTGCAAGCAATTAACGCGCGAATAGCATTCCATTGCATTACTGCTGCTCGTTGCACTGTGGCAAATGCACCTGCCATCCAAGGAATATGCAAACGCAGCCACTCACACACACATGTATATATATATGCATATATATACATTCTCAACAATATTTCCATTAACACAACTGTATGTGTATTTGGGGGGAACTCCAAAAAACTTTCACTGAAATATCTTAAGACCCCAAAAACACAAATGAAAATCTAAATTATCCAGAAGCGCTTCAGTGTTTTGAATACAATTTATTATACATATGTGACTTGGTCTACGAAAAGGTACCTTACGTGCGAAAACAAGTTTTCGAGAAAACAGCAGTTAAAGTTTAAACTTCTAAAAAGCCTTGTAACTTTTTTAAATATTAATATTTTTCAATCCGGCTTGGCTTATTTTCTTCAGCATAGATCACAGTATGAATAAAATCACAGAAGCAGTGAAAAACATTTTTTATATATAAATAAATAAGAAAAAGTAAATGCAAATGGCACAAATCGTTTTAAAAAATAAGTTAGCTTTTGTACCGACATCCATGCCAAAAAAAACTTATAAGACCCGGTGACAAACATTTTTCGAAGTACTGAATACGATTCTGGTGTCAAATTTGAAAAATTTTAAATGGCATATCCAAGATGGCGCTCCAAACATGGAAAAAATAATTTAAGTTTTCCAAATAGCAATAATAACTATAAATAAGTGACACATGTTTGTAAAGGTTTTTAAAGCCACTGACTACGAATATGATGTCAAATTGATAATTTTACACTTGACAGCTGCGTTACGTCTCCTTATTCTACTTCGTGGCTTTTCTGTTACTACGTTTATGTAAGGATTTCTGTTAGTCTTTTGTTGCCAAAATAGTGAAAAAGGAGTGTTGACGAGGAGTTTAGTGCCGTTTACAGTAAATATTTTCCTAAAAACGATGAAGACGATTATGTAGATGTATTTGACTCATTCAGAAGATGATATGGAAAAAGCTTTCGTTAAGATAGATTTATCTACTGTGGATGAAGAGGAACAGGAGCTGGTAATCAAATTTCTCTCTAACAATTGTTGTGCTAACAAATGCCAAACAATTGTACCACGAAAAATGATCGAGAGTAAGCGAAACAACTGTTTAGAGTTATCAAAAAATGAGCTCGATTTATTAATGCTAAGTCATATCGAAGCCGGAATGATGTGTAATGAAGAATTAGAAAGTGTTTATTCCAATCTTGCCCAACGGAAGAAATATGGTCAAAGAAAGGATGTAGGAATAAGGAGACATAAGATCGAATTAACCTTTTACAACGTACCTGTTTGTCGTTCGTTTTTCCTTTTTGTGCATGCATGTGGGATAGGACGTTACAAAAACTTAGTGAATCATTTTCGAATACACGGTGCAACATTTTTAAGTCTCACAACAGATTCGTAATCAGTGACCTCCAAAACCCCCGAGTGAAAAGTTTCAAGCGGATCTGATGAATTTTGAAAAAATATGTCCGCCATATTGTATCCGCCATATTGAATTTCTGAAATCTGATATCGGATTCGTAATCAGCAACGCCAAAAACCCTCGTGCATTGAATCTTAAGAGGATCCGCCATTTTGATTTTAAATAATCTCACTTCATATTCATATTCAGCGACCTCGCAAGCCCCCGAATAACAGTTTTTAAATATTTTAATTAACTTTTGATGTTGAAACAATGCCATAATTCGTGACAAAAATTTTGACAAATCATTAAAAACCACCATTTATAAAGTTATGAATACATTTTTTGTAACAAATTTTTTGAAAACAGACTTCAGTATCGTATTCATAACACCTCAGACTGTCCAGGAATGGTTCAGTTTTTAATTTGCACAAATTATTGTCTTCTTTATTCTAATTTGTATCATGACAAAAAAATCAGTCTTTTTCGTATTTGTACTTTTCTTTTTTTTACTTTTAACAAACTTTTAAACAAATTATGACTATTCGAATCAACGAAAAAGTGAAAAATGATTTTTTGACACGTAAGGTACCTTTTCATAGACCAGGCCACATATAGAAAATATCGTTTTCCCAAGTTTGCCTGCATGTGTGCTATTTCAAAGATTATTCGTTGGAAGTTGCCAACGTTATTAAAAAATTAGTTCATATATCACAGTATGGATATCAAATGAGGTGGAACTTATACGAACTTCGATTAGAAAGAAATACTTTTGAATAGGGACGCCACTTAATTTCATATAAAATTCGTATTTAAATGATTATTCAACATATAATATTTGACGGGTGACCTGTGGAATTTGTCGAAAGCTTCTGTACTATCACAGCACACCACAGAGCATATGGAGATATCAACTGCAGGCTAAACAAAGCAAGGGTGTCATTCGCGCGAATGCATACGGTATGGGGAAGTTCCCAATTCTCCAGGCGCACTAAGCTACAAATATTCGCCTCATGCGTGAAACCCGTATTGTTGTACACAAGTGAAACATGGCTGGTCCCCAACACCATCACGCAGAGGCTACAATCTTTCGCGAACAAATGTCTCCGTATCATCTGTAGAATATTCTGGCCGAATACCATCAGCATCTCTGTTGAGATCAACGAATGAGTAGCCCATCCATCTTAAGGCAAATTAAACGCAGGGTGCGCTACTTTGGGGTTTGCCTTGTATGTATGGCGTGGTTCGAATTGTGTAGATGCAGGGTTACGCTTCGTCTTTCTTGTGCAGCTTCACGATGAAGCCTTTTGCCTAGGACAGAGTTTTTCATTGCCCCAGTAGGCGGTGATGTGGGGATGCAGCATTTCCGCTGAAATTTGCGGGTCGGCGATCATTAGAGCTGGCTGTATGCTATCTTCACCCGCAGCCTTGTGGAGGTTCAGCTTCTTGATTGCATCCTTTATCTCCGCTAGACTAGCGAAAGATGTTGTTATTTTGCTGCTTGCTGTTTTTCTGGCTGGATATGAGTCCGCGTCGCTCAGTTAGCGCAGAACCGACTGTCTTGAGAGCAAATATTTAAATATATTTTTCGGATTTGAGCCAAGTCGAACCATAAATACGATTTTTCGAGTAATCTTAACCACAGCGCATCCTTGGGGAAATCCGGCAAATTTCTTTCGATTGACTTGAAGACCTATTCTGTGAGTTTCAACTCAAATGGTTGGCTACATTTTTAGTTTATTATTCAGAAATATACGCGAAATATATGAGATAGGTAATTAAATAACGAAAAATTTTGACACTTTAAACCACTGGAAGGCAAAACTGAGATGTGCTGGATTATGACTTTGCTCTAGAGTCTAGACAAATAGCAACTTCTTTCATGTTTTTCCAATCGAGAAATTAAATCAGAAAACCAACAAAAATAATTCTTTTAATTACTTCAGATAATTTTATCCCAGGAAGTGACGCATTTGAATTATGTGATAAATTTGTGACTCACAGACCTTTGGAAGTTGAATGGAAAATTGGTGAAGGAGTTCTTTGTGAAGAACTTTAGTAGAAAGAGTTGCTAGACTAGTATATGTAGTATACTATCCTTTAGGTTAGGTTAGGTTAGTCTGGTGGGCAATAAGCCACGCATAAACCGTTTGGTCCCTAGCGATACCAGAGGCATGAATGATGATTGGTCTGATAAGTGCTATGTATGTCTACTAGACTACAGCAGGTTACAGTCACCAGGTTTTGCCAAAGACTCTACGGCATTGCTGAAAAATCCTTAATGCGCGATTCACCTTCAGTGAAACATGTGTCTCCCAAGTCAGCTTCTTATCCAAGATTACTCCTAGATATTAAACTTCATCGGAAAGACCAAGTGTCACATCTCTCAGTGTTGGAGGACTGAGTCCATCCCATTTCCGTTTTCTTGTAAACAAGACTATGGTGGTTTTGCTCGTATTAACGGAAAGACCTTGTCTCATGCACCAGTCATCGATTTTGTCCAGAATCCTCTGCACTTTTGTGCAAAGCCTCCTTATGGATTTATCCGATGTTAGCGCACAGACATCGTCCGCATATGATTGGACATGAAAACCGAGTTCCTGCACCTCTGCTAGTAGAGAGTCAAGCAACACAACAGCGAAGAAAGAACACTCCCTTGGGGACATCCTTGCTTGGCCCTGATGATGATTAGTTCGCCACTGTTCTCACCAGCGGTTAACAGCCTCTCAGAGAGCTTAGAATATATCAATTTTACAATGGTTTGATTAACTTCGTATCGTTCGGCCGAAGAACATATTGAGCCGAAAGTGGCATTATCAAAAGCCCACTTAATGTCGGGGAACACGCTCATTGTGTATTCGTCAACTTCAAGCCCGGCTTCATTCTTGTTAACAAAATCGTGCAAGGCTGATTCACATGATTTTCCACACTTGTTGATTTCTACTAAGTGGACTTCTCGGCAATACCCCTTTTCAACACGAACGATGTCAAACTGATTGGTCTGAAACTATTTGCTAGGGGATTGGTCGTCCTAAATACTACTACTACTTTATGATACTATAACGTCAATCCACAAGTTCGTGCGTATTTTACCCATAATTTCACTTTTGTACGATTTTTGCATACAAAAAATTATTCCCGGAATATTTTCTTTGATATATTGTGCATTCATCAAGTAATTTTAATCACGGATAGAAGTACGTGTTGCTAAAAAATAAAATAGAACCTTCGAACGCGGAGGGGATACCCTGAATGTAAGGACTGCGCAAAAGTGGTTTTAAAAAATTCCGAAGTGGTACATAACTGCAACGTCATCCTGCTAGTCATCCTGAAGTCTTTAACTCCGACGCCTTGTTCGAACTCGAGGAAGCTGAGCCAAATTTGACAATCGATATGATAGCTCAGAGGTTAAATTCATCGCATGGAACAGTTCGCAGGCACCTGGCTCAGTTGGGAAAGGTTTCAAAGCTGAGAAAATGGGTTTCGCATAGACTTTCCGTCGCCAACCTTCAGCAGAGAGCGAATGTGTGTTCTCAGCTGCTGCAACGGCTTGAAAATGAAAGTTTTTTGAACCGTATCGTTACTGGTGATGAAAAATGGGTCCTTTACCATAATCCTGTTCGCAAACGCCAATGCTTAGATAAAGACGAAACACTAGAACCGACCCCTAGAGATGGCCTTCACCCCAAGAAAATTCTCCTGTCTATTTGGTGGGATATGGCCGGTATTGTTTATTATGAACTTTTGGAACCAAACCACACGATAACTGCTGATTATTATTCCCATCAGGTAGCAAACCTGAATGAGGCACTTAACAAAAATCGACCGTCTTTAGTGAATAGACGCAAAGTTTTGCTTCACCACGACAACGCAAGATCTCATACCGCAAGGCAAACATTAGGCAATAACATATAACTATAACTATAACTATATGAATAACAAGAACTACTCCTCAAAAGAAGCTATAAAAAGGGATATCGAAGCGTATTTTGGCTCCAAGGACAAACAATTTTTTGAGCAGGGAATTAAAAATTTGCCTAAACGTTGGGAAGGAATTGTAAATAATGAAGGAAAATATATTATTGATTAATAAATACTTTAAACACCTTTTTTTATTAATTTTAAAACCACCTTCAAAAAACGCACGAACTTATGTAGTGGCCTGATACATCCCAGTTCAATGATTTTCTTAATTTTATTTTAAACAAATTTTTACAAATCTTTAGCTAGTTTATTTATACAAAAATACTAGACTCATTTCATTAAAATTTGTTATGAAAGACAAAATTCAAATATTTCCTTCCTCTATCGTACTCGTACCCCGAAATCCAACCTGGGACTCAACTATAAAATGATGCATTCCTTCCAATTTTCATTTTCATATTTCAGGTACTTCATGCATTGAAAACTAACCAATGCCACCGCAATCGTGGAATTACCCATGCGTGTGCGTCTATACGGTTTTAGCGAGTCTTCGTACAGTTTGTTTGCATTAAAGTTTTTTAGCTCATTTTAGCCATCGACTATTGCTCATGGTTAACTGCATTTGCTTCCAACACTCACATAAAGCTCGACAGAGAAAATGGAGTGTGATGACACGTACACATTTGCAAATGCAAGCAAATTTAAATTTACTCGTATTTTTTTAACCGTGTCCTTTGTAAATTTACTGCTTTGTGAGATGTGCATATTTACACATATAAAATATTTTCCTTTTTTCGGTATTTTTTAATGAGAAATTAAAAATTCAACGGAAAGCATTTAAAAACTCCATTGCTATGTAAATCAAACCTTTGAAAGTGTTGTGTGCGCTGCTGTAATTTTTTATTTACTGATATTTAATAGGACGCTTGGAATGCTTCGAGAGTGTGGGAATAAATTTAAAAGCGTTTAATGTTGACATTTTACTAGCTACTGCTTTTGATGCAGAGCTTTGAGTCCTGTCTAAGTCAATTCTTTATTTTCGCAGTTGATGACGTGCATGTGGGCGAATCTGTGCGTTAGTTAGAAATTATACAAAACCATTTATTGCACACAGGTTTCTCACAAGGTTTCTCTTTTATGCTAGTGGGATCCGGGGCCATTCTAATCGAGAGGGAGCATATATTACAAATTGCCAGTAAAGCATAGGTAGTTGGATGATACGAGATGTGTTCAAAAAATAAGGTGAATTTTTTTTTTTTTTTTAATTTTTATTTATTCATGAATTTCTATTTTATCTGCTTCAAAGGGGGACTACCTCAGATATAATACTCTTGTGCCAGAGTTTTTTTTCAATTCTCGAAGCAGCTCTGATATGCACTTTTTGGTATGCCCTTGAGCTCTCTCAGCGATTCGGTTTTTATCTCTTCAATCGTCGCAAAACGCCGTCCTTTCATGGATCTCTTCAATTTTGCGAACAGGAAAAGTCGCAGGGGACCAAATCTGGCGAATACAGTGGCTGAGGCATGATAACGGTGTTCTTTTTGGCGAACTATCTCTCACAAGCAAAGATGAGTAAGCAATTGCATTATTATGATGCAAAGCTATGCATGAAAAATCCACAATCCCGGACTGTTTTTCGTATTGCTTCACGCAAACGGCGCATAACTTCAAGGTAACTTTTTTACCGTGCGACCTTGTGGTAAAAACTCTAGATGCACTACGTCATGGTAATCGAAGAAAACAGTGAGCAAAATCTTGACATTTGATCGAACTGGGCGTGCTGTTTTTGGCCTTGGCTCTCCTGGACTCTTCCATTGGGACGATTGGGTTTTGGTTTCGACGTCATAACCATAAACTTATGATTCGTCACCAGTTATGATCCTTTTAAGAAAATCTGAATCATCGTTGACGTTATTTAACAATTCCTGAGTGATACTCATGCGAGGTTGTTTTTGTTCAAAATTCAGCAACAACTAACGAACGAACTTCGCTGCCATATATGCCTCATGCCCGAAATTTCCGAAAAAACTGCATGACATGCGCCAATCGATATGCTGACATCCTCAGCAGCTTATCTAATTGTGATTCGACGATTCTAAATAACACTTTTCATCACTTTCCCAACACTTTCATCGGTTGTTAATTTGCTGGGGCACTGAGTGAGCGTCGTCATTCACATCTTCTCAACCTTCTTTGAAAACCTTGTACCACTTGCAAGCATTTTTTTGACTCAGAGTACTTGCACCGTATGCCAATGTCAACTTTTCAAGTGTCTTTGAGCACTTAATTCCATTTTTTACACAAAATTTGATGCAACTTTCTTGATCCTAATGGCTAAAACCGTCAACATATCTTCGAGACGAGTGTACCAACATACGAAAAAATAATAAATGAAAGTCGAATGTACGTAACCCGCGAAATTCGAAGATTCACTTTAATTTTGGAATACGCCTCTTAATTACCATTAAAGGCTAATATGAATGGTAAGGGACATGCCTGCGGAACTTTCTTATTCCACCTCGGAAGGCTCTATACAAAATTTGACAAGAACATTCATTGAACAGTGTCGCTGATAAAAATAATTATTCTCCTTCTTTTTTATTATACGATAAAATCCTGTTGTTCAACAATTTTGAAACAAGAGATTCTATCACTTTGTTTGAATTATATTGCATGTAAAAAATATTAATTATCGATAGAATGGATGTCCAATACTCTTCGGGAGCGCGTCCGGGTGACCTCATAGTCATCCGCTTTCCCGTCATCACTGATTTAGCCAATCTATTGTCGGACGCACGTAGCACGTGATTTTTCCATTCCCTTCTTCGTCTTCGGCTCCACCTAATAGCGTCTTACGTGTCGCATATCTCTCTAATCTCTTCATTTCGCTTAAGATCTCTGCGAGTATGTCCTGTGATAGAACGCAATGTTACCATCTCAACCTTGTTGTTTCTGGTTTTTGTTTGCTGTTTGCTTGTTGTTGTCGTTTCAACGGCATAGGTGAGTACTGATCGAACGCATGTTTTATAAGTTCTGACTTAATTTCGAAGCTGCTGACAGTACGAAAAGGAGTTTCTTGTATGCCGCGATGTCTGAATATGGTATCCCCGCAAAACTAATACGGCTATGCAAGATGACGTTGCTCAACACCAGCAGCGCCGTCAGAATTGGGAAGGACCTCTCCGAGCCGTTTGATACCAAACGAGGTTTCAGACTGGGTGATTCGCTGTCGTGTGACTTATCTAACCTGATGTTGGAGAGGATCGTACGGGCCGCAGAACTTAATCGCTCAGGCACAATTTTTTATAAGAGCGTACAATTGTTGGCGTATGCCGATGATATCGACATCACTCGCGTATCGGCACCCACGTCACTGTTGACAGTTATAATTTTGAGGTTGTAAAGGACTTCGTATACTTAGGAACCAGTATTAACACCGATAACAATGTCAGCCTTGAAATCCAACGTAGAATCTCTCTTGCCAACAAGTGCTACTTTGGACTAAGTAGGCAACTGAGCAGTAAAGTCATCTCCCGACGAACAAAATTAACACTCTACAAGACTCTCATCATGCCCGTCCTAACGTATGGTGCAGAAGCTTGGACGACGACAACATTCGATGAAGCGACGCTTGTAGTGTTTGAGAGAAAGATTCTGCGTAAAATTTTTGGACCTTTGCACGTTGGCAACGGCGAATATCGCAGGCGATGAAACGACATAGACATAGCGCAGGGAATAAAGATCCAGCGGTTACGTTGGCTGGGTCATGTCGTCCGAATGGAAACAAACGCTCCGGCTTTAAAAGTATTCGATGCGGTACCAGCTGGTGGTAGTAGAGGAAGAGGAAGGCCTCCTCTGCGTTGGAAAGATCAGGTGGAGAAGGACTTGGCTTCACTTGGTGTGTCCAATTGGCGCCGGTTAGCACGAGAAAGAAACGACTGGCGCGCTTTGTTGAACTCGGCCAAAATCGCGTAAGCGGTTATCGCGCCAATTAAGAAGAAGAAGACTTAACGTTTTAAGGTTAGATGCCAATTTCGCCATATTACATCGCATAAGCATCCAGACCTTCGTGCTACTTTACTCGCGCGATTATTCATTTATGGTACCCAAGTAGCGGAATTCCATAGCCTGTTTTATAATCTTTCCTCATATTCTGCGAGCTATACCTTAGCGACCGTTTAGACATTGCCATTCTCTTCTTCTTGGCTACCGACGCATGCGTATTAAATGCAGAAGCCACTATCTCTATGGCATAGAACATCCGCTGTAGGTCGTCTTCGTTGTCCGACATCATAACTGTGTCATCGGCGTACCACATTATCTTCACTTCATTTCTCGGCAAATATTATCTTGTCTGTGTAGATTTTAGTTTTAGTTTCTAACCGGGTCCAATTCAAGCGCTTTTCGTGTTGCTCGCTCTTTGGGCATTCTAATAACGTGCGCGAGCCATCTTATCCTCTAGGACTTAATGAACCGCATCACGGTTTCGTTTTTGATTAATAGCTCCAACTTAAAATTGTATCTAATTCGAAAGAAACAATCTAGCTGCCTTAAAGATCCAACCTTTTTTCTTAGTACTTTTCATTCAAAATACAAGCTCATATCCGCAGGTGAGCACAGGCCGCATTATTTTTTCTTTTTGTTCAAAGAATACCAACTTTGATTTAAGCAGATTCCTATTGGAGTAGTAGGATTAGTTAGCAGCTAAAACTTTGCCAGAAATTTTACATCAGTTGATGATCGCTGATGTTTTTGATAACAAGTAGGTAAATTTTTCTGTTTTAAATATTGAGTTCCTACTAGCCTAAATTTTGTTTTGTAATGTTGGTACACTCTTCATATGAAAGTATGCAAAGTTTAATTTCCATCTGCCAAATCATTCTTTGTCCACAGGCTATTTAGTATCTGTCACAGTACATATTTTTTACAAGGGGAAAAATCAAGTATCGTGCTGTGATCGAATTTTTACTTTGAAAGGTTTAAAAGCGAAGAAAATTTATGAGTGAATGTTAAAAGCGTATAAGGACTTTTCACCATCAATTGGTACAGTAGAAAGATGGGTTGTGTAAACCTCGTTTTTCAACTCTGAAACGAGTTGATATCTGGAAATGGGCTAAGAAGGTGGTAGCATCAGTTTTTTGGGAGGCGAAAGAAGTTTTGTTGGTGGATTGCTTGCAAACAAGTAAAACAATAAATTCTATTATTGTGACCTTTAAGACCAGCAGGAAGAAACTAGTAAAAAAATACCCATTTTACACCGTGTCACAAGAGCATTTTGGTAATGGCTAAAATCCATTACGGCAGCCGCCGTAGCCGAATGGGTTGGTGCGAGACTACCATTCGGAATTGTACAGAGAGAGCGTAGGTTCGAGTCTCGGTGAAACACCAAAATGAAGAAAACGTTTTTTCTAATAGTTGTCGTCCCTCGGCAACCAATGGCAAACCTCCGAGTGTATTTCCGCCATAAAAAAGCTCCTCATAAAAAATATCTGCCGTTCGGAGTCGGGTTGAAACTGTAGGTCCCTCTATTTGTGGAACAACATCAAGACACACGGCCAAACACCCAGAAAGGGTGTTGTTGTTCGAATAGTTGGAGCGCATCCATCATTTGGCTTCCATCTGCTTCCAGACCAAAAAAAAAAAACGCATACGAGGAGAGCGCTTTTAATCATCACCAGCTTCTCACTTCCGGGACTGAATTCATAAATTGCGATCTCGTTGGAACAAGTTTATTGGTGGTCAGAGGGACTATACTGAGTAATAATGTTTATTTCAATTTCGGTTTTTATCGAACCGCAAAACTTATTGAACAGCCTAGTATCCTCCGTTAAGCAGGTTCGCATTATGACGTGAACTGGATCTAAATCGAATCATGTACCTCCATGTTAATTTTCAGCCCAGTTTTTGTGAGTAACCCACAGACTAGAAAATGCATATGAAAAACCGAGTACTGCCTGTAATTTGTTCTTCTTGTTCTGCTAACTCAACCCCTGCATAGCCTTTAGTTTTCATTAAAACGTAAGCTGTTTCATTCAAGATCTGCCGCCATAGTTTGGTGAAGATTTCTCCGCACAGTCGCGCTGACCTCGCAAACATAACTTTTCATTCTTTACATTTGCTCTTATATTCTTCACAATATTGACAGCAGTCCGCTTTTAACAGCCAGTGTAAACACTCTAAAAGCTTTTCCAGCTATGTTGAAACAGTAACGGCACAAAGTATATTTTTCGTGCACCTGCATTTGATTTTCGATTGTTGATTCTTTGGGTTTATCGAATATTCGTTCATTTTTCATTTTTATTTCTTAGCAGAATTATCAGCTGCACGATGTTTGCGCCCAGCACTTGTTGGGGTTGCAAGTGCAGCAATGAAGCAAGTACAAGAGGTAAATGTTGCAGAAGTGCGCATAGTCACTGCTACAATTTATGCCGCCATACAAATGCATAAGTAAGCAGCTCGGAGTAGTGCAATGTGTTGACCCGATTTAGTGGCTCTCGAATTGCCAAATTCAACATCAAGCGAGTGCTTGAAAGTCAAAAAGAGGAGTACGTCGAAATCGTGGCATTGTTCGGACGGACACACAATTGGGAACGTAGTGTGCGCATGTTTGTGTGTGCTGTATGGACTGTGAAGGAAGGAAAAATAAAAATTGCACAAAATATTAGCACAGCTTGTACGCCGCTGGAAATGTGGTGGGAGGGGCATGCAATATTGATTTCATTGCCAACGAAGGCGAGTGCATAAAACAGTATTTGGTACTCGAGCATTTGAAACGCCTTGATATGGCTGCGGCGGCCAAGCTGGCCAAGGTGGCAGGCAGTGGCGGTGGTGGTGTGCTTTGTTGGCGTTTGGCGGCTTTTAGCGGTTTAGAGATTTCGCTGCGATTTCTGGCATGTGCTGGAAGCTCTTTTCTTCTGTTTTGTTACCGCTTTGTTTGTCCATTGGCTTAGGAGTCGCGTTTTCCATCAATGCTGCAGGTTTTCGTTGCTTTTTTCTTTGTTTGATTTGCGTTTTTTTGTTTGTTTTTAGCTGGGCATTACAAATTGAACTAGTTTATACAATTTCCAGCTGCTGCGGCCACAATAATGGTGTGGCAAGTTGCATGCACACAGTGTGGCATGGTCTTGCACGTATCAAGCCAAGAAATTACTTTTATTCTTGATTTTTTATGCTGGCTAAAATACCTCGTACTGATCTGCTTGTGGTTGTTGTTGTTATATTTATTTTGCACTGCTGTGCTCGCTATTTAGTTTTATCGACCTTAAATTGTAACGCCAAACTTTCTATTCGTGCATTTGAGATGTTTTGCTTTTAAAGTGCCGTCAACAAATTGAAAATTTGTTAAGCCACAGCAGCAACAACTACAACTACAAGAACAATACAAGTCAGTGCAAAGCAGATGAAAAAAGAAAAGTTAATGGAATATCAGCTACACAAGAACGCCCACAGCAGTGAAAGGCGCGGCATGTCACAACAACTGCAACAACAACATCAAATACACCATGAATAATAGGAAATGAAAGGAAAGTCAACTGGTCAACTGGCCAACTTCATGTCAGTGCTTAATTACTTACTTACTTACTTACTTCAGTTGCTAATATTCAGTTGTTACTCAAGTAAGCGGCAGATGAAATTGTGTTGCTTTCTTTATTTATTTTTTCTCTTTAGCAATTTTTACTAATTACCTGCCTTTTTTGAACCTGAAAATGCACTAAAAGCGTGGAATCTGGTATTAAGAAATGGGTTTTCATTAATTGAAAATTCGCTTACTAAAATTGGTTGCTCAACTCGAAAATAGGTGAAAGAGGAACCATTGCTCAAAATTAGCTAAATTAAATGGTTTTGCTAAAAAATATGCAACACAAGCAAAGTTAAAGAAGGAGCGTTGACGCCATAACTACAGGGTGAACGATATGAAGTGTTACCAACTTCACACTGCTTGTATCTGTAAAACAGCTCATGACATCAACGTCAAAATTGTTTCAATGACAGTTCAATACATTGTTTATAAGCCATCAAAAGCATTTGCGTCTCAGTTTTGTTGCATTTTTTTTTCTGTGTTGGAATGCAAACGTAATAGTGCGATTGCGTTATATTTGGCTGGAAAATCACAACCAGCCATTGTTCGTCAGCTCAGTCACCTCAAAGTGAATAAAATGTTTGTGTAAAGCACTAAAAACCATTACAATGATACTGGTAGCATTGCAAACCGCTATGGAGGTGGACAAAAAAAACCGCAACAACGCCAGAAATGGTTCGGAAAGTGAAGGCTCGACTTGAACGAAATCCACATCGAAGTGGAATAGAAATGGCCAAAGAACTGAAAATATCGCAAGACAGCACTCGAGGCATATTGAAAAATGAGCTCAAGGTCAAGGCTTACAAGTTCCAAAAAGCATACGATCTTTCACCCCGCCAAAAAAAACGTTCGGTGCGAAACAGCAAAGGAGTTGTTGCGCTTGCACGAACGTGGCGAATTTCCTAACATTGTGTTTTCTGATAAAAAAAATTTCCCAACTGAGCAGTTCACAAACACTCAAAACGATCGTGTTTACTTGACCGATCGCTCATACGAGAATTTGAGTCTACGTATGACCACTCGAAGCAATTTCCCACCGCAAGTAATGGTTTGGGCCGCAGTGACAGCTGATGGACGCTCTCCAATCGTTTTTATCGAGCCTGGTGTCAAAGTGAATGCGACTTACTATCGGGAAAGTGTTTTAGAAGCTGCTTTAGAGCCGTGGACACGCAAACATTTCGGTCGTAGACCACGGACGTTCCAACAGGACTCGGCACCGTCTCATAAAGCTCGTGTGAACCAAGAATGGTTAAAAAATCATGTTCCACACTTCATTTCGTCCACACAATGGCTTTCGAATTCGCCAGACGCAAATCCGATGGACTATTTCATCTCGTCCATTTTGGAGAGCAAGGTGAGAACTAAAAACTTTACCAGTATAGATGCGCTGAAAAAAGCGGTTAAACGAGAATGGGACAAAATACCTCAAGATCACATTTGTGCAGCGTGCAACTCATTTTTTGACCGTTTGAAGGCTAAAGTGAATATATGTTGAAATTGTAATCATTTTTGAACAATTTTGTCTTTGAAATCAATAAAAACTAATTTCACACAAAAAAGTTATGGTGTTTTGAATAGGTAACACTTCATATCTTTCACCCTGAAATTCTGGAAAAGGAAATTCTTTGAAACTGAATTTCCATTGGAGAAGAAGGAGGGAGTATTAAAAGCGATCTTTTCTGAAAGTGAAGGGCAGTCAATAGGACCAGTTATGATGTAAATGACAAATGAGCACGCTAAAATGGATATTCTGTTCTCAAGTGTAGGAAGGCCAACTAGATGGCAACGAGAACAGTACGAAGGTAGTGGTAGAGAAAATCTTAGTGAGCGAAGAGCAAATTAAAGAAAAATTTGTTGAGTTCGCTCAAAACGGTTAGATAAAAATTTAGTGTAAGCCTCCAAATAAACTCAGCATACTCCAGTCTTGACCTAAACAGTGCATAATGCAGAAATGTAAGTGTGTAGAGGCTCGTAAAAGCCTTACTTCTTCGGCGGATAAAAGCTAGCATCAAATATGAGTGCGAAAGAATATAACCGACGGGACTAATATATGTTAGCTGGCCCTTTCTATCCAAACTGCCCGAATACTGACGAAAACGCAGAGAAAACGAGCTATCCTCGAACAAGCCCTGGGTCACCAACCATCCCCCATCACCCTCATACGAGATATCCGCGCAACCAGCGATAAGTGGGAGGCAGCGCAAACATTCGCAGATAAGATCCTGACGCGACTTCGCCATATTGATTGAGAGCGCAAAGCGATGCAGCAACAGAGATGGCGGACAGTTTCTGACGAACCGATGAGAAGCACAGACTTTTGAGTGAAACACTCAATACAATATCGTACAGAAGACAAGACGGTAGAAAGCTAATGCAACACTACTGCAACTTTTCCTATGTGTCCCTTACTTTGAAACCACCTATGAACACAGTGGGAGTAATTGGGGCTATCGACAGTGTATAGCCTTCATATGCCTACAGGAGAGGAACCTGGACGCAGGTACCTGTTGTGTCTTCGGACATAAACGCGGCCCAACCTAGAAGTTATACTTTTGTAGTCCCAGGGTAGCATTAGCCGTGATGGAGGATTGGTATAGTATTAGTGGCAGCGTACCCCATTGGTGTGACGGCACCTTTGAGATGTTTCCGACATTTTGATTTAAGCCTCTTTCTAAAAAGCAAACAAAAAAAAAATATGTTGTCTGGGAATCAAATATGACGAAAAATTCTGTCATTTGGGTCACAAATTGTAACGCAGAGCTCTGTGAACTAGACAGCTGTAGTATACCTACAAACAGGGGAGCAATGGTGCGCGTAAAAGTCAAAGTAAAGATTTCTATCACTCAAAATTATTTGTTTTATTTAATGAAAATATTTAAAACAAAAACAAAAAAAGGATGATTAATTTAGCGCCGCCTTGTACGAAAGCAATGATAGATACTCATTATTCAATGCGACAAAATAATAATTATTATTTAATATTTTAAAGCATTAACATTATTTTAAAGCGATGACTGCATCTCTGCAGAAGTAGAGAGGCATAGAAGCTAAAAGTTGTTAGATATTTCTGGAAGAATACTTAACCCCGCTTGTTCCGCAGTTTGACTTACCTTATTTTTATCCATATTGACACCTTCTCTGCACATCTTCCTGCTTACAAGCTTAGCCGCAATTAACCCATTTTCGGCAGCTTGTCGATTTTTCGACCACCAACTTCGGACTCCAATATCTCAGAAACTAAATGTAAATTTATTGATCAGTTTTCACAAGTTTTAAATTTGGAATTTAGTTAATTTCTAGAGCATAATTTTTTAAGAAAAAAGGTTCACGACAGATTTTTGTAAAAGAATAAAATTATCACTAGTTTTACGCAGTTTTTGTTGTTTTGTTTGTTTTTTTTTGCAGATGAAAAAATAATGAAAAACAAAAAAACAAACATTTGTAACTAATTTATTGTGAAGAGAAAAGATGAAATTAAGAGAATCAAAAAAGTAACATATCGATATTGCAATAATTTTTACTGTTTCATGGACGTAAACTTTAGTGGTCGAGAAATCGACCGATGGCCAGGAACTGTCATGTAGGATAGAACAAAATCTAGCAATATTTTTTTCTTATTGAAAGAGATGGAAGTGAGTATCTTTGTGGTATAGGAAAGGTACTACCCCTGCAGGGAAAATTACTACTAGTGAACCAAAATTGTAGTTCAGCACTAGTACCTTATCTCCAAAATCGAACCCGTCCTATATTGGATGGTACGGGACTATTAGAAAATACCTACGAATCGAACCAGTTCTCATTCGTCTAATATCGAACTAGGGCGGAAATATCCTAAAAGGGATGCAGCGGTGGAATGTTGGCATTCCGCTAAGATTTTTAGTTTTAGAGTTTTTCCCTTGAATATGCTTTGTATCTGCGCTTCGCATATTCTTTTTCGTAGTTTCGGTCGTATAAAAGCACATTTTGTGTTTTCATATTAACATGGTGCGCCTGACGTCATTCAAACCTGGGAGCTTGTGGATATAACAAATAATGGTAAGTACGTTTCATTTAATCATTCAAAGAAATTCGATGCCTTTAAAAATAATTTAAAAACACTAACACAGGAAAATCAGTATACTCATTTCTAAAAAATTTATTTTCATTGCCTAAAATAGACTGGTTCTTATTTGGCGAATATAGAACTAGTTCGGAACTGCAGAAACGGTAGTGCAGCAGGGGCAATTTCAATTGCCTATGACATCGCCATGTTAAATTCACCAGTTGTTTACATGCAATAGAGATTTATCGCAAACTAGTAGTAACAGTTTGGAGTCTTTAGCCATAATCTCTCTATAGACGAACAGATGATTCCATACTTTGGACGCCACTCCTGCAAAATGTTTATCAAGGGAAAGCCAATCCAGTTTGGGTTTAAAACATGGTGCTTATGCTCTGAAAGTGGGTACTTATTTTCTAGTTCATTGTACGGGGGAGCAGCAACCCCTCACGATAAAACTATTGGTCTAGGCGCACAAACAGTCTTAGACTTGCTTGCCAACGTATCTGACCCTGAGTGCCATATCATTTTCTTTGATAATTTTTTCTCTTCATACCATCTAATGTGCCTTCTGAACGAACGTCGATTTTTTGCAACTGGTACTATACGCGAAAATTGGGCGATGGGCGATTCACCTTTGAAAAATTTAGAAAAAGAAATACGAGGAACATTTGACCAACTACTTGATCATCAGCAAGAAATATTGACAGTTCGGTGGAATGATAATGCTGTAGTCAATGTTATAACTAAAACTCCACAGTCAATCCAATTATTAGCACTAAAAGATATTGTCGGAAGAAGAAACAAACTATCACTATCCCGCAGCCAAAAGTTTTTCAAGAGTATAATCATGGCATGGGTGGTGTGGATCTCCATGATAATGCGGTGGCAAATTATAGACTATGTATGAGAGGGAAAAAATGGTGGTAGCCAATATGGACAAATGCTCTTGGTAACGCAATGGTCAATGCATGGAAACTTCATTGTATGATGGCAAAAATTGAAAAGATAAAACCACTGTCACAAAATGATTTTCGTTCCAAAGTCACAACAGAATTTTTGAATTACGACAAGGACGAGGACGAGTATGAAAACGAACAATGAGATGAAGGTCCATCGAACCTTCCTTGGATCAATGAAAGGGTACACGCCGTCATGAGAAGCATTGAAAACAAATTTCGGCGGTGTAAATTTTGCAAGAAACATACTATTTTTACTTGCAAAAAATGCAATATTCATTTACATACTAAATGTTGTGATGATTATCATAAAAATTTGTAAGCTGACTTTTCTATCAATAAAACAACAAAAAAATATTTGTATTTGAAATAAAATGAAATAAATTGACTTCGTGTGCTAACTTTTTTTCATAAATGTCGTATTTTTTTTTAATAATAGGACTATGAATAAGTTCGTGCGGTTTTTTTCGAAATTTGAAACTTTATTGACGTAAAATGGTTACAAATTTAATATTCAAAATATTGTCCATCGCTTACTACTACTTTTTCCCATCTTTCTGGCAATTCACGGATTCCCTTTGTGAAAAATTCGGTCGGTTTTGCCGCAATCCACGAATCGATCCATTTTTTGACTTCATCGTAATTACGGAAGTGCTGGTCAGCCAGGCCATGTTGCATCGATCGGAAGAGATAGTAATCGGATGGCGCAAGGTCTGGACTATACGGCGGGTGGGGTAGGACATCCCATTTGAGCGTTTCTAAGTATGTTTTGACCACTTGTGCAACATGTGGCCGAGCATTGTCATGTTGCAAAATAACTTTGTCGTGTCTATCGGCGTATTGCGGCCGTTTTTCTCGCAGTGCTCGGCTCAAACGCATCAATTGTCGTCGGTAGACATCCCCCGTAATCGTTTCATTCGGTTTCAGTAGCTCATAATACACAACACCCAGCTGGTCCCACCAGATACACAGCATAACCTTCAGGCCATGAATATTCTGCGCCGACGTCGATGTTGAAGCATGGCCAGGGTATCCATACGTTGCCCGACGTTTTGGATTGTCGTAATGGACCCACTTTTCATCGCCAGTCACAATTCGATGCAAAAAACCCTTTCTTTTGTGCCGTTGAAGCAGTTGTTCGCATGCCATAAAACGGCGTTCAACGTCTCTTGGCTTCAATTCATACGGCACCCAATGGCCTACCTTTCGGATCATTCCCATGGCTTTTAAACGTTTGGAAATGGTTGATTGATCAACTCCCAAAGTTTTTGCAACCTCTTCTTGCGTTTGAGCCGGATCTTGATCGAGCAATTCCTCCAATTCGGTATCCATGAACTTTGGCGGCGCACCCTCGCGTTCTTCGTCTTCCAAGCCAAAATCACCACTTTTAAAGCGTGCAAACCACTTCTGGCACGTTCGCTCAGATAGAGCATGCTCACCATAAACTTCCACCAAGATACGATGACTTTCGGCTGCTTTTTTCTTCATATTAAAATAATGAAGAAGAATTCCCCGCAAAAACACATTATTTGGCACGAAATTCGACATTTTCAAGTGTGGTAAAAATATTGTTGTTTACGCTTCAAATAAAAAACTTATACTGACGTTTGTGCCTTACGACAGTAGCTCTCCAATGAATGTTTGGAAATGTGGATCGATGGAATAATAATCAAGTTACGCCATCTGTTGTAAAACCGCACGAACTTATAAATAGACCTATTATATTTGACGGTTTTTGGCCAGCGGTCGATTTTTCGACCAGGCCATATCTAAAACACCGATGGTCAGCATTTTTGTTTTTAATTTTTCTTGATTATGGTCCTATAAGCACTGACTAAAAAGGAAATGGAAAAATTATGTCGAATTCTTGTAGCGGCCGAAGATGGGTTAAAGAAGTAGTCGATTGGTTGTTTGCTTCTGCAATTACTATAAGGGTGGTAAATATCTACTCCGACAGCCAATCCAGGCGGCAATCCGGGCTTTAGGCTCATTTTTTGCCTGTTCAGAATTAGTTGGGGAATGCTAGACTGCTGTCCCGACTACTTTCAAATACTTCGATATTGGGTTTGTTTGGATTTCGGTCACATCGGCATAGCAGGAAACTGCTGGGTTGATGAGCTGGCTAGATAGCAATGGACGAATTTGATTCATAGTCCAAGTGAGCCCTGGCTCGTGTAGCTATTTATTCTAACCCATCCTTGAGGAGGATATTCTAACTTAACTTTGAGGATATTGTTTTTTTTTTCAACTGCGATCCAAGCTCTTACGAGTTGTTAGGCGTATTTCAGGCATATTCCACTCTTCATGTGCAAGCATTACACATTCACACATTCACGCATAAATAGATCCATTATGTTATTTATTCGATGCTAAGGCTTAATGGTAAATCCAGAAAAATACATCCCACCTCCACTTCTCTACAATGCTTTACTCTACCTTGGCAATATGGCGGATGTGGCGCTTATTTTGCAGATGGCGAAACTTTCTCATTGCGTCCGAATATTTCGAATTAAATTTTGATTCTTACGAAAAGCGTACAGTTGGCTAGCACTCCACTAATCAATTGATATGTTCTGGAGGGAATGAAAATATTTTAATTAATTTTATATGGCTCTTTAGACACTCTATAACCTCCTAGTCCCCCTGTTCATGTCCTTCTTTCAAGAGGTCTGCTGCCTACTTTTAAGTTTACGACTTCTGCTATGCCTTGCGCCAATTTATATGGATGGTGATTTAATGAAGTAAGTATCTATGAGTCTTCTTGTGACGTTGTAGCTTTAGCGCGACCTACTCGAGAATCATCTACTCTGAATTTATTTTTTATGTAACATCTGTTGATTTTTTTAATGCAAACTTTTTACCAATGCCTTTTTGAGAAAAACCTCTCTTGAAATCATTAATAACTAATTTTCTGAATTTAACTGGGTATTTTTACTAGATTTTTAACGAGTTTCTTGTTTTCTTATAGATTACTGCTTTCATTTGAAATCACTTATTTTCGATCTTCCTGGTCTAGATCCGCTTACCTCTGAGTTGAGACTATACTTCGCAATGCCTTAGAAAAAAGAACGTAGATAGTCAAATTATAGCTCAGGCTGAAGATTTTGGAACAAATAACACAACTGCCAACAAAGTAAAGAATATTATGTCAAACAAAATAAACGTCAGATGAGATCAGTCAGTTTGAATTTACAAAACGTTCAACAGACCAATTATGGCGTACAGAGTAGAAACTTCAACAGACACTTCCACAACGCAGCGAATTATAAATACTACAGAGATACAAAATCTACTTGCTGTGACAGGATCAACCAGACTCGATCACCACTGAAAAGAAGAGATAAGGCGCAAAGGTGAAATTGATGATGTAACCAAGATCGTTCTCAAGGACTGTCACTTCAGCAGCACTTCTCGCATATGTACGGGGAATGTTTAAGCTGCTACAACAACAACAACAGGTAACCAAGTGGAGTCGACAACGCCGAAAAGTGTAGAGCCGACATATCAAAAGAGTGGCTGACGGGCGACTTGCGAAAGCAGCAATGCTTGAGAAAACGAATATGCCCAGGCCGCTGGGTATATCCCCAACAAGATGGCATGAGTATTGGATTTCCAACTCACGATTCGATTAGGAAAAAAAATACACATGTAAACAATGTATACATTTTTTGTTAATCCAATGTTCTTCTTAGACAGCCGCCGTAACCGCATGGGTTGGTGCGTTACAACCATTCGGAATTCACAGAGGGAACGCAGGTTCGAATGAAACACCAAAATTAAGAAAAACATTTTTCTAATAGCGGTCGCCCCTCGGCGGGCAATGGCAAACATCCGAGTGTATTTCTGCCATGAAAAAGCTCTTCATAAAATTATTGGCCGTTCGGAGTCGGCTTCAACCTGTAGGTTCCACCATTTGTGGAACAACATCAAGACGCACACCACAAATAGGAGGAGCAGCTCGGCCAAACACCCAAAAATGGTGTACGCGCCAGCTATATATATATATATATAAAGTTCTTATAAAATAGGACACAGTTCTAAATAAAGTTGAATAAGAAGAAGAACGAAGTATTAGGAACCAAGAGTATCAATGTTGGGATTATAAATAAATGATTGAAAATGGATGTCGAAAAACTTAGAAATTTAGGAAAGCTGTTTCGGTACAGATACTCTAAAGAAAACAGCCATTTGCTAGTTGATCAGAAGAGATTGTGAGTCGATCAAGGGTGACGAGCTACGCTACTACGCAGGCCGTCGACAACGAAAACTGATAAAAACACCAGTCAACATCATCAACAGAGAGCTGGCAGAGGACTTGAACATGGCTTATGTGTCCATTAAGATCTCAGTTATTGTAGTTAATGATTTAAGTTTGCGCCGTGTTGTTGCAAAGTTGGTCAAAAAGGAGCGGAATTTCATTTGGAGCATCATTACGGGAGACGATACAAGACGTGAATTTATGAGTACGACACACGCAATCCAGACATCAGGCGAGTAATTGGGGACCTCCGAATGAACCGAAATAAAAAAAACCACGTCGTTTTCAGTCAAAGATGAAAGCGATGTTCACAGTTTTTATGAATTGCATAGGTATTGCACACCAAGAGAAGGTCACAGAGTTAATAAGGTCTATTATTTGGGCGTTTTTATTAGTGCTTTCTATTAGTGAATCCTTTAAACCACCGGATCACTGTAGTGTATTTCAAGCGGAACTACCCGCTATTCATGAAGCCTTAAAATGGCTAAGAATAAACAGAATATCATCGACGGATATCTGCATTCTCTCAGACAGTCAAGCTGTCCTACGAGCCCTGGATGCATTCCAAACACCATCAAGGAGTGTCTTACGTTGTCGCCAATCTCTAAATGAGATGGCCAAGCAATAACGTAAAATCTTATGCTGGGTTCCAGGCCACAGAGATATACCAGGGAACTGTAGGGCAGACCAACTTGCAAGAGAAGGTACCTGTATGCCAGACATAAGTAATTTTATGGAGATACCTCTCGCAGCTTGTAAGCTTCTCATTAAGGACGCACTAATCAGTTCTGCAAATCAAAGATGGATTAGCGTTAACACCTGTGAAATTGCTAGGCAAACATGACCAAGGCTAAATTTACGTCTGTCCAAGAGTATTATAAAACTGAGTAGACTTCAAATCAGGACCTTAGTAGGGGCCCTCACAGGACATTGTCTCATAGGAAATCATGCAAAGAGATTAGGCGTTTACACGCATGATTTCTGTCGTAGCTGCAGAAATGAGGAGGAGTTGGAAACAATTCAACACCTTTTTTGCGCATGCCCAGCTCAAGCCAGAAGCAGGAATCGATTTTTAAAATCCTACTTCTTAACGATTATAAATAATATATACACTTTAGGTATTAACAACCTTTTACGCTTTGTGAAAAGCTCAGGATGGTTCAATATGGAGAGGGAAATGTAGCCCACCCCCGCGGCTCACAACGGACCCATTTCGTGGTCTAAGTGGCATCGTTGTTTCTATGTGCGATACGGCTGCCAAACCTACCCCATTATTTGGGCGTTATGAGACGTGTGTGGGTAGCAATTCACCACAAAAGAGGGAATGTGTGGGAAAACAACTCGTACTAATGCCCGTTGCACAGAGTAATCATTATCCGTGAATTCTTAACCAAGAACGAAACGAATACCATCCAAAAGCCTTCGAATTCGCCTTATATGGCTCTCTGCGTTTTTTTTCTGTTTGGTCGATTCAAAAACCACTACGGCGAACGCGTTTTAATAGCCGAAAGTATGTAATGGAAAAGTCGAAGGCGGAAGTTCCAGAAGTGTTGCGTGAGCTGGATCAAGCGGTTGCTAGATAGGGGCCTTGTAGTTCATGGGGAGTACTTTGAAGGCGATAATATCACTTTTGAGGAATAAACTTTTATTTTGAGGTGTCTGAATATATTATGGGAAATTTTTAATCAGGTGGCATATGTATACTAGGCCGGATCGATTTGTGGGGAGGCAAAAAAATCGCCCATTGCTCTGTGAAAATCATATTCTAGGGATCAAAATAAGAAACTTTGCCGAAGGAACCATACCTCTAAAGCGAATTCTGATGTCCCCAATTTGGGTCGAACTTTTTAGTTTCTTTTCTTATGTAAAGGCCAAAAATGGTGATATTTTGAAATGATTATATGGGGAACCCCCCAGGGGAGTTCCAGAGGGTGTGCCACTGGCATGGGTGGATCGGCCGTCCAAAGTTAGTGAGGGTCGGTCATACATTTGGACTCGATTGGAGCACTCTAAATGGGTCAAAGTGGGATTTTTCGTTCGACCCAAATTGGGGGACATCAGAATTCCTTCGGCAAAGTTTCTTATTTTGTTCCCTAGAATACGATTTTCACAGAGCAATGAGCGATTTTTAAGTCGACCCGCCCTAATGTATACTAATATAAATTTTAGACAGCTGGCCTACAAGTCTTTAAGGCCACCGGTAATGCACAACAAGTAAAAAATATTTTATGCAAACCAGACTGTGCAAGTTGTATTGCGGATTTTTAATTGTAAATCAGAAACTACAATTTTAAAATTAAATTCTATTTACAAATAATTAGCAAAATCTTATGCATTGGCACTTGGAATGAAGCTAATTAGCATTTTGAGATAATTACAAAATATTTTACATAATGCTCTATTCCCCTGCATGTGCAAGTATGCTGATAAGCAAGCAGAGTTGTAGTTGTGTATGTGCAGAGTTTGTTGTTGGTCTGCATTTCATGGTGCAATTATAGTTATCTATTGTCATTCCCGTCAACGAAAAGAATAAATTTAATAGAAAATCGGAGACAGCAAAAAGTCCGATCGTAATCAGCGAGATTTTCTGTGGTGATGTAAGAAATCATTGCAGGGCTTGTGATTTTGTACCTTCGGTTTATCGCTTGCCATTCAATGGTGCATTTAGTGCAACGTGGAGGTCATGAACTGCCGCTATTGATGCTAGCGCACGCTTTGTATGTAGATGTGTATGTGAGTAGATGCTTGTTGTTGTAACTTAGAGCGAGTGGCACGTTTCTTTAAATATGCCTATGACTAGTGAGGAGGTAGAAGGGAACAGTGGAGCAAGGCAAAGCAGTAGTGGTGGGATTACAAAAAAATTGTGAAGTGATTTGAAAAAAACAAAAAAAAAAAGTGGAGCTCACGATGCTCCAAACGCTTGCAACATGCAGTGCATCTGCCGTGGCTGGCATTCTTGCGGCGAGGATTGCACTGTAATACTTGTTATTGTTGCACTTACATTTGAGTTGGTTATTGTTGTAGTTTCGCTTTTGCTGCTATTGCATCGTTTATTGTTTCCTCCCCCCTTCCATCTATTCACTACGCCAGTTCCATTACCATTGTTTGCTCCGGTTGCGCGCACTTCTTGTTGCACAGATTCTTTGCTTTAGCCGCAACTACGTCCGCTGCCTGGCTGGCTGCCTGCGATTTCACGAGATTTGTGGCTGCACGACGAATTGGCGGCAGCAGCGGCGGCCCGAAATCGACAAATTGCGAATTATAATTTATTAAACGCGAATGTTACGTAAAATGCGCAGAAATTCCGCCGCAACAACAAAGCGCAACGCATTGCACTCGTACACTCCTCGCCTGCCTGCATTATCAAAAACAAAAACCAGGCTCATGCAACGAGATACACGAATTTCATAATTTGGTCGCAAAGTTATTGCTCGCTCAGCAAGCGGACAGACAGCACAATGCTTTGACAGCGCAGCTTAAAATGAACACGATCTTCTTCTTCCTCATCCTCTTTTGTTTGCTTTTTTCGCCAATTGTTTTTGTCGCTTTGCCGTTGCTGCAACAATAGCCGGGCAATAAAGTGACAGCAATCAGGCGCATTTGGCTGGCGGCTCGAAGGCGCAACTTGCTGTTCAATGCTCTACTACCGGCCGCTTGCTCTTCTTCTTCTACTATCTCTGTGCTTCCTCGATTTGCTCGCCTGCTTTATTGGTGAGAAGCTATCGTCTGTTGCATGAGGCAGCCAGTTGTGTGTGCATATACTCGTATAAGTACGTCTGGAGGCAGCTAATAATTTATAGAAAAAAATGTCGAAATGATATTTTTCTCTATAATAAATGGCGCAACTATTATAATTTATTGGTGTGGCAAGCACTTTGAGTTCTAGTGCAGTTACGTAAATATATTTGCTTTTATTATTGTTATTCAGCAATCAAACTTACTTAGATATTAAATTTGCGACACTCAGTGTGCCCTTCAAGGCTGCTCAGATTCGCATCGACTTCTTTCTTTCTTTTATCTAAAACACATAAATTATTGAAATTTATTATGTCAGCCGCGGAAATGTAAACAATGCACGCAAAGTGATTGAGCACAAAGGACTTTAAGGGGATTTACAATAGATAATTCGGTGGAGGCATTTTTGATATACTAAACTTTTGAGTCACAGAAAAAAATGTACGAGGACTTCAAAATTCTTAATTATGTTAATATCTAAATATTACGCGAGAAATAAATTTTGTAAAATTTTTATATTTTTTACGCGTGCTGGTGGGCTTCTAGCCGTGCTCCAGGGTATAATCTTTATAGTATCGAGTTGGGGAATAAGTTCGTAGCGTTTTATATTTTCTTGTTTGTTGTTAGGCAAATGGTAAGTATTCATTCAATATAGCTTTTTCTGCTCTACAAAACTATGTTAATTGTACTTTTGAGTTATTTAATTTTTTGTTTGTTTGCGGCTTAGAAATAGAATACCGAGGAGGTAAAAATCAATATTTTCGACACCTGCTCTTCTTTGCCTTTGATCGAGGTCAAAAAGCTGTCGAAGCAGCCCGGTATATTCGCGACTTGTATGGAGAATGTGTCATAGGTGAGTTTACAGAGCGGAAATGGTTTGCAAAGTTCAAAAAGAGCGACTTTGGCGTCGACGACACGTCCCGCAGCGGAAGGCCCTCTGAATTCGATGCAGAACGTCTCAAATCACCTTGAAAAGACAACGGTCGCCACACCAGTAGCGAATTGTCCCCTTCATACAATGGGTTTTACCGAAAATTTTGAGCTTGGGAGCCTCACGAGCTCAACCAAAGGACAAAGAAAGTCACCTTCAAATTGCTTCTCAGCATCTCACCCGCCATCGTGCAACATGCCGTCATAAACACTACCTTTTATGCCGAATCGTCACAGGAGATGAGAAGTGGTGCCTATACATCAATATGAAGCAAAGCAAAGGAGTGTCTGGCTTCAGGAGATACGCCAAAGCCGAGCGTTAAGCCGGATCTTCACACAAAGAAGATTATGATATGTGTTCGTTGGGTCTGGAAGGGTATGATCCACTGGGAAATGTTCTGCTACTGTCAACAGTGAGCTCTACATTGCCCAACTACATCGCGTGAATGAGGCTATTTGACTGCAAAGCCCTGATCGATATGGTCAAACCATACTCCTTCATTACGACGCCTGGCCTCATGTTGCACAAGTCGTCAAAACCGCACTCCAAGAGCTCGAATGGGAGATCTTTTAGTATCTGACGTATTTTCCGGACCTTGCATGAACCGATGGCCATCTTTTCTGCTCCCAGTCACAAAGATAATAAAGAGGTTTTTCGATAACAAACTGGTTCTTAAAAACTGGCTCAACAACTTCTTTGACACCAGACCAAGTGATTATTGGCGGAACGGCATCAACAAATTGGTCGAGAGGTGGGAAGAGGTTGTAAACAGCAACGGCGAATACATGCCATTTTTGTTTTTGTTGAAATAAAAGTCTTCGGTAAAAACGCTACGAACTTATTCTCCGACCTAATATTTTTTATATTTTTTCGTTAGCACCTTTTGGAGCATCTTCTGGAGCAATCTTAAGCTTTCAAATTATTTAAAGTTTAGTATATTATATAAAAAAAAATATATTTGAATTTGATTAAAAGACTTTGGTGTCATTAATTTCAAGAAATACCGAAGGCTCATAATTTATAATAATCATTTGAGAATACCAGTGAGAATCGTTTGTGCGATGTGCCTTTGAAAATTTTTAGGAATAGAAATTAATTTTGGTGTGAACTTCCAAAAGCAGTGATTGTGTTATATATTTTATGTTGCTCTGCAAATGGGGAAACGTGAAAATAAATGTGATCAAAGGTATGGCTTGCCGTAAGTCCAAATACTGATAATGGAATAGGCGCACATAAAGTAACATGCGGTGTTTCACAAGACTCGGTGCTTGGCCCAACACAGTGGAATGCTATGTATGGCAGTATCCTCAAGCTTGAGCTTCATTGAGTACGTGGACAATATTGCATTGGTGGTAGTGGGAAAGCATCATTTACAGTCAGTAAGTGAAAAAGGCATAAAAATAAATAACGCGTTATCTAAACTAATGCGAAATATTGGCAGCCCCCGTGCAAGTATATGAAAACTCCTATTAACAGTGGCGAGCTCAGTGATTCTGTACGCAGCACCAATCTGTGTACCACATAGAGACTTGGCGCCTTGAGAGTAATCAGTGCCTATTGCACTGTCTCAGATAACGCAATCTATGTAAGAACGGAAATGGTGCCTACCGACCTTCTCGCGGTTGAGATGTATAGGTTGCATAACACCATTGGGCAGAAACCGTCGAGCGTGGATAAAAAAGAAGAAAGGCTGCGAACAATTGGAATCATGGCAGATACGCTAGAAGCAATCCGAGAAAGGTAGGCAGACCTTTGAGCTGATTCCAAACATTGCAAGGTGGCTCGAGCAAAAACATTTTTGTATCACACAGTTGCTTACTGGTCATAGTTGCTTCAAAGCATACCTCCGCAGATTCCATCTTGAGAACGACCCGTACTGCTTGCAGTCCCCCAAAGAACAAGAAAGGACGAGGCATATCTTGTTTCAATGCCCGCGGTTCATTAATGAGTGAAATATGCTTGAGAGAACGTTTGGTGAAAACATAAGTGAATCAAATCGTATCCCACATATGTGCGAAAACGAAGAAAATTGGAAAATGGCATGTGCAGTAGCCGCAAATATCATGAAGAACCTTCAATACACGGAATATGCTCGTAGATCCCTAGAAAGAGCTTCCTAACACAATGTACCGAACAAAATGGCAATAACAGGCGATTGAATAACACAACGGCCTTCAAACGTACTACTTAGCGGTGAAGTTCCGGGAGAACATACCGTAGGTCATGAACTAAACCCCCCTTCTTTTAGTTGGGTTAAAGTCCCATACCACGTTTTTGGCCTTAAGATTTTGATGCTTCCCCTCCTTCATAAAGATGCTTCCCCTCCCAAAAAAGATGATGGAGTCTCATTTGCTGTAACAACGGCAATGGCGATACAGTAGCCTGCGGACTCCTCCCGAATTATGCAACCATATTGGTCGAGGAACTTCAAGCTTTATTATCAGCCTTGATTATGACTAAAGGCATCAACAAAAAATCGGGGATACTCTATCTGTCTTTAAAGCGGCAAAGAGACTTCGCATTGCTGATGATCACCTATACCGTTTACAGCAACTCGTAATCAGTCTATCACCTAAAATAAAACTCATGTGTGAGTCCCATGCAGGTATTGTAGGCAAAAGGTGCTTTCAAATCGTGTCATCACTACCACTCCCACATGATTGGGACAAAAATCAATCAGTAATATATTCTCCAAACCTAAGGGCTCACGGCAAGAAATTAATTCGTCCAATAAAAAGAAGTGAATCCTCCTGGGTTATACAAAATTCAAATCAAAGAAGTTGATTCATTGTTTTCGATAGCAGAAAATCGCCGAACACGCGAAACACTTGTCTTATTTATGTTTCTCACAAACAAACTTACGGGTGATTTTTTAGCTATTATCTTTTTAAACAGTTGGTGTAAACAGCTGACGCACGTTTCGTGTTTTGTTTCACTGTCAGACATCTTCAGTTTGGTCTATAATTTAACCATGAATCGTCTTACAAACAAACAACGCTCGCAAATCATTGAATTTTATTATAAAAATGCGTGTTCTGTTAGGAAAGTTTATCGCGCGCTTCTTCCATTTTATGGTCAGCTTAATCGTCCCACTGAGGCGGCTATTCGAGCTATTGTGACTAAATTTAGAACCAAATTTACATTATTGGACGTCAAACCACCAACAGGCTTACGTAGAGTGAGAACTGAAGAACATATCGCAGCTGTATCGGCCAGTGTTAATGATGACCATCAATTATCGATTCGTCGCCGTTCGTAAGTAATTGGACCTCTGTTACTCGACAACGTGGAAAATTTTGAGAAAGGTTTTAGGTGTGAAGCCTTTCAAAATAGAGCTGGTGCAAGAATTGAAGCCGAATGACCTACCGTAACGCAGAATTTTTGGTGAATGGGCTCTTGGAAAGTTGGCCGAAGATCCACTTTTTTATCGAAAAATTGTGTTTAGTGACGAATCTCATTTTTGGATCAATGGGTATGTAAATAAGCAGAATTGTCGATTTTGGAGTGAAGGCCAGCCAGAGCTACCAATGTATCCAGAAAATGTCACAGTTTGGTGCGGTTTATGGGCTGGAGGTATCATTGGACCGTACTTCTTCAAAGATGCTGCGAATCGTAACGTAACTGTGTATGGTGAGCGCTACCGTGAATGAGCGCTACTGAAATGATAATCAACTTTTTTTTGCCCGAAATGCAAGAGCTTGACTTGCAGGACATGTGGTTTCAGCAAGACGGTGCCACATTCTACACAGCACGCGTAACAATGGACTTATTGAGAGGCGAGTTCGGTGAACATTTTATTTCACGTTCGGGACCTGTCAATTGGCCACCCAGATCGTGCGATATAACGCCTTTAAATTATTTTTTGTGGGGCTATGTTAAAGCTCATTAAAGCATTTATATATGAGATATCGGCCGAAACATTGGAAAGGGTATGCCAAAATTGGACTAATCGAATGGCCCATTTGAAGCGCAGTCGCGGTCAACATTTGCATGAAATAATCTTCAAACATTAAATTATATGGACTCTACTATCGATTTAAGGGAGGAGCCTGGTTTATAAGGTAAAAAAATCAATGTTTTTTTTTTTCATTTTAAGCGATTCCTAATATATTTCAGAATATTCACACAAATTTACAGTGCCTAATTCTCAATATTTCCGTAGATACAAAGCCAAAGATAGGCGAGCGTTAGGTAGTTACGCTGTGACCGGACAGCTATAGTACAAACTTTACCTTCTTTTCTCGACTTTTCATTTTTATGAATTCTTTGAATTGGCGTACATGAATGAAAAAAAC
This sequence comes from Anastrepha ludens, assembly GCF_028408465.1. Taxonomy (NCBI): domain Eukaryota; kingdom Metazoa; phylum Arthropoda; class Insecta; order Diptera; family Tephritidae; genus Anastrepha; species Anastrepha ludens. The sequence continues at coordinate 104,184,549 of NC_071500.1, read as the reverse complement.
TAATGAAACTTTTGAAATGAATCGTAGCTTGTTCCCTTCAGTATTAAATTCTCTTCTATTTGAATTAACAAAATAGATAAATAAAAAATTTTCAATTTTTTTCCATTTAAATTTTTTGCTTTAGATAATAATTACGAGCTGTATCTTGTACGCCAGTTGGACACTCCAGCGTTGCAGCGCTCTACTAATTTCTATGTTAAACATTTTTTTCAACTTATTTTAACCAGTACAAAAATTTTTTATACTTTTTAAATGTTCATTAAAAGATAGAAACAACTTTGCAGTGCTAAATTAATTTTTTCCTTAAAAAAAAAAATCGCAAAGAGATGCAATTTTTATACCTCATAAACCAGGCTACCCCCTTAAATAAAAATGACATGCATTTTTCTGAATTCTACGTGTGGTTTTTTGAAAAACTTTCTTTTAAATATGCTATATGGCTAAAACCGTGAACATATCTTTGAGACGAGTGTACCAGCATAAAAAATAATAGTAATCGAAGGTCGATTCTGCGTAGCCCATGAAATTTGAAAATTCACCTTATTTTACGAAGAAATCTCTTGGTATTTTCTCTTTCTTATCTGCATTTTGGAATGCTGAATTGCGCGCTACTGGCTGGCATGAAAGTTTAAACTGGCAGAGGGTTTTCCTTGAAACGTAATGGCACCTTTAAGCTGTCATATACTAGTACCCGCTGCAATGCATAGGTACGCCCCGAGAAATGGAAAAAAGTGGAAAACGTTAAGAACTTTAGAACTTAATTTTGTGAGTGCCTGAGAAAATCAAATTTTATTTATGCTGCGCCATGTGCACCTAGTAAGTATATATTTAGAGCAGCAACATGCCACAGCTCCGAAGACATTACGACTGCTTACAAAAATCAAAAAAAGAAAAGAAAAAAAATATTAAATATAATCCAAAGGATTAACGGTATAATGCGCACATTTTGTAGAAAGATTGATGAAAATTTCTAGTTTATAAATAAATACGTACATGAAGTGTCGAAGTCTAACAGGACTGTGGTGTACAACAACATACAACCAGAAATAGTAGTTTCCGTCGATTGCATGAAAATTTGTATGGCTATAAATTACAAACACTTTTCAATCCGAATTACACAAATACACCAGAGTAACATTTGCCACACTGGCATGTTCTTGAATGAGTCTATTGATGATCTTTTAATAAATATGTAGATTATTTGAATGTTGCGTGGTGCATGTTGCATGGTGCATGTTGCATGCTACTACTACACCAAACAAATATGTAGAGTGTTGTTGCAATAAGGCGTATTTTCATGTGTAATTAATTATGTTGTCATTGATGTTTGTGTGTATGTGCATACATACCTACATAAATGCATTTAGTTGATCTTTTTGACTGCGCCAACGTCAATGAGCTGTTTTGTCAAATGACATTTTCAATAACACGTACTTACATTTACATGCACGTACAAACACATGTAAATGCGTGCGTACATACATACCTCCAGTAATCCCCAAGTGTCGTGCATTTCAATGTCAAGGGACTGCCCCAATGTGTTGCACTAAATTGGGCCCAAAGTAGCAGGCGCATAGATTTTAAGTGATATTAAAAGTGATATATAAATACATGCACATGTGTGTGTGTATGTGTATGCGCTTGGGACTGTGAGCATCCATGCGTGCTAGAGGAGATGTAATGCGTACTTTTGTAAGCTCACATGTTCAATAGTTTAGAAAATTTTCGGGTGCTCCTTCTTGGACCCTCAATTCAACTGCTTCATACAAACCTACATACATACATACCTACATACACACATAAAATACAAGGAAACTCCACATACTTAGCTGTTGTATTTAAGTGTCATTTTTAGGCAGCTGACACCTTTGTCGCTAAAACATTTCAATGTGTTTTCAAATGTCTTTAATGGGCATTAGAGCAGTGCCTTTGCCTTTGCTTGAATGAATGACACAGTGCAACAACATTATTGCTTATTGATATTTACGTGTATTACCTTTTAAAATTTTATAAGTTGCTTTATTTAAAACAATTTGAAGCAGGCCAACAATGCGAAGTCATATTCACCGACTTTTCGTAAGTGTTCGATAGAAACAGCCACAGTATCCCACTTAAAAAGTTGGGCTCAATTGGTCTTCGCCCCAAATTAGTTAAGAGGTTTGCAGGTTATCTCACAGATAGAACTCAATTCGTTCTTGTAAACAACATAGAATCTGATGCCATCAAAGTTTCCTCAGGTGTTCCTCAAAGTATTTATCTCGATCTATTATTGATCCAGATGTTTTTTTGAATTCGTGTTGCCCGATGCATGCAGATGACTTGAAAATTTACAGTCGTATTGAGGACGTATGTAAATAGCTGACAGCATGAGACTTCAAGAGAACTTAACAAGATGGGATGCTTGGTGTGGTGGTAACTGCTTACCTCTTAATGCTGGTAATCTCCGGCACTTGTCCTTCAGCATACGCAAAGTTGCGATTGATTTCGATTACAAGTTCGTGTTTATCGCACCATTACTCGTTACAATGATACTGGTAGCATCGCAGCACGTTATGGAGGTGGTCATCAAAAGACTACAACGTCACGTGAATTGGTTCAAAAATTGAAGAAGCGACTACAGCAAAAACCCCGACGAAGTGCCAATCAAATGGCGTAATAACTGAAAATATCTGACCGTAGCATCTGCCGCATACTAAAAAATGATCTCAAAGTCAAACCGTATAAGATCCAAAAGGCATATAATCTCTCACCAAGGCAACAACAAGGCAGACAGTCAAACTGAGGAGAGCGCAGAGGTGGCTTCGCTTGGTCGAAAGCGGTCAATTTCCAAACTTTGATTTTCTGACGAGAAAACTTTTCAAATAGAGCAATTCGGAAACTCCCAAAACGATAGGGTTTATTTGACAAACCGTTCATTCTCCAATCGTTTTCATCGAGCCCGGCGTCAAGATTAATGTGAAATATTATCGGGCTGTGAGGCCTTGGGCAGACAAATATTTCGGTGGCAGACCATGGACATTTCAACAGGACTCGACACCGTGGCACCATCTCACAAAGCTCGAGTGAACCAAGAATGACTAAAAAACAACGTTCCAAACTTCATAACGTCCACACAATGACTCTTAATTTCACCAGAGCAAAGTCGGAGCTAAAAGATGCACCAGTCTCAGGACGCTGAAAAAATAAGTAGAATAGTTGTGAGAAAGGTGAGAAACGTCTTCTAAGAGATCATTCTAATATGTGGATATTCCAGAACAAGTGCAAGCGGATATACAAAGTTGTCCTCTCAACATTAACTTACGAAACGTTTTTTCAGCTTTGTTTCGTACTACTGAATAAAAAAAGCAGCCTTGCAAAGTATTTTATATTATATTAAGGCTTTAATAAAGCCCTTCTCCATGCCTGTTGAGCTGAAATTATCAGCCACGTTGGGATTTCTTGCGGAATAGGACTCACGGACGACAATGTCTTAAGTCTTAAAATGAATATTAACTGTCTTAGACCACACACACTGTGTTAAGTGGTTCCCATGTGGAAGGACACAACATGAAAAACGCCAACCCAATTTATGTATGTTTTTAAAATAAATCTGGGATCCCTGGAGTGATTAGCTACATTGACGGGACGCACATCAAATAATAATAATATGGAGAAAATGCACAAGACCGCTAGTAAAAAAGAAATGTCAAAGTCCAATCTGCATACTCGAAATTTGTCTAAAGATTCTGATTGAAAAGTATAATATTTTGATAAAAATTTGTTTTTTTTTATTAATTCGCACAAAGTGTGAAATATGGGCTTATTTATTGAGGGGATAATGAATTATATTGTGATAAATAAGTTATTAAAATTAAATGTGAAATAAATAAATTGTCAATAAGTCCCTCTGCTATAATTATTTAGCGATGTGTGGAATTCTTCTACCATATTTGGTTTTCATTTTTTCCATTAAAGAGGTTTGCACTTCGATCTCGTGCTCTTTTGTGCTCTGTATTCATTCCAGTAACACCATCCTCCAGACCCAGTTCTTTTATTGAACTCAAGATGGAGCTGGGTGGAATTGAGCGTATGCACCTTATCTACGGCTTCAGTTGGCCGAGAAGTCTTAACATTATAGACGCTTCAATGTTATATTCAACGAGAAGGTGCATTGGAGTCTCCTGGGACTGCTCGCAGAATCGACAAGAATCAGTGGACCATATCCCGATCATGTGCAGATGACTACGTAGTCTGCAGTGGCATCTGGCCTAGGTGCCAATTACCGTTCCTCAACCTTAACTCTTCATTCCTAAGTATCTCTCTGATGGTGCGTTGTCTGACTGCACTCAGAATGGTAATTCGCTCATTTCGGAAATTTCTGTCTAAGTTTATCTCTGTACATGGACAGATGGCCTACATCTCCGCTTGGAAGATGCTTGGAAAACCACCCACTGGCACATAATACTTGGTTATGGGGCAAAATGTTCCAGCGCTTATTCCTTCTGGTGTCTTTGAGCCATCTGTGTATTAGTGCAGGGTGCACTCTTGGAGTTTTGTCTGTTTGCGTAAGTAGTCTGGTTCATATGTGATTGGAGATTGAAATGTGATTCACTTACAGGCCCATTTGCGAAAATTATAAATCTGCCGACAAGGTAATTAATTTTGCGCCACCTTCTACATTACAACTAGCAGTTTCAAATTTGAAAAAGATTTTTTAAACTGCAAAATGTATTTAATATTTTATAACATAAAAATATGAATAGTAAAACTTTATAATATTAGGTGCGCAACTAAGTTCCCGCTGTTTATCAATAGATGCCACCAGTAGTTTGTGCTAGTCCATTCTATCATAATCTAAACGTCATGAACCAAGCTTAGACATATGGCAAACAAACTGCTTCGGCACATTAGTGATTTTGTTTTGGTATCATACACTTTTGGTGTTGTGAAAATGTCTGATTTTGTGCCGAATAATCGTCATTTGCGAGAAGTGTTGATTTTCCTCTTTCATTCGAAAAAAGACGGCAGCTGAAGCGCATCGAGAGCTACAAAAAGTTTATGGAGATGCTGCTTTAAGTGAAACCATGTGCGTTCCGTAGTTTCAAATACAGTGATTTTAATGTCGACGACCGTCCGCGTGAAGAGAGGCCAAAAACTTTGAAGACGCTTAATTGGAGGCATTGCTCAATGAGGATCCGTGTCAAACGCAAGAAGAGCTTGATTCAGTATTAGGAGTTACCCGCCAATCCATCTCCAAGCGATTACATGCTTTGAGAATGATTCAGAAACAGGGGACTTGGGTTCCTTATGCGTTAAAATCACGGGATGTTGAACATAGATGTTTCGCCTGTGAACAACTGCTACAGCGGCAAAAAAGGAAGAGTTTTCTTCATCGCATCGTGACGGGTGATGAAGAGCGGATTCATTACAGCAATCCAAAGAAAAGAAAGTAATGGGGACTGTCCGGTTATGCTTCTACGTCGTCGTCTCGGCCGAATATTCACGCTGCGAAGGTTATACTATGTATTTGGTGGGACCAAGTTGATGTTATTTGTTATGAACTGTTAAACCAAGCAAAACCATCACTGGGGTTCGATATCGACTTCAATCGATTGAGCCGAGCAATGCGCGAGAAGCGGCCGCAACACACGGAGAGGCATGAAAAAGTTGTTCCACAGCATGACAACCCTCGGCCTCACATTGCCAAACGCGTTAAAACCTACCTGGAAATACTCAAATGGGAAATCCCACCCCGCCCGCCATATTCTCCAGATATTGCGCCGTCCGATTGTTACCTGTTCCGATCGATGGCACATGGTCTAGCTGATCAGCAGTTCCATTCATATGAAGACATCAAAAAATGGCTTGATACGCGGATAGCCTCAAAAGGTGAACAGTTTTACCGCGACGGTATACGAGATCTACCAGAAAGATGGGAAAAGTAGAAGCCAGCGATAGACAATACTTTTCATGATTCACTTGTAACCATTTTTCCAGAATAAAGTTGTATTTTCATCGAAAAAAAACAGCAAGAACTTAGTTGCGCACTTAATATTTAATTTTTTTAGTCAAGTTTTAGGAAACTATCGCTGGCAACACTGTCATCGAGTGATGTCTAAAATATTTTAACCTGCCTTACTCTAAAGGCAATCATAGTGGGTCTCCAGGCATAAGAGGCCCTCACTACAATCTTATGGAGAATGGCAACCACCCTAACCTGCTCTATAGGTAGGTTAATTCACTCGCTGGGACAAATCGACTTAAATATTTGAACTGAATCCGACTCTTTCTTAATTTGTTCAACTACTGACTTGCTTACCAGGATACAACTACATCGAGTAAATGTAAAAGAAGTAATAGGACTTTGACCTCAGTAATCGGCTGGCTATTTCAGACGTATGTAGGCAATTTTTCAAATATGTATTGTAAAGGGTGGTTAGGTTTTAAGGGCCGGTGTTGATTTTGAATAAAATACAATTTTTTAAGAAATTATTGTCATTTCTCTTTATTATGATAATATTGGTATGGCTCAATTACGTATGGTCCAAATTTTCGATGACGCTGAGGCATAATTGAGGTTCTATGCCGTTAATTATCTCATCCTTTAGCTTTTGAATTGTTGCTGGCTTACCGACGTACACCTTTTCTCTCAAATAACCCCAAACAAAGAAGTCCAACGGTGTCGTTGACGTTTAGGTGTGGTTCACATTCAACATAGGCCCTTAAAACTTAACCACCCTTTAGATTGGTCTCAGCGGCAATTTATTTTTTATTTCTTACAAAACCTGATTACATAACAATATTGGCATTTAGCGTATCCATTCCCAATCATATCTAAACCAACTAAAAATCCGTAAAAATTTCATTTACTAAGATGAGTTTGCATATCGGAAATATTTTCTGCTACTGTAGCAAAATCATGGCCTTTTATTTCCAATCTATTCACAGATTTATTCATATGTTTTTCTCTTCATTTCGCGCATTCGTTGTCTATTAACACAAACATATGCTGAAATCATTAATCAAAATTAAATAGCGATTATTGTATTCGAATAAGTCGAGGTAAACGCAAAAGCCCAGCACCAAAGCTCACGAAGAAATGCCTCACCAGTTTAGATAAAAATCTGTTAAAAAAAACAAGCATTCAGCACCGCGCACGCTCATTGTGGGAGTCAAAATAGCAATTAAAAGTGACTATGGCTGACTAAACAACAGGCTGCTGAGTGGACTTGACTTTAGGGGTCAAGCGCTTGAGAGTACAATTGGCTTATCGATATGCGTGCCGACTCGCTGAAGAACAGCAGAAGTTATGCCGTCATAATTGAGATCTGATGATCTATAATTAAGTTTATCATTGAATAATACGAGTGCGCTCATATGTTGTTGTCGATGGTGAAGTAACACAATTCCTATTGTTTGTTTGCCGTCTGCCTCCAATGCTAAGTGTGAGCGTTAGCGATATCTTCAAGGCGCGGTGTGTGTGGTGTGAATGTGGCATTCTATTTAGCATACAAGTACATACATACATACATATGTATATAGGTATGCACGTTTATATAAACTTTTGCGCGATTTATGAAGGTTGTGTGCCATTAAATGTGCAGCGATGAGGAAGAAATAATTTAAAGAACAACCAGCTAATAGCCGGTGTCATTTTCTGCGACTCAAGGGTAATACTTCCAAGTTGTTTCTTAATACGATTGGATAAGCAAAGTTTAGGGCCGCATGCGTAGAATAGCAATGTGATCGGAATAAACACGTATTGGCTTTTAGTGCTTGCAGCCAAGTGAAACAAATCCTACATATTGTACATATGTCGGAATATAACTTCACTTACTACAATAAAAAGATAATTTAACATACAGTACAACGGACACCCATTAATTTTGATTCCACACAGATTCAACGTATGTAAAGGGTAATTTTTTAAGAGCTATAGGAAAGTTTTTCGAAAAAACACACGTAGAATTTAGAAAAATGCATGAAATTTTTATTTAAATCGATAGTACAGTCCATATAATTTAATGCTTGAAGATTATTTCATGCAAATGTTGACCGCGACTGCGCTTCAAATGGTCCATCCGCTTAGTCCAATTCTGGCATACTCTTTCCAATGTTTCGGCCGGTATCTCACATATAAATGAACATTAAAGCAATCCAATGTGTTAATTGAAGCAGGCTTGTCTAAATAGACTTGAGCTTTAACATAGCCCCACAAAAAATTATCTAAAGGCGTTATATCGCACGACCTGGGGGGCCAATTGACAGGTCCCGAACGTGAAATAAAATGTTCACCGAACTCGACTCTCAACAAGTCCATTGTTAAGCGTGCTGTGTGGCATGTGGCACCGTCTTGCTGAAACCACATGTCATGCAAGTCAAGATCTTGCATTTTCGGCAAAAAAAAGTTGGATATCATTTCACGGTAGCGCTCACCATTCACAGTTACGTTCCGATACGCAGCATCTATCAAGAAGTACGGTCCAATGATACCCCCAGCCCATAAACCGCACCAAACTGTGACCTTTTCTAGATACATTGGTAGCTCTTGCAATTCTTCTGGCTGATCTTCACTCCAAAATCGACAGTTCTGCCTATTTACGTACCCATTGATCCAAAAATGAGCGTCGTCGTTGAACACAATTTTTCGATAAAAAAGTGGATCTTCGGCCAACTTTCCAAGAGCCCATTCACCAAAAATTCTGCGTTGCGATAGGTCGTTCGGCTTCAATTATTGCACCAGCTCTATTTTGAAAGGCTTCACACCTAAAGCCTTTCGCAAAATTGTCCACCTTTTTGAATAACAGTGCTGCGAACGGCGACGAATCGATAATTGATGGCCATCATTAACACTGGCCGATACAGCTGCGATATTTTCTTCAGTTCTCACTCTACGTAAGCGTGTTGGTGGTTTGATGTCCAATAATGTAGATTTGGTCCTAAATTTAGTCACAATAGCTCGAATAGCCGCTTCAGAGGGTCACGCGATAAACAACCAAACTGAAGATGTTTGACAGTGAAACAAAACACGAGACGTGCATCAGCTGTTCAAAAAGATAATAGCTAAAAAATCACCCGTTACTTGTACATATTTTCTTTACCCAGAACATTTTTTGCTTGTGCTGATATTACCAATGTTGGGCTCCTGATCTATATAAGTATATACATATCAGGACCGATCAGATTGGAGGCACTTTTTCCAATAGAGTATTTTGACAGATTACGCGTGACTACTGTCACACTAAATATATTACTTAATTTTTTTCAGTATTCATTGACATTTCAATGACGTCCTATTCGGCAAAACATTGTCAAAAGTGAAAATAATTTTATATTATTAGATGTAACTCAACCGATTAGACCACGTACAGCCCAAAGTGACGCGAATATTGCGGCTGTAAATAAGAGTTTTGCCGAATACCCGGAAGAACCAATTAGGCGCCAATCTCAACAATTTGGCCTATCTTATGGCACCCCTTGGGCAATTTTACGGAAAGATATTGGTTTGAATTTATAAAAAAATATAGCTAGTCCAAGATTTGAAACCACGCGAACTTCCAAAGCATCATTATTCAAGTCATTGGGCTCTTGGAAATTTCACGGATGATCCGCATTTTGGAGCACGAATTTTTTTCAGTGTTGAGGTTCATTTTTGGCTTAATGACTAGCTAAATAAGCAAAATTGCCATTTTTGGGCTAAAGAGCAACTCAAAGCCATGCAAGAGCAGACAAAACATCCATTTGGTGTGGGCTCCTATGCTCGAGGAATTATGGGCGCATATTTCTTCAGAGAAGAGGTTGGCGCCAATGTAACAGTGAATGGCGAACGCTGTCGCGCCATGACAAACACATTTTTGATATCGCAAATTGAAGCCCGTGATCTCCACAACATTGGGTTCCAACAACGCGGCACTACTTGCCATACAGCTCGAGAAAGAATGACGTTAATACGACATCGTTTCGGTGCGTAATTTATCTCTCGTCTCGGGCAAGTGGGTTCGCCACCAAGATCAGGTGATGTCACACATTTGGACTTTCATTTGTTGGGGTGTGTAAAGTCTAAATGCTTTGTGAACAAACCAGCTACGATTGAGGTATTGGAAGCCAACATTACTGGAGTTATTCACGAGATACCGACCGAAATCCTCCAGGACGTCATTCAAAAGGAATGTTTACGGATTACCGAAATACAGCGCAGTTGCGGTCAATATTTGAAAAGGATTATCTGTACAAAACAAATTCCATGAATGGTTGTACACAAAAACAATAAAGTTTATCCAATAAGTTTGAATTTTCGGTGTTTTACTCCAATTTAAAATCCAATACTTCTAAATTGATCCCCTTTTACATATATAATTGCAGCTTACGCCCTTTTGGTGGGTGTTTGGCCGAGCTTCTTCTCTTATTTCTGACCTGTTTCATAATGTTTTCCATAAATTGTGGGACCTCCAGTTTTATGTCGCCTTCAGACGGCAGATGACTTTTTATGATCAGCGTTTTCATGACTGAAATTCAGTTCGAAGTTTGACATTGTCTGCCAAGAAACTGCCGCTATTAGAAACAACTTTTTAAGTCAAATAAATACAAAAAATTTTAGACATAAGTGAAAAACTCTTCAAGTAGAAAACAGGTGAGTCACGTGAGAAAAAAGGTACTCATACCAGATGTATTTGCACGGATGATGCTTAAGAAAAGTTAAAGAAGTGGCTTACTTGCATGTGTAGGCTGTCCCTTATTGCAACCATTAAGATCGCTAATTTTAAAGTTGGAAAAAATGGAAAGGGATATATTCAAAAATATTTGATGTTTTTTATTAAAAGGATTAGTGTGTACGTTGATATGTAGATATATACAAGATGTGCTTAGGAAATGATATTCAATGAGTGGCCACCTTGACACGTTTGTGATATTTTGTATAAATGCCAGCTCAATTTCGCATTAGCCCATTCAATTGTATCTTTTAGTTCAGAAATTATTTATGTAATTTTTTATAGAAAGGTTTCATTTTCATTTTCACTTGTAAAAAGTATATCAAAAGTTTTTTTTTTTTAAAGGCTGTAAGCAGGTTACGTTACTTAAAAAATCCCATCGATTATTTTTTTCTTTATTCAATTGGACGTCGGTAATCTCGACTAAATTGTATCATTCGTTGAGCAAATATCATAATTCTGTGCAATTATTGGCATATAATTTTCCCCTCTGAAAATTTACAAAGAAAGAAAATAAATGGCGGTCAAATTGCTAACTTTGATAGAGATTTCAAATATCTGCTGCCCTAATCTAAGATTTCTTCGAGCAATCTCCCGAAAAGCATCACCGCTTCGAAAATGGTTTTTCGCGATTTCTATGCGATTTGCCTTCGCCCTATCTCCCTTTTAAAATGCCTAGGGGAAATTCTGGAAAAGATTATCGGCAACCATCTTGCATGGTACGCCAAAAGAAATAACCTCATCAGCTCGCGTCAGGTGGCTTACCAAAAAGAACATGGCACATTTGATGCCTTGCTATCTCTTGACAATTTTGTAACAAACGCCCTGTCTAGTAAAAGCCATGTATCCCTGCTCTCATTGGACTTCCAAAAAGCATTTGACCGCATTGGAATTCATACCGTTTTACAACAATTACAAAAATGGAAACTTGGTCCTAAAATGCTAAACTTCTTGAAATCTTTTCTTACTAACAGGAAACTCTCAGTCTCTGTCAATGGCTCACTCTCATCTACCTGTAATTTATCAAATGGTACCTCTCAAGGATCACCTCTTTCTGCCTTCCTTTTTATCATCGCCTTTGACGAATTGAGCCATCTCCTATGCAAATACAAGAACATAGAGCATCAAATCTATGCCGATGACGTACTCATATACACAAAAACCAATAACATATCTAGTGTTGAAAATATCTTTACTGATATTCTCAACGATATTTCATTATGATCCATAACTTCAAGTGTAAAACTCTCTCTAGAGAAAACTAATCTTTTACATATCTGCCGAAAGAGGAGTCCGTGCAACATATTACTGAGAATAGACAAGTATGCTATTCAACCCAAAGAAAACTTAATGTTACTAGGATTAATTATAGACTCTAAGTACTCTTTTAAGCCGCGTTGTAATTATATTAGAAATTCCCTAGCAAATAGATTAAATATCATTAAGTATCTGTCCTGCAAGCATAGTTATATACATCCTACGACACTTATTAATGTTGTCAGAGCACTACTTCTATCGAAAATAGACTAGGCCTTGCCCATCTACGGACACTGTGAAACATCTTTAATCCGCAAAATTTCAGTGCCTTATCATGCAGCAATCCGTCGAAGCCTTAGAGCTTTCCCAACTTCACCAATAAAGTCGGCTTACCGAGTATCCCCAATAGAGTTACCGATGCAACATCTCGTGTTCTTGCAAAACAACTCGACACCACAAATATGGCGCTAACAAACATCTTCAACAATGCAATTTTACGAAAAACGCAGTCGAGGACACTATCGTCTATATCAAGATCCCTCGTTTTCGCCAAGGAGAATTTCATAACTCTTTACCGAGAGAAAAGAGTCGCTGAAACTTTCCTTCCCTGGCTCATTAGCCCCAGATCATTCGAAGATGTCTTACTTAGCTTGTTTAAGCAAAACACACCAAACACGGTATATCGAGCTACATTCTCGGAGGCATTTGAATGTTATAGAACATCTGGATGGAACTTCATTTTAACTGATGGATCTAAGACTTCGGACTACACCTCTCTGGCCGTAATCAACCAAGATGGAGCCGCAATATCACAATGGCTTCTTTATCCAATCTGTACAATATTCACTGCTGAAGCCTTGGCAATCGAACTAGCCGTTGAGTATGCAAAGAAAAACAAAGGGAAATATATGATTTGTTCTGACAGCAAATCATGCATCACAGCAATCAAATCACCGTCTAATTTGAACAAAATTATTTCATCGATTAGAAATTCACTTGTTGCAGCACCAAACAAAATCAAACTAATGTGGATACCCGGTCATGCTGGAATCTCAGGAAATGAAGCAGCTGATACGGCTGCTAAAAATGTCAACAAATCTCCTACACTTATGCTTAAAGTTATAAGCAAAACGGACCTGTTTAACGCCATTAAGAAAGAAAGACGCAATGTCGATTTAGCAGACTGGACAACGCAAGGACATCACTATTACAGACTAAATCCAAAGAGACTAACGCCATCCTATCCGATGAGTCTGGCCCCTAATTTTTTGAAGCCGTATACTCGTCTAAGACTGGGTCATACAATTTTTACCCACTCACACCTTCTAACCAGGAAAAGTTAGTCCTGCTGCCCTTTGTGCGGCGGTCCAAACACAGTGGAGCACTTGTTTAACCAATGTCCAGTAACGAAGGAGTACGAAACCGCTGACAACATTAACCTAAGTAGATCATTAACTACACCTAGCTAGGACAATATCGTGACAATATACAATCTCTTAAGGAACCAGGATATCTTAAATTTAATTTAGCGCAGATTAAAGTATTATTTTATTTTATTCTTCTATAACAATAACCGCTTAGTTTTAATCAGTATAATTTTTTACATTTCATTTCATCCCACTGAATTTACGGGACTTAAATAAATTAACAATTTTTCTATTAAAAAGACGACTGAAAGCCTCGTAGCTAGTGTCGCTTTTCTTAATTTATACTGTAATTTATTATTGTATAATTTGTTGTAAATAAATAAATAAATAAATAAATACATAAATGTTCACTATTTCTGTTAAGCAACAACGCTCTACGGCGAACAAAAATATGATATATCATAATATTCACCCTCCATCTATTGGGTCCAGGTTTATTTTCTTAAAACTAAAATATATGCTCAGAATATTTATTTAGGTTATTTATAAGGTTTCTTACAGACTACATAGGAATAAGAGTATTTGTAAGAATTATACTTGTATATACATACTCGCACATGTTTCGATACTATTAAAGAAAATCATTAAGAGATAATTTGAACATAATTTTAGATAAATAAAAAGCCAACGAACTTGAAATATGGTTAAACTCATTCAATGTTCTAATCATAGGAGTTTTCGAGGCATACACAGATCTAACACGCTCTAGCAAGAATCAATCATTACTCCGAAGATTTTTTCGAGGTATGTGAAAATTAATGCCCTCTAGTAGTAAAGGCGAAACAAGAGTCCCATTTATGACATCGAAAACAAAGCAGAGTGACAGTATTCTTCTTCTACTTTGTAACGATGTTAAGTTTAGTAATGCAGGCAATAGCAAACCTCCGAGTGTATTTCTGCCATGAAAAAGCTCCTCATAAAAATATCTGCCGTTCGGAGTCGGCTTGAAACTGTAGGTCCCTCAATTTGTGGAACAACATCAAGACGCACACCACAAATAGGAGGAGGAGCTCGGCCAAACACCCGAAAAGGGTGTACGCGCCAATTATAATATATAATATATATATAATGCACACCTTGCACTATAAGAAGGAATCGGATCAGCGAAGTTCAAAGATCTGAGTGCAAAACGAAACATTTCTTTTGAATGCGTTCAAGTTTCTTGATGATAAGGCCTCCAAATAAAGACGGCATACTCTAGCTAGGGTCATACGAGTGAAGTAAATAGTGACTTTAAAGTGTAAGGATCCGTAAAATCGGAAGCAAACCGCCGACTGAAGGCAAGTGTAGAATACGATTTGGCGGCGACAAAATTTAAATGGCTAACATAAGAAACTGAAATGTTTGGCCAAAGATTACTCCCAAATGCGACATTTCATTAAAAGTATTGATTGAAAATCATATGAATCAGACAGGTTTCGTACAGTTTTACAAATTTTTAAGTCGCCTGCTTATAATGATTGGAAACATTCAGAAGTGTCATTAATAAAAATTACAAGAAACAAAAACCTGGATAAAAGGATAAGAACATACCTTATCGCCAGCAACTACACATTCACGATTGAAAAGGTACGACTTTATCCATTTAAGGAAAGTAGAGCGAAACCTAAAACTTATTAGTTAAGGGATTAAGGTTGAGTGGCAGACTTTAACGAAGGCCTTAGAAAAATCCGTATGAACTGCATCATCTTGAAGGCTATTATTGAAAGCCGACGTACAAAAGTCTGAGAAAACAGCAAGATTAGTGACAGTTGACCTACTAAGTGCTTAAATTTTTGGCAAAGCGCAAATATTTATTTCTGTGAACTTTGGTATTAGACAGTTTAAATTTATTAAAAAGCTTGTTCCTCAAATTCTTACGCTTTTAAGTAGTTGAAATTACTCTCTCTCAAAGAAACAAAGAAAAGGACAAAAAATGGAAACGAGTCTGTCGGTTTTGTTGTTTAGAGGAAAACCGTATCAATTTTATTTGGTTCACGTTGCTTGACTTTTTCTTGCATTTGTATTAAAAAAATTTTATATGCATTTTGTATAAATAGAAAGGCGCAACACCTAAGCAAACAAATTGTCAAAAATCAACGGTAATTTATATTTATTTGAAACTTGCACTTTATTTAACTAAAATTTAAAGCGCTTTAAAACTGCATGAACCCAAAAATTCGGAAAATTCTGATTAAAAATTTGAAGGAATGCATGAAAGTTTGAAAAATTTTGTAAGAAGTCAGCATTTTTGCTTCGGATTTTATTGTAGTATAAACTATATTTTTATAAAAGAGTAAGCGCCGCCTCGGTGCTCAGACTCAAAAGTATGGCGCTATGGAAAGACCGGTGGTTTGGCCACGCTTCTTTTTTGCACTCTCTGAATAGTCACAAACAAGAAATAGACTACTCTATCCCTAGACTCACCTTTGAAAGGCTCTTCAAGACGAGTATACCGTCAAGAAGGGAGTGGCAGACACCAAAGCCATGGAACAGGGGGGAATTAAACTTTTATACAGATGGTTTCAAGCTAGACGATAAGGTGGGGTATGGAGTTTTCTCGAAGGAATTAGGACTTGAACTATCCGTTCGACTACCAGACTATTGCAGCGTCTATCAGGCAGAGGCCACGAGTAAACTAATAATAAGAAACCGCATTACCCAAGAGGCCAATAGGTCATGGAGAAATCAAGATACGTGTCTAACAGCTAGGCTACTATGGCCGCAAATAAACAAGAAAAGAACAAAGGAATAGCTTAGTCTCTCAAGAGACAATATCTCGAAGGTCGTGGCTTGTTTAACCGGTCACTGGCTATTTGGCAGGTATTTCTTGAGACTATGAGTTTTCTCCCATGAATATTGCAGAAGTTGCCGAGATGAGTAAGAGGAAGAAACAGTCGAGCACTTCCTTTGCAATTGTCCAGCCCTAGCTAAAATCAGAGCAGGTTGTCTAGGTAAATACTATTTTAATTCTCTTGCAGAACTGTCTGGCGTGGTGTTGGCATCAATACTACGTTTCATAAGAGCCACAAAATGGTTCCACGAAGGAAGATAAATGAGGTTCTCGTGTAGCACAGTGTTATCACAATAGACTTGTAAGGTCTAAGTGAGTTGGTCGTGCAGACCGACTACCATCATAACCTCTCAAACCTAATTTTTCCAACTTGTATTTCCCCATTCAATGAAACTTTCAGAATTTGCTTCAAGTTCACATTTTCACTGCAGCTACCCGCATTGTGCAGCATGCAAGCCCAAGTGGGTATTTAGATCAACCTCTGGAGCAACATACTCGTATGTACCAGTAGACCAATACCAATAAAATAACAAAGCACTTAATGTGTTCACTTGCAGTCTTAAAGTTGCACATAAGCCGATATTATGACGCCTAATGTTGCACGCAGCCTCTGTCGCTTCTTGGTCAATGTGTCGTCCACCAACGGTGCTCTCATTGTTCAATTCCAATTACTGCACTTTGACGTTTACCGTAATCGCCTTTCAGAGGCAACACCAACGCCAACGCCATCAACTACAACACCGACATCAGCAGCAGCAACATTAAAAAGTCTGTCGTCGTGTAGCCATAAGACTGCTAGCAGGCAGCTGAAAGGCTACCCAACGTGACAGAGTGGCTGCTATAATAGAAACTAGCAGAGCTTCGAAAACCATTGCTTTTATTGCCGTTGCAAAACTTTGCCGAGCATTCACGTCAATTTCAATCGTTTTTGCCGCAATGCACTTTGAATAAAATTAAATGTTGTTTTTGCTTTATCCTTTCCCTTTTAGTCATCATCAGGAATTATTTATCTTCACAGAGAACGCAAATAATGTGAAAAAAGAATCTGGAAAGACAGGTGCTTATTATTATATAAATACTTTCAAAGGTGTTTGAAAAAATATTGTTCAACCGATTAGAACCAATTTTGACAGCAAAAAAAGTGATACTAAACCATCAATTCAGATTTAGACGGCAACACTCAACAGTCCAACAAATCCACAGGGTTGCTAACAAAACCCTTAACGATATGAGTGACAAAAAATATTGTGTAGCTGTATACCTGGACATTGCAAAAGCCTTTGATAACGTTTGGCATAAAGGACTTTTACATAAGCTCAAACGAATCTTTCCACAAAACTACTTTGAAATTTTGAAGAGCTACATAACTGATCGAAAATTTTATATAAGATATGAAACGAATATTCCGATATTCCACCAATGACAGCTGGAATAGCGCAAGGCAGTGTATTAGGTCCTCTTTTATATCTAATATACACCGCAGATGTGCCAACTCCGACAACAGATAGTGCAATGATAGCAACGTTTGCGGATGATACTGTATTAATTTAAGTGAGTTATAGAAAAGAAACTAAAAAGTTCGACCCGAATTGGGGGACACCAGAACTCGTTTTAGAGGTATGGTTCCTTCGGCAAAGTTTCTTACTTTGATCCCTAGAATATGATTTTCACAGAGCAATGGGCGATTTTTTTGCCTCCGCACAAATCGACCGGGCCTGTTGGAGGGGTTCTGTGATGGTTTGGGAATGTATGGCTGCCAACGGGGTTGGAAACTTGGTATTTATCGAAAATATTATGGACCGATATGGTTACTTAAATATTTTAAAAGAAAGCACTACGAAATTGGGCCTTCGAGCAACGTTTATCTTCCAGCAGGATAATGACCCCAAGCACATATCCAACATTGTACGAGAGTGGCTGTTATACAATGTGCGAAAACAGCTGAAAACACCCCCACAGTTCCCGTATACCAACCTAATCGAACATTTATGGGAACTTTTAAAGCGACAAATACGTAAACATCCGATTAGAAATAAGGAACTACTGAAAAACGTCCTTCAAGAGGAATGGAATAAAGTACCACCAGCTGTAACTGAAAGCTTGGTGAAATCAATGCCATCACGACTTAAAGCGATTGTAAAGTCTAATGGTTATACTACCAAATACTAGGATTTGATTTCAATTATGTTTTTGATTTCACAAATTAATAATATGATGAACTGTATACTTACTTTTGAGTCATGCATTTTTATAAAGTTTAATATAATTTGGTTGCTTTTTAAAATTTGTAAATAAAACACAATTTTGTTATAACTAAAGTTGTTTGAAGGAATCGATTGGGGGAAAATTGAAAACGTATCCGGTGTATACTTACTTCTGTTACTAACTGTAGCGTTACAACGCGGGGTGCCTCAAAGCTACCTTCAAAATGCTTCTCCAAAGCGGTCTATCGTGAGCTGTTGCTTCGTAGTTACGTATTCCCAGCTTCTTAAGATCGTGTTCCACTGCGTCTATCCAACGGTTCCTCGGTCTGCCTTTGGCCTTCACGCTCATTAGCTTTCCTGTCAAGGCTTTCTTCACGGTACAGTCAACAGACATACGGATCACATGACCTAGCCATCTTATACGCTGCGCTTTAACAAAACGCACAGCTGTCTCGTTCTGAGTTAGATCGTTCAGTTCAGAGTTCAATTGGATTCTATAGGTACCATCATTCATTCTTATTGGGCCAAAGATCTTTCCATGCGAGCAATTTGAGCACAATCATCAACCTTAAGAGTCCATACCTCACAACCATATGTTAGGATTGGTCGAATAAGGATCTTGTACCTACCTGACTCCGGAAGTTGAATTACCGCTACATGCGATGTTATTATTGGGAATACGGGCGTATATGTTTATATTTACTGCTCCATAGGTCATCAACAAAACAAAAAAAAAAAATTATTTTATGCTGCTATTTATTTGGTTGCCACTGTATTAAATGTTGTAAAAACTTTTTCTGCTTTACGGCAAACCAAAAGTAAATGATTGCCAATTTAAAAATATTTATTCCAATGACTTTTCCAAGCACTTTCCACTTCAATAGCCGCAAAATTTAGCATAGTTATTAATGTTATTAACTATGCCATAAAACTTTCAGCAAATTCATTGAAAAAGTGTAAAACTTCCGTATCAAATAAAATGGTGTACAATTACATTTAAAACCCTGCTGCATACACACACACGTTTATGTATAAAAAAGCATAAAAGGAAACAAAAAATAACAGCAAAATAAAAAACAAAAAACGCGCCTCACTTCAACAAGGCTTGACCGGATTTAACCTCTGCAATAAAGCAATCGAATTCACTTTTTCTGTAATTGCAAATGAACACTTGCAGACTTTAATACAACTAACGAGTATTTTTGCACACGCATGCACACAGTCACAGACGCACACACATACATGCATCTATGCATTGCTGCTGGTGCAGTCAACGCACTCAAGTCGATTTAACATTATTGCCCGATTCGATTGATTACACCGACAATGCGTGCTAACAGCAATAACAGCAGCAAACATTACAAAAACAACAATACTATAAGCAATTGCAGCAATAAAACAAACAACTTTGTTGCATTCACTGCCTATATGTGAAAGTACTATGTCGCTGTTGTTTCCTTATTTCTCCAATTTCACACTTTCACACTCCACCACATCCTCTAATGCTTACACACACACAAACACTCACATATGTACATACAGTTAACTATAGAGTGGGTGAGGGGTATACTGTTCGCGGAATTGTTGATTTTCTCTCTGCGTTTTGCATGAAATTCAATTTATGACTCTGGCGTAGTCCTGCGTGTGAACTGAACTGCTTCCATCTACACATATATAGACACATACACACACAGCTATTCGCAAACTTTTCATGCATTTTCCACTTGTGTAAAAGTTAAGTGGCGAGTGAGTGAATTGGTGGCTGAGTGCGTTTGACCTCGCTCTCGCCACAATGATTGCGAACTGAGTAAATGAATGGGAAACGGTTAATGCATGCATTCGCCAGTCACATCTGTACGTGTCTATCAGTGAGTATGCGAGTGTGTGCGTGTAAGTTTATTTGTGTATTTGCTTGCTTGCCGCTTAACTGGTAATGTTTTGAGTTATTGTTTAGTAAATGGTCAATAATTTTATTTTACAACTTGAACGTTTGTCTAGCAGCATACCAATGCGACCCCTCTCAGACGCTTTGGGGAAACATAAAAAGTTGCGCATGTTGGTGTAGGTGTGTGTGAGTGTTCTTGTGCTTTGGTATAAACAATCAATTATTTACGAGTATTGCAGCAATCAACGAAATCACATAATGCGATACAAAAACGTAGATATGAAATTGTGTAAATAAATAAACTCTTACTTCCCAGTCAGCTTTTACTTTTAATTCCGGTTCGTTCACGTAAACTGCACTATATAATTTTTATTGTATTATAGAGTAAAATTACAGAATGAAGGAATTATGCATGCACATACAATTAATAAAGAGCAAACAATAAAAAATCGCAACTTACATCCGCCGAATGGGCCACAGTCAAAGTAATGTGGGACAAAAGACGCAAGGAAACAAGCCTAAAAACAACATCGCTCGATTTTGATGTAACTTAGTGACGACACTTCTCTGTACAGCAGCATAAAGTGTGCACAAGAGCGGAAAGGGGAGAGGAAATGCGTACGTGGCTGTTGAGATACACAGCTTCTTTGGCACCTGCTCAAAGATTTTCCATGGATTGAAGATCAGGCGACTGAACCGGTGAGCCCATGCCCTCAACCCCGTTTGAAAGAAATCAATTGCTTGCCAACTCACGGCTATGCTTTGGTTCGTTGTCTTGCATATAAACGCATTATTTTTTTTATCCTATATACAGGGTTTGATTGAAAAGTAATGAACCTTATTTTTTTTAAGCAGTTTTATTAAACCTCTTTTCTTATACAACTACTTTTCTCTAAAATAGGACCCTTGAGCGTCAATACACCGCTGGTAGCGGTCCTTCCACTGCAGGAAACATTTTTTAAACATTTTAATGCAGAGGTGCAGAGGAAGGCTGTGTGCGCCGGCGCATTGTCGTGATGAAGAGTCCAATTGTTGACGAAGTCGGGCCGAACCCGGGCGACTCGGTTTTTTAGCCGAAGGAGCACTTCTTTGTAAAATGCCGCGTTTACAGTGCTTCCTGGAGATACAAACTCCTTGTGGACGATGCCTCGAGAGTCGGAAAAGATGATCAGCATGGTTTTGGCCTTGGATTTCGACATGCGCGCCTTCTTGGGCCGTGGCGACTGGCTCGTGTGCTAGTCCGCACTGGACAGAGACTGGTCCCCGTAAGCCTCCTTGAGTAGCCCAATGGTTTCGGTACTCGTTTTGTTTAGCTTTACGCAAAATTTGATCGAGTAACGTTGCTTCAACGATCGCTGCATTTTCGCCACTGCAAAATCCTAACATACTTTTAAAACAGGTTTCACGCGCGGAGCGATGTTGACTGCTCCGCTGTTGCCAGCGAACTGGGACCGGTATCTAGTGGAAGGGGAAGGTCCAACGATCATTTTCCCCCACCAGCCAATTCGGTTGATCGCTTGGCAGACGCTCCGCGCGGGAAGGCTAATTACTTTTCAATCAAACCCTGTTAGGATCAGGATATTATGTCTACCGACATAGTTCAGCCTAGATTAACAGGACTCAACAACACTTGAAGTGGTTGGAGAGCTTTCTAAGGCCATCAGCGCACCTTTTTGGTCGCTGCAGATACATAAATTCCACAATAAAGCTCATTGCTTCTTGAACAGCATATACCTCCGCTTGAAACGCAGACACGTACATTCCAAGACCAAAGGCACCAGAGCTGGAACCGTGCTCGTTCCTGGAGGCATCATTTAAAACGCGAAAACAATGTTTGCCGGGCTCATTTTCAGAGTTTGACCACAAATGATCCCCTGGCAGCACAACACTGTATCTCTTTAAAGTACGACTTCTGATGGTGTGGAGCCAGGCGACATGGTGAGCATCGTTGGATCGAAGTCCATGCCTTCACTGTTGTCCAATGCCGGACAGCGGCTGTACCAATTTCCATTGTGTTTCAGCTTGGAGATGGCCTTCAAGGCCTTTCCTTAGATTAAAACAACAAGTGGTGATAGTCTAACCACAGTAGTTGATACCGGGCCTGAAGTAATCGGAAAAGATCCGGTCCAATTGATGGCCACAATGCGTTTTAGTCTCGATAAAGTCCTCCTGACTCCCACCAAAGAGAGCGTACTCATCCAGACCACTTATACATAGGTGACGATGGGTCTTATCAGAGCTGTGTAGATCCATAGGATCGTACTAGGAAAAAGCACCTTTGCACTGCCAGAAGACTGTGAGTACTTTGAGTGTCTTTGTTTAAACGTGTGACTGCCAAAGGAGTTTACTATCGAGGATTACCCCATGATATTTGACTTCTTTGGATAGCTGAATTGGGAGTATTTTTAGCTTAGGACGAACGAACGAACAAGTCCATCAAGCTTTCTCCTTCTGGTAAAGAGGACTATACCAGTGGTAGGATTTGCCGATAACCTATTAGCACAGCAGCAAGTCATATCTAGAATTTTCTGCACTTCCCTGCAGATGTTCATAAGCGAAAGGCCTGTTACCAAACAGGCAATGTCGTCCCTATTTGCTTGTGCGTAAACTCCAGCATCATTTAAGGTGGTG
The DNA here is from genome assembly GCF_028408465.1 of Anastrepha ludens. Classification (NCBI taxonomy): domain Eukaryota; kingdom Metazoa; phylum Arthropoda; class Insecta; order Diptera; family Tephritidae; genus Anastrepha; species Anastrepha ludens. Next base: position 104,161,684 of record NC_071500.1, on the reverse strand, counting down.
AGCAGAGGATAGATCACCATGCACAAGAACAATGAAAACAGCATACCACCTTCGGGGCAGCCTCTATTAATCCTGACATATTACATTAATGACATCAGCAGATATTCCTCTGCTCGCACCGTTACGTTTCTGTGGGCTAGCATCGAACAAAGCCAATTCACTAGCACTAGGTCGGTCTACGCCATGACCACGCCCACTACCTTTATATGGCCTAAGATAAACATTTAGTTGTGAAACTTTAGCAATTTGCCCCTCATTTTCTCCCATAACTTACCTATTACTCCTATTGCTTCTCAAGATTTCCTCTGTCTCCACGGTCGATGCTGCGCAAATCCACATTGACTTATTTCCTCTGGCTTCATTACCTTGGTACTTTTATATTTAAGTGTATTGTAGAAACCCAACAACGAATACCCACAGTTCAATGATCCTCTGGTGTCGCATACGCCACTAATTGAAACAGCAAATGAATGGAAAGTTTGTATAACTGGATGTCTACTGGGTGACTAACTGCCAATAAAGCGGTTACTCTGGTACTTACTAACATCTTCATGCACCGTCTGCTACCTTGAGCGGAGGAACTAAGTGTAATATTCTTCTTACTTGTGTTTGTTTTTATTTTTTGTGGTTTGATGATCACACTTTCGTTTCAGTGTATTCCCTTTTTATTTTCGCAAGTTTATTTTTACGAATGACACAACGACGACTTCGCGTGCACCATAAGAGTATTTGTCCACAGAGGCTTAAAAGTCGCGCCATAGTGGTGCCTGTGAATGTGATCTCTTCAAACTTAATATAAGAAGTCTGTGTAGTTAAATGTATTTGCATTTTTCCCAGTTCTTTTAACAAATTAAAACTTTCAAATAAATATTTAAATTTTACAGCCATTTCTCTTTTTCTTCAAGAGAGAATTTTAAGCCAATAATAGAGTAAATAAAATTTAGGCAAAACTTAAAAAAAATTAAGGAATTGAGTGAAAAGAACTAAGTTTATTCTTTTCATATGTTTCCTTAGCCTAAAGTATACAATTCTCCGTCAGTAAGGGGCAAAATTACACACCCAGCATTCATTTGCCATTCTCATTCAGCTGAGCGTGAATCGCGTGCATACTCTTGTACGAGGGGCGCTTGTCCCTCCATCCACGCAAATTCAAGTAGCTAGCTCTACTGCCGCGTATACTTATATGGGTTCCAGGACACTCCGGTGTTCAAGGAAACGAGATTGCCGATGAATTGGCCAACCGTGGATCAGCGTTTCTCCCACAGGGACCAGTTCCGCAGGAATCATGAATTGGAACAGCGAATATGTATGCAATTTACATAAAGAGCCATGGTCCCGTCTAAAACGCTGCAGAACTGCAAAGTGTTTTGTGACAAGTCCGAAGAGAAAACTGTCAAACTTTCTACTAAAACTTGGAAGGAAGGAAGTTCGGTTGATTGACCGTATTATTACAGGACACAACCCATGGGGTCAGCTTTTGACCACCATTGGAATCATTGAGGACTCTATGTGCCTATCTTGCCTGGAGGGCCCGAATATCACTGAGTATTTTCTCTGTAAGTGTCCTGCCTTTGCTAGAGCAAGGCTACGAATTTTGGGTTCCGATGTTGTGCGAATGAGTAATATTCGTTCTCTAAAACTGGAGGATATTTACAGATTTGCCAAATAATCTGGAAAGTTATCTCAGGACTAACTACCTTTGTCTCTCTCTCTATTCTCTCCTATATCTTTCTCTGATACCTTTCTCCTTTCCTCTTTGACTATCTACCCTCTAAATTGAGCTTTAATTTTCTTTTCTTTTTGTGTTTGTTTTTTGTTTTCCTTGTTCACTCCTCTCGGGATCATATGATCTCGACAAGACTCAGTCTTGCGTTAGTTTCGTTAATCTACTTCGATTTCTGACAGGGAAGGTGATTAGCCTGCCTGCTTTTTAGCCTGAATGTTTTAGGAGCCACCAAATCTCTTCGTGCTCCTTGGCTCGACCTATTCCAATTTCAATTTTCAATTCAACTGGCGCTTATCGTATAAGAATACACACCAAGTTTTAGCTTCAGTCGAGGAAGTCGAATAATTTTGCTTTGCCCTCACGATAACGCACCAGCTCACGCCTCAGCAAAAGAGGAGGTGATTGCAGAAACGAACGGCTATGTTTCAAATTTGGACAAACCCTATTACAGTAGAGCGCCGATTATCCGAAACAATTGGTGCAGAGGGTGTTCGGATAATCGATTTTTCGGATAAACGAACATTTACGAAATTCCAGTTCTTTGTTGAGGGTAGGGTAATAAAACACGTCATTGGACTAGGAATACATATTATGTATGTAATACTTTTTAATGATACACTAGAGTACAGTATATATTATGAATAGACACATACACATTAAAGTCGCGACTACACATACGGTACAGAAATACATATGTCTAAACATTTTTGTAGTTAAGTGGATTAGATGTGATAATACATAGTACAAAACTAATATAAAAAAAAAGTGGAGCATATTTGTTTGCTTAAGTTTTGAGACTCGTTTTTTTGCCGCCAAATCTCTTAGGCGTTTTAAAGATAGCAACTGCCGGTGTTTGGTGTTCCAACTATTTAATAGCAGTCTCAAAGCATTTAAAGGCTTCTTCATTGGACGGACATTTTTCAGCTGAGACGATGTCATCAATAATTTCGTCTTCATCTTCAGGAACTTGAACCTGTGCTATTATATCGTCGTCTGTCAACAATTCGTAGCCAATATCATCCTCGTCAAATTCTAGCCATTCATGCACGTTTTCTTGGTCCCATTCTTCAAATCCTGAAACTCTTTCCATTTCTGAAACAAAGTTTTCAATTGTTGGTTCTTCAGATGTAGGACTAGCTTCGGATTCAACTGCTGGACAAAGCTTATTTTAGGATTTCTTTAGAGTAGTCGCTTTGACATTAGCCCACGCTTCTGCTGCCATGTAAACAGTATCCTTCAAGTTAATACTTTTATAGATTTCAAGAATTGTTTTATCTTCCACTTGACCGATTAGGACACTACGAAGCAACGCTTTTCTGTAGTAACGTTTGAAGACTTCGATCACCTCCTGGTCCATAGGTTGAAGGACTGAGGTAACATTGGGTGGCAAGAAAATCACCTTAAATTTTCCCACTTCTCTCTCAAGTGAAAGGTTTGAGGGATGACTTGCAGCATTATCAATCACTAATAAAACATTTCCAGTGTCTCCAGTTTCTATCTGATGTTTTTTAACCTCTGGAATGAATACAGCGTCATACCACTCGATAAATACTTGAGTGTCCATCCAAGAGTTTTTTTGCTTTTTGTAAATAAGCGGCAGTTTTTTTATTCCTTTGAAGCATCTTGGATTCTTAGATTTTCCTATGATCAGCAAAGGTAGATTCCCAACACCAAACTCTCGAGCTAAACTTGATCCACTTCCACCTTTTTTTAATCGTTCCAAAATTTTAAGTTTGTCAGAAAGACTAAGCACAACTAGTTTACGTTTCGGCATTGCTAGAAGTCACAGAGCGATTGCCAAAACAAAACTGTCGTAGTCGGATGCGCGTTCGATGCGTGTTTGTTTCGCGGCACGATAACACAACCGAAGCTGTTATATTTAGGAACTGCGATACTAACTTAAATTCATAAAGCGCGTGACAGAAAGCAAGTATGTATGTACATATGTACAACGCTGTCTATACCTATGAATCATGTTCTTAAAATAACATGCTATCGATGAAGACACTGAAAATTCCAAAATCATGATGTTCCCTTGCGTCGCTCTCTGAATCATTTCTATTAAACGTTTCTATTTCATTTGTAAATACATACTTTATATCCGAAAAAGGCGTCATTTTTCCTTTCGGTTAACCGACGTTTCGGATGACCGACTTTCGGATAATCGGCGCTCCACTGTATTCAGAAGACATCAACGAACTAGAGCAGCATGGGACGAAGTGTATAAAGCTCAAAATCACCAAGGTGCAGAATTGGCTTTACTAGCAATTTAATGTCTTAAATCTTCAATTATTTGAGAAAAAATTAATAAATTACTTCAACTAACCTGTTTTGTGTGTACATCAAACAATATACCTAATTAATAAAGCAAATTTTAAATAAAATCAATATACATGCATGGATAATCATTTCGGGAACGCGTCCTAATGTACAATCTTCAGCGACAAGTCCAAAATTTAATATAAAAATTTAAGGTAAGTTACCCATTTCATTACTTAATACACCGTATTTTTTATACAAAATTTAGTTTTAGAAGGATACTAAACGATTATTAATTTTTAACTATAAAAATGTTCAGTATAGTTTGTCCGATACCGCACAAGTCATTTCAGTGAACGTATCGATAATAGATCAAAAATAATTTTAAGTGAACGCAGCCATTCGGTGTCTAACGTCAGTCGAGGAAGAAAACAATAACAAAGCGGGCTGTCAGAGTATTTATCGTCAAACAAATTAAACCTAAATGGTAAGTACCTTTCAATTCATTACTCGTAGAGCGTACATCAATAGTCCGTCAATGCGTGAACGTAATTATTACATTTAATTATTGATGAAATTCTTTTTTACGACACGAAATAACGAAGTAACCTCACATATTTTCCTATTGACAAACCCCTGATCGCATTTAAGATGGTCGCCGTCTAATCAAAGCGCGCGCTTGCTTAAAATCGTCATTTCGTGAACGGTCATTTCGGAAACGTTCCCGGACATGATGACACGTTCCCGAAATGACTATTGCGTTCTCGGAATGATGATTATTATTTCTAAGGACGAATCATTTACAATTTTTTAATAAATTTATTTTAAAATTTTGTTTCTTTATAATTACAGCATAATGGAAAATCCTTATAAAGAAAAAATAAAAAAAAAATCTCAAACAAAGCTTAAAAAGGATAGTGCAGCTTATTTGCGCCAAAGGGAAAAGGCGAATGCTAGAAAAAAACGTTTTTGCATAAGATGACTGAAGAGCAGAAAGAAATTAAACGGGCTAAGGACAGAAAATAATATAGAAAAAATACGGCAGAGAAAAATGTGAAGAAAATTACTGATATGACCGAACGAGAGAAGCGAAAGCAGAGAAAAGATTGGAAAAAAACATCAAAAAAATACAGAGAAAATAAAAGGTTTGCAAATCTAGTGAGTAATACGCCATCACAATCAGATGACGACTTAGCCGCAGTACCTCCAGAGAGAAGACAAGTAGGTAGAAAAATCGTTCGAAAAGATAGGGCCAAAGCACTCCGAAAAATAAAAAAAACAGGGTAAAATTATAATTAAAATGAAGCGGAAAATTGCATCTTTAAAGAAAAAACTAGTAAGAAGAGATGCAAAAATAAAAACTGTTCGAAGTCGCATCAAGAAAGTTGATGCTTTAATTAAAGATATTACTGTACCTCCTGAAGTACGTAAACAACTTAGCGAAGTATTGACTAAACAGTTGCAAGAAAAGGCTGATGTTTTACCAAAGAATTCAAAAGAGAGAGAAGCCTTTCATAAATGTATCAGTGGAAGCACTTTGCGAAAATGCAAAATGCTACATATGGCCAAAAAGATTTTACCAACTAGACCGAAGAAAATAAACTATACATCAATTTTAAAGTCTGATACTGAAGTTTGCAAAATTGTTTTAAAGCAAGAAGTTCAACAAAAAAAAAAAATACCAGTCTAACGGTTAGACGCGATTGAAGTGAAACCTTCCGTAAAACAAACTGAGAGAGAATGAGACGAAAGCAGCATTAGGAGCGGGATAATTATAGGTTCATTATAATATTGCTATAAAGTTCATATTTTATTTTCTTCATTTTATTATTATTCATCCTCAATGTTTTCAATTTCAACAAATGATACGAGTGGCTTATGATAGCTAAAATATGATACAAATGATTTGGTTTCGATGTTGTCAACATATCTTTGAAATACCGCGTCAATTGTTGTTTTTGATCGTGTTGGCGATTCAGTGCGATTGTTACACATTTTTAAAGTGAATGTTGTATTGAGAAAGTCAATTAAAGGAACCGCTGTGTCCAATGCAAAATTTACTTTAAAATCGCCACTTAAAATCATTGGAACTTTATCGTTATCTTTTCTAAGTATCCGCGATACTTCTGGTGTATACTTTATTAAATTTTCGTGAATGAATTCCGTGATGCTATTTATTGATTGATTCGGTGAAATATAAATTGCCACAATAAAAATTGTTTTTCCATTGCTCAATCTGGTTTTTTAGTTTTATTTTTTTTTTGTTTTTTTCTGTCGATATTCACGACACTTTTCTGCATAATTGCGGTAAATATTTAAAAATGAAAATATTTATGAATATAAAAATACGGACGCAATACAGCACACGCGGTTGCTATTATGAGCATCGTAACGCGTATATTACACAGACGTACTAACATACACACACACATTCGTAGGACGCTTGGTCTAAGCAAGTATTAGGTAGTGTAGTATAGGTATACATAATGCCTTCTCGCTCACCGTGGCTCCGTAATACGCAGGCGCGCACACATACGTACTAGCATACATACAAACATACATACGTATGACGCTTGAACTAAACACCAAAGCAAGTAATAGGCAGTGTAGTATACATACTACAATACTCACTATACTAGCGTGGCTCAGCAATACGCAGCCACACACATATACGTATATCAACATACATATAACGCTTCGTAGCCAAGAGTGTCGCTTTTTCGTTTCATCGAGTCTCAAATCACTCCCAACGATTCTAAAGAAGTTTTCACTTCAAAAAGCCATTGATTTCTTCGAAGTAAGTCGAATGTGCCCATCTAAGAAAGACTCTGTGGAACATAATGGTATCAAACAACAAAGGTGCGTGCTTTTACACTCAGTTAAAAACCTGGTGTCAAGATTTGTAAAAGAAACTGGAATTGTGTTATCACAAGCAACGCTGCTGAGAGCGAAACCATTTTGGGTCGTAGCGCCAAACTCGAGGGATAGAGAAACATGCTTGTATATAAAGCATGCAAATTTTGAAGAAAAGTTCAATAAACTGAAATATGCAAAAGAGCTTAAACTCGCGTCTATAGAAGAGTTTATGGAGCAATACATTTGTGATGTTAAGTCTCATGACTGCATGAATAGTTTATGTGAAAAATGCCAAATTGCTGAGTTCGAATCAGAAGATAATAGAGATTCTTTGACATATTTCACCTGGAAGTCCGTTCAAGAAGATAAAATTGTAAAAGGTATTAAAAAGACTTTTAAAATAACAAAAAACATCCTGATTTCGAGTACAGTCAATGAATTAGAAATTGCTTTATTTGAAGATATTCCGGCTATGCAGAAACACTTGAATGGCATTTATAGTTACAACAAATTGAAAAAAGAACTAAAAGACAATTTACGTGAAAACGAGGTGATGATACAGATAGACCTTTCAGAGATCTATACTACGAAGTACGCAAATCAAATACAGTCGACACATTTTGCTAAGAACCAATTATCTGTATGAATAGAATAGAAATGAATAGGCGTATATTATTTGCGAAGCGGTAACAGAGATTTAAAATTAAAATCTTTTGCTACTGCAAGTGATAATTTAGATCACCAAGCACATGCCATATGGGCTCATATGAAGCCTATATTAACAACAATTTTGGAGAACAAACAAATTGACACAGTTCATATTTAGGTACTCTGACGGACCAACATCGCAATACCGGAACCGAACAAATGTAACTCTTTGGATACAAACATTGATTGATGATTTTCAACAAGTGACAAAATCAACTTGGACTTTTAGCGAGGCTGGTCATGGTAAAGGCCCAATGGATGGTGTAGGAGGATATCTAAAAAGAACAGCTGACACGGACACCCATCTTGATGGGTAATGATGTTAGAACAGCCTCAGAATTCGCCGATTTGTTCAAAAATGCTGCTATCGAAGTAAAAGTAATCCCAGAAGACAACGCGATTGTGGAGAAAAACCGCCTTACAAAGTCTGTGGATGCTATTCCGGTATAATGGGCATCACAAAAGTGTACCGGAAAAAAGGACTAAACGTTTTAATACAATTATATCGATACGAACATTTTCATGAAGAGCAAAAACTATCGAAGCTTTCTAGCCTTTGTAATATGAGTGCTGTTGAACCTGAGGAAGTTTTTATGTCTGCAATTGAATTTTCTGTTCACGAAGAGCCCATGATCACAGATAATGATTTCAGATTTAAAAATAGAGTAAGTATTTCAAAATTTGAATACTGGTCATCTTCCTTGGACAATGAAGATTTAGAGACAATATCTCTTCGTCAGCAGAATAAAGTTAAACAGATTGATGTTGAAGTAAATACGTCTTATGGTAAAGAAAATACACATCCAAATCTCGTATCCCCTGGGATCAAATCAAATAATCAGTATTATTCCAACACCAATGCTAAAGAACAAAGACGGCGAACTGGTGCCTGACGTACAGAGCGATCTTAAATTATGGAGGGAACACTTCTCGAACCTGTTAAACAGTAACAGATGCGCATGTCACCGAGAATGTGAAGATCCCGATACCCCAATCGTTGACGACGGAATTATCGTTCCGCTACCCGACCATGACGAGGTGAGAATAGCAATATCACGGCTAAAGAACAACAAAGCCGCGGGCGCCGACGGACTGCCGGGTGAGCTATTCAAACATGGCGGCGAGGAGCTGGTAAGGTGCATGCATCAGCTCCTATGCAAAATATGGTCGGATGAAAGCATGCCTGCCGATTGGAATTTAAGTGTGCTCTGCCCAATCCATAAGAAGGCTGATCCTGCAATTTGTGCCAATTACCGCGGGATTAGTCTTCTAAATATCGCCTATAAGGTTTTAGCGAGCGTATTGTGTGAAAGGCTGAAGCCCCCCGTCAACCAACTGATTGGATCTTATCAGTGTGGCTTCAGACCTGGAAAGTCTACCATCGACCAAATATACACAATACGCCAAATCTTGGAAAAGACCCATGAAAGGAGAATCGACACACACCATCTTTTCGTCGACTTCAAAGCTGCATTCGACAGTACGGAAAGAAGTTACCTGTATGCCGCGATGTCTGAATTTGGTATCCCTGCAAAACTAATACGGCTATGTAAGATGACGTTGCTCAACACCAGCAGCACCGTCAGAATTGGGACCTCTCCGAGCCGTTTGATACCAAACGAGATATGGTGACTCGCTATCGTGTGACTTCTTTAACCTAATGTTAGAGAGCATCGTACGAGCCGCAGAACTTAATCGCTCAGGCACAATTTTTTATAAGAGCGTACAATTGTTGGCGTATGCCGATTATATTGACATCATCGGCCTTAACAACCGCGCTGTTAGTTCTGCCTTCTCCAAACTGGATAAAGAGGCAAAGCGAATGGGTTTGGTGGTGAACGAGGACAAAACGAAGTACCTCCTGTCTTCAAACAAACAGTCGGCGCACTCGCATATCGGCACCTACATCACTGTTGATAGTTATGATTTCGTGCTTTTAAGAAACTTTGTTTACTTGGGAACCAGCGTTAGAACCGATAGTAATGTCAGGCTTGAAATTCAACGTAGAATCTCTCTTGCTAACTAGTGCTACTTTGGACTAAGTAGGCAACTGAGCAGTAAAGTCCTCTCTCGACGAACAAAACTAACACTCTACAAGACTCTCATCATGCCCGTCCTAACGTATGGCGCAGAAGCTTGGACGATGACAACATCCGATGAAGCGACGCTTGGAGTGGTTGAGAGAAAGTTTATGCGTAAGATTTTTGGACCTTTGCACTTTGGCAACGGCGAATATCGCAGACGATGGAACGATGAGCTATATGAGCTTTACGACGACATAGACATAGCACAGCGAATAAATAACCAGAGGCTACGTAGGCTGGGTCATGTCGTCCGAATGGATACAAACGCTCCGGCTTTGAAAGTATTCGATGCGGTACCAGCTGGTGGTAGCAGAGGAAGAGGAAGGCCTCCTCTGCGTTGGAAAGATCAGGTGGAGAAGGACTTGGCTTCACTTGGTGTGTCCAATTGGCGCCGGTTAGCACGAGAAAGAAACGACTGGCGCGCTTTGTTAAACTCGGCCAAAATCGCGTAACGGTTATAGCGCCAATTAAGAATAAGAAGAATGCTAAAAAAAGAAAAAAGTGGAGAATATTAATATTTTGATAATGATATTGATGTTTTCGAAAAATAATAACAATAATAATAATAAATAACTTAGTTATTTAAACCGCTGTTTTTAATTTAAATAGTTCCTTATTTCTACCTAATTATATCAATATCATCATTTCGAGAACATTTTCATCATTCCGGGAACGGTTGATCATTCTCGGGAACATTACACTATTTCCATAAAATACGCATAAATGGAGGTATTCAATATTATATATATATTTATTACATTAGAGAACTTTTGTTCTGTACATATTACGTAATTCGATTATAAGAGTTTTAAATATTTTGAAATTTCTTAAATTGTGTGCGCAATAATAGCAACTTCTTTAATTTTTTGTAGAAAAGTTTGAATGTATTGATTTCATTATTGCTTATTCAATATAGATACATAATATACCCATGTTTTTAAACAAAGCTCAAATTATGCGCTTCGTTTGGTTTCTGTGAATTTTATGAAACTTAGGAAAACGTTCCAGAACTGATTTTTTCTGCAAGATGTTTACTACTAAGCAATATTACTAAAAAAATAAAGAAGTCTCTGCGCTGCCCTGCCAAAGTTTAAAAATATACAAATTAAGCAACAGTATAAACTAATAGTCATCATTATAGCTTGCAATTTCTTTTCTCATAAAACCGAATTTGAAATTCGCAACCTTGGTGATTTTGAGTCTAAAACAGACTATTTCGAAAAATCGAAAAGCTTTACCTCAAACTATTAAGTAATTTTTATTTTTCTTCGGAGTTTTCGTACGACCCCTCGTAAATACGTGCAACCGTGCACTGCATCACGCTCTTCTTCACTATAGGCAGACTTTTCCCAAGAGTCTCCCGAAACGTTAGAATAAAAGATGTCAATCCTGTGAATTCGCTATTTTCTAGGTACCAATTACTTACCAACAACTTTCGGGACTTGTACGCTTCTGTCGTATTAAGTTACACTGAAATTTACTTGATGTTTTATTTTAGCATAAACTAATATGAATTAATTATTTTGCGCTTAAATCGAACGTAATTATAACACACTCAAAAAATTGTCGCTTTATATAAGAAAGTATATTTAAATCCATTCATTTATTATATTGTATTTTTTTTTTTGTCGAAGAATTTTCAACACATATTGATGCCACTTTTTGACGTTAACTTGTTGCACGATAATGAATTTCCACATTCCGTGACTAATGCCGGGATCCCGGGATGGTAGTAACGCGATTCCGAAAATAAAAAAAAACATACATCCTTAGGATGTAACAATAAATTTTGAGAAACTAACCCCAATTTCGACTTCATTAAGAATTCTGTTGCCGAACACCGAAGCTGTTATATTTACTTGAAGTTATTTCGTAGGTTCGTGTTGGTGATAACAATAAGAAAGCTTTATTTTTGAAAGCATGGGATGGACATGCAAATACCATAAAATATTTTAATGCACTAAAGCTAAAAATTACCGTTCCAGATTCCTAAATCACTACGGTGCGCACATTTTTCTACGTACGTCTAACCTTCTTCATCTTCCAAACTGGTTCTCAAGAGCGTGAAGAATTGGTAAGAAGTCGTACAGAGCTTTGGTGAAGAAATAAAGAATTTAATTACATACAAACACAAATAATTGTTTTAAGACACGACTTACCGACTTGAAACTATCCATTGAGATCTCGAAGAATTGACAAGCCGTCAGATGGGCGTACCGCTGTGCTCGTGCTATGGGCAGAACCAACATGCGCATGTACTTATAATTCGCATTGTACCACGGATGATTGTAAAAGGCTTTACTTATACCGAGGCTCTTTAAGAAGTTCAGAAATTCATGGCTTTAAAAATATAACTTAAAATATAATATTTCTAAACTATTTCATTTATTACCAAGTCGATAAGATTGTTGCCGAAGTAAGAGATTAAATAGACGTGAACCATAGTTGCGATAAGAAAAGCAAAGAATTTGAGTATGCTCACGAACTCTGTACCAGTCACTAGTTGCAGACCGATGAGACAAAGTACGACGCATGAACCGATATAGTTGAGAAGAATGGATATGCTGAAAGCGGAATCGATTTTCTCGGAATAGCTGAAATTATATGAAAAAGTGATGAAATACTAGTAAGTAAAGAGCTTTATAATGAGATACAGCTATAGTTTGTGGGGGATTAGCGAAACATAAAGATGTTGGTCTGAGCTGTTGATTTTGCACCATCCCATGTCGGCATTTGCTAGTTCGTGTAGCATCGACCTTCTCCCAGTGTTTTTTTGTCGACTGCGACCTCTGCTCTCTTGTGGGTTCCAGTCAAGTGGTCAAGTGCCATCCTTGTGATGCTATCTGGTGGTTTTCTCAGTCCGTGACCTATCGATCGCCACTGTTTACGTTTGATTTAACTAAGAATGGGTTCCTCGTTCGTTAATCTCCTCAGTGTTGGTGGTGTTTGGCCAGAATATTCTGGCCTCTGTGTGATGGTGTTAGAGACCAGCCATTCTTCGCTTCCACCAATGCTCTCCACCATCTGCCATGATGATGCACCCGACCGATTCAATTTAACGTTAGCGGTTTATGCTCAATATCGTTAGATCAGCTTAGCATTGTTTTATATGTAGTACCTACTGCAAATACTTGGAAAGCTTTTTCATTACAGAAATGCACTCGGAGGCACTTCTCTGTCGAAATTCGTCTGCCATCAGAACAAATTTTATCTCAATTGAAGTTTTCCACAGTCGGTTTGGAATCCGAAAACCGACCAGTCTGATTTTTTCACTTTTTTACGCTTTTACACTATTGGTTGTAGCAGAGTAGTTCAAGGTCTCACTCGTTAGGTCGTTACTGAGTTCGTACGATAAATTTGTTATATTTACCCCAATATTTCGCGATGATATGACAGCACTGGTCCCAACATTTTCATATCTTCATCAGTTCCAGTCGGTTGAAACTCCTCGATATATTTTCCCAAATACTCAAAATGCATATTGACCAAATGTACCAAAGTTATGAGCAACAAATCGCCACCCAAAAACAAAAACGACATATATAATGAACCACAACATTGAATAACGTAGGTTATAAAATAAGGAATTGGTCGCTCCTCATCAAAATAGTACCACATAATGAATGGAAATCTATAATTGAATTCTTGTTCTTTGTCCTCACGCCACAAGTACTCAATGATCGATGTAGTGATGGGATGTAAATTAAAAAATGAGGCGGTGGCTAGATGCCAAATTGCCAGATACATGTTGTAGATCCTTATTTTCTTAAAATACTCTACTACACGGTAGGCCTGGCGCTCCTTTGCCGTTTTCGGATGCCTTGCCAACAAACTCTTGACTACTGATTCCAGTTCATGACGGCCAAGCCATAGTGTGCCACCTTTCATCAACGAGTTGAGCATGTACCCCCAGTAGATGATGAATGCAGTGTAATCTAAGGCGCTCTCCAATTCATCGAACAAGAAGAACAGCGTCATGCTAACGACATTGAAAGACACCATGGAGAAACACGTGCGAAATAATATCTTTTGTTTGCGGGTTGTTGGCTCGTTAGGTGTCCATTTAAAAAGTTTCACGCCATTGAGACTTATTAGATAGAGTGGTATTTTGACGAAGTCCTGAATAGTTGCTGCAGGTTCTTCGGATTTGAAGGCTCCAGACATTGCTGAAGACACGCACGAACAACACAAGCGAGATTATTATGAAAGAACTACTGTTTGAAGGAAGTTGCCGGAGAAGGTTTATAAATGAAAAACCGAGGAGTAAAAATATGCAGATGCACATGGGCGTCGGTAGAAAGGTAAGCAAAAAGTAATTGTTTTAATATTTGTCTAAGGCAAAGGCTAAATGGCATCAGAGTTTTCCTAAAGTAAGCTTCGCCACACATCCCACATTTTCATTTTGATTCCATAGTTTTTATAATCGCTTAAAATCCTAAAGTCACCCTACATAGTGTCTTGTTTTCTCCAAAGATGTAAGACTTAGAATCTCTTCTTTGGAGCTGATTAAGCTTTTAAAGCTTGTGAATGTGAAATCCGCGTAAGTGAGGAAAGTCAGTGATTGCCACTCACTTGGGGGCAGCGAGGACAATTCTTCTACATATGGTCCAAGGAGCTCACAACTTCTGTTCTTAGCCCAAATATCCTCTGGGTAGCTTCCGAACATCCGTTGGAGAGCGGGCAATATGAGAAGGTGAAGCCTCCCAGAATAGCTGGTTGTGTGTTGGGTGTGGGAGCCGCCACGTAAAAATCCCGCCCCAAATCAAAACACGAACAAAGCCTCGGATGATAGCTTCCTATACAGATAACGACCCCCGCAAATGAACTAAGGACATGCACCCGGAATGTCGGTCTCTTAATACGGAAGGTGCTTCTGCCCGGCTGGTTCATGTCTTCGGAAGAGTAAAGGCTGCCATTCAAGAGATGCGATGGACAGGGAAAGGCAAGGAAAACTTAGGATCTTTGATGGATTTGTTGTTGGAGAGAGTCTACGTCGTCAAGATTCCTTCTGTGAGCACCTGGAACATTCCTATGAGCGCTGCCCCCGCCACGACATCAACATCGTGCTTGGCGACTTGGAGGTGAGTTGGTACGATGAGGAATGCCATGCCGCCGCAGAAAGAAAGGATGATGTCTATAGAGCCACGCTGCGATCGAGCGCAATGCGAGCCATTTTGGATCGTAACACGGAGCTTTAAAAAAATACGCGAGCGCGAGGTGCTTGAGATGCTAGCCAATATGTAGGAAAACGAGTAACGGCCGAGAATTCCACATAAAAGTTCGGCGCCTTACAGAAGGTTTCATTACCGGGGCGTCTCCTTGTAAGGACAAAGACGGCGATCTGGTGACAGACATCCAGAGCGTACTTAAATTATGGAGGGAACAATCATGATGAGGTGAGAATAGCGATAACGCGACAAATCCGCGGGAGCCGCGGACTACCGGCTGAACTATTCAACCATGTAGGCGAGTAGCTGGTAAGATGCACGCCTGCCGATTGGAATTTAAGTGTGCTCTGCTCAATACTTAAGGAGGATTATTCTGCAATCTGAGCCAATTACCGTGTGACTGGTCTTCTAAATACCGCCTGTAAAGTTATAGCGAGCGTATTGTGTGAAAGGCTGAAGCCCACCTTCAACCTGGAAAGTATATATGGAAAGTACCATATATTCACAGTACGCCAAGTCTTGGAAAAGACCCATGAAAGGGCAATCGACACACACCATCTTTTCATCGATTTTAAAGCTGCATTCGACAGTCCGAATGATTTCTGAATTTGGTATCCCCGCAAAACTAATACGGCAATGCAAAAGGGCATTGTTCAATACCAGCATCACCCCAAGCCTTTTGATACCATACGAGGTAACTCGCTGTCTTTAACCTGATGCTGGAAAACATCGAACGAGCCGCAGAACTTGATCGCTTAGGCGCAATTTTTATGTTAGTGTATGCCGATGATATTAACATTAGCACTTTATAAGCCTCTCAACATCCGATGAAGCGTCACTTGGAGTGTTGGAGAGAAAGATTCTGCAGAAGATTTTTGGGCCGTTGCACGTTGGCAGCGGCGAATATCGCAGGCGATGGAGCGATGAGCTATAAGAGCTTTACGACGACATAGACATAGGGCAGCGAATAAAGATCCAGCGCCTACGTTGGCTGGGTCATGTCGTCCGAATGGATACAATCTCTCCGGTTCTGAAATTATTCGATGCAGTACCAGCAGGTTGTAGCAGAGGAAGAGGAAGGCCTCCTCTGCGTTGGAAAGTTCAGGAGGAGTAGGACTTGGTGTCATTTGATGTGTCCAACTGGCGCCGGTGAGCACGAGAAAGAAGCGATGGGTTCGTTTTGTTAAACTCGGCCAATATCTCTTAAGCGGTTATCGCGCCAATTAAGATGATAAATCGTTGACCAGCAACTGGTTCCTTGTAAAAAAATACTGTTAAAGAGGTTCAGTATTCAATAAAGAATTTGCATTTATTTTGAAGAGAAAATCCTCTCATTAAAACGGGAGTGCAACTTCTTTCAAATGACAGTCCCGGTTTCTACAAAAGCTGAAAATATTGAAATCAAAAAAAGATATATCAGCAGAAAAGATACATCGTCTAAGCCACCAGACTACGCCTCTGCAATATAAGTATGTAAACCTGTCAGTTGTCCTGCAAATAATTAGTTCCAAATGAGGCTCATTTTGTATTGCCTGGAAACCTGGACAGTTGGTCGCTTGCAAATAATTATTTGAGTAATGCGAGGAAAATTAAATAATTATATTATTATTGTGGAGAATTTCAAGAAAATGCATTGAGTTAGCATTGAAGTTAAATTTTATTTTGATAGCTGAATGTGACAGTTAACTATACAACAGGCTATTGGTTGTAGAGTTAGATAGAAAACGGCACTGTGTTAGTATAGGCTAGGCTAACTCGGTTGATACCACGTAGATCAGAAAAGACCCTTGATCCTATGGAGAATCAGTCTTCCTAGCGAATTCTCGAGCGTTTTTTTCTCAATATCTCTCTTATCCACAAGCATGGCAGTCAAACGAATTTGTTGCACAAATTTGCCTTCAACAGGAGCAGTGGGTGTCTTATTTGGACCAAAACGCATAGTCTAAGGTACACAGCATTGATTTTCAAAATAAGTTTGAAAATTATATTTATTTTGTATTCCATAGGATCGGGCTCAGTACTGATCCCTGCGGTACTCCGCCCATCACTGCATATATCCTAGGACCTTCTTTTGTATCGTACTCTTTCTGACGGGTAACTTATTATGACCCGTAGCACGGATGCCGGCGTCATTTTCTCCTCCAGAGCCTGCATGATTTGGGGCCAGTATGCTGAGTTGAAAGCATTCTTGACATCCGCACAGTATTTGTTGCCACCATGTATCCACCTGTCACCCTCAAAGTCTTTGATCGCAATGCTTGTCACTTTCCTGAACGCTTTCACGGTTGAACGACCTTTTCGGAAGCCGAATGATGTTCCCGATAACTCAGCCAGCACTTTCTCCCGATCCTGCTCCAGGCGAGTGCAGATTCGCTATTCCAAGATTTTATACATAGTATCTATCATGTAGAGTAGCCGATATGAGCTTGGGCCACCCGCTGGTTTATTTGGTTTCTCAAGTAGGACCAGTCTTGCTTCTTCCATAGTTCCGGAAATACGCCTTCATTTATGCACTTGGTGAAGTGTTCTGCAAACAGCTTTGCGTTCCGCTTGATAGCGATCGTCAGTGCTTTATTAGGGATGCCGTCAAATACTGGTGCCTTAGCATTGCCGAAACTCTCCTTTGTCAAAATCGCCTCTGCCTCATTGATTATGACACTATTTTCGGCTCGAGGGATTGGGTCGGGCTCGGTTGTATGTTTATTCTGGGAATAGTGTCTGTACCACCTTTTCTTCAACAATGGGGCAAGTTGGTGCCTGTCCTCTACCTCCTTTGACCTTGGCCATAAGAAGTTTGTAGTCATCACCCCACGGGGTTTCGTCCACATTCTGGCACAGTTCTTTAAATATAATTTTGTGGGCTTCTTTGTATAGTTCCCGCGGAGCCTGTAACGTTCTGCCAACCCATAATACCTTTGGGATAGGCGCTTCACTTTTTTGCTTTCGCTTCTTATACTGCTGATCTCCTCGTTCCACCAGTACACAGACTTTCTGGAAGCGCTATGTCTTTTCCTGCACATGTCGGCACTACAGGCTGTACTAACATCGTTTGTGCTAGTCGGATTCTCCTCTAGCATGATTTGCAACAGTTCTTCATGATTCGTCCCTCCAGCCCTTATATTGCATTTTCCGCACGGCTTCCTTTTCATGCGCAAAGTTCATCATAATGGCAGGGTGGTCACTGCTCATAAAACAGGGCGTTTGAACTAATGGGGGAAATTGATGAGATTTAGGTTGGAGCACTACCATAGGCTGTCGAAGAAAGGAGCACCCAGTGACATTAATCACCTAGTTGCCATACCCGGACATTTACAAAGAAAGTGCTTAACAGTAAGTCCCCACAGCTTCTGGAATGAGGATTAAATGGTAAACATAGCTTTTCCGATCTCCGAATGACCGGTAAACATAGACACAAGTTTGTAAATTGAATGGTGTGGAGTCCACAGTAGTGGTGCTAAATGGTTTTCAAAATGACGCACGGAGAAATATACCTCCATATCGTCTGCGCTATCCTGAAAAATAAGTTGTGCAATTCCCCTTTAACAACAGTCGCGAGGAGGAATCTGAGATCAATTCAGTTGATTCAGATGTTCCTATTTCCTGGAACCCAGATTATTACATGCACACCCAAGAGGTTTGATGTCCTCCTTACAGGAGTTGACGTGTTAGGATCTGCACCATGGCATCGTCAGAGCCCTGATAGCGGCTTGACTGTCGGAAAAAATGTTAATATCTCACTCGCTCCCGCATTCCCTAAGTATTTTGCATGCCCTCAAGATCGCAAAAGTTTCTGCCTGAAAAACAGTAGCAGTTTTCGTCAGTCTAAAGGAGATAGATAAAATGGTCGATTTAGAGAAACCCCTGCCCCGACTTTCTTTTCCATCTTGAAGCCGTCTGTGAAGACGGGGGTGCAGATTTTCCCCTCGCTCCAATTCTGCCTACTTGCAAAGATTGCCTTGGCACGACTCTCAAACTCCAGTTTGCGAAAGTTCTTCTGTAAAAAATTCAGAGAAATGCTGAAGTAGAAAGCTATGCTAGCCTTTCTTACCCGATTTTCAATGTGTAGCTTCCACTGGAGTTAGGAGTCAAGTATCATTCCAATTGTGATATTTTACTTCGAGTTATTCCATAGATTCATTCTGGTGTTAACTACATAACATATGTAACATTTATTTTTAAGCGTGGGACCGAAATGCAAATACAATATTTTAATACACAGATAAAAGTTAGAAACTACCGTTCCAGATTCCTAAATCACTATGGTGCGCACATTTTTCTACATACGTTTAACTTTCTTCATCTTCCAAACTGGTTCTCAAGAGCGTGAAGAATTGGTAAGAAGTGGTACAGAGCTTTGGCGAAAAAATAAAGAATTTAATTACATACAAACACAAATAATTGTTTTAAGTTGTTCACGACTTACCGACTTGAAACTATCCATTGAGATCTCGAAGAACTGACAAGCCGTCAGATGAGCGTACCGCTGTGCTCGTGCTATGGGCAGAACCAACATGCGCATGTACTTATAATTCGCATTGTACCACGGATGATTGTAAAAGGCTTCACTTATACCGAAGCTCTTTAAGAAGTTCAGAAATTCATGGTTTTAAAAACATAACTTAAAATATTTCTAAACTATTTCGCTTATTACCAAGTCGATAAGATTGTTGCCGAAGTAAGAGATTAAATAGACGTGAACCATAGTTGCGATAAGAAAAGCAAAGAATTTGAGTATGCTCACGAACTCTGTACCAGTCACTAGTTGCAGACCGATGAGACAAAGTACGACACATGAACCGATATAGTTGAGAAGAATGGATATGCTGAAAGCGGAATCGATTTTCTCGGAATAGCTGAAAATATATGAGAGAGTGATGAAATACTAGTAAGTAAAGAGCTTTATAATGAGATACAGCTATAGTTTGCGACGGATTTGCTAAACATAAAGGTGATTTTTCACCATCCCATGTCAGCATCTGCTAGTTCGTGTAGCATCGACCTTCTCCAAGTGTTTTTTGGTCGACTGCGACCTCTGCTCCCTTGTGGGTTCCAGTCAAGTGGTCAAGTGCCATCCTTGTGATGCTATCTGGTGGTTTTCTCAGTGTGTGACCTATCGATCGCCACTGTTTACGTTTGATTTAACTAAGAATGGGTTCCTCGTTCGTTAATCTCCTCAGTGTTGGGGGTGTTTGGCCAGAATATTCTAGCCTCTGTGCGATGATGTTTGACCAGAATATTCTGGCCTCTGTGTGATGGTGTTAGAGCCCAGCCATTCCTCGCTTCCCCCAATGCGATCCACTATCTGGTATGATGATGCAGCCGACCTATTCAATTCAACGTTAGCGGCTTATGCCAACAACTCAATATCGTTAGATCAGCTCAGCATTGTTTTATAGTACCTACTGCAAATGCTTGGAAAGCTTTTTCATTACAGAAATGCACTCGGAGGCTTTGGAATTCTCTGTCGAAATTCGTCTGCCAACAGAACAAATTTTATCTCAATTGAAGTTTTCCACAGTCGGTTTGGAATCCGAAAACGACCAGTCTGATTTTTTCACTTTTTTACGCTTTTACACTATTGGTTGTATCAGAGTAGTTCAAGGTTTCACTCGTTAGGTCGTTACTGAGTTGGTGCGAGAAATTTATTATATTTACCCCAATATTTCGCGATGATACGACAGCACTGGTCCCAACATTTTCATATCTTCATCAGTTCCAGTCGGTTGAAACTCCTCGATATATTTTCCCAAATACTCGAAATGCATATTGACCAAATGTACCAAAGTTATGAGCAACAAATCGCCACCCAAAAACAAAAAAGTCATATATAATGAACCACAACTTTGTATAAAGTAGGTTATTAAATAAGTAATTGGTCGCTCCTCATCATAATAGTACCACATAATGAACGGAAATCTATAATTGAATTCTTGCTGTTTGTCCTCACGCCACAAGTACTCAATGATCGATGTGGTGATGGGATGTAAATTAAAAAATGAGGCGGTGGCTAGATCCCAAAGTGCCAGATACATGTTGTAGATCTTTATTTTCTTAAAATACTCCACTACACGGTAGGCCTGGCGCTCCTTTGCCGTTTTTGGATGCCTTGCTAACAAACCCTTGACTATTGATTCCAGTTCACGACGGCCAAGCCATAGTGTGCCACCTTTCATCAACGAGTTGAGCATGTACCCCCAGTAGATGATGAATGCAGTGTAATCCAAGGCACTCTCCAATTCATCGAACAAGAAGAACAGCGTCATGCTAACGACATTGAAAGACACCATGGAGAAACACGTGCGAAATAATATCTTTTGTTTGCGGGTTGTTGGCTCGTTAGGTGTCCATTTAAAAAGTTTCACGCCATTGAGACTTATTAGATAGAGTGGTATTTTGACGAAGTCCTGAATAGTTGCTGCAGGTTCTTCGGATTTGAAGGCTCCAGACATTGCTGAAGACACGCACGAACAACACAAGCGAGATTATTATGAAAGGACTACTGTTTGAAGGAAGTTGCCGGAGAAGGTTTATAAATGAAAAACCGAGGAGTAAAAATATGCAGGTGCACATGGGCGTCGGTAGAAAGGTGAGCAAAAAGTAATTGTTTTAATATTTGTCTAAGGCAAAGGCTAAATGGCATCGGAGTGTTCCTAAAGTAAGCTTCGGCACACATCCCACTTTTTTCATTTTTATTCCATAGAGTTTTTAATCGGTTAAACCCCTGGAGTCACCCTACATAGTGTCTTGTTTTCCCCACGGATGAAAGGCTTAGAATCTCCTCTTTGGAGCTGGTTAAGCTTTTAAAGCTTGTGAATGTGAAATCCACGTAAGTGAGGGAAGTCAGTGATTGCTGCTCACTTGGGGGCAGCGAGGATGATTGTTCTACATATGGTCCAAGTAGCTCACAACTTCCGGGCTTAGCCCAAGTATCCTCTGGGTAGCTTCCGAACATCCGTTGGAGAGCGGGCAATATGAGAAGGTAAAGCCTCCCAGAATAGCTGGTTGTGTGTTGGTTGTGGGAGCCGCCACGTAAAAAACCCGCCCCAATCAAAACACGAACAAAGCTTCCTATACAGATAACGACCCCCGCAAATGAACTAAGGACATGCTTTCGGAGTTTCGGTCCCTTAATTGGGAAGGTGCTTCTGCCCGGCTGGTTCATGTCCTCGTAAGAGTAAGAGCTGCCATTCAAGAGAAGCGATGGACAGGGCAAGGTAAGGAAAACTTAGGATCTTTCGGTTTTGGATTTGTTGTTGGAGAGAGACTTCGTCGCCAAGTACTGTCGTTCCCTCAAGTGGACGAGCGTCTCGCTATAATCCCGATAAAAGTGCGATTCTTCTGCATCCCGTTCATTTGCGCCCACGCTCCGATGAGAGAGAAAGGCCGATGAGACCAAAGATTCCTTCTGTGAGCACCTGAAACATTCCTATGAGGGTGACTCACTGTCGTGTTACTTCTTTAACCTGTTGTTGGATAGGATCTTACGAGCCGCAGAACTAAATCGCTTACGCACAATATTATATAAGAGCGTACAATTGTTGGCGTATGCCGAGGATATCGATATCATCGGCCTTAACAACCGCGCTGTTATTTCGCTTTCTCCAAACTGGATAAAGAGGAAAAGCGAATGGGTCTGGTGGTGAACGAAGACAAAATGAAGTACCTCCTGTCATCAAACAAACAGTCGGCGCACTCGTGCATCGGCACCCACGTCACTGTTGACAGTTATGATTACGAGGATGTAAAAGACTTCGTTTATTTAGGAAACATCATTAACACCGATAACAATGCGAGCTGTGAAATCCAACACAGAATCTCTCTTGCCAACAAGTGCTACTGTTGACTAAGTAGGTAACTGAGTATTCACTACTCTCTCGAAAAACAAAAAATAACTTTTTATAAGGTTCTCTCATTCCCGTCCTATCGTATGGCGCTGAAGCTTGGACGATAAAAACATCCGATGAAGCGACGCTTGGAGTATTTGAGAGAAAGATTCTGCGTAAGGTTTTGGACCTCTGCACGTTGGCAACGGCGAACATCGCAGGCGATGGAACGATGAGCTGTAAGAGCTTTACGACGACATATACATAGCGCAGCGAATAAAGATCCAGTGAGTTCGTCATGTCGTTCGAATGGATACAATCTCTCCGGCTCTGAAATTATTCGATGCAGTACCAGCTGGGTGTAGCAAAGGAAGGTGAAAGCCTCTTCTGTGTTGGAAAGTTCAGCTGGAGGAGGACTTGGCGTCACTTGATGCGTCCAACTGGCGCCGGTTAGCACGAGAAAGAAACGATGGGCTCGTTTTGTTAAACTCGGCCAATATCGCTTAAGCGGTTGTCGCGCCAATTAAGAAGAGAAATGGTTGACCAGCAACTGGTTCCTTGTAAAAAAATACTGTTAAAGAGGTTCAATATTCAATAAAGAATTTGCATTTATTTTGAAGAGAAAATCCTCTCATTAAAACGAGAGTGCAACTTCTTTCAAATGACAGTCCCGGTTTCTACAAAAGCTGAAAATATTGAAATCAAAAAAAGATGTATCAGCAGAAAAGATACATCGTATAAGCCACCAGACTACGCCTCTGCAATATAAGCATGTAAACCTGTCACTTGTCCTGCAAATAATTAGTTCAAAATGAGGCTCATTTTGTATTGCCTGGAAACCTGGACAGTTGGTCGCTTGCAAATAATTATTTGAGTAATGCCAGGAAAATTAAATAATTATATTATTATTGTGGAGAATTTCAAGAAAATGCATTGAGTTAGCATTGAAGTAAAATTTTATTTTGATAGCTGAATGTGACAGTTGACTATACAACAGGCTATTGGTTGTAGAGTTAGATAAAAAACGGCGCTGCGTTAGTATAGGCTAGGCTAACTCGGTTGACACCACGTAGATCAGAAAAGACCCTTGATCCTATGGAGAATCAGTCTTCCTAGCAAATTCTCGGGCGTTTTGTTCTCAATATCCCTCTTATCCACAAGCATGGCAGTCAACCGAATTTGTTGCACAAATTTGCCTTCAACAGGGGCAGTGGGTGCCTTATTTGGGCCAAAACGCACAGTCTAAAGTACACAACATTGATTTTCAAAATAAGTTTGAAAATTATATTTATTTCATATTTACTAACGTTGCTCGTAGAGCGTAGATAAGATAATCACTTTTTGCCATGATTTCCAGGGTAAAACATCTGTCATTGGTAAAATAATATGGGACTTGAAAAGAACGCTATATGAGCCACCCTACACCGTTTTAAAGTACGCGAATTCGTTGAAATGGTAAAAGAGATTCAATTAGTCCAATTAGTTAACAAGAATTGTAAATCGGCAGGTTTCGCTGCCTAGAAGTCTAGCTCAGAAATGCGGCCTAAGCTAATTGACACGGGACAAATGCAAACCATCATAATCTGGTATACTGTGACGAAGAAAATAACTAATTTGACATCAATAGTAAAACAGGCAATGCAGTTGTGATGGTGTATCGTTATATGACCCGTACCGAGGTAGGTATAACTGACATTATCGGGCTACCTATGAATAATTATAGTTATGTATAGGTATGTTGTATCTAAATCAAAGTTTAAGTTCAGCATTCCAGAATTAGTCTTGCATAATGGATGCTTGTTCCAATAAAACAACTTTTCTAAGCACAAATAGTTCAGATATTCCCGCTGTTTAGTGCACGCGAACAACTGCATACATATCCACAATCAGAAAACCAGTTCGGCTTCACAAAGCAGCGCTTAACTATCGAAGCGGTTAAGAAGGGGACGAACATTGCGAGTAAGGCAATTGAAGGTGAAGGGTGGATGTACGTGGGGATGCTTACTGCGTGTTATACACAGTTACCTGTCGGAAAGACTACTGCTGTACGATACAGACAAAGACCCTAAAACCTTCGTAGTGACAGGGGAGTACCGCAGGGTTTCGTACTGGGCTCGATACTATGGAACGTGCTTTACGATAGTGTATTGTGACTCCCACTGTCAAAAGAAGTGTAAATAATTGGTTACGCCGATGGCATTGTGATGACGATAGTTGCCAAAGAAATCTGTCAGATGCAGGCCATCTGCAGCGAAGCAACGGCGAGGTCAAAGAATGTTTGTCGGCAACGGAGCTTCAGCCAGCAGAACAGAAAACGGAGGCAGTAGTTATAACGGCATGGTGACGGCAACGCTAGCAAGAATTATGCATACCATTGGTAGTCCAAGGCAGAGCAGGAGAGCGTTTCTGACTAAAGTTAGCCAGTTCCCATCTATGGGAAAAGCCCTGATGCAGAAAACGTACACCAAGAAGATGGGAATAGTTTCGAGGCTAAACGCCATTCGAGTTGCCTGTGCTTTCAGAACGGTTTCATATGAAGCGGTGAATGCCATATCGGGCATTATGCCGCCGAACATAATGGCTTTTGAACTGGACAGAATACAAGTATATGACAAAGCCAAAAGCTTAAAGAGACGATTTAAAACTGATGAACGCAAAGAAGAAAGTCAGAGGAGCATGGATGAGTGGCAAAATCACAGGGACTTAGTGACAAAAGAGAGGTTGACACCCAGACTTATCGGCGTTCAGACATCGATCGAGCGAAGACATGGCGAAACGTATTTCTATCTGACACAGTTCCTGACGGGGCATGGCCAAAGGGGAATCTTTCACAAATACCGTAAACAGAGACAGTATGCATGACTCATACTGTTCTCTAATTGTACACCTCATTCGGGGCCACGCCCAGTCAGTATTATCTAACAAAACTGGACTTGTAAAGCAGTACACCTACGGACTAAACTCTTAACTCTTAACTCTGACCTGCTTTAGTTTGCCCTACGGTACCACCGTTTAGGTATTGCTTCGCAGAGCCAAGCTGGCCAGAATGGTTTTTCATATATGTTTCTGTCTACTTTTCACTTGTTTGTCATTTTTCTTCACTGTGTTGCCATTCCTTTTTCCGCAGCTAATGTAGCGCATTCGCCGACCATTCTCTTATCTTGGCCCACACCAACTTCGATTGCAGCATATAATTTACAATGTTGCCTTTTTTTATTATTTCTTCGATCGACGTTCTTTTCGATGCATATCCCGGGCAGGAGAAGAAATTATATTACGCCTTCTCACTAAAACTGCTGCAGAACAAGCAGTCCGCAGTATAGTCGTGGCAGAGTCTTTAAAGATACTCTCCGTGGCAGCCATGTCCCGTCAGGAATTGTGCCAGGTAGTAATTCGTGCCACCATGTCTTCTCTCAATCCTTGGCTATACGCTTCTGATGAGTTTATGTGTACACCTCCCTTTTGTCGCTAGGTCCAAGCGATTTTGCCACTCATTTATGTTCCCCTGTCTCTGATCCTTGCGCTCTTCCGCCGTTAGTCGTTTAGGCTTTTGGCTTTGTCGTACACTCTGTCCAGTTGGAGGCCATTATATTTAGTGGAGGTGATACCCGATATGACACAAACCGCTTCATACGACACTGTCCTAAAAGCACAGGTAATTCGAATTCCCCGAAATTATTTCCGTTTTCTTCACGTACGTTTTCTGCATTAGGGCTTTTTCTCATTTGCGTGTTGCATACATAAGTGAGGATTGGCTAACTTTAGCTCCTGTTCTGCCTGGAACCACGAGTGTTGGCCATAATCCTTGACAGTACCGCCGTCACCATAACTGCCTTTCCAATGCTTTTTTAATGTGTTCCTTGAAGCTTGGTAGAGCATCGATCATAACACGAAGATATCTAAGTATCGCTTGTGTTGTGGCGTTATGTCCATCACTGTTTAGTGTGGTCGTTTCTAACCATTTTCTGCTCGTGATAAGTACAGCTTCCATTGTTTGTGCTGCTAACTGAAGTTTAGCCACCGATAGCCATTTTTTGTCCTTTGCTGTTGCCTCCCTGCTGATGCTAGGAATCTGAGGAATCGTCAACTCAATATCGTCTGCGTATCCAATTATTTGAGCTTCTCTCGGGAGTCGCAGTACCCCATCACATAGGACATTCCATAGGATCGGGCTCAGTACAGATCCCTGCGGCACTCCGCTCATCACTGCATATCGCCTAGGACCTTCTATTGTATCGTACTCTTTCTGACGGATAACTTATTATGACCCGTAGCAAGTATACCGGCATTATTTTCTCCTCCAGAGCCTGCATGATGTGGGGCCAGTATGCTGAGTTGAAAGCATTCTTGACATCCGCACAGTATTTGTTGCCACCATGTATCCACCTGTCACCCTCAAAGTCTTTGATCGCAATGCTTGTCACTTTCCTGAACGCTTTCACGGTTGAACGACCTTTTCGGAAGCCGAATGATGTTCCCGATAATTCAGCCAGCACTTTCTCCCGATCCTGCTCCAGACGCGAGCAGATTCATTACTTCAAGATTTTACTCATAGTATCTATCATGTAGAGTAGCCGATATGAGCTTGGGTCACCCGCTGGTTTATTTGATTTCTCAAGTAGGACCAGTCTTGCTTCTTCCATAGTTCCGGAAATACGCCTTCATTTATGCACTTGGTGAAGTGTTCTGCAAACAGCTTTGCGTTTCGCTTGATAGCGCTCCTCAGAGCTTTATTAGGGATGCCGTCAAGTACTGGTGCCTTAGCATTGCCGAAACTCTCCGTTGTCAAAACTGCCTCTGCCTCATTGATTATTACACTACTTTTGGTTCGAGGAATTGGGTCGGGCTCGGTTGTATGTTTATTCTGGGAATAGTGTCTGTACCACCTTTTCTTAAACAATGGGGCAAGTTGGTGCCTGTCCTCTACCTCCTTTGACCTTGGCCATAACAAGTTTGTAGTCATCACCCCACGGGGTTTTGTCCCCATTCTTGCACAGTTGGCGTTAGGAAGTATCATTCCAATTGTGATATTTTACTCCGAGTTATTCCATAGATTCATACTGGTGTTAACTACATACACATATGTAACATTTATTTTTAAAAGCGTGGGACCGAAATGCAAATACAATATTTTAATACACAGATAAAAGCTAGAAACTACCGTTCCAGATTCCTAAATCACTACGGTGCGCACATTTTTCTACATACGTCTAACCTTCTTCATCTTCCAAACTGGTTCTCAAGAGCGTGAAGAATTGGTAAGAAGTCGTACAGAGCTTTGGTGAAGAAATAAAGAATTTATTTACATACACACACAAATAATTGTTTTAAGTTGTTCACGACTTACCGACTTGAAACTATCCATTGAGATCTCGAAGAACTGACAAGCCGTCAGATGGGCGTACCGCTGTGCTCGTGCTATGGGCAGAACCAACATGCGCATGTACTTATAATTCGCATTGTACCACGGATGATTGTAAAAGGCTTCACTTATACCGAAGCTCTTTAAGAAGTTAAGAAATTCATGGTTTTAAACACATAACTCAATATTTCTAAACTATTTCGCTTATTACCAAGTCGATAAGATTGTTGCCGAAGTAAGAGATAAAATAGACGTGGACCATAGTTGCAATAAGAAAAGCAAAGAATTTGAGTATGCTCACGAACTCTGTACCAGTCACTAGTTGCAGTCCGATGAGACAAAGTACGACACATGAACCGATATAGTTGAGAAGAATGGATATGCTGAAAGCGGAATCGATTTTCTCGGCGTAGCTGAAGATGTAAGAAAAGAAAATAAAGGTAAAGATTAGCAAATAAAGCTTTTTTACGATGCCGGATTTCAGTATCCCCGCAGAACTAACACGACTATGCTGAATTATGTTCCTCATTACCAGCAACGCCGTTAGAATTGAGAAGGACCTCTCCGAGCCGTGTGGTACCAAACACGGTTTCAGGCAGGGTGACTCGCTGTCGTGTGACTTCTTTAAGCTGA
The DNA here is from genome assembly GCF_028408465.1 of Anastrepha ludens. Lineage (NCBI taxonomy): Eukaryota > Metazoa > Arthropoda > Insecta > Diptera > Tephritidae > Anastrepha > Anastrepha ludens. The sequence continues at coordinate 104,133,065 of NC_071500.1, read as the reverse complement.
TGCTGGAAAACATCGTGCGAGCCGCAGAGCTTATCGCTTAGGCACAATTTTTTACAAGTATAAGACCGTACGCGCATACGTTGGCGCATACCGATGATATTGATATCATCGGTCTTAACAACCACCTAGGTCTGCCTTTTCCAAACTGGATAAAGAAACAAAGCGAATGGGTCTGGTGGGGAATGAGGGTAAAACGAAGTACCTTCTGTCATCAAAATAACAATCGGCGTACTCGCGTATCGGCATCCACGTCTCTGTTGAAAGTTATGGTTTCGTGATTGTAAGAGACTTCGTTAATCTAGGAAGCAGCATTAAAACATATAACAATGTGAAACTTGAAATCCAGCGGAGAATCTCTGTTTCCAACAAATGATGCTTTGGGCTAAGTAGGCAATTGAGTAGTAAAGCCCTCTCTCGATAACAAGACTAACACTTTAAGAGGCTCTCATCATCTCTTATATCGCAGATACTTGGCCGATGGCAAAATTCAATGAGGCGTCACTTGGAGCGATGGAACAATGAGCTGTATGAGCATTACGACGACATAGACATAGCGTAGCGAATTCAGATCCAGCGCTTCGCTAGCTAATTCATATCGTCCGAATGGACGCTCTGGCTCTGGTGTCTCTGCCTTTGCTGGTGGTAGCAGAGGAAGAGAAAGGCCTCTTCTTCGTAGGAAAGATCAGATGGAGTAGTACTTGGATTCACTTAGTAAGCCCAACTGACGCCGATTGGCGCGAGAAAGAAATGTCTGGCGCTTTGGTAAGCTCGGCCAAAATCGCGTAAGCGGTTATCGCGCGAATCAAATAGAAGAAGAAAACATAATGCCTTATATCTATAACGCCCGTTTAAGCACATCACCATCATTATACATATATACTTTTTTTTGTTAGGAGGTTACAATCAAAATGTCCTATACGTCATCAAAGGCTCCGCCGCACAAATAGTACGTGAGACATGTTCCCACTAACACTATAACATTCCTCCTCCTAGGTTGATTTCCACCCTGGGTCCGCTATAAGGTTTATGTCTATTAACACAACCAGGTATCTGTATCCGGGTTCCTCTCTTGTGGTCGTATTGATATTTTACGCCAGCGATAGTGGAGATTTTACGACAGCGGAAAATTTTTGATAGCGCAGTATTTTAGAACTACTGCCTTATCTTCTTTCTGATGTTATTGGGAGTGATTGACTCAAGTCGCTGCGTTTGTCGTCATTCTGTCCAGAAACAGTTCATCTTAATGTCGTACTTGCAACTGTAGCTACTATTTATATATGCTACTTTTCCAGGCATCCTACTTTTTCTTTGACTACATCATTCCGAAGCTTTTTCATAGCAAAATGTTCTCGGTGGCTTAGTATTTTCTGTGATGGTACCACTTTTATTAGCACACATTTTATCTAATTTCTAGTTTCATGCCCATAGTTGGTTCAACATCTGAGTAAATGGAATCGTGGTTACGCACAAATCTACTCGAAGCATTATCGAACTCGAAATGGCCAAAATGCCTACCGATATGGGTATAACATAGGCGCTCAAGAATCGATCGCTGTCAAGTGCTCGCAATGGACATGTGAACGATATTGAATTCCATATGTTACATTTAACCCATTAAACTTTTCAGTACAATATCCCATATTATTTGTATTTCATCTAAGTACAACACTGCTATTACCCTATTGGAAAACCCATCGATTTTTTCACTGTTTTACGCTTTTTCACTATTGGTTGTCGCAGAATAATTCAGGTTTTCACACGTTAGGTCGTTACTGAGTTGGTACTAGAAATTTATTATATTTACCCCAATATTTCGCGATGATACGACAGCACTGGTCCCAACATTTTCATATCTTCATCAGTTCCAGTCGGTTGAAACTCCTCGATATATTTTCCTAAATACTCGAAATGCATATTGACCAAATGTACCAAAGTTATGAGCAACAAATCGCCACCCAAAAACAAAAAAGTCATATATAGTGAACCACAACTTTGTGTAAAGTAGGTTATTAAATAAGTAATTGGTCGCTCCTCATCATAATAGTACCACATAATGAACGGAAATCTATAATTGAATTCTTGTTCTTTGTCCTCACGCCACAAGTACTCAATAATCGATGTGGTGATAGGATGTAAATTAAAAAATGAAGCGGTGGCTAGATCCCAAAGTGCCAGATACATGTTGTAGATCCTTATTTTCTTAAAATACTCCACTACACGGTAGGCCTTGCGCTCCTTTGCGGTTTTCGGATGCCTTGCCAACAAACCCTTGACTATTGATTCCAGTTCATGTCGACGAAGCCATAGTGTGCCACCTTTCATTAACGAGTTGAGCGTGTACCCCCAGTAGATGATGAATGCAGTGTAATCTAAGGCACTCTCCAATTCATCGAACAAGAAGAACAGCGTCATGCCAACGATTTTGAAAGATACCATGCAGAAACACATGCGAAATAATATCTTTTGTTTGCGGGTTGTTGGCTCGTTAGGGGTCCATTTAAAAAGTTTCACGCCATTGAGACTTATTAGATAGAGTGGTATTTTAACGAAGTCCTGAACAGTTGCTGCAGGTTCTTCGGATTTGAAGGCTCCAGACATTGCTGAGACACGCACGAACAACACAAGCGAGATTATTATGAAAGGACTACTGTTTGAAGGAAGTTGCCGGAGAAGGTTTATAAATGAAAAACCGAGGAGTAAAAATATGCAGATGCACATGGGCGCCGGTCGAAAGGTGTGCAAACAGTAAACATTTTAATATTTGCCACCTTTTCTTAAGTAAAACAAAGACTAATTGGCAACGGAGTTTTCCTAAGGTACGTTTCGCCAGTAGATCCCACATTTTTAAATTTTATTCCATGGTTTTTATTACCCTTAAATCTATGTTCTCACTCTCTTGTTTTCCCTCCAAGGATGTAAGGCTAACCATTTCTTCTTTGGAGCTGATTAAGCTTTTAATGCTTCTAAATAGTTCACCTTCATTCGGTTTCTTGCTTAACACTAAACCTACCATGACGTGTCAAATGACCCTCTTTACACTTTTTGTCAGTATTTTTTGAAAATAAGAATATCACATTGCCATTTGCCTTTACCACTTTTATTAAAAAATAGAGTGTTCGCAATTTCGTGAAGAGAAGCGATCTGAAAGTGAAATGAATAACCTAGAACAATATAATGATTCATTTGACACTGCGGACGTCACTGAGGTAAAGAAAGCGAAAAGGAGAATGTTTTGAGCGCACGAGTGAGTGTCGAGAAAGTGAAAGTGCTGTGGAAGGCCGATGTGCAGTGTAGAATTTTCAGTTTCTACACCTACTCCTGGAAGTCACCAGACTACGCCTCTGCAATATAAGCATGTAAACCTGTCAGTTGTTTTGCAAATAATTAGCCCTAAATGAGAGTCATATCGTAGTGCATTGAAACCTTCACAGTTCGGCGCGTGCAAACAATTATATGAGTAATGCAAGGAAAATTAAAAAATTGTATTATTGTTGTGGGAAATTTCAAGGCAATACATTGTATCATTTGATTTCAAGGCGGTTTGAAGAGCGAGCGGTTATTTGAGAACTAAATATGCAATATTGCGAGATAACAAACGACTCTTTTCTTATGTAGTAAAGGTTTTGCTGATACCATATAGATCAGAACACATCCTTGAAGTTATCAAGAGATCTTACGAAGAATCGGTCTTCAGGTCGCCCTCTACGTAGTGCCTTGCCCAGCGAGTCTTAACAGATTATCGACCGTCTGGTTCGCAATACCACCCAATTATGGATAGAAGGTAAGGCCACGCTTAAGTCACGATCTTCAAAAGCTGGGTAGTAACACAAAATGTACTTCAGTGAACCACTAGAAAATTATGTATGCCACCAATCGAAACAAATGATAGTCGGAGGAAGACCTAACTGTGTCGTGTCTCTTGTGATACTTAGTCACTTTCCTTAAGTGTTTGGATCAAGCGTTTCATGCCAGTCCTCTGTGATCAGTGTGTCTGCAGTAGTGCTTAAAACCTGAGTCTTTGAAAATTTTCTGTATTGCACCACTATGCCAACTTTCGCGATAAAAATTGTCACTTGTAAGGCATCGACACTGCCTTTCTTTACAGTATCATTCTCATAGGGACAGCGATGTCACTTAGACCGCGAAATGCGTCCGTTGTGAGCTGAGTATTCTGCTGGGTCACCGTGAGTATTCAAAATCATGTAATCAACCTCAGTAGCAGATTTTTTTGTATAAAAGCAGAGAATCAAAATCTCCCGCAATTGGCAATAGTTTGGAAAGAACTGATATTTTCAACCAAGAATAAATTTATGGGTAAACACAAACTTAGCAAATTCAGTTGTCTGAGCTGACTGTGTTATATTTTAGAAAATGAAATACTTAAATAAGAAAATTTAGCAAGTAGAAACTGTAAGTAAAATGAAGTAAGTGGTGGTATTTTGTAGTTATAAATAAGTAAACATAAACCTAAGTAAAATTATTGTCGACCAGTTTCGATTATTTTTCTTTTTTCGTTTTGAATGTTGATTACCCAATATTTTTCCTAAAAGTATATCTTATTGCCTAGCAAAAGTCATATAAATCCTAATATTAAACTTTCTAATAAGCAAAATGACAAAAGCTGTGCCAAAACTTCTAAAGGTTCAAAAAATGTTTTTCCAAGGGTTCAGCGTCGCCACCATGCAACCCCCGTAATGAATTGGTGGGGAGTGTCTTGTCCGCATTTCTGCGGAAAAGGGGTTAGGACCGGAGCAAAAGTGTACCAGGTGGATGTCTTGGAAGGCGCGGTGAAGCAGTTGAGCAGTACTTTCTTCAATGGAGAGCCAAGCAAGATCCCGTTCCAGCTCATAAGGCAAAAACCACTTAGCAAGGCTATAAAGCAATATTCCTGGGTTCATAGCTGCAGAAGATTGGCCGTCTGGAAGTACAGATTTGAGTTCATTGGACAACATTTTGTGGTTAAAATTTGAGAATATGGCCTGTCGAAGACCTCCCAGAAATGTGGAGAGTCTCAAACAATATTTTTTTTCAACAGCAACGTTAATATTTTTGGAAGCCTGCGTGCTGCAGTAACTGAGTTTGATGGATTGTTAAAGCGGCCACCATTTGCTTTCGAATGAATTTTTTCTTTTGTAAGTGATTAAATACAACTAACTTCATTTAAAGAAGTATTCAAATTTTATATTTATAACAGGCTTTACTTGTACTGAACTTATGGCAGGACTAAGTATACTACAACGGAAAATGAAGTATTTTTTACTCAATATACGGATTAACATAATCTTTAGCAGTTTGACTTACCCTCCTTAAGCTAATGCTTTAACGACTTAATAAGTTACTGGATATGAAAGTACATTCGGCATTTGCAAAAGCATTCTATCGTGACACTGCTGAGTTTGCTCGTTATGCTTACATTTGTAAAAAAGCTCGTACCCGTGTTAAGCAACGTTCGATTAAATGATAAAGAACTTGTTGCCCTAATTTTGTTCAAACATTTTCTTAAAGGTCCTAAAAGTGCCCTCTTTGAGATTTTTTTCACCCAAAGAAGAATGACTCTGGTACGTTTATGCCCCAACATCATAAGGCGCAACTCAAGCACTTTGTATGTATGCACTAGGGTGTCCCAGGCTACAAGGGGGAATTTTTTTTTTCGGAATTTCAATACGCATACCCTTTATTTTTTTTCCATTTGACTCTAAAAACTTAAATATAAAATATTATTGAGATCGGATGTCATTAACCCGTGCCGACTTGATGTCAAACTTTAAGTTTAAAAGTTAGTATGAAAGCTATAGGCTCACAATAGAGACAAGTTTAATTGAATTTTTAGATTAATTAAATAAATAAAAATAAAACACATATTTCGTATTTATTTTCTATTTATTATAAAAGGGGCATCAATCATCGAATTTTCTTTTCAAAGTTTGCTTTTTACAGTCGGAATAGACCTGTCTGTGTTCTTGTACGCAACGTAATAAAAATTGTTTTTGCTCCTCTTGAACAGTGATCAAACCACGGAAGTCTTGCATTAACTTAACCACTCTTTCTGCCGTATCATTAACTGCTTTCAGTCCTAGCAGCTTCTTTTTAGCCTGTAGAAACGAATCATCATTTGACCACGAAGAGGGGCACTTGTTCAGAAAACTGTCGGCAATCTGGAGTCGATGAAACAGGAACTTGCTTTTGGCACAGACGAAGTCATCAATGTTTCTCTCTGAAATTAAAACAGATAGATCAGATATCAATTATACCTACTAGCAAACTTAGTCATAGAACAAAATCCAAGCTTAATTAACGTACCAAAAAGTGGGCCACAGAGTTCTTCTTTGGATGCAATGTAACGTTTATTGTGGGCTGTTGGGTGTTCTCTAGTTAAGTTAGCAATCATTTTTACTTTAGTTTCTAGATCGACATCATCATCGAATAAAGCCAGAATAGATACTTCATCTGTCAAATACCACAAATGCTGGCAAAACTTCTGCAAAGCTGCTTTTGAAATGCTTTTGTCTATTGTTTCGTAATTTTTCACTGGCTTCAAAAAACACAAATCCTGATACGGCGCCTTTACTGCTAAAATACATTGGAACCAGGGTTTTACGTAGGATGTCACTATGAACAGACATACGTCCAACAGAGCTGCCTTAGCCTTGTTTGAAATTCTGAATTGAGAGCTAAGTAACGATATTTTTAATGAATAAATGGCTCTCGCCATCCATCGAGCCTGGTGCATAGCACCTGGAGGCCGAATCTTATATTTCTTCTCTGATTCGCCGCCAAGAAATATAATTGAAAGCTCAATTAATTCGCGATAGTCATCTGTAACGATTTCTTTGGTTAATTCAGTTTTGTAGAATTCTAGCAGCTTGTCAATTTCCGAAACATTAAAACAAGATAGCTTTTCTGTACAGCTTTGTTTTTTCTCGGGATCGATATTTTTCCAGTTTTCTCGGAATTTCTTGAATAATGGGATGTCTGGGCTTGTAGTTACTTGACTGATTTTCGCTTCAAACACGCCTTTAAGTACTAATTCGTAAACGTGATGACGGCAAGCAAAAATAAGCACTTATCTACCCAGTTTTTGTTCGAGAAGCACACATGCTCCATTTATGCGGTTGCAATCTGCATTCAGTGCACGCTTTCAGTTTACTTTTTCCTGAACTGGTTGAGAAGTAGGCGAATGAAATAGTAATCACTTTCTAATGAGAATTGCATCCTTAGAGAAATATGATTTAAGAACAGCTCGGTTAAGCACTACTTTTTATAGCTTTGGCTACCAAGGGGCGACCATTACGAGTATGAAAAGCAAGTTTTTATTTTCAGTCTACCGTGAGCTTTGAACCAAGACCATATTACGACAAAATGTTTGGATTTGATAAATGTATAAGTATATGTATACTGGGTTGGGTAATAAGTTCATAGCGTTTTTATACTTTATTTTATTTTACTATGATTTGTTTGCTGTTTGACAAAGGGTAAGTATTAATTCGATAGAACTCTTTCTCCTCTACAAAACTATGTTAATTGTATTTTTGAGTTATTTAAATTTTATTAGTTTTAAGGCTTAAAAATGGAATACCCAGGAGGCAAAAATCATCATTTTCGACAGGTCTTTGCATTTTAGCGAGGTCAAAAAGCTGCAGAAGTAGCCCGGAACATTTGCGACGTCAATGGAAAAGGTATCAGAGGCGAGTCTACAGCACGAAAATAGTTTGCAAAGTTGAAGAATGGCGACTTTGATGTCGACGACACGTCCCGCAGCGGAAGGCCCTCTTGATTGGATGAAGAACGTCTCAAATCACTTTTGAAGGGGAACGGTCATCAAACCAGTCATGAATTGGCGATGAACATGAACTGCGATCATAAAACGATTCTCAGTCACCTTCTTACAATGGGATTTACCGAAAAATTGGGAGCCTGGGTGCCCCACGAGCTCAACGAAAAAAAGAAAGTAGTCTTCAAATTGCTTCTCAGCATCTTGCCCGCCATCGTGCAACACGCGGTCATAAACAGTGCTTTTTGTATCGAATCGTCACGGGAGATGAAAAGTAGTGCCTATACATCAATATGAAGCAAAGAAAGTAGTGGGTGGCTCCAGGAGATACACCAAAGCCGAGAGTCAAGCCGGATCTTTATCCAAAGAAGGTCATGATATCGCACCCTAAATACAAAAGGGTCACAACTCAAAATTTTCCACACTCGAGCTTGACTTGTTTACAGTAGCACAGAAAACAAACTATGTGACATATCACGCTGAAATTTGCCATGTAAGCTTATAACAGTACTACCAAAAAACAAAAAAATTATTTTTGCCATATGTCATCCGCGGACCGTTTTATTGATAACGTCTCGTTCATATTTGAGCAAAAGGTACATTTTGAGTTGTGACCCTTTTGTATTTAGGGTGCGATATGTGCTTGGTGGGACTGGGAGGGCATGGTGCACTGGGAAACACTCGAAAAGAATACCACGGTCAACAAGAAGCTCTACATTGGCCAGCTATACCCTGATTGACGTGGTCAAACCATACTCTTCACGACAACGCCATGTTCCACAAGTCGTCACAGCCGCACTCCAAGAGCCCGAATGGGGGGTCTTTCAGCATCCGTCGTTATTTTCGATAACAAAGAAGTCCTTAAAAACTGGCTCAACAACTTCTTTGAAACCAGACCAGGCAATTTTTGCATCATTTGGCGAAATGGCATCAACAAATTGGTCGACAGGAGGGAAAAGGTTGTATGGTAAACAGCAACGGCGAGTATGTAATTAAGTTATTGATATCATAATTGTTTTTTGTTTAAAAAAAACCCAATTATTTCGGCCCCGCCGTAGCCGAATGGGTGGTGTATCACTACCATTCCGAAGTGCATAGGTTTGAGCACGAACCAGCTATTGACTGAAAAGTTTTTCTATGGCGGTCACACCTCGGCAGGCACTGGCAAACTTCCGAGATTACTTGTGCCATAAAAAAGCTCCTCATAAAAACCATAAGTCCCCCGGAGTTGGCGTAAAACTATTTGTTCATCCATTTACAGAAAATATCAAGCTACAAATAGCAGAGAGAGTTCGGCCAAACCCCCAAAGAGAGGGTAATTTTTATTACATTTTTTTTAATTTTTTTGCTTCAAATTTCGCTTCAAGAAGAAAAGAGAAATTGCTGTAAAATTAAAAAATTTTTATTTGAAGCTTTTAATTTGTTCAGAGGATTGAACAAAATGTAAATACTTCCAACTACACAGACTTCTTATATTTAGTTTGAAGACATCGCAATCACAGGCACCACTATGGCGCGACTTTTAAGCCTCTGTGGACAAATACTCTTATGATGCCGCGAAGTCGTCGTTGTGTGACTTGTAAAATAAACTTGCGAAAATAAAAAGGGAATACACTGAAACGAAAGTGTGATCATCAAACCACAAACAACAAAAACAAACACAAGTAAGAAGAATATTACACTTAGTTCCTCCGATCAAGGTAGCAGATGGCGCACGAAGGTATGAGTAATGACCAGAGTAACCGCTTTATTGCCAGTAAGTCACCCAGTAGTCATTCAGTTATGCAAACATTCCACTCATTTATTGTTTCAATTAGCGGCGTATGCAACACCAGAGGATCACTTAACTGTCGGTCTTCGTTGTTGGGTTTCTACAATGCGCTTAAATGTAAAAGTACCAAAGGTAATGCAGCCAAAGGAAATAAGTCAATGTGAATTTGCGCAGCATCGACCGTGGAGACAGAGGAAAACTTGAGAAGCAATATGAGAAATAGGAAAGTGATGCGGGGTTAAATTTTATACTAAGTGTTTATTTTTTCAGCATAAATGTATACATATGTATGTACTTTAGGGCGGGTATATTTAAAAATCGATCATTGCTCTATGAAAATCGTAATCTAGGGATCAAAATAAGAAACTTTGCCGAATGAACCATACCACTAAAACGAATTCTGATGTCCCTCAATTTAAAAATATCACCATTTTTGGCCTTTACATGAAAAAATCAGCTAAATGGCTATGTTTTTTCTTTATTTTTATTTATTTATAATAATATCTATTTTTGCTCTTAAGAAATTTATTTAGTCAGAACATATGCAAATGAAAAAATTAATTTAAGTGAGTTATAGAAAAAAAACTAAAAGGTTCGACCCAAATTGGCGGACATCAGAATTCATTTTAGAGCTATGGTTCCTTCGGCAAAGTTTCTTATTTTGATCCCTAGAATATGATTTTCACAGAGCAATGGGCGATTTTTTTGCCTCCCCACAAATCGACCCGGCCTAATGTACTTATACGTTAATAGTAGCAGAAACCCTGCACGTTTTGCAATGTTATCAAATTTAGTTCTTCTGTGTGTTCAGCAATTATAACTGGATAAAAAGTTAGTTGGTTGCTGCATAGTCGCGAATAATAGAATACAAGATTGCATACATTGGAGTGGGAAAACAGAGTTTGGCGATATGTAATTATAGATGAGGTCTGTGAGTGAACTATGAGAAGAGTTTGAAGGTAGCGTTACTTCTGCATTTGAAACGAGGGGAGGCCTAAGGCGGATGAAGAAAAGCTTTACATATTTGAGCGAAAAATTCTACGCCGCATTCCACAATCATGTCAACTATTGCCTACGTTACAATGCGATAAATGCCTAGCTGAGCTTAATGACTTCCAAATCGCCAACTTAGGCTGGACATGTTCTAAGGAAGGATCCAAGCGAACATGCAAAACAGATCTGCAATAGTAAGCTGTAGCTACGCCAAGAGCTTTTGACTGAAAAACTTGAAGATGTCTGCAAAGGATCGAGATTCTTGGTTAAAGTTATTGAGGTAACATAATAAAACATATTGTTTTTTTCCTTGTTCACTCCTCTTCCAACGTACACGGTTCTGCGCTGTTGTTTTTGGTTGCACCGTCCCATGAGATGTCGGCATCTGCTAGTTCGCGCAGCATCGACCTTCTCCAAGTGTTTTTTGGTCGACTGCGACGTCTGTTCCCTTACGGGTTCCAGTTCAGTGCCATTCTCGTGATATTATCTGGTGGTTTTCTCAGTGCGTGACCGATCCATCGCCATTGTTTGCATTTGATTTGCCTAAGAATGGGTTCCTCGTTCGTTAATCTCCACAGTGTTGGTGGTTTTTGGCCAGAATATTCTGCACTTGATGCGGAGGTATTGATGATGAAGGATTGGAGCCTCTGTGTGATCGTATTGGAGACCATCCATGTTTCACTTGTGTACAACAATACGGATTTCACGCAAGAGCCGAATATTCGTGGTTTAGTGCGCCTGGAGAATTGGGAACTCCTCCATACTGTATGCATTCGTCCGAATGCCAGCCTTGCTTTGTTTAGCCTGCAGTTGACATCTTCATCTGCTCCACCATCTGTCGTGATGATGCAACCGACGTAACGGAAGCTTTCGATGAAATCCATCGGGCATCCGTCAATCAATATCTGCCTTGCGTTCTTGTGGTTAACTCTCATTGCCTTGCTCTTGGCGATGTTGACCTCCAGTCCGACAGTGCGTACCAGCGCGACTAGTTTGTCCGCCTTCGCTTGCATGCCAGAGAGTTTGTAAGAGAGGAGGCAGATGTCATCGGCGAAGTCCAGGTCCTCAAGATGTCTGGTGAAACTCCATACGATGCCTTTTTTGTGCAGAAGAAGCTTGCAATTTCGTTGATTCAATATCTGTTGGCCGTTTCTGTAACTATTCTCGATCGAGTCATAGATGGAAATAACCGATTTGACGTCACAATAGCGTTACTCTCATTTTCTGTCTTTCTGTGAAAAAATAATTGAATCTATCGGCAACCGTTGTAGCCAACTGATATTTTACAATCTATCTCAGTACGAGTAGTCCATTCAAAGTGATTCTGCAATCAAATGAAAGGAAATATTTACTTATTCATCTATTTCTTTCTAAATGAATATAATAAATTCTTAATAGGTCTATTTATAAGTTCGTGCGGTTTTACAACAGATGGCGTAACTTGATTATTATTCCATCGATCCACATTTCCAAACATTCATTGGAGAGCTACTGTCGTAAGGCACAAACGTCAGTATAAGTTTTTTATTTGAAGCGTAAACAACAATATTTTTACCACACTTGAAAATGTCGAATTTCGTGCCAAATAATGTGTTTTTGCGGGGAATTCTTCTTCATTATTTTAATATGAAGAAAAAAGCAGCCGAAAGTCATCGTATCTTGGTGGAAGTTTATGGTGAGCATGCTCTATCTGAGCGAACGTGCCAGAAGTGGTTTGCACGCTTTAAAAGTGGTGATTTTGGCTTGGAAGACGAAGAACGCGAGGGTGCGCCGCCAAAGTTCATGGATACCGAATTGGAGGAATTGCTCGATCAAGATCCGGCTCAAACGCAAGAAGAGGTTGCAAAAACTTTGGGAGTTGATCAATCAACCATTTCCAAACGTTTAAAAGCCATGGGAATGATCCGAAAGGTAGGCCATTGGGTGCCGTATGAATTGAAGCCAAGAGACGTTGAACGCCGTTTTATGGCATGCGAACAACTGCTTCAACGGCACAAAAGAAAGGGTTTTTTGCATCGAATTGTGACTGGCGATGAAAAGTGGGTCCATTACGACAATCCAAAACGTCGGGCAACGTATGGATACCCTGGCCATGCTTCAACATCGACGTCGGCGCAGAATATTCATGGCCTGAAGGTTATGCTGTGTATCTGGTGGGACCAGCTGGGTGTTGTGTATTATGAGCTACTGAAACCGAATGAAACGATTACGGGGGATGTCTACCGACGACAATTGATGCGTTTGAGCCGAGCACTGCGAGAAAAACGGCCGCAATACGCCGATAGACACGACAAAGTTATTTTGCAACATGACAATGCTCGGCCACATGTTGCACAAGTGGTCAAAACATACTTAGAAACGCTCAAATGGGATGTCCTACCCCACCCGCCGTATAGTCCAGACCTTGCGCCATCCGATTACTATCTCTTCCGATCGATGCAACATGGCCTGGCTGACCAGCACTTCCGTAATTACGATGAAGTCAAAAAATGGATCGATTCGTGGATTGCGGCAAAACCGACCGAATTTTTCACAAAGGGAATCCGTGAATTGCCAGAAAGATGGGAAAAAGTAGTAGTAAGCGATGGACAATATTTTGAATATTAAATTTGTAACCATTTTACGTCAATAAAGTTTCAAATTTCGAAAAAAAACCGCACGAACTTATTCATATTAAACATAAAACGGAAAGTACAAATAAGCTGTTTGTAATAAATATAGGAAGAATTCAAAAGGCGATCCTTCTTAAAAGTTTACAGATTTTATTATACTCAATAACTGTTCTAGTGACAGGGGCATTTCGAGGATAAAGAAATTTTGAGAGAGCTCTGGTCGGAGTATTGAAGAAAATCCTCTCCAGACGCACGGTTCAGGCAAGAGCCCCACGGATCAAATCGAAAATAAAAGACAAAGATAAGAGTGTTCTCCTGATCTCACGGTGTAATCAATCAAATAAATATAGCTACTGGTTGGAAATACAAGGTGGCGCCAAATCAATCACTATATTGCAAAATTTATAATTTTACAAATTGCATTGTACGTCAGTCATATTTGACAAGAAGGTAAAACAAAATTGGATGATTACGGGTGAACGATATGAAGTGTTACCACTTTCACACTGCTTGTATAGGGTGGGTCATGTGCTTTTTGAATCGGCTATAAAAAAAAAAAACTAATCAATATTTTTCAAACTTTTGTTTTTTATTTTGAAGATTGAACATTGTCATTTATGCATAAAAAATAATATAGTTCAAATGACTGCCACGACTGGCTTTACAGTAGGCCATTCGATCAACCCAATTTTTAAGCACATTTTCGATTGTTTGGGCTCCAATTTCATGAATGGCAACTTCGATTTCGTGTTTTAAAGTATCAATCGTCTCTGGATGGTTCGCATAACATTTGTCCTTAACGGCTCCCCACAAAAAATAGTCCAATGGGCTTAAATCACAGCTCCGAGGCGGCCAATTGATATCGGAATTCAAAAACGGTAGCCAAAAGTTCAAGTGTAACTTTGGCAGTGTGACAAGTTGCACCGTCCTGTTGAAATGCCGTCCATGTCATCCTCTTCATCCGCGGCTCCTCGCTAATTTTCGAAAAAAAGGCCCGATGATGCCGCCAGACAGAAAACCACACCAAACAGTGACTCGTTGTGAATGCATTTGCTTCTTTACAGTAACGTTTGGATTTCCTAAGCCCCAAATCCGACAATTTTGCTTATTGACGTAGCCACCGATGAAGAAGACTCACCACTTTGGAAATAGGTTTTCAATATTTCCCAATTTTGTTCAAGCGTATAGCGTCCCATTTAGTAAATGTCAAAGCTTTCAGTAAATTATGAACACATTTGATATCAGATTTGAAATATCAAAAAATAGGTGGTTCAAAAAGCAAACGCTATATGGCCCACCCTATATCTGTAAAACAGCTAATGACATCAAGGTCAAAATTGTTCTAATGACAGTTCAATATATTGTTTATAAGCCATCAAAAGCACTTGCGTCTCAGTTTTGTTGAATTTTTTTTTCTGTGATGGAATTCAAACGTAATAGTGTGATTGCGTTATATTTGACTGGAAAATCACAACCAGCCATTGTTCGTGAGCTCAGTCACCTCAAAGTGAATAAAATGTTTGTGTATCGCACTATAAAACGTTACAATGATACTGGTAGCATTGCAAACCGCTATGGAGGTGGACCAAAAAAAACCGCAACTATGCCAGAAATGGTTCGGAAAGTGAAGGCTCGACTTGAACGAAATCCACGTCGAAGTGGAAGAAAAATGGCCAAAGAACTGAAAATATCGCAAGACAGCACTCGAGGCATATTGAAAAATGAGCTCAAGGTCAAGGCTTACAAGTTCCAAAAAGCACACGATCTTTCACCCCAGTGGGTGGGAAAGAGCAAAGGAGTTGTTGCGCTTGCACGAACGTGGCGAATTTCCTAACATTGTGTTTTCTGATGGAAAAAATTCCCAATTGAGCAGTTCACAAACACACAAACACTCACTTGACCGAACGCTCATACGAGAATTTGAGCCTACGTATGACCACTCGAAGCAATTTCCCATCGCAAGTAATGGTTTGGGCCGCAGTGACCGCTCATGGACGCTCCCCAATCGTTTTTATCGAGCCCGGTGTCACAGTGAATGCGACTTATTATCGGGAAAATGTTTTTGAAGCTGTTTTAGAGCCATGGACACGCAAACATCTCGGTCGTAGACCACGGTCGTTCCAACAGGACTCGGCACCGTCTCATAAAGCTCGTGTGAACCAAGAATGGTTAAAAAATCATGTTCCACACTTCATTTCGTCCACACAATGGCTTTCGAATTCGCCAGACGCAAATCCGATGGACTATTCCATCTGGTACATTTTGGAGAGCAAGGTGAGGACTAAAAAATATGCCAGTATGGATGCGCTGAAGAAAGCGGTTATACGAGAATGGGACAAAATACATCAAGATCACATTCGTGCAGCATGCAACTCATTTTTTGACCTTTTGAAGGCTATAGTCAAGGCAAAAGGTGGTCACATCGAGCTTAAGTGAATATATGTTAAAATTGTAATCATTTTTGAACATATTTGCCTTTGAAATCAATAAATACTAATTTCACACAAAAAAGTTGTGGTGTTTTGAATAGGTAACACTTCATATCGTTCACCCTATAATTTCGCGTTAAGTACAAATTTGTAAAGCTTTCCTGTCGAGTAACCTCTCCCCGATGACTAGCAGCGGCCACTTGGTCAACATTGCAGCAAAAACGTGACCTAAGAAGCAAATACGAAGTTCTCATTTGAGAACCAAACTATGTACAAACCAACAGTCAAAAGTCATGAACAAGCGAAATACCAACAAGAATTGGCAACTATTTAACAACTGACTGCGAGAGTTGGATTTCAAGTAAAGCGCAAAAATTAATTAAACAAAGGCATACATTCGCAGAGTACAGCACACATTTATAGGTATGTAGGCAAAAGTGAAGTTGCAGTTGCAAATATACGCACATGCATATGTACCCTATGATCAGAAAGTACCGGGAATGTTTAAATAAAACAAAACAGAGTAAATTTTAGCCGAATTTATCTTATCTCCTTTAAAATATGACCCGTCTGAAGCAACACACATGTGCCAATGTTTTACCCAGTCCTCCATGCACCCCTGGTAGGCCTACGAAGGGATTCTCTTTCATCTCCTCTATCCACTGAAATCTCCTTCCACGAAGTGGTAACTTCAGTAACTTGGAAAACCAATTATTATATTTAATAAAAAATTCATTTAAAATCAAAATAGGATGAATAATTTAAATTTACCCTTTAACTACCCAACCGATCATCAAAAACTTCATCAATGTACACAGGTGTCATTTAGTCAAACTTTAAGTGCGGGAGAGCTTTCACCCTGATTGGAGAAGTGGTCGGAATACCTCACATACAAACTGAAGTTTTTTATACCGCATATCCCTGTACGTAATTGCTGTAGAATACTGGAACTTAGTATGGAGAAAAATGGGCGTTACTGGAGAAGGGGTCATGGCGCTTCCCATACGAATTGAGTTTTTTATACCGCACGTCTCTAGAAGTATTTTTGGTAGAGAATATAAGTACATATAAATGATGATATCAAATTGATAACCCACTATAACGCTGAATTCATATGGCAAAAATATTTTTATACAGCGTTGCCACCTGTATATTCTTGCACATGAATATTATTGTCACTCAAGTATTTAGATATTAGTGTCAAATGAAAGGTGTTGATTCTGGACCATTCCCATCGCGTACAAACTTTTACCGACGGTTGATCTGTCAACATCCAACTCTAAAGCGTTCGACATGAGTGAGTCTTTATCCAATCATTGTTGTAGTTGAGTATCCTCGAATTTTTTCGGTACCCTTTCGCGATCTTTATCACTCACGTCGAAATTGCCACGTTGGAAGCGGAAACGTCGAAACCACTCTTTAAAAATTGTATTTGATGGAGTGAGATTACCGTAAATATTGATCAATATTCGAAACGTTTCAGCTGCATTTTCTTTAAAAGGTAATACTGAAGCATGAGTTCCAACAAATGCTGTGTTGTCGGGTCGAAGGTGGGCATATTTGACGTCAGATAAAAAAGGATCTTAACGCTTCAAACGAATGTCAAGTACTGCGATCGAGACCTCACATGTACACCTTCAAATCACCAGTATATTACTAGAGCGAACACAAAAATATTATCAGCAGCGACACCTCTTTTACGAGGGCGGAAACTTATTCGCATACCCAATATCATAAAATTCTTCCTTGCAATAGACAAAAGACAAAGAAAGATTCGGAGAACGGGCTATAAATTGTCTCTAAGTTAGGTAAGATTTTAGCCATTGCGGGAACGCGACCTGATAACCCAGTTGAGTAAGTTTATCAAATAGTATTTTATACGGCGCTCTATATTCAATTAACCTGAGATCCAACTGAAAATGCATCTAAGCAGTATTCCCCAAAACTACTTCATTCGAAACTGTGGAACACCCAGAAACGAAGCCATGATAATTAGATGAAATGAGACTTTTAGTTGCAAAATACATCTAACGGGTTATTTTTTAGCTATTATCTTTTTAAACAGTTGGTTTAAACAGCCGACGCACGTTTCGTGTATTGTTTCACTGTCAAACGTCTTCAGTTTGGTCTATAATTTTACCATGAATCGTCTTACAAACGAACAACGCTTGCAAATCATTGAATTTTATTATGAAAATGCGTGTTCTGTTAAGAAAGTTTATCGCGCGCTTCTTCCATTTTATGGCCAGTTTAATCGATCCACTGAAGCGGCTATTCGAGCTATTGTGACTAAATTTAGAACCAAATTTACATTATTGGACATCAAACCACCGAGACGCTTACGTAGAGTGAGAACTGAAGAACATATCGCAGCTGTATCGGCCAGTGTTAATGATGACCATCAATTATCGATTCGTCGCCGTTCGTAAGTAATTCTACCTCTGTTATTCAACAACGTGAAAAATTTTGAGAAAGGATTTAGGTGTGAAGCCTTTCAAAATACAGCTGGTGCAAGAATTGAAGCCGAACGACCTACCGTAACGCAGAATTTTTGGTGAATGGGCTCTTGGAAAGTTGGCCGAAGATCCACTTTTTTATCGAAAAATTGTGTTCAGCGACGAAACTCGTTTTTGAATCAATGGGGACGTAAATAGGCAGAATTGTCGATTTTGGAGTGAAGATCAGCCAGAAGAATTGCAAGAGCTACCAATGTATCCAGAAAATGTCACAGTTTGGTGCGGTTTATGGGCTGGAGGTATCATTGGGCCGTACTTCTTCAAAGATGCTGCGAATCGTAACGTAACTGTGAATGGTGAGCGCTACTGTGAAATGATATCCAACTTTTTTTTGCCCAAAATGCAAGAGCTTGACAGTCATACCAATCTGACTGTCATACAAGTCTGACTGTCATGCAAGTTTGACTGTCATGCAAGACTGTGGTTTCAGCAAGACGGTGCCACATGCCACACAGCACACGTAACAATGGACTTGTTGAGAGGCGAGTTCGGTGAACATTTTATTTCACGTTCGGGACCTGTCAATTGGCCACCCAGATCGTGCGATATAACGCCTTTGGATTATTTTTTGTGGGGCTATGTTAAAGCTCAAGTCTATTCAGACAAGCCTGCTTCAATTAACGCATTGGAATACAGCCTTAAAGCATTTATATGTGAGATACCGGCTGAAACATTGGAAGGAGTATGCCAAAGTTGGACTAAGCGGATGGACCATTTGAAGCGCAGTCGCGGTCAACATTTGCATGAAATAATCTTGAAACATTAAATTATATGGACTGTACTATCGATTTGAATAAAAGTTTCATGCATTTTTCTAAATTTTACGTGTGTTTTTTTGAAAAACTTTTCTATAGCTCTTAAAAATCACCCTTTAGTTGCGACTTGTTTATGTTTTCGAACAGGGCGACAACTTCGAAATGGACGTGCAATGACGGAAATCAGTATATTCAACATTTTTACAAAAAGTTCGATTTTTTCTTCTCAGCTTTTGATCCATCTTTCGATGAATCCCTAACGGCGTTCCATAAAAGTAGTCTAATGCAGGCAAATCGTAGCTTCTGAGTGACCAGTTCACATCACCATTTCGGTTGATTATTTAATTATCGAATACAGCGCGCATTGGATCGAATGCAAGGTTGGCTGTGTGGCACGTGGCGTCGTTGGCACGTTGAAGCAGTGCAAGTCAACTCTGGCATTCTTTTCAATTAAAGAAAGGAAAAAATGCTGCGTCAGATTTTCTATGATAATTTGTGGATTCTCCGACCCCTTAATGCTATAACTGCCATAATTAAATTTTTCCATTTAGACGCCGATAAAAAAAGAGATTCAGCTGAAAAAATAATTTTTCGTTAAAAATGCTTATGTACATTCAACCAAGCGTTCTTCAGCTTATTGGACGATATTTTACCAAGACAAAGGACACTAATTTTGTAGATGGCGAACCACAAACTAAATTTCTTGCACATCAAGTCATGTTATTTTAGCTTTAAAGGTCAAAAAAGGCTCCAATTCCAAACGCTTGAGTGAACACCCTGTATTGCACAATGTATTCCATGCCCTTGTTATGCTCTAATGCATATGCAAAATATTCAAGTTATTCTTTAATTTTCTCCAACATAAATATATGCCAGTGTATGTGTGTGTGTGTGTTTGTATGTATAAATGTAGCGGACATGAGGATTTGCGCTTCTCTGCAATATACACCGTAACATTTCAAGCATAAAAAAGAATTTGCATAATTTCCCAAAGCGTGAAACCGACAGAATGTCGCATACATTTTTTTATTTTGCTATTTTTGTAATTTTGAGGACTTTTCGCTTTGTTTTGATACCATGTGGAGAAGAGGAGGGAACCACAGAACAACGAAAAATGGAAGTGCTGGCGCGTATGACCAAAACGATTTGATAGCTGCAATTGGTAATAAAGCAGTACTTTTGTGTAATTTTCCAAAAAATAAAAATGAAAAACAAAGAAGGAAAAACAGAGTAATGGAGAATTATATGAATTTCAAAAAAAGAAAAGAAATATAGAAAATACATGGAAACGGTGGCAGCAACATAAAAAGTAAAATAAAAAGTAATAGCAAGCACCAATTTTTTTTTAATTTGTGCCTTGTGCTTGTTTTTTGTTTTTCATTGGCGTTAACTACGTATCATACGCTTGCCGAACTTATTCTTTGTTTGGAATTTTTTAGCATTTTTCATCCGAGCCCAACGCGTACATTTGTCCCTTTATTATCGTGCCTCAGCAATACAATCCCATGGCCACTTTTGTAGGATGACAACGTCGCTTTTATGGTCACTGATATTAACATATTACAGCGTGTGGTAAATGGACAAATGACCGGTCGCTGCGCTCGCTGTGGAAAACTAAAAAGTTTTTAATTGTAGGCAAAAATTATGCGGACATAATAGACGGTGTGGTTATGAAAATAATAAAATTTTCGCCATGACTAAAGGGTTAGCGCTTTTATGGGAGGCTCGTGCGATGGGCAAGGCATGAAGTAGCGGAAATAATAACAAAGCTATAAAATATGAATGAAAAATGTAATAGATACATAAAAGAGTTAGATGAGTAGTAACTGAAAAATATTAAAATGCAGCAGGGCTTGGGTGCACGCGAAAGTCTATACAAATTTTTTATGAAATTATACTTCATTAGTTAACTGAAATTGCCGCATTTTGTTTTGGTTTTACTTTTTAATTGAAGTTCATAGACCCGGTGATCAGAAAGTAACGGAAATGTTTAAATAAAATAAAACAGAAAAAATATGATCCGTCTAAAGCAACACACACGCGCCGACGTTCAATCCAGTCCTCCATGTACCCCTGGTAGGCCGACAAAGGGATGGCCTTCAGCTCCATTGTCGCATTCTCTTTGATCTCCTCTATCGACTGCAATGTGGTAACTTCAACTTGGAAAACAAAAAGAAGTCGCACGGGGCTATATCAGGTGAATACGGCGCTTGCACGATGGTATTTAGGTGGTGTTCGGTCAAATAGTCCAGCACAATTTGGGCTCGGTGCGATGCACAGTGATTTAAACAATAGACAAAAATCAAAAAAATAAAAGCAATATTTTAGAAAAACTAAAATGGAAATAAAATCTTCATTATATTGCTCAAATAAAATCACCTTAAGTTTATTTTTATTTTTTGTTTCCTTATCAGTAAAATTATGATAAAGTCTACCTAAATAAAATCTTATTTTTTTTTTTTTAGATTTGTTCAACATTTATTATTGTATGGTAGTTCGTTCTAAACGTTTCGATATTTTATAGTTTGACTCGTTTATTATGGCAAATATTCAGCAAGGTATGTAAATATTTTAATATATGTTTGGTATTTTTCTTAATTTTTTTTGTAAAGTTGTCATTATTTTTAGAAAACTTTATTTTTGGTAAAAGGTCCCAAAAGGTGCCTTTCCAAATTTGTTGCTATTTGATAGTTTAAACTGTTTTGTTTTTAAAGGTATAGGTCTTTTTTTGCGCAAAGTTGTTCTTTATTCCGAATTTTTATTTTTTAGGTACTTTGTCAAATATAAAAAATAAAGATTTGGTGGATACATGGATTTTATTGCCCAAAAAGCAAAGGAAAAATAAGTTAGTTGAAAAGGTTCTAAACCTAATGAAACTTCAGACTGTCACGAAAGCAATTTGAAAAATCTGTTTGCATTTTTTGTGGAAAAATAAATATTAAATGGCAAAAAAATTTTCGCAGAAAAGAACAGTTTTTAGCCAAAGAAAGCAAATGGCTGAACTCTGAAATATATATGACCTCATCACTAAAAGCTATTTTAAGAAAACCAGCTGTTCCAGGTAACACTTTTGCTGAACAAAGCACTTCTCGTGGAAGACCTTACGTAGCTTTTGGGGAGTCAAGTGAGAAGACTAAAAAGAGGCGAATTGAAGAACTGGTCTCAAAATACACCTTAGAGGAGCTTTCTTTTGCGGTAAAAGAATTATCTAAAAAAAGTAATAGTCAGGTTGAGTTTAAGGAATTCAAAAAACGTTCATTGACTTTACAGGAAACTTTAGCGCTTTATCTTTACTTAGATCTTTCTCAGAGAAAATACAACTTACTTAGATCAATTATTAAGAGTGTGCATTCAGAATTTTTACCTAGCATCTATAAACTGCGACAGTTTCGAGACAGTTTATTACCAAAAGATATTATAACCACAGAACAAGGATCTGAAGTAAATCTACAACTACTTATTGATTATACATTAAAAAGCATTTTAAAATCAATATTAGAAAATAATATCTATAAAGTGAGACTTTAACTCTGACATGTAAATACGGATTCGATGGAAGCTCTGGGCATAGCACCTACAAACAAGTATTTAGCTCCACAGAAATGACTGACGAATATTTATTTTTAGTTGCTATGTCACCTATTAACTTGTCAGATGAAAAAGGTTATATTTTTTGGAATAATCCTCGCTCTTCGTCAACATTTTTCTGTCGACCAATTAAATTTATTTTTGTTAGAGAAAATTCCGATTTAGTTAAAACAGAAGGCTTGAGACTGCAGCAAGAAATAAACGATTTAAAACCTATAATTATAAATTTTCAAAACAAAAATTACACTGTAAATTTTAAATTTCACTTTACAATGCTTGATGGATTGCATTAATACCTTATCAGAGACTAATTCTACTCAAACTTGCTTCATTTGTGGAGCTACACCAAAACAAATGAATACAAAAGAAGTTCTTAAACAACCAGTTAAAATCGAAATTTTAATTTTGGGATGTCATCTCTTCATTCGTGGATCCGTAGCTTCGAATGTTTAATACATATTGCTTATAGGCTTCCTTTTAAAAGCTGGCAAGTAAAAGGCACAGAAAAAAAAGCATTATTTGATATTCAAAAGAAAAAAATTCAATACGACTTTAAAAGAAAATTAGGCTTAGCTGTGGATAAACCTAAGCCAGGTTACGGGTCCACTAATGACGGGAATACGGCAAGAAGGTTTTTTCAAAATCCCAAAATAAGCTCTGAAATAACGGGCATTGATGAGAATTTGATTTTTAAATTTTCTCAAATATTACGTGTTGTGTCTTCTGGAAAGCAAATTAACATCGACAATTTTCGAGAACTTTTAAATAATACCAGAGAGCTTTACATTGAATTATATGACTGGTTTTATATGCCTTCCAGTGTCCATAAATTATTAGTTCATGGCGAAGAGATCATTAAACATTTTGATTTACCAATAGGGCAACTGGCAGAAGACGCATTAGAAGCTAGGCATAAGGAGGTACGAAATAGTCGTCTTTATCTAGAATAAACACTAATAAAGATATTATGACATATTTACTAGTAACATCAGACCCCTTTATATCTTCTCTGAGAAAGACTGCGAAGTGGTGCATTCTTTTGATTTTTCGGATATTAAAACCTATATTTTAGAGGAAAATGTAAATCAATTTGATTTAGAAAATATTTCAGATAGTGACTAACTAAATAATTTTCTTTTTCTTCCTTTCCTATGTTAAGTATATTTTTTTGTACTACTGAAAAATATTTTTTTTTTATTATTTAAAGTTTCTTATATAAAGTTGGTGAATGCGTTAAAAATATTCTTAGCTAATTAAAGAGAAAACATAATTTTGATTTTTTGAAATGTATAGCAAAAATTATTGTTTTAAATAAATTAATATTATTAAAAGTTCAATGTTTAATATTCTAAAATTTTTCGTTTCACTGTGCGATGGCGCGTTATCATCATGCAAAATCTAAGAATTGTTTGCCACATTTCCGGCCGTTTGTGACGTACAGCGTCACTCAAATGATCCGATAGTGCTGAAGAGTGACAGATGTGTGTCTTAGAGTCCTACCAACATAAGAAAAAATATGGACCGGTTCCCAGGTGCGCGGTTCGTTTAAATTAAACACTTCCAGTACTTTTTGATCATATGGCATTTCCCCTCAACTTTAGTTACTCTTTTTAAAAGCCACACAAACTAACTTGCCGAAAGAAACGGGAATACTTAAGTTAAAGTTGGGTGGGTTAGCTTAGGTTGGCCAGATTGCTTGCCTAAGACAAGACAGTCGGAGCCCCTAAAGCCCATTGTGATACTTGCATTTGATTTCCAACCTCGAACTAAGTTGCTTAAACCACTTGGATATTTTTAAGAAGGTAACTAATCCCTCCAGAGAGCCATTTTGCAAATTTCCCAGGTTCTCAAAGAAATAATCGCCAAGATATTTGGCACAGCTTTTATGAAGTGCCGGGCATTTATAGAGCAGGTGGTTTACCGACTTAATTGGTTCTTCATCTCCACAGCTCATGCAGAAATCATTGTGAGGTACATCCATTTTAAGGTGCCGATAGTGCCCTTTATAACACCTGGAAGGATGCTGGTAGTTCATTTATTGAATCCGAGAAGATATTTTGCCCTTTTAAGATTCATTTTTGGCCAGAATGCTTGGATACCCTTCAGTTGGTAGTCAGCCAGACCACCTTCTAGTGGTTTCCGCAAATACGCTCAAGTCAATCGCAGTGTGCGGTTCGTTTAGACAACTGCTTATGTCCTCTACCCCTCGCTGAAGGTCAGGTTCAGAGGGTTTCCTTGCACACTCATCCACTCTTTCGTTTCCCTCCACTCCAGTATGGCGGAGGACCCAACCAAGTCTGTTTTTATGTTGTTGAATGAGCGAGAAGGACCTCCTGCATTTGAAGTTGGGCAAAAGCGAATACTTTTACAGTTCTTCCAACTGACTTTTGAGCTCATAACTGGGTAAGACTACATCAAAAAATAAGCAAAGTGGAATTAATAATTTTTTCCAAACTTTGAAAAATAGCAGCTCTATGTGAGATACTTTGAAATCCAAAAGATTAGAAATTATCATTATAACACCGTCTGGAATTTACACGAGTATGTACAAAGTGGCACAAAATTAATCATCGAAACGGTTTAGTATGACCTCGGATTCCCTTGAGAACCTATGGTCTACTCCTGGAAAGATGGGCCTCGCGCCAACTCAGCGAATGCGCAAATATGCAAAGTCGCGAGATCCTTCTTGAAACGGGTAGATCGGAGGCTCTCGAGGAAACTTCTAAGGCTAACAAAGCCGCATCCCTCGAATTTGGTAGGTATCCTTAACGGACATTGTCCGTTAGATGTCTATACGGCGAGGATTGGGGCTCATTTAAGTAATTTCTGCAGAACTGTCTGGAGGATGAGTTGGAATCATCTAGGCACCTTCTTCTCAGCTACATCATTTATATGTACTTATATTCTGTACCAAAAATACTTTTAAAGACGTGCGGTATAAAAAAAATTAGTTTGTTTTGCTTTTCTCCATACTAAGTTCCAGTACTCACAGCAATTACGTACAGGGATATACGGTATAAAAACTTCAATTTGTATATGAGGTGTCCCGGCCCCTTCTATAATCAGGGCTCTCTAATCAGCTCTCCTACCCTATGCCTCCCCTCAGCATTTTTATAATGAGCCAAAAGATCCAGATCCGGGTGGCCGCCGTAGCCGAATGGGTTGGTGCGTCACTACCATTCGGAATTCAAAGAGAGAACGTCGGTTCGAATCTCGGTGAAAGATCAAAAATTAAGAAAAAGTTTTTTCTAATAGCGGTCGCCCCTCGGCAGCCAATGGCAAACCTCCGAGTGTATTTCTGCCATGAAAAAGCTCCTCATAAAAAATATGTGCCGTTCGGAGTCGGCTTGAAACTGTAGGTCTCTCCACTTGTGGAACATCAAGACGCACACCACAAATAGGAGGAGGAGTTCGGCTAAACATCCAAACAGGGTGTACGCGCCAATTATATATATATAAAAGATCCAGAACTTTGCTGGGGCCTAGTCAAGGGGTTCTTGGGGTGTCGGCATAAAACGCCAGGAAAGGAGCCCTCGATATAAAAACCAATTGTAAAAGGACGAAGAGCGGGTCGGGATATCGGCCCAAACGTCGGTGGGAGACATGGCTGCTACCACTGACGGGCACGGAGTGGATCTATGGTCTACTCTGTGTGTCGGCAGTGGTTACATCTCTGCTAAGGCGGATACAGGCTCTAGTGGTTGTCGTACTACTGTAAAAGCGAGTAAAAGGTTGACCTTCCGAAGTACTGGAGTCGATACAGACTCAGACTTCGAGAGTGTTTGAAACGTGGCAACCGTGAACACAACCGCTGAGGAAGAGCTTCTCAACTCCCCAAAGGGTTATACTTCGATTACTGCCACTCAGGCAGGCCGAAAAAAAGGTCAATAAGTAGGGACCGTAAGTTCTCGCCCAATATAAATCAGCAATACCAATTTTTTTCAGAGGAGGTTAAAATCGAAAATGTCAGAAACATCATCAAAGGTGCCGTCACACCAGTGGTATGTGGGACATGCTCCCGCAACCCTATAACATTCCACCTCTCTCGGCTGACTCCACCCTGGGACTGCTAAAAGAAATTTCATCAAGGTGGAGCCGTGTTTATGCCTTTTGGACACACCAGGCACCTGCATCCAGATTCCTCTCTTAATAGCGTATTGGGGTTATGCGCTATCGATAGCATCCATTGGTTTGTCACCATTGGGGTGTCATCTGTTCGGGTTCGTCTTGAGGCTTTACCTCACGCGTTCGTGTTTGTCGTCTGTTCGTGAATGCAGTCATCCCCACAGGAGATCTGTTTCAAAATAGCTTCTTTAGGCGACGCCACTAGGCATCTGTTGAGTATTCTATATCGGCCCCAAAGGCTTCTATCTACTTCGAGTGGTGCTACTTAGGTAGGCCGGACAAAAAGGTCAATAAGGAGGGACAGAAAGTTCGCGCCCAATATATAGCAACAATACGAATCCAATTGCATCTAAGCGGTAAGGTCACTCTTTCGCCTACGGAGCGATATGATCTTAATTGGGTAAACGAAACAGTCGTGACAATACATCCAGCCTTAGTAAACCAAATCCTGAAAACAGCCGCTAAAAGCTTGAAAGAGCCTAAAACAAAGCAGTCCAAGGATAAGGAAAAACCCGAGGCCAAACGCCAGGGTCAAGAAAAAAATGTATTCACTGCATTCGACGTATTGCCTTTGTTAAGCCTTTTACTGATATTAAGAAAAAAAAGGCTATGACAACTGAAAACTGAGGAGTAAGCCACGTTGTTGATCAACTAAGAAACCATTTTTTTTTGGGGAAGCGACAAAGCTGCTTGAATATATAGATATATATATATAATTGGCGCGTACTCCCTTTTTGGGTGTTTGGCCGAGCTCCTCCTCCTATTTGTGGCGTGCGTCTTGATGTTGCTCCACAAATGGAGGGACCTACAGTTTTAAGCCGACTCCGAATGGCAGATATTTTTTATGCCTGCCGAGGAGCGACCGCTATTAGAAAGAACTGTTTATTTATTTTAGTCTTTCACCGAGATTCAAACCAACGTTCTCTCTCTGAAATCCGAATGGTAGTCACGCACCAACCTATTCGGCTACGGCGTCCGCCGCTGCTTGAATGCAGAACTGTATTATTGAATCATGGCTTTTAATGTAGCATGAACTACATTTCTATAAAAACTAGTGGAGGGTTTATAGTTTTGCAAACGTGGCATATACGAGAAGAAATCGAAGGGGTACACTCTAATAGTGGCTATGGATATACAAGCCTTAAAGATGGTCGTCGTGGTAGGCGTCCAAAAAGACCAAGAATACCAGATATCATTGGACAAGAGTGTGATATTATTTCTGAAGATCTAAGTCCGACTAAGCGTAAAATAGCTGACACCACACGCATCTCAGACGAATGCGCGCTCCATATTTTGCATGAAGAATTTCATATGAAAAAGCTGCTGCGAAAGATCGCGCCGCATTCATTAACAAATCACAACCCACTAAAGGTTGTGAGACAGTATTTTTCAGAGCTACAGAGTTTTTATGCAATTATTGAAGGAGTAGTGAAGTTGGGAAAGATTATATAGAATAAAAAAATTTAACTCATTTAAAAATTCTCATTCTTTCATGTTAACTTTCTTACTTTTCCACCAACCTGTGTGTATACTTATTGCTCGTTTAAAAATTAAAAAACGCTTAGGCTCTTCGTGTTTCAAACCCATCAGCGGTTCAGTTTAATATCCCTGCTATTGTGAACTTGTTCCCATCATCACCATCCTCCGGTCAATTTCCCACTGTTTTGCCCATTCACTGGTTTCCAATTGCCAAGCACAAAACATTAACAATTTAATATTACTTAGAACTAATGGAAGATTTCCCACCAAACACCTAATAACAATCCACGAAAGTATGCTAAATTGCGCCTCGAAGGGAGTGGCGTTATGGGATCCAATCATCGCCATTAAAACTATTATCGCTACTGGTCTGGTTGTCTGGCTCACTGGTTGCCTGTTGCTTTGCTGTTATTCATCATTTCAAAGCATCACTCGCATCTGCTTTGGGCAAATTGTTGTTGGCTTCTATTAAAGGGAGTAAGTGACAATGGCAGCTGTGATGAAAAACAAAAGCAAAAACAATAACTACAAGCGTGCATTTACCATATATATATTTATATGTGAGCACAATGCAAATTCATTGGGTTAGCAATGACAACAACAACAACAACAACAACATCAACGAATAGGGGGAATACAATGAAAATTGTGTGCACAAAACGTGCAGATGCCGATTATTTTCGATGAAGTTGTTGTTGCTGTTTTGGTGCCAATCTATTATTTGTTAATTGTTGTTGTCTTTGCCTATGCTGTTGTTGTTGCTGATTTTTAGTATGGAGCCTGTCGTCGTTGCTGATAGTCGGTCGTTAGCGCTGGATTTTCTTGCTGGCGCGTCACACCATAACACATCAAGTTGCAGGCAATAACAGCGCAATTATTTCAAGTTCATTGTTTTGCCAACAACAATGGCGGGCGTTGCATAGGCACACAAACGAACACACGCACACACACACGCTCAGGCAGAAAGATAGCGTGGCGCGCACGTTTTCACAGCGCTATTGCACAACAATGCATTTGGTAGCAACATGAACAACAACAACAACAGCAGCAAACACAGCAGCAACAGCAAGAGTAACAGCTAAAGCCATGCACTACTACAACAAAAAAAGCAATAACAATGGCGCTGCCAATTTGAAAATCAACAATTTGCAAACTTTATGCGGAATATCTGGCGTATGAATGGATGTGTATGTGTGTGTGTGTGTCTGTATGAGCGCGTGAAGTTGAAATTTCGCCGGGTGAATGCGCCTGAAAGTAGATAGTAAATAGTGCTCGGCGTTTGCGCGCTGTGGTGCCATGTTCTGGTTTTTTTGCTATTTTGAGCTGCTAATGGCCGGCAATGGTCTCGCAAATGCCGATAGAAATACTGTGAGAAATAAATGTGTAAATTAGAATGAAAGCATTTTAAGCCTTCAAAACATTAAAAGTCTTTACCAGGCTTCGTATAACTTTGAATGACTTTGTTGTTAAGTACAAATTACTAATGGTTCCTAAATTAGTTGTGAAGAGGAAGAGTACGTTCAGGAGGTCGGAAGATTGGAGAAACCGGGGCTAGCGAGGTGGTTATCAGAACGCGTTTCTGTCTTTATTTAATTGATATGGATGAGTTGCAAGACGTGTTTGCGCACACCAATAAGGTAAGGCTAAGTAACTTTGGGAGACTTGCTCTGGTGCGACTTCTTTAATCTGATGCTGGAATAGATCGCGCGAGCCACAGAATTTAAGCGCTCAATCGACACAATTTTTTATAAGAGCTTACAATTGTTGACCTATGCCGATGATATTAACATCATAGGCCTTAACAACTGCGCTGTTAGTTCTGGCTTTTCCAAATTGGATGAAGGGGCAAAGCGAATGGGTCTGGTGATGAACGAGGACAAAACGAAGTACCTCCTGTCATCACTGTTGACAGTTTTGATTTAGAGGTTGTAAAAGGCTTCGTTTATTTAGGAACCAGCAATAATACTTGAAGTCCAACGGAAAATATCCCTTGCCAGTAAGTACTACTACTACTACTTTAACATGGCCACGCTTAGGAGCTGGACTGAGAGTAGAGGACTCGCTATAAATCCCGCAAAAACTGAAATAATTCTCTTCACAAGGAAACATAGGCTTCCTATAATCACGCCGCTGGTCTTCAAGGATGTGGAGATTCCCTTAAGAGAGAATGTCAAGTACTTAGGACTCATATTAGATAGGAAACTCACATGGAAACCTAATATTGAGGAATGTGTAAAAAAGGCCAACGTTGCATTATATACTTGCAAAAGAGCGGTCGGTATTAAATGGGGGTTAACACCTCGCGTTACTTACAGGCTATATACTTCGGTAGTTAGACCAATCTTAATATATGGAATATTTGTAAGGTGGCCATCTACTCTAAAGGCGAGTTACGCTAAAATCATGAGTAAGGTCCAAAGAACAGCTCTTTTATGCATCTCTGGTGTTTTAAGGACTACCCCAAACAAAGCGCTAGAAGTGCTAATCAATTTGCCTGCACTAAATCTCGTAAGGAAAAACGTGGCCGCCGCTTCGGCGCTTAGATTCAAAAGTATGGCGCTATGGAAAGAACGGCGGTTTGGCTACGCCTGTATTTTGCACACTCTGAACAGTCACAAACAAGAAATAGACTATTCTACTCCTAGACTTACCTTCGACAAGCTCTTCAAGACAAGTATACCGTCAAGAAGGGAGTGGCAAAAACCAAGGCCATGGAGAAGGGGGGAATTAAATTTTTATACAGATGGTACCAAGCTAGACGATAGGGTTGGCTATGGATTATTTTCGAAAGAATTAGGACTGGAACTATCCGCTCGACTAACTGCAGCGTCTATCAGGCAGAGGTTCTAGCTATAAAAGAAGTGTCTACATACCTAAATTTGCATGCCGTAACAAAAACGACTATAAACATATTCTCGGATAGCCAAGCGGCTATTAAATCAATGAATGCGGCTGTACTAAGATCAAAGGTTGCACAGGAATGCCGAGCAGCCCTAAATAATATTAGCGCCGTATTCAAGGTCAGCCTTATTTGGGTTCCGGAACACAGAGATATTGAGGGAAACTGTAAAGCTGACGAGCTAGCCAGAAAAGGTACTGCTCTTCAACTGCTCAGTGATAAAAGTACCATTGGAGTACCTTTAGCCACGAGTAAATTAATAGTAAAAAACAACATTATCCAAGAGGTCAATAGGTCATGGGAAGAAGAAGATACATGCGCAACAGCCAGGCTCCTATGGCCGGAAATAAACAAGAAAAGAACAAAGGAATTACTTGGCCTCTCAAGAGAAGATATCTCGAGGCATTCCTTGAGACTAGGAGTATTCTCCCATGAATATTGCAGAGATGAGGAGGAGAAAGAAACAGTAGAGCACTTCCTTTGCAATTGTCCAGCCTTAGCTAAAATCAGAGCAGGTTGTCTAGGTAAATACTTTTTCAATTCTCTTACAAAACTATCTGGCGCGGGGATTAGACCAATCCTGCGCTTCATAAGAGCCTCAAAATGGTTTCTCGAAAGTAAATAAATAAGGCTCCCGTGTGGCACAGTGGTATCACAACGGACCTGTGAGGTCTAAGTGAGTTGGTCATACGGACCGACTGCTACCACAACCTAACCTAACCTAAGTACATACTACTTTGGACTAAGTAGGTAACTGAGTAGTAAAGTCCTCTCTCGGCGAAGAAAAACTAATAGAGAGAGCCTTGTAGAGCTCTCACCATGCCCGTCCTAACGTATTACACAGAAGCTTGGACGATGACCACATCCGATGGAGCGTCGCTTGAAGTGTTTGAGAGAAAGATCCTACGGAAGATTTTTGGAGCTTTGCTCTTTAGCAACGGCGGGATCCGCTAGCGATGGAACGATGAGCTGTATGAGCTTTACGACGACATAGACATAGCGCAGCGAATAAAGATCCAGCGGCTACGTTGTCTGTGTCATGTCGTCCGAATGGTTATAAACGCTCCGGCTTTGAAAGTATTCGATGCAGTACCAGCTGGTGGTAGCGGAGAAAAGATTAGGAAGAGAAGGAGTTCACTTCACTTGGTGAGCCCCACTGGTGCCGGTCAGCACGAGAAAGAAACGACTAGTGCCCTTCGTTAAATCCGGTCAAAATCGCGCCAATCAAGAAGAAGTGGAAGTAGTAATATTGTCTAATATTATTGAGTCTTGTATCTCGGAGAGCTCCTGCACTGGGTCTTACTTTTGGAATTCAGGTTTGTAGTTACTCAGTTTTCTGGCATTCGGCAGCCTTATAGTTTGCAATATTGCCTTTCCTCTTTGGATTTTTCTTTGAAGGCGTTTACATATGTATATTCAGTGAGGAGACGTGAGGTGAGATCGTACGAATACTCAGTATATTCCTGCAAGCCTGTGATGCACTAACTTTCTGCTCTTTAAGTGACCAATATTACACTAAAAAAGAGAGTACAACTAGAGACGTGAACCGAGGTGAGCATATTATGCTCTTATTGCTTTTTATAGAAATTCAGGTCGAAACTTTACTGTACATCATTTTTTCATTTCGCTGCCGTTGTCGGAAGAACTTGTAAACTGGAGTATGACCGGCATCGCCATTTGGAAGAAGAACAAGCGTTATGCGCTCGAAGAGATCAAAACCTATAGAAACCAGGAAATTTGTTCCAGCGAATTTGGAGTTGGGGCAAGTGCAACAATGACTTTCTATGCTTCAGTAAAGGAAAAACTACAATTTTATTTTCGTGATTAAGTTATTTCCGCTACAAAACAAAAGCCTGAAATGATTCTATGTTAAAACAGAGCTAAAGGCGCTCAACGAGAAGAGCGATAATGTCGATAAAACCACCGAAATAATCGCAGTTGACCGGCATGCGAGTAGTCGTAGCATCGCCCACGAACTAAAGATCGACCATAAAACTATTCTAAGCTATTTGCGAAAAACAAGTGGAGGTGAGCAAGTTTTTTATCAATGTATTTTTGGAGAAGTTTTTGAACAATTTTTGATCAGAGTAAGGACTGATTATAAAATTTAAGCCGACGGCCGTAGCCGAATGGGTTAGTCTGTTGCTATCATTTGGAAGTGCGCAGGTTCAAATATCCACCAAACTCCATATGGTAGAATAACTTTTTCTAATGGCAGTCGCTCCTTGGCAGACAATGGCAATGTATTTCTGCCATGAAAAAGCTCCCCATAAGAACCATCCGCCAAAGGTAGATGAACAAATTTCAAGAAACTGATGCTGATAATATACTGGTAGACCAAAAACTGAACATTCTTTTGAGAGCATTGCTGCGCTAACGTAAAGTGGTGCTAAACAACCTTCAACATAGTTGTCGTTCTCAGCAATTAGGCATTTATGAATCGGCTGTTTGGCAGATTTTATCTGCAGACGAGCTCGTAATGGGCATTAAAATTATGTTGTTTTTCACTTATAATTGTTAAGAGCTTTATTTAAAAAAAAAATTGTGAAACCTGAAAGAAAGTAAATGTTTAAATGTTTTATTTTAAAATAGCATCTAGGGACGTCTTTAGAGAGACGTTTAGAGTAGAATGGGGTAAGATAGGTCATTTTTTTTTTGGAGAGCTCTTGCTACGGTGTTTTTGCATTGATTTTGAGAAATAAGCAAGATTTTGAAAGGTTATTTATCTGCCAACATTTTGGTTATACTGACTTATGTTTGGCTAAATATTTTGGAAGCTGCATTCAATAAGACAAAGGTACTTTTTTTCGATATTTTTAAAATCGGGGGGCACGATAGGTCACTATATGTGAGGCGAAAAGAACAATGTACATGGCTTGGAAATTAACGTTTTAACTTTTATTTATAGAGTATGAACACTGCACATGTTATATTATAAAAGTTAGGAATTTTTCTTTAATTCATCACGCAAGCACATAATGTTTCGAACGGAATTTTAAATTGTTTAGAGGCTGATCGAACACTAGCGCGATCTCGGACTGCCGCGATTGCGTTTTTTACGTCCTCTTCACTTCGTTTCGGCGTTTTTCGCACATAATTATGCACCATTTTGCTGCAAAATTAATTAAAATTTATTTTGTTCCATTAAAAGTAGTGACTTATAATGCCCCCAGACGGCTGACCTATAGTGCCCCCAAGCACATGTTTTATGTTAGTGTCGATATTTTTTTAAAAAACAAAAATATCAAAAAACTGACACATTATTCGTGTTCAGCATTATTTTCTACGTAAAATAAAACTCACCTGACAAATATTTACTTACATTAAATGCACTGCACCGTAGAATAAAAAAAATGCTATGTCGGAGGAAAGCTCACAAAAAACTAAACGACGCCAAAACTAGGATAACTAATCAATGGTGACGGCAGAAATGACAGTCGCGAACGTTGTTCCCCACCACGTATTCAATTCACATAAGACGAGTGATCTCTGCGAAAACAGTGCGCCGAAAACCCCACCTACCTATTGTGCCCCCATACCTATCTTACCCCATTCTACTCTACTAAATACGCAGATCATTTTGTATCAAGAACGATGAAGTACAAAAGAGAGAATGAGAGCAGCTTTAGTTGCTCCGTCATGGAGGCTCAGACAGCAGAATTTTGTCCGCTCATTTCACACGTATTCTTGCGCTCACAAAATTACTAGCTTACTGCCTACGAATGTACACCTCTTGCTGCAAAACTATATCACTAATAGAGAATTTGTTGTAAATCAAAAAGATTTTTTCTCTCGGCATTGTAGAATAGACGCTGGAGTTCCACAAGGCAGCGTTCTAGGCCCTACTTTATTTGTATTATACACATCTGATATGCCAACGACGAGCCAAACAATGACATCAACATTTGCCGATGATACTGCAATACTTTGCACTCACACAGACCCAAAAGTAGCAATGTCTATATTACAAAGCCATATACTTGAAACAGAAGTATGGCTTAAAAACTGGAGAATAAAGGTTAATGAAACCAAATGCGTGCATATTACTTTTACTCTAAGAAAAGAAACTTGCCCTGCCGTTACAATAAATGGTCAGAATATACCACAGCAAAACGAAATAAAATATCTTGGAATTCACTTGGATAGAAGACTCACATGGCGGAATCATATTGAAAAGAAAGTGTCGAATATCAAGCTTAAAATGAAAAGCCTATATTGGATGCTTAATTCGAAATCAGCATTACCTCTAGAGTACAAAGTGCTACTATATAAAGCCATGCTAAAACCAATATGGACATATGGTATAGAAATGTAGGGAACGGCTACGCCCTCAAATATCGAAAAACTTCAGAGAGTGCAATCTAAAGCCTTGCGGATAATCACGGGAGCTCCATGGTATATAAAGAACGCTAACATTCACAGAGATATTTGCATACCTCGTGTAGCCGATGAAATAGTACGGTTGAGCAAAAAATACCTACGAAAGCTAGAAGACCATCCCAATAAACTAGCGCGAAATCTACTTTTGGATGAAGGTCACACACGATTGAAAAAAAGAGACATCTTCAAGTCTGCACTATCTTAATTATCTCATCTCACACGAGAGTCCGTCCACAACTTCCTCCAACCACATCTATCACATTCGAAAAAAAAAAAACAAAACGGAAGCTCTAAGGGAGACTGGAAACTAGGCCTTTCCGGCTGCCAGCTACGAAGAATCGGAGACTGGAAACCCGTCCTTTCCAGCTCCCAACTATGAAGAATTGGAGATTCACAACCGATTTAATCATATATGTAAATATACATTCATTTGAGCAAATAATTCGTTTCTTAGCACTGGCAAGGAAACATATTACTCTAGTATATAAGATTTGCAAAACTTATTGTTAATTTCTTATACAAGAAAGATTCAATAAATAAAGAAAAATGGAAAAAAAAAATTCTTGCGCTCTTCAATCAATCGTTGTTCAGATGGCAACGAGGCAGCGCAGGCAGTGGCTACGTAAAATTTTTCGTACACGGCCAACACAAACTCAATTCTCCATGGCCACTGTGTACAAAAATCGCTGTGATGTATCTTAAGACGTCAGCAAATCAGCTGGTTCCTTCAAATTCGCTGAGCGCCGATTAAGGGGGCAAACCGGTTTAGGAGGCCGACATTTTTGTGTTTTTCGTGAATTTTTTTAACAAGGAAGGAATAATCAAAAATTGTTTAAACTTAGAGGCTATTTTATTAATATTTTTACGTACACTTTTAAATTTTTTCAAGCTACTTCCGCCGGAAATAGTGGCGTCAGAGGTCGATCGCCATCCTAGTATCTGGCTGATGGGCATTCCTGAAGTTGTAATTTTTCTCTGTAATCAACAACATTTTTTTTTTGCATTCACAACATGTGTCCTAAGAATATGAACCTAATTTTGATAAAATAATATTGAAAATTGCATGTTTTTGAGGCGCTTGAACACAATGTCATTTTTTCATACCTTATTTTTTCATTTATTTAGCTTAACAAAATATTTTTAATGATAATTTAATCCAAGGATTGGGTTGATATAAATAAGAATTGAAAAGAGAACACTCCCCAAAAATTTCATAACGATTGGCCGATAACTTTTTGAGCTAGAGAGCCCACCAGTTGAAAAAAGTCGTTTCGAGAAAAACGTCATTCTAACTACCCCGCGCTACGGTGCCGAACCGACGGGCGGTCACTTAAGTGCTCTTAGAATCGGGAATAATGCGAATTTCCTTTTAAACATTTGACCACATATTCTTGAGCAGTTATACTAACAATTTATGCAATAAAAAAAGTCGATTTGTTGATAAGTGTAAACTGGTTTCCCCCCTTAACGGTTTGATGTTGGCAATGCGACGAGCATTCTGTACGCGGCGATTTCGTACAGTGTGGTAAGTAAGTATATGTAACTATGTATGTGTGTATTTTTAAAGCGTTCCCTGGCATCACTATCAGTTTACGAGCGCCTTAGTTCAAGCTTTCAATCTATGTGCAATATTTTAAGCTGTAAAAGTTGCAACTTGCAGCGTTTACAGTTTAATTAATTGCTTCCAAGTGTCGCCGGCCGGGCGGTTGCTTGGCTACAGAGCAAGGCTGGCTGTTCGCGAATAAAATAACAAACAAGTCATCATACGTGCATACCGCGGTATATACATACATATATATACATATAAATATATAGACATACCTATGTATTTATATGCAAGTAAACAGATGAATTTCTATAGGGCCATTAACGGCTGCTATTGTGACAATATGCGAAATGATGGTGCATTAAGTGCTGTTACAGACGCCAACAATGTTCGGTGTTGATGATGCTGATGCTGATAACAGTGTCGACACTGACTTAGACACTTCAACGCCATTGAGCATGCGAACATATGACACAAGCTAAGAGGGGTATGGAAGCGACATATGTAATGTGGAGTGAAAATAGAAAAATCAGAGAAATTGCAAACATACAAAAAAAAAAAAATAAAAATAAAGAGAAAGCCCAGCTACAATGTTAAAACAATAGTGAATGTTGTAAAATCCAAAACATGTGTGCAAGAAAATTGGGCTTAAAATGAATTTCATGTTACGTATACGCATCGGTAAACAAGCAAACTATCAACATTTATTATATAACGAAAAATAATACTCGTAGTTTTAGTTGCAAAAGTGCTAGAAAGCAAAAGCATTGATTTGTTATGCCCTATGAAGCATGGCAGCAAATATAGAAAGATGGAGTGATATTAAATATATTCATGCATCCTCAAATAAAATGCACAAATACGAGGGACAGTTGATGGGTGCGCGGCCGCATGTGCTTAATGAATGTGAAGCAGGTTTTAATGTTTTTGTATATTTCAATGTGATTGTCCTCAAATGAAATACATTTTTCAGTGGAAGCTTCCTTGGGCGGATACTCACCGTCAGCCAGATTTTTCCCGTCTAAGGGAGGTACCCACTCAAGAGAGGGTAAGTTTTTCCAATACATACGATTTGGTATCAAAAAAAACGTCCGCCCAATGGAAATGTCCGGCTAATGGAAGTGTTCGCAAGTATTGTCTTTACGCCACTAAAAAATATTTCTTAAATACCTTTAGATTTCAAAATAGTTTTCTACGCGCGCTTTCATCTCATTGCCGTACAAAAATATTTGTCCACATTACACTGTTTTTTTTAATTTGATGATGTTCGTCTTGCAAGAGCAGGACAGCTAAACAGAAGGTGTTCAGATGGTTTCACCTCATCGTCCATACAGCTGGTGCAAAAAGTACCCAAAGTAACGTAGGGTCTCACGCGGACAATGTCACCTACAAAATTCGAGATATGAAACTTAGCTAACCTTAGAAGCGCATTTGATCCATACGTGACCAGAATGCACTAGCAATCTTACAAGCCTGAGCCCTTGATCAGCATTCGCTGAGTTGACTAGAAGATCGCCTATCGAGAAGCAGGCCACAGGTAGTCAAGCGGACTCTGTTGCTCTCATCTCGCGAGGAAATCACCTCCCAGAAGCATCCTCTGACTAGTTTCGAGCGCGTTATCAGCGAGCCCAGCACCCTAATTGTTTAGACATTTACTTCCTGGACAACTTTTAGGCAAGAGAGCAGCCCATCAACTGCTTATTTGACTGCAGCTACCTTCGCTTGGATCACACAGCAGTGGTTTGCTAGCCTGAGCTTGAGTTTGTTGGTGTAGCTCCTTGCAAAGTTCTGCTCCTCCTCCAATGCTCTTCTATCCGACTTCAAGCAAACCATGAAGAGATCCACCAGGCCTTCTAGGAAAGTAGTAAGTTAATAGCCATAATCTACGAGACCGACTTTTTCATTTAAAGTTTTTTGGTGGCGTTCTCCTCTTTTTATCCACTGCAACGACTTTTTTTTTTAACCAAAGATGACATTTTGGATTTCCAGATTGCATTAAAGCACCAAAACAAAATTTATTTTCTTAAACTGAATTGTACTTTTGGCTAAGTAGAATACAAGCGGCAACCAAACCTCACAGAACTCCCAGATTCGACACGTCCATTCGCAATAATTAGATTTAGTTTAGGAGCTCATTGCCATCAGAATCGCGAATATCACTGATATTCAAATCAGAACAATTGGTTAAGTTGTTCTTAATTAGTTTCTTCGTTTGTAAAAGTTGAGCTCAAGCTTTAATTGCGAGCCGGTTTCTACAACTCTCTCTAACTCAAACCTAATCTTAATTTTGTGTGCTACTTGCATTGTACTAAAAATCGAGTATTTGTATTTTTGTATTTTAAAACTGAAGAATGTACAATACTGCTTAAATTATTATCACTGGCTGGGACTCATGCAGATGAATCCAGGTTACAGCAATGCACGCAATGTGGCTGTAAATGTTATTGAAATCAGTCCGACTTCTTCTTCTTCTTCTTGATTGGCGCGATTTTGACCGGCGCTAGTTGGACACACCAAGTGAAGTAAAGCCCGTCGCTACCTGACCATTCCAACGCAGAGGAGGTCTTCCTCTTCTTCTGCTACCACCAGCAGGTACCGCAGCGAATATGCTCTGATACAACTACGAAAAATCTATAAAACTCTTTAAAAGCTGATGCCTTTTGAAGGGTGTCAGCATTCGTGGTACGCAATGAGCCATTATATTTTCATATGCAAATATCCATGTATCATAAAATTCATCCAATGCACTCCTTGATAATTTCTAGTTCTTCTACTGTTTGCTACATTTAATTTTTCTATCAACCAACACTAACTTTTCCACTTTTTTTACATTTTTTCGGTCACTTTCACCACTGAGCGACCGGGCGAAGGCCACCTTCGCAGGTCTATCTTATTAAGTTGTTGAGCTGCGCAAGTTTTTCGATTTAGTATAAAACTGGCTTAGGCAGATTTTGTCTCGTTTGGCTTAATGCACCACTCTTTCTACCAATAAGTTATTTCATCAAGTCCTTTCTGGAATTTTCGGGAGGCCACATCGGGTTGGAAGTCAATTGTGAGTACGGCAATATCATCGGCGTATCACGTTGACTATTGTTTGTTCAGAAGTTTGTAGATGGTATGAGTAGCATGGGACCCATAATACTGCCTTGGGGTACACCAGCTGAATTTTTACACAGTTCCGGCTGTTCTTTGCCTGGTTTGATAAGGAAGTATAGATTTTCGAGATAGAGTGTATTTTGTTTTATAGAGTAAACCATCATACCAAATGCGGACAAAGGCTTCAGATTGCCGCTGTGCAATATTTTGTTTTTGCCTTGTGTGTGCTGTTTATTTCTCTATGGACTTGCTCGATGGTAATGTGTTTTTCCTGAAGCCGCTTCGATCATTAGGAATTATATTTCGCTCCTCAATTGTAGGCTTCATTCTTTTAAGGAAAAGAGATTGCATTACTTTAGAGGCAATAGGCTGATGGGCCGATATGATTCGAGTTGTTCAGCGCTTTTTCTTGTTTTGGGGATCGGTTTTACTTGAGCTACTTTCCAGTGAGGGGGAACAAAACCAGATATTCTAAGAGAATTATAGATACGCGCAAGGAAAGTGAATCCTTCTGTGGGAGCTGTTTCAGTACTTCTCCTGTTATGAGGTCATATCTTGATGTCTTCCAGTTTTATAAGTTTTTTTATCACTTCTTTAATTTAAGTCTTTGAGAACTTTTTTATAGGTGGATCTATCTGGTGCATGTGTTCTAGCGTATCTTTTACTTTTTAAGCAGTGCTTGGAGAGGGTTCGATTTCGTGGTTACCGAACACTCGGGTTAGGTGACGAGCAAATGTGTTTGCCTTCTCGAGATCTATTTAAGCCCATTTATTAGTTTTCATTATAATGGATCATTGTACTAGGGTTGGCATTTTTAAATTTTTTGTTGTTTCCATAGAGAATAGTCAGTGGCAGAGGTTGCATCAAGTTTGCTGAGACAGTTCTGGAGCTGAGAGTTGTGTGCTCTTTGAAGGAGTTCTATCAGTTCTTGAGTAAGTGAGTTAAGAGTTTGCTTTTAATAGAAAACTTACAGCGTGGTTCTCAAAATTGCGAGAACTTCCTCAGAGTCTCTGCTGGCATGGTTTTGCTACTTTATCCAAGGATAACTGTTCTTAAACTAAATAAAGGGTGGTCTGTTATTTACACTGAAAATGAGTCACTCTAAGTTCCTTGACTCCTAGTATTATCAACCGTCCCTCGTACATATTCGTACGAATACGAAGCCACACATCCTAGTAAGCACTCAAGTCACTGTGAGATAGTTTGCTCGAACACCAATCGAACCACAACAACAAAGTTGAAGTATATTCATGTGTTTGTTTGAGTGGCTGATAATTTCTTGCGCATAATTGAATAGAAACCAGAAATTTTAATAGCTGACAGCAAAAGGTTATCTAATACAAACAAACACACACTTCTGCTTCCAGTGGCAAAATTTGTAGACAAGATTCAAGTTGTTCAAGCTTTTTGCTCGACCACTTGCCAAAAGGCGCACAAGAAGAGGCTTTCGAAATTTTAAGTCGAGTAAGCTCGCATGTTTCATAAGCGTTACGCACATATTCGTATACATATAAAGTACAAAGGGAGTTGAAGTTGATGAAAGTTTACATGCGAACATAGTTACCTAAGACATAAATTCTATATTCGTACTCGTATGAGGGATATTCCATATCAAACAGGGCTATACCTAATCGGTAAAAATATTTTTAAGTTACTAATCACCACTAAACATCTGTGGCTTCCTATTTGTGTGGTGGTCCCCGTTAGTTTGTTGTTCAATTAAATTTAAAAGATTTTTCAACGAAACTATTAAAACATAACTACGGTATCAGACTCAAACCTTAAGAGCAAACTGCCATCACTGTACAGTGAAAAACAACGTGAGGTAAAGCGGAGGGTTAGGAGAGATAGAAGAAGTCATTTAGACGGGCTTGCAATTGAGGCAGAGGAAGCTGCGTTTAATGACGACACCAGCACCGGATACAAAATCTCAAAGCAGCTTACGGAAAATAAGATGACCAAGGAATGACCAGTGAGAGCCACCTATGGGGAACTTCTAATATCAGATGACGATCAGTTGGAAAGGTGGAAAACTCAATTTTCTACAGTACGAGAACGTACCTTCCAGCAACACTTTACTCCAACTACAGCTAAATTCTCGCAATAAAGCCGATGTGTATCGCACTGAGGAAATTAGGGTTGTCATCAAGGAGTTACAGAACAACAAAACTGCCGACATTGACGGAATTCCCGCCGAGGTTTATAAATGCCAGTCCGCGAAATCTGCCTAATTTTTTCAAGTTATGTTGTTTTCTGTGTGGCGCAATACCAACATCAGCGCTCACTCAAACATGATAATTTTCAAATCCAACGTAGGATCGGTTCTACTTAATGCTTGCTGCTATTTTTGGCCCAAACAATTTTCAACTCAGATCTACTCAAAAGGTGCAAATAGAGCTAATCGAAATACTCATAAAACGACAAAAATGGAGAGAGATTTGGCCCAATTTACGCAAAAACGATGCATGGATTGTACGACAGGCATTGGACTCGAATTCTCTCACGAATGTTGGTCATAAGCCTCGTATAGCAAGGGAAAGTTGGAGGCGATCCATTGAATTGGAAGCTGGAAGCATCGAAAATCGCTTGAACCAATTAAAGTAAATCGTCA
The DNA here is from genome assembly GCF_028408465.1 of Anastrepha ludens. NCBI lineage: Eukaryota > Metazoa > Arthropoda > Insecta > Diptera > Tephritidae > Anastrepha > Anastrepha ludens. The sequence continues at coordinate 104,090,494 of NC_071500.1, read as the reverse complement.
AAAACCGGTTATTTTCCTCTGACACAGACTGTATATGTTAAAGCACTGATAAACAATTGCAAAATTGTATATAGGAGGATACACATGCGATAGTGAGCCTCGCTGCTTAGTGTTTCAGAAATGCTTAGCTTAGCGGGTTAGGGGTAGTCAGAATTAAAAAAAAAATTGGACTTGTTTTTTTTGCATTTTCTTAAAGTACAATATCTTAAAAATAATGTGTGAAAATTTAAAGTAAATCCGACTAATACTTTTCGAGTTTTCAACAACTAACAAAGAGCGCTCGAGCGCTCCGGAGCGTTCGAGAGCAAGTAGCTGGATGGCGCACGTATGAAAGTGGCAGATAAGCGCGCTAACGATAACACTCGAGAAGATAGAATGCTACGTAAGCAACAGCAAATCGATGTTTTGGAAGCGGCTATGACGGCAGAAGAACTATTATAATATATATAATTAAATAATTTGTATAACTCTACATGAATCGATACTTTAACTTTAAATGCGTTCTTCTCAAAACTATGTTTTTTGAACTTTGTGATCATTGTAACTGAAAAACCGCTTGGTAGACTTCAATAAAATTTATACTGCTTTTGAAACACACAAAAACCTCGTGCCTGATAGAAGGATTTTTTTTTAAATTTCGTTTTTTTTTTAATTAATTAGGCGGTTTCTTCCTCGAAAATCTGAAAAATATTTCCTGAGGTCACCATATTGTTAATTTTGAAAAAAGCTTCGATCAGGCACAAGAGTATCTATTAATAAAACAGATTTCTCTTGTCCGATTGATTTCAGATGAATCTCCAAAGACTTGTGATGATCACCGCAAAGGACTTCTGGATAAATGGGATCCACACAAATAGCGATAGCTTTTATAATTATTATTATTTTTTTTAATTTTTCAAAAGTCAAGTTGAAAACATGATGTATTAATGCTGTGTTTTTATTTTTTTGAAATAAAACGATTAATTAGCAAAAAAAATCTTCATTTTTTCTGGCCTCTGACTACCCCTAACCACTTTTATCGGGAAAAATTTTGTGAGTTCTAAGGTGTATACTTTGATACCTTTATCGATCTGCTGTCCATCTTTTAGATTGTGAGTAAATGAATCTAAGTATTGTTTTATATGTATTTATTAATTTTTGTATTTATTTATAACGATAACGAGCCGCACTGCTTAGAGTTTCGGAAATCCTTAGCTTAGGTGATTTTTTTATATTAATACCAGATTGTTTCCTCGCATTTTTGCATATTTTTGAGTTCTAAAAAACCCGTGTGCTTAACGTTAAAACAAAAGGCTGAAATTCTAATGTTGCTAAATCAACAATTTGTAACATTAAAGCGAAAAAGCAAGTGATTTTAAAATGCGTAAACAACACGTATTGTGGACCTGGAAATAGAAAAACACTGCGTTCTTCAGTCTTGCCCAAAATGGAGAGAGCTTTTTATCGTTGGTTTATTCGAATGCGAGATAAAAACTGGCCTACTCTGCTCTAATGTTGAAAGAAAAGGGAAAAACACTGCATGCAAAATTTAAAGAAAATGAAGCAAACTTCTTCGCTAATGATGGATGGCTCCAAGGATTCAAGAAGAGGTACAGTATTCGTCTTCTTAAAATATCAGGCGAATAACTGTCTTCGCAACCTCAACTGGTGAATCCGTTTAAAGAAAAACTTAAAGCTAAAATGGCCGCATTGGAGTTGTGCAACGATCAGTTATATAATGCTGATGAGTCGGGGTTAGTCTGGAGACTTTTGCCAGAGAAAACGTACGCGTCAAGCTTGGAGAAGAGAGCACCAGGGGTAAAGTCCGAGAAGCAGCGAATCACGTTTTTATGCTGTTCAAACGCCACTGGATCACACAAGCTTAAGCTTTTGGTAATTGCAAATTGGATTCTTCATCCGCGCTGCTTTAAAAACTTTCAGTCTCCCACCGACTATAAGAGCTCGGCTATTTTCAAGGAATGGTTTGTCATTTGTTCCACAGGTGAATATTCCTTTTAGGTTTTGTCCGATTTTTAAGGTTAACTGGTTGTTTTTTAAGGTTAAATCGTTTCTAAAGGAGGAAGCCTTACCAATTAAAGCCCTCCTCCTAATTGACAACGCTCCTTCTCAGCCAAATGAAGCTGAACTAACAACGGAGAATGGGCAAATTTCGGCAATGTTTATGCCACCAAACGTTACTCCCCTCATTCAACCGATGGATCGGAATGCAATAAAAATCACTAAGTTGCATTACAGAAACAGCCTTCTAGCTTCAATACAAGCGACAAAGTCTGATTTGCTCGAGTCGTTGAAAAAAATTAACTTAAAAGCAGTTATAAATCTTTTGGATGCGGCTTGGTTTCGTGTTGGTGAAGCAACATTAGCTAAGTGCTGGAACAGTATTTTAGATTTTGCGGTAAACAATGATGATTCCGAAGATAATGTTCCGTTGGCGGTTTTATAGTAAAAGAAAAATGGGAAGCTGAACTTCGTACCTTGATGAGCAACACCGTCGATCTCCTTAGTAGTTTAAATACTGAGGTTCGTTCGTGTTCGCAGATATGCTCAAAGATATATATATGGGTTATTGAAAAACTTTTTGTTATTAAAAATTTCAGATTGAAATCACTTTACCAGCCATTCATGAGTGGAACGAAGATATCGAGGAGGGCAATGCAGATGACGATCATCATCAACAGGACGAATCCGTATCAGAGCAACTGGAGAAAATTAAGCCGGCTGAAGCAGTTGAAGTTTTCAACAAGACTTTAATATGGGCTAGTCATGAAGACATCGATCAAAATGATATGAGTGTGCTAAGACGGTTAAGGGAGAAAGCTGTGCTTCAAGTTTTAGAAAAACACAAGATACAAAAAAAAGATGACTGATTTTTTTTAAATAAAACCATCGTTTGACTTAATTTTCAATTAATATGTAACGAAAACAAGATTAAAATGTCAAGTTAAATGTGCAAAAATATATTTACTTAGTCATTTTGGGCATTCCAAAACGTGAACACTTTTGTTAACATAAACTGCCTGTGGTTTGAATTAAATAGTATTAAAAATCATCCTTGAGGTTTACCGCTCTTTATGGCATGATAACTACAGAGAGTCTTTCAGTTATAAATTTGACCCAAGTCAGCAAAACTTTGTCATTTAGTATTGTCTCTTTGTATTGGAATAACCCAGGCTTGCTACACACATACATATAATACACCTACATAAAAACATTTCTAATTGAAATAAACCAATCACACACTCTTGGAAAACGCACTGCGCCCACTTCATCCAAACTCTCTGTCAATCTCATCTCAGAGCAGCGGCAAAGCACTTGTAACTTGCAATATTTTATTAAATTTCCATTGCACTCAGTAATAAATAATTGATGCAATACAAGTAGATATATTGTATTATTGTATTGGTTTTGGAGCACACTTGAGACTACGTACATAGGCAACAATTATTTGAGTTGAGGGTTTGTAGCTGTGAGAGCTGTTTTTTGCTGAGTTTAAGTACTTTGAATTTTAGCAGATGGAACAGAAAATCAAAGAATGGATAAAGCAGTTTTGCACTAACATATTTTAGGGCTAAGTGAATATATAAATGCAACATATTTAAATACTTCTGTTATGCAAAAATTTATTTATGAGCAATTCCATGTGAAGTGATGCAAGTATTTCGGATATTGCCGTACATTTTTCTGAAAATTATATTAGTTCATTTGTAGAATTGAATATAATAAGGCGGCCGCCGTACCGGACTGCCCTGGTGCGTGACTACCTCTCAGAAGTGCGTAGGTTCCAATCTGTGTACACGAAATATCAAATGATAGCGGTCGCCACTCAGTAGGCAATGGGAAACTTCTGAGGGTATTTCTGTCATGAAAAAGCTCGACATAAAATATATCTGTCTCTCGAGGTCGGGTTACAAAAGTGTAAGTACCTCCATTTCTGAAACAACATCAAGACGCACGCCACTAATTGGAGAAGGGACTCCCATTAAGTTCGAAAAAAGGGTACAAGCAATTTTGTAAACTTCCTTAAAACACTTTAAGAATCAATTCTAAATTGAGGATTTAAAGCAAATGTAAATGGTATAAAACGGGTGATTTTTTAACTATTTTCTTTTTCAAGAGTTGGTTTCAACAGCTGGCGCACGTTTCGTGTTTTGTTTCACTGTCAAACATCTTCAGTTTGGTCTATAATTTTACCACGAATCGTCTTACAAACGAACAACGCTTGCAAATCATTGAATTTTATTATAAAAATTCGTGTTCGGTTAAGAAAGTTTACCGCGCGCTTCTTCCATTTTCTGGTCAGTTTAATCGACCCACTGAAGCAGCTATTCGAGCTATTGTGACTAAATTTAGAACCAAATTTACATTATTGGACGTCAAGCCACCAACAGGGTTACGTAGAGTGCAAACTGAAGAAATTTTCGCAGCTGTATCGGCCAGTGTTAATGAGGACCACCAATTATCGATTTGTCGCCGTTCGCAGCAATTGGGCCTCTGGTACTCGACAACGTGGAAAATTTTGCGAAAGGATTTAGGTGTGAAGCCTTTCAGAATACAGCTGGTGCAAGAATTGAAGCCGAACGACCTACCGGTGTTGTTTTTATTTTTTTTTTTTGGGAATAGGCTCTTGGAAAGTTGGCCGAAGATCCACTTTTTTATCGAAACATTGTGTTCAGCGATGACGCTCATTTTTGGATCAATGGGTACGTAAATAAGCAGAATTGTCGATTTTGGAGTGAAGATCAGTCAGAAGAATTGCAAGAGCTACCAATATATCCAGAAAAGGTCACAGCTTGGTGCGATTTATGTGATGGAGGTGTCATTGGACCGTACTTCTTCAAAGATGCTGCGAATCGTAACGTAACTGTGAACGGTGAGCGCTACCGTGAAATTAGATCCAATTTTTTTTTGCCCAAAATGCAAGATCTTGACTTACATGGCATGCGGTTTCAACAAGACGGTACCACATGCCACACAGCACGCGTAACAATGGACTTGTTGAGAGGCGAGTTCGGTGAACATTTTATTTCACGTTCGGGTCCTGTCAATTGACCACACAGATCGTGCGATGTAACGCCGTTAGATTATTTTTTGTTTTTTGTGGAGCTATGTTAAAGCTCATGTCTGTTCAGACAAACCGGCTTCAATTAACGCATTGGAAGACAACATTAAAGCATTTATATGTGAGATCCGCGCCGAAACATTGGAAAGAGTATGCCAAAATTGGACTAAGCGGACGGATTACTCAAAAGCCATTTTATCTATGTAGCTGTCCACCAGCATTTACTCCTTTTCATTTCCGAATTAGTGGATATGTTGTTTGTGAGGGAGTGAAGATTCTCGTTTGTGGTGGTAGCTGGCCGGAAAATCCGACAGATTTTTCAGAAGCATTTGTTTTCGAAAGCTAGTAGTTTATTGCAGATCACGTCAGTCACTTTTCAAGTTTCTGATCTATAGGCCTCTGCTATTCACCATTTCGCCGCTCGCATAGCACAGAGATAGCTCGATTAACCTGACGAAAAATTTGCAAGCAAAAGCAACAACAAAGTTATCGAGTAAGATTCGCCGCTAGCGAATATGCTATAGCTCATTAGACGCACTGCCTTATCGCATCACCTTACCACATTGCCGACATATGTTTATTTACGCCAGTTGCTTCATTTATTTGCCGCTTTCTAAGTCTTGGCGAAAAGAAGAGACCCTATATAGAAGAAGAGGTTTGATGCTTACATTGAAGACATTGACATCTGCGCCTGCAGCTCCGTACTTCGCTATCACACCACTCAGATAGGTGAACTGCTCAATATCAGCGATTGGGCGTTGTCATCCAAATTGTTTAAGGGTCTATCACCGAAGTCTCCATGCGCATAAGTTATGTTATAGCCATATTCACTTTTCAGCCCACCAACTGCACCTTTTCTTCTTAGTGCCATGTAATGAGTGAGACAGGAAACAAAAATCATCTGCATAGTCCAGGTCGCTCAACTGCTGGAAGGGATTTCATTGAGTTTCATCCGGGGACTTTGTGCAGGCTGAATTTTCCGACTGTGGGACCAAAAATTCCCTCCTTGCCCACCCTGGCGGGTCCCAAACCCAACGCACATAGCTGGTTGGCATGTTTCGCCTTCTCACTTTAGAACGCGTGTTCGGAAGCTACCCAGATGATACTTGGGCTAATCCCGGGAGTTGTGAGCTGCTTGACCCATATGCAGAAGAATCACTCCCAAGTGAATGGCGATCAGTAACTTTCCCCACTTGCGTGGACTTCTACATATGAAACCATCTTCCATCCATTACTAATATGAAAAGCAGGTGTTACTAAACACAGCCTTGACGTACTCCTTTAGCTATTCAAAATTTCACGCTATCCTTTCCATCGAAATGGACTGCACTCTACATCAGTATAGACTTTTGTGATGAGAGAGACGTTATTTTATCTGAAACGCCGCTATTTTGTTCTGCTTTCCAAATGACAGATCTAATTGTGGTATCAAATGCGCGCTCAAAGTCCACAAAAAAAAAAAGAAATCTTGCCAGAAGCAAAATTTCGAAATTGTCAGCTATCCTTGACGATGGCAACCTTTCATCGGACAACATTTAAGTCTTTTGGTATTTTCTTTGCACGTTTTTCGGTTCACAAGTTTGGTTCACAAGTTTGAATAGGAACCTCGGTTACGAGTATAGTGAATTACATATCCATTCAATAAGTTTGCAGATATTATTGTAATATGTTAGAATCAGTTGCTGGCGGCAAGTATAATTTCGTAAAGTTAGTAAAGTGATCAGTTAAGTTCATAAGATGGGCTTTCGCGTAAGTACCGATTTCTTCAACTGATTTTTGTTTGTGTTTGTGCTGAATTACACAAACAATCTCCATATATTTTAAGACAATTCCACAAATGAAGGTTTTAACAAAACTGACCTCTACCGATGATAGTGCCAAGCTCGCTAATGATGGACAAAGGACAACGAGCAACAAATTTAAGCTCTTCTACAAGGTAACTGAAGATTTGCAACCAAAGGCTCAAATGATATTTCTCTTTTTCCATGAACGATAACTATGTTTTGTTAAGAATATCAATCTGCTTGAAGAGACAAAAAATGTTATGACTTGAACATAAATCTACACTGCCTCTTTATAGACTTTAAACAAGCGTTTGATAAAGTCAACAGAAAATATATCGCTTATCATAGGAAAGTACTGGGTATACCACAAAAATGCATAAATTTGATCTACATAATTCTTATATTCTCAAACGCTACAATAATAATGAATGGCGAAATATCTGACGTATTCGAAATGAAATACGGCGTGAGGCAAGGTGACTCACTGCCTACGCTTTTGATTAATTGAACACTGCATCTAACAGTAAACGAAATATGTTGATCAAGGTGGCTCAAGATGATTCTCGCGAGAAATAGGCAAGCTCTTCAGAATGTTTTCATGCGGCTAGTGCAAGCTGCAAGACCAGCGGGCCTCAAGATAAATGAAGAAAAGACGAAGTACATGACACGATTCTTTCGTAAATGTTATATCAAAATCGGAAGCTATATATTTGAGCTCATGCAAGAGATGAAATACTTAATCATAGTACTCAGCATAAATAAGGATTCGCCCTTATCAATGCAAGACCGTATTCAGGCAGCTAATGGAACATACTTTGGACATATCAAACTTATGAAGTCTTCATTGATATCAAAGGAACAAAAGCTCAAGATGCATAAAACTATAATAAGACCGGTTCTCACCTGGGTTGTGAAAGTTAATGAGGTCAATTTACTGATGAGATTTGTAAGAAAAAATCGCTAAAAAATATTCAGTCCTATACGATTGAAGACGGTACATACCGTATAAGGCATAAGCACGAGATCAGTGTTTTAATTACGCGACATATGTAACGCGGTTTATAGAGTCCCAAAGATTACGGTGGTACGGGCAAATTTTAAGAATATGTAGTAAAAGAGTAACCAAACAAGATTTTTAAAGCAAATCCTAAAGGAGCAAGAAGGAAAGGCCGTCCAAGGCGACAATGGTTGCAGGACGTAGAATGGGACATACGTAAGATGGGAATCTCACAACATGGAGCGAAAGCGGGCTGTCGAGAATAATGGAGACGTATTGCAGAGGAGCCAATGGTCCACCCCGAACTGTGCTGCTAATATGATCATGATGAAGACTCCCAGATCCCAGGACAGTCGGTTCCGCTAGCGTAGAGCTTAAAACTGATTGCCACCGGAGTAGCATTTCGCAAAAATTTATGGGAAACATTTTGTGCTGTTATAGCAACAATAAGCAACTTCCCTGTGCAACTACATTTTTTCAGCCGAATGGAATTTTGCTTCAATTTTATGATAATGCGTAGTCTCGCTTGCAGCCCCTTTAATCACATGAAACGCACATACAAATGAACATTTGTACTTAACTGCCAGCGTATACTCGTATTACAAGTTTCTTACGCTATTTTTAAACTTTTTTAATGTATTTAATTCTCAAATAATATTTTAAAACTACTCAACTCAAATTACCTCCCTCACATACTGACATACAACTATGTACGTGGCACACTCGTATATGGCTAATGGAACTTTTATGCGGCATACAACATTGCGCATCGCAGCGCCTTAAGACAAACTGACACAAAATTTGTTATGCCAAAGTTTTAACATAATTATCGTTAAAGACGTTTTTGCATTAAAAACTTGTCACTTTCCCATTTAACAGCGTGAAGCGATAAGTACGCCCATATGTACGCACTCGTAAGTGAAAGAATAAGCGCAGCAATCGTACTTGGTAGTGGGCCGCGTGAAAATGTAAAAGTATACGAAGAATTAGCGATTATTGTCATTTACGGGATTTCGAGAATTTTCGGGATCCCGATTTTCTCACACGATTATAGTTTTCATATGTAATGAAAAATCAAAAGCATAAGCCATGTAAAATCATTCTAATCATTCTAAACACCTTTTTTCTGAAACAAATTAAGCGAAACAATAAAAAGTGGATAATTTTTAAAGAAGCAGCTGAGTTATGGATTAACACATTTTTCATTACAATTAAGGAAATAGACTGGTGATCATTATAAATTTCGGGACTTCGGTATTTATCGGCATCACGTTTTTGTCACAGGCCTACACTTTATTTATGTAATAAAAAATCAAGAAACCCAGTGGCATAAAAATAGGTTAGGATTTAGCGATTACAATGAATGCCGTGATTGTCAGGATTCCTATTTCTTCATTTGACAAAACATCCATAAGTAAAGGGTCATGTAGAATAATTAAAAAGTTTTAAACAATTCTGTACTAAGAGAAATTAAGCAAGAAAACTAAAATATTAACCCCTTGCACTCGATGCCTTTGCGCGTACCAGCAGCTCGACACGATTTCGCTCTAATTACAATAGGTAAACATTTTGCAGCTACCTTAAAAGCATTTATTAGCAAATAAGGGTATACAAATAATAAAATTTCACCAGTTTATTCTTTTCTATGTCGAAAGCAACAAATCTTGATAAATATTTTATTACACTCTGTAATTATTTTTAGTGGGATATTTAGTAAAACAATAGCCAAGATGCATCCTAGGTTTATCTGGACACGTATCACAGGAATATGAAATTTCGCGCCTACCTCCAGGCAAGGTGTTCAGCGTTGAGGCCCATTTATGGCTTAATGGCTACGTAATCGACAAAACCTCAATATTTGGGCTGAAGAGCAAGCCGAAGCCATTCGAAAACATGCATTTTACCCATTGAAAACAACCGTGTGGTGCGCCTTATGAGCTGAAGGAATCATCGGCCCATATTTCTTCAACGACGAGGCTGACGCCAATGTAAAGAGAATGGATGGAATAATTTACCTCTCATCTCGGACCAGTGAATGGGTCACCATGACCGTATGATATCACACCTTTGGACTTCCATTTGTGGGGATATGTAAGTGTAAAAGCTGTGTGCATAAACCAGCTTCGATTGAGGTATTGGCGGTGGCCTCTTTGATTATTCTATACACACACCTCTGTAATTTATTCATAAATCTATGGGGAACTGCAGCGAGCATGCTAAGCAAATGAAGTAATAAAATAAAGTTCGCTGTGTTCTCGTAATCTGTAATCTTCTCTCACTAAAAGTCGATGGAAGAAGTTGTCAAAAACAATTCCGATATCACTTTTGGAACTATGCTCTTAGATTAATATCACGAAATTGCACAGAAAGACACTGAAAACTCAATTACCATATTTCTCAATGGTAGTAAATCTGCTTTTTTAGTTTTTCGCCATCGCGCCTTAATTTTATTTTAAACGAACTCAAACTTTCAGTTGCGCCCAGCCTTAAAATATTTTTCTAAATTCTATAAAATTATATAAAGTAGACATAGAAAAATTCAGAATGAAGAGAATTCAATTGAAGGCAGAGTGTCTAAAAAATTCAAATTTCTCACATTTTTGTATAATACTCTTTGGCAAAAAATGTGGAAAATTGTTTTTGAAACTTTAGGCATAGACATTTGGGTATCAAATGAAATGTTAATGTTAAGAGGATTCAAAGTATTTTTTTATAAGAAATATTAACTGAAATGTGGAAAATGTTTTTTGTGAAATTTTCGTTTTTGAATATCCAACTGAATTAAGACTTGGCTTTTTTCAACTTCAGTCAACCACTAGTCAAATTTTATTGTGAAATGAGAAATGATTGGTTAACATTAATTTCTTAATAGGACTATGAATAAGTTCGTGCGGTTTCACAACAGATGGCGTAACTTGATTATTATTCCATCGATCCACATTTCCAAACATTCATTGGAGAGCTACTGTCGTAAGGCACAAACGTCAGTATAAGTTTTTTATTTGAAGCGTAAACAACAATATTTTTACCACACGTGAAAATGTCGAATTTCGTGCCAAATAATGTGTTTTTGCGGGGAATTCTTCTTCATTATTTTAATATGAAGAAAAAAGCAGCCGAAAGTCATCGTATCTTGGTGGAAGTTTATGGTGAGCATGCTCTATCTGAGCGAACGTGCCAGAAGTGGTTTGCACGCTTTAAAAGTGGTGATTTTGGCTTGGAAGACGAAGAACGCGAGGGTGCGCCGCCAAAGTTCATGGATACCGAATTGGAGGAATTGCTCGATCAAGATCCGGCTCAAACGCAAGAAGAGGTTGCAAAAACTTTGGGAGTTGATCAATCAACCATTTCCAAACGTTTAAAAGCCATGGGAATGATCCGAAAGGTAGGCCATTGGGTGCCGTATGAATTGAAGCCAAGAGACGTTGAACGCCGTTTTATGGCATGCGAACAACTGCTTCAACGGCACAAAAGAAAGGGTTTTTTGCATCGAATTGTGACTGGCGATGAAAAGTGGGTCCATTACGACAATCCAAAACGTCGGGCAACGTATGGATACCCTGGCCATGCTTCAACATCGACGTCGGCGCAGAATATTCATGGCCTGAAGGTTATGCTGTGTATCTGGTGGGACCAGCTGGGTGTTGTGTATTATGAGCTACTGAAACCGAATGAAACGATTACGGGGGATGTCTACCGACGACAATTGATGCGTTTGAGCCGAGCACTGCGAGAAAAACGGCCGCAATACGCCGATAGACACGACAAAGTTATTTTGCAACATGACAATGCTCGGCCACATGTTGCACAAGTGGTCAAAACATACTTAGAAACGCTCAAATGGGATGTCCTACCCCACCCGCTGTATAGTCCAGACCTTGCGCCATCCGATTACTATCTCTTCCGATCGATGCAACATGACCTGGCTGACCAGCACTTCCGTAATTACGATGAAGTCAAAAAATGGATCGATTCGTGGATTGCGGCAAAACCGACCGAATTTTTCACAAAGGGAATCCGTGAATTGCCAGAAAGATGGGAAAAAGTAGTAGTAAGCGATGGACAATATTTTTAATATTAAATTTGTAACCATTTTACGTCAATAAAGTTTCAAATTTCGAAAAAAACCGCACGAACTTATTAATAGTCCTATTAGTTAACTTATGACTGTGAGAACAATCCATAATCATCTTTATAAAGATTTTGTTTTGGAATAAGTCCTACGAAAATCTACGAAGGATGAAGTTTTCAAAAAACCTTTTTAGCATTTTAGCAAGGAATTTTATGAAATAAATATGTTAATTTATTCTGTTCACAATCTTCTTTCATATGCCTGTGAAGAAAATTTTTCAAAATTTTTTTTTTTTTTTTTATGAGCTGCTGAAAAAATATTTCTGGTATTCTTCCGTTTAAAAACATTCCATTCCGCAGGTCTTGACTAGGAATTTTTTTTTTTCACTAAGCTTTCCGCAAATTTGAAATCCAAAGCCTGATCGCCATAACTTCTGTTTTGCGAAATATGCTGGGTAGTTTCTTCAACATACAATACAGTACCTGGCCATTGAATTATGACCGATGATAATAATTACATATTTATGGTTTTGAGAGCGAATAAAAAGCAAACGGTTTTAAAGCATTTAAAAAAATTTACATATTTGTTTTTATTAAAAACTTCTTGACATTTTTGCATTAAAAATATTTATTTTAAACTAATATTTTGTAGCTCCTCCCCTTGCTGTTAAGACGGCCGGAATTCGTTGAGGTATACTGGCTACGCACTGTGTTATTTTCGTCTTAAGATTTTGGTCATTATACCACACATCTTCGATGTTTTCCTTAAGCTGCTATATTGTGGTATTATTCCGCTGGTATACCTGCCCTGAGGTATGCCCAATAATTTTCGATGGGGTTAAGGTCCAGTGAATTGCCAGGCCATGGAAAAACCATTATTTCCATTGAATTTAGACAATTCATGCTCATCCTGGAGGTGTGACATGGAGCTCCATCTTGCAGAAAGGTGTATTCGTCTCTCGGACACTTCAGGGTTTCTAAATATGGCACCAAAACGTTTTCCAGCACCTCCACGTACTGGACAGAGCGCATTGTTCCTTCAACAAAATGTAGCGGATCTGGTCCCACTGAGGTTATACAGCCCCAAACCATAACGGGGGGCGTTTGACCCTTGAAAGCACACAATCTTCAAAATATCGTTCTCCGGCTCTTCTGCGAACAAAATTTGACCGCTTCCAATCGGCATTCATTGCTAAAGATGATCTGTAAGAAGAAAAACACAACCAAAAAAATGTGTGAATATTCATCTCTTCTTACTACTGCTAACTTAACTTACTTTTTTCCAATATTCCGCGTCTAAGTCCCTTTGAAGTTGTGCCCAAAGTTTCCGCCGATTTCGCATACAGGGTGTCACTTTTGGCTTTTTTGCTGGTCGTCTGCAAAAAAGTCCATTTTCGTATAAGCGTAACGTTCTTTTCGAAATATTTACTCCAGATTCCTGAACCTCTCTCAAAATCATCCGACTTCAAGCATTTCTGTTCCAGAGAACTGTTTGGACTATTTTGCGATCCTGTCTGGTTGAGGTGATTCGTTCTCGGTGACAATTTCGCGATTGTTTGAAGTTATCGCTAAAACGTTGTTGGTATTTTTCAATTTTTGGCAACATTTACCACAGACGCCTTGGATATTCCAACGGTTCTTGCTATGTCTGCATAGCTCAGGTTTTTGGCTTTGAAAAGAACTGCAATTTGTTGCTTTTGTCCCGATGTCAAATTCGACTTTCGGCCCATTTTCTAAAAAAAACTGGTTAAATTGAAAACAAGGATAATCCACGTGACAAATTCAAAAGATGTACATTTTGTACTTACTGTTGTTATATTTTAGATATATGAATATTCTTGAATAGTGAGTTCTTTCACTTTTCAGACGATCTGAATTAGTTAAGCAAATAAGTGATCCTTTTCTAATCGTCGCAGACCAATTGACCGAAATTTCTTAAAAACATCTAAGAACAGGTTAAAAACCCCTTAATACCTTTTTTTATTTGAAAAAACCCAAATTAGATTGAAAATTATACCTGATATTTGAAGTTTTCAGAAAAAATGCCATCGGTAATAATTCAATGGCCAGGTACTGTAAATGTTGAGCATTTCTTATATAGAGAAAATGCACAAGACCGCCCAAACAAATGTCAAAAATCAAAATGTGTATTGGAATTTTTTCTAAAACTTCTGATTAAAGAGTTTGGAATTCTCTGACTTATTTATTGATGATTTTTTGATTTATTTTCCGATTAATGAAATTGACATTTTTTGGATTTTTCATATTTTCTGAGTTGTTAATTTATTTATTTATTGATGTTTTTTTTTTTACTTTCTGATTAAAGAGTTTGACATTTTTTAAGTTATTTTTTTTTTTCTGATTAAAAAGTTTGGAATTTTCTGAGTAGATATTTTACTTATTTGTTGATGATTTTTAGTTTTTTATTAAAGAGTTTGAATTTTTCTGACTCATCTATTTATTGATACATTTTTATATTTTCTGAAATTTTTCGTTATAATTTTAGAATTTAAAACTGTTACTTAGATTAAAGGACACTAATCTCTGCCATGTGAATATTAAAGTGGTTTGATACCAAGTACATACTGAAAATGTATCATTTCCGACCATAGCTGCCATTTGAAGACTGTGACGGGTGTGACCTTACATATTTAAGCTTTCAACAAAACTTTACTTTCATTGAAGTTTTTGTAAAATTTTCCAAAGAATGCGTATAGAAATGTTGGAGGAGCACATTGTTTGAAGTCTTTCTAGATGTATGTCATACTTACTTTTCTAAAAAAATCATATTTTTCTTTAAAAAGAAAAGCTTAAAGAAAGGGACGGGTGTGACCACTCTATGTGACGGGTGGTGTGACCTAGTATGAAAATTCAAAAATTTTGCTGAACTAAAACTTTTTATTGAATCCAATTATGAATAAAAACACATAAAATAACATTTCATTTTTTTATTTGCTATCATTGCCGCCGTAGCCGAATGGGTTGGTGCGTGATTACCATTCGGAATTCACCGAGAGGTCGTTAGTTCGAATCTCGGTGAAGGCAAAATTAATAAAAACATTTTTCTAATAGCGGTCGCCCCTCGGCAGGCAATGGCAAACCTCCGAGTGTATTTCTGCCATGAAAAAGCTCCTCATAAAAATATCTGCCGTTCGGAGTCGGCTTGAAACTGTAGGTCCCTCCATTTGTGGAACAACATCAAGACGCACACCACAAATAGGAGGACGAGCTCGGCCAAACACCTAACAGAAGTGTACGCGCCAATTATTTATTTATTTATTTATCATTGACATCACAATTCTCTAAACCTGTATTTTTCAGGGAAATTTGTTTAAATTCAGATAAATATGAATAGGAAGCATATACCGAGACCGCATCTGCTCTTTTAAAGGCATGCATTTTTTGAAGGTTCTTTACCATTTTAACGCTTTCCTATCTTTCGTTTAAGAAAGAACTATTCTGATCGATGTCGTCTTTTGATGCGTAAAAAACATTGATCTTATTCAATTTGTGTTTTGTTACAAGATATTTGAAACAGTCCAGCGGTGTTTTCATAATACATTCTCTAGCTTTAATGGCTGTCCATAATGCTCCTTTTACTGTTGCCCCTATACCATCTACTACGCCTTTAGCATGGCCTGTAGCGAAAAAATTCCATGTCACTTCTAACCCAAAATCCTTAGGAGCATGACATATGTTGTTGTACCTATTTTTAAATTGAGATGCACAACCATCTGAAAAAATGTGTACAACTTTCAAATCAACCTTTTCCTTAAGGTCACTTGTAATTATTTTTAAGAATGCCCAATCACTGTGTTTGTTATGAATTAAATCATCACTGATAATAGCGTAGGATTGTGTGGAAATACCGTCTTGATATCTAACCCAGGCGCATGCTGTAAAAATAGTCAATTCTGTCTTCAACATCTGTCATAAATTTAATGTTTTCATGATAGATGCAAAGGCACATATTGAGGGGAGTTTCCGCCACTAGGCACACATTTAGCGGCCGATAATTATAAAATTGAGATTTACCAATTTTAATTGTTGGATTTTCTTTTCATGTTGAGGTATCGTTTTTGAACTTTTTGCTTAGCGCCCGTTGATGGATTTTTCACGATTTTTACGTCCCTTATTCCAGGTGTATGTCGACTGATATCATCCCGTAAATAAAAGCTTTTGATTTTGTCAATATCGTCAATCGGAGTTTTCACTCTTGTACTTACTGAGGGCATTATAGATTTTAAAGGAACGTCTTTAGCGAGTTGCTTAATAGCAGCAATTCTTTTCGATGTACTACGAGGCATTATTTTCTCAATTTTGGTGACTGTTTTTTTCAATGAACGACGTGATTTGAAGCTACTAATTTCAGATGTATTCAAAACACTTGATACTTTCTGCTCATCCTTTTTGCGTTGTCTACTCTTTCGCTTTCTTTCTTTATCTTTTCTCCTTTTTTCTTCCAACGTCGCTTCATCCGTTGTAATTTTTTTGGCATCTCTTCTTTTTTTATCTCTTGTTCTCTCTGAAGCCAAACGCAGTTCATATTTTTCTTTATTGTTTTTAAGTTTTTTCCTCTGTTCTCGCTTTTTGGTTTTCGAATCCATTAAAAAAACAAGCACTTCGCGTTTATGTGACGGGTGTGTCCAAGTATTTTATATTACTGAATTGCCAAAACGCGAATAAAAAATTAGTAAAATATCACCAAACTATTTACTACGCATACTTTGTTATCATTGCAAAGTATCAAGTGATTATAATGTACAGTACCAATTTAATTGAACTTTTTCAATTTTTAGTGGGACGGGTGTGACCGAAAATTTTAAAGTTTTAAAAAATCGATAAAAATTGTATTTAACAATGTACCATGTCGAAACTTTGGAAGAATGGAAGCAATAGCATATTATATTCAAATATAACGGGGTTTTGTCAATAGTCATAAAGGAAGAACAAGAAAATGTAAAATAAAGACACATCGTAAAAAGAATGTAAACTCACTTTTCAGTATAGGTGAAGTTCACAGTGTTGCCAAACTTATTAAACTTAAGGCAAAAATATAGTTTTTGATTTTCCCATATATATTATTCTCTGGCAAACATTATTTGACTGAATTTAACTAAAAACAACTAAATTAATTTTTTTCTGCATAGAGCCGTTTTAGGTGGAATTTACCATTAGAAACTGCATGCAACGTTTTTGATAATTAAACAAAAGTGAAAACCCCTGTTTTCTAAACTGCAAATAACACTTAGATGCTGGAGTTGCGGGTTTCTCATCTCAGGTATAAAGGTTTGGTTTTCAACTAACATGGATACGGTCCAACGCACTGTTCTAGATTAAGGATACGTTATTCCATACATTCATTGCAATACAAGTACATTTATATATATTTGCGTATATATATGTGTGCATACACATTCACCTCCACGCACAACTGATTGTACACAGGGTACATCAGAAAATCCTTTAAAGCCTTTGGCGCCTTTTTTCACCCCACGTATCACTACTTTGCCACCCACTCTGGGGGCGAATGCACGCGCGTTAATTATTTGACAGCAGTGACTTTCTCACGCAACTACAATGCATTCTTCACTTTGTGCTTCACCATCTACTTGTCGCTTTGCTTTTAGTGCTCGTTCCCCTTAGACGGGCTTATGTGCATATGATGATGGCACTTTGCGTGCTGAAAGTGGCCTAAATATGCTTGCCTACTTACTTGGCGGCTTGCGTGTGCGCGCGTGTGTCTGTGTGTCGATGTTACTAAGCGTGCGTTGGCGTCAGAAAATTTGCAGCTGCTAGCGCAAAACTTTTATTTTCAACAATAAAGCGAAAGCAATTAATGGTTGCGCTGCTTTTTCCAAGAAAAACTACTTTTACATCAACAACGCAAAATATTTTATATACAAATGCTTCATATTTATATTTAGTACATTTATACATACCTACATATGTAGGAAGTTATGTAGTGAGAGCTTGGAGTTTGAGAGTTGCGAATGCATAAACTACATAAAATAACATTTCTGCATATTGAGGAAGTTGTGAGAAAAAATTATGAAATAAAAATACATATAAAAAAATTAAATATATTAATTTTTTTTTTGTAATATCAAAACATATAACAATTGACAAGGCCCGAGAACTAGCAAGCCCAGACTGTTAACTAGCATCATCCCATCGACCCTGCTGTATTGCGCTCCATTATAAGCGAAATCTTTGGAGATAAAAGCACATAGAATACCATATGAGGCCTTGTTCACACTTTGGACACTGAGTGTGATAAGCGCATACAAAATCACTTCGAACGAGGCTGCAATGGTGATCGCAAGTCTAATGCACAACGATATATTGGCGGAGGAACGAGAAAGTAAACAGAGCAACGCAAAGCTAACGTAGAAGAAATTAAAGTAAAAGAGAAGGATACATCTTTACTACATCCTCGACAAAAGGAAGCTGGACTTATACGCTAATCCCAAGCATTGAAAGATGGTTAAACCGAAACTTTGTCGAGGTTAACTTTGAACTAACACAATTCCTGAGAGGTGATGGATGCTACAAGTAATATCTGCATCACTTTAACCCACTTGAGTAGCCTTTTTTGCCGAGTATGCGGTGTAAATGAACATGTGTTTTTTGCATTCCGACGATTTTCGGCTAGCAAACGTGATTTAGCCGCGCTATCAGAACATCCCCTTAAGACCAGAAAACCTAATCGATGCCATGATAACTTTAAGGCATGCGAGAGACACGATTTCATCAATAACCAGTGATATGCAACGTGCATTAAAGCTCTCGCAAGTGAGTGAAGCATTCGTCTATGATTTTAGCGGCAGCTCAACAGACGATACCCAACAAAGAAACGGACTCTTGAGGCCGGCAAGAGGCAAGTATGGTCGGAAGAGGCGGGCAGGTCCAACTGGGATGATTTCTGAAAATAAAAAAAAAACAGTGGGAAGATTAAGGGAGGTCAATTGGTTGGCTTATGGGAAGATCTGGCAAATGGGAAGATTAAAGTACGTACAACTTTTGACGGACTGCATGTGAACAGTAACTGACTTATGTGGAGCCTAGTGTTCAAAGCGCCTCCACATAATTCAATTAACGGGAGGGGATCGGACCAGACACTGACGTGCTATAGACTTTCTATACTTTCTCCTCGTAGAAAAAAAATTATAATATAATATTAAATAATAAAATAAATGAAAGCAAAATTTCTTTTAAGTCGACCCTAAAGCATCAAAGGTCTACTTTCAAATTTCGCGTTGTATTGACTCATAGTGCGTCGACATCAACCAGATCGGACAAAGTGATTGTAACTACCAAATGTTCGATATTAAGGATGATAAACTACCAGGCTTGCTATTTAGCTATTCATTGGTGAATTTTTTTCATATATCACTAACGCAATCCCAGTTTTTTCGTAAACAAATCAGCTGGTGGGCTGACGTGTGACCCAAATGACATCAGCCCACCAGCTGATTCTGTCAAATTCGCTCAGAGCCGAATAACGATCTGCTATGTAGCACACCTCTAAAAATCTTTTCCCTTTGGTTTGATAAGGGGTTTGCTCGCCACTGCAATGCCCACTATTTGAGCATGTTATTATATTTAAACATTTCACAGTTCTCCTCACTTACCAGATGTAAGCAATATCCCATAATTCATAAACTTTGAATTTATATAGCAAAAAGAAATCCCTCAAAAATTCCGTCTGTTAATATTTTACTTCCAAAACACTTTTCTCACTATCCGCCAACATATTCGCCTACTCAAACTCGTACGTATTCCAAGCACAGAGATTTTTTACTTAACCACTCCATATTTAACTGGTTAAGGTGTTACGTGAGTTTTCGCTCATTAAATTATTTATGCCGAGGTATTCGGATACAATGAGCATGTGTTGGCCAGTATCCTTGCTCTTTCCCTTTCACTCACTTTATCTGCTTTTCTCTATCTTTGCCATTGCATGCGCTTTTGCAGTGCGCGTTTAATGCCAACTAAAGGGCATGCAGTGAAGTTTATGCGCGCAAAAAACTATGCTACAGTTTAATGAAAACTCGTAGTTTTGGTTGCGGGCAAAGTGTTTGTTTTTTTTTTTTTGTTTTTTCGGAGGTCGCCATTCGTGTGTTTTTGTGTGCGAAGAGTTTATGTACCCACATAAGTAGGTAAATATGGAAATGTGTGTGAGCGGAGGGCTGGTGTACTGAAGATGCTGCATATGTGGTAAGGTTGACATAATATTATTCAAAGTGTGTGCTTGAGAAAAACTGCGCTTATGCAAATTAAGTAAAATGTTGTTTTTTACACTCGCCTTTTTGTGAAATGTTTTGTTAACTAATTGCAATATTAATATTAATGAAAATATAAGCGCGTATGAAATTTAAACGAAACTAAAAATAGGGTTAGTGGAAAATTGTTATGATTTAAATTGTTTTCGAATTTCCAAGTAATTTTAAAAAATAACAATTTTATTTTAAGCGTAAGGTTCAAATATTTGAAGGCCTAAGGTTGCTATCTTTGGGAATGATTAATAAATTTTGAAACCTTTTTTATACACTTGGTGAGGTATGAACCTAAAAATTAAAAAAATAAATTACGATGAGGTAATTCAAGCTGTACATGCAACTGTCGACAAAAAGCGTTTAGTGAAGATGGTGTGTCTAGGTGGATAAAAACAAAATTAATACATTGCATAACGTATCAAAAGTCTCACAACTGTTCTAGTGAATGCTTCTCTGCAAATATCCCTTAGAGGGAGAAAATATCGCTCTGAACAGTATTAAAAAAAGTAATTTCGCATACTTCAAATCTGTGATATATTTTTAAACACTGCAAGAAGTACTATTGTGGGCAAAAAGTAAGGTGAATTTGGTTGTAAAATGAAAAATCTTTATTTATTCTTGTAAATCAATTTCATCCCCTTCAAAATAATCTCCTCTCGATGAAATACACTTATGCCAACGATTTTTCCAATCCCCGAAACATGCCAAATAGTCCATTTCCGGTATAGCCATCAGCACCTTCTTCGATTCAGCTTTTATCTCCTCAATCGACTCGAAACGCGTTCCCCGGAGTGGTCTCTTGAGTTTTGGGAATAGCCAGAAGTCACACGGAGCCAAATCAGGCGAATACGGTGGTTGCGGAACGATATGCGTGGAAGTCTTGGCGAAATGTCTTCGTGACCAGTGTGCAGTGTGAGACGGTGCATTATCATGATGCAAAAACGAATTGCTTCACGTAAACGACGCCTAACACTCAAATAATATTCCTTATTAACAGTTTGGCCAGGTGAAAGGAGTTCATAGTGCACCACTGTCATCATGACCTTTATTTTTGAACGACTTTGACGTGCTATTTTCGGTCTGGCCTCGCCCTTAGCACGATATTCGCTTGATTGGTCGGTTGTTTCAGGGTCGTAAGCATAAATCCAAGTCTCATCTCCCGTAATGATGTTGAGCGTGTTCTGATAGTCTGAAAGCATTGTTTCACACACATCAACGTGACGACTTTTTTCCAAGAAATTGAGAGTTTTCAGTACCAAACGAGATTTGACTTTTCGTAGGGCCAAATGGTCGTTCAAAATGGTTTTCACAGATCCTTCTGATATTCCGATCATATCAGTAAGGCCTTTAACAGTCAACCGACGATTTTTGAGCACTAACTCTTTCACTTTATTGACGTATCAACACGTTCTCTACCCTCTTTGAAGTCTTTGTACCACTTATAAACTTTTTTCTGCGACATGGTCGAATCACCAAATGCCTTCTGCAACATGCTAAACGTTTCCGCAGCCGAAATTTCATTCCGCAAACAAAATTTGATGGCACTTCTTTGCTCAATCAAATCAGACATTGTAAAAATCGAAAAAAGCACTCTTGGTCGTTTGGTAAACACAAGCGGAAATATATTACTAATAATGACATTCACATGAAAGTTGGCCCAGATGTTACTAACATGTTATGAAAATAATAACTAGAGCGAAATTTTAATCCCGCGAAGATTGACAAATAAATTCACCTTACTTTTTGCCCACAGTAGGATTCTGCTTCAATTATTTCTAAATTTAACGGAGACTGCTTTTAGTAACATTCTTTCCATTAAGCACCTATTTGTGCGATTGTATGAATTTTTACGGTTTATTCTATTTTTTATTTCGTTTTTTAACGATTCTAGTGGGCTAGGCCAATGCGATCGTTCACCTGACCAAATGTGAAATGCTGTGGCTTGTGTTTATTCTAAACCATATTTTAAAAAGAAACCTATAAAATAATTTTCACTTCCATGCTTTTTTTGTGTTGATAAAAAAGAAGTCCCTTCATTAGAAATAAACATTTCAATATCAAACATATCTGAGTTGCTGAAATGATTTCGGCTTGGTAAGAGAACAGCCAACAAAATTCTGTGTAAAATATCTCAAGCCAAATAACCCGAAAAGTCTAAAAAAAAAAAGTGTTTTATTGAATAAGAAACCAAATATATTTATTTCGTTTAGCTATAAGAAGTAGCGTAAGGCTACAATTTTAAAATAATTATAAAGGGTGGTTAAGTTTCAAGGGCCGGTGTGGATTTTGAATAAAATACATTTTTTTAGGATTCGGAATTATTGTCATTTCTTTTTATTATGATAATATTTGTATGGCTCAATTACGTATGGAATAAAATATCGGCCAAATGGCGCCCCACACCTCACCTCGGCGGCACACCTCCATCCGATGGTCCAAATTTTCGATGACGCTGAGGCATAATTCAGGTTCTATGCCGTTAATGTGCCAAATTATCTCATCCTTTAGCTCTTGAATTGTTGCTGGCTTATCGACGTACACCTTTTCTTTCAAATAACCCCAAACAAAGAAGTCAAACGGTGTCAAATCACATGATCTTAGCGGCCATTTGACATCGCCGCGACGTGAGATTATTCGGCCATCAAATTTTTCGCACAAGAGGGCCATTATTTCGTTAGCTGTGAGACAAGTGGCACCGTTCTGTTGAAACCACATATCGTCCACATCCATATCTTCCAATTCGGCCCATAAAAAGTTCGTTATCATCTCACGATAGCGAAAACTGGTTTGGAAAATATACGGCCCAATGATGCCGCCGGCCCATAAACCGCACCAAACAGTCACTCTTTGTGGGTGCATTGGTTTTTCGGCAATCACTCTTGGATTATCATTCACCAAAAAAGGTGGGTATTGAAGTATTACTACCTCACACAAGGCTTCTTTTATTCAATTTCGATGCATCCTTATGTGAAAACCCTATATTTTACCTTTTTTTAATAATAAATTTTTATATTAAATTTCTTTAATTAAATTTTTTATTTCATAATTTTTATTAAGAAAAAGTTATATTTTTGAAAAATTACAATATTTTTGTTTTAAACCTGTCTAAAATATTGTTTTATCCCGCTATTATAATAGTTTACTTATCTGTGAAATACTTAAACAGTTAAAAAATTAATTTATAATATTTTTTATAAAGCAAAGGGTGATCAATTTAGAGGTATCGGATTTTAAATTAAAATAGAACAACCAAAGTTCACATTCATTAGGCAATATTTATTATTTTTGAGTAGAAGCATTCGACGCATTTATTTTGCAAAAGATAATTCCTTTCGTTGGCCGCAACTGTTCCGTAATTCGGCCATCCGTAACCACCAAATTTGAATGACTCGTTGGAGGACTGCGGTCGGTATCTCGTGAATAACTTTGGTAATGTAGGCTTCCAATGCTTCAATCGAAGCTGATTTAGCCGCAAAGCATTTAGACTTTAGGTTACGTTAGGTTAGCCAGGTTGCTTGTTTAACATGAGACGCTCGGTGGCCCAAAGCCTATTGTGATACCTGTATTTCAGTTTCTTTCCCTAACTAAGGTACTTAAGCCACTTAGCTCTTCTTAAGAAGGTAATTAGTCCCTCCACTGAGACATTTGGCAAATTTTCCAGAACATCGAAGCAATAATCGCCGGCATGGCTTCTTTGAATTCCGAAACTTTCACAGAGGATATGTTGTACCGACTCAATTTCTTTTTCACCTCCACAGCTCCTGCAGAAATCAGTGTGAGGTACACCCATTTTAGGTGCCAGTAGTGCAGTTACCCTTTATAACACCTGTGAGGACGCTGGTGGTTGATCTATTGAATCCAAGCAGACATTTTTTCCTTTTACAATTCAGTTTTGGCCAGAGCGCTTTGAAAACCTTGCAGTTAATAGTCAGACCACCTACACCTTCTATTGGTTTCCCCAATTACGCTGAAGTCAATCGCAGTGATGAAGTCATTCAGATGAATTTTTATGTCCCCTTCCATACGTTGAAGTTCCAGCTCAAAGTCTATCCTTGCACACTCATCCGCTCTTTAGTGTTCCTCCACTCCTCCAGAGTGACCGGGAACCCAACAAAGTATGGTGTTGTGTTGTTTGATGAGCGAGAGCGACCTCCTGTATTCTTCAACACATCTTGAATTGATATGCGTGGAGGCCACTGCCTATGGCTGTTTGACTATCATCAAAATTGGTAAGGTTTGCTGGAAGTACGTCCATCAGTTTTATAATTTTTGCTGCTTGGTCTATAAGGCACATCTTAGCTCGGAAGACGCTGCATCAGTCTGGGAGTCTAAATGAGCAATTTAAGGACAGCTGTTCCAAGTAAACTTCCGATCAAGTGTCATTGTTCATCTTTGACTCAGGTCTGCCCCAGGTCCCTTTTCAAATCTATCTTGGGAACCAGGTAGTCTGTTTTCGATGCGCCTTGCAAATACTCCACAGATAGTAGAATTGATGTATGACCGTGCGTGGTTTCTTTTAGCATGCCTGCTGATTTAATCCTGGAGGCAGATTCGACAGCTAGCCCTTCAACATATAATATGTATCAATGGGTAGAATATGTAGGATCACTTCCAGCGCTGTCTGAGGCGTTGATCGGAGCTCTTAGACTTTACTTACCTTTGAAATATTTAGACTTTAGATACTTAGACTTTACATACCCCCACAAAGAAAATACCAAAGGTGTGATATCACATGATTTTGGTGGTCAATCCACTGATCCGAGACGAGAAATAATTTGCTCACCGAAACGATGATGCAGTAAATCCTTTGTTTCACGGGCAGTATGGCAAATAGCGCCGTCTTGTGGGAACCAAACGTTGTGAAGATCACGGGCTTCAATTTTTAGTATCAAAAATTTGTTTGTGATGACGCGATAGCGTTCGCCATTCACTGCTACATTGGCACCATTCTCGTTTTTGCAGAAATATGGGCCGAAGATTTCTCCAGCCCAAAGACCGCACCAAACGGTTGCTTTCAGTGGATGTAATGGCTGTCGAGTGGATGAATGGCTTCGGGTTGCTCTTCAGACGAAATACGGCAATTTTTCTAATTGGCGTAGCCATAGACCTAAAAATAGGCTTCAGAGCTGGGAAAAGTTTCGGGTTCCAAAATGCGACCCATGGGTGTATTTTCTAAGAGCACAACGTCTGGAATTATGATGCTTTGGAAGTTCGGACGGCTTCAAATCTTGGACTAGCTGCATTTTTTATGTTTTCAAACCAAGATATTTGCGTCAAATCGCCCAAGTAGTGCCATAAGATAAGCTAAGTTGTTGCGATCAGCGCCAAATCGATTCTTCCCGGTCTTCGGCAAAACTCTCATCTACAGCGGCAATATTCTCTTCACTTTGGGTGGTCTATTCGGTTGAGTTTCATCCAATAATGTACAATTATTCTCAACTCTGCCGATGGTTTGCCGAGTCGTACGTTCGGCAGGACAGTTATCTACACCATAATTTGGTCTGAGCGCGCTATGACCATTTCTAACACAGCGTCGATTGTCGTAACAGAAATGTACGATTACTAAATGTTGTTGAGGCGTAAGTCTTTTCGTGATAAAATGTCAATATATAAAAAAAAAATTGTGTATTTAGTTTGACAGCATGACGCATTATCTGTCAAAAAACCTATTGGAAAGAATACGTCCCATCTGATCACCTTTTAGTATCCTTTACGTATATTTTATTTTATAGAAGAACCATTTTTTTCTACTTTTTTATAAAATAACAAGAGGAACGAAGTTGAAAAGTATCCACATATTAAAAAATATATATATAAAAATATATAATTGTGCACGGTGGACAGTTGTTCATAAATGTAATATTTTATTTCTGTGTGTGTGCACATACAGACATTTCGCTTGCATACACAAAGCCTTAAATACCCACTAATGCTTTTAATCAAATCATATCCGCTCATAATTAAAGCATTATTATTATTACATCGCTGCAGTTGCAGTCGACGAAGCAGAACAAATGGACAATGGCTAACCGAGCACAAAAACAAAAGCCCGTAACATACACATACACATACCCATTTACACATATGAACAGTATACGTATTTGTTGGTATGCTTGTGCGAGTAATCGATGAGTAAACTCAACTAAACGAAGTTTGTAACGCTGCATAGCTGATGGCATATTTACTGCTAACAGCCATACAAATGTATGTGTGTGTGTGTGAGTGCAAGCTCGCAATCACACACAAGTGCACAAAGCGGATATTTGCCCACAAATTTATAATCGCTTAATCGGAAGCCAGGTGTTACATCCGGTTGTTGGCCAACACGAACACAGACAGTGGAGCAGACACGCTCACACTACGCCATTCGCGCACAGCCCACATGCACAGTGCGGTTACACTCACACACTATGCCGTTGCAATTGCATGACGCATTTGTCTGCAGGTGTATGTGGTTGCTTAGTTGTTATTGTTGTTGTTGTTGTTGCAATACTGTTGCAGTTTCGCCATGTCTACGGTTGTCGCCCACATTTGGCACTTGTTCAACAGCCATAACAATAACGATAACGACAAAAACAACAAGAAATGGGTATAACAGCTTTTTCACGAGCACACTCACATACATACGCGCGTGTGTGGTATAGGGTGGGCATGTGTGTGTGTAAGTGGGAAATAGTAGTTGGGCTGAAAGCAAAAACTAAAAGTCGTTTACCATTCGAAAGGTCAGTCGATGGAGCGCACAGCATCGACACCGACATTAAATAGCCGTCGGGCAACAGGCGATAGGATATGTGGCAATTGATAAAAAGAAAGAGAAAGACAAATCAAATCACTAGTCGCAGGATGTGTGCAAAGGTTACATGGAAAACTGTGTGTAGTTTTATGGGTGTGTGTGTGTGTGTATTGAAAGAATGTGTAAAGTGAAATCATGGCAGACAGGCTGGGGAAAGTGTAAATTTGTTTGTGAATGAACTGAGTTATTGTACGCAAAGGTTAAGTAGGAAGTGAAAGAAAATTAAATGCTGTTGCAGGCAAATTTAAATAACAGATTAACCAATATGGCGTAGGCAAAACCAATGTCTTCAAGTTTGCTCTTATTACTCTCCAGTAACTTTTAAAAGCACCCAGAGTACTCAAGAAAGCCTCGCAAATCATTCTAAGTAAGTTTAATTGTGCAGTGATTCAAATATTTTGAGTCTTCCCGTATATTTTTAATAAAAATTGTTTAAAAAATTTTTATTGGATTTTTTGTTATTTGTGGGCTTGAATGGAATTAGAGGTACATTGAGCAAATTTTAATAATATTGATTCGGGTGGTTAACGGGAAAGTAATGCGAATAACCACAGCCACTCCTCTCCCAACGATAACTTCCACCTACAGTCGTAGACTTGTTGTTCTGGAGGTGGTACCCCTTGCCGTTAACGAGGCTCTGTCAACCGAGTCAAGGCGGTATAACCTTGTCAGCACTTTTAGCTAAGGTGTTGCCAAGTGCCTGATAGTCCCTAAATAACCAGTTTCTAACGGACCTTCCGATGCCCAGGCAAGGCCAGTTGTATTAAGCGCCTTACCATGGTAAGCCAGCCCCCTTGCGTGCTTCCTCGTAGGACTAAACATCGATGGAAGGTTTAACAAATAAAAATAAAAAAAAAAATAAGCAAACAACCGGGAGTCTGCTGGGCACGCTCTCTGAGGAGAATCTGATGGCTTCCAGCAAGGGCAGGTTTACTCAGATTTACGCAGGTTTACTATTCTGGGTAGACAATTTTTTAATGAGTTGGAAGACCTCAGTTCTTCAGAAATCAGAGATATTTTAAAATTTTTGTAAAGCACACACTGGTTTTAGGAGAGATAGGGACAAGCTCCCCATGCGGCATCACAATGGGCTATGAGCCTGAGTGTGTCCCATAGGACAACCGCTTCAACCTAACCTAACCAATCAGCAATACGACCTTTGGTATGATAGTTAAGGTGGCTCTCTGGCAAGGATTCCGCGACGACCACAGTGAATATATATTTTTTAACATTTAAAAATTCTTGTTTTAATCTTTTAAGATAAATAATTATATTAAAAAAAGTATTTTTTGGAAATAAATTAAATTTTTGTATAAAAATATTTTATGTCATTTTTAATAAACATTGAAGAAATGATTGTAATTTTTAGGTTATTCCAAGTTAAAAAATTTGGTATAGAGTTTACTAAAGTGACTCATCTTACCTTCTTTTTAACATTTTGTTTTTATCTTGTTTTAATCTTTTAAGATAAAACATATAAAACAAATTGTTTTTGAGATAAATTAAATTAAAAAAAATGTTGTTTTTTATTTTTGTAAAACACTTAATACATTTTTATAATTTTCAGATTTATTATTTATAAAAACGTTTGTATAGAGTTTATTAAAGGGACTTATCATAGCTTTTTTTTTACTTTTACATTAGAAAATTTTCGAAAATAAATTTATTAAAAATTTTTGTTTTGGTAATTTTTAAAAAATACCCACTCTCGAAAATTAGTTTGAGTTCCACTATGAAAATTTCAGATATTACTGGAAATAATCTTAGCTATTAGTGAAAAAACTGATAGTCTGCACCAAGCCACTGCCCTTCCAATTTCTATTTAGATAACGCAGCCGGTTCAGAAGTCAATCAACACACTGGCAAAGCTGCATAAATTCTACTTTGAATTGTACCACCGCCATCCATTCGCCAGATTTGGCTCCCAGCGACTACTGGATGTTCGCAGACCTAAAACAATGCCCGCCGGTAAGAAATTTCGCTCGAATAAAGAGGTTATCGCTGAAATTGAGGCCTATTTTTGAGGCAAATGATAAATTGCTCTGCAAAAGTGGCATTGAATAGTTAGAGCGGCACTGGAATGATTGCGTTGTTCTTGATGGAAATTACGTTGATGAATAAAAGACAAGAAAAAAACGTGTTTTCTTTGTTAGGCCTGGGACTTTTCAGCTATTGAATGTATAAATAGATACCTTGAGTATACGGCAATGTACATAAATTAGGCATAACTAACACCAGCACCTGCAGATTTTGCTGCGAAGATAAGGAGTCTATAGAACATCTCATCATCGAATGTCCGGGGTTGACGCATAGACGGAAAAGGTTTTTAAACAAGTTCATGCTTAGAGATGAAGACCTCCAATGACTCCCTCAGAAGGAGCTGGTACAATTCATAAGCATACTTAACAGTCAATAGACAGCATAGGGTGCACAATAAATCAATATGGTCGCAGTGCTAAAGGGCCATATCTTGACCCTTTACTACCATTAACCATTAACCATTACGGCAATGTACCTGGCAATATAAAGTTCAATTCACTATGAAATTCAAGTCTCGTTATCAATATAATTCTTCTTCACGTTCACGTTCTTTTTTTGCGTTCCTGTAATTTTTGCGGTATTTGCCTCTCTCGAATGTTGGTAAGTTCTCAGAAAAATGTCGTAACTGTTTGTTTGCTGGACAATTTTTACTGTAAAAGTACGAAAACAGACCTAATATGTTCACAGTGCTATAACCAGTTATTAGTAGTTTCATAATTTTCGAATACTGTTTAATATTTCTTTCGATTAATTACCTGAATTTCTTGATGAGAGCGATTTAATGACAAGTGTTTTGACGTTGGCTTAAATTAAAAAAAAGTTTGTAGTGGCTAGGTAACGTCGTCCGAATGGCTCTGAAAAGGTTCAATGCGGTACCAGCTAGTCGTAGCAGTGGAAGAGGAAGACCTCCTCTGCGTTGCAAAGATCAGGAGGAGAAGGACTTGGTTTCATTTGGTGTGTCCAACTGACACAGGTTAGCACCAGAAAGAAGCGGCTAGCGCGATTTATTAAACAAGGCCAATATCGCTTAAGCGGCTATCGCGTAAATCACGAAGAAGAATAAGAAGTTAACCGAAAAAATGTCAAATCAAATTTTGTAACACTTATTGTACATTTTTGTTTAAATAAAACATGCTTTTTAAAGCAATTGAAAAAAAATATTATTTATGTACTACATTTTTTTAAATTTTACTTATCTATTTATTGAAAAGAGTAATAATTATAAATAATTATTCCCCTTAAAAGGTAAGAAAAAAAAGGAACAAGCACTGGCTGCTAAGGTCTTCGGCTATTGTTTTAAATGGCTAATAATATAGATAAAGAAGAAAAAAAGGAAATAATTATGTTATACTAAAGAAGAAAAGATGAAAATAATATAGTACAATCGAGGGAATGTGGAAGTCACCACTACTATATATACCAAATACCTTAGAAGTCTATGAAGTTAAGTTTTAAATTTACAGTAAGAAACGAATTGGTTTATGGAACTAATATTTTAATCCGTTGTCTGCTTCAGCAGTTCAGATGGTTTGATATTTTTAAACACCGATGATCTAGTATTTTGGATTCCTGAACATATATCCATGAAGTGAGATAGGGTGAACTCGCTGAATCCACAAAACGGGCACGGAGGTTTCGGCAAACGATTTAGCAAATACGAGTGGGTTGAATTTGTATGGCCAATTCTCAGACAAACAACGGTCTTAATATTTCGGCATGATGATTTTGACGGGTATTGGTTTTTCGATTTCGAGAGATTGAAGGATTTCTAGTGATGTTGGTACTGGTTCCATTTGTTCAGGGAACTTTCATAATTGGTACGCCTTACCAGTTTTATTTATATCTTCTGGAAGAGTGTAGTCGAACATGTACAATGGCTCTTTGTTTGCCTCCTTAGCTCTACAATCGGTCTGTTCGTTACTTATGATGCCACTGTGACCCGGGACCCACATAAGTTTGATTGAACCTTTTTTTTGTGTGAGCATGTTGCGCATTTTTGTGATTACTGATTACTTTAGAGTTATTAGCTGGTTTCAGAATAGTCTCGATTGTTGATTTGCTGTCACTGCATATTATATATTGATGGTTTTTTTGGGACGCAAAGTGTACCGCCTCAAGTAACGCAGCAGCTTCGGCTGTGAAAATTGAGCAGTAACTTGGTAAAACTCCAACGGTTATAGCGGTATCTATTTCGTTTGTTACGGCAAATGAAGTACAGGTATCGGTTTTAGATTCGTCAGTAAATAACAGGTCTCAGCCTGATTTCAAAGGAGAAACAGTTTCAAGATATAATTGCTTAAATTCATCGGGACCAGTAGTATTTATTTTTTTGATGATGCAGTAAATTATTTATGGCTAAATAGCTTGGTACGGCCCATTCTGGATGAGACGGTTTTTCTACGAGAATAGGTGATATAAGTATGTTCAGTTCTTTGGCTTGATTTAAAATTTCTGAAATCGTTGATTTTCGGCCATTTTTAATTGTCTTGTGTTGACATGAAGAAACGCATTTAACCCTAGAACACACAGAAAATACCACGTAAACACACACCCGGGATACGTTTGTACCCGGGACCTTATTTTGCGGCTTTTTTAATGTTTATTCAACCGATTTCTATGATTTTTTTTTTGAAATGTATATTTTAATATATAACAAGTATTTTGTTTTTTGTTTCATTCGAATATTCCTACTGGTTCCAGCGATATGGGCAAATAAAGTCAGGACATGCAACAGTGGATTTTTGTTTTTTTTGTTGTCCTGATAAATGCAAAACAAAATAATATAATTTATAGTAATATACTTGTAGAGTAACAACGAATACACATTTTGGTTTTTATTTCATTGAAATATTCTACCTGGTTCAAAAGATATGTGCAAAAAGGTCGCGCAAGGTATGGGTACGTGGTAGCAAATACACTGGTATAACTGGTTTTTGTATTTTATATGCAGCTGCAAGGGTTGTTTTTGCACGGGTGTTGTTATAAATGCTGCCTGTTGATATTTTCATTATTGTTTTGGTGCTCAAAAGTGTAAGAAGTGAAAATATAAGTGAAAATAAATATAACTGAAACTATAAATAACTGGATACGAAATGACTTCAAGAAGAAACGAATATTTATCAAGTGCAGCATATAGAAGGTAAAAAATGTAAAATAAGCAACAATGTAAACATATACTAATTTTTTTTATTATGCAGGCTAACTGAGGAACAGCGAGAATCATATATACAATCTTTATTTGATGAAATTTGTGACGATGACGCTCCCTATGACTTTGACTCAGAAGATGAAGAAGAAACTCAATTCAATGACATTGAAATTGCTGATGACGATGCTGAAGTTTCGCAAAGTGCCGCAGAAGTATTACCTGATTATGCGGACTATGAGGATGATGAAGAAGACGATGAGGAAGAAGAAGTAGAAGAAAATAATGAATTACCTGCTGGTGGCGAAAAATTTGTTGCACGTGATGGTACTGAGTGGATGAAAGAACCAAATGTAAGTCGTCAGGTACTCAGACAAAATACTATAAGAGAACGTTCTGGACCAGCTAGATACACTGAAATGTTGTCAATAGAGCAAACATTCAAATGTTTCATGAACGTTGAAATGGCTGATATAATTATGCGCCACACAAATAAGTTAGCAAAAGAAACTTATAATGCTTACAACAATGCGCATCCAAACACAACTCCTAAGTCATGGACGCCTGTGTCAATAACAGAGCTGTATGCATTTTTTGGCATACTTATTATGACTGGTGCGAACCATAGCAATGGAGAACATGTTCGAGATTTATGGAGCGTCAAAAACTATCCTTTATATCGCTCCACAATGGGAGTCACAATGGGTTCCTAAGATTTGACGATAAAAACACTCGTGCAACACGCTTACTAACTGATAAAGCAGCACCGATCAGTGAGTTGTGGACGATGATGAACAATAATCTTGCTGCACATTACAAGCCCAGCTCATGCTTGACGATTGATGAACAATTATTTCCTTACCGTGGACGCACACGGTTTACGCAGTACATACCGTCAAAACCTGCTAAATATGGTGTCAAGGTTTGGTGGATTTGCGATGCCACAAATGCATATCCACTGCATGGACAAATATATACTGGCCAAGCAGAAACTGGTAGGGAAACGAACCAAGGCGAACGAGTGGTGAAGGATTTGTCTGCCAAATACCAAGGAAGTGGCCGAAACATTACAATTGACAATTTTTTTACGACCTTGCCAGTTGCAGAACTGCTTCTCACGTGGAAACTCACGACCGTTGGAACTTTGCGCAAAAACAAATCATATATTCCTCAAGAAATGAAGCAGAACAAAAACAGGACAATTGGTTCAACGACATTTGGCTTCAAAAATAATGTGACAATGTGCTCTTATGTTCCCAAAAAAAATACAGCAGTAATTTTGCTTTCGACCATGCATAATGATGCTGAAATAGCTGACAGTGGGAAACCTGAAATAATTGAATATTATAATCGTACCAAAGGTGGTGTTGATCGAATGGACCAAATGTTTGCGGAATATCCAACACAAAGACAAACAAAACGATGGCCACTAGCGATGTTCTTCAACATGTTGGACATTACAGCTCTTGAATAACCCTATGTTGCCTTGGAGAACAAACAACAAGCGTAAGCAGATCCTGCGCAGCTTGGCTGAAGCATTGTGTATGCCCATTATTGAAGCCAGAGCCATAAATCGCCAAGTGACGCGAAATTTTTCGACTAAAATTGCTATTGAAGCATATTTCAACCGATCGCTGGAATCAATGGTGTCAACAGCAGCATCAACATCTGCCGCAGCGCGCACGCTAAAACCTGTGTCCGGATCTTGCTATTTATGTTACGCACAAGAGGAAAAACGCCGTAGAAAAACCAGAAAGCTGTGCGCCAAATGTAAGAAGCCAATGTGTCTTGAACATTCGGTCACATCAACAAATTGCTCTATTTGCCATGATTTTCCTTAGATATAAGATGCATTTTTATAATTTTTATAATAAAAGTCAATAATATAATGTGTGAAATCAACATTTTTAATTTTTCAAATAAAAAAATAATATAAAAATTGTTTTTTTTTGATTATTATGAGGATTTTTACTATTGGGGTACAAACGTATCCCGGGTGTGTGTTTACGTATATAATGTGTTTGGAAGGCTGTAGCTCCTGGACCAATGGTCCGATCTAGTTCAAATTTTGAATTTGAACTCAAAACTAAATAATCTTCCTAGATCCGAAGTTAGCGGTATAGAGGTATAGCGGTTCAAAAGTTACAACACTTCAAAGTTGAAGTGGATACATTTGTACCCGGGTGTGTGTTCTAGGGTTAAACAAAAGCTTGTTTCTGCAATATAAAACCCTAGGGATACACATCAGCGTGTTATATGGTACCCTTTCTACAAGGATAGGTAGACCAGCTTCCGCTAAGATGGCATAAATGGAAGAAGTAGGAAAGGCTCTAATGCTCCTTCTAGCTGCTGCATGATAAGGCGCTTCCAGGCGTTATTTCTTTTAATTAATATAATATTTTTTTATTACTTGAAATACACCAGTAAATTTTTTGTCTTTTTTCCATTGGTTTGTCAGACTAAGCTTAGTAATTCGCGTACAGCGAGCCATTGAAAAATATCATATGCAAGGTGGTGCCAAATTAATCATCCAATAATCAATTATACTAAAAAAAAAGATTTTGATTGCTGGAAATCTTTATTTTGACCTTTACGCGTTCACCGTTTGTCTGTTTGTATATGCAGTTATCCAATTCGAAAGTGTCAAACCTGACAGACGTACGATACCATTTGCAAAAATTATAAATCTTCCAATAGGTTGAACGCCCGCCTTCCCAATGGGCGCCACCTGTTTTCTAATGTAATAAAATTTATTTGGGGGTGCTGATCCAAAATGACAAAGAAATGTCTTCCTTAAAATTTTTTAATAATATAAGGTAATTTTAAAAATTGTTTATAACTGTGTTTTATTATAAAAATTAATGACAATATTATAGAACTTTTCAAAATAACCGAATATACTTCAATTCTTCTGTGTGGCATCTTTTTTAAAACCTTCGGTTGGCCAGCCGGGTCTAGCCTTTTTCATCTAGTTCGAGGTGCCTTTTTGAAAAGTTATATCCACAAATCGATCGAAAATTAAATTTAAGAGAGCTACCTGGAAGCTCAATTCGTTAGCGATAATCGAAATATATTGAATTCACGCCCAAAGTTGAAAAAGCCAGTCTGGTCAGACCAGGATGCCCAACGGAGGGTTAGAAAACCCTATACTAAAATGTTTAACATTGAATAAAACTCAAATTTTTTAGGTTTGGTTTTTTTTGTAGTTTTTTCAAGTTTTTTTCTTATTGTATTCCAGCCTACAAATAAATCAATTTCAAATCAGGAAAATTCACGACAATTTCCAAAATACTTGGATCACTGGACAAGTAAACGCTCATAAGTAGCAACACCTGCTTCACCCAACCTATAAGTACAGCCCTGTCTGCTCGTTGTCACTTACTACTTTTCGAACACTTCAATTAGTTAGCACCACTTAAACACTTTTAGATTAGTGATTTCCCCTCTTGTAATAATCACTTGAAAAAAAAAAACATAATTCCAGCACTAAATGCGTTCTCTCTAAAATTATACACTCCGGCTTTCATAGTGAATTAAGTCAACAAATTGAGCGATGCTATTTAGCATGTGAAAGGCGATTTTACTGCACGATTTACACACCAAGTAAATTGCATACAAAACTTACTCCCGTAAACTTCAGCTTTTAATTGTCCACCCAACCGTGGTTGTTGTGGGCTTTCAGTGTGCGCTGCCAAGCGTTCGCCATCGACATATGTCGGTAGTGGTGGGCAGGCTTTTTATTTATGCATGACCAGATTGTTGACAAAGGATGATTAGCCAGCCAGCCGATAGTCGATTCTACTACCGACCAGCAACCGGCCAAACTACTGACCCATTCGACTAGTCAATATGGCATAGTTCAATGCGTCAATTTGTATGCATTTCCCCAGTCATATATGTATACTCGCACATACACACATGCATATGCGTTTCTGTATGGACTTGTGCACTCGTAGATGTGTAATGAATGAGTAGAATTCTGCAGGACTAAATCACAAGTGAAGTGTAGAGCATAGAGGTGAATGCAGGTAAATTTGCTTACTTAGTGTTCGTGCGAGTGCAACCCTGCTGGGAAATGGCTAGCAGAAACCATGGCTAGTTGGAGCCACTTCATTTTTAAGAACTAACTAGCAACTAAAAGCTTAAGGACTAAAGTTTTTCATGAGATGCAGAGATTTTTCGATAGCTCAGAGCTTGCGCAAGGTTTCCTTTGAATACAAATTTTGTATACAGGGATTGGGAACACAGGTTAGGAATTCACACAAACAGTGCATATAGAATCTACTCGTTCTGCCAATCTACAATTTTTATAGAAATTATCGCACAGTGCTCGGCACTTATCAAACATAATAATCCAATATAATATGACACCAGAATTCTGCAGTTGGTCTACTAGGACTTCGTTTTATCATTCCACACAATTGTGTGAAACTTGCAGAGAAGCTCCAGCTATTAATAAATAAAAATAAAAAAAACAATCTGATGTGGAATTTTTCAAAATTGGCAAAACGTTGTTTTTCCTAAAAATTTAGGGAAAAAATTAAATTTTTCTTAAAACATAATTTTCTAAAAACAGAAACTCCTAACAATTCCTAAAAAAAAATTTTTTTTAAATTCCTAAAACTTTTTTCTAATTCTTTTGAATTTTTGAATTTTTTTAAGCATATTATAGAATATCTAAAGGTTAGGCTGGCTGGCTGAAAGCCATCACATAGACCTATTGGTCCTTAGAATTACCAGATGGAGCTAGACCTTTACGTTTCTTTGTAGTAGACATTTTGTGATACGTCTGCGTCTTTTGCGAATCTAAGTAAACTCTGAAGCTCTATCCTCGAGAGGCATTCTAACTTTGCAAAGCTTTTTAATCTGGTTCTAGCTAACGCAAGGCAAGAACATAAAAGGTGTTCTAGCGTTTCACCGCAAAATCTGCGGCTAGCAAATTGTGGCTTGCCAGTATAGTACATAATAGTTCTGCTTTCTTTTCTGGACTGAGCTAGCACGAATCGAACGTATTTATCTGCATTTATTCTACCTAAAACAATATTCTAAAAAAAATTTCCGAAAAATTCATAAAACTTTCAATATAAATATTTTTTCCGAAAAACTCCTGAAATCTTTTTTTCTAATTCTTTCTAAAAATAAAAATTAGAAAAAAAAAAAAAATTCTTTACGCATATTCCAAAATTAAAAAAATTAAAAATCAATTTCCGAAAAATTCCTTAAACTTTCCAAAAAACTTCTACAGCTTTCTAAAACAATTTTTTTCCGAAAACTTTAAAAATTTTCGAAAAAACAATTCTAAGCAAAATTTTTTCCGAAACATTCCTAAAACTTTCTAATAACAAAATTTTCTGGAAAATTTCTAAACATTTTTTACTAATTCATTCTAAAAAAACTAAAATTTTTGAAAAACAAAATTAGGAAAGAAAAGATTTTTTTAACCATATTCTAAATAAAAACAATCCTAAAAATTTGTATCAAATTCTTTCCAAAAACAAATTTTCTTGCAATAACAAAAAAATATTTTATTGTTAAAAAAAATAAAAAGTAAAATTTTTCAAAAATATTTTCTAATAGAAAATAATAAAAAAAAATTTTATGTTGAAAATAAAGATGTATATACAATAATATAATGAAGATATTTCGGTTTAAAAAATTTCACACCAACATTTTCAGCATAGTTCAATATAAATCCAAAATTATAAATTTTTTTCAGAATCTTTAAGTTTTCTCTTAAAATTTCTTATACTCAAGCCTACAAATAAACCAATAAAAAATTTACGACTATGTCCAAAGCCCTATGTTCCATTCGGCACAAAAGGAATTAATGATGATGATGTCAAACAAGCTGAGATCGCTTGACACGAAATCACGCATATTAAATTACTTGTCACCTCTGGCGGTGGTGACGTAAACCTTAAAAGACTAAAATGAAAATCTGTGGCCGTATATACAGCCACGATATATTTCACTAGTCTAAATTATTGCTAGCACTGAAGCCAAGGACCTTTTTAGCAGAAATGCATTTCATGATGATATCAAAATAAATAAATTTAATATTCACTCCTAATCGAGTGAAATTCGGTATTAGCCGCGTTCACTAGGTATTTTTAAAACCGCTTCGTTAGCGTCAGCACAAGCTTCCACCTCGAAAATATTAGATTAAGTCAGTTTGTCTAATGGCTCACTGCAAGGGCTATTTATACAAGGTAAAGACACCATTCGAGCGACAACAACATTTTTTAACTTAGAAATTTCAAGAGAACGGGAGTAGAAGCATGTAATGAATGGCAAATACATTGATAAAATTAGTTTGCCGCGGATTCACAACACAACAACTTTCCGTTTTACTGGCATTTCCAAATAAAAAGCGAATTGAGGACAAAGAAATCAACTACTCTAAATCCCACCGCCTTGGCTCACTGGAGCATTACTGAAGTTCGTTCATTGTTTCACCATTGAAATGCTGAAGTTGAGAAAACGAGGTAGACGAGAGATACGGAGCAGAATTGAATGATCGGGAGTTACTGATGTGAGACACTTTGCGTGCTTATGACAAAATTACGCAGGCGGCTAACATCCATCCACCGTCGAAATGCAAACGCTACGCGCATTAGCTGGCTACACAAGGACCGATCTTAAACGAAACGAAAATTACAAAGTAAAATGGAGCCGGAGACGATCGGTTGGCAAAGATTGCAATGAAAGGCCAACTTAAAACCCCACAGCCAACCTCCAAGAGACCACCAAAGTATTGACACGAGTGTTGGACTTCTGGATCCCGATCCGATGAAGCAATAATTATATTTTTATTAAAAAAAAAAAGGAAACAAAAAATTGTAATTTTTTATGTTGAAAAAACAGGACCTAGTTTTACAATAAAGATGGCAAAGAAGAAGAATGCTGAATCTCATCAAATGAACACACAACGAATGCAATGTTAGGACTAATGACCCACCAACACCAAGAGTTACGACTCTGTTAGCGTTAGAAGCTCTCTCTCGACCAAACCAGACTTGACTAGAAGCTAGCCCTCGGAGAGAGAGTAGATGCTCTGTTTGCCCAATGAAACCTGTTTAGGAGTTATTTGCCAAGGCAGTTGTGTCAGCTGTCAGTTTCTTACAACGCTTACGTAAACTGGTATCCACTTGAGCGCTATGTTGAAGTATTTAGATGGCGCCGAAACGGGAGCCAGGCATCATGATCCGTTTAAATAAAAGCGTGCCATTAGCAAGTCTGGGATCTTGAAAACATTAGATGGGGCTAAAAATTGTCACGCGCCGTTTTGGAGGGACTAAATCGCATGTTGCTTCTTTGAGCTTAGTTGGTTAATTTATTAAATGCAGACTGCAGTCGCTTGCTTCAAATACCTAGAGTGTAGTGACTCCGCCATAACTCCAACTCTGTTATTTAAGTAAGATACTTAAGAACGAGTATATTAGGGTACTGAGGTATTAGGGTACTTAGGTAAAACTGTTCATCTTTTGAGGCTATCCACGAATCAAGCCATGTCTTCATATGAATGGTACTGCTGGTCAGCTAGACCATGTGCCATCGATCGGAACAGGTGATAATCGGACGGCGCAATATCTGGAGAATATGGCGGGTGGGGTAGAATTCCCCATTTCAGTATTTCCAGGTAGGTTTTGATGGGTTTGGCAACGTGAGACCGAGCGTTGTCATGCTGTAGAATAACTTTTGCATGCCTCCTCGCGCAGTGCTCGGCTCAATCGCATCAATTGAAGTCGATACCGATTCCCAGTGATGCTTTCGCTTGGTTTTAACAGTTCATAATAAATAACGCCAACTTCGTCCCACCAAATACATAGCATAACTTTCGCAGCGTGAATATTCAGCCGAGGCGACGACGTCGAAGCATGACCGGGCAGTCCCCATGACTTCCTTTTCTTTGGATTGCTGTAATGAATCCATTTTTCAACACCCGTCATGATACGATAAAGAAAACCCTTCCTTTTTTGCCGCTGGAGCAATTGTTCACAGGCGAAAAAACGACGTTCACCATCCCTTGGTTTTAACTCCTAAGAAACCCAAGTCCCCTGTTTCTGAATCATTCCCAAAGCATGAAATCGCTTGGAAAAGGATTGACGGGTAACTCCTAATACTGAATCAAGCTCTTCTTGTTTTTGGCCTTTCTTTCACTCGAACGATCGTCAACATTAAAATCACCGCCTTTGAAGCGATGGAACCAAACTCGGCACGTTGTTTCACTTAAAGCAGCATCTCCATAAGTTTTCTCACCATATGTCTAAGCTTGGTCTATGACGTTAAGGTTATGTTAGAATCGACTAGCATACACTGCTGGCGGCATCTATTGACAAACAGCGAGAACTTAGTTGCGCACCGAATATTAAAATAAAATACTAAAAACTACATTTTATCGACTAACGAATTAATAAGTCAGCTGTGATTGTCACTTTTACTTTAATTTCCTTTTAGTTTCTATTATTTTCCTTTTCCTCTAGTCGTTATCCGGGTTGTTCGCATATGCAATTTGATTGATGTAAATAAAAAAATGTTTGCGAATAATTCTAATTTTTTCCTACAGGGTCCTACAGGTAGACACATTTGCAGGTGTGTACAGGTCTATGCCCGCTTGTGCCTTTCTCTGTGTGGTTAACCTGAATCCAACCCATTTAATTGATCGATTTGCTTGTGTGCAGCCATTGGAAGCGCTTAATTGATAGGTGGATCAATTTTATGTTATTGCATGTTAAATGCCGCAGATTAATTTGTTCCTCAAATTGGTGCAATGCAAACAAAAAACGCAACGTCTGTTTGAGTGAATATTTGGGTTGTTAATTAAAGTTTTAAATTCTATAACTGGGCTTAACAAATTTATGATATTTTGGCGAGTAGGTGATAAGCTCAATCTGATTATTTTTTAAAGCTTTTCAGTGGAATTTTTATACTCCCCAGGTCGGAAAAGTTTTTAAATTAAAATATTTCCAACAGCAAATGAGACATTTTTGTTTTTTTGTCTGGTCTGGTTTTTGCTGTAGTTGGATGGCCTTCAATTGCTAAATATTACATAAATTTTAATTATTGAAATAAAGATATTTTCTGCACAGTTTTTCCTAATAGCAAATATACACTCGGAGTATCGCCAACACCTGCCGTAAGGCTATCGCCGTTCGAAAATCTGCGAGTATTTTAACTCGATAGAAATCGAAGTTATCAATATTTTGACCAGTTTTGTCTTCACCAAAGCAATGCGAGCTCGAACATATCAGCTCACACAACAGAGCTTTTGAGCACACAAAAGATCGAATTAATGGCTCATCCGCCTTACAGTCTTGATTTGGTACCTAATGATTCCATTTTGGGCTATGAGTACTACCCCAACTGCTGGCACGGAAGTGCTTTTAAATCTGCCACCGTTACACTTAGCAATACAAGAAGAAGCCGCCATGCAATCACTCCCCTTTGACATGAAAGAAAAATTTAAACCAGGTCATCTTACTGGATACCTCCAATACCCTAAACAGGATTCATCATGCAGCATAAATGCCCCAAGCAAATGACCACACGGAACCCGTACTCAATTTAGCTAAGAGATAGAAGGTTGTCTTCTCGTTTAGGGAAGAGTGGAACACTAACCCAACATTGGCTGAATGATGACTCGCAAAAATGGTATACAGATGGATCCAAAACGCTCTAGGGAGTAGGAGCTGGAATAATGAGACCTAGAGCACACAAATCTTTAACACAGAGTACAGGTACCAAAATTTTCATGCGGAACTTTTCGCCATAATAGAAACACTGGAAATCTATAGATACGAGAGGATTGTAAAAAGGAAAAATTTAAATACTTTCGGACAGTCAATCAGCCGTCAAAGCCTTAAATTGATTTACGTTCAATTCAAAAGTCTTCATAGAGTGTAACAATGCATTCAACAAACTGGCGAATCTCAATGGTCACCCTGATGTGGGTACCAAGAGATGAGGTACACGAATGAAACGAAAAGGCAGACTCTTATACCAAAAAGGGTAGACGGAAGGGCCAATTAGTGGACCAACCCAATTTTCCGGCTTTAACAAAAACAATCTAAAACAGCAAACTAAAAAATGGATCCAAATAAAAACCAGGGAATACTGACTGAAACGGCGCAAGCGGCCTTAATCACTCAAAAAAGTTTCTGAACTTTAATACAAACAGAGAAAAATCTGCTCTAACCCTAGTTTAGATTACTCTGTGGAGTACTTACCGCCCACTTTGTCTGCATAAAACATTTTATTACCACAGGATTACATAGCACAAATCTATGCAGGCTCTGCTGTGATGAAGATCAGTCCAAGGAACACTTAATCACCAACTG
Organism: Anastrepha ludens; assembly: GCF_028408465.1. Taxonomy (NCBI): domain Eukaryota; kingdom Metazoa; phylum Arthropoda; class Insecta; order Diptera; family Tephritidae; genus Anastrepha; species Anastrepha ludens. The sequence goes on along the minus strand of NC_071500.1, from coordinate 104,047,989 downwards.
TTAAGCATTAGGTCACAGCAGACACAGAATCCTGGGCTCGTACCTCGATGAAGACTTACAAATGATCCCCCCTAAGGAGCTGGTTCGATTTCTCGCAATACTAAATAATTAATATTAAGCACTTGGGGGCGCACAATAGATCAAACTGCTCGCAGTGCGTGAAGGCCTTAGGCTAACCCGTGCACCATTTGTTTGAACTTGAATTTGCTTTGCAAAATTCTTTAAAATTTGTGGTCATTTTAAAAGTTTGCAAAAAGTTTTTAGTCTCTTTATACTTTTAAAACTTTCTAAGCTTACGAATGATATACATTATAAAGGCACTACAAGAAATTTTTCGAATACCTGCATACCTGCTAAGGATTCTCCAAAGCTATCTGAGTGAGCGTAGACTGCTGTAAAGCACATCAAATGGTTTGGAAACAAAAGCGATAGCATCTGGCGCAGCTTAAGGAATCTGGAATCTGACCTACGATGAGATGTTGAGCATGAAAATGCCAGCAGATACATATCTACGCGGACGATATAGCGGTGGGCATACCAGCCCAGGACACTGATGACGCTAAGAAGAAGCTGAACCAAGTTATAACAAGGACTCAAATATGGCTTGAGGACCATGCGCTGGAACTCGCCAAACAGAAGCCCGAAGTCATCCTGATGACTCGAGATCAAATGCCACGCGAGGTAAACATGCAATTGGACGACACGTCGCTAGTGAACCAAAAAGTACTGAAGTACCTAGGTCTTCAACTTAACTGCAGACTTATTGTACTTTCTGAGCCCGGATACGGCATGCGGCTTCCAAAGCAGCAAAGATCACGGCAGTGCTAAGCAGAAAATCGCAAAATCGGTGAGCCAACATAAAGAAAAACAAGCCTAGTTATGGCGGCTACAAATTCAATTCTCCTGTACGGCAGCGAAGTGTGGAAAGATGCGCTAAACTACAAAAACAAGCGCAAAGCTCTGGAGGCTATTTAAATGAATAGCGGCACTCAGAGTTTCCTCAGTCTACTGCACTGTCTCTGGTGCTGTAGTCTTTATGATCAGATCAGGGGAGATAACAAACCATGCTGCGGTGGCAAAGCCGATGGGTCACTAAACCGAGTGACAGTGGACGGCGGTTAAGGGGGAAGTCTACTGTGACAAGGGAAAAAACAGGCTTATTTTCCGGATTTTATTTCTAACAAAATATTGCTCGTACATAAAATCTATTTAAACTCTTATCTTTATTATATATTTAAGTTTTTGAAAAAAAAATTTTAAGTCAAAATATTCAAAATGGCCGCTGTGGCACTTCTGCAAGCGCAGGTCCGCTTTTCTTAGGTGCCTAAACGGTGTACATGAAATCTTACGTTTCGGTGATCTAAAACAAAAAAAACAAAATATTGTTATCATATACATAGTATTGACTCTCGTCTGACGTAGGATTATGTCGATAAAAAATTTTGGCGTTGAAAAAAAAATTCTTCAAATTGTTTTCTTTTTTTTTGCCTAAAGTTGATGTTACTATTGTTTATAACAATTTAACAAATAACGATATCAAAAAAATCCTATGTCACACGAGAGACACTATTACAGAGAATATAATTATAATTAAATTTTTAAGCTGATTCATTTATCAGAACTCGAGATATCGTGTACACCGTATACAAAAACTTAGTTTCGAGAAAAATGCGTTTAAAGTTTCAGTTTTCAGCGTTTAAAGCTTTGGAGCGCTTCGGGAAAAGGTCGAAATTTCAACGAAGAAAAATTTAGCCAGCTGTAACACATATTGTACTTTATTTAAGAGGGTTCAAAGTATTTTTTAAGCTAATAAAAAAAAAATCGATTTTTTGAAAAATTCACAGTAGACTTCCCCCTTAAGAGAAAGTTAATTACTTCTTACCTCAGTCCACTTCCAGTCCACACAGGATACTTCCAAAGATATCTATATCGCATGGCCAAGGTAAGCGATTCCAAGTGCATATACAGCGAAGCCCCGAGCGATGACACTGAACAAACTTTTTTGTTGTGACAGATGGCTCGGGGAAAGAGATGCTCTCAGGAAGCAGATTTGCGACATCGCACCAAGCAGCATAATCAGCAAAATGCTCGAACATGGGGACAGCTGGAACGCAGTAAAGAGATACATAGAGGGCATACTACGGAAAAAAGGATATGTATATTATATAAATCAAAGCTCACAGACAGAGACTCCAGAAAATGAGTCTTTAGCCTGAAAGCTGGCTACAAATGCTCAACACAGTACACGACGATCGCTGTAAGTGTTAAGGAATTTTGAACCCTACCTCACCCACCAAAAACCAAAAAAACCTTCCTGGAAGGAGGAGCTTCAAAATACGAAATTTTGACTTTTTACATATTTTGAGACTTTGTTTATTGATTGCTTTTTTTTTGGCAATTTTCTTATTAACACTAAATTCGTTTTCGATTTGAATACATTTATTATGTTGCCTAAGAAAAGTAAAGGGTGGTTAAGTTTCAAGTGCCGCTGTTGATTTTGAATAAAATACAATTTTTTTAGGAAATTATTGTAATTTCTCTTTATTATGATAATATTGGTATGGTTCAGTTACGTATGGAATAAAATATCGGCTAAATGGCTGCCGCAACTTCGGCGGCACACCTCCAGCCGATGGTCCAAATTTTCGATGACGCTGCGGCATAATTGAGGTTCTATGCCGTTAATGTGCCGAATTATCTCATCTTTTAGCTCTTGAATTGTTGCTGGGTTATCGACGTACACCTTTTCTTTCAAATAACCCCAAAGAAAGAAGTCCAAGAAGGTGTGGTTCACATTCAACATCGGCCCTTGAAATTTAACCACCCTTTATAAGGCATTGTTGATATTAAATACAATATAAAACACTAAGAAAGTTCTAAATGGCACTCCAAAAAATATTAGCAGAGACGTTGTAGAGATTACGGATTTTCTAATGAATTGCAAAGCAAATGTAAGTGCACATTTGTTTGCGAAATTTAATTCGTGCCATCATAAAAAAGCAAAACAAATTCACCAACTTAGAACTGAAAATTGCATTCGTTAGATTTAAGTTGCGCCATAAAAAATAAATTTTCTTAATTGCGATAAATGCTTACAAGGAAGTCATCAATTTTAATTATGAAAAATATGCAAGAATTTTTTAAGTATAAGACAATTTAAAAAGAGACACTAAAACTTGCAAAAAAATCAAGAATAACAACTGCAGCAATTTAAAGTGATGACTTAATCACGCCACCACAGCTCAGAGTCGAGGCTTGCGAGAATGATGAGTGCGACGACCGCAGAGGCAGAGATGGAAGAAGATGGCAATTAAAATATTGATGCGCTCAACTGCAGTTATTAGTAGCGTTGGGGGCAGCGAAGTGTTTCTGATGCAGACAGCTGCAGTTGCAGTCTCACACACAGCAAGCAAAGCATTGAAATATTGCTGTACGGCATTCCGTTACAGGGATTAATTCTATTCTCGCGCTTAAATTTGCACGCTCGCAAAAATTAAGCGTACGCTTGCTGATATGGGACAAATGTTAATTCAATTATGTCGACACTGCTGCAGGAAAAGAGCAAAACAGTAAAGGCAAAAGCGCAACTATTCTCGCACTTGCACTTTCTGAACAGCCAATAAAGCCGCCAATAAGTAGACCACAAAAGCAAAAGCGCGTGGCAGATTCAAAGCGGAGTGGAGTGTCGGATATGAAATTAGACCACAAAAGCTGTAGTGCAAGAAGTTACTGCAGCCTACACCAGCTGAAATCGTTTGTAAATGAACGCCAACCAACGGTAAACGTACCTCAGCTGATGTGCGCCGGCGTGAATGCATTCGTGACATGCGCAGGCGTTTGAAGCGCTCCAACTTTACCTTAATATGAATTCCTCATCTGCCCAGTTAATCGCCCAACTTCTCACCAATGGCCAACCAATACACTTCCAACTCACTTCAATGAGAAACCCGTTCACGCTTCACTTGCGCAATGGGCAATATATGGCATAGCTTGGGCGGCGTGCAACAGCTGTAAAACGAGTGTTACAGTACGCAATTTCGAGCAGTGGATGGCTGCCTCGACGTTGACGTCGACGTTAACTGTGCTGCCAATGGAATTAATATCAATTAACCGTAAGTTGCGCGGCTCCTGGCAAATTATGCACTCAATGAAGTGCTTAATGAGTAGAAGGCAGCTGCCAACACCAACAATCAGCTCCAGCTCAGCAGAATGCAAGCGTGCGTAGTACACCAGACTCTGCGAGTGCGTTGAATCGGTTTGTCTGAGAGCATTCGATGTGATGCAGCGTGGCGCTGCGCAGTTGCGGGCGGACAATTCAAAGAAGTTTTTCTATTTACTGCTGCTCGTTATGTTTAATTAGACAATTGGTTAACTGTTAATTTGCGATAGCACAGAGGTCTCATAGTTATGAACGGGCAAATAACTGCTTCATGAGAGAATTGGCCTACTTACTGAATTTGTCGGACGCATTCGGGTTCGCTCGATTCGTGAATCATATACAACTGCAATGCTGTTGAGGAGTTGATTCGGGTATTTTGTGAGTACCCGATAGCACTCACATCAAATTCGAATGAAATTCTTTTGAAACAAAATACGCAATGTTCGTCTTATAAGTAAATGAAGGAAGAGTCAGATTTTTCCAATTCTCTGTCATCTTTTTGTTCACACTTCAAGTCAACTGAACTCTGTAGAAATTGCCTTCATTGAGATTTACTTAATTTTAAATTCGCTATATAAAACATATAAGCTTTAGAAACCTCTCCTCTTTTTGTCAGGTTAGTTTCCGGTGGCATTGTGCGCCTATTTACACCTTTCAAAGTCCATTGTGGGGCTCTAATTTCGATCTTTTAGTTCTCATATGGTTTTATGAAGCGCCGGAGATTCCGGATATTCAATAATAATTTAAAATCGGTTAGTTATTTAGTTGCTTGCCAAGATTTTTTTGTCTAGAAGTTTTTGTGTAAGTGAGTCAGAGATAGAGGTAGTTTTAACTCTGTTGCTGTCTTCTTTAGAGGCTGAGGTAGGATTTCAAATGCCTTCGCGTCGAGTGGTGAAGCCACTATAACAATTCCACCTCTCCTTCTGGGTAGACTCCCTTACGGGACTACTTTCTGTATTACTTCGGGAGGCCCCAGACGGCATCAATAAGAACCAATTCTATTCACCCACGTCTGGGTTCAACATATTTGTAGCCAGCTTTGATGTTATAGGCTCGTATTTTTGTACCTCTATCTGTGCGGCTTTGCTTTGTTGCCCTGTGTCGAAGTCTATATTTTTTCCGTAGTACATTCTCGATGCTTCCTCAGAGCATCTCCTTCCGCGAGCCATCTGTCACAACAAAAAAAGTGTGTTCAGCGTCGTTGTTCGGCGCTTCGCAGTATATGCACTTGAAATCGCTTACCTTGGCCATGCGGTATAGATATCTTCGGAAATATACGTGGCCCGAGAGGGACTGAGTTAAGAAGAAATTAACTTCCTCGAAGTTCCTTTTGACCCATTTGTCTATTGATGGAATAAGTTTCGCCGTCCACTGCCACTCGGTTCAGTGTACCATCACCGCAGCATGGTTGGCATCTTTGTTCGCGGCGTTAGTGGTGGCATGATTTTTCCTGTAATGCGAAGCATCCACTCGTTCCCAGGCCATGAGCAGTTAAGTTTAATACCTGAGTATTTCACTTCTTTTTGGGTCACTAAGAACGTGTCACCTATTTGCATGCTGACCTCGAGTGGCATTTGGCCTCGTGTCATAAGAATGACTTCGGTCTTATGCTGGGCGAGTTCCAGGCCATGCTCCTCAAGCCAAATTTGCGTCCTTTGCATATCTTTCTAGCGTCCTCAGTGACCTGGTTTCACTGGTGCTGTGGCATTAATGTCTTCCAATACGCGAGTTTTCTGGCGCATCTACTATTTGCCTTTTCAATAAATGCCGACCTATGCCAAGCTAGCTCAAGTATTGTCGAATGCCTACAATATGGACAGAGTTAATTGCTTTTAGCTCTGTTTTCTTTTTAGAGGTGCAAACGTAGTTTTTGGGCAATACCACCAGCTTCGCTAGAAGTGGAAAGGAATTTTCTTTACCTTGTTGTTGGAGGTGATCGTATTCAACTCAACTCGCACAATCTTTTACAAGAACATGAAATTGCTGGCAAATGCCGATAGGATCTAAAACATCGGCTTCAAGAACGACCCCTTTAATTCAGCCGTTTCCATCTGGATAGAGAAACGAAGTAGGTGGAAGTGAACGAGAGCCAAACGAAGTATCGCCTGTCATCTCACAAAACGCCAGCGCATTCGCTCCCTAGCAACCTCATCACTTTTGGCAATTATAAATTTGGAAAAGTAGAGCATTTCGTCTACTTGGGAAACAGAAACCACAACGATAACAGAATCAGCCTTGAAAACCAAAGCAAACTCTCGCTTGACAAAAAGTGTTATTTTGGATTAATCGGCAATTGAGTAGTACAGCCCTCTGTCGACGAACAAAATTCTTATTTTATAAGTCTCATCTCCGTACCCTGTCGTATGGCGCAGAAGCTTGAACGATAACGACACCGGATGCAACGGACCTTCGAATGTTTGGGGGAAAGATTCTGATAGCGAATATCATGGGCGATAGAATAAGGAGCTGTAGCTAATTAGGATTCAGCGGCTCCGTTGGCTGGGTCATTTACTTTAAGTCCATCAACTTAAAGAAAGAAACCCCATTTAGAGCCATCTAGCGCTGTTGATTTAGTGGAGGAGAAAAATAGGATCTAGACTGGAGAATTGCCGCAGGCTACTCTCGAAAGGTACACTAAAGAACCTCAAGCGCCTAGCTGGCAGACCCGGACAATTGCAAAGAAAGTGTTCGACAGTCTCTTATACTGCCAGATCGCCACAGCTTCTACAATGGGGGTTGCACGGAAGTCCAAGCTTTTTCGAATGAGTACTGATCATCCAGTGCCCGGTGACTCCTTGAGGTGAGCTTAGAAATAGAATGGCGGGTATTCCTAGTACTTTAAGCTTCTGTCGTCCGGAGGCCAAAGTGTTTTTGAGATAGCACACGATAAAATATATTGTAACTTCAGCTGCCTTGCTATTTTTTGAGAAAGAAGTTGCACACTTTCTCTTTAACAACGGTCCTGGGGCCGCCAATGTCTGAGATGGGGACAACTGAAACCAGTTCTGCCAACCCTTACCTTGTTAGCTCATCGGTAATTTAATTTTCCCTCTATATTCCTATGCCTTGGAAGCCAGATAAGAGAAATGCTTTCTATACATCCGAGACGTTTGATCTCCTCCTTACAGGAGTTGACCAGAAGGGAGCAAAGGCTTGATCGCAGCTTGACTATCGGAACAGATATTTATACCTCCCTCCCAACAGCGATCTCTAAGCATTTTGTATGTCTGCAGTATCGCTAAGACCTCAGCTTGAAAAAAATTACTAGTTTTCGGCAGTTTAAAGGACACTGAAATATTAGCTGGTCTAGAGAAAACCTCCACTCCAACTCCAACTGAAAACACAGGCGCAGGCTATTTGGAAAGATAGCCCTAGCACAATCCCCAGAACCCAGTTTTGCGGAGAGATCTGTACGAAATACAGAGAAGCAGAGAGAAATATGACTCAAAACGCTACTATGTCCACCAGAGGCCAATTTTTCTGCAACTAATAGCGCTCGAAGCGTCAATGGGTTGTGCTTGAAGCTGCGTGATATGAGCTGATACAATGTGCCGTCAGTACTCCAATCAATATTTTGCATTCTTTACCTGGGAGTGATAAAATAAAGTTGGTTGTTTTCGTATTGCAAGTGCATAGCAGTTTTTTGTCAATCCTGCGGTAAATTGAGGCTTCCCATATATACTATGCTTCCACAGTTAGTTCCTCGCCTAGTTCCGTCTTCAAAACTGAGAATTAGGATACATGTTCGACGTACTCATCCTACCCTACAGAGTGTCTGCCTTACAAGCTCGTCAACTCTCTCACTTTTCTCTATTCCCGTCTGCCCAGTAAATTTTGACCTATCTCCTCTTGCAAATTCAAGCACAAAGTGAGTATAAGAAAGTGAAATGGAATGAAAATGCATTGTTTTTTATGCAGGGTTCAGTAATACTGCCAAACAACACTAATGGACACCTGAGTACTCGTTCAATATCGGCCGAAGGGTGGACGAAAGTTGGTTGCCAGCAGCTGATTGCAGCCAATCAAAGTTGATTTTCAATCAAGAACTTCACATTGCCGTATTAAAATACGTAATTTCGTCTTCAAGCCAACGTAAAATGCCTGACACAACATGTCAATTTACGTGTCAAGTTGCCTGGTTATACATGCCTCTGTATGTGTGTATGTATGAATGTGACGGCATCATTGGTATTGCCTCAAGTGTTGAACTTGTTCATGCACAGAAAAAACATACAACAGTCATAAGGAAATATGTGGAATTAACAGAAGTAAAAGAATAAATAAAAAAATGAAGAGAGAAAAGTGAAAAGTGAAAAGGGAAAAGGGAAAAGTGGAGCACAGCAATAAGTGAGAAAAATCTCCAAGAGTAGTTTATGTCAAAAAAGCGTTGAAATTCGAATTTATTGTCAGTTGTGAATGGCATGACAAAGGATTAATTAGGAACGTGCACACACATACATACATACATATGTGCTGCACACAACCTGCTGCCAAATCTGCACAAGTGTGCGCTAACTCAAATATTCTCATGAGGTGCATGTCAACTGCTAACTGGAAAACGTTTCCTTGCTCTAGTGCATCTTGACGCTCTAGTAAACCGCAATGTTCAACTGCCACTAGTTATCCTGCTGTTCACATTCATTCGATTTCGATTGCCACATTCGCCAGCAGTGGATTGCAAACATTTATTTTACGCTCATATATTTTTGGTTGCTTTTTATTCCATTTTATTTCTGTCTTCTCCCATTGGCACTAAATCCTTTATAATGTTTCATTGAATTGAGTGTTATGCCATTGATAAGAAACTGCTACAGTCATTTGGAAGAAGGGAGGTCAAAAGGTACGCCTGGTGGAGTGCTCGAAAATACTATAAATGCTGATCATAAGTTTTAAGCTTCCAACTAATGGGTGTATTAACCTAAGATATAACGCCGGGTAAGCAAGTCATTCGCGGAAGAATTAACTACAGTGAAGAAAATTTCGTGCCGTGATTGTGTAACTCTCTAAGCACAGTAAAATAGAAACCTCATTATGGAAGAGATGCAAAACGAGCTATGCAATACCCAGGGATTATGATCGGCTCGCGCATGATCTTCATAGAGCAAGCAATGAAAATCAGCACGAAAGGCGCCGTAGTTCAAAAGCTCTAACACGATTGCTGCCGAACATTGAGGGAGCCCAAAGTGCAAGGAACAGGCTTTTATCTACAGTGACACACTCAATCCTGTTATATGCCGCTCTCAATTGGTTGAGGGCAGTTTTGTAGGGTGAGTGTTTTGCAAGTAGCTTGTGTTTACCGGACAGTATTGCGTGATTGCGGAACAATCTCATTGGTCATCCGAGCACGTGAACTAAACCATCTCTATCCAAGGAAAGGTGCAAAACCAACAAGGAACCAAAAGTTGGAACAACGAATTGCGTCACTTAACAAATGGCAGCGAAAATGGGATCTTTCCCTTAATGGCCGCTGAACACACGAACTCACCCCTAGCCTTGCTTCGTAGTTATGAGGAATGCACGTTGAAATGGATTACTTCCTCTCTCGGATGCTGAGTGGACACGGCTGCTTCCAGTTTTATCTGCATAGGTTTGCTCTCTCTGCTACACCACACTATCTTACTTGTACTGAGCAGAGCGAAGAAAGGCGAACAATAGAGCTGCTTCAGCTGCGGTACTACCAACTAGAACTAAATAATATCAACGCCCTGGGCCGCGTCTGATAACACCAAACTTCACGTTAAGTGCTGAACAAGAAACAGCGTTCCAGGGGACGTCGCTTCAGACGTACCGACGATAATTCCAGACGCACGAATTGACACCTGACGACCATTTCATGAGCAGACAAGCCAGTAATGCTTAAAACAAATCATAAAAAATGTTTGAGTAATTTTAACGGCCATCTTGAACATCATCCATGATAGTATGCCTCTAATCCGCGAAAGATGGATGAGGAGAATACCTAAAACACTTCAAAATCTGCAGCGTGTTGAGTGTTCATACCAGATCGTAAATCTCTTCTATGAGAACGAGGGCAGTTTATGAACAGGACTGTTACTGCAGATGAAAGTAGGGTTTTGCATTTGAAGTGGAGAAGAGGTCCATATAGTTGTTTCTTTTCGGAAATTTAAAACCACTTTTATGGATTTCATGCACGTGGCATTCTCGGCTAGCTTCGCAGTAGCGCATCCATCTAACCCAGTTTTCCTACACCTTGGTAACTCATAACTCATAACACCTCATAAATATTTTGCTCGATATTAACCTTAAAAGCCTGAAACGTTAATCGATTGTTTGCATATCATCGGTCCTTCACTGCACCATGCAAAAACAAAAAAAAAAAACTAACAGCACCAAATCATAGCTCCGAGTTGCGCTATTGACATCTCCGAGACGTCTGATAACACGACTACCGAACGTGGTGCGTAAAATATAGATTGTGGCATGAAACGCCATTCTGCTAAAACCAAAGTTCGTTTAAGTCCATGTCTTCAATTTACGGTCACAAAAAATTGCTTATCATGGCGCTGCAGCCTTCACCGCAGTCCAAAAAGGTGTTTCCGGCAAGATTTTGAAAGAAAAACGCGGCAATTATGCCACCGCACAGTGCGGCCGATTCCCAAAAGGCTGGCCAAAAGTCGAAAAAAAAGTTTCTAGATAGAGTTTTTTTGTCTTTGGGTTGGCTACAGTAATGCCTTGAGTAGTGAAAACCGTTCATAGCAACGTCCTGTACCCTAAGTATCCTCTGTATTTTCAGTCGCAACGTGGCCTTCGTTTGAGCATCGTATTACTGTCGATGAATAGTGAAAGTTGTACACATTTGAAAGATTTTGTAATGTAGTAAATTGAACAAAACCAAATGGAATCATCTTCGGAAGGTTAGTAAAATACGAGAAATCTTTAGTACATATCAATACCTCGACACAAAATTTTTAGCTGCAGCAATACGTAGATACATTTTTTGCAATTTTTTTTATAAAATTTGAGTTTTCAAACTGTATAGTAATACAACGCCGTCATATGCTGCTTTGAAACTTATTAAAGGTTACTCAAAAAAGTAATGGTTACTGAATAAAACAAGATTCAGCTGCTACCACTTGCTACCTTGCGACCCCGAAAACATATAAATTTACATGCATCTTGATTATGTTCTTGAATATACGCTATTTCACGTGAGGGGGTGGCCAATAGGGGTGGAAGGGGGTGGATTTTCAAAATTTTAAGATCAAATTCGTAATCAGCGACCCCGACAACCCCCGAGTAAGAAATTTTGAATCAATTACTTAAGTTTTTGAGTTTTGGCCAGCTTTTCGGGAATCGGCCGCACTGTGCACCGCTCTAAAATCAGCACTAAAGTGTTACGCTCTAGGGATGAGTTGGTTTCTCGACGATTAAGTGTAATCTGCTATTCTCAAAGGCGGCAGTTTTGCTTAAATAATAGCAAAATCCTTGTCCATTTTAATAATATAATTTTAAGTTTGTAATATAATATTTCCTGTTATTATTCAAGCGTAAATCGTTTCATATTCATTTCGCGCAGATACAAAACTGACTTTCTCTCAAGATTTGCAGAGCAAAAGAGCTGCCACTTTTAAAATAACAAATCAAAGTAAAAGAGATCACAATAAACATACATACGAGGTCATTCTTCTGCTCCGATTTATGGTGCGCGTCTTGATTTTGTTCCACAAAAATCTATGCAGTAGCAAACAGAAGGTGCCAAATAGCCCAAGAGCCTCATACCATAGAGTCCATTGGTAGTCAAGCGGCTATTAAAGCAATTATGGCTTCTTGGACTAACTCGGAATATGCTCAACAGAGCAGATCCAATGTGGTTGAACTCTGGATACAAAGGAATAGAAGGAAAGGACACACTCTGTGGACACAATGGAATAGAAGGAAAGGAGAGATGTATTTGCTTGCTGACATATTCCCATCACTATACTTTCAGCAAACGAAACTGAGTGAGAAACTAGCTCTGGAAACGCAGTCGATATGCAACATTCCACCTCGTATAAAACTGCAAATATTATGCTAACGACTTGCTAAGGAATACGACGACTACAAACTTTATTTTAGCACTCTACAGAAGAGACTGCAAAACAGTCAAACAGGAGTACTGACAAGACACTTTGTCACCCCACATTACGTAGCCAAAACGGGATTAGTCCAGAGCAATGCGTGTTTGATACCATACACAACGAAGCAAATGCTAGAGGTACTTTGGAACACCTACTTTGCGCTGCTCTCTGTAGAACTCGACAAATGTGCCTAGAATCAATATACATTCATCCAACTCGGGAAGACGTGTATTAATAACTCCATAAAATAATAATTAGGCTCCAAATGCATAGCGTTGGTAACATAGTGAGATCTGAGTCTGGCTGGGTCTAAGTGATATCTTTATTAGCTGGCACTACCTAACCTAACTGACAATCGAGTTGCGGGATGATGGGTATAGTTTTTTTCTTGAGATTCAGAAGGCAACTTCTTAAATGTTTATGCAGAAAAATTCTGGCAAATACCTCGCTAATTATGCTCAAATTGTATCGAGCTGTCGCGCTATGATGACTTCTTTACACAAGTGGAGCTTCTACCCTATTTATAGTTCATATTGAGCGCCTTCAGATTAATAATTATTGAAAAAAACTGAAAACAAGAGTTTCAAGAAAAAAAGTTGCCAATGACGACGAAGTGTAGTCCGCTATTTTGGCCTCTTATGAAATTCCACATAAAAAAATTGTTAATTTGAAGTCCCAAATAAATTTTATAAAAGATATGAGAAGTGTTTCAGGACAAAAGATATTATACTTAGTCTTGTCATAAATTATGTGACGAATTTTACATGGCATACGACGAGAACAAATTCTTTGAAAAGATCTCGTTATTTTTGCTTCTATTCGTATGCATTAGGTTAGGTTAGCCTGGTTGACAATAAGCTACGCATAGACCTTTTGGTCCCTAGCGATACAAGATAGAGACCGAATGAATACTGAAAGTAGACATCATGTAGGATATAAGCGCTTTTGGCGAGTCTAAGCAACGCTGGGAGATGCGCTTTTGAGACGTGCTCCAGACCCTCAAACAATGGGCCTCCCAGGCATTTTAAACGCGTTTTCAATAATGCCGGGTAGACGCACAGAAGGTGTTCGAAAGTTTCCTCAACATCCTCTCGTATGTTCATATGCATTGTCTACTCATAAATTATACTCAGTTTCGTGGCAAATTTCGCTTATTAACAATGGAGTGGCGAGCGAAGGAAGATCGCATTGCAGTGATTGTATTACAAAAGTGTGGTAAAAACGCAAGTGAGATTTACGAATGTTTGTTTACTGCACGATTAGCCTTTTTTCCCAAACGTCTGAAGTGACCGACAGAAAAAGAAGTGGTAGTCCTCGTGTGGTTTGAACCAGTGCAGCCATAAAATCCGTTCAAGAAAGAATTCACTGAAATCCCTTCGAAAGGAGAAAATCATGTCCAAGGACATAAACGTATCGACCAAATTTATGAAAAGACTAATTAGAGATGTTCTCCACATGAAAGCCTTTCGTCGCTCCATTGGTCATCTTTTGACAACGCGCTTGAAGAAAATTAGACTCGATAGATGCTAGCAGCTTCTCCGGTGGCACACGATCAACGGTCATGAAAATATTATTTTCACAGATGAGAGAATTTTCACTGTTGAAGAAGTTTTTAATAAGCAAAACGACAAAATCTATGCTAAAAATTATAAAGAAGCAGAAATGTTGTTCCAAGGGTTCAGCGTGGCCACGTAAAAGGGGCTAAATCCGCGGTAAAAGTTTATCAGGAGATGTTTAGGAGGGCGTGGTGAAACAGTTGAGCATTACTTTCTTCAATGGATAGCGTTGGATCTTTCAGCAAGATTCGCCCCTACCCATAATGCGAAACCCACCCCGCAGTGGCTAAAAGACAATATTCCTCGGCCCTGCAGAAGATTGTCCGTCTGGAAGTCAAGATCTGAATCCATTGGACTAGAGTTTGTGGCCAGAATTGGAGAACATGGCTTGTCGAAGATCGCACAGAAATTTGAAGAGTCTCAAAAAATCTTTGGTTCGAGCAGCGACGTCAATATCCATGGAAACCAAGCGTACTGCAATAGCTTATGTGGCTTATGTAAGAGCAAATGGTGACCATTTCGAATGACAATTAAAAAAAAACAAAATTCAAATATTTACATGATTAAATAAAACTAACTTCCTTAGAAAGATTATTATAATTTCATATCTATAACGCATTTAACTTGTAACATAACTTATGGCATACGGAGTATATATCGAAAAAAATCATATTTAGTTTTCCCACCCTCGCCAACTCATTTCGCGATTTTTTTTCAACACCCTCCATATCAGGGTATACGCATATGTTATAACTCATGCTTCGAACACAAGCCGTACAGTAAAATAAATGCATGAAGACTCGCTTATGTGGAGATATATGCATCCTTATAACTGCTACAAAAGCGCAACGTGCTTACTTGCTTTTTGCCTGGCTCCATTTAAAACTACGTGCACACCCACACCCATGCATGCATACTTCACTCATTGCGCTCTGACACATCACCTTCCGCCATGCTTTCGCTAGCTCAGACATCACGGAAGCGGAAATACGTAAAGTTTCAGATACACATAGGTACAGTGAAGTAAACGAACCACCAGGCACCGCCAACCACCGACCACCGACCACATCGCCAACCATTCACCGCATCGACATCGTTGCTGCTTCATCGTCTGTAGGTGTTTAAAGACACACATAAAGTGAATTGTCTGCTTTTTCTTTCTGTTTTCTTTGATTTTCTTTTGCTTGTTTTGCCCTTCCCTTACTTATGCTCGTTCTTTGCTTGCATCAGTTCACTTCAATCCACATCCTTGTATGCGGATTGTGGCTTTATTGCACCTGCCTGGCAGCTATTCATTCTTACGTTTGGTAAGTTTTCCATTTCATTTCTGCCTTGAATATCAATCAGTGATTGCTTTAATTGTTTCATTGTTGCAGTTGGCAAGTTGGCGTTGTTGAACAACTTAATCCTGCTGCCTTGCTTGCACACACTCGCACTCGGATTGCAGTTGAATCTGAAACATAAGAAACTTGTTTCGGAATTCGGAAAAGTTTTTAATATGTCTAGTTAAGATACTCGCACATATCTTTAGAATTTCAAAATATTGGTATCGAACGTTTAACATTTGCTGTTGGAGGTAGTGGCAGTTGAAAAACCTGTGCATTCAACTGCAAAGCGAAATGTGAGCGCGTATGTGTTGGATACCAAATTTCAATTAGGGAGGGATTTGTAAGCACCGAAAGTAAAAAGTAATTAACATTGCAGCTACTAACGGGTGATCAGATCGGAGGTACTTTTACCAATAGGGGTTTTTGACAGATCACGCGCGACTGCTGTCAAACTAAATACATAACTTTGCTCAGTATTCATTGACATTTCATCAGAATTACGCCTCAACCACGCTTACAAATCGTGCAGTTGGATCAGGTAAAGCGACGCTCTGTGAAAAGTGTTCATCGGGCGCTCAGGCTGACTTATGGTGCACATAACTGTCCGGCCGAACGCACTACTCAGCAAATTATCAGCAGAATTGTACATT
Organism: Anastrepha ludens; assembly: GCF_028408465.1. NCBI lineage: Eukaryota > Metazoa > Arthropoda > Insecta > Diptera > Tephritidae > Anastrepha > Anastrepha ludens. The sequence continues at coordinate 104,032,218 of NC_071500.1, read as the reverse complement.
ATTGGATGAAACTCGACAAGCTAGACCACGTACAGCTGAAGTGAATAGAATATTCCGGCTGTAAATGAGAGTTTTGCCGAAGACCCGGAATAATAATCGATTTGGCGCCGATCGCAACAATTTAGCCTATCTTACGGCACTACTTTGGCGATTTTAAGGAAAGATCTTGGTTTCAAAGCACATAAACTCGCCGAAGATCCGCATTTGGGGACCCAAATTTTGTTCAGCGATGAGGCCCATTTTCAGCTTAAATGCTACGTCATTTGAGCTGAAAGGCAGCCCGAAGCCATTAAAAAACAGCCATTACATCCATTAAAAACAACCGTTTGGTGCGGTCTTTGGGCTAAAGGAATCATCGGCCCATATTTCTTCAAAGACGAAGCTAGCGCCAATGTAATAGTGAATGGCGAACGCTATCGCGCCATTACAAACACCTTTTTGATGCCGGAAATTGAAGCTCTTGATCTCCGAAACATTGGATTTCAACGTTCCAACAAGACGGCGATACTTGCCATACAGCCCGTGAAACAATGGAACCAATGGATTTACTGCATTGTCGTTTCTGTGGGCAATTTATCTTTCGTCTCGGACAAATGGATTGGACACCAAGATCGTGTGACATCATAGACTGGACTTTTATTTGTGGGGGTAAAGCCAAAATGCATCGATTGAGCCATTGGAAGCTAATATAATATTACTAAAGTTATTCACGAGATATCATCCGAAGACCTCCAGCGAGTCGCAAGTCATTCAAAATTGGCTGAATTACGGCGCAGTTGCGACGAATATTTTACGGGCATTATATACTATACTATATATTTAATTGACGCATACACTCTTTTTGGGTGTTTGGCCGAGCTCCTCCTCCTATTTGTGGCATGCGTCTTGCTGTTGTTTCACAAATGGAGGGACCTACAGTTTTAAGCCGACTCCGAACGGCAAATATTTCTTTATGAGGATCTTCTTCATGGCAGAAATACACTGGTAGGTGTGTCATTGCCTGCGGAGGGACGACCGCTATTTGAAAAAAAAACGCCTTCCGAGATTTTCCATTCCCATTTTCGTCACCGAATCTCGAGATTAACAAGAATATGCTTCGTCATACCCCAGAGATCAGTGTTGGAGATGGTGTCTGCCCGGAAACCGCGCACAACCCTGCGGAGACTGCGATTGATGAATATTTACCGAGTTTTTATATCGCCCATTGTTGGGCTTTATGTCTCGCATTCAACGCAAAACAACAGACTTCACGTTTGATTCAAAGACTCTTAGTTTCGTACGCCTGGATATATACGAAGATTTCCAAACTTTGTCAACATATCATATACAGCGCCACCTTTCGCTATTCGATTGCGTATGTCAGCTGCTGACCCGCCAATTATGTGGGTGATGCTTCTGAGATAGCAGAACTCGTTCACTTCTTCGAGTTTTATGCTGCGGATCTAGAAGATTCGGGGATAACACGCATCCCTGTCTCACTCCTGTTGTTTGTTGAATATCATTGCTCATGATAATTTCATGTCTAACTCTACAACTGGCATCTGTATACACTTCTTTAATGAGATTGATGTTTTTTTCAGGTACGTCAGGTACGCAGACGAGGGTTCTTCACATAGTGTTGTAATGAAGATTGTCTTTTCAAAGTCGAGGAAGCACATATACAGCGGTGTGCGTCACTCAGTGGACCGTTCAGTTAAAACTCTTAAGGTGTTTCCGTGATCGACGCAAGAGGGAGTGTAGCCTGAAGTTAGCCTGCTCCGCAGGGCATCCAACAGTCGCTTGTTTATTATGCGCGCTATGATCTTGCTTACCATGTTTAACTATGTTATGCCTCTCCAATTTTTACATTCGAATAAATTAGCGTTCTTCGGTATGAGCTTTCCTTCGGTATGAACTTTCCTTCAGCTTCTTGTGAATCTTTTCAGAGTTCCAAATACCCTCTAATACAGGAAGTAGACGTCGCGCACTCACCTGAGGATCAGTATTGAGGAGTTCTGGGTATATGATATCTGGTCCTGGCGCTTTATTGGATTTTATGATCTCACTTACCCGACTAGAAATTTTGGTAAGGCGGTGATTAGGCGCAAATAAGGCAGACCGCATTTCAAATTTGCGCCTCATAAGGCAGCCAAACTAGGCCCAAGTCCCGAAAGTAACACCACACATCTGCCTCATTAGGCGCAGGTCCGAAAAACCGAACTTCGGTAATACTCCGGATGCCCTTCTACAAATCAGTTAGGTATTCCAATTTATGCCTAAGCGAGACACTGCCACAGATTTTCGTGACCACAACCAAATTTGGTATTGTTCTGACATGCCAGTATTTGCCTTGCCTAACGTGGGCCTGGTACGGTAATAGTGAGGCGTGTCTCAGTAAGTGCTGCCTAATTCGGGCCTAACTGATTCTTCGGCATGCCTCATTGTAATTCTAGTAGGGTACGTTTGGGCAGGGGGTAGAGATATCGCGCTTTACACGTTGACAATTGCACAACTGAATGGACGCCGATGGTGTACTACTGCTCGTAGTATTTCTCCCATATAAGAATTTGTTTGTCCTTAACACCAGCGGATGAAATCACATTTATTCCATTTACAGCTACACCAAGACTTCGATACACCGACCAATTGATAAGGTGCAGTAAAATTTTCTTCTCTAAATGCAAAACTTACACAAAAGCAAAAAATAGCAATTTGATGTGCAACCTGCAGCATCAATTGCATAATAATTACACACCAGAAGCGCTGTCTACCGTTCAGGAGACGTCTCGGGAAAGAAAAAAAGAAAGAATCAATAAACCGGTTTGCCGCATTGCTTAACCACAGCGATAAAAGCTGTGCTTTACGCAGAGTTTTTATGAGAGATTAGTGCAATTCAACCACTGCCGCATGCCCCTCTTGTCACATCACCGGCCAGATTGACTGAATCAATAGTAGGTACAACAATGGTCGTTGTTGTGGATCACTGTTGCGCCTCTCTTCTCATACCCCAGCGGAAAAATATGTGCGTTAAATGCAGAATTCACAAAAACATGAAGTTGCTAGAAGCTGTCGTATCGCATCTGAACTAGAAGCTACACCGGTACACAGCATCTGCGCCAACCATTGACGCTCGCATGTGTCATCAGTATGTCGTCCATAGCCAACGGCAGAGTTTACATTCCTGCCTGCATGCCTAACTGCCGGATGCGCCGTCAGACGTTCACAAACCCAGCTTCTTCGTGTGCAAAGTCATTTAGTTTGCTATTGCAACTGCCTATTTTCGCACTACGAGTATTCGAGACGCTCTGTTGGTCATCCAACTAGTGACTATTCGGAATGGTTTGCAATTACACTAGAGCAATTTTCGTGTCTTCTTTTTTATGCGAGTGTACTCACACACACATACTCGTATATGCAGAGTAAATTCCGGCAGGTGGGCCAAGATTGAAGGCAATTGAAAGACGAACGAACGTATTCACCACTAGTAGCCACTGGTAGTTGGCAGGAATTGTTACAATGTTGTGAACAACTTTAGGGCGGCTCTACTAAACTCATTACCGCTCAAAACTGACTGCATGTGCTTTCGGCGCAGCAATGCTTGCTTGTGCCCAACCGCTCATTTGAGACTATGATGTGAGGGTTTTTATTGCCACTGAGCTACATATACCGAGCCTAATCATTTTAATTGGTCGCAGTAAGTTATGCAAATGGGTATTTTTCACTAGCTACCAACTAGAAATTCTGTTGCAGTCAACAACGATGAAAAGTGCAACCTTTTCCATTCTCTAAGATTCTTTCGAAGTCGCACTAATTACTTTACAGTTCATTTATTTTATAATCAGCGGACTGTAATGAGCCAAGAGAACGCCATGAACTGAAGGGATTTTTTCTTTTTGTTTATAATGGGCACGCTTTTATAAGCCGGGACCTCATTATGAATTGGAAAGTATTTCTTGATTAAAATCAAGTTGAATCTAGACGAGGTAATATCGATTCCACAAATACAAAAATTTGTCAAATTCCAGCCGAGAAAAGAAGGAGAAAGGGCATGCAAATATTCAAACTTTGGCAACCAGACACCAACCCCCTGTTGAAACGACGCTACCTTGTAAAAGGTTTTTCAATTGGCGCGGGTCGATTTTGGCGCCCTGTGGCGGCCATTTTGTTTTGGTGACATCTGTCAAATCTTTTGTTTATTATTCAGTTGTTTATGCCAAATCATCATGGCAAGTTACACGATTGAACAGCACGTTCAAATGATAAAACTTTATTATCAAAATGAGTGCTCATTAACGCAAACGTTGCGCGCATTGCGTCCATTTTTCGGTAGACGTGGTGACCCTTCAAAGTCGACTCTTCAACGTTTGGGGGCCAAATTTGAGACGGCCGGGTCAGTAAACAATCAGCCAACACCCGTACGTTCAAGGAACGCAAGATCAGCCGAGAACATTGCCGCGGTCCGTGAAAGTGTACAGCTGAACCCGAGGCAGTCTATTCCTCGCCGTGCACAAGAACTTGGCCTTTCGCAGACTTCAACTTGGCGAATTTTGCGTCGGGACTTGGGCCTACACCCGTACAAGATCCAACTGACCCAGGAGCTCAAAGTTGATGACCATAGACATCGCCGTTTGTTCGCTGACTGGGCTTCGAATCGTTTGGAAGAGAACCCCAGTTTGGGCGAAAAATCATCTTTAGTGACGAGGCGCATTTTTGGATGAATGGCTGTGTTAACAAACAAAATTGCCGTATATGGGACGACACCAATTCACACGAGGTTCACCAGGTGATAATGCATCCTCAAAAAGTTACCGTTTGGTGTGGATTTTGGGTCGGCGGCGTCATTGGTCCGTACTTTTTTCAAAACGACGTTGGTGAGGCGGTCACCGTCACAGCAAACGCCACGATTGACACTCTGCATGAACGATTTGAGGGTAAGGTTATCTCTCGCAGTGGTGATGTGAATTGGCCACCAAGGTCATGCGATTTCACCCCGCTAGACTTTTTCCTGTGGGGTTTCTTGAAGTCTCAGGTCTATGCAAATAAACGATAATCGACCGATGCTCTAAAGGTGAACATAACACAGGCCATCGCTCAAATTCAGCCGGATCTATGCGGAAGAGTCATTGAAAATTGGGCCACTCGGATCCGTTCCACCGTAAGAAGCCGAGGCGGGCATTTGAATGATGTCATATTCCACACTTAATGGCATATATGCGCCTTTCAAATAAAAAAATAATTTTGTTAATAACTCACACACAGCTTGCTTTATTCCATTTCAACATCTACCCGCCCTTATTGAAAAACCCTTTATAAATTTGCCGTGGTTCGAATGGACACCTTTTCCAACATTTTTCCGATGAAGTGGTTCTCGAAAAATAACTTTACTTCAAGGTTAGTAGTTTACTTCCAGTTACGAACTCTTGAAGCTTCTTAGAAACATTTAATTTATATCGGAAGTTTTATTAAATAATATTTCTTCTTCTTAATTGACGCAATAACCGCTAACGCGATTTTGGCGGAGTCTAACTAATCGCGCCAGTCGTTTCTTTCTCTTGCTAACCTTCATCAGTGAGAAAACCGGTGAAGCCAAGTACTTCTCCACCTGATCTTTCCAACGTAGAGGAGGCCTTCCTCTTCCTTTGGTATCACCAGCTGGTACTGCATCGAATACTTTCAGAGCCAGAGCGTTTGTATCCATTCTGACGACATAACCCAGCCAACGTAGCTACGGATCTCTATTCGCTGCGCTATGTTTATGTCATCGTAAAGCTCATACAGCTCATACTTACCGTTGCCAACGTGTAAAGGTGCAAAAATCTTCCGCAGAAACTTTCTCTCAAACACTCCAAGGGGCGTCTCATCGGATGTTGTCATCGTTCAAGCTTCTGCGCCATACGTTTAGACGGGCATGATAAGAGCCGTATAAAGTGAGAGAGGAATTTACTATTCAATGGCCTACTAAGTCTAAAGTAGTACTTGTTGGCAAGAAAAATTCCACGTTGGATTTTAAGGTTTCAAAAAATTAATGCCATGAAATAATATATCTGATTGCAAGAATATTTCTGTTTTTTATCATCATTTTAAGTTCACAAGCTTTTAAAAACACACCCGATAAGCCCGCTAAGGTTCTCAGGCTATGCATTATTACTTTCATATAACCAAAGCCTGTAGGAGTTCCCTTAGCCACCGCCAGTTAAACTGAATTGGGAAACGTTTCTTAGTCAGTTACAGCTAATTAATTGGTTGACTGGTAAGTGCCAGATGGAAGTGCAGGACTGGCCAAAAACCAATATGCGCTTGGAATGCACTATTTTAATATCACGACATTTAAACTAATCTACGGGCGAAATGTGTAACAAAAACAAAAGTTCTATGGAAGGGACAGAAGTGAAAAATCCTCTATTTTTATTGCAACCATTCTGTAATAAAATGTCCGAAAACCTCAATCAACCTCCAGACAATGCTGAGAAGCTTCAGAGGAGATGCTTCATTATTTCCTACGCCCATGGGTAGTCACTGGAGCGGCAGCAGACATTGTGTTTCACTTCCAGTCCAGCTGCGTGAGCTTTCAGTACCTCGAACGCATTGTGAAAACAGCGGTTAGTCAGAAGATATTCTTGGACAGACTACACATTCTTGGCTTTCCTCAAACTTGGTGTCTAGTAGCATTTTCATAGCAAAAATAACTTCGCCGGATAACCAAATTGCCAAATTGAACCTAATGGAAAGCAGCATCCGTCTCTTCTGATACCCGTTCTGCCATCATTACTGGCAGTCCCAGCTGCATAAGTCAATGCCAATGCCAAGTACTCTATGAAAACAAAGGATACTATTTTTATTCCGTGGAACAATTCAGAGTAATACCCTCAATAATAAAGGCCGAGACTAGCATCTTCATATACAGGGTGGGCCATATAGCGTTTACTTTTTGAACCACCTATTTTTTTGAGAATGGTAACACAAATGACATGTCAATTGTCTTTGGTGCGGTTTTTGGTCTGGCGGTATCATCGGGCCATTTTTTTTCGAAAATGAGCGAGGAGCCGCGGTTACAGTAAAGGGCGAGCGTTACCGTGACATGCTCAACGAGTTGTTTCCAAAAATTGAAGAGGATGACATGGACGACATTTGGTTTCAACAGGACGGTGCACTTGTCAGACTGCCAAAGTTACACTCGAACTTTTGGCTACCGTTTTTGAAAACCGAATAATCAGCCCAAATTCCGATATCAATTGGCCGCCTCGGAGCTGTGATTTAAGCCCGTTGGACTATTTTTTGTGGGGAGCCGTTAAGGACAAATGCTATGCGAACCATCCAGAGACGACTGATGCTTTAAAATACGAAATCGAAGTTGTCATTCATGAAATTGGAGCCCAAACAATCGAAACTGTGATTAAAAATTGGGTTGATCGAATGGCCTACTGTAAAGCCAGTCGTGGCAGTTATTTGAACGATATTATTGTATTTTTTATTCATAAATGACAATGTTCAATCTTCAAAATAAAAAAAAAAGTTTGAAAAAATATTGATTACTTTTTTTTATAGCCGATTCAAAAAGCAAATTTTACATGGCCCACCCTATACTTAACTCCTCATTTGACTCCAGGACCGAAAACTCTTGCTTTCAGTACGCATCGTTCGCAGTACGTTCAGTACGCTCTTTTCTCTCGTGGATGGCACTGTTCGTGAGCGCGTAGAAGTCTTCATTTGAAATAGCGTTTGGCCAGTACAGTCGGCAGCTTATGCGCAGGAATTTGTTAAAAGAATGAGCAATTTATTGCAGATCGCGTCAGTGAGTTTTCATGTCTCTGAGTCATACAGAAGGATTGATTTGCTGATTCTTATTTTGGTGTTTCGGAAGATAACATTGGAGTCCCAAAATGTTTCCAGCTTGAAGAAGAGAAAGGAAATAGAGGTTTACCGGAATATATTTTAGTAAGATAGCAGCTTCCCTTCCAATTTGGTGTATGGAGACTCTTTTATGGCAGAAATACATTCGGGCGTTCACTTTAGCCTAATATAAATAAATGAGACACAGCAACAGTCCCTTTCCATGCCCCTTCTACCGACACTACATTACGCATGGCACATTCATTTCTAATGCATTCCATTTAATTTATTCATTTATACGCTTACTTAAAATTCACAGAAATTCTTTCAAAAGCACAAATACGTGATCATTTTCGCTGTTCAAAAAACTCATCTTCCTCATCATCGTCGTCTTCGTCTTCGTCACCAATATGTACATCATAGTCCGGCAAAGCTACTAGTCCCTCACCCGCACGCCCATCCAACGAACGAGCTGTTGATGCAGCTGGCCCGGTTGGACCTGTTGGTCCCGTTGGACCTGGTGGCCCTGTTGGTCCGCGCTCACCAGGGAAACCACGTCTGCCACGTCGCCCCGGTGGTCCTATTGGTCCAGGAATACCGGGTCTACCGGGCAACCCACGCTGTCCGGTTGGTCCAATCGGCCCCACAGCACCTTGAAAGCCATCGTCTCCCTTGTCCCCACGATTACCCTGCAATCCCGGCTGCCCTGGCGGTCCTGCTGGACCCGGTGGCCCGGGTGCACAAATACATTGTGGCTGCGGGTAGACGATAGGTTGCTGACGTACGCCAAGCAGTGCGCGTTGCTCATTCTTCGTGTCGGCAGATATTAGCCGCCGTTTGGCCAAGGTGGTTGGTAAGGCGATAGAGGCCACAAGAATAAGTAGAGCTAAATGGGAAGAAAACAAAGATTATTGTTTTTTTTTGTAGAAGAATTTTATGTTAAATTGTGTTTACTCCTAATTGTATGCGTTGTGACTTTCATCGTTGACCGGGAATGAACTGAATTGTGATATTCCAGTGTACCACTTTATATAGAGCGTCGCAAATCTGCACTTAGTGTGTCAGAATCTTTGCACGAATTCTCCATGATTTTTGATCTGTATAAGTTCTAATTTAACTACAGCAGCCCTTTCACTAATATTTGCATATTTCGCTTTAATCTCATTATAATTTTTACGATGCGAAGACAGTTGGTTGACCCAATTGATTGATTGATCGTTTATTTCTTGTTTTACGCAGAGCAGTGAACTCATCAAATCCGCGCTTAAGTCACCAAAGCCAAAAATCATATAAAACTGAGATTTGCTTTATGTGCGCCATTAAACGCCTGCCAAACATGAGACTACTAACAGTGCTGATCTCTTTTGGTAAAACATTTTCACATAATCGGTCTCCATACAAGCTGTGAATTTCATTTATATTATCGTCTTTCACAGGATTCATCGCTTTAGCTGCATCAAATTTTGTCACACAGGTTGGGCCACCTGGTCCGCCGGGTGTGCCTGGTGTGCCCGGTCCACCGGGACAAAAAGGTGAGAAGGGCGAGCGTGGCTCAGATGGACGCGTTGGCTTAGCTGGCCCACAAGGAGGAAGTGGACGACGCGGTCACATGGGCGCTCCTGGTCCAATAGGACCTCCAGGTCCGCCGGGTTTGCGTGGACCACGCGGTTACGATGGTGAGCGGGGACCAGAGGGGCCGACAGGACCAACGGGACCAACCGGTCCAACTGGACCCGCAAGTACTACTACGACAGGCTAATTGATTTCAAAGTCTTCATTTATATGGATTAAATAGGCAATGTGTTGTACAATAAATAAACCAAATTAGAGAAAAAAATGTGTTTGAATAGCTTTGGAGTCGCAAGAATTTAAACTACTTTTTAACGCATAAATGGGGCATGACCTGGACTTTCCGCTGACTATTTGTAAACTGAAAAGTGGTAGTCCAAGTGAAAGATAATCAAATCACGTATTTAATAAATAATAATAAAGGCTTTTTATAGGATTATTGGATTTAGCACGCAAAATATGCTTCTGCATACTACTGAAACTGAAGATTGTGCTAATGCTTTACTATCGGAGTCCCTTTCGTAACAAAATGAGCCATCACTGTCTTCAATTAGGTTAGGTTGCAGCGGTTGTCTATTATGGTACACACTCAGGCTAACCATACCGCATGGGAAACTTTTCTTTGCCTCTTCGGAAACTTTAGCAGGTCTCTGATTTCCACCGTGCTAAAATCTCATTACACAATTTTCTACGTAAAGTGGCTAAGGCCTCTTCATATATACATCTTCTGCAGAAGTCGTTCGCGTCTGGCTATTAGATGGTGTCCCATTATAACGAAAATCAGCGTGCTAAGACTTTGTTTTTTCTAAACCAGCAGATCGGGGGCCCATTTAGCATCGAGAGTCGACTACAATGGTGAAGCAATCCTCCAGATCGGCTCAATACGTCATCTATCGTTTACGATATTACTTTTTTTTCAACTCGTAGCTTAGATTGCCATTGTATGGGTACTCTTAGAAGGTTTGGTGTCGAGTATCGCTAAATCATTCTCCCTACAGTTTCTCTCGATATCGCAATGACCAAGAATTCATGTTACTTCTGCGTCTTTCATGGCTTGTAAGCTTCTTCGTCTCTTGCGTTTAGCAAATTCTTTACTTATACGTACAAGGGCCACAACTGGAAAACGTATATCTGTTTTCTTAGTTTAAGTTGGTCTGTTGCTAAATAAAAAATATAAGGTCTACAACCAAAACTCGAGTCAAAGTTGAGCTAATATTACCGCATATATAAGAACAACTTTAACACATGAATATATAAATAATTTTTTTTTTTTTTTCAAAATAATTCATTAAAAAAAATGTTCTTTAATGGACGCTATTGTGTAATATATTTGTCCTAGCGAAAAGTCAACACACATTTTTTTTAATTTTAATAGCTGAATATATCTTTCGTTTGATATCCATATTAATCTTTTAGAGTGGGTAAGTATTTAAAACCTTTGAAAAATTAAATTGATGGGAAAGTGAAAAGCTCAGGTGCATATGAAATTTTTCCTGGATAACACAAAAAAGTTGATTTTTGTAGCACGATGTAACAAGGAATTTACATTTTTAATTTAGGTTTTAATTATTTTTTATTTTTTACTTTGACGGCTAATATAAATTAAGTTGTATGCCAGAAAACTAGTTTTTTGGTTCGGTATTCACAAAATGCGTGGCTTTTCGCTTGAACAAAGTTGGGAATTATTAAAAATTTTCGAAAATTGAATTATCAGCCGAAACGGCAAAATGACAATGACAATAATGATTTGACTTCATTAAACTCTTTTTTGAATAGCTTCGTTAAGAAAAAAGTCACTCCAACCTTCTAGCGACAATGCAAGAGTTAAAGATCAAATCGATAAGTGCCGATACTCACGAAAGTGTATGTACACGAAAAATTGGGTTGACAAAAAATTGACTACTAAACCTTGACGACTAAGTGATCCAAGTATTTCGGAAATTTTTGTGGATTTTCCTGGTTTCTCGGTTTATTTGTAGGCTTGAGTTAATTGGAAGCAAACTGAAACAGTTTTGAAAAATAAATATTTAAAAAAATTTAAGTGAAATATTTGGTTTTTTATTAAATATTGTGGATCAAATATACCCTTTAGAAAAGGAGTCATTGAATGATCACTGAGCATAGCGTAAACTATTAACACTTTCACGACCGCACGGTTCACTTGTTGCAAAGTTGTTCTTTAAAATGTACGAGTTCATAATAATACTAAACGAGGTTATTAAAAAACTATTAAAATATAAGTATTTCATAGTTTAAGTATTATAAATTTTTTTATTAAGCTACTTTTGAGAATAAAATCTCTCCACTTTAACAAAATTTTCCACTTATTTATTTAATATGTTTTGTTGTTTGATGGTTGTTTTTAATGGTAGGTAACAAAACAGTTCTCCAAATGCAATGCAACTTTGCAGATTTTACACATAAAATTTATGGTTTTTCTCAGTTGAAGTGAAAAGCATTCGTGGCATCTTCTTCTTTTGGGTTTACTATAGTAGTTGGAGTTATTAGAATCAACTGGTGGTGTTTCAAATTTCCAGAAAGTTTCATATATGGATCATGGTGACGATTAGTCGGTGTTGCAGGATTTTCAAAATTATCTGCAGTGTGTATATTTTGTATGCAATATCTTGATGTATGCAAAGGATGTCTCGAAATACCTAAGTTTTACCACAATTTACATTTATATGTTGATATGCTGTAAACGCATTGAACAAATAACAGTTAAAAAGACATGGTGCAACTTTTTCAGACCACTTTATTCTCTTTCTGTATATGCGATAATAGCTAAAATATTGCGGATTGTAATCAAGAATATATTAGAGCTTTGGAATCGGCCGGCCAGTTTTGCTACAAATCTTTTTAGCATCAACCATTTCGGCAATGCGCGTTGTTGAAATTATTCATACATCTCTGTTTCTCATGTTAGACACAACCACAAAAGTATCATATTTGTTTTGTTCCTTTTAAAGAAGCTGGTAGTCCTTGGAAAAGCCTTATTGTTCCACGCGCTCAGATTAGTCTCATAAGTAGTTGTTTTGCAAGTTCATTACTATTATATAGATCGTCCATGTAGATATGAAGCAATTTTCTAAACGAAGGTCTCAATAGTTCCATTACTGTGCTATTTAAAGCTTGACCAACGCCAGCAGAATTGCATAGCATCCGGATAAGAATACCATATTTTATTTTCGATGGATTGTAAGTTCTAAAGTTAAGCTTTCTGCGCCACGCAATCATACCTTCGTTAATGTTTTGCAGAAGATTGAAATTATCTTCAAATCTTTTGGAGAAATATCCTATAAGGTATTGAACTTTGAATAGTCGTTTAGCATTGCTTGCAAAACAAATTCTAGTCAATCTTTTCCTGAATCTATTACAGCTCATTATTTTGAAAAATATTGGTGTGTATATCAGTGGATTTGTGGACCAGTAATCGTACCGTGTACGGCGGCCGCCGTAGCCGAATGGGTTGGTGCGTGATTACCATTCGGAATTCACCGAGAGGTCGTTAGTTCGAATCTCGGTGAAGGCAAAATTAATAAAAACATTTTTCTAATAGCGGTCGCCCCTCGGCAGGCAATGGCAAACCTCCGAGTGTATTTCTGCCATGAAAAAGCTCCTCATAAAAATATCTGCCGTTCGGAGTCGGCTTGAAACTGTAGGGCCCTCCATTTGTGGAACAACATCAAGACGCACACCACAAATAGGAGGAGGAGCTCGGCCAAACACCTAACAGAAGTGTACGCGCCAATTATTTATTTTATTTTTTTAATCGTACCGTGTTGATTTTCTTACAAGTCCCATTACAGTTAATAGTGCAAACCATGTTTAAGCTCTGCTACCGTTACATTCAACCATTTGGCACTTTTTTGGGGCTTTATATTTGCCCCAATATTGTGTGTGGCATCTGTGTGTTTCCATGGCAACAAATTCAAATAAGTCGTTTCCAATGAAAATATCTACAAACTCATCTACCTTACTTTTACTTATTGGAAACACAGTAGGACCCGGAATAGCTGTAAAAGCTTCATTATTCGCAACTTCACCAAATTCTTTCCAATCTAAATCCATTTCTTCGTTGCTATCTTCAGAATCACTTGGTAAAGGCTTCATCTGTTGTCTCCTTCGCACTCCGGTAATAATATCTGAATGTAAAGATTCTGCCTACCTTTCACTTGGCTCTTCTAAATAACAATCGCCATCAGAGAGCACATTAGCATAATTACCGTCTCAGGTGTTAGCTCCTTCGTCATCCATTATAAGAGAACATTTCTGCAACGTTACGAAAATTATACACCGAACGTCACACTGCAATGCCCTGAAAACAGTTAAGCAACTAACGCTCTGTAAGGCTTTGGAAATGACTTTCCAATAGCACCACGTTGAGGTCACCACAAATAATAAACGGGATGAAAATGGCCCCACGTTGGTGTCAGCGGCAAATAACGAACAGCTTGCCAATACCACCACGTTGGTGTCACTGGACGTGAAAGTGTTAATAAAATAAAAATTCTTAAGGGGGTGTTTTCGGAAATCTACAAAAAATAAAGAAAATTGCCAAACATTCACCACAAAAAAAGTTCAATTTTTCCCAAAGTAATAAAAAATTGTAAATCTATTTTATTCAAAAAAATTACAATAATTTAAAAAAATTGTAACAATTTAAACATATATTCTATTCCAAAAAATTAAAACAAAAAAATATAATATATTTTAATATGTTTTATTCAAAAATTCAAAAAAAAAATTGTAATATATTTTCAATATATTTTATTTCAACAAACTAAATTTTTCCCAAAGTAATAAAAAATTGTAAATCTATTTTATTCAAAAAAATTCATTTAAAAAAATTGTAACAATTTAAACATATATTCTATTCCAAAAAATTAAAACAAAAAAATATAATATATTTTAATATGTTTTATTCAAAAATTCAAAAAAAAGATTGTAATATATTTTCAATATATTTTATTTCAACAAACTAAACAAAAAACTTTAAATAAAGGGTGGTTAGGTTCTAAGGGCCGATGTTGATTTTGAATAAAATACAATTGTTTAGGAAATTATTGTCATTCCTCTTTATTATGATAATTTTGGAATGGTTCAATTACGCATAAAATAAAAAATTGGCGGCACACCTCCATCCGATGGTCCAAATTTTCGATGACGCTGAGGCATAATTGAGGTGCTATGCCATTAATGTGCCGAATTATCTCATCTTTTACCTCTTGAGTTGTTGCTGGCTTATCGACGAACACCTTTTCTTTCTAATAAGAAAGAGGTCCAAAGAAGTCCAAAGAGAGAAGTCCAACGGTGTCGTTGACGGTTAGGTGAGGTTCACATTCGACATCGGCCCTTGAAATTTAACCACGCTTTATATTTCATTCTAAAAATAAAAAAAAAAATTATAATATTTTTGAAATATATTTGATTCCAGAAAATTAATAGGACTATGAATAAGTTCGTGCGGTTTTACAACAGATGGCGTAACTTGATTATTATTCCATCGATCCACATTTCCAAACATTCATTGGAGAGCTACTGTCGTAAGGCACAAACGTCAGTATAAGTTTTTTATTTGAAGCGTAAACAACAATATTTTTACCACACTTGAAAATGTCGAATTTCGTGCCAAATAATGTGTTTTTGCGGGGAATTCTTCTTCATTATTTTAATATGAAGAAAAAAGCAGCCGAAAGTCATCGTATCTTGGTGGAAGTTTATGGTGAGCATGCTCTATCTGAGCGAACGTGCCAGAAGTGGTTTGCACGCTTTAAAAGTGGTGATTTTGGCTTGGAAGACGAAGAACGCGAGGGTGCGCCGCCAAAGTTCATGGATACCGAATTGGAGGAATTGCTCGATCAAGATCCGGCTCAAACGCAAGAAGAGGTTGCAAAAACTTTGGGAGTTGATCAATCAACCATTTCCAAACGTTTAAAAGCCATGGGAATGATCCGAAAGGTAGGCCATTGGGTGCCGTATGAATTGAAGCCAAGAGACGTTGAACGCCGTTTTATGGCATGCGAACAACTGCTTCAACGGCACAAAAGAAAGGGTTTTTTGCATCGAATTGTGACTGGCGATGAAAAGTGGGTCCATTACGACAATCCAAAACGTCGGGCAACGTATGGATACCCTGGCCATGCTTCAACATCGACGTCGGCGCAGAATATTCATGGCCTGAAGGTTATGCTGTGTATCTGGTGGGACCAGCTGGGTGTTGTGTATTATGAGCTACTGAAACCGAATGAAACGATTACGGGGGATGTCTACCGACGACAATTGATGCGTTTGAGCCGAGCACTGCGAGAAAAACGGCCGCAATACGCCGATAGACACGACAAAGTTATTTTGCAACATGACAATGCTCGGCCACATGTTGCACAAGTGGTCAAAACATACTTAGAAACGCTCAAATGGGATGTCCTACCCCACCCGCCGTATAGTCCAGACCTTGCGCCATCCGATTACTATCTCTTCCGATCGATGCAACATGGCCTGGCTGACCAGCACTTCCGTAATTACGATGAAGTCAAAAAATGGATCGATTCGTGGATTGCGGCAAAACCGACCGAATTTTTCACAAAGGGAATCCGTGAATTGCCAGAAAGATGGGAAAAAGTAGTAGTAAGCGATGGACAATATTTTGAATATTAAATTTGTAACCATTTTACGTCAATAAAGTTTCAAATTTCGCAAAAAAAATTCGCACGAACTTATTCATAGTCCTATTAAAAAAAAAGAACTCAAATATTTTTATACATATTTTATTCCAAAAAATGAAAAAAAAATTGTAATATATTTTAATATGTTTTATTTCCAAAAAAACTTTTAATATATTTTATTTCAAAAATTTAAAAAAAAATTGTAATATTTTTGAAATATGTTTTATTTCAAGAATATATGTTTTTAATATATTTCATTCTAAAAATTAAAAAAAATTTGGAATGTTTTTCCAATGTATTTGATTCCAAAAAATTAAAAAAAAATCAAACATGTTTTATATTGTATATATTTTATTCCAAAAAATTAAAAAAAATTGTAATCTTTTTTTGAGCATATTTTGTTCCAAAAATCTTAAAATCTAATTTTGTTGTAATATTTTTAAAATACATTTTATTCCAAAAAAATAAACCCAAAAATATAAATAAATTTTATTCTAAAAAATAAAATAAAAAATTGTATTATATTTTAAGTTTATTTTTTTTTTAATTTTTATTTTATTTAAAAGGAAACGAAGATATTTTACTTTAGCTATTCTCCCATACAACAAATTTTACGATATTGAATAAATTTAAATTATTATTTTTTTTCAAATTGTTTCATTTTAATTTTTACCATATTCATTCCTAAAGTAAACAAATTTTCAGAAAGAATTTAAGATCAGGACGCGAATACTTGGATCACTTGGTATGGAACCGCTCTACTCTAAAGCCAGCCGTGGAAGTAATTTAAAAGACATTTTGTTAATATACTTTACTCTTGTTCTATCCAAGGCAAACCTTGTTTGCGTCTTAAGGGCTTTTTATATAAAAATCGAGATAAATTTTAAAACCCCAAATGGGTTACTCCTCGTTTAAAAAAAATATGGAATAATCATTGTTTTTCTTTTGGCCTACTGACAGTGCATATTTCATTAAATTGATATTATGTGAAATTCCCAAAAAGTTCAATAAAATTCACATAAAGAAAAAATAAAATTTCTATAAAAAAAAACAAAGGTATTGGGTTTCACTGATTTTTTTCATTTGTATTACTATTGGCATCCAATTTATATTTAAATTTTAACGCAGAGAATAATTATAATAACCCTGCAGTTGTTTCATTTCTTCTTAGTTAAGAAATCCAATAAAAAAATCGCATAAAAAACTCGCATACTAAATAAAAAACCCAAAACTAAGAAAGCTAAATAAAAGTTACAAAATAGGTGATCAAATAGTTACAGATTACTAGGTACACGTATGCCTGTGTGTAGGTAAGAAAACTAATAGAAGTTAGAGAAACATAAATTCATCATTAAATTCAATTTGATTATCTCAATCGCTCATATTCGAGTCGAGTCATCCATGATGGCTCGATCTGAGCTGCGGTATCAGAAATTGTTGTTGCCACACCTTGGCACCTTTCAACCTCCACATTTTATAGCTTGAATCACAAATGTATGTGGCAGCAACTGGTTGACGACTTAATGAGCGCTAAAGGCGTAGTAAATACAGGTTCGTGTGTATGTACATTTTTGTATTATAGGCTCATAAACTAAGTTTGATGATCTGGTCAAGCATCCACTTTATACAAACATACAAACTCACACACACACACACACTAAACGTTCTGGCGAGAGTATTTGAGGTTAGCTAAGAATACGAGCTACCTTTTTAGTACCTCGTTAAAAGCCACCTCGAGTAATTTTATGACACCAAAGATCTTAGAGTATCGTCTCCTTTAGTACCACCTTCAAAGCCGTATGTTTCTCAAGCCTAACAGCGGAAATCGAGAGGACAATGAAATTGTCGTGAGCAAACTGATCACATGCAAGTCTCGGTGAGGTAAAGGCAGCCTTCATTTATTACTACGATTGGGCAAATAGTCTGCTCTTATCATCAGTGCCATAAAATGCTACAACTTCTACAAATTAATTGGAGCAAATCTTCAATTTACGAGCGTTAACAATGTCTTTCACATGTTTGGCACCAAGAGAAAACCAAAACAAAAAACCAAAAACACAAGTAATAGCGGCATCAAACAACAACACTCTCCTATACATACAGAAAAGCTATTAAATTCATTGAATACTGCTTCATAAAATGCGAACGCTTCTTTGTATTGCAAGTGACCTTTAGTAACCCAACCGCAGTTGAGCGAAGTTTTATGATGCAGCAGTCGTTGTGATGAATGGAGCAATCGCCGTAGTTAAGCAGGTTTGTGTGTGACCATCATTCTTGGATTTGGGTTCATTCATAAGACTTGGGTTCGATAATCACTATGAACAAGAATTTTTAAATGATAAAGAAAATGTCTTCTAATAGCAGTCAATCTCTCCCGAGGCAATGACAAACCTCCGCATGCATTTCTGCTCTGAAAAGTTTTCTCATGAAGCGATAGAGTGAATTGGAAGCACCAGGCAGCGTTGCAGAATCTCTTGCAAAACGCAAAAACCACGTGGAACGTTCCGGCACTGTCCAATCTGCGGAATTTATTCAACAAATGCAAGCGAGCATTGACGAGAACCCTTCAAAACCAATGAAGGCCTTTGCAAAGAAAGCTTAATATTTCTGAGGATCTTATCTGTAGATTTGTCCATGAACATCTTTGATATAAATCCTCCTTATGAACAAAAAACAGTTTATGATGGAGACAGCACGAAAACAACGAGCTGTCCAATCAAAACGCCATCTAAAGAAAATATAAGAGCCTGAAGCACCTGAGATCTTTTGACCGAAACCGAAAGACCACCCGCAGAAATGGCAAATGTCTGTCTTCCAATCCTAAAGAGTTTCCTATTGTCATTCATACGAAGTTTCTAGTGAGCGACTGGGTGCTGTGAGCAACAAAGGACTTTTAAGCCACCACACTTCTTTACTCAATGATACGAACGAGTTCTGCTACAAACGAGGGGTGTGCAAAAAGTATCACGAGTTTTGTGTTTTTTTCAAAAATTATTTACTTATTCATTAATATCTATTTTGTCCCCTTCAAAGTAGTCCCCAGGAGATATTATGCACTTGAGCCAACGTCTTTTCCAATCTTCGAAGCACTTCAAACATTTATTATTTTTTTAATCTTGTTCAGCTTCTCCTTCGATACCGTCTTTATCTCGTCAATCGTAGCGTAGCGTCGTGCTTTCAGGGGCCTCTTCAGTTTCGGGAATAAGAAAAAGTCACAGGAAACCAGATCTGGGGAATACGGTGGCTGTGGCATCAGTATTCTGTTGTTTTTGGCCAAAACGTCGCGCACAAGCAAAGATGTATGAGCAGGGGTGTTATCGTGTTGCAAGAGCCAATTTTTGTTGTTCCACAAATCCGGGCGCTTCTGGCGTTACTTGAAGGTAATCTTCCTTATTGACCGTTTTACCCTGTGGCAAGAACTCATGATGCACAACGCCCCTGCAATCGAAGAAAACGGTAAGCAAAACTTTTACATTCGACAGAACTTGGCGCGCTTTTTTCGGTCTTGGTTCGTGCGGCAGCTTCCATTGAGATGATTGAGCTTTAGTTTCGACTTCATAACCATAAACCCACGATTCGTCATCAGTTAGGACCCTATGGAGCAAATTTGGGTCGTCGCGGACAGAGTACAACATCTCATTAGCAATGTTCATGCGATGCTGCTTTTGGTCGAAATTGAGCAGTTTTGGTACAAATTTTGCGGCTATCCATCTCCTGGCGGCCGCCGTAGCCGAATGGGTTGGTGCGTGGCTACCATTCGGAATTCACAGAGAGAACGCAGGTTCGAATCTCGGTGCAACACCAAAATAAAGAAAAGTTTTTCTTAATAGCGGTCGCCCCTCGGCAGGCAATGGCAAACCTCCGAGTGTATTTCTGCCATGAAAAAGCTCCTCATAAAAATATCTGCCGTTCGGAGTCGGTTTGAAACTGTAGCTCCGTCCATTTGTATCAAGACGCACACCACAAATAGGAGGAGGAATGGCACGAGCCAGTCACTATATCTCTAGGTCCTCAGCAACTTCTCTAACGGTGATTCGACGATTAGCCAATACCATTTTCTTCACTTCATCAATTTTTTTGTCTGTTGTTGAAGTGCTCGGGCGTCCGGTACGCTTTTCGTCGTTCATATCTACTCAGCCTTCTGAGAACATTTTGTACCACCGCTAAACTTTGCTTTGGTCCAAAGTGCTTCTCTATATGACACAGTCAACATTCGGGATGCATCCCCGCACTTAATTTCGTTTTTCACACAGAATTTGATACAGATCTTTGATCCATCTTTTTGAATTGGTAAAACTCGAAGACGTGCAAGCAAAGCGGCTGTCAACAATTAACTAAACATTCAAAATGGCCAAACTCGTCGGCATTAGTGAGAGACATGAGTACCAACATATTGCTACAAAAAAATTGAAATTCGAATTGATAATGTACGCGGTGGCAGCCATAAATACTTCAGCAATACTCTGCTCCTTCACACAAAGTAATGGCGACACAAGATTGGATGGCTGAAAGCTGCCATGATCACATAGCAATGAACTAATGGTCGCCTAACTGCCCAGACTTTATTCCCCTGAACTACTACGTAAGGAGCATAGCTGGTCGTGAGTATCCTCATAACGAAATTTCTTCTCTGAAGGCTGGCTAATAACGTTATGGTCGGTATGAATAAGGAGAATTTGTGAGGAGCACCCAATCGTTTCCGCGCCCGGATCTAGAGGTTATTGTAGTAAATGGAAATTTTGTTGACTGATTTTATAGATTTATAAGTTAATGTTGTAAAAAAAAATTCTTGAGGCTTCATTAAACTTTGTACAAATTAGAAGCAAATTAGTTTTTTTTTTTTATTTATTTATTTAGTAAATTTACTTACATAATTAAATTACATAAATAAACTGTAAAACTAGGCAACTAACAACTGTGGTCCTCGGCCTAATATAGATTGATCAGATAATTATTAAAGTTGTTTAAATTGAATAATAAATGCCACATCTTTTTAAGAGCAATATGGTATTGGTAATGTTTTCTGAGGTAACATTTTTTAACAATTTGGGAAAACATATTTCATTGAATAATTGTAGTTGCTTACTCTTAATATAGCTACAGTTGTAAACTAAATGTTCGAAAGTTAGTGCGCTGGTTAGACATAGTTGACATGTTGGCGGTGGTATTTTCTCCATAATATGTTTGTGTGTTAGTCGCGTATGGCAGAGCCTTAAGCGTGTATATTTTATAAGTTCATTTCTGGAAAAATTATATGGATACTTAATGGCTAATCCTTCTTCGTTGAAACTTTTGTACCCGTCAATGTATCTGCTCCATTTATTTCCATTTATTTGGGAGTAGTGGTATTTTACTGACCTTATGATGTCATTTTTGTTAATAGCTTTTTGAGTGACGATAGGTACTGTTGTAGCAAATTTTGCGGCTTCGTCAGCTAGTTCGTTTCCACGGATGCCAACATGACTTGGAATCCACATTATTTTTATCTTAGTAGGGTATTGGATTAATGCATTTCTGATCTTTTGAATAGTCTCGTTTTTGTGTTGAATGTTAAGCAGTGCTTTTATGGCAGATAATGAGTCAGAGCAAATCAGATGTTTTCCTTGGATTACTTTACACGTATTAACGGCTCCTAGCAATGCTTGAGTCTCAGCGGTAAAGATAGAGCTGTTTTCATCAAGACGAAAGAGTTTTTCAAGTCGGAGGTCCCTACTGATAATTGAAAACGAGGTAGCATGCTCCGTTTTTGAACCGTCTGTATAAATTAGATTCCAGTTTTGCAGTCTGAATTTGGAAACCACTTCCTTAAACGTTGTTATAAAGACTTGTGGATTCGTTGTTGATTTTGGTAGCTGCATTAGGTCCGTGACTATAGAGTTTGTACTGAAATGCCAAGGGGGTTTTTGAGGCGAGTATAGTTTGTATGCCCTAATACTAATGCCAATCTTGTACCCATTTTTAATGATATCACATATTGCTGGGGGGAATCGTAGGTCTCGTTTCCTTGTGGCCAATTGATTTATATTAGTGACCAACTGCTTATCCGTGTACAAAATAACTTTTGGGATTTGTTTAGATGTGATCTCTTCGTATCTACTGATGATATCTGGGATGCCAGTCTCGGCATATATATTTTTTATAGGTGTAATGCGAAAAGCTCCTATGCTGTGTCTTGCTGCTGCATTGCAAACACCCTTGAGTTTATTGAGTTGTCTTTCCGAAGTGTTGCCGTATATAGCGAGACCATAATCAACTTTCGAAAGCACCAACGCCTTTGTAATATTAATGACGCTATTAGGATGAGCGCTACTGTGGTATGATGTTAGGCATTTAATGAGATTTAATCGATTAAATAATGATATTCTTAAGGCTTCTATGTGTGCCGACCACATATACTTATTATTAAAGACTAATCCTAGTATCTTTAGTGGCTTAACATATTCTATTCGCTTATTATCTATAACGAGATCGCTTAATCTACAGCTAGTCTTCATACATACATGTAATAATTTTGTTTTGGGAAAAGATATCTGCGAACCAGAGTAATGGCACCAGTCCAAGATTTCTTGGAAAAGCGCCCTTAATCTGTTCTTGAATTCTTCCTCGCTCTTAATTTTTGCTAGCAGGTAAAAGTCATCTGCATAAATACAATAGTTGAAGCATGGGTACCCAAGCATTATTTTGTTGATATGTTCTGTGCCAATTTGAAATAGTATGACTGACAATGGTGAGCCTTGAGGTATACCGTTTTCAAGTGGATAGGTTTATGTATATATACCGTTAATTCTAATACGGAACTTTCTGTTTGATAAGAATGAGTGAATATATCTGAGTAATTTTGGTCCTACTTTCCATTCCATCAGTTGATTGAGGATTGCATGCTTCCCAATACGGTCATATGCCCTTTCAAAATCGACTGATAAAATGGATATGTGGTGCCGCCTGGATATGGATTGTGCAATCTGGTTATCAATATGCAGTAGTGCATCTAACGTACTTTTCCCTGACTTAAATGCCATTTGATGCGGGCTTATCAGCTTTCTCCTAGATAAAAACCACGTCAGCCTTTTAGCTACAATCTTTTCGAGAATTTTTGCGGGGCACGACAGAAGGGAAATCGGTCTGTATCCATTAACCTCTGTTTTAGGTTTGCCTGGCTTTAGAATGGGTAGAACTGTCGCTGTTTTCCATTCTTGTGGGATATGTCCTATCTGGAAAATCTCATTATAAAGTTGGATGTACCTCTATTTTATGCCATATGGAAGGTGTTTTAGCATTGAGTAAGATATTTTATCGAAGCCAGCGGACTTACCTTTGGCAGTGTTGAGAGCAGAATCAAATTCTATCAGAGTTATTGGATCTTCTAAGAAGTTGGCAATGGTATCTACTATATAACTTCTGGAAAGATTAATATTTGATTTGTTGGAGATAAAGGAGCTAGCGAAATTAGAGTCTTTTGATTGCTCTGACCATGTACTGGCAAAACTTTGAGCTATGTTGTGTGGGTCTGTCACTGTTCCCCCCTCTTCCGTCTCCAACGTACATGTAGCGGCGTTGCCTTCCCGTATAGCTTGTTAACTTTGCCCCATAAAAACTTAACAGATGTTTGTGGATTAATTGATTCAGTGAATTTGGTGAAGGAAATTCTTTTAGCGGCTTTACATTCTCTCTTAAAAATTGCATTCGCTTTTTTGTATGCTATTCTGTTAACCAATGTTGGTTGTTTCTTAAACTCTCTCCAAGCTGAAGTTTTTAGGTTGCGCAAGTTGGATAAATCCTTACTCCACCAGTATGTAGTGCGTTTGCTAAACTGTTTTGTAGCACGTGGTATCGATTCATTTGCTGCTACAGTAATAAGCCTGTGGAACACCGCTGCAGTTTTATTTATATTAGAGGATACTAAAAATTGTTCACGAAGAGTCTCGAGTTTAGTTTGGAACTTGGCCCAGTCTGCTTGGTCGGTGTTAAAACGTGTAAGTTTGTTAATCACTCTGTTTGAGTTATATGTATCTCCCATCTTAGAAAGTTCAATAAAGATTGGGAAGTGATCACTACCGTGGAGGTGTGAGTCAATTTCCCAAGTGAAGAAAGGGCGAAGATGTGTGGTAACCAAAGACAGATCTATATGTGTGAAAGTTGACCTAGTCGAAAAGTGGGTTGGGGATCCATCATTTAGTGTACACATATTTGAATTTAATAGAAAGTTTTCTATGACAGTTCCTCTTCTATCTGTTTGAGGAGATCCCCACAATTTGCTATGAGCGTTAAAATCACCTAAAATCATTCTGCCACACTGGTTATTATCGCAAAACGCACGTAAATCACTAAATGGTATATTTTCCCCAGGAGTTATATAGATAGAACAAATTGCAAATGTAATTTCGGCTTTTATTATTGCAGTCACCGCGCACATATTCGGGTTTGATGGTAGAAACTTATGTTGTAGCGATTTCTTTACAAATAAGGCAGTACCACCTTTTGCATTTGCTCGCGTTGGCGTGTTACATAAAGAATATGCATAATTATTTAAGTTAATTGAATGAGCAGTTAGGTGTGTTTCTTGGAGAGCAATGATGTCGGGAGAATATTTATCGATTATTAGTTGAAGCTCATGTAGATTATTATAGTAACCTTTCAGATTCCACTGCAGAATCTTTAGGACCATAAGAGGGATAGAGAGAAAAATAAGCCTCATCAAGTATATATTAATTATATATACTTGAGACAGACTTATGACGGGCTCAGGACAGAAGCAACAACCACCAATAGCCGTAGCTAGTGGTACTTGTCGCTCCCGCCCTGAGCCCGCCACATCAGCTTTTACTCCATCGACATATCCAAATTAGGAGGGCTATTGCCAAGGTTGGGAGGGGTGTTATATTGTAAGTATTGTTGTATGACTGAAGAGTCGGATTGATTTGAGAAAGAATAAAATTTGTTATTAGTGGTACAATTGTTGTTGTTTATTTCATTTGGTGTTGATATTTTTGTAGAAATTGTTGTTGAGTTTTTGTTAGTGTTTTCGTTTTCTTTTGTGTGATTTCCGTGAGTGGGAAGTGAGTAAATTGTCTCATTATTCGAATTAGGTGCGTTATTGGATTGGTTGTTTTGAATAGTTTTTGATTGAGAAGAGAGACGTTTTTTTCTCAGTTCTGTAGCTTTTTCAAGTGTTTCTGTTGGAATGTCGTAAACTTTGGCTTGGGATTTGACTTTTTCTATAGCTGTTTTGTATGTACATTTTGTTATGGTTTTTATTTTAATTGTTTCTGCTCTTGCTTGTATAACGGGACAGTTTCTGTTGTTGGCTCTATGAGCATGACTGCAGTTAATGCATTTAACCTCTTTGCACGTGGTAGGCTCGTGAACATTTGCGCTGCATACCTCGCACTTTTCATCGCTTCTACAATATTTTTTGGTATGCCCTAATTTGAAGCAGTTCTTGCATTGAATAGGTGCTTGTATATATGGTTCGACCTTACAGATTAGAAAACCAATTTTTATTTCCTTAGGAATTTCATATTTCTGGAATGAGATGATATGCAGTGAGGTGTTCACAAGCTCCCCATCAACAAATTTTTTAATCTTTTGACAGTCTGTTACTGCTTGATCTCTAAGGCCTTCTACAATTTCTTTATCGGATAGTTGCCTTAGTGAAGGTGCAAAAATGACACCTTTGACAGTGTTTAAGGTTGGATGTAATTCTGATATTATCGGACAGACGTTAGCTAAGTTTTTTGCTTTAAGGAATTTATTTGTTTGCATGTCGTTTTTTGTAAGCACTAACAAATTCCCGTCACGAGTAAAGGCGATTTGTTGTGGCGGTTCAGCACAAATATTTTCAAGTGCTTTCGACACAAGAAATATATTGAAGTTGTTAATTGGCTTTTCCGGCACTGTACTTTTAATTATTATAAATTTGGGGCACTGCACTTTAAATTGGGGGGTTTTATGTCCTAATAGTGGAAAAGAAGTAGTGCTGTTGATATTCACTTCACTTTTTTTCCGTTTCTGATTAGGAGATTTCCGAGCGCTGTCTCCTGGATCAAGCAGCTCGTAGTAGTTCCCTCCAGAGGAGGACGCCATCTTACACCAAAGAAAAACACGTGTAGGTTAAGTATTACGAGAATACAGAAAGAAGATAACAACAGTTAATCTGTTAATGCGCAAACGATCGACAATGACTGTTCTCAATGAGCACCGTTTATCGACTGCAAATTAGTTTTACTCTCGAGTTGTCCTTGAATACTGTACGCACCTTGTACACAGTAATTAAGTAAAGGTTTATTTAGCTATTGCTCTTTCAAGAAAGAGTTTTCTCTGCTTACCACGAATCAAAGTTTTAAGTCGATCAATTTATAATTGTTGGTTCTCTTCGCAGAGGCCTTTGTGAGCTTAATTACATGACTACCAACCTTTTTGTTCTGGCAATAAGTCAACCATTGGAATTCTTGAAGGAAACTAATGGAAAATAGCAGGAGTCTAAAAGAACACCTGGAACCTCTAATTTCACCTTAACTTTAGCCAACACGTCACCGGGCATTCGGCAGCGGAATTCCGGTAGCTTATTTCACACTTATTCTCACGCTTAAGAATTAACATGAGCGGAGAATGTGCCGATCACTAATAGAATCTCAATATTTGCCGACTTTTGTCGTGAATAAACCACCGTCTCACCCCAAGGATGATAGATTTGCCGGGTTTGGCCAACAACTATGGTGAAAAACATAAATTGTGAGAGGAACTTCGGCTGCCACGTCACGTGGAATTGGACAGGCGAATCCTGCGTGATCACTTCACATACATTCACACACTCGTCCAATCAGTCCTTGTGCAGATAGCAACGAAGCACGATGAACGAAGGCTGTATTGACTTTTTTCTGTATATCACTAACACACTCTTAGTTTTTTTTGTAAACAAACCAACTCATAACCCCGGCTACGTCAGACCATCAGCGGATTCTGTCAAATTCGCCGAGAACCGGATAACGATATGTTATTGGCCTCACCTTCTCAAATCTTTTCACTATGGCCACATCCTATACTAAAGGGTGATTTTTTAAGAGCTATAGGAAAGTTTTTCAAAAAACACACGTAAAATTCAGAAAAATGCATGAAATTTTTTTTAAATCGATAGTAGAGTCCATATAATTTAATGTTTGAAGATTATTTCATGCAAATTTTGACCGCGACTGCGCTTCAAATGGTCCATCCACTTAGTCCAGTTTTGGCATACTCCTTCCAATGTTTCGGCCGGTATCTCACATATAAATGCTTTAATGTTGTCTTTCTATGCGTTTATTGAAGCAGACTTGTCTGAATAGACATGAGCTTTAACATAGCCCCTCAAAAGATATTCTAAAGGCGTTATATTACACGATCTGGGTGGCCAATTGTCAGGTCCCGAACGTGAAATAAAATGTTCACCGAACTCGCCTCCCAACAAACCCATTGTTACGCGTGCTGTGTGGCATGTGGCACCGTCTTGCTGAAACCACATGTCATGCAAGACAAGATCTTGCTTTTTGGCCAAAAAGTAGTTGGATATCAATGCACGGTAGCGTTCACCATTCACAGTTACGTTACGATTCACAGCATCTTTGAAGAAGTACGGCCCAATGATACCTCCAGCCCACAAACCGCACCAAACTGTAACCCTTTCTGGATACATTGGTAGCTCTTGCAATTCTTCTGGCTGATCTTCACTCCAAAATCGACAATTCTGCTTATTTACATACCCATTGATCCAAAAATGAGCTTCGTCGCTGAACACAATTTTTCGACTTTAAACTTTCTTAACGGAACACGCATTTTTATAATAAAATTCAATGATTTGCAAGCATTGTTCGTTTGTAAGACGATTCATGGTTAAATTATAGACCAAACTAAAGATGTTTGACAGTGAAACAGAACACGAAACGAGCGTCAGCTGTTTAAACTAACTGTTTAAAAAGATTATAGCTAAAAAATCAACCTTTATATCAGCAAGTCAATTGATTCCAAATCGCTGAGAGTCGGCTATCGGTCAGATATTGGCCACACCTCCATATTCTTTATCAACTAATATCACTACTTTAGGTAGATGCTTCAAAGCTTGCACTTCAAAGGTGAAAATTCCAGCACCTTTAAGTTTCTTCATTGCGTGAATGCCGTCCATAGGGGAACTTTAAATGACTTCCATTTACTAACCAATTGTAAGGCGAAAATCTTTAAATTTTAATGTCGCTTCTAATTTGTCGCTTATATTCTATTCATTTACTTCTAAAACTCCTTCTCCAGTTTTCCACAAGAGTCCTCCAGCTCATACACTAATTTCCTTATTTCCTTTTTAGCGTCACTTCGAAATAGTTCAACCTACTACCTCATTAAGGAAAGCGTTAAAACTCGAGCAACAAACATACATACATACAAAGTTAAGCAAGTATGTGGCAACTGAATGAAATAAAAATGGCAATAACCAAATGAAATGAAAAGAAGCGAACAGCCAGAAAGTAAAAACCAGAAACTTTGCATAATTAAAAACTGTTTGCCGGATTGTTTCTTCCAGCGAGCCGAGTTGATGTTTTTGTTTGGCTATGTAGCTCAATAAAATCAACGAAATGCGCTTTTTTTTTGTTTTGAACTCAAAAAAATAAAAAAAATTAGAACTGAAAAAAATACCAAAAATTAAACAAATGAATAGCAAAGTAGTAGTTCGTAAGGCAAAGCGGTCCGTTAATGGAAGTGGCATAGCCACATCCACAGCTAAGTAAATCCATACATACAAATGCACGTACACACACAGACATACAGTTCCAGCCACAAGGGCCAGCGTTCATACTCATAGCCATTATATCAATGGCTATTGCTTTCGGCAGCGTCATTTGCCATTAGCCATTCAAAGTTGGTGGGCACACACACACACATTTACGAGTATTTACATGCATACATATGTACAAGCGCTTGTTTCCAATGTTCAGCTATTAGCTTTCAGCTTCCTTTTCCTTACGTTCTGCAGTTGCCATGCCACTCCCAATCGGCGTACTTGTCATTCAATGCGAAATGCAAAAATTACACTCGTACAATTTCCAAATGAACGGAAGTGAAATTGTGAGAAAAAAATCAAATAAAAACAAGAAACCAAAGCGCAAGAAATAAAGAAACAAATGAAAAGGAAGCATAAATTCAAAACCTTTGTATTGCGGCTGGGATGGTCCTTGGGCTTTTGGGCTAAGCAAGCTTTCAGTAACAGCAAAATAGAGCAGAAACAAATTTTACTCGAATGCCATACGCGAAACACAAACAAAAAAAAAAGAAAAAAAAAAAACTGTGAAAAAAACTTTTTTAAAAGAATATTCGCCTCTTGCCCAGTGGGAGATGGCCGACAGTGCATTGTTGGGCGTGGGGCAAGCTGGCGGCCATCGAGTGCGGTTAGAATGGGCAGTGAGCCAGTGTCTGCCCACCGAAATGAGACCAACCATTCGGGGAAATGGAAAATGAAATGAGTGAAACAGCACAGAGCAGAACAGAAGAACAATTTCGCGCGTTACTTCCGCTAAATTA
Source organism: Anastrepha ludens (assembly GCF_028408465.1). Taxonomy (NCBI): domain Eukaryota; kingdom Metazoa; phylum Arthropoda; class Insecta; order Diptera; family Tephritidae; genus Anastrepha; species Anastrepha ludens. The sequence continues at coordinate 104,002,636 of NC_071500.1, read as the reverse complement.
GTGTTGATTGTGGTCGTCGTGTTGCCGCTAACGCAACGCCGTGCCGTGCCGTGCCGTGCGGTGGACGGCCACACTTACCGGTCACCAGCAAAGACTTCAATGACGACTGGCGCTGTGTCCGCTCCTACTGTTGCTCCTGTTTTATACACTGCTGTTGCTGCTGTCGTTCGGTTGTTATCCTTAATTTATGCTCGTGCGCTTGCTGTGTTTTCCATTCGCCACAGCGACACCACCAACGCCCGCTATCCCGCTGAGCCCCAAACTACTGTGACACCAATCACTGTACTTATCGGTACGCGTGCATGTGTATGTATGTGTGTATAGTATGGAAATTCTGTGCATTCTTCGAATCTGGGTTAAACGGCACTTTTCATAATTTTTAACGTCATTACAAAAGCGATGGCAATTACACGAGCCTTTGACACACGGAAATTTATTGCGCTCGTGGACAAGCGTTTAAGGGCTACGCTCACTGGTTGGTGAGTTGAAAGAATTTTGCAGCTGGAAATGCAATTATTTGTAGTATTTCATAGACAACACGTTTCGGTTGGGATTGTACCGCTTGGTTTATGTGATTATTTATTAATTTCTTAATAGGTGTGCGATTTGCTTTTCCACTTGATTGCAGGCGAGGCGAAGAGCCCGAATGAACGACACTTGAGTGTGGATCGCTTTTTAGTTGGTTCCTGGTTATTTAAATTCAGTAATTTACGAAACCGAGGTAGATTATTCTAGCGAAATTTCATTTAAATTTTTACTTGCCATTCAAGACCCACTTGTGAAGTAGTAGATTGGCATTTAAAAAATAATAAAAGAGTATTGAGCGAGTCCATGCCAAGTAATTTGGACATTGTCGTCAATTTTTCTGAAAGCCAGGCTAGGTTTGAGTTACAAATTAGAAGTAAACTGTTAAAAATAATTTCGAAAATTTAGAATTTTTTTATGAAAAATATTTTTTTTTATTTTTTTTTTTGTTTTTTTTTGAAAAATTGTTTATTTGTAGGTAGTAGGTAGGTTTGAGTTACAAATTAGAAGTAAACTGAAACAATTTCGAAAAAAATTATTTTGAATTTTTTTTATGCGAAATATTTCGTTTGTTTTTTGTTTTTTTTCTGAAAATTTGTTTATTTGTAGGTAGGAGTCATGATGGAAAGAAAAATGAGATGGCGCCTAGCGTGGTCCCGTTACCTTGCGCTCAGCGAATTTGACAATGAGTTACGTGGTTTGAGCACCAGTATGGCCAGATTACCATTTTCGTAACTTAATTTAGAATTTTTTTTTCGTTATTTAGTCTCAGAGTTTTAGTTCTTCCTTCATGACATTTTTCTAGCCTGTTCTAACTAAAACGCAATGTTTATAATTTTGTAACATTTACATTTTTTAATAATTAGTTAAATAATGCACTCAGGTTTATTTAGCTTTACTTTTTTTTTTTAATATCTGGTGGCATTGCCCGCGATTGCAGGTGTTGCTGGTATTCTTCTGCTTTCGGTACTCAAATCTCTCTCTCACTACTGCAGTGTTGCCTAGTTTTGGATATAAAAACGCACTCAAATGCCCATTTTTAATAAATAAAATACCAAATTTCTATTGAACTACTTAAAGAATTTTGTATGCACGACCAACTATCTTTAAAATGTGCTTAAATAAATGTGTTATGGTTTTGTACAATTTAATTTATGAGTTTTTTTGTTAAGAGATACTCTTTTGTTAATGGAATCAGTTTTTTGCTATATTTGAGGTTATGTTACTAGATGCGGTACTCTTTTTGTAAAAATGTCAGTATGGTTTCTTTAGTATTTTCTGGTATTTTGTGGCTTATTTTTAGAATGAATACACCTATACAATGAATACACCTCTATGTCCTACTAAGGATTGATGACCGGAAGAAACGATTACACCTCTATGGTTTTAATTCACATTCAGCAAATTCAAACGCTTTTTAAAATGTGTAAAAAATATTTCAATGTTAAGAATGTTAAGAAGAGTTGAGAGAAGAAGATTGAATATTCTAACATAACCATAAAATGAGCAAAAAATTTAATTTACGCTTTCAAAATATCAAATTTTATAAGAACCAAGTAATTTTCATTAGTACTAAAATCTTCTCAGAGTGGCCTTTTTTAACCTTCTTTTGTATAATAAAACAGTTTTTTTTAACTTAAAGTTTCGGTAGCTTTAAATTAAAAAAACAAAAAAAAAAAACGAAACTTCAAAATTTTCGCGTTTTGAGTCTAAAAAAGCACCAAAATTATTAAGAGCAAATGGTTGGCAATACTGCACAATTCGGAAAAACGTAACGTCACGCACTCTCTGATGGGCGCAGTCTTCTTTCTATCATTCTTGGGTAGGAGTCATGATTCAATTATTAAAGGTTTGCTCACTAGTGACATTCGATTTTTGACACTCCCTTACAAAAGGTTGTATTTAAAAAGGTGAATAAAGTGGAACAAATTAAATATTTTTGGTAAAAATGGTAGGAAAAAAGTATTTTCTTACTTAAATGGAAACAAACTGCGAGCGGTTTAAAAAATTAATTTTAATTAATATTTGAATGTAAATAATGGTACAAATAGAAGTTATTGGCGGTAATTGCCAAGTCTAATATTAAAACAAGAAATTATTTCACTTAAATCAAGATTTTATTTTGTGAATTAAAATAAAAAAGAAATAAATAATTGGCGCGTACACTTCTGTTAGGTGTTTGGCCGAGCTCGTCCTCCTATTTGTGGTGTGCGTCTTGATGTTGTTCCACAAATGGAGGGACCTACAGTTTCAAACCGACTCCGAACGGCAGATATTTTTATGAGGAGCTTTTTCATGGCAGAAATACACTCAGAGGTTTGCCATTGCCTGCCGAGGGGTGACCGCTATTAGAAAAATGTTTTTATTAATTTTGCTTTCACCGAGATTCGAACCATCGATCTCTCTGTGAATTCCGAATGGTAATCACGCACCAACCCATTCGGCTACGATCTCGAAGTTGCGAAGTTTCGCCAATATGAAACTATATTGTTCAAAATAAATGAATAATTGACACTTACAATTCCTATTTGTGGCGCGTGTCTTGATGTTGTTCCACAAATGGAAGAACCTACAGTTCTAAGCCGATTCTGGCAGATGGTTTATGATTAAGTGCTTTTTCATACTGGCACTGTGCTTTGCTAAGCCTCCTCTGGACTCTTCATCTATCCATGGTAAGGTGGGTTCATTGCAAATAAGTTCCGTCAATCCCAACTTTTTTATAATGAGGTATGCAATGTTATCGGTCGCGTCGGGAGTATCCAATTATTCTCCCTGTGGTAGCTCTTTGCAAAACATGAATTTCTTCTAAATCAATACATCACAAGAAAAAAGCTTTGTAAATTCTCCACCCATCGATCTTGGATTTCGTCAAATACTCTATCCTGTCCTGACTTAAGCAGTATGGATTCCATGTCATACTGCCATATTCCTGAACATACAGATGAAAACTCTGGAACGAGTTGTTGCTCGTAAGCAGACAATTTTGAAAATTAAAGGTTTTCTAAAAATTTTACTCTCCTTCCACTTTTACTTAACATTTCTTGAGCTAGCAACCCAGTGTCTTGCTCAGGGAGCCGATTTTTCAAGAGCGAACGAGAAAGATGCTTACTGAGCTAAGCTTTTATCATTGAATCATGAATTGTACCCAAATTTTATTGTATTTTGACTAATTATTATTATTATATATCACAGTATGGCTGTGCTGCTCTAACTGGCATATCGATTTCAAAGATTTTCCAAAAAAAGTTAAGTTATTTTTATTTATTAAGTGCGTTTTTTTTCTAATTGAGAGTGTATATGTGTATGTATGTGTCAGACGTGTGCCACCTATACCCAATTTGAATATCGTTACACACTTGGAGAAAACTTTCAAGTAAATTGTAACAACTACAATGTCTATATCCTGCAGCCTAATAGCGCTTGAGTTAGTTACAAGTTTATGGCGCACAATCGAGTTGTTGGCAGCGCGTCTTTGTTCATTCATTTGGCCATTTAATTCGGACATGAGTTCCGCATTTATAATAATGGGCTCAGACGCGTCGCCAACCGCCAACCGCCGACTCCATACCGTTGCCTGCCACGACGCCAAGAGTCTGTATACATACACATAGACGTACACATACACCCAAACATTTTATATCCTTCATTTTCTTTTATTGTATTTCTTACTTCATATTACTTTTTCATACATTTAACGTGCTGCAGCAGTCGACTAGACGGTGTTCAAAGCGAGTTAAATCAACAGCATTCTCATGGCCGTGTATGTGTGTATGCGCGAGTATGTGTGTGTATATTTGCATTCAGTTAAATTTTATGTGTGTGGGCTGTGAAAATTACATGAACTTGTCGGAATTGAATTTTATTAGCTACTTTTGCAAAAATCTGCTCTTGCGCCCGCCAGCCTTATTGCGCTTTGTGTGTCTTTCGGCCTTAGGCTGTGCTGTTGTCTTCAGCCTGCCATTCACACAGCAGCCGCATTTAAGCTGTAAGTAAATACATGAATTCTATGAGTAGGCTTTGTGCTTTTGTACTTTTTTGGTAATTACGTTAAGTGCTGAAGTGCCTCGAAACTAAATATGTTGAAATCGGCACACACACACACACTTACAAACTGAATTACATAATAAAACAAAGAAATGTATAGAAACCCCAAAATAAGCATCGTTTTTTCCCATGAAAGAGAAATATTATTATCTAAAGCAATTTGGCATTCATAGAAAAAAATTCTGTAGTAATGAAGATTTTATTAGCTTTCAGATGCACAAATACATATACATAAATGATTAAGCCCAAAAGCACTAGACTCGAAATTCTTTAAGCGAGCAATTCTTATTCGAGGTATGACTTTTAATATTATTTACTTTCACATCTATTTAATTACTTATCATAACCTTCAACGCACAATACTCTCTATTCACACACAGTCCACGAGTAAGGCGGATGAGCTAATATGTACCAGGATACTGTACTTACCTAGGAAATTCAAACTTTTTCATTGTAATATAAAAAACTACAATATTATCTCTCTATGAAATATTTTCGCAGGGCCTAGGGCAAGAAACTACTTACACTGCCTTCTAGAAAATCTGGATTTGTCAGATCTAATTGAATTTGATAGAACCAGCAACTGAGTCTTAAGAGTGCATAGGTTCAAATATTAATATTCGCCGTAGCCGAATGGGTTGGTGCGAGACTAGCATTCGGAATTCACAGAGAGAACGTAGGTTCGAATCTCGGTGAATCACTAAAGTTACGGAAACGTTTATCTAATAGCAGTCGCCCCTTGGCAGGCAATGGCACACCTCCGAGTATATTTCTGTCATGAAAAAGTTCCGCATAAAATAAATATTTGCCGTTCGGAGTCGGCTTGAAACTGTAGGTCCCTCCAATTTGTGGAAAAACATCAAGACGCACACCACCAATAGGAGGAGGAGCTCGGCCAAACACACAAAAAGAGTGTACGTGCCATTTATATATAAAAGGGTGATTTTTTAGCTATTATCTTTTTAAGCAGTTGCTTTAACCTGCTGACGCACGTTTCGTGTTTTGTTTCGCTGTCAAAATATCTTCAGTTTGGTCTATAATTTAACCATGAATCGTCTTACAAACGAACAACGCTTGCAAATCATTGAATTTTATTATAAAAATGCATGTTCTGTTAAAAAAGTTAATTGCGCGCTTCTTCCATTTTATGGTCAGTTTAATGGACCCACTGAAGCGGCTATTCGAGCTATTCTGACTAAATTTAGAACCAAATTTACATTATTGGACATCAAAGCACCAACCCTCTTACGTAGAGTGTGAACTGAAGAAAATAGCGCAGCTGTATTGGCCAGTGTTAATGATGACCATCAATTATAGATTCATCGCCGTTCGCAGCAATTGGGCCTCTGTTTCTCAACATTGTGGAAAATTTTGCGAAAGAATTTAGGTGTGAAGCCCTTCAAAATACAGCTGGTGCAAGAGCTGAAGCCGAACGACCTACCGCAACGCAGAATTTTTGGTGAATGGGCTCTTGGAAAGTTGGTCGAAGATCCACTTTTTTATCGAAAAATTGTGTTCAGCGACGAAGCTCATTCTTGGATCAATGGGTACGTAAATAAGCAGAATTGTCGATTTTGGAGTGGAGATCAGCCAGAAGAGCAGCAAGAGCTACCAATGTATCCAGAAAAGGTCACAGTTTGATGCGGTTTATGGGCTGGAGGTATCATTGGAACGTACTTCTTCAAAGATGCTGCGACCCGTAACGTAACTGTGAATGGTGAGCGCTACCGTGAAATGATATCCAACTACTTTTTGGCCAAAAAGCAAGATCTTGACTTGCATGACATGTGGTTTCAGCAAGACGGTGCCACATGCCACACAGCACGCGTAACAATTGACTTGTGGAGATGCGAGTTCGATGAACATATTATTTCACGTTCGGGACCTGTCAATTGGCCACCCAGATCGTGCGATACAACGCCTTTAGATTATTTTTTGTGGGGCTATGTTAAAGCAGATGTCTATTCAGACAAGCCTGCTTCAATTAACGCATTGGAAGACAACATTAAAGCATTTGTTTGTGAGAGATCCGCCGAAACATTGAAAAGAGTATGCCAAAGTTTGACTAAGCGGATGGACCATTTGAAGCGTTGTCGCGGTCAACATTTGCATGAAATAATCTTGAAACATTAAATTGTATGGACTCTACTATCGATTTAAATAAAAAGTTCATGCATTTTTCTGAATTTTACGTGTGTTTTTTTGAAAAACTTTCCTATAGCTCTTAAAAAAGCACCATTTATATTCGTGTATTTAAATGTCTTCATTTTGACTATTACTTTCGCATAAAATTCCATTTTAGTAAAGCTTTATGTTTATAAAAATATGGACTTAAATATGCTCCTGTTCGTATTTTTGTTGTAATATCTTATTTTTGAAAGTGTAGAGATAAAAAAATCGTTTATTTTGTCAAAACTTTTTAATAATGATTATTTCATAATAAAATTTAAAATGTGTATAGTGTAAAAAACATCACTCGAATTGATTAGAGTTGGCCAATATTTTTGATTCAATTGAATTCAATTGATTCAAACGCAAACCCTTAAATATCTCAATATATGAAAAAATGAACTTATACCACTGTCAAAGAAACCAGCTCATATGTTCAGTATGTCGCGGTCGATTCTGGATAGGAAGGAGTTAAACCTGCTACAGTATCCAGCACGTAATTGTGCCAAGGGTCAGTGGTCTTATGGACTATTTGCAAAATTAATGAACTAATTGAGTTATTGCATGGAAAATTGGAGTTAAATATGACCTTAATTGTTTAAATTTTCTAATTGCGTAATTAAGGTGAATGTCTGAACAAGGTATGAGACTACATGAAGCATATAATCATTTTTACACATCCAAACTCACTTGGAGTGCCGTAAAATTTAGTTTATTTCTTTGGTTTTTTTTCTTTTCTTGTTTGGCTGATGACATCGGCACTGCAATTTACCAACAACAATACTTTTTTTTGCCAATATATTTAAACTAAAACTTAACTCAGCCATTAGAGATATCTTCGCTTTTATGAGTAACCATAAAATGGTTACAGTTATCGTTTTTATGACAAAGGCAATTACGATACTTATTGCGAAATGATGCTAGCGCGATACTATCAGACGCTGTCAGAAAAGCCAAACAACTAATACCCAAGCGCTTGCACACTTTTCATGTTGCAACTGGTTGCAATAGTTTGTGTTGCTTTTTGTTTTTGCTTTTTTCTTTGTTTTGTAGCCGGTTGTATAATCGGAAGCCAAATTTCGTGTTTTAGGCAAATTTTCATTATGAAATAGCCGCAGCGAGTCATCGTCAAAGCGAACTGCATCGTGTCGCGGCATTGTAAATTATGCACATTGTTGCATGCAACAAGCGAAGTCAATAAGACGTAAAGCGAATGCAAAAAAAAAGCGAAGCAAAAAAACAAAAAACTTAAAAAAGCGGCTGTGTATCAAAGTGACCTCACTGCCTGCAAATGTTGCTTGGGAATTTTCGGACGCAAATATTTATTACAGCTAAAAATTGAATAAAACAAAAACATTTCGGTTCAACTGATGAACGTCGAATGACCGAAGCCACTGGCAGCGAGTGGCAAAACGAATAAATTTAGTGAACTGCCGCGGAAGCGAAATACTTAGACACAATAACTGCATTTATGCTTAGATGCAACACTGCGGCGAAATGCGCTTGTTGTTGTTGGTATTGCTGCAAGTTGCGCTTGAGCATGAAGTTGAACTTCGTTCAGCGGCAGGGATTTAGAGCTGCGTGTGACCGCAGTTAAGCGAACGTTCGCCTCGCGGCGTCTATGCAAACTACTCTACATACATACACAGACGTACATACATACACACATACATACGTATGTATATTAAACAAATGAAATGCAATTTGAACTAAGTGTCGAGACGTTGTGAGTTCATGGTGATTTGGATTTAATTCCGACAAAAACGCGGGGAAATTTCGCTAAATTTGCCACTTGGCTGATTCACAGTCACTTTACATGGGCAGCTGACACGCGAGCTAGCCAAACGGGTGGCCGTGCCTGTCGATGCACCGCCGGCCGACTTGTTCAAAGTGCAAACACTGAAATAATCCATCTGATTTAAGCGAAGCGTATAAACCGCGCGATTAGCAACACGAAGCGACAACAAACTTGTAAACAATGTAATTCTATGTGCTAGCCGCTGCCGATCTTTTGTGGTTGTTGTTGTTACTGCTATTCTTGATGCATGTTGCTTAAGGTGGATACTCACTCGTACGATATTCAGTTATGCGTCGAGACATCGGACGACAATGCGCAAACGAAGCGACCTCGCGCGTTATTGTTGGATTCGTTTCTTGTGGATCTTAGTTCTTGTGAGTGTTATTATATCTTTCAGATCTCGAACTTCGGGGGTTTTCTCACAGGTCACTATGCGCGAGGAATGTATGCTGGGAGACTTGGAATTACCTCAAAACCTTTTTGCGCTGGACGTATGGAGGATGAGGTGGAATCATCTCATCACCTTCTACTTAGCTGTCCTGCTCTGGCGGGGCTAAGATCCAGGCAGCTTGGCTCATACTTCTTTGCTACGCCTGCTGATATAAATAGTTGGTGTTAACATTAAAAATCTGATGAATTTCATCAGCAGCACAATGCGCTTGACGCAAACGCAACACAGCCATCGTTCGTAATCCACACAGTCTGAACCCACCCTCCTAACCATCCCAGTACCATCTCGCACCATCCTCTCCCTGTATCCCATCGGTCTTTCTCTTTCATCTCACTCCCTTCATAATGGTATCACAAAGGACGAAACCGTGTTTTGTTTTTCTTCGTCCAAGTGTGCTCATTCCTTGGGCAACCATACCAACCTATTATATCTTTCGTAAAGATATTTTGGAATTATCTGAAATCCAAAAAACTGCTGAAACTGAAACTATTTGTTGAAGCGTATGGCACCCGCACATAGGGAGCTTCGTGCGCGGAAGCTCATCCTCATCTCTGCTGCTCCTATAGAAAACCATAATAAAATATTCCAAATCCGGCAGTAATATAGTCAATTGTTCAGTGTCACGTTAGTGTTCCGTTATTAAAAAGTCGTTTTTGAAGGGATTAGTAAGTTCCGTATTCTTTCGATTGAAAGAACTTAAGTTGGGTTAGGTTTTTTTTGTGGTTGGTGCTTTCCAACAGGAGTTTAAGGGGCCCATTGTGATACCGCTATTTTAGGCTCAAGCTTCCTCTTCTAATTTGTAATGTTTGTGAGACCACTTCGTCTCTCTGGCAAGCGATGAAATTTTATGAATGACTGCGCATTCCAAGCCTTCCTGGTATATCTGGAAGAAGTAAGAGTTAAGACAGGGCGTATTGACAAGACCGGGAGAGTGGAAAGAAAAATGTTTAAAATTCTTCTCTTCGTTCTACTTTTTCGTGCAACAGTGACAGATGCGTTAGATGGAGCCACGTTACGCTTCAAATGAGTTTCCATTAGGCAGCGCTTGGTGATGATAATAACTACCGTCGATCTAGATTGTTGAGCGTCCTAGTTCTGCTTTAATTCACTCTAGACCAAACCTAGTTACTTCATAAAACGGCTCTACCTATTTTTGGGATGTGTGATGTAGACCTATTTAGCCCAGAGCTTGCTTGAGGTCAAAGAGATGAATACATACTTGTAAGAGTTGAGTGGTTTAAGATCAGTTCTCAGCCTAGTCTGCTCATCTGCGATGCAGTTTCTAGAAATGTCTCTGTGCCGAGGGAGCCAGACAGCATTCATGGTGCAGCGCTTAACCAACTCATTTGAAGTAGTTCTTCATTCACTTGCTGCTTCGGGAGAAGTATTATTGCAAAGTAGAGATTTTATGGCAGCTTAATCGTCAATGTAAATTGTTTTCGCTTGTGCTACCCAGAGCGAGTTTCTAACCCAAATGTGCTTCCTTGAACTATTCGTTCCACGTGAATCCATTCTGGGAACCTTTGGACTGAAATCATTCAAAGAATTGTCTAACCACAGTCCATTTGGGGTATAGGGTAGAGGGTAGAGATAGCACCTTATCCCGTATGCAGCCAGACCTCGTATTGCACGCAGTCGCTGAAAGGCTCTGTTGCTCACCAAAAGCCCAACTTTCCGCCTATGACACCAAGCGCCACATCCTGGACAACCATGTCGACTCATGGGCTAAACCTGGCAAAGGGTATCTATTCTCAGTCAGAATGTGTTCTCGGGTCACATAGAGAAATGGAACGACTGACTGAGCATGATCGTGCATCCAGGTAGGCATCTACCTCCAGCTTAGAGTCGGCCTTTAAAACTATACGGCCGGTGCGCAGGGCTTTGCGTAGCCTAATCAGTTGCCTATTTAAAATTTACTGATTACTGAAACCACAACACTACAAAGAAATCGGCAGGCAACTTCTATAGCGGTCTTTAAACGAATGAAACTAACGACACGAATTGGAACTTGGAACGTCAGAATTCTTTTGGAAAAGTGGTCCTTGGCTTCACTAAAAAGTGGAAGGAATAAATATATAAAAGGTTAACCAATAACAGGTGTTGCAGGTGAATGGATTGCGCTATCGAGAGATGATTAATGATTTTTCATGGCCGGAATTGGATGGTATTGGTCTGGACAACGTTTATTTTGAACAAGTCGGCGCTACGTGCCACACAAGCAACGAAACCATCTTTTGTGGGAAAAGTTTCCGGACCGAATTATCTCTCGAAGAGGTGATCACAATTGGCCACCGAAATCTTGTGATTTAACCCCTTGTGACTTTTTTCTTTGGGACCAATTGAAAGAGAAGGTCTATGCCAACAGCCCAAGCTCGATTCAAGACTTCAAAGATGGAATTCGTGAGGTTATCGAGGACATAGGGCAGCCACTTTGCAATTCGGTTATGGAAAATTTCATGAAAAGGATATTGTCCTGTAAGCGTGGTCGTGGTGGTCATTTGCCCGAAGTTATTTTCCACTATTAACGGCATATTTTCCTCTTTATAATGAAATAAACATCCTATCATTTATATTACAAAATAGCATTGTTCTTTGAATATCAAAATAACACCTCTTATTAAAAAACCCATACAGTCACCATAAAATATCTGTTTTTATAAATCACATCATTTGCTTTTGGCAAAGCTTTACGAGGTCTACAAAAACCCGCCTCTTCCCACGCAAGCGCACATCAACTGCGTCCTCTCACTTGACTTCACAAGCTTGAACCAACCATTATTTTTCGATTTGCAGCTTTAGCTGCTGCAGCGAGCCTCTGCATTAAACTGCGGGATATTACACTCCGCTTTTTCAGTGCACAATTCGCTTTGTAAATGCGCTAGCGCGACTGCTTCGGATAATTGTCGCTGCAGAATTCATTCGCAATTATGCTGTGAAAAGTGTGCAGTTTTTATTACACATTTTTTTAGTTGATTTTAATTCGGTTTCATGTTGAGCAACATGATAATTATAGCGATTACATGAGCTAAGCAGTGGAGGGGATTTGGTAAATTAAATCTTTTAATTATTGTAGATGGGCATTACTTAAATGCACTTGACTTAGAACAGGCGCATTAATACTTTCAAACTATGCTAGGCATGACAGACAATGTTTCTTTACCAAAGATATATTTATATACAAAAAATAATTCAATTGTCTTCAAATATTTTCCCAACCAACAGATAAAAAAGTCGTTAACTTCAGCAATTTGAAGTATTATTATTTTTTGGTATGTTTTTTCGGTGTAGTTATGTGTCAGTAGAGGGAATTCATGGGACTAAAAAAATTGGAAAAAACAGTGGAACCTGGAGAGAATACTTTGTTCGTTATATTCATAGAATATCAAAACCTCAATGCAACGAAAAATGCAGACTAAAAAAAAAAATGCCTTGTAAGTTTAATTTCAGTTTTTATTGTTCTTATTATAGATTAACTAAGATGATTAAAAATTAGAGAAAAATTGTTCGCATAGCCAAATCAACTTACTTCTCACTTGATAACTCATTTTAGCCACAATTAAAACCAAACTGACAATTTACACTCAACGCACTAAAATTCATTATGTAGAGAGTTTTTCTATAATGACTTTAGCCGTCAATAAATTCATGGAATTTTTGTGCTCACAATGTCTTTAATCATCTGTTTTGTATGTTGATAGAATCACCAGGGAAATCAACAGCTTTGCCCCCTTCAGAAAACATGTACCTGAAGTACCTGATCTGCAAGATATCTACATGGCGTGTATCGCTCTTAATTATTATTATATTTTTGTATTCGGCCGCCGTGGCCGAATGGGTTGGTGCGTGACTACCATTCGGAATTCAGAGAGAGAACGTCGGTTTGAATCTCGGTGAAAAATCAAAAATTTAGAATATTTTTTGTCTAATAGCGGTCGCCCCTCGGCAGGCAACCTCCGAGTGTATTTTTGCCATGAAAAAGCTCCTCATAAAAATATCGGCCGTTCGGAGTCGGCTTGAAACTGTAGGTCCCTCCATTTGTGAAACAACATCAAGACGCACACCACAAATAGGAGGAGGAGCTCGGCCAAACACCCAAAAAGGGTGTACGCGCCAATTATATATGTATATGTATCTTCCTTCCTTTATATATATTCCTTTATTATGCCACTTGGGTTCATAGGGTTTCAACAAAACATTTACATCTTATTCTCTTAACTGCTGTTCTCTTTGTGATATCCCACGTTTGGTTAAATACTTCTAAATCACGAAGTTTTGAACCCCTCCAGGTATTTTGTGGGCGACCGGGTCATCTGTATCCCTGAGGATTCCAATTTCCTACCCCGCCAATTGAAAGAAAACTATGGTTGTTTTAATACCCAAGGCTAATTGGAGGGGTCATGACTATATAAGTCTTATTTCATTTATCCTAAAGATGTTTGAAATATTGATCGATTACCATATTCGAGAGCGCATCGAATCCAAATTATCTTCAGCTCAGCAAACTTACCTGAAGAGGAGTTCACAGAGACAGCCTTACACGAGGTGGTAGGGACAGTGAAAAAATCTCTGGAGGTAAAACAATTCACTTTGGCGGCCTTCATAGATATAGAAAGCTATTTTAATAGCATTAGGGCAGAGCCAATTGTCACTGCGTCTCTGGATCTCGTCGCTGTTTCGTTCGCTGTAGGGAGGTTAATGCGGTGTCAGGAGGGGCTAAAGTCACTAGATTTGTGTACAGCTAACGCCGCTGGGTGGGCTCTTTCCGCCTCTCCTTTGGCTAGTTGCTTTTGACGAAGTTCAGCTGATGACCTGGTCCTAAAGTGTGTCTGGATCATTTCCCTCAGTTATGGCTGAGATTTTGGAAGAACCTTTCTTCTACTCAGTCGCTGACTTGCTTGCTGCGGGCTCCGAGACAACTCTGATAAAACGGAGCTGTTGCTATTTACCAGAAAATATAAACCTGCACACTTTAGATTTCCCAGAATAAATATACCGCATGTTAGCATTTTTCGGCAGTTAGCACCATATTTTTCTGAACTCTCTATCTGCAGGTAGGAGTTTGACGGTCTTGCCATTGTAATCTTTTCAAGTAGACAGGATTGGAACGAAGGAATTGGAATCTGCACCGATGATGGTATATCTGTCTTCACTGGCGGCTCTAAGGTGGAATCGGCAGGCGGAACAGGGGTTTTCTCTAATATCTCTGATATATTCTGTAGTTTATCTATTTTTTTTTTCAACTGCAGAGTACTGCTGGTGTTTTTCAAGCTGAAGTCTTTGCGATCCTGCAGGCACGCAAAATACTTAGGTAATGTGAGAGCGAGCGAAATATTAAAACTTGTTCCTATGGCCGAGCCGCGATCAAGGCTCTGATGACGCCGTAGTGCAGATCCAACCTGGTCAACTCCTGAGGGGAGGAGATCAAATCTCTTTGGTGGGCAGGTAGCATTTCTCTGTTCTGGGTTCTAGAATATAGGCACATAGCGACAAATGGAATTGCTGATGAGCTTGCCAGGTCGACTGAATTAGTCTCATAGATATCCGGTCTTCGCCATCACCTTGACAGAAGAGGCGGAGCTCCATTTATTCGTGTGCTATTTCGAAAATCCTTTGGCTGCAGTATAATAGACACAGAGCGCAGGTAGTCCTGGGAACTCCATGTCATTCAATTTCCAAACTTGTAGCTTAGCCGTAATTAGGAGATCGGCACTCTCGTAGAAAAGCTTGGTTTGCCATTTAATCTCCATTGCAGAAACTGTGAGAACCTTTCAGAAAAGGAGACCATTGACCACTTTCTTTGTGAATATCCGGGCTTGGCAGCTAGACGGTTATGATTACTAGGTTCGACAGTCTGGGGCATTGCTCCAACCGAAATCCCATCAACCCTCTCTGTTACATCAACAGCTCTAGTTGGATGTAGATATCTGCCCGTTGGAGGTCCCATAATCGTATCAAAACGGCGCTTTACTATTACTCGGGGAGTGCGAGACTGGTACTTCAACCATTTCACCTGCCTACCTACCTATGGAAACACAACATACGAATAAATATTCAGAGGATTTTTTGTCGTTTGTGTTTGGCTGGTGTGTTATCAGTGGCAGAAATAATTGCATCCAATTCAATGAATGGCTAATTAGAAAGTTTTTGACGTTTCGATTGACTAAAGTTTGCCCGAAAAGAAAATTCAGCCCAAGCGCTGCATTTCGTTTGGTTACTAGATAGTTGTTATCATAGTTTTAGGACAATCCTAAAGGTAAGGAGGCAGTTTGGAAACCACATTTTAATGAATTTTCAGTAGCGACTCCCATTTCTTGCCTTATTTTGGCGAATCGTCGTTCTTCTTCTTCTTGATTGGCGCGATAACCACTGAAGTGAGTTTGACCGAGTTTAACAAAGCGCACCAGTCGTTTAATTCGCGTGCTAACCGACGCCAGTGTTGTTAATTTTGGATGACGCCATGTCCCTCCTCTAACTGATTTTTCAACGCAGAGGAGGCCTTCCTCTTCTTCTGCTCCCACCAGCTGGTAACGCATCGAATATTTTAAGAGCCGGAGCGTTTGTATCCATTCGGACGACATGACCCAGCCAGCGTAGCTGCTGGATTTTCATTCGCTGCGCTATGTCTATGCCGTCGTAAAGCTCATACAGCTTATCGTTCCGTCGCTGGCAATAGTCGCCGTCGCTAACGAGCAAAGGTCCAAAAATTGTCGTTGCGAATCTTCGTTAGCTACTTTTTTTGTAGTAAATGCCGTCAACTTTTGAAGCGCTGCCCTGTGATTTGCGAGTACCATTTAACAAAAGCTTTGCTTGATCACAATCAGGACTTTTTTTTCTTTTAATGCAAATGGCTTAAAATTTATCAAGGCGAAGATATTCCAAAAATCTACATATTCACTTGGATTCCAATTTACTAACCATAAAAACAAACCGAATTAGATTAGTTGCTTAGAATTCCAAATGCGGGTATTTGCACTCAATCAATATTTGTACTGAATTGACGAAAATTTACGGAATTTGAAACATTTATTTACACAATAATTTATTCACAACAACACTAACAAAGCAAAACTGAAGCCGCATGTAATCCACACACATATTTCCACACTTCCATACATGCATTAAACAAAATAAACTACCGTAATTGAAGGCAATAATAGCGGTGACGGTGGTAGACATGCTGACTGGTTGATGAAGTGCTCGAAGGTGCAGTAAAGAGAGAGAGAGAGAAGAGAGGTGAAGAAGCTTTGACAGGCTGATTCATTCATTCAGCAGAAAATTGAAATTTCGTATTAATTCAAAAACGGAAATCAAATTACAGGAATTTAAGTGGAATTCGTCAGGATTGGTAGCAGCCACTGCAACCGAGCATGGAAACCTGTATAGACGACCAGACAGCAAGTGAAGACATTGAGCGAATCATCATGACGATATAGAGGATTTGCTCGCTTCTCCTTCGAGTGTCTGCCTACAGGCACAAAGGGGAAAGGGTGTGCAGGAAATTACGTTGGTTATGGGAAGGACGGGTGGTTCTACTGTACCGCCGCAGGCCGACGCCTTTATTAGGTTAGCAAAATGTCTTCATCGACAAGTGTTGCCTCTCACATGATCAAAATAAGCAATAGCTATACACATACATACATGCATACAGGCACACGTACATATATACAAAATGTGAATATCCCTATGCAGCCACTCACAAATGACAGGCATGCTTAAGGAATGCCGAACTGTCGTCTAAAACCGCAGAAATTACAATACAACTAAGTGGGGGTAGTGGCAGGGGCGTTAGCGCTTAAATTATCTTGCTGTTATTTTATTTTGATTGGTAATGAAATGCTGAATTTCGATAATAATTCAAACACCACTAAAGATGCCATCAAGGAAGTATCAAGCGGGATAATAATAATATCAAAGCACGACACACAAAGTCGCATATATAAACAAATTTATACAATATTTAGTCACCCTGTAGGAAAAACCACAAGTAGCGAATTAGGAGAGGAGACATGACTATTTAGCACTGCTGCTCGTTTCGATTAATGCACAAAAACATTGAAAAATAACAACGAGCCTTTTATTTATCCAGCCTGTACTTTGATCTGTAGAATACGCTTTCACAAACAGATATTCTATAAAATATGACTGAATGTAATGATACTTCCCGCGCAGAGCGTCTGTCAAGCAATCAACCGAATCGGCTGGTGGGGGAAAATGATCGTTGGACCTTCCCCTTTCACTAGAAACCTGTCCGAGTTCGGTGGCAACAGCGGTGCAGTCAACATCGCTTCGCGCGTGAAAGCTGTTTTAAAAATGTGTTAGGATTTTGCAGCCACGACCCAAGAAGGCGCGCATGTCAAAATCCAAGGTTAAAACCGTGCTGATCATCTTTTTCGACTCTGGAGGCATCGTCCACAAGGAGTTTGTACCTCCAGGAAGCACTGTAAACGCGGCACTTTACAAAGAAGTGCTCCTTCGGCTGAAAAACCGCGTCGCCCGAGTTCGGCTCGACCTCGTCAACAATTGGACCCTTCATCCCGACAATGCGCCGGCGCACACCGCCTTCCTCTGCACCTCAGCATTGGCCAAGATAGTTCCGGTGCTTCTCCACCCTCCCTACAGCCCAGACCTGTCCTCTCCGGACTTCTTCTTGTTCCCGCGCCTGAAAAGAAAGCTGAAGGGGAGGCGTTTCGACTCCATCGAGGCGATCCAAAAGACTGTGACAGACGAATTGAACGCGATTCCGGCGGATGAGTTTAAAAACTGTTTCCTGCAGTGGAAGGACCGCTATCAGCGGTGTATTGACGCTCAAGGGTCCTATTTTGAAGAATATTAGTTGTATAAGCCAAAAGGTTTAATAAAACTGCTTAAAAAAATAAGGCTCATTACTTTTCAATCCAACCCTGTACACTTCTGTTAGGTATTTGGCCGAGCTCTTCCTCCTATTTGTGGCGTGCGCCTTGATTTTATTCCACAAATGGGGAGACCTACAGTTTTAAGCCGACTCCGAACGGCGAATTTTTATTTTTTTTGTGCTTTTCATGGCAAAATACAATTGGAGGTTTGCCATTGCCTGCCGAGAGGTGGCCGCCATTAGAAAAAATTGTGAATTGCGGAGGTTCGAACCTATGTACTTCGAATGGTAGTCACGCACCAAACAACAATCCATTCAGCTACGGCAGTTTTGACACTAAATATTTTACAAAAACTCAAAAGTGGCGCCAAAAACGGACATCAGCACCCAATAACGACTCGAAACAGCAACTTCCCAAACCAAAAGCCATTAGAAGCTAAAGGGGCACAGATTTTAATACCCACGCACTTGCGCCCAACGATTTTATATTTTTTTATATGTTTTCCGGTTCGATAGGAAAACCACAGTTTTATGGTTTGAAATACATTTTATTATTCAATATAGTCTCTCGGATCATTAGTACCCTGGTTCCGACGAGATTCCAATTTATGAATTCCATGCCTGAAGTGAGAATCTGGAAGGGCAGCAAAATACGCAGAAATCCATTCTCTTTCTTTCTTTCTTTTTTCTTTTTTTTTTTTTTTGTTGTATTCAGTTGTGAGTGACTGGGTGTTAACGATGGAAGTCAACAAAGTGAAAGCTAGGTACATTTTACAGAGTTTCTTTGAAAAAGGCGAAAATGCAAGGCATCCCGCTGCAATTGTGAATGGTTTTCATGGTGCTGATACCGCTAATTACGTGCAATTTTTGTTTCGTCGATTCCGTTCAGGCATTTTTGATGCTTACATAGAAAGATTGCCCTGGCACGACCATCAAACTCAAGTTTGCGGATAGAGAAATCTGTCCGACGTTCAAAGAAATGCGGTGTTAACTGTCCAAAAATGCCCTTAGAGAGATTGCCTGCAGAGGCCGACCTCCTTTAACCTGATTGCACTTTGAATAGCAATGGAAATAACGTGAAACTCGATGGGAAGTAAGTGCAAAACGACATTCAGGGCAGCACTGGGGTAAGTTCTACTTGCTCCGGTGATGCCAATGCATGCAGTCCTTTGCACCTTTCCCAGTTTAGTGATATTATATCCCTTCCGAAGAGCTTCCCAGCAAAACCGGCATTCGTTCGTTAAAATTGGTAGAACCACTACGTTGTACATCCACAGTACGACTTGCGGCTTGAGTCACCATTTTTTACGGAGCATAAATTTGCAGTAGTAGAAAGTTATGCTGTCTTCTTTATATGTGCAGGATCCAATGGAGTTTGGAGTCAAGAACCACTCCAAGAAACCTAACTTCCGACGGAGGCGGGCGAATATGGATAATTTGGGAAACCTAAAGTGTGGAGGTTTAAATTTTCTGGTAAATAGCAACAGATCCGTTTTGTCAGAGTTGACTCTGAGATCGCGACTGAGTACAGCCAATGACCTCTCCAAACTTTCAGCCATAACTGAGCCATTATGACCACGTCATCGGCGTATGCTATTTCCTGAACTCCACCCTTATTTAACATTCTCAGAGGTTCGTCAATAGCAACTAGACAAGGCAAGGTGAAAGAACCCCACCCTTTGGCATCCCCCTGTGCTCGAATCTAGCAACTTTGGAAATCTTGGAAATGAGAACTCTTGCCACCGCATTAGCTTCCCTACAGCCAAGCAGAGATGAGATCCAGAGGCAGAAAAATCCCTCCACCTTTAGTCTATCTAACGCAATGTCCTTATATTATTATAAGCACCCTTTATACCTTTGCAAGCCGCGAAAATGAATCGTTTGTCTCCTGAGATTTTCCCATAGCCCCATACCCTCCACGATGTGTGGTTGTTTCCATAGATTTCCCCTTCAGGTTAGTTTTCTGAGCTGCAGATAATTTGGATTCGATATGCTCTCTTATGTGGTAATCGATGAAACTTTCAAACAGCTTTACGATAAATGAAGTAAGACTTATAAGTCTTTGACCGAGTGGTGTTCCCTCCTACCTGCCTTGGGTATAAATACAAATCTCATTTTCTTCCAGTTGGTAAAGACGATAAATTTCTCGCAGGACAGGAACCACCAAATTGCTTGTTTCTGAAGCAATGCAGCCAAGATATTGTCAAAAATAAAAGATTTAAAGGGGGAAAGTTATTGATTACCCAGGTGATTCTGTCAACAGACAGGATAGATTTCAGGGAAACATCGAGTAACCCTACCTGTCGACTCGTATTGACAAGGTCACAAGGGGCAATAGAATTGCCCGGAAAATGAGTGTGTATAAGGATAGTCAAGGATTCTTCTGTCGATCCATCTTACTTTCCATCTTCCCTCTTTATAAGAGTTCTGCTGGAGTGGTCTTTCAAAAGGATCTTGCTTAGTCTGACAGAATCCTTCGCTGATTCAGTGGACTCGCAGTACTCCTTCCAAGACCCTTCCTTCGCATATTTAATGCCTTTTATGTATTCAGTCAAAATAAAACGGTAGCTTTGAAAGCTTTTTATTTGGTAGCATTCGCTGAAAACCCTCCTAACCTTCTCTTTCAAGTCGGTCAGCGTCATGCTCCACCAAGGGGGAAAATCTTTCTTGCTAAAAGAAACTGGACAACCCACTACTTCATGTTAATGATTAGCGAACTCGGTCGATAACCATGTCCAGCTGACGTATAACGGTAATTTCCAAAAACGAAGAAAACTGAAATCTCTATTATACATAAATGAAGAAAAATTACTCAAATTTGGTACAAATAATTTACCCAAGGCAATACATATATCGCAAGAAGGTTTTAAAAATTAACGGTGCCACGCCTACATTTGTGTATCTTGATTTTGGCTTCGTAAAATTTGGTACATGTAAAATTACACTCCTAGGAAAGATCCGAAAAAATTATTAATAAGATCGGATAAAAACCATGTCACCCTTTATATGTAAGGACTAAGTTTCCGTCCGTCCTCTGCTGTTACAAGCTATAACTGTTGTTGTCTATGAGTTCGTTGTTTTGCAAAAATTAACAGCCAGCCCGAATTAAATTTTACCAAATCATGCGCGGGCATACAAAATTCGGTTGGAAGCAAGTTAAGTCGTCCTGCCTTGTGCTTAATTAATATACCTGCCCTCTGAAGGCAAATGTCGCGACTTTCAACTTAAGCACCAAAGATAAGGTTTTCACTAATTCACGTTTTTCCTGCAGGGCAGTTTTATACACGCAGAAATAGTAGTCTTCAGTGGCACTGCTGCAATGCCATGCCAGCAAACGATAACAACAATACAACAACAAATATATAAGTAAGTATATTTTTGCTTAGGAAGACGACAATCACCATCATCTTCCATGGAGCAGTGAGTGAATCATGGCAAGGGCACGAAATGAATGACAGAAGTATTACAGTTTCCTTGAATTCCTGGAGGTGGAATTTTCATTAAAATCAACTGAAGGCGAGGCGAAGATATTGGTGTGAAAAGCGTTTCCGCCAAAGCTCTTTCAAGCACGCTCAAGTAGGCGTTGCATGATTATGGTTTGTGACAATTTGTTACATATTCCCTACGATTCATTTGCCATTTGTCAGCTATTTATGCGAGTCAAATGATGCAACGCATATCTTTGGATTGTGATAATGTAGAAGGAGTGGGTACATGTGCGCGTGGAGAAAGTGTGAATGCAAAAGAGTAAAACAAGCGAAAGCACTTAGTGTTCCTGAACTCAGAAAATATTTAAAAAAATACTAAAGCAAATGCCATAAGTGAGCTTGCTATGGATGTCACTCGGTTCTTCTTCAATGGGTTGAACCCCATGTGTCTAATAGGCGAAGTATTCTCACATTTGGTGGCATTTTTTCTACACCTTTGATTGCTTCTGCTGGTGCTCCTCAGTGAAGCATTTTAAGGCCTTTCGCTATTTTATCTGTTTGCTAACGTTGTAGGTGGACACAAAAGAGCATGTGGTCGAAGTGCGAATCTCATAAAGAATCTAATGCTGTAGGTATTTGTTTTTCTTACTCTAGTTTTCTGCTCTAGGCTGATGATTTAAAAATCTTTTATTTCTTTCAATATGAACTTGATACCTTTTTTGGTACCTAGACCTGGGCGTTGGTGATTGGGCTTGCGTACATTTGCGAAGGGCTGGCCATCGATTTGCTTAGAATGCCAACAGCGCTACCCCACTTGGTCATGAAACTACTTTATAGGTCCCTCCATTTTGTGAATAAAACACCAGGACGCTCATCACAAGTAGGTTAGCCAAACACCGTAAAAGGATGTAGGTGTCAATATTATATATATAAATATACACACAATTATTAGAAAAAATCACTAGAGCATTGCTCTAGAGTAATTTTCGAGCCCCCAAATTTAAAACGAAGATTTCTCTAATAACTTCGAATATAGAAAGGTAATTACGGCTATGAAGAAAGAAAGCAAAAAACAAAACTAAAACCAAAATGTTGGTAAATTTGTAGGTGGGTGGGTAGCTGAAATGGCTCTACAGCGCCGTTTCGATATTATTTTGAGACCTTCAACGGGCAGATATCTACAGCCAATCAGAGCTTTTGATGTAATGGAGAGGGTCGATGGGATTTAGGCTAAAGCACTACCTGAAGCTGTCGAGGAAAGGAGCTCCTAGTTACCTAATTCGTCCACCTGCCAGAAACGACCATTTACAGAGAACGTGCTTAACAGTCTCCTTTACTGAAAGGTTCCCACAGCTTCTGCAATGGGAGTTAATGGTAAACTTAGTGTGTGCCGATCATCCTATGACCGGGCAACACAGCTACCCGTTTGAAAATTGAATAGCGTGGAGTCCGCATGACTTTCTGAATTCTGCGCCTGTCTGCAGTGAGTGGAATGCCGATAACTGGGTAGAAAACCTCTGAGACTTATTCAATCGACCCCTTCCTGGTAAGCTCATCAGCAATTCCATTTCCCTTTATATTCTTATGCCCTAGAGGTCAGAACAGATAAATGTTACCTGCACACCAAAGAGATTTGATCTCCTCGTTGCAGGAGTTGACCAGTTTGGGTCTACATTACGGCTTCATCAGAGGCTTGAACGCGGCTTGATTATGGGAAGAATTTTAATATCTTCCTCGGTCTCACGTTCCCTAAGCATTTAGCATGCCTGCAGTATCACAAAGGCTTCTGCTTGAAAAACACTAGCAGTATTCTGCAATTTTAATGAAGCCGATAAATTGGCTGATTTGGAGAAAACTACTGAGGTACCAGCATCGATACAGATTCTTCTTTCATATCAATCCAGCCTACGTGGAAAGAGTGCCCTGTAGTGACCCACCGTCAAACTACAGTTTGCGGATAGGATCTGTACAAAGTTCAGAGAAGTGCAGTATTAACCGCCTAAAAATGCTGCCTTCTCCCTTGAGAGATTTCCCTAAACACATTTATAGTTAAAAAAAGTAATGATTCAAAAGAAATTTTTTAAAGATATTTTTTTTTTGTGATTTTCTGGAGTTTTAATTTAGTTGAATTTACATAGAAAAAAATTACATGCAGTCTTTTTGCCTAATACGATATTAAAAATATTACGTATAATTCGATTTGGATATCAAAAAATAGTTCTTGGTACCGAAAATCGCATTCAAATAAAAATAGCTTCTTTTAAAATTGGAGGTACTCAAAAATCACTTTGGAGCTATGCTCTACCAGACTATTATTCTTAGAATCGTGCTTGGAATCCGAATCTGCTTAAAACCTTGGCTAAAAAAGAATGTACCCACCCTGGTGTATACCAAATTCAATAACACAATACATGCCACCAATGGCACTTAACAATCCGGAATCCAATTTGCAATAAAACTTTTCAATTAACAGCCTTATCGCTATTCTCAAATACTTGCCTCCCTTGCAACATTCATACATTTACCCCCACATTCTTGTACATATTTGCCCCCACTACTAAACCATAAACGTCTTGTAGCCAGTAAATATTTTGTCTTATGACTAACCAGCAATCACCGCCAAATCTCCCCAAAGGCGTCAACAAAGTACATCGACGCTCAAATTTAATAGCCCGAAGATATTACGCTGAAGCATTTCAACTTTTCAACTGACAATCAGTTTGACGTATACGTTTTACGCAATTTGCTGACAAATTTCATTTACTTTACGACT
Source organism: Anastrepha ludens (assembly GCF_028408465.1). Taxonomy (NCBI): domain Eukaryota; kingdom Metazoa; phylum Arthropoda; class Insecta; order Diptera; family Tephritidae; genus Anastrepha; species Anastrepha ludens. The sequence continues at coordinate 103,978,597 of NC_071500.1, read as the reverse complement.
CCCTGGAAAGACAATGACAATTTAATTAGAATACATACAAAAAATGCACTCAAAGGAATAACGTCCATACTCACACACTTATATATAAGTACATAAATGCACAAACTTACATACAATGAAACCTCTTTGAAAGAAAGAAAAAACGAAATTTAGAGAAAAAGAAAAATAGGGATCAACCTTTTTTTATAGACTGAACCAAACTGGACCGCCACCAAAGTGCAAAAATTGAACGCTGGTCGGTGTATAAGGTAGAGAGCGAGGAAGGGAATGGTTAAAAAAACCATTTAAAAGCATTTATGTGGCATTGAACTGGTAACTGGTGGGCGATTTTCTGGTTATATTTAGTACCATTTAATTGGCTGTATACGTAGCTAACATACTGTAGATTTAAAGAGGTTTGAAAAGCCAGCTAAAATAAGCAAGCAAATATGCTCATTATGCAATGAAGAAAATAGTTCCAATGTCACTTTTTTGACAGTTGCCAAATAGTGTTGCACTACGAGGGGTGCCTATATTTGGCAGGATTTGGCAACTGACAGCTGTATCGCAAAGTTTGACATTTTCTGGATTTTACGTACTCAGAACGTTTTGAAATACCAGCGCTATTTGTGTTGTTTACAGTAACTTAAAATATTCATCTCGGTCCAAAAATGGATTTAAATCGTGAACATTTTCGTGCGATTATTTTTTACAACTTTCGACGTGGATTAACTCAGCAACATTGCATGGATGAACTTTATTCATTTTTTGGCGATGAAGCTCCATCAAGGACCAGTGTTTATCGATGGTATGGTGAATTCAATCGTGGTCGTAGTTCACTCCAAACGAATTTCGTGAAGGTCGTCCAAAATCAGTTGTTGTTCGGAAAACCATTGATGCTGTGTGCGAACTGATATTGCAAGATCGTCATGTGACCTATCGTGAGATTGAGATAATCTTAGGCACTAGTGGGACCAGCATACATTCAATATTGCATAAACATTTGACTGTCAAAAAAATTTGTTCGCGTTGGATCCCACACAATTTGTCAATCGCTCAAAAAAGGCTCGTGTCGATTGGTCGAAGGAAATGCTCAAAAAATACGATCGCGGGGCTTCGAAACACGTCTATGACATCGTGACAGGTGATGAATCATGGATTTGCGCGTATGAGCCCGAAAGTAAACAGCAGTCGACTGTATGGGTGTTTCCAGATGAGCCAAATCCAACAAAAGTTGTTCGCGCACGAAGCACTTCCAAGCAAATGGTCGCCTGTTTTTTCGGAAAAACTGTACATATCGTAACCGTACCACTAGAACAACGCAGAACGGTAAATTCTGAGTGGTACACAACCATTTGTTTGCCAGTTGTCTTCCAAGAAACTAGGAAAACCAATCGCTAAAGACGGATCACTCTTCACCAGGACAATGCGAGCTCTCACACATCGGCTCAAACAACTGCATTTTTGAGCACCCAAAAGATCGAATTAATGGGTGATCCGCCGTATAGTCCTGCCTTGGCACCGAATGACTTCTTTTTATTCCCGTACGTAAAAAACAAACTGAGAGGTCAACGTTTTTCGACACCTGAAGAAGCGGTTGCGGCATTCAGAATGCATGTTTTGGAGGTACCTCATTCAGAGTGGCAAAAGTGTTTCGACAATTGGTTCAAACGCATGCAAAAGTGTATAGATCTTCATGGAGAATATTTTGAAAAACCGTAAAGTGATTTTCGATGATTAAAATTTGTTTTTGTTCTCTAATCCCGACATATAAAAGGCACCCCTCGTATTAGAATATTTAGAGGATTATGGAATTATGTTTTTTTTATGTTTATCCTTTTATTTGTATTTTCTGAAAATTGTTTGATTTGAAAATAAATACAAAAATGCAATGTTTTCCAAAGATAATTGGGAAGTTTAACACTAACACTTGAAGGAATTAAATAAAGGCCATAATATTTTTATTAGCGCAAGTTTTTATTTAGGCAACTTTTGCTAAATAAAATTTGTATATTTGTGTGATTGTGAGTTCGAGTGACTGTGATTCAATTATGCTGAGACTGAACGCATTTCCATGAAATTTTGCACACAAATAGCCCAGGATCTGGATTGAAAAATAGTTTACTTCTTCAAGCGAGTTGCCACCTGTTAAAAAAGGTAAAATAAAATAAAACTATAAGTTCAATCAAATATTACAATACAGGTGTCACGTGAAAAAGCTTCACAAGAGCTTAATTGCGAAAATATTTTTGAAAAGGGCTGCCACCTGTTTTCAAATTAAGTTAAAATAGAAGCGACGAAACAAATAATACATAACAATTTAAGTATCAAAGGCAAGAGGTTTGAAATATAACAATTTCGAAAATATTTTTGAAGAGGATTGCCAATTGTTTTAAAATTAAGTTAAAGTAAAAGTAACAAAATAAACCAAATATTGACAATTTAAGTGTCAAAGGAAAGAAGTTCGAAAAATCTCAATTTGGGAAGAGAGTTGCCATCTATTAAAAATTTAGTTCAAGTAAAATTATTAATATAAATAACAATAATTTAAATGTCAAAAGAGGTTTGAAAAATATTACTTTCGGATATATTTTTCAATAATATCGCAAATATTTGTGAAGAGGCTTACCACCTTTTTTTAAAATTAAGTGAAATAAAAGTATTAAAATAAGTATTAATAATTTAATTGTGAAAGAAAAGAAGCTCGAAAAATCTTAATTTCGGATATATTTTTAAATGGGTTGCCATCTGTAAAAATTTAGTTATAGTAAAAGTAATAAAATAAGAAAAGTTTTAATAATTTAAGTGTCAAGGAAAAGAGGTAAGTTTCCCAAATATTTCTGAATAGGGTTGCCACTTATTTAAAAAATAAGTAAAAGTAACAAAATAAATGAACTATTAATAATTTAAATGTCAAAAGAAAGAGGTTCGAAAAATATCAAATAAATTTTGAATATATTTCTAAGAGGGTTGCCACCTATTAAAAAATTAAGTAAAAGTTAAATGTAATTTAAGTGTCACAGGTAAGAGGTTTTGAAGTCTCTCAATTTCTGATATATGTTTGAAGAGGGTTGCCACCTATTAAAAAATCAAATAAAAGTAACAAATTGAATTAAATCAATAACTCGAGTGTTAAAGGCAAGAGGTTTGAAAAGTTTCAATTTCGGATATATTTTTCAATAGGGTTGGCATCTTTTAATAATTTAATTAAAGTGAATGTAATAAAATAAATAAAGTTTTAATAATTTAGGTGTCAAAGGAAAGGCGTTCGAAAAATCTTAATTTTTTGATATATTTTTGAGTAGGGCTGCTACCTGTTTGACAATTCTGCGTTCGTGTCAACTAAAAGAATTTACGAACAAAAATAACAAAAAATAATAATTTTAAAGATGGTTGCCACCTGTTCTGAAGGGCTCTTTGTTTTATATGCTTTATTTTTATTTCGGATATATTTTTCAATAGGGTTGCCGTCTTTTAAAAATTGAATTAAAGTAAAAGTAATAAAATAACTAAAGTTTTAATAATTTAAGTGTCAAAGGAAAGAAGTTCGAAAAATCTTGATTTCGGACATATTTTTGAATAGGGTTGCTATCTGTTTCACAATTATATATAATATATGAAATAATTAATAATAATTAATTCAGGTTGATGTCAAATGAAAGAATATCCGGAATCTTGTTTTACAAAAAATACTTTTGGAGATGGTTGCCACCTGTTTGGAAGGGCTGCTATTTTAATGTAATAAAAAGTTAACTGGAGTACGACTAAATGGGCGCCAAATGAAAGAAGTATGGAACATTTTTATTTTTGACATACTTTTGAATGGGATTACCACCCGTTTAAAAATTAAATTACTAAATTAAATAATTAGTAACAAATAACTGAGTATGGGTATCAGATTGGAAAAATTTTGATAAATAAGTTAACTCAAACACTAATATGAATATGGGGCTGAATGGAAAGAGATTCGAAAAATCTTAATTTCTAATATACATACATATTTATTTAGACATGAGTAGTGTTTTGAAGATTGGAAATAGCGTTGGTTACTATGAAAATTGCAGTGAAGGTAATAAATTAATTACCACTGAATGAGTGAAAAGCTTTCGTTTTATTTTCACAAACCTGAGGTGCAAATAACCAGCTGGGGGTTCAATATCCTGCGCCTGCATGAGCAGAAACTAAAAGCTTTTCTGCGAAAAAAGAGTTCCATCTACTGAATAGTGCACTTTCTGTTGCCTTTGCATTGGTATGTACGAGTATGTGCATATGTAAGCACGTAAGCGAGTGCTCGCAACTTAGAGGGTGGAAACGGGCAAGTGAAGGAATGTAAATTTCAATATCGCATTGAGAAAAAATGCGCACACAAATGAATGTACGCTCGAATTTCCCGTTTATCCAAGTGCGTCTACTTTCTGCGCATACGAATCCGTGCAACGACCTATGAAATTTGTTTCTATTAGAAATGCAATACTGCACCAGAAGCATTACAACTCTCCCCAAACCGCTTCCTGTCTACTTTTACTCTAAAACCCTTTGGCTAGTCAGCTGGTTACTTTTGCAATAAAATGGTGGCAACAAACACAAAAGAAAACATAGTGGCGGTAAAAGCAATAAAGGCGACATAAAAGCTTTCAGCTTCAAACCAACACAATGACAACAACACAACTACAATAATAGCAAAAAGAATACCAACAGTGCAAAGTTACCAACTAACACCGCAACAACAATACAAACAACAGGCATAAGTGTAATACAATGCTAATAAAAAAAAAATAAAAAAAAAACAAAAAAACATATGAAAGAGAAATACAATAGGCGCGAGTTGAGTAACTGTAATAAAAAAATAATAATAGAAATAACAATAACAAAGGCTACAAATGGAATAACGGAATAACAAAAAAAAACAAAAACGCAATAAGGCGAACAAATTGCGATGCACGTGAAAATCGAAAATGATCTCCATATGCAAATTTGGAACTACGAGCATTGAAAAGAAGCAGAGAATACTCGTATGTGTATGCAATATTTATTTATTAGCGACTGGTTTTAAATACGAACTGCTTCAAGTATTTATGTAATGTAAAAGTGGCTCTTGTGGGTAATAAGAGCCAAATTAAGAGGGAAATTAACATCTTATCCTCTTCTTTCACATAAGAGTTTTCAATTTCCTTTCCATTGCATCTACTCTCGAATAATAATTCAATTATTAAAAGCTTGCTATCATATAAAAGTATGCTACCCAAAAAGCAATCAACTTTGTTGTGGAAAACAAAGCTGCGCTCAACGCCTTACACAGCCCTCCAAACACTTAAAAGGGTAGTTGAGTCCTGTAAATCCAGGTTGAATAATGTCGGTAGACATAATAGCCTGATGCTGACATGGATCCCGGGACACGTGGGTATCGCGGGTAACGAGACCTTTAACTCTTTTGCTAGGATGGGCTTTGAGGCCAACTTCTTTGGTCCGAAGCTCGTTCTGCCACTCCCTTCTGCAGCCATCAAAGCCAACGTTAACAAACGGACTACTTCAACCCACAAGCGAGCTTGGCAGGCTGAGAGAGGCTGCAGATGGGCAAAACTGATGTTACCTGTAATGTCTAACCGATTGTCACAGATCCTGCTGTCATTAAGCAGAAGGGACTGTAGGCAGCTGGTTAGACTGATGACGGGCCACTTGCGAAGCACAGGCATATTTACACCCGCAATATCTGCCGGTGTAGCGAAAAAGTGAGGGCCCAGATGTGTAAACCTTTGGCAGACAATACTTCCTAATTCAATGGATTCAATGGAAAGACTAACTTAGAAGTTCCCTCGAGCGCTCGCGATCTACCCGCGGCCAGAAAGTACTCACGACTTTGCACGTTTGCGCTCTAGCCCAGCGCTCGCTGAGTTGACGCGAGGCTCATCTTTCCAGTAGCAGACTACAGACTTTCAAGGGAGCTCCAATCTTCTCATGTTACGGTGAAGCCACCTCCGAGATTCGCCCTCTAGCCAGCTCAACGGCCTACCAGTTTTCCTCTATGCCGCTAGGACCGGGAACCCAAGGGAGCCCAATATTGCCGTATTCCGATGCAATTGAGAGAAAAGTCAGGCATTCCCCGACTTATTTCTAACGCACAAATAACGAGCCCAAGGCGATAATTGCTGCTTGGCTGACAACTAATAAACACATTGATTTTGGTAGGCATTCTGGTCAAAGAAATACATAGAGTGCAGGCGTAAAAATATTAGAGAAAGACGTAAAAATTTTAGAGCAAAAGAAAGGCGTTATTCGATGGTCCTCTGGCACCAGTGGAATAAATCATCGAACCCAGCTTTATATTCTTTTCAAGGCACGGGTTATTTCGAAAATACCTCCAGGACTGTTCAACGAACTGCTCGATCTGTACGCAGAGGGAAGAAGACGTGGATCAGGCTTTGGTCCAATGCCCACAATATGCTCCGGAAACCTTTAACATTAGATTTAACACAGATTTTATGCTGAAATCAGCTGTTAACTGGAAAGGGCGCATGTAAAATATATTCATTTTGATCTAAGATGCGCGGAGATTCGTAGACGTAGACAATAACTAGCAGCCTATGAGCTAACCAGCCCCGCTAGGTAATACCTTTTTAGCAGTTCCGCAGGGAGAGTGGTAGAAAGAGGAGAGGTGTTTAGTACGTAGGTGTGGCTGTGTGGCTACGAGTACAAGTCGTCTCAGTACTGATGGGAGTTTCCTCTTCACAGGCGTCATCTCAAAAAAACAAAACAGCTGACAAAAAAAAAAATGTGTATACTTGTATTTATTTATTTTATTTATATGTATAAAAATGTATATAAAATTATTAGATAAATGTATAAACGCAGTACTGGCTACGAGGCCTTCAGCCGAAAAAAATTTATTTTGGCAACATCTCAAGCGCGGTTCGTTTGAATGAGAAAGTTCGCCCACTTTCTAAACAGAAGTCCTACTTATAGAATAGACTTTTTTTCTTTACAGAATGCAGAATTATAATACTTGCTTTTTAAATTAAATTTTGGAAACAAAGTTCCACTCTAACGTAAAAAATAAATATTTCTACAATTTAATTATTTTCAATTTCGTTTTTTATCCACTCTAGATAGGAGTCAATGCGTGTATAAAGACCTGGAAAGTCCTGCTGCAGTGCATACTCATAACTCAGGGTATCAATGCCAACCAAAAAATACGATTGAACTTTTCCAATCTCTTGCATGGACATAAGCGCGCCGCCAGAGTCATGAACTACGCTCTCTGCTGCACTCTTACCAGCGGCGCAAATGTGTTCTGCCGTTAGGTTAACCAAGCCACTGGTCCTAAACAGACGCATACATTCTGCTAAATTTTCTACCGTAACAGTAGACGTCATTTTAAGGTTTCTCATTTCGCCATTACTGGTTGCACCCCAACCGGCTACGTGTAAAGTAGTACCTTCAACTATACGCGATTGTTGACTAATCTCAAAGGGCAAACAGATTGGACTTATAAATCGGGTGAATTGCACCGCGCTGACCAAGCGTAGCAGTGCTATGTCGTTATTCAAAGAGTCGTATTCTGGGTGCATAGTCAATTTTTCCACGCCCATACCGATGTGTGGCGGCGCACAGACTTCGGAATGCTGCTCCTTACTTTGACAATCCACATTCGCTTGTGTAGCCCACTCGCCCAAACGCACACCAGTTAACGTGCTAGACGCAGACTCCTCTCTGAGGCAATGCACCCCAGTGAGAACATAACGTTCGTGGATAAGTGTCCCACCACAGCGAAAACTTAGTTGGCCCCTTGCTGGAAAGCAGAGAAGTTGGTGAATGTCTATCGAATAAAATAATATTACAGCAATAATATTTACCGTTTGTGTAAATGAGCAATGCCGTCCAGGGGTATTCATCGATATCTGTTGTTCTAGCAGCAACATCAGTATCATTCTCTGCCACCACTCTTCCGCAGTATGGCGGCATGGGTAAATTGGCTTTCGCAGGCATTGACATGTCGTTGGGACAACAAACCTAGTAAGTGGAATAGCTTTTTATATAGGCAGTGCGACCAGTTTTGAATATTTTTCGTATTTGATTTTAGTGTTCATTGTCCTACAATAAATATATATAACAATTAATATGTCTTTGTTCGCGCGTAATTTAAAAGCTACCAAGCCAATAAGAATGTAGGAGTTCCTCTCGCTTATTCAGCAACACCACATCATACTTTGTTGGGCTCCCGGCCACTCTGGAGTGGAGGGAAAGGAAAGAGTGGATGAGTGTACAAGGAAAGGCGCTAAGCTTGACCTTCAACGAGTGGTCTAGGACATATGCAATCCTGTAAACGAACCGTACACTTGAGCATAATCGTGGAAACCAATAGAAGGTGGCCTCTAACTACTAACTGTACAGTCCCCAAAGCGCTCTGGCCAAAGCTGAATCTTAAAAGGTCAAAATGTCTGTTTGGATACAACAGATCAAATACCAGCATCTTCCCAGGTGTTATAAAAGATTACTGCGTTATTGGCACCTTAGCCAGTAGAATGGGTGTATCTCACAATGATTTCGGCAGGAGCTGTGGAGTTGAAAAATAAATTAAGCCTCCCCTGTGAATGCCCTGCAGTTCAAAGAAGCAGTGCCAAATATCTTGGCGATTATATCTTCGAAGATCTGGAAAATTTGTAAAATGTCTGGAGGGACTAATTATATATATATTAGGGCGGGTCGATTTAAAAATCGCTCATTGCTCTGTGAAAATCGTATTCTAGGGATCAAAATAAGAAACTTTGCCGAAGGAACCATACCTCTAAAACGAATTCTGATGTCCCCTAATTTGGATCGAACGAAAAATCCCACTTTGACCCATTTAGAGTGCTCCAATCGAGTCCAAATGTATGACCGACCCCGACTAACTTTGGACGGCCGATCCACTCATGTCAGTGACATACCCCCTGGAACTCCCCTGGGGGATTCCCCATACAATCATTTCAAAATATCACCATTTTTGGCCTTTACATGAGAAAAGAAACTAAAAGGTTCGGTTCGGCAAAGTTTCTTATTTTGATCCCTAGAATATGATTTTCACAGAGCAATGGCTGATTTTTTGCCTCCCCACAAATCGACCCGGCCTAATATATATATATATATATTGTAATATATATATAATTGGCGCATACACCCACAAATGGAGGGACCTACAGTTTCAAGCCGACTCCGAACGGCAGATATTTTTTTAAATTTTTATGAGGAGCTTTTTCATGGCAGAAATACACTCGGAGGTTTGCCATTCCCTGCCGAGGGGCGATCACTATTAGGGAAAAAACTTTTTCTTCATTTTGGTTTCACCGAGATTCGAACCAACGTTCTATCTGTGAATTCCGAATGGTAATCACGCACCAACCCATTTGGCTGCGGCGGCCGCCTGGACTAATTACCTTCTTATAAAGATCTAAGTGGTTTAAGCAACTTAGTTAGAGGATGGAAATGAAATGAAATGCAAGTATTACAATGGGACTTAGGGCCACCGAGTCTCTTTTCAGACATGCAGCCTTGCTAACCTATAAACTAACCTAATAATCGGATATCAATGAAACTTCGAAAAACGTATTGCCTGCAATAGCCGAAAGGACATAGGCATAATAAGATTTATTTAAAATAAGAAATTTTTAATATTTTATATTTTCGTTCCCATTTGTAGCTAAATATTGAAATTTGGTGCAAGGACATAAACATAAAATATTAGTACCTTAACAGTTCAGAAATGGCGTAGCAGTCTCCATATAAATCAATTCATTATTATTATATAGTTTCGATACCATTCTCTTTGTTTTAAGAATTACGAAAACTGAGCAGAATTGACAAAGTAGGCGTGGCATCTCACATGCAAACCAAATTTTCAATATTCCATGATTTCGAAACCACACAAAATCAACGTTTTGATATCGCCGATAAGTAATAAAGGGAACATAACAAATAAAAAATAAGTATTGAAGGAATATAATCCAAAAATATTTAGTTTCGACCTGCAAACTAATATAACGGGGTTTTCAAAATTCACGGCATTTAGCATTTGGGCTGAAAAGTCCTGGGCCTAATACACAGATTACACTAGTTTTATTGCATTCACCTCTTCCTCAGTTAGTACTAACCTTGAAAAGACAGCTGTTAAAATTTCCTGATATTCCATTCATCAATTCGTGAGTTATTATTCTAAGAGTGACCCTACTTTTGTTATTTCCAAAGCAATGGATCAAGAAGAATTTTGAGTTTTAATTTTACACTGCTTCTTGATGGGAAAAATACCGTTCAAGCGAAGCAGGTCTTATGGGGAACCCACCCTTCAATGGATGGTTTGCTAACTTCAAATGTGGTCATAGGGACAGCGATGATGCATAACTAAGTGGACGTACAAATGAGATAGTAACACCACTGAAAGCATCAAAAAATCCACAAAATCGCTTTGAGTGATTGCAAAGTGAAGTTGCGTGAGTTAGTTGACATCGTAAAGATATTTAAATAACTGATTCGCTTTTATTGCATGAGCATTTGACTATGAGAAAGCTCTGTTCAAAGTGGGTGCCGCGTTAGCTCATCATTTTGTTTCATCAAGACAACGCACCGAGTCACAGGTCAATCAAAACAATGGCAAAACGACATGAACTGAACTTCGAATTGCTCCCACATCTACCGCCAGCCATTCACCATACTTGGCTCCCAGCGGCTACTGGCTATTCGCAGACCTAAAAAAATGCTCGCCGGTAAGAAATCTTGCTTGAATGAAGGTTATAGCTGAAACTGAGGCTTATTTTGAGGCGAAAGATAAATCGTTCTGCAAAGGTGGTATTGAAATGTTAGAGCGACGCTGGAATGATTGTGTTGTACTTGACGGAAATTACGTCGCTGAATAAAGCTGATTTTGAACAAAAAAAAGAAAAACCGTGTTTTTTTTTGCCAGGCCCGGGACTTTTCAGCCCATGTGTTAATATTGCGTTAGCGTAATAAAAGGAAAAGAGACATCGATATCATCACCATAGCCCGAAAGTACTGGGGGAACATAGCCATTTTTATAATAACATTTTGTTTTTAGTTTTACATTTTTGAGCGAGGTTTATAAAGAAAAGCTCTTTTAAAATGTGTTCTTATTAAATGATATAACTAAGCAAAATAACTCTTTTAATAAAATTAATGTATCTATGGCAGCGACGCGCAGGGTAATAGCTGGTTTTTTCGATAAAAGTATAGTTCACGGTTTAACAAAATCCAAATTTCAAACCTCATATAAAAATTATACAAACTATTCATTACAATTATTAGGTGCGCAACTAAGTCCTCGCTGTTTGTCAATAGATGTCGCCAGCAGGGTGTGCTAGTCGATTCTAACATAACCTAAACGTCATAAACCAAACTTAGACATATGGTAAGCAAACCGCTTCGACACATTAGTGAATTTGTTTTGGTATCATATACTTTTGGTTTTGTGAAAATGTCTGATTTTGTGCCGAATAATCGTCATTTGCGGGAAGTGTTGATTTTTCTCTTTCATTAAAAAAAAGTTCATGGAAATGCTGTTTTAAATGAAACAACTTGCCGAGATTGTTTCCGTCGCTTCAAAGATTGTGATTTTAATGTTGACGACCGTCCGCGTGAAGGAAGGCCAAAAACCTTCGAAGACGCTGTATTGGAGGCATTGCTCAATGAGCATCCGTGTCAAACGCAAGAAGAGCTTGCTTCAGTACTAGGAGTTACCCGCCAATCCATTTCCAAGCGATTTCATGCTTTGGGAATGATTCAGAAATAGAGGACTTGGGTTCCTTATGAGTTAAAACCAAGAGATGTTGAACGTCCTTTTTTCGCCTGTGAACAACTGCTCCAGCGGCAAAAAAGGAAGGGTTTTCTTCATCGCATCGTGACGGGTGATGAAAAATGGTTTCATTACAGCAATCCAAAGAAAAGGAAGTCATGGGGACTGCCCGGTCATACTTCTACGTCGTCGCCTCGGCCGAATATTCACGCTGCGAAGATTATGCTATGTATTTGGTGGGATCAAGTTGGTGTTATTTATTATGAACTGTTAAAACCAAGCGAAACTATCACTGGGAATCGGTGTCGACTTCAATTGATGCGATTGAGCCGAGCACTGCGCGGGAACAGCCGCAATACGCGGAGAGGCATGAAAAAGTGATTCTACAGCATGACAACGCTCGGCCTCACGTTGCCAAACCCATGAACCCCTGCCTGGAAACACTGAAATGGGAAATCCTACCCCTCCCGAAACTCTGTACAAAAAGCCCTTCACGAACTTTTAATTAATAGACGTCGAATCGGAATCAAAAGTTTGTGGTCTCTAATTTTTGAATTAAGTTTTAAATTTGGATTTTCATTAGTATATTTAAACAAAAAACCAAAAAAAAAATGAACATTCAATAAATAAATAAAAAAATAAAAACTTTTAAAAATAACAAAGAACGCGTGAGTGAACTGCATATTTAATTTTGGAATTAATTTTTAAAAAATTTTCATCAAAAAATTAAGATCTAAATTTTTAAGTTTATTAGTCAAAAAAATAACGAAAATTCAAACAGAAAAGATAAAAATATTCAACACTGGTCAAAATGTTAATTTTCTGTCGTATTATCGCTGGGTGTATATTTCAAACCTTCAAGTGTACAAACTTACCTTCGGAAAATTATCTGCATCTGCGCAAAAACTGGCTTTCAAATAGTTAACGTCGTTGTTTAAGAAATCACTTTTATTCATAATTTTCATTAAAGAATCGCAATCGATAATGGAAATGCAAGCTCCAGCGATTCCATTAGGTGTTTGACATTCATTCGGGTCTGCAGTGCGAGCTGCGAAAGAAAGTGGGAATTGATTACAAAAAATTAAGTCAAAGAGTAGATAAAGTTTCAATATTTAACAAACGCGTGCAACGTACCTGGTATTGCGATTTTTGGTGCTGCTTCCAGTTTCGGTATGTCGTTGGGACAACAAACCTATAAGCAAGTGAATGATTAGGCAAGACTTAACCGAAGGATGGGTGCCTATCAGCGTATTTTGATTTTATTTTAAATTTAAATGGAAGAGAGATGAACTCTTATTGAAAAACTAGAGTTCAAAAAGCAGCGAGTCTTACTATGGAAACTCATATTGGTGCACTTGGACTTGGACTTAGACTCCTTTAGCGGAGCCACATGTTGTGGTATGAATTCTTTCCCTACCCATAGTAAAATTTGTTGCTATACCTCAACCAAATCGAGGAATTTGCATATTGTATATTTAACATCGTAACATCAGACATTGTAACATTCAAAACTCAGCGCATAAGCCCCTAAGAAATCATGAGTTTTTTATCACTTTGGTACCTATTAATTTTATTCTACCCTACTCTTTAATCTTTGTGGGTATGCCAAGGTTTCAGTAGGCCTTTAGCAGCTTAGATTGGGTTAGGATATATGGCTGCCCAAAAGAGGGCCCATTTAGACCAAGAGCAAATTAACCCCCTGTGATGGTATGCAGAGGACAAACAGAGGGGAAAATATCAAACACAAACAAGCAAAAAGAAGGATGATGACCAAACTGTGACTAATTACGTTTAGGCCTGTAGTAATTTGAACTGAATTTCAGTTTTAGAAATTATTGATCTTAAAATCTATGAATTCATGATACCCTCAATAAATTTATTAAGTAATTCTATGGAAAACAAGTTTGTTTTTTTTGTTTTTTGAAGGCATACGCCTTTGTAGACGAGGTCCCCATTTACTTGTATCGGCTGTTGTTTTTTAAGGCCTTGAGAATTTAAATGATAATTCAAAACAGAAATGTAATTGGAATGAGTTTTTTTTTATTACCAGATGTAGATAATTTCTTGGTATTTATTTTTTAGATTTTGGTACTTGACCTATATCCGTCGCGGCTGCGACGATTAGGCCAACTTTTGACTACTTTTACCAATAAATCTGGCCATATGGCCAGATATTGCAATAAAACGATTGTTAGGCGCGCTGTAAAGAAAGTTGCGCCGCCTCGTTGGAATCAAACGTCGGCGATGTTTCTCTTATTCTTCTTGATTGGCGCGATAACCCCTTCTGCGATTTTGGCCGAGTTTAGCAAAGCGCGCCAGTCGTTCCTTTCTCGTGCTAACCGGGGCCAGCTGGAGGGATCGTATGGAGTTTTACTCGACATCTTAAGGACCTGGACTCAGGCGCTATGAACTGCGAATATTCAGCTCACGTGTGAAGCCTGTATTGTTGCACAGAAGTGATTCATGGCTGATCTCGAACAGCATGACACAGAGGCTACAACCTTTTGTCAACAAATGCCTTCGCATCATCTGTTGAATATTCTGGTCAAAAACCATCAGCAGCGACGCACTGTGGAGATCAACCAATGAGGAATCTATTCAATGGCAAATAAAACTCAGAAGATGGTGAATGAAAGGACACCCTCTTAGGAAATCAACAGGTAGCATCAAAAGAATAGCACTAGACTAGAACCCGCAAGGGAACAGAGGACGTGGTGGGTTAAAGAATGCTTGGAGAAGGTCTATGTTGCGCGACCTAGTAGATGCCGATATCACTTACACTTCTCATAAAAATTAAGGGAACAGACAAATTTCCTAACGTTCTTAGTGATTTTTGAAAAGCTGGATTTCGGTGGAAAATGGTCGCACGTAGTTCCGACAAAAAGCAATTTGAAGTTTTAAACTTCTAGCTTTAAGATCTTTGAGCAAAAAGTGTTTGTGCTTAATGGGTATTTTATAATTGTCAGTTAAAGCCGACACAAAAATAAAACAGTCCAGAACCGTCTACGACGGAAGAGTCTTGTCGAGGTCCTATGCTTCCGAGCGCGGTGAACAAGGGAGAAAAATGTACGAATCACAATAGTGATTTGAAGAAATCCAACTACACTTCCTTGCACTTACTATGCATATTTTTCTATGCCCTTGATGGGAGAACGACTGGCTTGGAGTTGTATTATATAAAAATGGAGAGAGTACTGAGAAACTATCGAACATCACAGGCCATCTCTCTCACAAATATGGCTCTCCGATAACCTGTTAATTTAAACTTTGACCGAGGAAAATAGAATTAGCCTTACTGCATCGGCAACCTTCTTCTATGAATAGATAGGAAGGACAGAGAAGAACCATTTATGGTAAAAAGAAGATGGTGAAGGTCCAAAAAAAGTAACTCATACGCCTATTTTGCTCTCACTTCTATTTTAATAAAAATCTACCACAAATTTAGTTGCTTTGAATGAGACACAAAAGCGACTAAATTATTCTGAAAGTTCATACAACATAAATAGATCATTCTCGTAGAACAAAGTTACAGTCTAGTATGGCTCAAGGCGAGTATTTTGCCAATTACGTATGAATGCTCATGTTAACGGCTTTTGTGTCTCCGGTAATGCCCACTAAAATTTTATGACAAACACGTAAAAATCGAAATTTGAGGGTTAATAAGTTGCACAAAAAAAGATTCTCTTGAAATTCTACCACGTAATACTGATGGTAATACGGGCTTTCCAATAAGAGATGTTATTTTGACATTCAAAGAAAAGTGCTATTTTTTAATATAAATGCTCGGATGTTTATTTCATTATAAAGAGGAAGGTATTAACGTTGTCCAGATCAATACCATCCATCGTTAATAATCTCTCGATATTGTTAATCTCCTGTTATTGGAAAACACTTTATTTCTATCAGACCTCAACTTATAACATTTTTTACTTATTATATGAAATTATGAACAAAATTTGGAAACTTTGGCCCGCGGTGGAGAGCAACTAGAACTTTGTTCTACAAAAGTGAACAAACTACTCGTACAATTTCACTCAGGATTATCTGTTTTTCCGCTTTGCTGTTGATGTAATACTGGAAATGTTCAGTGAAATTATGTGTGGCTTAAAATTTGAATACTCACAAAGACTTTGTCCGCATCCGATGTTTCACATTCGCTTTCATCTAAAAGTGTTAACTGCTCTTGTGTTAAGTGTTCCATTTGATGAAGATTCCATAGAGAGTCGCAATTTTCCAGCGCTTTGCATTCGCCAAGCGTACCATTTGGGGTTTGACATATTTCACCCGAGATCACTGCGAAGAAATTTCGATATAAATTACGCTAACCCAAATAGTGAGCCATCAGCTGGTTTCTTTTAAAATCTCATACTAATTTGATGCTGTTAGCTATTTCGTGCACTTTACGCATAAAAAAATTCTTCGAAATAATGAAATCTATTGCTGTAATTCTATAAATTACTAGAGTTTTGCGTATCGAAATTGATCTTGTCTCAGTTGTACAGCTCAATCGATATTTGATTGTTATGTTAGGTACCAATTGGCCATCTCAGAGTCGCGATTAGACAAAGTTAGTATTAAAAAAAGACCCATCTGAGGACCTACCCTTTGTTACTGTGTATTGTTAGATAAGGGATTTACCTTCACTTTTGGTGGTGGTGGTTGGGGATATGGTTGTTGAGGTTGTGACAGGAGTCAAGGTTGTCGTTGTTGTTGTTGTTGTTGATGATGTTGTTCTGGTTGTGCTTGTCTCTGTGGGCATTTGAGGCTTTTCAAATGTTGGGCAACACACCTGAAAATTAATTTTTGTTACTTAAGCTGCTGGCTAGCGAGAAAAATTTTAATATGCAGATTGAAATTCTCCAATTTGTGAGACAATTTTTTCATTATGTTTTTAAAATGTTTGTATATTTGTATTTGAATAATTTCTATTTTGAAAATAGCGTTATATATTTAATATTTATAATTTTTGTATTTTTCTATTTTAAAAATTGATATATCCAAAATTTTATTATATTTTTAAAATTTTTAATTCTAATATTTTTTTATTTAAAAAATTTATACTTTTAAAGTTTTTAATTCTAATATTTTTTATTTAAAAAATTTATATTTTTAAAATTTATATTTTAAAATTATTTTTTTATTAATTTCAAATTAAAATTATTTTTATTTTCTATTTTAAATATTTATATTTTCAAAATTTCATTATTTTTTAATATTTAAAATTTTTATATTTTTGTATTTAAAAAATTTATATTTTTATATTTTATAAAATTCATTATATTCTTAATATTTATAATTTTAAGATTTTTTTTTTTTTGTAAATTTATAATTCTAAAATTCTTTTACTTTCTAAATTTATATTTTCAAAATTTTATTGTAGTTTTAATATTTTTAATTTTAAAGTTTTAAAATTTTTCTATTTTAAAAATTTATACTTTTATAATATTGTATATGAAAATTCATTATATTTTTAATATTTATAATTTTAAAATTTGTATATTTTTTATTTTCTATTTTAAAAATTAAAATTTTCAAAATTTCATTATATTTTTAATATTGATAATTTTACAATTTTTGTATATTTCTATTTAACGAATTTATATTTGCAAAATTTCATTATATATTTAATATTTATTATTTTAAAAGTTTTATATTTCAAAAATTTACATTTTCAAGAATTCAATATATAATATTTTAAAATTTATAACTTTAAAATTTAAAATTTAACTTTTCATTTTCTGTTTCAAAAATTTATATTTTCAAAATTTATATTTTTAAAATTTATAATTTCAAAATTTTTTTATTTTCTGTTTTAAAGTTTATATTTTCAAAATTTTATTACTTTTTAATATTTATAATCTTAAGATTTTTCTTTTTTCCTATTTTCAAACTTTTATTATGTTTTAAAAATTTATATTTTTGTATTTTTAAAATTGCATTATAATTTTAAAATTTTCTGATTATACTCACAAGTGGACTATTGTTGACATATCCACATTGGTTACTCTGCAAGAAAATTGTATTTGCTTGCGTCTTATCCGGTTTCAGAACCAGATTCAGCAAAATGCTGCAATTCCGTATCGGCATACACTCGCCTTTCTTCACATATGACGTCACGCATGGTTCAAATGAGGCAACTGCAAAATAATATACAGTGTTAACGGGTCGTACTAAATAGTATATACTTAAGGACATTATTTTTTTAAATAATTTTGATTAATTTGGTTACTTGATGCACAAAACTTAAACGTTTTGGAAATAATTAAAAAATAATTTAGTTTTTGCTCTTTTTAAATGTTAGTCAAGGGTATGTCCATGAATAAAAATCATCTATAAAATTTGAATTTATGATTCTTCACTAAGTGTTTTCTACTTCATAGTATTAAAAAAATGGTTTTTTGCCTCAAACTATGCCAAAAATTATTTTATAAACGACTTTTTAGCTATCCGAAATGCTAAAATTAAAGAAGCAAGTGATGGGGGGATTGCGTAATCCACCAGTAGAGGCTAAAGTTTCATAATATTGTAAATAAAAAATAAAAAAATATTTGAATGAGTTTTTGGAAAAGAACGAAGCGCATACCATCTATTAGCCATATAATTCACCGGACAACGCTCCCTGAGATTTTTTTTCTGCTTGATCGAGTCAAAAAACCAGTACGAGGGAACAAGTTTTAGTTGATGGAAAGTACTTTCAGGACGATAATATCACTTTTGAGGAATAAACTTATATATATTTTGAATTTTCCGAATATCTTTCGGGAACTTTTGGATCAATGTGGTTGCAATAGTAGAGTAGTGGCCATTCCGTGTTGAAAAGTTGAGCCTTAAATAGCTTATAACATATTTACCTTTTTTAATTTTGTCCTTATCGTCCACATTATCTCTAGGCCGCGGGCAGCATATCTACAATTGCAGAAATGTATGTTGAGGCTTGAATTAGAAAATGCAAAGAGTTAACTCACTTCCATTTCATTCGTTTCACATTCGCTTCGCCGTATAAACAATACTTCATCCTCCGTTAAGTCTTCCTTTTGAGAAAGTTCACTCAGAGCATTGCAATTATCGAGCGCCATACAATCGCCAAGTCGGCCATCTGGCGTTTGACATGTTTGCGTGGCAGGAACTATCGGAAAGTCTAAGAAATTCATTAGTCTCGAGTTTTATTTGGTTACATAATAAATATTTAAATTTTAAGCTATTTTTATGTAAAAACTGAATACGGGTGCCTAATGAATTTTAAAACGATATATACTCTTATATTATTTTATAAGTTTTAGCTTATATAAAGCATGTGCTTTTGCTGACTAAACAAATGTGCATCGTGCGTACTATAAAGTGGCCAGATAGCAGCGATAATTTTTGCGATTGCTACATTCAAATACCTGTCAAAGTTGCAGTGGCTACCAGCTTCCAAAATATTCAGTAAAGTTTGATATATCATCAGGATTTTTTTTTTTTTGTTTTTTTTTTTTTGTTATCAAAACTTTATCAAATTTCCAGCTCAGTTGTAAATAATTTTCTCGGACGAGGCACATTTAGGGCCACTGCCTATATCAACAAGCAAAATTGATTTTATTAAAGTGAACACAACCCACAAGTATTCAGCTTAGCACCAAAACATACACAAGGTTTGACTATTTCTTGCGTTTAATGGCATAGCGCTATCATCGGACCTTATTTTTTCGAAATGCAGAAGAAGAACAATTTTTCTTGATTTTTTAATCAATTTTCTGTAGCCAGAACTCGTCAACAACGATATAGCCGAGCTGTAGTTCCAACAAAACGACGTTACGTGCCATATAAGCGACGCAACACTCGAAGTAGTAGAGAAATTTGACGGCTGGACCAACCTACGGCGAGCGTTCACCTATTGGCCGTCATTGATTATTTGCACTGGGGCTAAATCAACTCCATATGTATCATAGATATATGTTTAAACTTCTTCTATTGGTGGCATGCTTGGCGATGTTGTTCCACAAGTGGAGGGACCTACACTATTAAGCCGACTCCGAACGGCAGATATTTTTTAAGAGGAGCTTTGCATGGTGAAGTTTGCCATTGTCTGCCCGGAGGCGACCGCTGTTAGAAAAAAAAACTTTTTTCTTTTGCGAGCATTTTCGAATGGCAAGAACTGCAAAGGTGGAGCTGCGATGGCTTTGACACCGAAGGAAACCCTCAAAATTCTTAGGATTGTGTCAAATTCCGCCCTTCGAACAGGCAGAATTAAAGAAATAGCAAATGCTGCAGCCACATCTAAAACATAAAAAACCAGCTTTAAATAAATTTAGCAAAAAACGTCGCCTTGTTTTTGCAAGGGCTCACATGGTTCTGGTGACTTGAAAAAACGATCCCAGTGAATGGAGAAAATGAGTAATTAGTGACGAAAAGTAGTTCAATCTGGGCGGGTCGGATGCATACAATTACGATTTCCATGATTTAAGAAAGGAGGAAAGGTCGACATAACAACCGTGAAGGTGGTTTTGTGGATAGGGCGCAAGCTCGTACTATTGCGGTTACGAATTGAATCGAAATGTAAACTGCAAAATAATGGGAAACAGCCATAAAGCTCTTTTCCCGAGATTCGTTAAACATTTGGAAGTATTAATTGGATCTTTCGACAGGATATTTCCCCTGCACACACTTCAAGGGCGGCCAAAACTTGGATTGCGTCTCAAAACGTTGAAACTTTAGTATGGCCGCCATATTCCTCAGATCTGCACATAATTGAAAATTTATGAGGACGGATTGCTGTAAGGTTTATGTGAACGGGGCAACAATTTGAAGACAAAAATGCTTCAATTCGAATCAATAAAAGGGCCTAATCTGAAATTTCATTAGGCTATCTGGAGAATTTGCATAAATCCATCATCAACGTATTTACGAAGTAATTTATAAACAAGGTGGCAGCACAAAATATTAAACTCCAAACAAAAAATGTAAAAAAAAATTGTTCTCTTATTTGTTATTAGTTTTACTTATTTGGTTAGTGCCTCTATTCAAGTGAACTAAATGAAGTTGTACTGCTACGAAATACCGTTAGATGGAATAATATTTTTATGCATGCCCTTTTTTCGAGCAAAGTACAGTCTTCACTTCAATTGTCAACAAACCTGGGATTACTAGATCAAATACGGTTGCTTTATTAACCATTTTTTGCCATGAAAATCTTTGCTTCTAAACAAGGGAATGGGACTGTAGGTCAGAAAATACTTGAGGAATATCATTACCTATTAGCCACATCAATGGGGCCGTCCTTTTTTATTGTATTTGTATTTACGAGTATAAATACTTACCATCATTAACGACTGCACGAACTTTTAGTTCTCCTATTACTTTATCTGGCTTGTGTTTCGGACAGCATATCTAAAGGATAATTCCAAATTAGCGATCCAACACTCCAATAAATCAAGTTAATAAAACCTTACATTTCGAGAATAGACATCAGACCCACATCTGTTTCTTCTCAAAAACAGGATGTCAGCTTCTGTTATTTCCTTCCTCGCAGTAAGATACTCGTGCCAATATTGACAATCTTCCATACGTAAACAATCACCGTCTTCTGCGTTCGATGTTTGACATGAGTTAGAAGCTGCTGTCATATCACAAAAAAAAATATTTATTGAATTATGTCACGACATCTTTATAATTTCTGCTTACAACTCTTTTCAACTTCTGCTTGATTATGTTCCTCGCCGTCTTCTGGGCAGCACACCTGAAAATAATAAAACGGGATTTATAATGAGGCTTTAACCCTTCAGTCCCCAGCTCCACCTAAACCCAAAGCACGTTAGAAAATGTATAATTAATCTTATCTGCTAAATTTCAGTGAAAAACAGCGGGGTAAAAAAAATTCTGTGTACTAATTGAACAAAAATGGCGAATACGTAATGAATGATTGTTTTTGTTTTATTATTCAAAAAAAAAACAATTTTCATAAAAAAACTTTTCTTTTTTTTTAGTTCTTATTTATTAATTTTACTACCACTGCATAGTAGCATCTTGAGGCAGATCTCCCCTTCCTTTTCTGTTCTTCGCACTGATCTCTCCATGCGCAAACTATGTTTTGAGGGCTGTGCTAGGGCTTTCTTTCCGAGCAGGCAAGATTGGAAGGAGGAGAGAGTCGGCACGGATATAGGTACCTCTGTTTTCACTGACGGATCCAAAATGGAATCTGGAGTGGGAGCGGGGGTTTTCTCTAAATCAGCCAGCATTTCGGTCTCCTTCAAACTGCCGGAAACGAGCAGCGTTTTTCAAGCAGAGGTCTTCGCGATCCTGCAGGCAGGCAAAATGCTTCAAGATCGCTATTGGGAGGCAGACATTAATATTTCTCCCGATAGCCAAGCTGCGATCAAGGCACAGTCGTTGCCGAGCTGCAATAGCTCTCTTCTGGTGAACTCCTGTAAGGAGGAACTCAAACGTCTCGAACGTTCAGGGAACATGTCTCTCATCTGAGTTCCTGGGCACAGAAATATAGAGGGAAATGAAATTGCGGACGAGCTTGCCAGGAAGGGGCCGGCAGACCCGGTTTCAGCTGTCCCCCTCGCAGACATCGGTGTCCCTTTGTCCGTTGTTAAAGGGAAATTACACAATTTCTTTCTAAGAAAAGCGCAAGACAGATGGGGGTCTGTCTCATCGTGCGCTATTTCGAAAACACTATGGCCTCAGTACGATAGAAATAGAACGGTTAAGGTGTTGGGAATCCCCCGCCATTCAATTTCCAAACTCATTGTGGTGTTCACTGGCCACTGGGTGATCGGTACTCAGGCGGAGAAGCTTGGGATTCCGTACAATCCCTATTGCAGAAGCTGTGGGGATCCTACAGAGAAAGAGACTGTTGAACATTTTCTGTGCAAATGTCCGGCTCTGGCGGCTAGGCGCTTGAGATTCCTTAGCGTGCCCTTTGGGGATGACCTGAAGAAATTCTCCAGCCTAGATCCCTTTTCTCTCCTCCACTACATCAACAGCACTGGATGTCTGTAGAAGGTTTTCTCTTCCCAACATTTTTTCTTTGCACATTTAATGGTATCAAAACGGCACTTAAGTGCTACTTGGAGTGTGCCAGTGGCGCTCTTGCCATTTTACTTACCTACCACAGCCGCAGTCTTACCAGAATCACATGTCTCTTACTACTTTGAATGTCTAGCAGACTTGGAATCGCCGACCAACCGCAGTATTTTAAAATTTATTCGAGGAACGAAGTGGTTTCACCATATTGGGTATTAGAGGAGGAACTTGAGTCCAAACTAGTGGTATCACGATTGGTCTCTAGGCTTATGGAGTGTGGCAGCCACCTTAACTTAACCTAACTTGCTTTTTGGCGTTAAATGGTTAGGGTGATTGAAGGGCCACCTTTTCCAGCAATTAATTATGACTTAATTTTTTCTTCAGACATTTGGTACCACAGGCTGTGATAAAATTAGTCATAGACCAATACTCAGTTGAACAACACGCAAAAGTGATACAAAAGTTTTACAAAACTGGTCGTTGTGCAAGAAATACATTTCACGTATTGCGAAAAAAAGACATCGCGAGGGATGAGACACATTTTCAGCAAAACGGGTACAAGAAAAATTGTTACTTTGGTGTACCGAAAATTCACGTGTCATTAAAGAAAAAACTATGTACCAAAAACGAGTCAGAGGTTGGTGTGGCTTTTTGGCTCACGGAGTCATGGAACCGTCATCATCATCATCATCGGGTAGCTTTGTAGCCCGGGGTGAGCTTTAGCTTCGTTCACATGCATTTCGATCTTCGGTTCCAGTGCTCCAGTTTCTAACACCCAGTGTCCAAAGGTTCATTAAAAATTGTTCAAACCACATTAGTCTTGGACGTCCTTGTGCTTTAGGCGCTGCGGGGATAGCAACACTTTTATGGCCTGAGTTAGATGACACGGATTTAGACAATATTTGGTGGCGCTGTGGACCAAACCGGTTCATGGAATCGATGGCTGGAAGTCAACTAGACTTACTATTAGATACTTTCATACTTCCTTATGTATAAAATTTAACGACTTGTGGAAGCAACCACTACTTTTGTTATTGAATTACGATATTAATTAAAAATGCGTTAGATTCACTTTTAAAATTATTTTACTCACAATTGGTTTGTTGTTCGCAACGCCGCATTGGCTCTGTCGTAAAAAGTGCATTTCATCTTCAGTAAGATAGTCTCTTGTGGCAAGTTTATAAATACTTTCACAGGCATCTATTAGTTTGCAGCTGCCAGCTGAGCCATTCGGTGTCTGACATGGCGCAAACTCTAAAAGAAAAACCAAAATACAGCACTAATAAATTCATTTAAATTTTTTTTCGAACGCTCTTAATTTCTGTTTTTAGAATATCATTCATTATATTTATTTTATTGTAATTTATTTTAATTTATTTTATTTTATTTTGTTTTATTTTATTTTGTTTTATTTTATTTTATTTTATTTTATTTTATTTTATTTTATTTTATTTTATTTTATTTTATTTTATTTTATTTTATTTTATTTTATTTTGTTTTATTTTATTTTATTTTATTTTATTTTATTTTATTTTATTTTATTTTATTTTATTTTATTTTATTTTATTTTATTTTATTTTATTTTATTTTATTTTATTTTATTTTATTTTATTTTATTTTATTTTATTTTATTTTATTTGATTTTATTTTATTTTATTTTATTTTATTTTATTTTATTTTATTTGAGCTTAATCCATCTCGGCTATTGCCGGAGATTACACATCCCGGATAAAATTTTCAAGGGATTGTGCTCTGGTGGAGCGTAGTCCAAGTTCTACGCCCATGCGATTGCTATTGCTTAATTATTTAAAAATCTACGAACTATTGCACATGTGTCCAGTATGGTCGACTTCTGCATGTCTTCTAAGAGGTGTTGGCAGTCATACTTCTTCAAGTTTTTTATTAAATGCTTAGGCACTAATCCAGTGGAAGATATAATTATTGGTATTATATTCACTTCCCTCGCTTTGTACATCCGTTTAAGTTCTATGGCCAGAGCTGCATACTTCGATACTTTGGTGGAGTATGTGCTTTGGATGTTGCGATTAAGGGGCACCGCTATATCGATTACTTCGATCGTTTTATTTGTCTTGTCGAACAAGATAATGTCAGGTTTGTTGGCAGCTGCGGTTTGATCTGTGGAAATAAATCTGTCCCAGTACAGTTTAAAATTTGCATTTTCCAATATTGCCTTTGGTTCATATTTAAAATACAAGACTTCTGCTTGTAAGAGACCGTGTTTGATCGCAAGTTGTTGGTGGAGGATCTTTGCTATATTGTTATGTCTCATGACATATTCACGGGGGGCAAGTACGCTACATCCAGCAATTATATGGTCGATTGTTTCACCGTAAATGCCGCACCTTCGGCATCTATCTTCTATTGCCTCGCCATGTATCGACCTTCGGAAATTCCTTGTTGGAATAACTCGGTCTTGGATAGCGATTGCGAAACCTTCTGTTTCAGAAAATAGTTTTCCTCTTTTCAACCATAAATTGGATGCCTGTGCGTCTATCCATTCCATTTCGAGATCATGCGGATGGGCACCGTGTATTGTTTTTGCCTTCCATGCTGCGATCATTTCTGCTAGGGATTTAACCCCCTCAGGTACTGGGATATTCTGCTCCATCAGACTTAGCGGGGTAAAGCCATTATCTGCCATAGCGATAGTTTTAAATAGATGGGACTCGCTGCTTAGAAAATATGTACGTAACTTCAAAGTTTGCGAAAAGTGTAGACGCGCTATATTAATGATTCCTCTCCCACCAACGTTTCGAGGAAGCGATATTCTTTCCACAGCGCTTTGAGGGTAATGGCTTTGGAACTTTGTAAAAGTGGTGCGTATCAGCGTTTCAATCCGAAGGATGTCTGTCTGAGACCATTTTATTACTCCAAACGAGTATGTCAAAAGGGGTATGGCCCAGGTATTGATTGCCTTGCATTTATTTCCACTGTTCAGACTAGTTTTTAATACAGCTTTCAGTCGTGCCTCAAATTTTTTAATGAGGTTTTGCTTTACTAGCGTGTGGTTGATTCCTTTAAGTTGCAGAAATCCTAAATATTTATAAGATTCGCTGCTATGCAAGTTGTCTATAATAATATTTTGATCTACTGCGTAGTTTTCTTCGGTTTCATCAAGCTGACCTCAAATTAGATGTATTATTTTGCACTTTTCTGTCCCAAATTCCATTCCTACATCATCACTGAAAGCTTTAGTGACATCTATTAGCTCATGAAGCTTATGCTTTTTGTTTGCGTAAAGTTTCAAGTCATCAACAAATAGAAGATGGTTGAACGTATGCTCTCTTATTTCTGTTTTGAGTGTAAAGCCGTTTTGCTTATGTGTAAGAAGCCTGCTAAGCGGGTTGAGGCCAATGCAGAACCATAGGGGGCTTAAGGCATCCCCTTGGAATATACCACGTTTGATTGGAATTAGTTTTGAAACAGTTCCATTTAAAACCAGTTTAGTATTCCACTTGCTCATTATGCGGCCCAAGAGGGCAACAGTGGCAGCATCGATTTTGTAAATTCTTAATATCTCTAATAGGTAATCATGCGGCATTGAATCAAAAGCTTTTTTGTAGTCAATAAAAGCAACGCTTAGGTTCCGCCTTCTTCTCAGAGCTACTCCTGTGATTACAGTGTCTATAATAAGCTGATCTTTACAGCCCATTGTGCGCTTCCTGCAACCTTTCTGTTCTTCACATAAAATGCCGTTAATTTCACAATGTTCGTATATCCGATTAGCAATAATTTTTGTCAAGAGCTTGTATGTGGTACTTAAGCAAGTAATTGGGCGATATTTTGCTGGATCAGCAGATGGTGTGTCCTTTGAGAGGAGATAGGTCACTCCGGCTGTAAGGAATTCCGGGATGGCAGCCGTATTTTTCAACAGCTCGTTGTAGCATCTTGCGAGTGCTTCATGCATTACTGAAAGCTTTTTAAGCCAGATGTTGTGTAGCTGATCTAGGCCAGGGGATTTCCAGTTAGCTGTAGTAGATATACTAATCTTTATTTCCTTTGCTGTAATGTCGCAGTAGTGCATTGGTGCTACGTTGTCCGATTTTTCTTTTTCATTGGCTAACCAATTCGCATCAGCATTGAAGTGCTCTGCTTGTGCCCATATTTTCTCCCAAAACTGCTCTATATCTTGTTGTTGTGGATACGATTTTATTTTATTTTATTTTTATTTTATTTTATTTTATTTTATTTTATTTTATTTTATTTTATTTTATTTTATTTTATTTTATTTTATTTTATTTTATTTTATTTTATTTTATTTTATTTTATTTTATTTTATTTTATTTTATTTTATTTTATTTTATTTTATTTTATTTTATTTTATTTTATTTTATTTTATTTTATTTTATTTTATTTTATTTTATTTTATTTTATTTTATTTTATTTTATTTTATTTTATTTTATTTTATTTTATTTTATTTAATTTAATTTAATTTAATTTAATTTAATTTAATTTAATTTAATTTAATTTAATTTAATTTAATTTAATTTAATTTTATTTTATTTTATTTTATTTTATTTTATTTTATTTTATCTAATATTTTAATTTTATTTAATCGAGAAATTAATCCAAGTCATTTTGCATTGAACACAATCACTCCAGATTCTTTGATTTGAACATGTAAATCACTCAAAGCCTTTCTATTGAATTCTTACCGCCATTAACTGTGATGAGTTGACTCAAACCGCACAAAATCACAAAAACTGTACTGGCGAAGAATTCCATGCTTTACTGATATTTAAGCGCTTTATTTCCGAGTTTGTTGCACTTTGAGCTACGTTGGAAAATCAACTGTTGATTGACCGAGGCCTCGTGTTTTATTATTTTAATTCAACCACATGTATTTGCACTTACCGCGAAAAAAATTCTTATCAATAAGAAGAAATGAAAAAAAAAAAAAAAAACGTCTACTTATCCAAGTAATCGCTCGAGTCATAATTAAAGCGTCACTTCTCGCGAATCACTGCTACAATTAATTATTTGTATATATACAAACATATATAAGTAAGCTTTGGAATGCAATGTAGAAAATTTATACAGGATGGTTCAACTACAAACTCTTACTTGTACCATAAATTGTTTTGACGCTGAAATCTGAGCGACCGCTTCAGCTCTAAATAGCAGGTTTTACGTTTTAGAAATAATGAAAAATTTTAAGTGGGTACATATCCATACATATATGGACGTATATATGTAAATATAGTTATGTAAGTAAATATATATTAGTAATTATAAGAATGAACGTGAAGTTAAATATGTAAGCAAATTACATACCACATAATATTCCCTCCTCATGCCCGTTTTATTGCATGATGCAGAGGCTTGGATGGCATGCGAAGCGGCGTCCCTTGGAGTGTTTGCGCGAAAGATTTTGTTGAAGATTTTTAGACCTTGCACGCCGGCGACGGCGAGTATCATAGGTGATGGAATAATGAGCTGTATGAGCTTTACGACGGCATAGACTTAGCGCAGCGCATAGAAATCCAGCGGCACTGCAAAATGGGGATTTTTCGACCATTTTGAAGCATATCAAATGGAGGCACAAAAATCTCTTTTATAGCAAAAACAACGATTTTAATTTCAAAAGTCCTAAATAAGACAATTTTTGACCAGGGACCGAGTTTCAATTTTTTTTTATTAAATCATACTTTTATGATAAAATCAGAAAAACTTAAAAACAAAAAAATTATATACATTCATATTAGGCTGGGAATTTTTTTAATTTCAATTCTTCTATGATAATACATGAGACCAAGAACGGAAATTACCAACTCCTCTTCAGAGGTGAAATCATTCCCTAACTACCTAAAAACTTAAAAACTAAAGAAAATATTCAGCGAAAAGACTTAAAAAAACTGGTATATACAAGGGGGAAGAATGAAGGTCAGTTCAAGGTCTAACACAGAATACGCTCCACAAAAATTAAAAAAAATGTATATGATTGATAGAAGGGTTTTTGTTGTTGATGAATCAGAATTCATTGTCCTATTGTATTTTCGAGGTCAAATTGAAGCTCTATATCCATCAGAACATATTCCAAAGGTAATTAATAGCCTTGAGATCGGCGAAAACACCAATGAATTAGGATGAAACTCTTTTCAATTCCGCGTTTTTTAAGCATCGAATACGTTAAAGTATCTTATAAAACAACCCCTAATGGTTGTCTGATCCTGTAACCTCTTTTTATCAAAATTGGTCGAAAAATCCACACTGTGCGCCTTTGGCTAGGTCATGTCGTCCGAATGGATACAAGCGCTCCTGCTCTGAAAGTATTTGGTGGAACTGGCGGTAGCAAAGAAAACCAAAGCCCTCCTTTGCGTTGGAAAGATCAGGGGGAGTAAGACTTGGCTTCACTTGGTGTGTTCAACTGGCGCCAGTTAACACGAGAAAGATACGACTGGTGCGCCTTGCTAAACTAGGCCAAAATCGTTCAATCGGCCAATCAAGAAGAGCAAGAAGTATTAGGGATCTTAATGCTGGGATGCCGGTATTTCTTCCGCTATTTTAATTTCTAATTAAATTTAATTGACTAATTTTAATTTAGGTGGCCGAATGAGTTGATGCGTGACTACCATTCGGAGTTCAGTGAGAGAAGAGTGAAAGATCAAAATTAAGAAAAACATTTTTCTAATAGCGGTCGCCCTTCGTGAGGCATTGGCGAACCTCCGCGTGTATTTCTGCCTTGCAGAAGCTCCTAATAAAAAATATCTGCCATTCGGAGTCGGCTTGAAACTGTAGGTCCCTCCATTTATGGAATAACTTCAAGACGCACACCACAAATAGGAGGAGGAGCTCGGTCAAACACCCACAGAGGGTGTACGCGTCAATTATACATACATATAATTTTAATTTGAAGAAATTCAATGACGTCATTTGGGGTAATCCTATAATTATTGATAAGTTTTAGAAAACACAAAGTACTCACGCTAGTTCAGGCAAAAAGTTCACGAGACTTATTTGCTAATAGACATATAATCACACACATCAATACAATCTTCATTTCATTTCTATTTACTTATAATCAAGAGAGGAGAATTCGACCCACATGCATGCACACCTTTGCAAACCGAGTTGAGAAGTCTGCTTGGATTGAATGCACACTTTTTTCTACATCGGTAGAAGTCTTAAATGTGTGTACCCCATTTGGTTTCGGAGTGGGTTGAAATGCTGATTTGGTGCATTTCGGGTGTTAAAATATAGTAAAACATTAAAATAGAAATAGTTGACTGGACGAAGAAGTACTTAAATGACTTAAACGCTGCTATCAAGAAAAATCGAAATGCTGTATAGTAAAACCAAAAGAATTAAACCTGTTTTAGAGCTGGTTACCAGGGAAATGGCGAAGAACAGCTATTGTAAAATATAGATCAAGTTCGAGATAAATTCAAAAATTCCTAAAATAGATTATTTGGAGGTTAATTGGAATAATAGTAAAACAATAACCTTTGAATTCATTCCATTCAGTTTTAGACTCGAGTTAAATTATCAGCTCAAGTAAGAGGTTTACCCATTGCCTTTGCCCGTGTTGAATATAACAGAGTAGAGATGAAGCGTAAGCATTGTAGGAGCAGCTTTTCTCATTGATAGGGTTCATTTTTTCATCATAGGGTTTTCCAAACAGAGGATATTCAAAGAGAAATGCAATTTTTTTAATATAAATGATCGGATGTTTATTTCATTATAAAGAGGAAGGTATGCCGTTAATAGTGGAAAATAACTTCAGGCAAATGACCACCACGACCACGCTGGAGAATATACTTTTCATGAAATTTTCCATAACCGAATTGCAAAGTGGCTGTCCTATGTCCTCGACAGCCTCACGGGTTCCATCTTTGAAGTCTTGGATCAACCCTGGGCTGTTGGCGTAGACCCTTTCTTTCACGTGGCCCCAAAGAAAAAGTCACAAGCTGTTAAATCAGAATATCTTTGTGGCCAATTATGATCACTTTTCCCGTAAAAGATCAATGGTATCGTTGCTTGTGTGGCACGTAGCACCGCCTTCTTGAAAATAAACGTTGTCCAGATCAATACTATCCAATTTCGGCCATAAAAAATGGTTAATCATCTCTCGATAGCGCAATCCGTACACCAGTAGCACCTGTTATTGGAAAACGCTTTAGTTTTTCCTTTTTTCAACTATTCTTTATACTTTACAACTTGTTTTTATATATGGTTTCGCAAAAAAAAGAACCAAAGAACTTTTTCATAATTTTTCTCTTAATATGTCTTATTGATAATCAAATAAAGCTATTTCTACCGGAAACATTTTTTTTCCAACGCTTTATTAATTCATGCAGTAAAGGGTTAAGAAAATTTGGTGAATTTTGTTCAAAGTTTATAACTTGGAGTTATATGGTTATTTACGTTTTCATAAAAAAAAATTTAATAAAAAATAAACAAATAGTCAAAGTATTTCAATATGTCACGCTGGTTAGTGTCGTTGGAAACTCTCCCGTAAACGTAATAGATGTGAGTATGAACACCATCGAACGACGACTGAAGTAGGCGAACATATCCTACCGTCCCACATCGTCAAAACCACTACTCTCAGAAAAACACATTGGGAAACAACAAACCCAGAAAATAACGTCACAGTATTGGACTGGCGTTCCCAATCCCCAGACGCCAACCCCATTGAAACTGTGTGGGGAACTATGAAAACGCATCTTGCCGAAAGTCCAGTCCACGATTTAAAGCAACTCGTGCGTGCAGTTTAATAATCTAGCCCTGTTTGTCGATGAGCTATGCAGAAAAGCTTTAAAGCATGCAGAGAAGATGTCAGGCTATACTCAACAACGATGGAGACTAGACAGCTTATTGAGTAATTGCTTCTCGTAGTTTTGTACATACTTTTAGGTAAAAAAAATGTTTAAATATTTATGTTTTATACTTCATGAATAATCGCGGTTCCTTTTTTTGTGACACAGACTGTAAATGCGTCAAAAAGTGAAAATCTTAAATTTCGTCGCTTAATCACTTTATTTTCGCGTTTAAAGCCGGACAAATTCTAGTTTATGAAATAAATTGTTATGCTACTGGATGTGGCACTGCTTTTGCACAATATTCTAAACCAGGTCTTCTTAAACTGTGTGTCGCGACCCCCAGGGGGGGTGTACGAGCTTTTGTTTTACGAGAATCCACAAATTCTCAATGGGGTTCATGTGAGGGCTTTGCGCTGGTCACTGCATAACCGAAAATGTTTGGGACTTCAGCCAGCTGGACACCATTTTTGCCGTATGTTTAGGGTCATTGTCTTGTTGAAAAATATCTTTTTCAACAGCAAGACCGGTTTTGTGGATGGCAGCAGGCAAATTTTCTTGCAAGATCGTCAAGTAATGCTCCTTTTTCATTCGTCCTTCGATTTTGATCAAAGGACACACACCAGTGCAAGTAATGCACCCCCAAACCATTATGTTGCCACCACCATGCTTCACTGTTTCTTTCACGCTTGATTTTGTTAACTGCTGGGGATCTTTTGACCAAAACCATGAACAGCCATCCGATTCAAATCGGTTGATTTTTGTTTCATCTGACCATATTACCTGTAAAAAATAAAAATATGCATTAAATGATATTAATTATTGAAGCTTTACTGCTTAGTACCTGCAAAATTGACATTTGAATACTAAACATGCAACGTTATCAAAAATGCCAATAGAATATTTTGAGTGTCTTTTGCAAACATCAAATAAAGAAAAGAACACTTTGGAGAAGTATGTTACTTTGAATGATAAATATCTATTGGCATCGTATGAAGTTTCGTGTTTAATAGCAAAAACGAAAAAGCCTTTTACTATTGGAGAGCAACTTTTACTACCTGCAGCTATAAGAATGTCTGAAATTGTTCATGGAAAACAGTATGCTGCTGAAATTAGTAAAATTCCATTATCAAATGGCACTGTGTCCAAAAGAATTTCAGACATTAGCAATGATCAATTTCAACAGCTTCTTCTGAGTCTTAAAGACAGCTCAAAGTTTGCAATACAACTGGACGAGTCGACAGACATTTTAAAAATGGCACAATTGTTACTTTTTGTAAGATATATGTATTTATGAGGGAAGCATTCATGAAGATATACTGTTTTGTCGTCCTCTGGAAGGTCATACTCGTGGAAAAGATATATCGTCCCCTTAGTATAACAATAGCCTAAGTGCTCATAGGCTATTATTTTTTTTTTTTTGCATTTTTGGATTCTCCATCGTCGATTTTATATGTGGTCAAAATTTTGTCAAATTCTAGTTCCACAAAGTGGGTCAAAACGTCAGTCAAAAAATAATAAATATTTACAGACATAACAAGTTTGAGTGAGAGCTACTTTCGACAAAAAGTTTGAAATTCATTTTCTCAAAACATAAAAAAATGTGTAGGCTATTTTAATACTAAGGGGACGATATATAAAAAAGTAAATGAGTTTTTTGAAAAAGAAGGATTAAATTGGAAAAATTGTGTTGGTGTGTGCACGGACGGTGCTGCAGCAATGAACGGACCAGATCTTGGTTTTACAGCATTTGTTAAAGCTGGAAATGATCATATTATGGGAGGTTGAATTAGTTTTAAAGGTGACACACAGATGGCGCTATTTATCACTTTATCGCGTTGGCAATACTGAATATATATTCATGACAAAGCCTCATCCCTAGGCTTTGTTTATCAGTATCTGTCATTTCGCTGAAGTATAAACAACGCAGTGTTTTCGTGCTCCGAGTATGTCAACTTTCGTGCCGTCGAAACGCAATTTGCGGGAAGCTTTGCTTTTCTGCTTCAATTTGAAAAAAAAATACAGCCCAAGCCCGTGAATTGCTGCAGGAGGCCTACCCAGACCATACTCCGTTGATTTCAACATGTGAGTACTGGTTTCGACGATTCAAAAATGGTGATTTTCACACCGAAGACAAGGAGCGTCTTGGCCAGCCCAAAAAGTTCGAGGACGCGGAATTGGGGGAATTGGTAAACGAGGACTTGTGCCAAACCCAAGAAGAGCTTGCTGAATCATTGGGCGTTGATAAATCAACCGCTTGCAAGCGTCTAAAAGCGATGGGAATGATCCAAAAGCAAGGGCATTGTCGAACGGCGACTTTTTACGTGCGAATTGCTGATCGAGCGACAAAATCGGAAGGGTTTTTTGCATCGGGTGGTGACTGGCGACGAAAAATGGATCCACTACGATAACCCAAAACGCAAAAAATCATGGGGTTTGCCCGGCCACGCATCAACGCCGACGGCCAAGCAGAATATTCACGGCAAGAAAATCATGCTCAGCATTTGGTGGGATCAGGTCGGCGTCGTATATTTTGAGCTGCTCCAACCGGGCGAAACAATCACGGGGGATCGTTACCGACTGCAATTGATGCGTTTAAGCCGGGCATTGAAAGAAAAACGGCCGGAAACGGTAAAAAGGCACGACAAGGTTATTTTGCAACATGACAACGCTCGGCCGCATGTTGCTCAACCGGTCAAAAAATACCTTGGAACGCTTGGCTGGGAAGTGTTATCATTTGTTGCGGCATATGAGTCTCGATTTGGCGGACCAGCGGTTCTCCTCGTACGAGGCTACCAAAATATGGGTTGAGTCATGGATAGCCAAGCAGCGGCCAGAATTTTGGAGAAACGGCATCCGGAAATTGCCCGAAAGATGGGCGAAAGTTGTAGCTAGCGATGGCCAATACTTCGAATAAAATATTTTGTACCTACCGTTTTTTCACAATAAAGCCCCAAATCTTCGAAAAAAACCTTTAAAACTAATTCAACCTCTTATATACATTTACACATTGTATGATTCACCGAGAGGCACTTGTTGTTAAAAAAATTGCACCAGAATTAAACACTATGTTTTTTGATGCAGTCAAAATCATTAACTTTATTAAAAGTCGAGCACTTAATAGTCGATTGTTTAAAAATTTGTGCATTGATATGGATTCGGATTATACAAGTTTATTGCTACATGCTGAAGTTAGGTGGCTATCAAGAGGTCGAAGTTTGAAACGATTATTAACTTTAAAAGATGAAGTTCTTATATTTCTAACAGAGCAAAATTCTAATTTGGCCGATTATTTTCACGATAATTTATGGCTTCTCAAACTATGCTATTTGGCAGATATTTTTGATAAAATCAATGATATGAATTTATCAATGGAGGGAGTCTGCGTTAATATGTTTATGTTAAAAAGTGGATCGCTCGAAATGTTTCCATTTACTGACGAGTATATAATTAGTAACAATATTTCAAAAAAAGATACTCTTATAACAAAAATTATAGTTAATCATTTGAAGGATATGGAAGTTGACATTCATAGGTATTTTCCCAATGATACTGATACACAACAATGGATTTGCAATCCATTTTCAATTGAAATGGAAGAAATTAATTTTTTAAACTTAAAAGCACAAGAAGAATTTGCCGAATTAACAAGTGATACTACCTTGCGACTCAGATTTTCTCAAGTGCCTGTGCATGAATTTTGGATAGAAATCAAATCAGAATATCCCCTACTATCGGAAATGGCAATGAAAAAATTACTGCCATTTTGTACAACATATTTACGTGAATCAGCCTTTTCCACATTAACTTACATAAAATCAAAATACCGTTCAACTTTAATAAACGTTGAAAATTTATTACGATCTGCGCTAACTCAAATTGAGCCTAGATTTAATTATTTGTGTAAAAATAAACAATCACATCCGTCACATTAATATTGTTTGATGTTAATAATATGTTTTTATTAAAAAAATTGTTACAAAAGTTTATTTTTTCTATTGAATAAATATATAGGTATATAGTTTTATGTCATTCTATTTATTGTGTTTTATTACGACCGATATCCCGTCAACGTTTCCAATTATATATATGTGAAATGAATGGGTACGTATTCTTAAATCCTTATTTTATTTACATTGTAAAATAGTGCGATATTACATCTACATCTACGGTTAATATATATTTCATTATATGGAGGAGGGGTCGTTTAAAATTTCCTAAGCTTGAAGAGGGTCGCTATATAAAAAAGTTTAAGAAGCCCTGTTCTAAACCACATTCCCTAGGCATCACTTGTCATATATGTTATAATATAATATGATTGGAAAAAGCCCTTTTTTGGACCTGCAGAATTTTATAGTGTAAAAATCGTGTCTATGAGTAGCATAGCAGTAATATTACATTTATATATTATTATATGAGAATTATTTCGCCATAGTATCTTCTATCCAATCCATATATGCTCCGACGCGTGTGTAAATACCACGCGTATCCTTTTGTCCGCATTCGCCAGTGCCAAACGAAACCACGCCAATCAAGTAATAAGAAATCTTGCCATTTTGTGACTCTGTCAGCATAAGTGGACCACCTGAATCGCCATGGCAGGAGTCGGCACGACTGCCCGTTGCGCATATTTGCTTATCGCTAATTGTAATACCTCGACGAGATTTTTTTACACCACATTGTGTGGAATTCAGCACTGTAATAGTTGTTTTCAATTTTACTGAACTATGTGGACTCGTTTCAGTTGCTCCCCAACCAGCGACTTCTGCAGCGGCACCTTCATAGAGCTCCGATTGTTGGCTCGCCTCTAACGGAAGACATATGACATTTATAAAATCTGTCAAATCAACATATTCCGCTAGGCGCAACAATGCAATATCATTGGTCAGGGTTACATGATTGTAATGTGGATGAATTGTTATTCTCTGCACTTCTACATCTCGATGCGGTGGTGCACAAAACGCTTGGCCACTGTTGTCATATTGGCAATCTCTCTCTGTTCTAGTGTTCCATTCGCCTAGGCGAACACTCGTGAGCAAGAAATTCTGAGCAATGGAATAACCATCTGCGCAATGTGCGGCGGTGAGAACGTAATTTTTACTAATCAGAGCACCGCCACATAAAAAGTCCACGTCGTCGTAGTCTGTAGAGATATTTGTAAACATATTTTTTTACACATTTTTTAAACAAATTTTTACTATTGTAATATTTACCATTGGTGTACACTAGCAATGCCGTCCAAGGAAACTCATCGATTTCTGTTTGATTTCCGTTGAAAATACGATTGCTTAAAACAGCTCTTCCACATTTGTTTTGCTTTGATGGAGTTCGTGTACTCTCGGTCGTATCTCGGTAGTTTTCCTAAAATATGCAAATGTGCCATAAGTTAAAATGTGTAAATGAACTTTTTTATGTATAGAGTTTTTCACCGAGAACTTCGTCTTACGATAGGAGTGAACCCTAATATTATGAACGTTTTGACGTCCGATTTTTCACATATACGCGGTCGAAGCTTTGAGCAATGAGATCAATTTTGCACGCAAGTAACACTAAACTAAGGATCATCTACGTTAATTCAATTATAAAAGGTTCTGCATTCAGTGACAACTGAAATTTGACACTCTAAAGCAGTGAAATGGTGTTGTAATAGAAATATTGAGGAAAAGATAAATAAATTTCAATAAATTATTTATTCATCATCATCATCAATTAGCGATTACAGCTCAGGTTGAGCTTTAGCTTTTTCCACAATCCCCTTCCAATCCGCACGGTTCAGAGCAAATTACTTCCAACTCCTAACTGGTAGTTTCTTCAGTTCGGCTATGACTTATTCAAGCCGGGTTATCCTTGAACGTCCTCGTGCTTGGGTCGCCAGGGAGTTTGTTGTTAGAAAGAATTTTTGAGGGCGGCTGTCCTCTACGCACAGTGCTTACTAACCATCGAATCCCATGGGATTTAATGTGTTTAACGACATCTTCTTCCCGACATCTTCTTTAACGACATATTTTCTAGTTATAAGTTCAGCAACTCTTCGTTGTAGCGCATTCGGACATTCCGTCGTTGCAGCGTATGGGGTCAAACACCCTAGGGAACACTTTTCGCTCGAACACTCATCAAGCTTTTTTCGTCTTTGCTTGTCATTGTTCAGCACTCGCAGCCGTACGACAGCGCCGGCAGTATTATTCAGTGGTAGAGGCGGAGTATACATTCACGCGTTAGCAGTTTCAACTTCAGAAATTTTTTGTAGGCGTCATTTGCTTTGTATTGCGTTATGGCTACTGTTGTAATTTTCTTATTAACACTTCCAATTATTTGAAGTGTTGAGTGCCCTCAAAGGTAAATGTCCCGATTTCGATATCTTGAGGGTTTCGTCTCTCTTCCCGCGCGAGATCTTCAGATATTTAGTTTTGCCTTCATTTATTCTTCTAATGCTGTTGCACGACTTACAATGTTGCAAGAGGTCTCGTCCGTACACGCGACTGTTATTCCTGAGCGACTAAGAAGATTACCAAACTTGTCTTCATTTCTTATCGTACAGTGAAGAAGGAAGGTGGAAATGTTTATTATCAGAGCTAAAATTCAAAGATCTCTGAAAACTAAAGTGAAATTAGATGGATTCATATATTTAGCGTAGTTCACAAATGCCATTTTTCTCCAAACACTTGTTCAAGTGCGGAAGTTCCTGACATCTTCATATATGCAATATTTTCTTCGTGCGGCAATAGTTTTTTCGTAATAGATGTGCAGTCGTGTATTCTTAGTTTAGCCAATGCACCCTTGGAAACCGTGGCGACCCTTGTGAACGAAGACTCATTGGGCACATATTCGCTTAGATGAAGCTTTCGGATGAAATAGCCGACAATGTACTCCAGAGCATCCTCGTAGAGATTTTCGAAATTTTCTTCGGCTTCAAGCTCGCTGGGGAAAAAATGTTCTCCAAAGCCGCCTCATCTTCAGTAAGGAAACCTTGCAATGTTTCCAAAGAAGTATCGCTGAAGCGTAGCCACTCGGTTTCGTCAGCTTCTACACTACAATAAACAGATAATGTTACAGTATTACGCAATGTTTTTGAGAATAAGTATTGAGTAATCGAAAATTTAAGTTTTATATTGAGGAATTATCTCATTTACCTAACAAGTATATTCACAACTTATACTTGAATTGTCGTTGTCATGCATACCGCCCTTTACTCGCAATGTTCCAAAGAAATCCGTCATTGTCTGGATATATGGAAGGCAATACTTGTCGTGGGCATATCGACGTAAATCTGTCAGGGATCTGACGCTGATCTTAATACTCTTTTGAAAGGCTAACAACGCGTTTCACTCAAAAGCACGAGCTTACATGAGGAAAACTGAAGAGTGAGCAACGTTGTTAATCAATTAAGAAGCCGATTTTTTCTGTGGAATCGAAAAAGCTGCTTGAATGCAGGAACTTTTATTATTAAATCATGATAATCCACAATGAAAATGGGATGGTTGAGAAGCCTAAGCTCATCTTTCGGAACGCTACGTGCTATGGATTTGACTGAGGCAATTTTTTTTCTCGAAACCTCGGCTAGAAATGCATTTGCGATTAATGAATTTCGCTATCGAGAGATGTTAACAACTCCGAATTTTCTCCAATTATTGATGATGTGGATATCACTGATACAATTCAAATTCAAATTTATAATTGTCAAATATTACTTCTTCTGGCACAATGAAATTTGAATCATTTTGATCTAAATTCTAGGCTTTATTTTATTTTGTAAAACAAAATTCCTTTTTAAAAATCAAATTTTCAAAACCCAACCTTCTTTGCTCTATGCTAAATTTTTGCATTCAATGGATAATTTATACGAGGGTTGCCCTTTATATTTTGAGCCTTTGTTTGTTGCTTCCTCAGTGAGTTGAAAAATTCAACTCGCTCAAAAGATGGAATTAACTCGGGAAGATTTTCGTGCGATGATTTATTCCCATTTTCGAAGTGGATTATCGATACAGGAGTGCATTGATCAACTTGCTTCGACACCACATTTAGCCGCTTTGTGGTACAATGAGTACCAACCTGACTGTTAGACCTTGCAAAATGAA
This sequence comes from Anastrepha ludens, assembly GCF_028408465.1. Taxonomy (NCBI): domain Eukaryota; kingdom Metazoa; phylum Arthropoda; class Insecta; order Diptera; family Tephritidae; genus Anastrepha; species Anastrepha ludens. Next base: position 103,938,979 of record NC_071500.1, on the reverse strand, counting down.
TTTCGTGAAGGCCATCCAAAAACGATTGTTGTGCCAGAAACAATCGATGCTGAGCGCAAAGCATCTGTGACTTTATAACAGGATCTGTGACATTATGACGAATCTTGGATCTACGCATTCATATGAGTTGGGAACAAAACAACAATTGACAGTTTGGGTGTTCCTAGGCAAGCTTAATCCAACAAAAGTTGTTCGCGAAAGAAGCAAATGGTCGAATGGTCACCTGAATCTGCCGAAAATTTGGACATGTCGCAACTTTACTACTAAAGAAACTTACAATAGCCAGTTCCGAGTAGTAAACAGCTTTTTGTTTGCCACAATTTTTCGGTGAATTAAGGAAAATCAACCGCCGAAGACGAATCATAATCTCCCAAGACACATCGGCTCACACAAGAGAGTTTTTGAGGACACAAAAGATCGAATGAATGCAGCAACCGCCTTACAGCCCTGAATATTTATTATACTTTTGGGCCTATTTCGTATTTGCTTGGTTTTATAGTCCTGTGAAAAATATAAATTAAATATTTGGTTGGTGGATTCAGGAGCGTTTTTTATTTTTATTAAAAAAAAATGTTTCCCATAAATTTCCGGCAAAAAACTTAAATTTTTGCATTCCAAGTATATTTCAAAATTTTCAATATTGAGTAAATCTAAAAATAAATAATATATTTTTTTTGTTTTTCAAAATTGTTTGAATTTACTTCTTATTATATTCAAGCCTACAAATAAAGCAATTTTCAGAAATATTGAAGACCATCTCCAAAATACTTGGATAACTTGGCGTATCAGAGGAAGGCTCTGGAGCCGGACTGTTATGCGCTTGTTGTCTTCTTAAGCAATTCGAATCCTATAATTCATATGGAGATTGCAGAGCAATTCAAAGTCGAACCGAGCCGAGAGAATAGGTATAACCAACTGTAACTAGAGTTCTGGCCTCATTCACGCGCAAGTATTAACTTGGGCCGGGGAGTGTCGCTGGGTATTTGGCAAAGTGCTTCCTCTTAATTGTTGTGTGGGTCTTGTTGTGTTTTATGCTGCCTCCGCAAGGCAGATGGTTGCTTATGAGGAGATTTTTCATGGCAGCACTCGGAGTTTTGCCATTGCCTGGCGGGTGGACGACCGCTATTAGAAAAAAAAACCTTTTCTAGCATTTAGCATTTCATGTTCACACTGGGTTTCGAATCCGAGCACTACGAATGGTAATCACGCACAACGCGGCCGATCTCTGGTATTCTAAAACTTGATCTCGAACTCAAGAAGCTCATGACAAATCATTTTAATAAAATTGGACGTTAAAATATTTATATTAGCACGAAGTAAAAAAAAAAAATATTTTTTTAAAAACAAATGAAAAAAATGGAAAAACGCTTTTAAAAATGAAATTTTTTTCTTAAAAAAAAAAACAAAATTAAAAAAATCGCAAAACGCGTTTAAAAATGAGATTTTCAATTTGTACGATGAAAGTTAGGTGCACTTAAATAAATAGTTGCTCTTAAAAGTAATTATCACTGCCGGGCGTAATTTCTTTTTTTTATTTTTATTTTTTAATTTTAGCTTTTCACTTACAGTTTCTGGAACAGCTTCTTCCGGAAATTGAAAGCTACGAAGTGCTCGCTCAGTTCCCTTAGAACTACTTTGTGTTGAAAAAATCCTCTCTGTACAAAAATAGAATACAATGATTTTGTTGTTATTTAAGCAGATTTTTGTATTTGGTCTAATACATATAAAGGGTCTTTCAAAAGACGCACCTAGACGTTGGTTTAAAATAAAACATATAAAAATTTTGGTTCTTTCAGGTTTCAATATTTTTATTCAAAATACGGTTCTTAATTACATGTGAAAAATTACATCGTTTAAATGCCCATCATTATGACGTTTACAGGTTTTTTTTTGTTTTTTTGTCGGGACAACTAGCAAGTGTAGCACTCAGACATTAATTAAGTTCATTGTACTACGCTTGGACTCCCTTTTAATTTTCTTTAAATCTACCCGATCTCCGAAGAAATCTGAGTAGATCTTGTGGTGCCAAGGAGCTAAGATGGTCGCTTCTTAACACATCAGTGCCAAAGACCTCAAACCTGATGCCAGCAAAGGCGGGACAGACGCACAGGAAGCTGTCCGCCGTCTCATCCTCCTCTTCACAAGCTGGCAGAGTACACTGTCTGAGATTCCTAACCTTTCCATGTGCTTCGCCCACAGAAAGTGGCCCGTTATCAGTCCAACCAGCTGCCTACATTCCCTTCTGCTTAATGACAGAAGAGTTTGCGACAATCGACCGGACATGACAGGTAACATCAGTTTAGTCCATCTGCAGCCTCTCTCAGCCTGCCAAACTCGCTTGTGGGTGGTAAAATTCGCCAAAGCGTCGATTCATGATTGTCTAATTGTTAAGATATCAATGCTGAAGGTTGTTCAGCAACATTTGGCGCGACAGTAGCAATAGTCTCAACAGAATGCCAAATTGTTGGTCCCCCAATCGTTTTTCTGTCCTCCAGAGAACCAACTTCTTGAAACTGTTTCAATTTTTTCCCCAACCTTTGAATTGTTGGCGCGTTTGAACGATTATTTTCCCCTAAAAAATCACGAATTTTGTTCACGAGATATGTTGTTCTTAAGGCCCTCGCCTCATTTGAAATGGTGTTTTTGTTGTGTTGGTGTTTCTTTAAACTCGTGTAAAACGGAAACGAAAAAAGATTTTTTATTTTTGTTTTTTAATATTTTTTTTTTTAATCCATTAATAAAAAATAAATATTTTTGTTTGGCCATACGAGGTTCGTTGAAAAAGATGTCAGTCTTCACAAATGGTCTTTACATGGACAATGGACACAGATATAACCTGTTCTACTGAACCGATTTTGATGAAATCAAATTTGAAAGACTAAGAATTGATGTCGCTTTCGTGGAAAGTATGATCATTTGGAAAAAAATTGTAGTATTGTATTTTTTCCGAACCTTTAAAGTCTAAAAAAGGATCAGAAAACGAAAGAGAAAGGCTAAAATTTGAACGTCCGCCATTTTGTAAAATTTAATTTTTTATTAGGATCATAGCTCTCACGATAACGTTATTCAAACTGAACCAGAACGTTTTGGCTTTTTGATTTCAGACACTTGTGAGTCGCGGAACAACAATGCATCAAAAAATTAAATACTCAAAACAATAGCAAAAAAATCTTTATTCGTTTCTGTTTGACACGATTTTAAAGACACACCAAAAAAAAACACCATTTGAAATGAGGCGAGGGCCTTAAAGATCAAAGATTTCCCTAATACATTTCAATAATTTTTACGCTATGTTCCAATGCGTAAAATTGTGCATCTGTCTACTTAACAAATATCAAAGATGGTATTAAAGGTACCGTCTAGAAATTATTCACTACTGACTTCTAGGCGTCAACTTTTGAAAGATGCCTTATACTAAATATTTGCCTAAATAAATGCCTTATACTAAATAACTTTTTTCATAAGCTATTAACTCCCGCACTTACCTGTTGTTGTGCCCACAAAAGCACGGATTTTAACGGATTTCCGCAATGGACAGCAAGCCTTCAAGCAATAACAGCAGATTTATTACAGATACAAACATAAATATGTACAACGGGATAGTCCGTGAATTGATTGAAATACTCACTAAAAAAGTTCCATTTGCAAGTCCACATTGACTTTTGCGCAAAAGAGCAGTTTCTGCTTCCGTTCTATCCGGATTGGTAACTAAATTGACCAAGAGTCTGCAGTCTCGAATCGATGTACATTCTCCAGGTTCGCCGTTCGGTGTTTGACAGGCCTCTGGTTTAGGAACTGCTAAGAAATTTCAAAAGTTTAGGAACTTTGTCGTTGTACTCACAAAAACATTTCTCAGCCATTGCAATGAGCGAAAAAATATGAATTGGAGAAAGCGTTTCATTAATGTTGATTTGTTTGGCGTTGAAATCTTCAAACGACAGAAGGTGAAGAAATACTTTTACACAAACTTTTTTAGGGCATGTCTTTCTACCCTGATTAGTTTATTTTAATGAGCATTAGCTCGCTCGAGAAAAATTAATGAGCCATTTTAGGACCTCAACCACACCAAACACAATTTTAATGCTCAAACTCTTACTTTAACAATTTTTTTACAGATGGAGCGAAATTCAATTTACCATATTCTCATTCATGGCACTTCTACTCTAATAAAAGCTAAAAATTTTGTATTCTTTTAAGGCCTTTTACCGCAATAACCTTAATCCATTGGAGTTGTTCAGCTTCAATGACTCCTAGTAAAATTTTCCCAATAACATTTCTTTGGAAATTTGAACTTTCTAACTTCTTATTTTTAAATAATTTCCATGCACATGCAAGGCTGTTTCTTCTTCGCCCCTTTCTAGAGCCAATTGACCCTGCATCGTATGAAGTTTCACCAGACATTTTGAGGACCTCGACTTCGCCGATTACATCTGCTTACTCTCTCACAAACTCACTAATATGCAACTAAGGCTGACAGACTAGTCACACTGGCGTGAACTGTCGGACTGGAGAACAACATCGTCAAATTGGTAGAATTTGTCGAAAGCTTCTGCTACCTCGGCTGAACCATCACGAAAGACGGCAAAGCAGCAGAAGATGTCAACTGCTGGATAAACACAGCAAGGGCGAGTTCGTAAATTTGCAGGCGCACGAAACTGCTAATATTCAGCTCATATGTGAAGTCAGTATTATTCTACGGAAGTGAAATATGAATGATATCCAACACCATCATATCGTGGCTACAATCTTTCGTCAACAATTGCCTCCGCATCATCTATGAAATATTCTTGCCGAACACCATTCACCACCAGCAACGACATGTTGTAAAGATTACCGAATGAATTAGGGACAAATCTAAACCACCAGAGAGCATCACTAGAATGGTACTGGAATGGAATCCGTAAGTGATCGGAGGTCGCGGCCGTCCAAAGAATACTTGAAGAAGGTCAATGTTGCGCGAGCTAGCAATTGTCGACATCACATGAGACGGCGCAAAAGCAACAGCCCAGAACCGTATACGATGGAATAGTCTTGTGGAGGTCTTATGGTCCCGAGTGGAGTGAGAAAAAAAAGTATTTAAAAAAGGGGTCAAAACAATGGGGATTGAAGCGTGAGACTTAAAAAGAGCTGTCGAAAACTTGATTTTGCTAGGAGTCACTTAAGATAGCATTGGCATTACTTTCACATAATATTTGAAGCAACCTAATATTTGACTAAAAAATTTTCATTTTAACATACTGCCAAAAAAATTTGATGAAGAAGAGCTAAATTCTTTTGGGGTTTGACTACAATGCATAAATACAACCATGTCCAACTGGCTTGGCTGAGGTCCTAAACAACAAATGCTGACCTCCAAGCAGTGTTGCGCGATGTGAAAGCGGCTTTCATGCCTTGAATTGGGTCAATCTTCAAGAGTTGCATCTCCCTTATCTAGTTGCCCATGTCGTGAAGACAAGTCAAAAAAATAGTTATTCCGAAAATGGGAAGGCGAGGTCAAATTCCGCTTGATTTGCTGTGTTCTCAAAAGCCCTTAAGAATGTTCTTGACGCCCATTGCTCTGAGATGCTCACATATCTGGGCACAGTTTCATATTTTAAATACATAAGTATTCGCAGAGGTGGCGCTTGAAGTCATTAGAACTGTCGAGAAGTAATTGGAATTCAAGCAATTCACTTTGGCAGCTTCCCATAGAAAGTCTTCTGTGCAGAACTTATGCTGAAATCATTAGAAGACTTAAGCGGCACGGAATGTTTTTAATTAAAATTATAAGAAAAATTCTTAATAAACATCACCAAATTTTGACGTCTTTATGCGAAATTAGTCTCGTGATTGTAGGTTGAATTAGTTTTAAAGGTTTTTTTCGAAGATTTGGGGTTTTATTGTGAAAAAACGGTACAAAATATTTTATTCGAAGTATTGGCCATCGCTAGCTACAACTTTCGCCCATCTTTCGGGTAATTTCCGGATGCCGTCTCTCCAAAATTCTGGCCGCTGCTTGGCTATCCATGACTCAACCCATATTTTGGTAGCCTCGTGCGAGGAGAACCGCTGGTCTGCCAAATCGCGACTCATATGACGGAACAAATGATAATCGGAGGGAGCTATGTCTGGACTATAAGGCGGGTGGGGTAACACTTCCCAGCCAAGCGTTCCAAGGTATTTTTTGACAGGTTGAGCAACATGCGGCCGAGCGTTGTCATGTTGCAAAATAACCTTGTCGTGCCTTTTTACCGTTTCCGGCCGTTTTTCTTTCAATGCCCGGCTTAAACGCATCAATTGCAGTCGGTAACGATCCCCCGTGATTGTTTCGCCCGGTTGGAGCAGCTCAAAATATACGACGCCGACCTGATCCCACCAAATGCTGAGCATGATTTTCTTGCCGTGAATATTCTGCTTGGCCGTCGACGTTGATGCGTGGCCGGGCAAACCCCATGATTTTTTGCGTTTTGGGTTATCGTAGTGGATCCATTTTTCGTCGCCAGTCACCACCCGATGCAAAAAACCCTTCCGAGTTTGTCGTTCGATCAGCAATTCGCACGTAAAAAGTCGCCGTTCGACGTCGCGCAGCTTCAACTCGTACGGGACCCAATGTCCTTGCTTTGGGATCATTCCCATCGCTTTTAGACGCTTGCAAACGGTTGATTTATCAACGCCCAATGATTCAGCAAGCTCTTCTTGGGTTTGGCACAAGTCCCCGTTTACCAATTCCCCCAATTCCGCGTCCTCGAACTTTTTGGGCTGGCCAAAACGCTCCTTGTCTTCGGTGTGAAAATCACCACTTTTGAATCGTCGAAACCAGTACTCACATGTTGAAATCGACGGAGTATGGTCTGGGTAGGCCTCCTGCAGCAATTCACGGGCTTGGGCTGTATTTTTTTTCAAATTGAAGCAGAAAAGCAAAGCTTCCCGCAAATTGCGTTTCGACGGCACGAAAGTTGACATACTCGGAGCACGAAAACACTGCGTTGTTTATACTTCAGCGAAATGACAGATACTGATAAACAAAGCCTAGGGATGAGGCTTTGTCATGAATATATATTCAGTATTGCCAACGCGATAAAGTGATAAATAGCGCCATCTGTGTGTCACCTTTAAAACTAATTCAACCTCCTATATATAAGCTCCTATCGTTCCGTTAGGAGCAAAGGGACGTAATGAATGCATTTAGATCTCTTTGCAACTTAACTGGAGATTATCGATTTCGATTTCAAGCTGCTTTCTTCAGGTATGAGCTGATTTTCCTCTACGTCCGGTGCCTTGTGGATTCCACGTATGTAATAGCTCGTATAGCGATTTCGTCGGGTAGTTTATGGTAGCGTATGGCCAATCCAATTCCACTTACGTTGCTGTTGTGTTAAGTGCCACAGATTGTCATTTGTTATTGTATGGGGCAAAAAGATTTTGATGATTTGACTTTCTGTATGTCTTTTGGTGCTGGATTCCACGTTTCACATCGGTACAAAAGATTTGATTTTACGTTCGATTCGAAGATTTGTAGTTTTGACTCTTGAGTTCCACACCGGGCCTAGGGCGCCGAAAGCTTGTCTAGCTTTTACAAGCGGATTCACGACATCTGCCGAAGAGCCGCCACATTTGTCAAGAAAGGAGCCTACGTAGGAAAAACGGGCTACATTTTCCAACGACTTATTGCATGTGAAAAAGTACTGGTTACAAGCGGTGTTAATTCGGAGAGCTTTAGTTTTGTCAACGTGTAGGCGGCCGCCGTAGCCGAATGGGTTGGTGCGTGATTACCATTCGGAATTCACAGAGAGAGGAGGAGCTCGGCCAAACACCTAACAGAAGTGTACGCGCCAGTTATTTATTTTTTTTTTTTTTTTTTTATGCACAGTGCTACTTTCATCGCCACATTAACCACCAATTTGATTATCTTTTTCACATCTGAAGCGGTGCTGTTTAAAAGGCAGATGTCATCAGCGTAGTCTAAATCCTCAAGTCTTTCGGTTAGGCCTCATGGAATGCCTCTCTTGTCCTTAGTTGCTTTAAACAACACAGTATCCAACTAATAAACAGTAACCGCTAATAAAATGCGGTTTTGTCTTACACCACATTTAACAGCTATTATGTATTATGGATGTATACAGACACGGTTTTTCCAATCTTGTATTATGGAGCCTGAACTGGTGAACTCCATTAAATAATCAATATAGTGATATCGAACTAAAAAGGCTACAAAGGGCAAATTGCGTTGAGGCGATGGATGCAATAAAGGATTTCCCTATGGGCAGCTGCATTTAACAAGACGAGACCCACGAAGTGCGAATATGCCAAACGCCAGCAACTTCTCACTTATTTAAATAAATCAATATAGACATAGCCTTTGCTCGAATTTTAGTTGTTGTTTTTTTTTTATATGCACTCTCGTCAGATAGCTGATTATAACCTAGACTGAATTGCATAGAAGTTTGGAAAATAAAATGAATAGAAAATAGTTGAATATCTTCTCTGTATATTTTACAGCTTTATTGAGGAAGCGGAGAAGCACTCTAGAAGGTCTTGAGTATAATCCTTTGTAGGATTTGGCCAAGCCACAGCCTTCACCGTCGAACACAACCATCTACAATAATCTAACAGATTCATTCGTCATTATCAAAAAGTGTATAAACGGCTGGTGAAACTCGGTATATGGCGAATGTTATTTGACTTTCAGGTTTTCACAGGTTTCTCTATACAAGCAGTATTTTCGCCAAGTTCTTTAAGAAATATGTATTCCGATACGTTAAAGAAGTTATATTGCAAAATACATAAAATTGATCTTCATCCAAATGAATAATAAATTAGGGCTTTGGTACAGGGGTTTATAGGACTTAGGACGAGTTAACAATACTGCTCAAACATACGCTCAAAATTTACGAATATTCAGCGAGAAAAAAAGTAACATAAAACGCTAAATATAAATATATGAAGTTTGACTTACCCGTCGCTACTGTTGTAGATTCCACTTCATCTTCAGATATATTCGGAGCTACTGGGCAGCAGGCCTAAAAATTAGTTTAAATCTACAACCTAGATAACAAATTCTAAAATATTTACCATAAAATTGCCATTAGCATTTCCACACAGACTATTTCGTAGGTAGATAATCTCCTCGGGTGCGATTTTTTCTTTCATAGCGATATTCATTAAGGCACTGCACCCTTTGATGGGCTTGCACACTCCAGATGCGCCATTGGGTGCTTGGCAGATACTCTCCGGCACAGCTGTGCAAAATAAAAAGTGCTGTAGTTTATACTCATAAATCTGTACTTACAATTTGTATGTATGCGCATTTACAGTCCGGTTCACTCGATTAGAGGAACTAATTTTTAGGGGAAAAAATTGTTACTAAAGCAACCGTTTTTGATCTATTGATCATAAGCCTTGGCTTGCTCCATCCACATAGATTTTCAATACTGTTCAGATCTGAGAAATACGGTGGCCATGCTAAAGTTTCAACATTTTGGGACGCAATCCAAGTTAAAACCACTCTTGAAGTGTGTGCAGGTGCAATATCTTGTAGAAAGATTCAATTAATAGATCCACATGTTTCACGAATCTTGGGAAAATAAAGGGTTTTTCCGCGGTCCGTGAAAGTGTACAGCAGAACCCGAGGCAGTCTATTCCTCGCCGTGCACAAGAACTTGGCCTTTCGCAGATTTCAACTTGGCGAATTTTGCGTCGGGACTTGGGCCTACACCCGTATAAAATCCAACTGACCCAGGAGCTCAAAGTTGATGACAACGCCGTTTGTTCGCTGACTGGGCTTCGAATCGTTTGGAAGAAAACCCCAGTTTTGGGCGAAAAATCATCTTTAGTGCCGAGGCGCATTTTTGGATGAATGGATGTGTTAACAAACAAAATTGCCGTATATGGGACGACACCAATCCACACGAGCTTCACCAGGTGATAATATATCCCCAAAAAGTTACCGTTTGGTGTGGATTTTGGGCCGGCGGCGTCATTGGTCCGTACTTTTTTGAAAACGACGTTGGTGAGGCGGTCACCGTCACAGCAAACGCCACGATTGACACTCTGCATGAACGATTTGAGGGTAAGGTTATCTCTCGCAGTGGTGATGTGAATTGGCCACCAAGGTCATGCGATTTGACCCCGCTAGACTTTTTGGTGTGGGGTTTCTTGAAGTCTCAGGTCTATGCAAATAAACCACAATCGACCGATGCTCTAAAGGGGAACATAACACAGGCCATCGCTCAAATTCAGCCGGATCTATGCGGAAGAGCCATTGAAAATTGGGCCACTCGGATCCGTTCCACCGTAAGAAGCCGAGGCGGGCATTTGAATGATGTCATATTCCACACTTAATGGCATATATGCGCTTTTCAAATAAAAAAATAATTTTGTCAATAGCTCACACACAGCTTGTTTTATTCCATTTCAACATCTACCCGCCCTTATTGAAAAACCCTTTATAATTCCAAGAGGGTTTTTAGATGTTTCCGATCATTTTGTAGTCTACAATTTTCAATTCGAATCCGCAGTAGCACGAGATTGCTCCGCATCAAATAACACCTCCTCCACGGCTATGATGTCGACTCTCTGTCGACCATTCCTCCTTTCTCAAATCATGGAAATAGTAATTGTATCCATCCGGCCCATCCAGATTGAAGTTTTTTTCGTCACTAAATACTAAATTTTTCCATTCACCGGGATCGTTATTTGCAACAGAACTCCAAGCCATGTGGTCCGTTGCGAAATTGAGGCGGCATTATTTGCGAAATTTATTAAAACGTGTTTTTTTCTGTAATTTTTATGCTTCAGGTGTGACGCTTTTAGAATAGCCCTTCGAACGGTGGATTTGCTAGCTGCAGCATTTGTCATTACTTTAATTTTTTCTGTTGGAAGGGGAGAATTTGATGCAATCCTAATGATTTTACGGCGTCCTTCGGTATCAAAGCCATCGCAGTTCTGTCCTTGTGGTTCTGTCTTACCATATAAGGCACCTTGTTTCACGTAAGATTCCAGAACGTTTGGATTTTTGGCGATTTGAAAGTCCCTCTGAAGTCAAGATACCGATTTGTCCTTTTTCGCGATCCATTTAATTAAAATTAAGAAGTTTTCGATGAAGATGAATGCTTAAAAATACGATCGCTTTTCACAGCTTTCATCCACAAATATGTTAATGTTAACTGAGCGCCTCCTTTCAAATTTAAGCTAGGAAATACTATTAGACGCAATAATATTTTGATGCACGTTTATTTTTGAGCAAAGTGCAGCACCTGAATTGTCAGAAAACCTTGGATTACTAGATCAAACACGATTGCTCTAATAAACATTTTTTCCACAAAAATTAGTGCCTCTAATCAAGTGAACCGGACTGTACATATCTATAAGTATTTATATGAAAATTCGCGGGATTTTTGTAGACACGACGTATGGAGAATTACGGTCTCTTTGCTCGTATTTGTTATCTTCCATGCACAAATTTTGGCATGTGTTAGGGGCTATTCTGAATGACTTCTATTCGGATGCAAGCAATTTTTAGTCAATATGCCGCCAGTCAAATAGTCAATTTAGCCTTCACTTAATTATGATGACTTTTTGTAAGCTCTTCGGAAGATGAAAGTCCATAAACAATAAATTCGTTCAGTGGCTCAGACGCATGTCAACCCAAATGCCAATTCGCAACGATGCATTTGCATCAAAAGTAAGCCGTGAGAAGGAATGCAGTACAAGTGAGGTTAGCGATACTAAAAGCCTCTTCCCTTCAGCAAGCACTAGGAAGTGGCGAATAGATGAAGACTTGTACTCGATAACTTTGTAGTTGCCTTCACATGCAAGTTTATCGTCAAATGAGCCGAGCAGACAGATAGCGCGCAGAAAAGTGGCGAATAGAAAGGTCCTCAAATATGATTAATGAGAATGTAAGAGCGCGTCAATCGACGCAATTGAAATGTTTCCTGGACTTGAGCTAATAAAAACCATGAGGAGTATGGGGAAGTTATGATATCCCAATGTAATCTGGTGATAAGGTCTATGCGCAGATGTTTAGATGTCAACAGAACACTAGCAACGAAGTCAAAGCTAGAGTATCCAAAATCGCTGAGCTGCTGGATGTAACGCCGAACTACAGACGTTCATGGAAGGCAGCAGAAGACGAAAGGGAGCTCTAGAACCTCTGAAAGAACACTGCCATCCAGCAAATAACAGATATTTCCACCTCTGCGACAACGAACCCGAAGCGAGTGGCAACCAGTGCGGCTGCCCCTGAGAGCTGTAAAATAGCCAAGACAAATGGACCGACAGGGAACAAAAAAGGACGTTCTGAGAAAATGGATGAAGGCTTGCAGACAGTTACGAAGAAGGGCAACCCAAAGAAGCCGAAGTATAAGCTAGCCGAGCCAAACAAAAGGAGCAAGCCGCGAACACAACACGTAAATCCAGAAGATGTTGTGATAAAACCCGCAGAAGGTCATAGCTATGCAGATGTGCTGAAGGATTTGCGCGCGAAGATTATGACTGATGAGTCAGTCAAAGTAAGGTCCGTCAGGAAAACTAAGGCTGGGACCATACTTTTGGAGGTAGGTTTTTACACTATTTATAGTATTCAGCTTTGAAATGTTTAACAATTTTCGTTTTTTTTTTAGTTCGGGGTCAAAATAATTGAGCCGCTAATAACTGCTTATCAAAATTCTGTTCTAAAGTGAAAAAATTAGACTTTTTGTTTTTGTGATTATTGTTGTCAGCTTTTCTCAATTTCTATACTTCAGTCCAAAGCCTGTAATCTCTGTTGTTGTCTAATATAGAGCAAAAACAAATTATTTTAATACAACTTACAAATGGAAACTTGGGATTGCCGTAGCCATGAAACTGTTGGGCAGCAAACCTACAATCAGCAGATTAGCAGATAAGAGAAAAAAAGTATAATCCGAAGTTTTGTTATTTAAAATTCTTACATAGAATTTATTATTTGCACTGCCACATTTGCTATTTCTCAGCAAATTTACGTCTTCTACTAGTAAAGTGGGTTTCAAAGCAATTTCATATAAAGTCGGGCAATCCTGAATTGGTATACAGTCACCGTAGGCAATACCCGCGTAATACGAAAGGCACGCGCCAACTGTGAGGTCTGTAAGTAAAAACAGTTGTTATTACATTTTTTTTTATTAAAACTTGTTTTTAAGGTAAGTCAAAAATGTTGATGCAATATAATAAATAATAAGAAAAAAGTTGTATATGACATGTTTGCTATTGTTGTTGTAACAGCATAAAAGATTGCCCTTAAATATTATATAATAATAAGAAAATACCATAATAATTCCTGGTGTATAGTCAGTGGATTACAATGATGATAGAATTAAGCTAATTAATCTAGCGAAATAAATCAAGACCTCTTGGCGTCAAAAGCAGACTCATTTATTTATTTTTATTTATTTGTTTATTTGTCTTTAAATGTATACATTCTTACAGACTATGTCAAGCTAATTACTATGAAAAAAACGCAATTTGACACTCCAAATTCTAGAAGTCAAAAGAAGGTTCGGTGAACTTTGCTGCAAGCTAGAAATTATTAGGTCAGTCCATAAGTACGTGCGTTTTTTAAAAGTGGTTTTAAAATTAATAAAAAATAAGTTTAAAGTATTTACAAATCAATAATATATTTTTCTTCATTATTTAAAATATCTTCCCAACGTTTAGGCAAATTTTTAATTCCCTGCTCAAAAAATTGTTAGCGCTTGGAGCCAAAATACGCTTCGATATCCCTTTTTATAGCTTCTTTTGAGAAGTAGTTCTTGTTACTCATATGGGATTGAAGTCTACGGAAAACGTGATAATCACAAGGTGGATGCGGCATTAGCTCCCATCCGAGCTCGTTCAGCTTGCCTAATGTTTGCCTTGCGGTATGACGTCTTGCTGTTGTCGTGGTGAAACAAAACTTTGCGTCTATTCACTAAAAACGGTCGACTTTTGTTAAGTGCCTCATTCAAGTTTGATAGCTGATGGAAATAATAATTAGCAGTTATCGTCTGGTTTGGCACCAGAAGTTTATAATAAACAAAACCGGCCATATCCCACCAAATAGACAGGAGAATCTTCTTGGGGTGAAGGCCATCTCTAGGGGTCGGTTCTGGTGTTTCATCTTTATCTAACCGTTGGCGTTTGCGAACAGGATTATTGTAAAGGACCATTTTTCCATCACCAGTAACGATACGGTTCAAAAAACGTTCATTTTCAGGCAGTTGCAGCAGCTGAGAATACACATTCACTCTCTGCTGAAGGTTGGCGACGGAAAGTCTATGCGGAACCCATTTTCCCAGCTTTGAAACCTTTCTCAACTCAACCAGGTGCCTGTGAACTGTTCCATGCGATAAATTTAACATTTGAGCTATAATATCGACTGTCAAATTTGGCTCAGCTTCCACGAGTTGAATATTTGGAAGAGTATGCAAGAGTAGTGCATCTTATGGCAGAAGCTAACGACTTCTTTGAAAGAGAGCAAAATATTTTTTTTTAATACTTTTAATACTTTTATTTGCAATCTATTCGAAGAACAATAAGCAAATTATATAACATTTTGGTTATTTGACATGTATTATTGATCTCCAGTGAACAAAAAATAATAATATACTTATATGTAATACATATATTTATACAAAGTTAAGGCTATACATGGGATAACGTTATATGAATATGTTGTAAACATATTAATAAATAGTGATTAGGTACGAAATGGGAGATCTAGAACATGTTGTCTTTTCAGTCTTATTATTTCATTGGTTTTATCTAAGAAAGTTATTGCAAGCGGGTTTTCATGATAGCTGATCCTTTGCAAATATGCTGTACTGAATCTTTTAATCTCAGTTTTTATGAAAGGAATATGTAAGTCTGAATGAATGGCTTTATTGGTAATGAACCAGGGTGCACTCGTTATCAATCTAAGGGTTTTCGACTGATATCTTTGTAAGATTTCTATATTTGAATTAGAGGCTGTTCCCCAAAGTTGTACGCCATATGTCCATACTGGCTTCAATAAGGCTTTGTACAATATAATAATAATTTGGTTTCACGGTAAAGTGGTGACTTAGGTCCAAGTAACCAATAAAGTTTTCTTGTTTTAATTTTTAATTGGTTAGCTTTAGCTTGTATATGACACTTCCATGTTAATCGCTTGTCTAGGTGTAAGCCTAAATATTATACACTGTTACATTTAGGAATAATGTTTCCATTGATCTGCAAGTCAGGACAGTCATTTCGCTGTAGGATAAATAAAACATGTACAGATTTGTTGGTATTAACTTTAATCTTCCAGCAGTCTAACCACACCTGCAAGTAATTCAATGCAATTTGTACTAGTGAGGTAAATTCGGTTGGAGAATAACTTGATGCAAGAAAAGCGGTATCATCAGCATATGTTGCAATAAGTATATTCTCAGTTACTGGCATATCTGATGTGAAAATAGTATAAAGAACTGGACCGAGTACGCTTCCTTGAGGTACCCCAGCTTTGATGTATGCAATGCTAGATGTGTCATCTTTCACTTTCACGTAAAATGATCTTTCAGTAAGATACGATTTTAGAATTAAATATATCTGTGAGGGGAAAATTTTTTTCAATTTGTATAAAAGACCACGATGCCAAACTTTGTCAAATGCTTGTTTGATATCCAAAAAGACAGCTGAACAATACTCTTTTCTCTCGAATGAATCAATAATGAAGTTAACCACTCGGTGGCATTGTTCGGGAGTTCCATGGTGTCGGCGAAAACCAAATTGATATTCAGGTGTTGTATTATGTTGTTTTAAAGTTGGTGATATGCTCCGTAAAAATATTCTCTCAAATATTTTAGAGAAAAGTGTCAGTAAACTTATTGGTCTGTAAGACGTTACTTCATTTTCAGGCTTATTTGGCTTGGGAATCATAACAATTTCCGCGCATTTTCATTGTGTAGGAAAATGGTTTAATCTTATATATGGTTTAATCTTATATAATATAGCATTGTAAATATGTGTCAGCAGCATAATGCCTTTTTTTGGTAAACACTTTGCCACTTTAGAATCAATTTTATCATAGCCTGGTGATTTATTTTTACTTAAGTTTTCTATTTCGGTACGAATTTCTGCAGGTGTAATATGCTTAATTGGCAACGATAGTTGGCACGGGACATCGAGAAATTGAAGAACGTTAAACGTATTGTTACTGCTGTTAAAGGCTGTGAAAGTTTTTTCTAAATGCTTTGCAAAAGCACCAGCTTTGCTCTTATCTGTTCTGCACCATCTATCATTGCAATCTTTAATAGTATAATAACTTCTCTTCTTTGGGTGTTTTAGGTACTTCGTTGCCCTCCATATTTTATAATCATCATTATTATTGTCATTAAGGTTTTGAATATGGCTTGAGATCGATTTATTTCTAAAGTCTTTCAATTTGCCTTTGAGTTCACTAGTGGCTTTATTTAGAACTGTTTTATCTCTTGGATTTCTACTAGTTTGCCATATCTTTCGTAATCGTCTCTTTTGTTGAATTAAGACTCTGATTTCTGCAGAAACATGCACAGAGGTATGTCGACTATAGTTGTTATTTTTTTTAGGTGTAGAGGCAAGAGCTGCATCATGTATCAAAGCAGATAAACTTTCAACAGCATTGTCGAGTTCACTCGGGTTTTTGATTAGCATGTTAAGTACAATATTTGAGAGCAAAATACGTTCTTTGTTTTTTTCCACCGCTTTAGTACCCATAAAAATAAAAATGCAACGTCTACCTTCCGAAAACTTGGAACTTCTTACGGAAATTAATATTCAAATTCAATCAAAGTTAAATATACAGACTTCTTCTACTTTTCCTTTTTTTATTAGTTAAATTTGCTTTTTATGTTGAGTCAAACTTACATGTTTTTAAGTACTTTTGTTTTATAGTCAGTTAGAATTTATGGATCAATTGACTAAATAAATAAATATATATATTGTACAATATATATATATTACACACTGCAGAAAATATTATAATCTCACAAATCAGCTTGAGAGCTTCAAAACGCTCGGGTTTTTTCATAAAAATGTAACCAAAACCACAGATTTTTTTATTTTGTGAAAATTAGTAAGTTGATTTTGCACACATATAAATCCTCGATTTCACAATCACTTCCTATTATAATCCAAAATAAATAGGAATTAATATATCATATTAATCATCAAAACCAGTTGTGGCTGGTTACTGGATGAACGCCGCCTAGTTCGGGCCTTTGACTCTTTTAAGCCCTTCAAGTCGCCTGACGGCATCATATCATGCCATTGGTTGAGCCCTAACTATGCGAGCTGCATCGCTTGAGTTTACATACCAACATCATGGACAGCAGTGAGGGTTGCCTTCATACCCAAGGCAGGCACGAAGTCGCATGTCTCCCCTTTCATCTCTCTTGCTGAAAACACTTGAGAGACTGATTGACTTGCACATAAACAGCGAAAGTCCTCGTTCTACTTATTGTAAAGGTATATCAGTGAAATAAGCCCTGCATTCAATTTCAAAAGATATTTAGAAGTCTCTGTATCAGAAAGAGCTTGCGGTGGGACTTCCCCGACATTGAGGGAGCTTTTAATAACGTCGTCCTGGAGGCAATTACTAAGCCTCTGTGCAAAGGAGGGTGCCCAAGCCGACATTGCCAGATTTATCTAGCGACAAAAGAGTTGTGATAGAGTGGGGTGGCGTCTCTCTTCGCCGGCAGGTGAGTATAGGCACTCCGCCAGGCGGTTTTCTCTTATTATTTTCCTGGGATGTCGTTTTCAATGACTTGCTGAAGCAGCTGGTGCGAAGGGGCTGCATGGGGACGGAGCTGCGAGCATGACGTGTCACTAATTGTTAGAGGAAAAATTTTGGATGCTCTGTACGATTTGATACACGGATATCTGAACGTAGTTGTTCGATTGGCAACGAATTGTGGCCTATCGGTGAATCCTCTCAAGATGGAGATCGTCTTATTCGCGACGACATATAAAATACCCAGACCTCAACTTCTCTCAACAGGGGACGCTCCGTTGATGCTTTCTGATAAGGTGCAGTATCCAGGTATTATCCTTGACAGTGAACTCACGTGGAGACCCAACACTGAAGAGAGAATATAGCCGATAGCCAAGCGGCAATTAGGGCCCTCGGGTCAATGATGGTGCCTTCGAAACTAGTCAGGGAATACCTGGCTTCACTTTCGATTGTATCCGAATTTTTTGACATAAGGTTCCTCTGGGTTCCTGGTCAATGGGAAGAACTTGTAAGGCGGATGATAAAATAATGGGGATGTGAGGTGATTTCCTCACGAAGGGAGAGAATTGAGATTCCCTTGACCACCTGCGGTCTGCGCCTGTAAAGATGGGCACCGCGCCAACTCAGTGAGCGCTGGACAAGTACGCAAACTTGTAAAGTCGCGAAATCCTTCTGGCCACATTTGGATCGGAGGCGCTCGTGCGGTCTTCTGAGGTTGATAAAATCTCAGCTCTCTTTGCTACGCCTGCTGATATAGCAGGCCTTCACATCAAAAATCTGATAAACTTTAACAGCCGACCAGACGAAATACAAAATCAGCAGAACGTTATGGCCCACCTACAACCTCAAGCAATCGTCGACATTAATTAGCATGAAACGACGGGACACCTGTAGACTTACGGCAGTCATAACTGGCTTCTGGTCTATCGGAGAACAAGCCGCCAAAATGGGCATCTCTCATAACACATACTATCATAGTTGTAAACAACCGGAGAAAAAAGAAACAATCTTCCATTTCCTCTGTGAATGCCCTGCCCTATGGAAGGACAGAATGTTAACCCTGGGTAAACCGCTGTTCGAGAGTCTGGAACAGCTGTCTGGCTTAGACGTCAACAACCTAATAAGGTTCCTAAACCGCACAGACTGGATATAGTCCTGCTGTAAATAACTGTTAAACAATTTGGTAACGAGGATGTGGCAACAAAATGGTGCGGAAGCGCTAGTTGGATTCCGGATGAATCACCACTCTAACCAACCAACCAACCATCAACAGCCACATAAAGCGGTTAATGCAACCGCAACAGAGTCATTGTCCGTAATATAAGAAATCAAGCAGAAACCGGCACAAATGGCACGTACCGATTGGCAAGCACGATTCATTTATGTGTCGAATGCAATGGAAAATGGTTGGTGCGCTAAAGTATGTCCACCACACGCGACATCTGTTCGTTCAAAATTATAAAGCGGTTAAGATGAGGCCACTTCTTCAAAACTTCTTAGTCTTAACCTTATAACTCCAAAATGGCCTAATAGTAGGGAACTGGGTGTAATATTTTATTCAAAATTCCTATTTCTGAGTCATTTAACTTGCATAATTTCTAATTCATATTCTACACTTGCTTTTATTCGACGTTTTGGTTCAGATTTTACTGATCCATACACGCTGAAGTTTCACCTCACTTGTACAATCTAAGTAGGAAAATGCTGTATTTATATGGAGACCACATCACCTTTGTCACACTAATAGACTTGGATGAATTCACTCTCAGATCGATTAGTTTTGTTGAACCGATTTCTTCGGTATTGCAAAATATGCCTTAATAAATTTGCAGTCATTACAAAATAGAGAGAGCACTCTTTCACTGTGCTCCATCTTTGATATCATCACATCTTTTGGAATGCATGTTTTTTCTTTTTTGTTTATTTTATTTTGAAGAAGAACCAAAAAAACTACTGTGAAATGAGAACTAAAAAACTACTATACACATTTGTTTATTCCACAAAGAAACTTGACCAGTAATGATTTAATCTTTCTGGAGCGGGTTAAATGCACAGAACGGTGAAAGAATGTTATGAAATTTCAAATTCTTTGGTTCTTGATTTTTCATCTTCTAAACAAACTTTCAAACTGTCACTGAATAAATTATATTGCTAAATCTGAGCTGTTATCAAAAAATCAAAAAAAAAAAAAGAATCAAAAAAAAGCAAATCAAATTAATAAACTCAGATGAATATGACAAATACATAAGAACGCTTAACAATAGATTTATTGCAGCTGGAGATCTCAATGCAAAACACATTGACTGGGGCTCAAGACTCACCAACAAAAAGGGCCGTATTCTAATTAACGCAATTAACAAAAACAATTGCAGATTTATAAGTACCGGAGAACCTACCTATTGGCCAACTGACGTAAAGAAAATTCCAGACTTGATCGATTTCTGCATAACCAAAAACATAAGCCATAACCAATTGACAATTCAGTCGTGCTATGATCTTTCTTCTGACCACTCGCCGATATTACTTGAATATGTAAGTTATATAAAATCTATAGATACATCTTTTCGCATATTTAATGACAGAACCAACTGGGAAAAATTCCGCCACCATATTGACGATCAACTTATACCAAATGTGATATTGAAAACGCAACTTGACATTGAACGTGCCATTATCCATTTCAATGACGTAGTACTAGAAGCAGGGATCAGATCGGCACCAAAGCAAGAAAATAGAACAAATTCAGCAGTAACTGACGTTTCTATGAAGAAGCAAATTATTGAGAAACGAAAGTTAAGAAAAAGATGGCAAAAAACTAGATCACCTGACGACAAGAGAAAACTAAACTTAGCCACAAAAATTCTTAAGGATACTTTAAACAAAAGAAATAATAAAGAAATCGAAAACTATTTGAAGAACCTGACTCCCAACAAAGATACAAACTACTCTCTTTGGAAATGTACCAAAACATTAAAAACCCAAATAAAACATCAACCACCATTAAAGAAAGATGACAATTCATGGGCCGTTACAAAAGAGGAAAAAGCGAAAACTTTAGCAAAATACTTTGAAGAGGTTCTATCAAATGACGAAGAAAAGAAAATTGACAACCAAAACAACTATCATTATGACTTTACAAAAATAAAAAGGACGAATACACACGAAATAATAGGTTGCATCAAAAAAGGACTAAAACATAAAAAAGCACCCGGATATGACTTGATAACAGGAAAAGCATTAGTGGAGCTACCAACCAAGGCATATATATTTTTGCGAAACGTTTTCAATGCCATGTTTCGCTTGCAATATTTTCCGAAACTCTGGAAAGTGGCAGAGATTATTGCATTGCCAAAACCGGGTAAAGATCCAACTACCGTATCATCTTATAGACCAATAAGCTTACTACCGACAATATCTAAAATTGCTGAAAAATTACTGCATGATCGACTAACCCAATTTCTGGAGAAAAAACGTATAATACCGGATCATCAATTTGGATTTAGAAAAAAACATTCGACTATCCAACAGATCCACAGAATTACAAATAAAATCCAATCAGACTTTGAAAACAATCGTTATTGTGCGGCAGTATTCTTAGACGTAGCTAAAGCGTTTGACAAAGTGTGGCACAAAGGCTTACTCCACAAAATAAAAATAATGATTCCTTTTGACTACTATCTTATCATAAAAAGCTACCTAACTAACCGAAGTTTCTATATTAAATATGACAATCAATGTTCAGATATTCATCAAATAACTGCTGGAGTTCCGCAAGGAAGCGTTCTTGGACCTCTACTATATGTTTTATTCACCGCAGACATACCACCTCCTGACGAAACTAATTCATCAATTGCTACGTTCGCAGACGATACAATACTACTGGCATCGGATAAAAGCTTAACTATCGCTACTGAAAAACTGCAGCGATACACAAACGCAGTTAAGGAATGGTTCGATAATTGGTGCCTAAAAATAAATGAAGAGAAAACCGTACAGGTTATATTTACTACCAAAACAAAATTTACTGCAATTCCAATAAAAATAAATGGCAAAGCAATTACAATTAAACCAACTACTAAATACCTTGGAATACATTTGGACTCGAAACTAAATTGGAATCACCACATAAAGCAAAAGGTCAAACAAATAAAGGAAAAACTTCGACAACTTCATTGGCTAGTCAGCACAAAATCCAGACTTACTATACAGAACAAGCTATTATTGTACAAAGCCATGATTAAACCAATCTGGCTATATGGACTACAGGTGTGGGGAACGGCTAAAAAGTCTCACCTAGTAAAAATTCAACGACAGCAATCGAAGATTCTTCGAATTTTGACCATGTCTGACAGGTACACGAAAAATGATGACATCCACAGGACTTTTAATATAGCAACAGTAGAAGAAGAGACCAAAAAAATAGCAAGAAGCCACTTTGAAAAAATACAGGAACACAATAATGCAGAAATCAACAAACTTCTGGAAAGGGAAAAAAACACTGAAAGACGCTTAAAGAGAACTCGACCAAGCGACTTAATGAATGCTAGAAAATAATAAATGTGCAAAGGGGTTAAATTGCTGTTAAAGTTTTGTAAAATTGTAATTATGTAGAGTAAAACTTGTATTGAATATTATTTAATTGTATATAGTATTATTTCGTTTATTTTAATTTTTATCGCTTTGGCACTGGTCATTAAGCGATGTATGTAAATCCTGGCCAAATTGTTAAACAACGTACTTAATGTCCATGGACAGATGTATAAAATAAAGGGAGAAAAAAAAAAAAAAAAAAAAAAAAAAAAAAAAAAAATTAAAAAAAAAAAAAAAAAAAAAAAAAAATAATTGGCGCGTACACTTCTGTTAGGTGTTTGGCCGAGCTCCTCCTCCTATTTGTGGTGTGCGTTTTGATGTTGTTCCACAAATGGAGGGACCTACAGTTTCAAGCCGACTCCGAACGGCAAATATTTTTATGAGGAGCTTTTTCATGGCAGGAATACACTCGGAGGTTTGCCATTGCCTGCCGAGGGGCGACCGCTATTAGAAAAATGTTTTTATAAATTTTGATTTCACCGAGATTCGAACCAACGACCTCTCTGTGAATTCCGAATGGGAATCACGCACCAACCCATTCGGATACGGCGGCCGCCGCAAATCAATTATTATAAATAAAAAAAAAATACACTTATAAGTCACACAGCTATAAATAGTTTCAATAATTTGCCATAAGCTGAAATTCTTTTTAATCAATGCTCACCAGCACGAATTCCAGTGAGGCTCAGAAGACCACAGAAAGTTAAAAGCACTATGCATTTCGCGAATTCCATTGAAACAATATTAGCACTAAAAACCTTCACAGTTCAGCACCTCTTTTTGCGGGGAACGCAAGCAAATAACTGATTCGCGGGCTCTACTCTGCAGGAAAAGCAAAATCACTTCACGCTGTGTCAGTAAATACGTACATATGTATGCACATACATACATACTTAGGTAGAAAAAACGCAAATTTTTTCAGCTGTGTTATCAATGCAACGCTTAATAATTAAACATTTTTTCTTGTGACGATTATTTCGTTGTTATCTCTGAATTTTTGCTCTGCTCAAAGAACTCATTCGCACACGAAATATTGGTTGCTCGTATGAACTGTTTTACTCGTATGAATTGAGTTGCTCATTGAGCACAACTTCTCACATCTGAAATTTATTTCGCAGTCCATAATTGTTGTAAAGAAGCGCAATTGCAGCATTTTGATGTAAGAAAATTTGCACCACATCATGAGAGAGCTCCCCTTCGAAATTGCTTCTAATATAAGATGGCGCAAAATTAGTTTTCCAAATTTTGTAATACCTTTTCTATACATTAAAAAATTAGTTTAACCCTTAACTGGTATCGTAAATTTGACTAACGAAACTAGTATCGTGGGGGCCGCGCGGCCCCCTATTAAAATTAGATTCTAGGATACAAATGTCTACAATTTTTTTCAAGAATTATTTTGATAGGACAAATAACAAGCTTGTTTTATGAAATTAATAAGTTTTTATTCATATACTTCTTTTAACTTATTTACTACAAGAGATCACAAAATTTGGACAATTTTTTGGTATTTTTTTCTTACCAATATAAAAATAAAAAAAAAACTATTATTTCGAAAGTCTTTAGCTAACATATGTATGTTTTCTTATTTCTTATAAAATCAACTTTGAAAAAATAAACTAAAACATAAGAATTTCAACGTATTAGAAAAAAATCAACACAAAATTATAAACCGAAGTGTTTAGGAACATTATAAGTGGACTAATTTCAGTCTTGACAACTATCACACAGTACTTTTGTGCTACTGTGCAATTTGCAAATGAAATGCTTGCAATTATTGCATTTTGTAACAAATTTACCGTCTTTTTTTCTATCACATAAGTAACAGCGCCCTCTTTTTAGATCATTTCGGCTCGAGGTGGCAACTTCAGGCGTGGAATTAGTCACAGATGTTGCAGTTATATTATAAGATGCTACTAAACGATCAATCTTTTCTCGCAGTTCTCGTGGGTACATTGAATACTCAGCTTTCCGATTTATGACATGTTCTTTTATTAATTCCATCCCAGCTGATTTTATGTAGTTCTTCCTTTTCATGTTTTTTTTCAGTATTTGAACTTTCCCATAACACATAGCCAGCAAACACTACACTTGGCCAACGTCGTGCTCTGCGAGCTACAGAGTAATTAGCGCACTTTTGGTCTAAAGCATCAACTCCACCTTTTGTGGAATTGTAAAACTGTATTATTTCCGGTTTCCCAGATCTTTCATTGACAGTTTGGTCGTGGTGCATTGAAGAAATCATTATTACACTCTGATTCTTTTTCGGTACAAAAGAAGCTAGTGTTTTGCTCGCCGTAAATCCAAAGATAGTTGTTCCAGGTTGACGTTGTTTATTTGGTTGAAATTGGGAGGGGATTTCACGTTTATTTTTTCTCAATGTCCCAACATAAGGGGGGAGATACATGTAAATGCTTAAATTTTCCTTGATGTTTGTGATTTATTTTTTTTTATTAAAGAGTCATTATATGTTTTTAAAAATTGGCATGTATTTTGTTTAAATATTAAAATAATACAAAAAAAATGTTTTGATTATAATAATTTAAAATGGCGGGTATACGTGAAATTCTTCCTGTGAAGGTCGGAGTGAGGCTTTTTAATCGGCGGGCATTCTAGCATCGTTTCTAGTGATCTGAAAACCAAAAAACAAACATTTTTGTGTTTATTAATGTCATAATTTGTCGGTGAACCTAAAAAAATTAAAAAAAATTAAAAATTCACGAAATACAATGCTTAAAAAAAATAAAATGAATTTTGGCCCTAATTTTTCATGTTGTTTTGCTTTAAAAAAATTATTTTCTCAAAAAATTTGTGGAAATTTGTAGGTTCACATAGAAAGTAATATCATTAGAAAGATGTGTGCAAAATTTCAGGAAGATCGGTCAATAACTTTTTGAGTTATCGTGTACGCCGATTTAAAAAATGTAGTTTTGAGAAAAAGGCATTAAAGTTTAAGTGCATGAAAATTCAATGATTATAGTGGCTTACCGACTAATCAGCAATTCCAGCGCCATATAACAATCCTTCTGAAGCTTCGTACAACTCATTTTGTTCAATTAGTTGCTGTTGATGTGCTTGACGAGATTCTTTAGAGGCTAATGAGCTGCGGCGATTTTCTCGGGTCCATTTTTTTGGCGTATGATTTACATTGCCGGCCTACTATTATATCTGAGCAGTTCATTATTTGTAGTATTGATGTGTATCCTTCATTGAATAATCCAGCAGCAATGTATGAGACCATTTCAATGATTTTTGACCCCAAATGTATGTGTTTTGGAGCGAGACGCCAAACGGTAGAGTTGAAACTCTCATTTGCATTTTGCGTATGACCACCCAAACATCTTGTAAGCAAGTCATCTCGCGATAAATCTAAAAATATTGGCTCTACATGCTTCTGGATATCTGGATGTAGTGGTGCAGGATGTTTAAAATCTTCTTTAGAAGCTTGGGCTTTTTGCCATTTGCACCAGCTGTCGGGACCAGGTGGACAGTACTCATGTTTTGGTTCGTAATCCGTAGAGCACATATGATAGTAGGTGGCCATTACAGCCTTTTTCATATCCTCGAGGTTGTTTACATTCCTACGAATAGCAAGCCCGTAGTATACTGATAATTTATTGATGAGAGCTTGCGTCAACTTGCCTTTTCCTCCGAGTTTATAATCTTTCGTAACTTTTCGGAGGCGAGTACCCATCCTCTTTTGCACGTGGCCAATACACTCACTTTTTACTACCGGAAAATCGTCGCCATATGGATTTACATCGAGAATTCCTTTAAATGTCTTTGAATTTCCATCTCCTATGTAATTGCCGTACTTCACGCCAAAAAGTTTTTCCGATCTCACAAACATTTCTTTGATCGATTCGACTTCCATTGCCCCCGCAGAACGTTGGTGATTCTCTTGACAGTCTGGCTGGTGTTCTTCATACCATTCATTATGTTCTGCAGTACCTTCTCTATTTTTCCATAATGTACACCCTAAACAATAGCTAGATTTCACTATTAGATCAATAACCTTACCACTGTAGTACCCAATGAGCGTTGTTACACCGTATCAAAATTTGAAGCCATGTTTTTTCCATGAGCCATCCCCTGATACTTTTAAATCTGTTGCTGGCCTGTCATGTTTTCCATTTTCTACGTTTTCTTCCTCTACAGCTTTTTTACAGCACGATTGAAATACGGATTGTGAGGCGTTATGTAAATGCACAACAATGTTATTATATGCAGTTTCACTCAAGCCGTCACACATGTCCATAAAATTACAAAAGATATTAATCCCCTCTCTGGCGACGCCCAAAAGACGCATGACAAATACAATCCTACGGTTAATTTCAAATCCATTATTAATAAATGGCCCTGAGTTGATATCTCTACGACCGCAACGACATAATAAAACAATTTTAAAACCCAATCCGCGATTGCCAGCTTCCTCAAATTTCACCGTCTGATTACACTCGCGACACACAACAAGTTCTGATAACGCAGTAAACACCGTAAAAAACTCAATAAACTTATAACAATGCGTATTGTTGTAATGAATATCCTCACTAGTAGAACTAGATCATTTTCTGGCACTAGCACTCGATTGATCGGCTTCAGCACGTTTAGAATACTGATTTCCCTGAAATTTACGTTTTGACGGGCGTCCTGACCGCTTTGATGAATCTTTATCTCCTTTAGGATACGAACTCATTTTTATATTTATTTGATTTCAAAATCGTTACGTACAGGATGAGGTTCAAAACTTGACTGAACAAAACTAACAGAAACACAGAATCTCTAAGAGCAACACCGGTTTTGGCCGGAACTAATATACGCTTCAGCAGCTTCGAAAATGTCTAATGCTTGGAATTTGTTAATGAAAGTATTTTGAAACATTTGCCTAGTCACATTTTTACCAATAGAAAGGTTAAAAGGAAACGGAATTTAAGAGACAGGTAAAAGAGTCGGCCGCTGAAGTATAACCCTCCCAGCGCTCGAAGGCAAAGAATAGAGCTGTCACGGTTTACGCTCTATAATATGAGAAATACTGAAAATTATGTTCTAAAAATTTGGTAACATATTCTGAAAGGTCTATACTAACATATTATGGGGGAAAAAAAAATTTTGTTTTTTCAACATTTTACATGTATCTCCCCCCATAAGTCAAATTCTTTTCCAGCAATGTATCTACCAGCTCCACTGAAGAAAACCAATTATCAGCTGTTATATTTCTGTTTGATCCAAAAATTGGAGTAGCTAACTGTAGTACGGATTGTGTAGGTATGGATTGTTTAAACCTGGTACGATCATGCTGTTTCCCAGTATATATGAAAGCATTATATAAATAGTGAGTCTTATCATCACGTAGGCATAATATTTTGATGCCATATTTAGCTGGCTTTGATTTCATATAAACCCGGAACAAACATCGGCCTCAAAATGGACATAACATTTCGTCAATGGTTATATATTCCGAACAACTGTAATTCTTCTGACAATTTTCTATAAATCTGTCAAACACTTCAGAAATCAATGCCGCCCGATTTACAGTCTTTCGTTCCTCCCTTGATGCAATATCATCAAACCGTAGATTTGCCAAAATGAACAAAAATCGTTTCAATGCCATGGTTGTTCTAAAAATTTTGCGACCAGTTCCGTCTGTGGCCCACAAAGATTCTACATCTTCATGTCCAGATTTGAATACTCCGGCCAGTAACATAAGACCTATAAAAGCTTTCATCTCCGTTTCAGA
The DNA here is from genome assembly GCF_028408465.1 of Anastrepha ludens. Lineage (NCBI taxonomy): Eukaryota > Metazoa > Arthropoda > Insecta > Diptera > Tephritidae > Anastrepha > Anastrepha ludens. Next base: position 103,910,945 of record NC_071500.1, on the reverse strand, counting down.
AACATGATTCGTCCAAAACGCCACTGTGGAATACTTTTCTGAACTCTCTGTAATCTTTTCGTTTGTATAGTTAGTTATAATTTGTATAATATTACCATCTATAAGTAGTTCAAATGATTCTTTGGTAGTCATCTCATTTTTTGACGCTGCTGGACCAATCAATCCAGGTCTTTGTCTAACGATGTTATGTTGACGAGTTCGTGAAGCTGCTGGTGGATTTTTAGACCATTTGTATTTATTTTTTCCATAGTAACTGCTCTGATTCGGTCCTGCAACAGGTTCATCTTCACTCTTTGAAGAACATGCTTCAATTTCTGGACCCAGATCCTCACTGCTATCTGAGTCTTGTGTTGGCGGCTCCTCACAATCGCTAATTACATCATTGTCACTGATTTGTTCTTCTAGATGGCCACCGAGTACTGATTCGGAGTCAGAATCCTCGTTCAGTATTTCTTCTATAGTCCTATTACTCAAAGGTCTCGCCATATTAGCAAAATAACTGTAAAACAAACAAATAAGTTAAATAAAATATTTACTAAAAACTTACGGAACTGGTATAGTGGGGTCTGCACGCCCCCGCAGCGTACGTAGCTCCGCTCTGGTAAAAGCTTCAGCGCCGAACGTTCGACACCCGCCGCGTGTCGCGACGTAATGAGATTACTCAAAATGGCAGCCGCGTACTATGCGTAGTTTTTAAGAAATTCAAAAAAATAAAACGCGTGGGGTCTGCGCGGCCCCCACGATACCAGTTAAGGGTTAAGTGATGGATGTGGAATGAGTTGAGAGATGATTTTGAGTGATCTTCTTCTTTTTCTTCCATGGCGTTACAATGCGAGGTGCGTCAAAGCTACCTTCAAAATACTTCTCCAAAGCGGTCTATCTTCAGCTATTGCTTCGTAGTTACGTATTCCCAGCTTCTTAAGATCGTGTTCCACTGCGTCTATCCAACGGTTCCTCGGTCTGCCTTTGGCCTTCACGCCCATTAGCTTTCCTGTCAAGGCTTTCTTCACTGTACGGTCGACAGGCATAGGGATCACATGACCTAGCCATCTTAAGCGCTGCGCTTTAACAAAACGCACAGCCGTCTCGTTCTGAGTTAGATCGTTCAGTTCAGAGTTCAATTGGATTCTATAGGTACCATCATCCATTCTTATTGGGCCAAAGATCTTTCCATGCGAGCAATTTGCGCACAATCATCAGCCTTAAGAGTCCATACCTCACAACCATATGTTAGGATTGGTCGAATAAGGGTCTTGTACATAGTGAACTTTGTAGCTTTAGACAAAAGTCGGGACTTGCTGGTTGCATTGATGCGATCCCTGACGGCGGAAGTTGAATCAGCGCTACATGCGAACATAACTCGTAGGTACTTAAAATGCTGCACTGCTTCAAAAGTATAGGCCCCCACATGGAAATTTAGCATCTGTGCAGGCCGCCTCGATTTCAACAGATATTTGGTTTTACCCTCGTTTACAAAAAGGCCAATATCGTTCGCAATTTAGTTAATTTTTAAGAAAGTTTCTTTTAAGTCATTCCTGTTTCTTGAGAGAATAGCGATGTTTCTTGAGAGAATAGCGATGCCATCTGCATAAGCACATATTTGGGTTGTTTTAAATAACAAGGCACCACCTTTGTTGACTTCCCTTACGACAAATGGCAGCATCAAATTGAATATGACTGTTGATAAGGCATCACCTTGTTTTACCCCTGTTTCAATAGGGAACGACTCTGTGAGCTTCCCTTGAATGATCAGCTTGATTTTGAGTGATAGAAATCTTTATTTTGACCTTTACGCGCTCCATTGCTTGTCTGCTGGTATTTTGCAGCTGTCTCTGTCTACTTCACGAGTGTCAAATGGGATTGACGATTAACGTCATTTGCAGAAATTATAAATCTTCGGATTGGGTGATTATTTTTGCGCCACCTTGTATATGGTGAGCAAAGATCACATGAGTAATAATTGAACGCCATGATGAAAAGAATAATGTGATGGCTGCTATCGTGGTACCGTTACTTTGCTCTCTGCGAATTTGACATTGAGTGCCGTCGTATTAGCACCAGTATGGCCAGATTATGATTTTCGTAACTTGATTTACCATTTTTTTTTGTTTATTTAGTTTTATAATTCAAGTTCTCAAGATCTTAAAAAAGGACCTTCACCGGCTTTTGTTGTTTGCTCTACACTTTCCCATCGAAATATATTTTTACCGCGTCCGCATAGGAGAGGTGATGAAAACATGTTAGTAAGAAACTAAGTCCGTTCAGTAGAGTGTCCATTTATCGAGCGGAATTTTTTTGCGAAAAATCCAAAAGTCCAAAAATCTAAAAAATCCGGATGCTTACTCTATTGAGGGAAGTGTCCTCATTATAAGCTGAAATTATACATATAGTAGGTATGTATACCAAATATATTAAATATGCATATTATACATTATTATTGTATCTTTTATTTGAAACAAAATACATCAAGTTAAGTGTATGCGCAAAAACAATTTAAAAGTTCTCCCCAACAATTTGCCTTGATTTCTGCATCACGGCCTACCGTAACATTTCATTGTCATTCTCCTATTGTAGCCCCTGCTAATGACAAATGTTGACATTTTTTCTATTCAGGTCTGTTAAATCTCTATTCAAATGCGAACTTTCCAGTGTTGGATTCCCTCATGGAATCAGAGAACGTAGGTTCTGTCCCTATTCACCTTTTTTACGTTCTTTGCTATGTTGCTATGTTTTCATTTCCGTTGTATCAGCTAACGCCTGTGCCTAAAAGTAGACTATATTTTTCGTACACTGTAGATCAATTACACACTCTTACCGACCGATAATGCCGTTCTCTATTCATCGATCACGTTTGGCTTTCGTGTGCACTCTACTCTGGGCCTGCAACACAGGGCCTCCTCTTTTTGCCAAGACTAAGCAAGTGGCGAATAGACGAGGCAACTGGTGCAAATGAACATAGGTATGTCGGTAATGCGGGAAGAGAGCTGCTTTAAATTACATGTGTTGGTAAGGCAGTGCGCATATTGAGCTATAGCCATACTCGCTAGCGGCGAATGTTACTCGAAAACTTTGTTGTTGCTTTGGAGTTTTTTGTTTGTTTAATTATTATTAACGATATGAAGAAAAGACAAGGAGAAAGAATATCTAATTTAATTGCGCAGTTGGCCGCTATGGCAGCAATATGCACGCGAAATTCGATATTACTTTGTATAATAAGCAGGAACAGCCCAAAACGCCTATGGACTCACGAAAGTGATTAGTGCATATGATAATCAACACCTGTCCGTGTACAAGTATTGTAGGTGAGGCACGGCAAGCTCAGGGTGCTAGGCACTCTTTCCTACCTACTACTTGTTTAAGGAGTGCTTTAGGATGAGCCGGGACTCCTTTGTCTTTTTATGTAATGAATTTACGTCCATTACAAAATCTGATGCAACGTATAAGAAATGCATCCCTTTAGACAGACGTATCGCGATTGCCTTATACGCGCTTGGTTCCTCAGCTGAATACAGGACGATCGGCCGATCGGAGTATCAAAAGGAAGCGTATGAAATATTTTACAGGATCTTTATTCAGCGGTCTGGGATGCACTCGCTCCATAGTATTTATTTGGCCAGCAAATTCCTTACCCAAGAGAATATTGTCGGCATTTTGACTAATGCCATCCATGACTTGTGTTCGAAATTGATAATTTATCTTGGCCGCCTTTCTCGCTTTTTCACCAAGAGGAGTCTCCAACTCGCCCCCACTAAATCGACGGTGACCCTCTTTACCAATGCACGAAGGAGATCAAACTACTGCTAAAGGTAAATGTCAATGACAAATCAAAACCCCGGTTAAGAACCCCAAAAGTTTAGGCGCCACCTTTGATAGTATACCCTCCTTTTCAACGCACACAACTGCAACTGTCACTAAAGTCCAAAACCGCAACAAGGCCCTCAAATGGATTGCCGGCAGTTACAAAAGAGGGCAAAGACCATTTAAAGCAATTGGCCCGTCTGGTCAGCCGAAAGCAGTGATACGTAGTGGAAAAAGTTCCAGACATATCAGAATAGCGCAATCAGGACAGCTACGGGATGCCTCCTTCACAATGAGTCTTCGGTGCTCTCAACTCCACTGACGAGATCCAGGACGAAACACAACTACAACTACTGGACCAAGCAGTGCACAGACAGATATTAAACGACATTCATCGGGAGAACCTTACCACCTTTCTAAATTCCCGACCCTCGAATGACATTATCGGAGTTCAACATCCACCTATTGCAGATAAAGAGCTTCAGCTGCCTAGCGAGACCCGCGTGACTTTCGCACAATTCTGGATATTGTAGTAGACGCAGACGACCGGTGACTACACGGAACTGACATAGTTTAGTAAACTGATACAAAAACAACTACAAGGGGCCGCCCTAAGACTACGTGGAGGAGATGGTTACAAAAAGAATCGATGAATGCGGGTTGAACTAAAATTACTAGCCAAACGCAGGACTAGGTAGAAATGCTTTATTGATGCCCTGTGCTCCAATGGGAGATAAAGGAAACGAATCTTAATCGATTTTGTTTTTTGAAATTTGTTGGGATAAATCATCATAATTTTTTTCGCGAATCCCTAGCGGGACATAAGGCACCAACAACATCTACGCGCCATATCGTCTGATTACTTGATAACGCCTTCACCTTCTGAACCCGAATTGAGCCGTCTCGCAATCCACAGTTCTTTTCCATGTTTCCCTTGGCCTGCCAGGCGGTCTTCCTTTCGCTGTGAGTGGGTTCCATTCCATTACTTTCTTCGCTATGTTACCATCTTCTTTACGCACAAAAACCTGTAAGTGACTGGTTATAGCAGTGGTGATTTTCTAGGTTGAGCTATTGTGCAGCAGTACCGCCAGCACGTTCGACTTGAAGAGCCTAACCTTTAAACTGGAATATGGTGTTGTTGCGCCATACGGGGTACAACATCCCGAATACCCCTCTGGCTTTCCCGATTCGCGGGCGTATGTCTAAATCTATGCCACCGCGCGGGACAGCTTTCCAGTATGTAAATTCATCCACTATTTCGATAGGGTTACCTGCATCTCCACACAACCACCCATCTTATTTGACAGACTAATCACCTTCGTCTAGGTAGGTACTGGCACTCCCCAAGTAGCACTAAAGTCCCGTTTTGATACCATTATGAGACTTCCAACAGAAAGATATCTATAGCCAATCTGAGCGGTTAATATAATTAATTAATATTAATGGTATTAAAGTTGGTGCACTGCTCCCGGTTGTCGAAGAAAGAAGCACCCAGAGACCTTAATCGTCTAGCTGCCAAACCCGGACATTTACAGATAAAGTGCTCAACAGTCTCCTTTTCTGAAAGGTCCCCACAGCTACTGTTGGGTTATATGATAAACCTAGCTTTCCCGCGTATGTGGCGATCGTTCAATGACCGGTAAACACAGCTACGAGTTTGGAAATTGAATGGCATAGAGTCATCAAGACTTTTTGGGTCCACCGTATATTGGACTGTGGCCAAAGGGGTTTCGAAATAGCACACGAAGAAATGCAGCTCAATCTTTTCTGGGAAATAATTTGTGTCCTTTAACAACTGTCAGGGGGATGCCAACGACCGGATAAGTGGTGCCCGAGGCCAATTCAGTAGCCTCAAACTCATCGACCATTTCATTTCCTTCTATGTTCCTATGTCCTGGAACCCTGATTAGAGTAATGTTACCTAGACAACCCATATATTTGATCGCCTCCTTATAGGAGTTGATTAGTTTGGTTCCATAGCGTCATCTGAGCCTTGATCGCGGCTTGAATATCGTAGAAAATGTTAATATCTCTCTCACTCCCACATTCGTTAAGCATTTTGCATACCTGCAAGATCGCAAAGACTTCTGCTTGAAAAACACTTGCAGTGTTCGGCAGTTTAAAGCAAAATAGATAAATTGGCTGATTTAGGGAAAACCCTTTTCCGACTTCCGATTCCATCTTGGAACCGTTAGTGAAGACAGAGGTGGTAGCTTCGGTGCATATTTTCCCCCCGGTCAAATCCTGTCTATTTGGAAAGGTTGTCCTAGCACAATCCTCAAACTCCAGTTTGCGGATGGAGAGATCTCTTCGAAGTTCAGAGAAATACGGTGTTAACTGCCCAAAACCTGCTACCATGACCCTTGAGAGGTTGACCTGATAGCACTTTGAGCTGTAAAAGTCGATGGGAAGTAAGTGCAAAACGACATTCAGGGCAGTACCGTGGCAAGTTTTACATGCTCCGGTGATGCGAATATACCCTATGATCAGAAAGTACCGGGAATGTTTAAATGAAAAGAAAAACAGTTAAATTTCAGGCAAATTTATTTTATCTCCTTCAAAGTATGACTCGTCTGAAGCAACACACATGTGCTAAGATTCAACCCAGTCTTCCATGTACCCCTGATAGGCCGACGAAGGGATGGCTTTCAGCTCCTTCGTCGCATTCACTTTGATCTCATCTATCGCCTGAAATCTCCTTCCACGAAGTGGTAACTTCAACTTGGGAAACAAAAAGAACTCGCACGGGGCCATATGAGGTGAATACGGTGCTTGAACGATGGTATTTACTTGGTGTTTGGCCAAATAATCCAGCACAATTTGGGCTTGGTGTGACCTAACCTAATCTAACCTTGCCCACTCTTCCGACCGTTTGCGACGAACAGCATCTCTCAAGCGCTTCAAAATGGATAAATAATGGTGCTTTCCATTTCAATTCAACCGGGCTATTCGGGTCAGGTTCTTCGATTTCGATATAACTCAAATATGTTGCTCTCTGGTCAAAATAAACAGACACGTATTTTTTTGTTCGCCCGAAAATAAATTTTTCCAAGATTTATCGGCAATTTTGTTTTTCGGCTCAAAATCGATTTTTTTAATTATATAAGATTTTTTTTTTCAAATGCTCATAACTTAGTCAAAAATGAACCGATTTTAATGCTTCTGGGTTCAAAATGATCGTCATTACTTGCACGAGCGATTGCATGTTGAAACAATTGCAAAAAAGTAGTTGAACATTTTTTATTTTGCAAACAACAAAAAGTGCGAAACAGGTTTTTTACTCAAAAATTCATTACTCAAAAACAACTCATTTTAGCTACTGGGCATTCAGCTCAATTGAAGTTTGAGGTGTTCTCTTGATTTGGAAAAAGTTAAAAAAAAAAAACAAAAATACACTTTTTGAAATATTGAATTTCGAAAAAATTTCGAATCTTTTTTGTTTTTGCAAAATAAAAAAGTTTCAACTACGTTTTTGCAATTGTTTCTACGATCATTCTGAACCCTAAATTATTAAAATCGGTTCATTTTTGACTAAGTTATGAGCATTTAAAAAGAAAATTTTGTTATACAATTAAAAAAATCGATTTTGAGCCGAAAAACCAAAATGCCGATAAATCTTAAAAAAAAATTTTTTCGGGCGAACAAAAAAATACGTGTCTCATTATTTTGACCAAAGAGCAACATATTTGAGTTACATCGAAATCGAAGAACATGACTCGAATAGCCCCGTTGAATTGAAATGGAAAGCATCTAATATTTTTTATTAACTGCCTGGCCTGATGGAAGGTACTCATGGTGCACTATGCCTTGGCAATCGAAGAAAACAATCAACCCGGTACTTTTTGATCATAGGGTATACAGGCCTTTGCACCCTTCCCTGTTTAGTGATTTTATAGCGCTTTCGAAGAGCTTCCCACCAAACGAGTCATCCATACGTTTAGATTGTCAGAACAACTGCGTTGTACATCCACAGCACGACCTGTGGCTTCAGTCCCCATGTTTTGCCGAATATAGATTTGCAAACCTTTGTCTTGTCAAAATTGATTTTAAGGCCGGCAGACATGGATTCCCTATGAGTGTGGAACCCAATAACACCCTTGACAAGACGAAATTGATGCACCCTGGCACCATGGCTGCACATAGCCAACGACACTTAATTCAATTACTGGTTACTGCCAGTGAACTTAAGCATTAGCCATAATACAAGTTGGGTTTCATACACATTTAGACTATTTTATGTTTTTATTTTCATATCTATATGTATTTATTCGCGTATGTATGTGTGCGTGCGGATTGTCCTTATTACTTATGCAACATGATTTTAAGCGACAAATGATCGCAAGGATAAAGTCACAGTAAGAACAACACACAAAAAAAAATAAATAAATAACAGCAAACGAGTTACAAATGCGTGTTGCATGCGTGCCAACAAAAGCAGATGTAGCTGCAACAACATCACCATCAACATCAACAAAAACAGGAGCCACAAGCAACTAAAGCTGCAGAAACAACAACAAAAGGAATTGCTTGCCTATCGCGCTGGTGAATACGGGCACATCCCCATATACGTATACATGTGTGCGTGTGTACATATATATATGTATGTATGTGTGTGTATAAACTTGTACGAGTGAATTGTGGCAATGCATTTGCCGGCAAATGTTGCAAGTACTTTACTATTGTTGTCATTACCATTGTTGGCATTGTCGTTGTTATTCTGTTGCTATTATTTTTGTCGTTGTCGTACTAGCGTTACAGTTATCAACATTATTACGCTTATTGTTGCCACTCACAAGAGTTTGTGGTTTTTATTGTTTTTGCAACTGATTTGTTGTAGTCGAGATTTTGTATTTTTTTGTTGGTTTGTTTCATTGTACGCCCGTATCATTGTGTGTGTGGCGACAATTCTTTTTGTTATTGTTGTGAATGGAAATTGTTCTTCATTTGTGTTGTGGTTAGTTATTCACCCTTTCGTCTCGCCTGAATGTATTGCAATGCCCTTAACTTAATGTGGCACGAATACCATTTACGAGCCAGACGAAAATTTAAAAAAAACATCGATGCCGAATAAAAAGTGTTTAGAGTGGAATAAGAAAATCCACTATTCGTTGTTTTGCTGTTGTTGCTATTGTTTTGGCAAGGTTTAATATAATTTTTTCAGAAATCTGCTGAAGTGCCAGTCAGCATATAAATCTGGCTTGTTTTGATAATTTAGGTGCCGACTCCCTCTCAATGGAACTCGTTTTCCTTCTACAGTAAGTCCAGAAGGAGTTTTGGCATAGACATTAAATTCAGTATTTTGACTTCATTAGCAAAAACTAGCAATCTTTATTTATAGGTACGGACTGAATAACCTAGGATTTCACACTCAGGGTTACGCTGATGACCTAGTAGTTTATGTATTAGGCTGGCATGAGGAAACCATTTCGGATCGCATGCAACAAGCCCTTACACTAATAAACAAATGGTGCACGGAAAAAGGGCTCTCCATCAACCCATCCAAAACAACACTTGTACCATTTACTAGGAGAAGGAACATAAATCTCAAATGTCCGACCCTTAACAGAACAACACTTGAACTCTCGACAGAAGCGAACTATCTTGGCGTTAGTCTTGACAAAACGCTTACGTGGAACTCCCATATTGAGAGAGTTACTTCAAAAGCCACAAGGGCATTCTTTGCCTGTACAAGGCTTTTTGGTAAGACATGGGGACTAAGCCCTAGAATGACCTTCTGGACATTCACCACAGTTGTAAAACCCATAGTCACTTATGCATCCTTAGCATGGTGGCCCAAGGTCAAGCAAAGAAAGGCGGCAAACGAATTAAGCAAACTGCATCGCCTGGTATGTGTTGGTATTACAGGGGCTATGAAAACGTGTCCCACGGATGCATTGGGTGTGCTCCTGAACATACCACCGCTTCCAATTCTAATTGAAAGGGAAGCTCGCTCGAGTGCCTTAAGACTAAAAGGTATATCTGAACTTAAAAATGGGGATATGAAAGGACATTTAAAGATCTTAGAAGACTTCCTACATAGTCCCATTCTTCATAGGGATGATATACTATCACCCAAACCAATACTCTTCAGGAACTTCCAAGTTATAATCAATGAACGAACAGACTGGAGAACTAACTCTATCACCTTCAAACCTGGCTCCCAGCTATGGTTTACTGATGGGTCCAAATTGGAAAATGGTAGAACAGGGGCAGGAATCAATGGGCCCAAATTCAAAAAATCGATTCCGATGAGATCCTACCCAACAATATTCCAGGCAGAAATACATGCCATTGAAATATGTGTGAGAGAATGACTTAGCAGGAAAATGAGAGGTACTCACATCTACATACTTTCAGATAGCCAAGCGGCTTTAAAAGCCCTTCTATCAACAACCATCACCTCTAAATTGGTAAACGATTGCCTAAACCTCCTAAACACGTTAGGAAACCTCAACACAGTAACACTATGTTGGATTCCGGGACATGAAGGACATGAGGGAAATGAAATGGCTGACGACCTTGCAAAACAAGGAGCAAATATGCAATTTACTGGTCCTGAGCCTTTCTGTGGACTGACAAAAGGCCACATTAATGAATTCCTTAGGAAATGGGAGGAAAGAAAACTTGCCGCACATTGGCTAAACTGTGCCGGTCAGCGTCAAGCCAAACTATTCCTAAGTCCCAACAAAGGAATATCTGACAAATTTCTCGCACTAAACAGAGTAGATCTGCGTCTCTTAACCGGATACCTTACAGGTCACTGCAGCCTGAGGTACCATCTAAACAATATTGGTCTATCCGAGACCAATGTCTGCCGCTTTTGCGAAATGGACATAGAAAGCTCAGAACATTTGCTTTGTGAATGTCCTGCGTTGGGCAGACAAAGACTTCACCACCTTGGTGGTATCGTAGTATCTCCATGCAATCTTTGGAACAACAAACCCAAAACTGTGCTAAAATTTCTAAAAAGCCTAAAACTCTAGGGTTACAAAATAGGCCTTTCACAATAGATCAGCTCTGGTCGCAGTGAGTAATGGCCTTCTAATAATAATAATAATAGGTACGGACACTAGACAGGACTAATTTACTGGGGCGGCAATCCTTGGTCGGGAAAAACCCGAGTCATTCTGGTAACGTAGAAGCGGCTGCCATTGGAATGGGTGGTCTCCTACACTCACGATTGTACGATAATGGCGTAGGGCAATGCCTTTGATTGCCTATGCGCCAAAGTAAACGATTACCTTACCAGTCTTTCTCGCTTTTTCACTGCGCGGAATCTATAACTTTTCCCCACTCATTTCACGGCGACCCTTTTTACGAGTACCACCTGGACGAAGGAGGTTAAACTTAAGCTAAAGCTAAAACTCGACGACACACTAATACCGACAGATAACAACCCCAAAATTTTAGGCATCACCTTTGAAAGTTTGCTCTCATTCTCTGCAGTACCTGAGGCAAAGACAAAAAAATTTTTTTTTAAATCAATTGGATTGACCTGTCTGGTCAGCTGGAAGCTGTGATTTGCAGTAGATAAAGCACCAGACTTGCTAAAACACTGCTATTAGGACAGCTACGGGATGCCTCCAGCTGGTATGGGATGCCTTCCACTGTGGGGTAAATTCAAGAAAATTAAAAAATGAGCCTGAGTGCAGTACAATGGACTTAATGGTGTCTGAGTGCTGTACTTGCTCGTCTGTCCCGACAAAAAAAGGGCATCTAAATTTTGACGGACTGCATGGAAGAGCTCATTTTGAAATTGAAATCATCCAAACTTTATATTTTTTTCATAAATACGTGAGAGAGGCCTGCCGGAGAGGTACGCTCTATTCGCCATAGACCGCAAAGCGAGTGATCCCAATGGGAGGCACGTTATTGACTACGGTCCTGATCCCCTCGAAGTTGGGCAGAGACGCGCACGTCACCTTTATAGTGCTGTCTTTTGTCCCATAGCCCTTCATGTTGGCTTCAGAACCCGAGGCAATAACCTGACGCATCAATCGACTTTTGCAGTATTGGATTTCTGCATCCGTTAGTTGATGGTCAGGCCCCAGTTTACCGATCACAGACACAGGCCGTGGCCCAGCAGCTTTTTTGATATAGGATGGCTTGGCCACACCCTTGGATGTGCCTGGGCGAAGGTCCAGCTCGCCATCTTCCACTGACGAAAATTTTACCGGGAAGACAGCTGTGTTCGACTTTTTGTCGAGGCGCCGATAAGGGCGTGGCTTAGCAGAACTTTTTCCCCACCACATTGACTGCCACTAAGACCGCGCTCGTTCCTCGACGTGGCTCGGCCATTAATGGCAGCTGCAGGGCAGGGAGGTGTACTGTTTTCAGCCACCGCTTACCTCGCGAGCGAGACAGTTTGGGAGCGCCCGTGCCCGAGGACTCGGTAGCTTCCGTGGGTGTCACTTCGGTCGACCGAGGTCTTTTGGAAGACACAGATGCAGAAGAGCCGGCAGAGCCACATGAGGATTTTTTTCATATGAGCCTTCCCGCCGCTTTATTCTTTCCCTCCTTGCAACGCTCTTTGATTTCTCAGCTTCTTTGGGAAGTCGTTCTGCCACCGCAGTTACCTCACAACTTAGGCTCTCCAAAACTGGGATAGTGGGGATAGCTCCCCCGTCTCCTCCAACATGCGCTCTCGCTCATACAACTGAGATACTTGGATAATGGTTGAAACTTCACAGAATCCATGCCCCTGCCGCCAAAGCGGTGGGAAGGCCACTTGTGTGAGTCCCACACGGAGTACTAATCTTCCTGTTGTCCATTACCGATGAAGGTTTTAATTCAGGATTCCCCCTAACCAGTTCGGTTCGCGAATGGCAGCCTGATTCTATGCAAATTTTGAGGCATCACACCAGTGTTGAACCTACCCCATCATAACAATAACAAAACTACATGGCCACACGTGTGATGCCAGGACTTCCCTGTCCACCACCTGGGATGCACTCGATGAGAGACCAGGCAACTCCTCATGGAAAGAAACGAATCACTTGATGATATTGGAATGAAAGTACATCTATTTTTCTTCTTAAACAATCTTCCGCTTCCTATTTTTTGATAGGTACTCTTGGTGTGAGTTTGACAAAGAGTCAAGTGTGTGATGGTGTGAGGGCTTGGTATTTTTGCTTGACCGTATAGGCCATTAAAAATAATTTAAAGAAATGGAAAATAATGTCTTTGACTTGGAAAAATTACAATAACAAATATTTTTAAAATATTTCATAGGTACGAGGGGTGCCTTTTATATGTCGGGATTAGAGAACAAAAACAAATTTTAATCATCGGAAATCACTTTATTGTTTTTCAAAATATTCTCTATGAAGATCTATTCACTTTTGCATACGTTTGAACAAATTGTCGAATAACTTTTGCCACTCTGAATGAGGTACCTCCAAAACATGCATTCTGAATGCCGCAACCGCTTCTTCAGGTGTCGAAAAACGTTGACCTCTCAGTTTGGTTTTTACGTACGGGAATAAAAAGAAGTCATTCGGTGCCAAGTCAGGACTATACGGCGGATGACCCATTAATTCGATGTTTTGGGTGCTCAAAAATGCAGTTGTTTGAGCCGATGTGTGAGAGCTCGCATTGTCCTGGTGAAGAGTGATCCGTCTGTGGCGATTGGTTTTCCTAATTTCTTGGAAGACAACTGGCAAACAAATGGTTGTGTACCACTCAGAATTTATTGTTCTGCGTTGTTCTAGTGGTACGGTTGCGACATGTCCAGTTTTTCCGAAATTACAGGCGACCATTTGCTTGGAAGTGCTTCGTGCGCGAACAACTTTTGTTGGATTTGGCTCATCTTGAAACACCCATACAGTCGACTGCTTTTTACCTTCGCGCTCATACGCGTAAATCCATGATTCATCACCTATCACGTTATCATAGACGTGTTTCGAAGCCCAGCGATGGTATTTTTTTAGTATTTCCTTCGACCAATCGACACGAGCCTTTTTTTGAGCGTTTGACAAATTGTGTGGGATCCAACGCGAACAAATTTTTTTGACAGTCAAATGTTTATGCAATATTGAATGTATGCTGGTCCCACTATTGCCTAAGGTTGTCTCAATCTCACGATAGGTCACATGATGATATTGCAATATCAGTTCACGCACAGCATCAATGGGTTCGGAACAACATCTGATTTTGGACGACCTTCACGAAATTCGTCTTGGAGTGAACTAGAACCACGATTGAATTCACCATACCATCGATGAACACTGGTCCTTGATGGAGCTTCATCGCCAAAAAATGAAATAAGTTCATCCATGCAATGTTGCTGAGTTAATCCACGTCGAAAGTTGTAAAAAATAATTGCACGAAAATGTTCACGATTTAATTCCATTTTTGAACCGAGATGAATCTTTTAAGTTACTGTAAACAACACAAATAGCGCTGGGATTTCAAAACGTTCTGAGTACGTAAAAGCCAAAAAATGTCAAACTTTGCGATACAGCTGTCAGTTGCCAGATTGCAACACCAGGGTTGCCAAATTCTGCCAAATAAAAGGCACCCCTCGTATAATAATTTTTTCATTGAGGAGTATCTGAATTTTTACGTCGCTTTGTAGACTTTTTGATAAGATTTTCTATGAAACTTAATCAGTTTTTATGCAACCATATAAAAGAGCGTTTTGGAGTCAAGTGAAATCAGCTGTGGGCATTTTTTGACAACTCCCTGAGAGTGGTTTTACTTATGGCTCCGTTAAATGGGTCTGATTAAGCTACAGATTTTATATATATTAAAATTTAAATTTCGTATTTTTTAATATGAAACTAAGATGCAATTTATTGAACGAATTTCATAAACTATGCATTCTTCTTTTACATTCCCCTCAAAAGTCCTCCACATTGTACGAGTATTTCATCGACGGTATAAAAATCTGCAGTTCTTCAATTGCTGCAGTTGTTGTTGATCCTGTTGCATTGCTTATAACAATACAACGACAAAATATTATGTCAGTACAAATATGTTGCTACAGAAATTATCTAATACAGACATACACATGTACGTGTACACACATGCATACGTTTTCTGATTCTGAATACGTCTGCCAGTCTGTGTGTGCGTCTTATCTGTAGGTCGCTTTGGCCTTATTTGTGAAATTTACACATACATATGCACATATGCGCTTACAATCCTTAATATACACATGACTCGTTTCGTTTTACTCCTCACTTCATCTTCTCCCCGGCACTTCATCATATTGCTTTTGTTATTGTTTTATGCATGCAAAGTACATGGAGAAGTTTTATTATCTCCGCCTTGTCACAAAATCCATTGTCTGTGCGTATTTTGAGCTTTTTATTAAAATTAGCAGCATAAAACATTCGTCGCACTTTATAACTCGTGTACTTATGCTTTTCTACATCCACACTCACCCATCGTCACATGTGCATGTGTGTAAAGCGTCGACATTACGTATGCGTATGAGCACAAAGTGTCTCTGATCCCTACGCGACATTTAGGTTCGTTCTTTGTTTGCTTTTGCTTGACATCCCTTGAAATTGCAATTGTGTTGCGACTCTTGACGGAAATTATTCACATTATTCATTCACAATTCACTGACACAATCTGCCGTTGAAGTGCTTGGAACAATAAAGCGAGCTTTTCACACAGAAACCTATTAACACAGTTGCCGGGAGTGAGGTGGAGTTTGAGTTTTCGAGTCTGGAATTGTGAACTTAACACAGCAGCGCAATTATTAAAGTAGAAATTATTGGCTTTTAAAATCTTTATAATTTTTCTTTAAGATTTAGGGTAAGCAGCAACGATTTTTGAGCTGTAAGGGCTTAAAGTGAGCTTCTCCTGATGTTGTTTTCTTCACATTCTGCGATGCGTGGCTTAAATTTCAGTTAGACTGTGGTGGGGTTGGCTTTTGAAGAGCTTTAAGTAAAATAAAACACGGATGTCTGGTGGTAGATTAAGTTTCCAATTTGGAGTTTCTCCCTAGCCGCTGAGCGTATGTGTTGGACGGCATCGCCATTGCTTCGTTATCCGTGTGGGTTATTTAGTCACAATGTTACAATACTTTTTTTGGTGGTTGAGATAGGATTTAAAATGAGATCGCACTTACGGCGACCGTCGCCTACTGCGTGGAACGGTGTGGCCACTAAAACATGGTCTCTTCCTCTTCTGGGGAGACTCCCGGGACTACTTTCTGCATTACTTCGAGATGGCCCTAAACGACATCCATAAAATGGACCAATTCTATTCGTCTACTTTTGTAACCACCATGCTTGTAGTCTCGGCTATAGCATTCATGCTATAGGCTCATCTTCTAATGTCTCTTATGTCTGTGAGGCTTCGCTTTGTTGGACTGCGTTGAGGTTTATGTTTTTTCTACGTAATACGCTTTCAACGTATCCTTCGACCGCATTCCAGCTGTCCTTGCATTCAAGCATCGCGCCCATCTCATTGGTCGGCGCGATGTCGCCAATCTGCTCCCTCAGAACATCTCTTTCCAGGAGTCTTCTGTCGCAACTAAAGAACGCGTGTTCGTCGCCATCGCTCGGTGCTTCGCAGTATATGCACCTAAAGTCGCTTACCTTACCCATGAGGTATAAGTGTTTTCGGAAGTATCCGTGGCTCGAGAGGAATTGAATCATGTAGTAACCAATTTCCTCGAAGTTCCTTTGATCCCATTTGCCTATTGGAGGAATCAGCTTCGTCGTCCATCTGCCACGCGATTCAGTATTCCATCGGCTTTGACACCGCTGCAGGGATTGGCATTTCCGTTCCCTGGTATTAGTGGTGACGTGTTTTTTCCTAGAAAATCGCGCATCCACTCGTCCCGGGACCATGAGGTCGATAAGTATCACCCCGCTTACCACAAAAACGGCTGCGCGTGAGACAATGCGGTAGCCTGAAGCAACTCTGAGTGCCGCTGTTCGTTGTGCAGCCCCCAGTGCTTTACGTTTGGTTTTGCATTTTAGCGCTTGTGGTCGCCATAATTATAATATTTTACTTTGAGTGGGTCCACCGATGTTCGCCATTAGTCTGCTTAGCATTTCCGTAATCTTCGGAGCTTTAGTAGCACTGTGCCGTATCTGGACCTAGAACGTAAGCCTGCAGTTAATATTCACGTGATGACCCAAGTGAAGAATTGATTCGTTCATGGATGCGAAACTTATGGGACACAAGTTCGGCGGCAAACATCTTACGGCCGGAGATCGAGAAAAAATGAAAATATTGAACTCCTCGCTACAAGCTTGCAGGTGAAGTACCAGGATCTTCTTCAAAATTTAAATCACCCAAGCGCCTAATCTTAACGATTACAATTTGCGTAAAAATTTCTGTGAGGAATTGTTAGAGCGATTTTATATGGTAAACATATCTTTTGGAGTGGTGAAACCCATTTTCATTTAAATGGAAGTTTAAATAAGCAAAATTGTCTTGTGGGTCACCTAAAGCACAAAACCCGCAGTTAAAATATCAACGCCACCTCACAGTCCCAAAGTGGGGATTTGATGTGCATTGTCAAGCAGTGGAATAAGTGAATCATAGTTTTTTGAAAATCGTTGACGGCAAGTAATCTCTGTGAACGGTGTAAGCTGAACGATTATTTTCTGCCAGTAATGAGAGAGAATCCTTCCTTCAGTGCAGACACGCAGTACATGGCCAGACAGACCATGGGGATACTGCGTGTTTTCTTGCCAAACAAACTGACAACCCGTTCCGGTAATATATTCTGGCCATCCAGGTCGTCTGATCGTACACCTAAGGCCTTTTTTCCTGTGCGGGTATCTGAAAAGTAAAACCTATGAAACAACCCCAGCATCTAAATTCAGCGCTAAAGGAAAATATCGTTCCGCGCGTTTAATGGCATCTCGATGTCACTTCTCCAGCGAGTGGCACGGAGTACGGAGGCCAGATTTGAAAAGTGTATCCGACGTAGCGTTCAACATTTAGAAGAAATAAATAAAGAAAAAACACGTTCAAAAATTAAAAGAAAAAATTTTCGAAGGCTACAAAATTAAAAAAAAAAAATGCTTTACCAAAAATTTTCAACATGGATAAACGGTGATAAGATTGGAGTTACTTTTTCTAATAGATATTTTTTGACAGATCACGCGTAACTACTGTCCAACTAAACATATAATTTTTTTTCAGTATTCATTGACATTTCATTATTTAAAGACTTACGCCTCAAGAACGTTTACAAATTTTAAAGAGCAATTCGAAGTCATTTAAGAACAGCCATTATATCCATTGAAAACAATCGCTTAGTGGGGCCTATGGGTTGGAGAAATTATCGGCACATATTTCTTCAAAAATGAGGCTGCCGTCAGTGTAACAGTAAATGGCAAACGCCATCGCGCCTTGATAAACGAGTTTTTGATGCCGAAAATTCAAGCTCGCGTTCTCGACAACATTTATTTTCAACAATACGGCGCTACTTGCCATACACCTCGTGAAACAATGGATTTGCTGCGCTGCCTCGGATCAATGGATCGAACACCAAGATCCTGTGATATCACACCCTCAGACTTTTATTTGTCGGCGTATGTAAAGTTTAAATATTTTGTGGATGAACCAACTTCGATTGAGGCATTGAAAGCCAATATTACTAAAGTTATTCACGAGATACAGACCGAAGTCCTCCAGGAAGTTGCGAGTCATTCAAATTGGCGTTTACTCATGACCGAATTACGGTGCAGTTGCGGCCAACATTTCAAAATGACTATCTTTAAAAAATAAATGTCATGAGTGGTTCTACACAAAAATAATAAAGATTACCCAATCAATTTTATTTTTTGTTGTTTTATTTCAATTTAAATCCGATACCTCCTTGATCACAGTTTACATAGTAGCAGTATAATTTGAAGACTTAAGTCTATGTAAGTAAGTCTAAATGTATATTTTCAGAAACGAATTTAAGTTAACAGTTACGTGAAGAACAGAGTTTACGTGATATATGTATTTTTGTAGTACCCTTCTACGTTAAAGTATGGTTTTGTTCCACTGCTGCTCCTGAAGCAACCAATCAAGATTTAACATTTCTGCTAGAGATTTATCATTGTCAAAAGATTGACAAAAAATTATCAGCTGCAGTTATTGGCAAGATATGTAATCATTTATGGTATTTATCAAATGAAAGCATTGCGTTTTCATTCTTTGACAAAAATATCTCCAAAACGGAGAAAAGAAGAATGGTAAAAAATCTTAATGCTTCTGTGATTGCGATGCCGAACCATGCAAACGTATACAATTGAAGGTGACTGATCCTCGGATATTTGTGAAAAAACAATTATCAGATTTTATAACGCCACATACCTGGAGGTTTATTCAACGTTTCCTCATTTCCAAAGAGTTTTTATAGAATGATACTGATTTTTGGGGCCTGGACGAGAATTTCAAAAAAGGATTGGAAATTGTTAGCAAAATTAAAGTTGTTAACGACACTGCTGAGCGTGGTGCTAAACTTATTCAAACGTACAATAAAAAACGTACGCAGAAGATCTACAAAACTTACTGCAAGGCGTAAAGGACTATACTTCAAAATTTTCACTACATTCAAAAAAATCCTTAATCAGCAATTCAAATACGATTTAAGTGCGTAAACGTGAGTCGTTAATATTAAATGTGAAAAACCAACAAAAAATTGTTATTGAGACTTAATATTTGTTTACTTTTTTTAATATTTAGATTACTATAAAATCATTATTTCTTAGAAACTAACATAGTTTTAAGAGCACAATATTCTAATTCTACAACTGCAATATTTCGAATAGTCAACATACATAAACTATTTTTATTTTACTTAACTTGAGATTAATTTTATAATAATTTTTCGTAATTTTTTCTTTATTTTTCAACTTAAGGCTCTAGTCGAAACCTCTTAATTTTTTCCGATTGGCTTAACATTTCATAATGTGCAGTTTTTTAGGAACTTTACTTTTCTAGAAGGTGTCCCGCAAAAAATTAAGATGTTTTAGTTTTCCACATGAATAACGGCCACCCTAATGCATAAGTATGTATATGTGCATTAGGCCGGGTCGATTTGTGGGGAGGCAATAAATCGCCCATTGCTCTGTGAAAATCGTATTCTAGGGATTAAAATAAGAAACTTTGCCGAAGGAACCATACCTCTAAAATGAATTCTGATGTCCGCCAATTTGGGTCGAACCTTTTAGTTTTTTTTCTATAACTCACTTAAATTAATTTTTCCATTTACATATGTTCTGACTAAATAAATTTCTTAAGAGAAAAAATAGATATTATTATAAATAAATAAAAATAAAGAAAAAACATAGCCATTTAGCTGATTTTTTCATGTAAAGGCCAAAAATGGTGATATTTTGAAATGATTGTATTGGGAACCCCCCAGGGGAGTTCCAGGAGGTGTGTCACTGGCATGGGTGGATCGGCCGTCCAAAGTTAATGGGGGTCGGTCATACATTTGGACTCGATTGGCGCACTCTAAATGGGTCAAAGTGGGATTTTTCGTTCGACCCAAATTGGGGGACATCAGAATTCGTTTTAGGGGTATGGTTCCTTCGGCAAAGTTGCTTATTTTGATCCCTAGAATACGAATTTCACAGAGCAATGAGTGATTTTTAAATCGACCCGCCCTAATGTATAGGTATGTGTACGTACATGTATGCATGAGATTTTATCGTTTTATTTAATATATTTTGCCTAAAATACCTCTTATGAAAATATGCAAATATTCCTTGGTATGCGTATCTGTGTGTTTATCTACGGGCATGCACTGTTAGCAGGAAATCAAATGAAGTCATTATTTACAAATTTGCATATGTGAATACATGCATACAAACATACTGTTGTTTTATTTCGATACGCTTGAGAGAAAAGTTCATGAAACTCGAAAAGCACAAAAAATAAATATTTGCGAAAACATTTCAAATGCAAAGACGTAAGAAGATGAAGCCAAAGCCCGCTGAAAGACATATGCCAAAGAAGCATTCCATCAGGTACACAAATGCGCACACACAAATGCACATATACGCATACATACATACTTATGTATATGCGGTGCAGCGCTTAGTTGCAGTCACATCGATTTGTCGGCCATGACAGTTACGTTGAATTGCCGAAATTCGGTTATTTGCGATACTTTTCACATTAAAATTGATTCAACTGCATTGGCATACAATATATTGAAAATCCTAACTCAAGCACACAAATGAGTAAGAGTTTGATGCGTTTTCCGTATTGTGCGCTACACACATACATACATACATACAAGCATGCATTGTGCATTGAATTCGATTTCGAGCCAAAGACATCACAATTTTACAATACAGCGCTGCAATAAATATCAAATGAACCCGGCAACGGGGCGGCGGCGGTGCTGTGTCGGAAGAAGAAGTGCAATAACTGCGAATTGTGTGAACAATAGCAACAACAACGTGCAAATGCATAAGCATATTTGCATATACATAAGTGCATGTGTGTTTGTGGTGCACTTAAGATGCAAAGTGAATGCAAATGCAGGCATATATGCGCATGAAGGACTGATACATTTAAAAGCCAGACTATTATTATATAAATATACGTTGAAGTAATCCGCTAGCTGAGTGCACGTGCACCTACACACATACAGGCATACATACATCTCAGCTTAATATTTGTGCAAAGTGTGCAAACGGCAGAGAAAAGTAAATAAGAGTAAACAAACAGCGCAGCTTTCAGTTGTCAATTGAAAGAAATAAGCCAAGAATAATATGCCGGTGAAATAACAGAATATTATGTGAATGAAATCCTTTGGATGCTTGTTAACAATTCAATACACAGGTAGAATAGCTGGAGTACTGGGTTGAATGGAGATTATTCCATAACATTGGCTAATGCTATTGGAAGAAGTTGATTTTCTGGCAGAAATACAATAAATTATTTGGTAACGAAATAGGCGAGATACGAGATGTATGTAGATTGAAAATAGAAATCACAGGATACAAGGAACATTACTCAAGTTATAGTATACGCGATACAACTTAGAAGGTGCCAGATACAAGATGCTAGATATACAATAAGATACATGATATGCAGGATTGCCCATATTCGACGGAACCGACGGATTTCGACGACTCTTTGGGCCCATTCCAATCGTCGAGGCTTGTCCGCAGGCAACAATCTTTGCGTTAATTGAATCTTGTACGGGAATAAATGCAAATCAATGCGGATAATTCGTTGTAAAGTGGTCCGAGCAATGCCCAACTGCTGAGAACGGCGATTTTGGGATGTCCTTGGCGACCTCTCAACACTGGCCCGTACAAGAGAAGTTATCTCATCCGATCGCCTTGGTCGCATCACCAGTCAAAAACCTTTCGTACAAACGTTTAATGGTGTTCTTAGAAGCCGCACTTTTCACATTATTAAATTTTTTATACGCACGTTGAGTTTTCATGATTGACTTCTTTTGTTGAATGTAAATTTCAACAATTTGGGAGCGCTCGCGTGTCGTGTACTGTTCCATGGTAAAAATCTGCTTGAACTGACGCTTTCAACGCGGTATGTCATTAAGCGATCTGACGTCTCTGTCCAAAAATACGGGGTTGCCAGATGGGTCCGTCGAATATTGACAACCCCGTATACATTCCGTCAAAAAGGTACCGGGAATTGTTCAAATAAACGCAAAATAATTGTTCAAGCATCAAAATTTATTTTGTCAACTTCAAAAGAAGCTCCATTCGAAGCAATACACCTATGCCAACGATTATTTCAGTCTTCAAATCACCTTTTAAAAACGTTAGAAGAGATCTTCTTCAGCTCCTTCAGCGAATTCTCCTTAAGGGGACACCTGTAAATGGTCATATTTTTCCTGATTTTCATTAAAATTATTTAAAATAAAGAAGTCAATATATTTTTTTCAAAATTGGCATACAGTTTATTTATACATTAAGGGGTTACATAGGTTTCGTCGGGTAAAAAAAGGCCTATTTTTTTCTATGTAAAAAATTATTTATTTAATCCAAACTTTTTTCTGTCTTATAAAGGGTTTTTCAATAAGGGCGGGTAGATATTGAAATGGAATAAAATGGCGTTTGCTGTGTGGCACGTAGCGCCGTCCTGCTGGAACCACATGTCGTCTAGGTCCATATGGTTCAATATGGGCCATAAGAAATTGGAAGGGCCACCACGTCTACCGAAAAATGTGCGCAATGCGCGCAACGTTTGCGTTAATGAACACTCATTTTGATAATAAAGTTTTATCATTTGAACGCGCTGTTCAATCGTGTAACTTGCCATGATGATTTGGCATAAACAACTGAATAATAAACAAAAGATTTGACAGATGTCACCAAAACAAAATGGCTGCCACAGGGCGCCAAAACCGACCCGCGCCAATTGAAAAACCCTATAGGTACATATTTAAGGAATAATTTCTGAAATTTTCAAAAAACAAAAATTAATGGAGGAGTTCATTGTGATGTCATTTCCGGTGCCCCTCGAAAAAAAGGTGCGTCTGGGTTATCAGCATAACTTTTGACAGGCTCATCAAAAATGAAAAAACAAAAATAAGTGTTTTAATAGGACTATGAATAAGTTCGTGCGGTTTTTTTTCGAAATTTGAAACTTTATTGACGTAAAATGGTTACAAATTTAATATTCAAAATATTGTCCATCGCTTACTACTACTTTTTCCCATCTTTCTGGCAATTCACGGATTCCCTTTGTGAAAAATTCGGTCGGTTTTGCCGCAATCCACGAATCGATCCATTTTTTGACTTCATCGTAATTACGGAAGTGCTGGTCAGCCAGGCCATGTTGCATCGATCGGAAGAGATAGTAATCGGATGGCGCAAGGTCTGGACTATACGGCGGGTGGGGTAGGACATCCCATTTGAGCGTTTCTAAGTATGTTTTGACGACTTGTGCAACATGTGGCCGAGCATTGTCATGTTGCAAAATAACTTTGTCGTGTCTATCGGCGTATTGCGGCCGTTTTTCTCGCAGTGCTCGGCTCAAACGCATCAATTGTCGTCGAGAGACATCCCCCGTAATCGTTTCATTCGGTTTCAGTAGCTCATAATACACAACACCCAGCTGGTCCCACCAGATACACAGCATAACCTTCAGGCCATGAATATTCTGCGCCGACGTCGATGTTGAAGCATGGCCAGGGTATCCATACGTTGCCCGACGTTTTGGATTGTCGTAATGGACCCACTTTTCATCGCCAGTCACAATTCGATGCAAAAAACCCTTTCTTTTGTGCCGTTGAAGCAGTTGTTCGCATGCCATAAAACGGCGTTCAACGTCTCTTGGCTTCAATTCATACGGCACCCAATGGCCTACCTTTCGGATCATTCCCATGGCTTTTAAACGTTTGGAAATGGTTGATTGATCAACTCCCAAAGTTTTTGCAACCTCTTCTTGCGTTTGAGCCGGATCTTGATCGAGCAATTCCTCCAATTCGGTATCCATGAACTTTGGCGGCGCACCCTCGCGTTCTTCGTCTTCCAAGCCAAAATCACCACTTTTAAAGCGTGCAAACCACTTCTGGCACGTTCGCTCAGATAGAGCATGCTCACCATAAACTTCCACCAAGATACGATGACTTTCGGCTGCTTTTTTCTTCATATTAAAATAATGAAGAAGAATTCCCCGCAAAAACACATTATTTGTCACGAAATTCGACATTTTCAAGTGTGGTAAAAATATTGTTGTTTACGCTTCAAATAAAAAACTTATACTGACGTTTGTGCCTTACGAATGTGCCAATGAATGTTTGGAAATGTGGATCGATGGAATAATAATCAAGTTACGCCATCTGTTGTAAAACCGCACGAACTTATTCATAGTCCTAAGACCATAAGCTCGTGCTTGAACGAAGGAAAGAAACAAAAGTAAAAATTGGAATTTGAGGCCAACAGCTTATTCATGTTCTTTTTTGTTTCTTAGTGCCTAAAAATAAGTTTTGACTACTCGCGACTTTATTTTGGTCGCTAATTTTGCAGTTATAATGGTTTTTTTGTGTCGCACATTTTCATGCGACATGGCCTGGGAGATCATAAAACATGTTGTGGGGCCACGTCGCACGTAAATGTGCGACAGTAATTTTTTGTAGTTTTTGAGTTGTATTTGATATTTTTGGCTTATTTTACTTAGTTTTCCACCAGGAAGCGAAGGCAACGAAAAACCTCTTGCTGTTATTGATTACAACAAAGCCAAATTAGCTGTTGATATATCCGATCAAATGACCGCCTACGCCACCACTCTCAGTGGTACCGCAAAGTGGCTTTTTAACTGATACTAGGAATGTCTGTCATAAATGCCTTTATAATATATAAAAAGGCTACAAACAAACAAAATTCAATAACCAAGTTCCGGCAGGAGACTTCAAATGCTTTGTTGGACTTCAGGTCTCCAGAACCCATAACAAAAGGAAAACATTTTATAGAAAAAAGAAAGGACGTCAACGGAAAAACAATAAGGCGTGCTTGTGTATTGTGTTATGCCATGTCAAAAAAATCTGCTTATAGGGTAACAGCCAGTAAAAGCTTGAAAAGGACCACCACCTACTGCCCAATAAACCGCAACTATGTGTAGAATGTTTTCCTAAATATTGTTTTTCCTAATTATTGTTTTTCTACTGATTTCCATTTGAATTTACATACATATATATTTTTATATTTGTTTTGTTCATAAATGAATTAATTTTTAAAAGAATTAATAAAAATACACATTTTAATTTACAACTTTTTTTTTATCCACAAAAATACCATTCAAAATATACAACGGCCATGGGAAATACACCAAAATGTTCACCACAGGCCAGAGAATCCAAATTCTATGTAAAATTCCATATTAAAATGTACAAAAATGTGTGACGTGGCCTCAGCAGCCAACGTGTTAAAATAATAAATAATTTTTTTTTTTTAATTTAATCATTTAAAATAGCGGATATATACTCAAATCTTCCAGGTAGGTCGCAGCGGGGCTTCTCAATCAGCGGACATTGTAGCATCGGCGTCAGTGACCTGAATACAAAAACCCAAACATTTTTTTGCTTATTAATGCCATAATTTCTATATGAATTCAACAAAAATGGAAAAAAATTAGCGGAATAAAATGCTTAAAAAAAAATGAATTTTGGAGCGAATTTTCCTACTATTTCTGCTTCGAAAAAAAATTTTTTTTTTTAATTTTCGAAAACTTAAATTCGCATAGAAAGTCATATCATAAAAAAGATGAGCGCAAAATTTCAGGGAGATCGGTCAATAACTTTTCGAGTTATCGTGTACGCCAATTCCAAAAATATAGTTTTGAGAAAAACGCGTGTAAAGTTTGAATACAACGTAACTCTTCCTATCCCAGCGCTCGAACGAAAAAAATAGAGTTGACGATCTATCATAGAAGAAATACTTAAATTTACGTTCTAAAAAATTTTTAACATATTCTTAAAGGATTATATTAACATTTTATGAAAAAAAATTTTTTTTTCGAAATTTTACAGGTACATATTTTATATTAAGGGGACAATGGCCTCTATCGACTCAAAGCTGTGTGCGGCAAAAGTAAAAAGTCAGCGGGGGCTAAATCCGGTAGATCGATGATATTTGTCGAGGTTTTAGTCAAAAAAGTGTTTACAATATGAGCCTTGTGAGAAGGTGCATTATCATGGTGCAAGATCCATGAGTTTTCTTTCCACAAATCAGACCATTTCCTATGCACATTCTATCCCAAGCGTCACATAACTTCCAAATAATATCATTTATTTACTGTAGCACCATTTGGAGTGAATTCCAAGTGCACAACACCAGTAATCAAAGAAAACGAGTAGCAGGACTTTCACTTTTGACCGACTTTGACGAGGTTTTTTGGGTTTCGACTCATGTGGATAGCGCCATTTAGCCGCCTATTGACTGGTTGACTGGTTTGCATGTCAAACTCATATACCCACGTCTCATCACCTGTTATGATGCGCTGAATAAACGTTGAGTCCGAATTCACTTGCTCAAGCATGTCTTCAGCCACCTTCTTCCGATGAAATTTTTGAAAGAAACTCAACTCTCTTCCCACGAGTCGAGCAGCCACGCGTCTCATGCGCAATTGAAGGTGTAAAATGTTGCGAATTGATTCGTGAGACACGCTAAGGTCACAAGTCATCTCCCTCAAACTTAAATGATGGTTTTCCACCACCATTTCCTTGACTTTTTTGACATTTTCATCCATTGCAGACGTTTATGGGCGACCAGATCGGGGCAAATTTTCCACGACTTCTCCTGCCTCTGCAAAAGCCTTATATCATTCGTAGACCCTTGTTTTTGATAAAGCACACTCGCCATAGGCTTTCTGAAATCCCGTTCATAAATTTATTGCATAATAATGCACCATCTCATCGATCAACTCTTGTGACTGATTTTTCAACTAGAAATCGCATTTTAGTCATCAATCACTCACCCTGTTCACCTGATATGGCTCACTGTGACTTCTACCTATTCGGAAAATTTCACTTGGCCATGAAAGGAGAACGTTTTGCGTCCGAAGTGGCCATTCAAAAGGCTTGTACCGACATGCTGAAGGACATTCCGGTCAATGGCTTGAAACACTCTTTCGAAAAGCTTTTAGATCGCGCTAAACAGTATATCGAGGCCAGAGGGGACTATAACTCTATGAATAAATAAACTCGAAGTTGTTAGAACAAAGCTCCTTCGCTTCTATTTTAGCTCAATCTTGTTTATTTTGAACTTCACTTTGTACAAGTAATAATTGAACAAATTTCCTTCATTTTCGTTTCATTTCTATTTCATCTAATCCCGGCGTAAAATATTTGTTGCTAGTCGAGAGAAGAGGAAATTGATGCTCCATTTCGCTGTAATTACTTTTCATGATCCACTACATTTTCTTTCCATATTGTAATTATTAATGAAACAGTTCATTTGCGGTTATCGAGTGCTGCCACTAATTGCTCACAATAACCGCAATCTTCTTAATACATAGAAAGAGTAGTTATGAATAACTGGTAAACTCAACCGAGCGCATAATGCTAACCACTTTTTAAATAATTAACAATTTAGCAAATAAAGTGCAATCAGCAATAACAACAAATGCAATGGAGCATAATTACAACAGTTGACCACAAGAAGCCATTAGAAATATCTGCAAATATTTGCATAGCATTTAAGTTGAAGTGTAAGCAGGTCCGGACCACTGCATGTTGATGCAAACAATTACATGTAAGTGTCAATGTGTGCTATGAGAGTAGCACATAAATAAATACGAGTGTGCACATTTATGCATTTGAAGGGATAAATTCTAAGAGCTGTAGTGCACGCATACATTGCTATTTACTGAGTTAAATGAGGCTTATCCAGCATTAATGGAGTTCGGTCGAGGCAAATAATTACGTCATCATGCAATTATCCCATCGAACATATAGACATCAGCAGAAATATGTATGCAGTTGCAATAATATGTAAATAACTGTAGATTTGCGCACTCACAGGTATACACATACATACATATATGTATCTGCATAGGCTTATGTATACCGTAAACACTCATGGACAATAAAGCAGGGGTGCAGCATTTTGAGCAGCTTCGGCTATTTTGCTTTTGTTTCATTTATGTCTATTAATTTTTTACAAAAGCTTAACTCACTATACCACAAAAACTATAGGTTACGTTAGGTTAGGTTGAAGCGGTTGTCTTGTGGGACACACTCAGGCTCATAGCCCATTGTGATGCCGCGTGGGAGAGCTTTCCCTATTTCTCCTAAAACCATTGTGCGCTTTTCAAAAATTTTAGAAGATCTCCTATTTCTGCGGAACTGAGATCTTCCAATTCGTTAAAAATTGTTTGCCTAGAATAGCAAATCTCCGTCTGGATAGAGCAGGACAATTGCACAGAAGGTGCAAGATTGTCTTCTCCTCCTTCTCATCAAGAAAACTTCTACAGAAGTCGTGTGTTTGCACACCCATCCTTTGGGCGTGCCTACCTATTAGGCAATGCCCCGTTATGACTGAAATCAGTGTGCTAAGACTGTGTTTATTTTGGCTTAACAAAGATTCTGTACGTTAAGCACTAAGAGTCGGCCACAGTTGATGGGCGATTTTGCAGGTGGCTTCATTACGCCATCTTTCGTTTGCTTTCCATACGATTTCTTTAAGGATAAGTAGCTTACATGTTTGTAAGGGAATGCCTATGGCATTGCCTATTTCATCGATCAACTTGGTGCCGAGTCTCGCTAGTTCATCGGCTCTACAGTTACCCTCAATGTCGCGATGGCCAGGAACCCATATTATCCTTAGGCGAAATGACTCAGTCATCTCGTTAAGAGATGTGCGGCATTTCATGGCTACCTTGGAGGTTGTCGACTGCTTTGTGAGGGATTTTATAGCCGCCTGGCTGTCAGTGAAAATGCAGATGTCATTTCCGGATATCGCATCACACTGTACCAGTGTCGCGGCTTTCGTTATTGCCATTAGTTCGGCTGAAAGGCACTACAGTAATCGGGGAGCCGAAAACTGAAGGAGATCCCCAGATGCTCGGAATATACACCTCCGCCCACCCTGCCCTTGAGCTTTAAGCCATCTGTGTATACATGGATAGACTCGCCCTGTCTTACATCGTCCCGTCCCCACTCTTCCCTTGAATATATAATTTATTAAAACAAAACCTGTTTAAATTCTGCAACCAGCGGCCTTGTTCTGTACCTCCATTCGAAAATATTTGGTGCGCAACTAGGTTATCGCTGTTTTTTTGATGAAAATACAACTTTATTCTGAAAAAAATGGTTAGAAGTGAATCATTGAAGATTTTGACTACTACTTTTCCCCATCTTTCTGGTAGATCTCGTATACCGTCGTCGTAAAACTGTTCATCTTTTGAGGCTATCCACGGATCTAGCCATTTTTTTATGTCTTCATATGGATGGAACAGCTGGTCAGCTAGCCCATGTGCCATCAATCGGAACAGGTAACAATCGGATGGCGCAATATCTGTAGAATATGGGGGTGGGGTAGGATTTCCCATTTCAGTGTTTCCAGGTAGGTTTTAACGGATTTGGCAATGTGAGGCCGAACGTTGTTATGCTGTAGAATCACTTTTGCATGCCTCTCCGCGTATTGCGGCCGCTTTTCGCGCAGTGGTCGGCTCAATCGCATCAATTGAAGTCGATACCGATTCCCAGTGATGCTTTCGCTTGGTTTTAACAGTTCATAATAAATACCACCAACTTCGTCCCAGCAAATACATAGCATAACTTTCGCAGCGTGAATATTCAGCCGAGGCGACGACGTTAAAGCATGACCGGGAAGTCCCCACGACTTTCTTTTCTTTGGATTGCTGTAATGAATCCATTTTGCATCACCCGTCACGATGCGATGAAGAAAACCCTTCCTTTTTTGCCGCTGGGGCAGTTGTTCACAGGCGAAAAAACGACGTTCAACATCCCTTGGTTTAAACTCATAATTATTAGGTTTAAGTATAATTAAAAAAATTTCGCAAAAAAATTTTAATATCTTTTTTCAAAATAATTGGTAGAAAAAAAGTTATTTTGTCATTTGTAAAGAACACTCTGCTCAGATTTTTTTATTATTAGATGAAACTATGTCAGTAATCCCTGAAAAATGTCATAGAGGCAGGCGCTAGCATACGCACTTCTATGTTTTTATCTTATTAAGATCTTCCTATTGGAGTTTAAAGTATCATTCTGATATCTTCTTGCACGAACTTTTCTCATTTAAAGCAATAAGAAATTCTTGTGCACTGTGCACTTTGTCTGTGCTTCACAGACATACACAGTATGTTCAATAAATAACATAACTTTTCAGATGTAGAATAAAACACGTATCGTACTGTGTTTGAAACTTATTTTTTATTCAAAATAGTCTCCATTTAACTCGATACAACGTTCAGAACGATCAACCAATTTCTGCATGAACTTTTTTATGTCAACTAAGGGAATGTTCTTTAACACCTGTGTCACGGAATATCATCATAAAACGCACCTTTCACGGCAGTTTTCAATTTAGGGAACAGAAAATAGTCGCATGGTGATAGATTAGGAGAATACGGAGGGTGGTCGATGACAGAAATATGTTTTTGCATCAAAAATTCACGAACATTTTTGGTTTTGTGAGGTGGTGCATTAGTTTCAGGATCATATTTGAAGCACCATGTTTCGTCACCAGTTATGATCGAATCAAGAAAATCTGGATCGTTTTCAGCTGTTGAAATGTTGTCTTTACAATACTCTACACGAGCGATTTTTTGATCTTCATTTAATTGGTGTGGAACAAAGCGGGCACAAACCTTTCTTTTACCCAAATCGTCAGTTAAAATTTTCCAAATAGTACCAGTAGATGAATTTAATTCTTTAGCCAACATTCTTACAATGAACACAGAATTTAGTATTTGCTCTTTGCTCCATTGTATTTTTACGACACAAGCACGAAACATACTGTCAATAAAAGGCTCGAACTTTTTAACCTGTTAAACGATTTACATGGAGGATGGTTCCATGTGTAGAAGTCCACGCAAGTGGGAAAAGTTACTGATCGCCATTCACTTGGGAGTGGCCAGGACGATTCTTCTACATATGGTTCAAGCAGCTCACAACGTCCGGGATTAGCCCATGTATCCTCTGGTTAGCTTTCGAACACCCGTTCGGGAGTGAGCTAACGTGAGAAGGCGAAGCATCCCAGCATAGCTGGTTGTGCGCTGGGTTTGGGACCCGCCACTTAAAAAGCCCCCCCCAATGAAAACAAGAACAAAGCCTCGGATGAGAACTTCCAACACTGATGACGACCCCTGCAAACGAAATAAGGAATATGATTTGAGGGCATGCACCTGGAATGTCCGGACCCTTAATAGGGAAGGTGCCTCTGCCCGGCTGGTTGATGTCCTCGTGAGAGTAAAGGCTGACATCACTGCCATCCAAGAGATGCGATGGACGGGGCAAGGTAAGAAAAACATAGGACCTTGCGACGTCTACTACAGCTGCCATGTAAAGGAGCTCAAATTCGCTGTCGGATTTGTTGTGGGAGAGAGACTTCGTCGCCAAGTACTGTCGTTCACTCCGGTGGACGAGCGTCTCGCAACAATCCGCATCAAAGCCCGTTTTTTTAACATATCGCTAATTTGCGCCCACGCCCCGACGGAAGAGAAGGACGATGCGACCAAAGATTCTTTCTATGAGCGCCTGGAACGTTCCTATGAGCGCTGCCCCCGCCACGACATAAAAATCGTGCTTGGCGACTTCAACGCCAGGGTGGGCAAGGAGGGAATTTTTGGTCCCACAGTCGGAAAATTCAGCCTACACAACGAAACATCCGGTAACGGACAGAGGCTGATCGACTTCGCCGGGGCCCGAAACATGGTAGTCTGCAGCACCAGATTCCAGCATAAAAAGATACACCAAGCTACCTGGCTGTCCCCTGATCGAAAAACGCGAAACCAGATCGATCATGTTGTGATAGATGGAAGACACGCTTCTAGTGTATTAGATGTACGTACGATCCGAGGACCCAACATTGACTCGGATCATTACCTTGTTGCAGCCAAACTGCGCACACGCCTCTGTGCAGCAAAAAACGTGCATCTACCTACGCAAAGAATGTTCGACCTCGAAAAGCTGCAATCACAACAGACAGCCAGAAGATTCGCCACTCGACTCTCACTCCTGCTCTCAGAGAGTACTGCCCTACAAACCGGCATCCACGAACAATGGAGCAACATTTCTCGTTCTCTACGTACCGCCGCCGAAGAAGAAATCGGATTCCGGCGAGCCCGAAAAAACAATTGGTACGACGAGGAATGTCATGCTGCCGCAGAAAGAAAGGATGCCGCCTATAGAGCCACGCTGCGATCGGGCGCAACGCGAGCCATGTGGGATCGCTACAGAGAGCTGAAAAAGGAAGAGAGACGTATTATCCGACAGAAGAAACGAGAGGCCGAAATACGTGAGTGCGAAGAGCTTGAGATGCTGGCCAACAGGAACAACGCCCGAAAATTCTACCAGAAAGTTCGGCGGCTTACAGAAGGTTTTAAGACCGGGGCGTTTTCCTGTAAGAACAAAGACGGCGAACTGGTGACCGACGTACAGAGCAATCTTAAATTATGGAGGGAACACTTCTCGAACCTATTAAACAGTGACAGCTGCGCATGTCACCGAGAAAGTGAAGATCCCTATACCCCAATCGTTGACGACGGAATTGTCGTTCCGCTACCCGATCATGACGAGGTGAGAATAGCGATAACGCGGCTAAAGAACAACAAAGCCGCGGGCGCCGACGGACTGCCGGCTGAGCTATTCAAACATGGCGGCGAGGAGCTGGTAAGGTGCATGCATCAGCTCCTATGCAAAATATGGTCGGATGAAAGCATGCCTGCCGATTTGAATTTAAGTGTGCTCTGCCCAATCCATAAGAAGGGTGATCCTGCAATTTCTAAATATCGCCTATAAGGTTCTAGCGAGCGTATTGTGTGAAAGGCTGAAGCCCACCGTCAACCAACTGATTGGACCTTATCAGTGTGGCTTCAGACCTGGAAAGTCTACCATCGGCCAAATATTCACAATACGCCAAATCTTGGAAAGGACCCATGAAAGGAGAATCGACACACACCATCTTTTCGTCGACTTCAAAGCTGCATTCGACAGCACGGAAAGGAGTTACCTGTATGCCGCGATGTCTGAATTTGGTATCCCCGCAAAACTAATACGGCTATGTAAGATGACGTTGCTCAACACCAGCAGCGCCGTCAGAATTGGGAAGGACCTCTCCGAGCCGTTTGATACCAAACGAGGTTTCAGACAAGGTGACTCGCTGTCGTGTGACTTCTTTAACCTGATGTTGGAGAGCATCGTACGAGCCGCAGAACTTAATCGCTCAGGCACAATATTTTATAAGCGCGTACAATTGCTGGCGTATGCCGATGATATTGACATCATCGGCCTTAACAACCGCGCTGTTAGTTCTGCCTTCTCCAAACTGGATAAAGAGGCAAAGCGAATGGGTCTGGTGGTGAACGAGGACAAAACGAAGTACCTCCTGTCTTCAAACAAACAGTCCGCGCACTCACGTATCGGCACCCACGTCACTGTTGACAGTGGTTTTGAGGTTGTAAAAGACTTCGTGTATTTAAAAACCAGCAATAACACCGATAACAATGTCAGCCTTGAAATCCAACGTAGAATCTCTCTTGCCAACAAGTGCTACTTTGGACTTAGTAGGCAACTGAGCAGTAAAGTCCTCTCTCGACGAACAAAATTAACACTCTACAAGGCTCTCAGCATGCCCGTCCTAACGTATGGCGCAGAAGCTTGGACGATGACAACATTCGATGCAGCGACGCTTGGAGTGTTCGAGAGAAAGATTCTATATTACGTAAGATTTTTGGACCTTTGCACGTTGGCAACGGCGAATATCGCAGACGATGG
The DNA here is from genome assembly GCF_028408465.1 of Anastrepha ludens. Taxonomy (NCBI): domain Eukaryota; kingdom Metazoa; phylum Arthropoda; class Insecta; order Diptera; family Tephritidae; genus Anastrepha; species Anastrepha ludens. The sequence continues at coordinate 103,876,786 of NC_071500.1, read as the reverse complement.
AACTATGAGCTGTATGAGCTTTACGACGACATAGACATAGCGCAGCGAATAAATATCCAGCGGCTACGTTGGCTGGGTCATGTCGTCCGAATGGATACAAACGCTCCGGCTTTGAAAGTATTCGATGCGGTACCAGCTGGTGGTAGCAGAGGCAGAGGGCGGCCTCCTCTGCGTTGGAAAGATCAGGTGGAGAAGGACTTGGCTTCACTTGGTGTGTCCAATTGGCGCCGGTTAGCACGAGAAAGAAACGACTGGCGCGCTTTGTTAAGCTCGGCCAAAATCGCGTAAGCGGTTATCGCGCCAATTAAGAAGAAGAATAAATGATTTACATGAAGTTGGCTGCGGTTGAAAGCTGACGCTTGTACCTTTTCAATATGATCAAAGTTTAATAGATAGCTCTACGTGTTCCATGATTTAAATAAAAAGTTCTGTTATTTATTGAACATACTGTGTACATGCAAACATATGTGCGCTTGAAGGTTTTGCATTAACGCATTGCTCGCAACTGAGCTACTTTTCATGTACCAACAAGCAGATAATAATACAATTCGACAACATTGCAATAGGAGTAGCAAAAACAACACCGCTTTATAATAATAATGTTGCAGTAATAATACGTAATAATCATAATAATGTTAATAATTTCTTGTAAATACAACAAATCATTCGAGTACAACAACAGTGTGCATATGTATGTATGTATATATGAATGAAGTGTGTGAACGGGTGTGCGCTTGTGTTTATTCGCCTGTGTTTACCCAAGCGTAAAAGCAACATGTGAAGTGCGATGTTGCAGCAACAATGTTGCTCCAGCCAGTTAAGTATGCGTAATAATATGTATGTGCTGTGGTGCAGAAAGGTTTATGGTTTTGTGGCAAAATGCAAATGCGAAATAGCAAATGCAAGGATGTGCATAAATGTATTTTATTATTGTCGTTATTTGCAGTGTTTGAGTGTACGCGTGTAAGTACTTATAGGCAAATATATACAGACTATTTACCAACAACAAGTCGAAATTGACACACGAAATTGACACATACTCGTATGTACGCGTGTGTGTGAGTGTGCATGTGTCACTATGCCGATTGGGAAAAAGTAAAAGGTCAGCAAATGATATGTTACAGCTCACAAGGCTCGTATTTCATGAACTGCCGGATAAATGTTGCTTACAAATATTTAATTGCTAAGCACTTAATAAATTGCATCAAAGTGATAAAAGCGGTAGAGTGTTTTAATTTAATAGAGCTGCTTCACAAATCCACGCACACTGCAATGCATTTTTTACTTACAACTACATATACTCGTATACGTACATATGTATATGCACATGTTTGTTTTTATTTTTTTTATTTTTTTCAATTTTCATTTCTCGCTTTGCTGCATTGTTATGCTTCAGTTGCAAATAAATTTGCATAATGTAATAATGTTACATTGTTTAAATTGCAAAAATTCAATAAACTCACAAACCTATTAGTACACACACGCACACAAGCACGCATGCATATAGCAGTGCATGGGGTAAATACCCTGTAGGGAAAATCGGTGGGCGTGATAAAATCTCTGCTTTAGTACTGCTAAAGTTTCAGTCCTAATAAATAAAGGTGAGTGGGGCCAGCCCTGGCACGCGGCAGCTTCTCAAAACATAGAACTTAAATGAAAACGATTCAAATTTTTATTGCAAGAGTATTAAAAAGAGTAGGTCTTGACAGTTATAACTGAAAAATGACATCGGACAGATGACCAGAACGATCACGGTTACTTTTTGGCAAAATGACGGGTCTATACTGTGGGCAAAAAGTAAGGTGAATTTGGTTGTAAAATGAAAAATCTTTATTTATTCTTGTAAATCAATTTCATCCCCTTCAAAATAATCCCCTCTCGATGAAATACACTTATGCCAACGATTTTTCCAATCCCCGAAACATGCCAAATAGTCCACTTCCGGTATAGCCTTCAGCACCTTCTTCGATTCAGCTTTTATCTTCTCAATCGACTCGAAACGCGTTCCCCGGAATGGTCTCTTAAGTCTTGGGAATAGCCAGAAGTCACACGGAGCCAAACCAGGCGAATACGGTGGTTGCGGAATGATATGCGTGGAATTTTTGGCGAAATGGTCACGAAGAACGAGTGCAGTGTGAGACGGTGCATTATCGTGATGCAAAAACCAAGAGTTGTTGGCCCATAATTCTAGTCTTTTTAGACGAATTGCTTCACGTAAACGAAGCATAACGCTCAAATAATATTCCTTATTAACAGTTTGGCCAGGTGGAAGGAATTCATTGTGCACCACACCACGAAAATCGAAAAAAACTGTCATCATGACCTTTATTTTTGAACGACTTTGATGTGCTCTTTTCGGTCTGGCCTCGCCTTTATCACGATATTCGCTTGATTGGCCGGTTGTTTCAGGGTCGTAAGCATAAATCCAAGTCTCATCTCCGTAATGATGCATTTGAGCTTGTCCTGATAGTCTGAAAGCATTGTTTCACACACATCAACGCGACGACTTTTTTCCAAGAAATTAAGAGTGTTCGGTACCAAACGAGATTTGACTTTTCGTAGGCCCAAATGGTGTTTCAAAATGGTTTTAACAGATCCTTCTGATATTCCGATCATATCAGTAAGGTCTTTAACAGTCAACCGATTTTTGAGCACTAACTCCTTCACTTTATTGACGTGTTGGTCGTCTGTTGACGTCGATGGTCATCCGGAGCGCTCCAAGTCATCAACACGTTCTCGACCCTCTTTGAAGTCTTTGTTCCACTTATAAACATTTTTCTGCGACATGGTCGAATCACCAAATGCCTCCTGCAACATGCTAAACCTTTCCGCAGCTGAAATTTCATTCCGCAAACAAAATTTGATGGCACTTCTCTGCTCAATCAAATCAGACATTATAAAAATCGAAAAATGCTCTTGGTCGTTTAGTAAACACAAGCGTAAATATATTACTGATAATGACATTCACATGAAAGTTGGCCCAGATGTTATTAACAGTGCTGCCATCTCATGAAAAAAATAACTAGAGCGAAATTTTAATCCCGCGAAGTTTGACAAATAAATTCACCTTACTTTTTGCCCACAGTTAATCACGTCATAAATGTTCAATTTTAAGCCTGCGGGAAAATTAGCCCCACATAGGCTCTATATTTATTAGGTGTTTGGCCGAGATCCTCCTCCTCTTTCTAATGTGCGGCCTTATGTTTTTCCACAAATCAAGTAACCTACAGTTTCAAGCCGACTCCGTACGACAGATATTTTTTATTAGAAGCTTTTTCAAGGCAACAATTCATTCGGATGTGACCGCCATCAAAAACACGTGTCGTATCATTTACTGTTTTATGCTCGTGGTTTCCAACTTGCGCACTTCCGATGGCGGTAAATCTGATTTTTCTTCTTCTCGCTTATGCGAGTTTGGTGAAGTTCAACAAGCGCGCCAGTTGTTTCCTTCTCGTGTCAACCGCCGTGAGTTAGATACACCAAGTGAAACTAAATCCTTATCATCCTGATCTTTTCAACGCAGAGGAGAACTTCTTCTTTCTCTGCTACCACCAGCTGGTATCGTTTCGAACACTTTTAGAGCCGGTGCGTTTGTATCCATTCGGACGACACGACCCAGCCAACGTAGCCGCTGGATCTTTATTCGCTGCGCTATGTCTATGTCGTCGTAAAGCTCATACGGCTTATCGTTCCATCGCTTAGATACTCACCATCACCAACGTGCAAAGGTCCAAAAATCGTCTGCAAAGTCATTCCCTCAAACACTAGAAAGGACGTCTCATCGGATATTGTCGGGGGATTGTTCTTTATGTAAAAGTCCACGCAAGTGGGGAGAGTACGGGATCCCTATTCACATGAGAGCGACCAGTATAATTCTTCTGCATATGGTCGAAGCAGCTCAAAACTGCCGGGCTTCGCCCAAGGATCTTCAGAGTAGCTTCCGAATATCCGTTCGAGAGTTTGGTATCCGCTGGGTCTGGGGTCCGCCATGTAGAATATAACAAAACGCATGATTCAGGAGGCCAACTAACAGCTAAATTTGTTGCAATAAACTCATAGCTTCAGTGGCTGTATGATATGTAGCATAGTCCTGTTGTTACCACATATCAGTGATGTAAACATAATTAATAATGAACCAAAGTTCAGTTGCTAGCACCTCTCGATATCGCAAACCATTGATCGTAACCGCCAATCCGGTTGAGCTGAATTTTCATTTCGGCGCACTAAACAGTGACACATTGAGCATGCAAAGGCTTCTAATTCGATCAGCAGCTTCCACACGTCAATAACAGGTGCAACAGGCCGGTCTTAAACTCACTCTCTCTGCAACGGCTTATGAGAAGAAGCTGAGTGCTGTCTCTAGAAAATAAACTTCTTCTGTACTAAGCCGTAATTAAACCTATTTGGACTTACAACATCCAGCTTTGAGGAGTAGCGGCGAAAACGAATATTGGCATCTTAGAGAGGTTTCAAGCAAATACACTGCGAATAATCACTGGATACTCGATTTACTCTACAACGAGCTAATACGCAACAAAAAGACGCAACCTACAGTATGCGAAAGGATAAAATGATTCAGTGAGAAATACAGCAGCGGTTTGTTGAGCCACGCAAAAGTGTTTGCCAGGAGCATAGTTCATGCAAATACCTACGTACCGCGACTCAAACCTCTGCACCTCTTGAAACACATAAAAAAGTTATTAAATCACGGCTGCCACTTCCAGTTCAGTAAGTTATTTCTATCAAGAGTCATTTGTAAAAATGGCTTGATGTTTGAATTTAAAAATTATTGCCATAAAAAAAAAAAAAAGAAAAATGTGAGCCGTCATGGGACGCCTGGCAGATGTGAAACATCGTGTGTGTACAAGTAATATGCATAAAAGATAATATTATTACACGAATTAAATATAGCCTAATGAAAAAATGAAGTATTACGAATTTCTTACAGAAAATGGTAACTTTATTTAATAAACATTTATTTACATGTGATATCAAAATTCGATATTAATATCAAGCCACAATTTAAATATTTTCATCTGTGACTTCAGTAATAGTTATATTCGATGTTTCCTCTGCCGGTATTACTGTGACGATTGGTCGATGATAACTAAAGTACGTTACAAAAGTATTGGATGAAATATTATCAAGATATCTCACAAATACAGCATCTATTGTTGTTCCATATTTGGTAGTAGATTCTCTTGGATTGTGGTCGATTTGCAATTGAAATTCTTTTTGAAGTGTGCTTTGAGTGCTGAAACTTTTTGAATTTTCAGGTGGCCCAAAATTAATCATTCAGATTTGAATTTGAAAATTATTAAATAAAATTTAAAAAATATTAAATAAAAAAATTATTTTGAGTGATGGAATTTTTGAATTTTCAGGTGGCGCAAAATTAATTATCCAGTTTTGTATTTGAAAATTATTAAATAAAATTTAAAAAATATTAAATAAAAAATTATTTTGAGTGATGGAATTTTTGAATTTTCAGGTGGCGCAAAATTAATCATTCAGATTTGAATTTGAAAATTATTAAATAAAATTTAAAAAATAATAAATAAAGAAATTATATTGAGTGATGACTTTTGACCTTTACGCCCGCCATTGCTTGTCTGTTTTTATACAGCTGCTCTACACTTCACAAATTTCAATATTAAGTGACGTACTGCACTATTTGTAAAAAATATAATTAATCCGATAGCATGATTAATTTTGTGTCACTTTGTATGATAATCAAAATGTGTCTTTAAAATATGCCTTCCTCCATAGGCTTAAACTTTTTATTCAATTTCAACTTTTGCTCATTACGAGCTGGCATATCTCGAATTTGCTATTAAATAAGTTTGCACTTTTCATTTCGAATTAATAAAGCAATAAATTTGGCATTGCAAAATAGCTCCACTTGGTTGAAATAATTGAGTAATGAAACTTCTTTCTGCTGTGGCTCTGCTTTCTGTGACCTTTTGATATTTTTCAACTCAAACACTGACCTTCGTTATTTCTTCACACAGAGAGCGCGCCTCAAAGATGCCCACTCTAGCCAGCCTTCCAGTTTCCCATGAATTCTCTGTAATCGAATTCCTATTATCTATATAGCAAATTACCGAACACATTTAAAAACACATAACGCACCAACATTTACTAAGCACTCACGAGCATCCAACTTGACGCTCTTTAGCAATTCTACATTTGTCTCTCTAACATGGCACACATACTCGTACTAACACACTTTAACCAACATCATTTGTGAGTTGTTCCTTTGAAATTGGCTTAGCACTTCCCATACTACTAAACATAAATACTACTACACACGGCAAGCGTCGCCACGCCAACGATTCGGTTTACAAGTGAGCCAATAGATGTTTCAAAAATATTAAAGAAAATAAAAAAATCTTTCATGCGCCTAAATATATTTGATGATCTCCGCACTTTGTCCACAAAACCAAGCACAGCTCGGCCTTTCGATATTCCACTGCCAAGCTACCATTTTTGTTGATGACGTTTGGTAGATAGCAGAACTCATCAATTCCTTCGAGTTTAGTGCCGTTTATCTGAGAGGTTTGCTAGCCCGCAGTGTTGACTCACAACATCATAGTAAGACCTCCGAATCTTTTGCATTATCACGTAAAGATTTCTTTATGGCCATACTAAGTTTGCCACTGTTTGGCTGAGAGTTTTTAGAAAAAGTGGAAAGAGGGTTACAACTCGTATCGGCAGAAAATATGAAGTTTGGTAGCATAGTGTGAAATTTCACGAGGAAGAATTATTAAGCACATTCAAGCGCATTAGCTCCCTAACAAAATGGCCTTTCAGACCCCTATTCCAAAAATCTAAAAAAATCGTATTTGAAAGATCGTGAAACAGTGTTAAAATATTCTAGAAAATTTCGCTATGGGTATTCACAGATAAAGTCTTTATACCAAAAACGCTAAAGTCCACAAAAAATAAAAAGCAAATGTGCTTCCATGAAATGTGCAAAAAATTTTTTAAGCTGTTCCTGAAGTTGTTGCGCAGTATTTTATGCAAATTTTGTGTATAAGCAGAAATCAAATATTATGTAAATTATTTAATAAATAAAAAAAAATATTGTAGTTTTCCCAAATTTAGAGATATTAGTAAAAATTATAGTTCTAACTACATTTGACAACAATATTCTCTTCAAAAGAGGACTGGGACAGCATCAGTGCATCCTTTCGCTTCCCTATCCACTGCAATGTCTTAAGGCCGGCGGGCCAATTAGATGTCCTAAATTCAGTAGTTTTCGCGAAGCGTTGTAGGATGAGAAAAAAAACAATTAGCCAAATGAAGTTTTGGGGATAGTTTAATATATATTTGAACTAAAAAAAAAAAAAAATTGTACAATCTCCAACAATATATTGTAAGCCGAGTTATCAATAGATTCCCAGAGCGCCTTGCCACTGAAGTATCCAACTTCTGTACAAGATACAACTTGCAATTTTCATCTGAAAACAAAAAAAGAAAAGATTATTAATTTTGATGTAATTATCTTCGATGTGAACTAAGAAAATTGGGAGAAACACGTAAAATTCGAATTTTTGGGGAAGGTAGAAAAAAAAGTGGTTTTTCAAGGAAAAAAAAAACTCTTCAACTGGGTAAAAAAGTCGCTTAAAAAAGTTTTTGGATGTTTTTTTTAGTTCACATAGAAGAGAAAACAATACTGAAGATAACGAAATAATAACTGAAATGGATAGCTCGTTTAGTTTTTTTGCAATCGTGTACATAAATTAGGTAAAATCGTGAAAATGAAAAGCTGAGAAAACGCGCTTCAAACTACAACAATAAGCGCACGGTTGCTCGACGCCGCACTACGCTCGGCTCTGTAGCTCTGCAAATACTTGGAATTTAACTCTGAAAATTTGTGTCTCATGTTCTTGAATATCTAAGCTATTGATTTCAGGAAAAAAAAAATCGATTTTTTTGACCTTTTAATTGGCCCGCCGGCCTTAAAGAAGAGAACTTTCTAAGTAGACAAACTTATCCAGAATGGAGCCAGGGCCACACAAAATCGCTACTGAATCTTAGGAGACTGGATGTGATAAACACAATACACACATTGTCTAATTAAAAGACATACAAGTAGACTCGCCGTGCTACATAATGACTTTTGCCGAAGCTTTCAAGATATTGAAGTAGAGGGAATCGTGGAACGTCTCCTGTGTACATGCATTGCTCTATACATAAAAAGGTTTTACCCGCTCGGATTCGCTTTTCTTGAGAGCACTGAAGAGGTCTCACAAATACAGTTCCCGAAATTAACCAAATTCGTTAAATCCACAGGTTGGTTCAGAGAAGACTCAGTGGTGTAAAGTATGAGCGCTTCAGTCCCAGTTCTAAGTGCATTCGATGGCAGCCACTCAATCTAATCTTACCTAACTATATCAGAATCTTAAAATTTGTTTTTGACATAATAAAAACCATCCGGGCCATTGACAATTCCGCCAACATTGAGTTTAAAATTCATCAGGAACATAAGAAAAAAATCGGAAGCGCGTACCAACTGGGACTGTAAATTTGCACTAATTCTCTAGCTGCATTGCATTACATTTTCTTACAAGGCATGCATGTTTTCAGATTTGCAAAGCTATTATTGTTTTTAAAATACCTTCACTCATACACAACCATCAACGGCATTGCAATCAATTAACAAGGATAATTGCATCTGTAGAATATTTGCATATCTGTTCATAAGTTTTTGAGTAATTAATTTATACAATTTATCGCGTACTTCATATGAATTTATGTGGTATACTATTCTGCTGCGAATTGGCAATTCAAATGTACTGTTAAAATAAACTACTTAAAAGCGTTGCAAGGTAAATATCGCGGCATTTTATATTAGTCCTGCATATTTTATCTAAAGTCGTGTGAGAAAGCGGTCTTTTAGGTCAACTCCTCAAGAAATGTTGGCAATAAAAAATTGGCGATCTTTTAGGTGAACTGATAGAAAAATATTGGCAATATAAGACTGTTGTGTGTTTATTTCAAGAATTTTCGAACAGCCGTCGCTTGGTCAGAGTGTAAAAGTTTGAGAAAATAAAACAAAATTTTGCAGCTGTGGCGTAGAACGAAATGGCTACGGCCGTATTCCGAGAAAAAAAAAAAAACACCATTAAACATTGAAACTTTTGAAGAATTGATATGGAATGCAAGCACAAAGCATATCAATCGACTACTGACGCACATAAAGTCCTTAATTAGGTTGTCACCCTTACAGAAAACCCCAAATAAACAAAAGTTGCGTCGCAGTTAATAAATACTTAAATATTGCTTCTTATTGGAAATTGATTAATGCGCCGGCCCTACTCTATATTTTCTATGATTTCTATTATTGACGGTAGGTCTACCAGAGAGTGCCTCATCCAGGCATTTATATTACCAAAGCAGCACAGTTCGTACCCCCGCATTGCTGCAACATCCGATATTGTATTGGACACATAACAACAAAAATTTTTGTTGGCGCTTGCTCAACTTTTTTTTCCTTTTTTTTAATCCATTTGGATGGATACAGACAACTGTCCAAACCTGGTCGCTTCTTCACCTGCAGCATATGCCGTTTTGCTGCAGCAGGCCAATTGACTCTCCTATGTCTGTAGCACTTTCCAGTGAGTATTTGTTGCGGTCGGTAATCGGTGTTAGCCCGTAAAATGTGACCTGCCCATCTCAGTCTATTGATAATTATTGTGATTATTGCAGACGAGTGGATTTACAGTTTTTCGACTTCATGACTGTAGCACTTTCGCCTTTCGCTTTTATCACATATCCCGCCAAAGATTTCTCAAAGGTCAGCAGCTTCTGTGATAGACCAGCCAAGGTTCAAATATTGGGTTGGGGAAAAAGAAATGTCGTATTTGTGATCGAAATTTGACGCTTTATTTAACGTACTTATAGTTATCCGATTCAAGTCAAATATGCCCCGTTTTGTTCGCAAACTTGTTGCCATTTAGAAGGCAACTTCATTATCCTCCCTTTATAAACCCCCCTGCCCTCCTTATTTGCAAAAAACTCAGACAACCAGTTTTCGCAAGCCTCTTTTGAGGCCAACTTGGTATCACCAAGGGCGTTTTGCATGGACCGGAAGAGATGATAGTCACTTGGTGCCAGGTCCGGACTATATGATAGGTGCGATAGGACATCCCATCCGTGCTTCCGTAGCTTCTGGCGGGTCATCAAAGATGTGTGAGGACAGGCGTTGTCCTGGTGGAACACAATACCATCCCTATTGATCACTTCTGGCTGCTTCTGGTCAATCGCCTGCTTCAAACGGTCAAGTTGCACACAGTATAGGACCGAATTAAGGATCTGGCCATAGTTGAGCAGCTCATAGTGTATAATTACCTTTCAATCCCACCAAACACACAGCAAAACCTTCCTGGCGGTCAATCCGAGCTTGGCGATGGCTTAGGCCGGCTCGCCGCTTCTCGACCACGATCTTTTTCGCTTGGCGTTGTCGTACGTAATCCCCTTTTCATCGCCAGTCAACATACGCTTCAAAAATGGGTCCAGTTTGTTCCGTTTTAGCAGAGAATCGCAAGCGTTGATTCGGTCCAAGAGATTTTTTTGCGTCAACATATGTGGCACCCAAACATCCACCTTTTTTTGGAATCCAATCTTCAATCAAATGGTTTGAAACGGTTTTGTGGTCTACACCTAGTTCCTGACTAATCGAGCGAATGCTCACATGCCGGTCTCTTTGGATAATTACAACGATTTTATCAGTCTCTACCAGTACGGCCTACCAGTACGGGGTGCATCTCCGACATCTACTACACCAGAACGAAATCGATCGAACGAACGCTGTGCTGTGCGAATCGTTACAGTAGCAGGCCCATAAACTTCACAAATTTTTGCCGCCGCCTTCGTTGTATTTTTACCTCTAAGGTAGTAAAAACGTAAAATATGACGAATTTCTTGCTTGATGGACTCCATCTTTGACGCGCTATAACTTAAGACTGAAACGTACGATCACAACACTGTCAAAGACACACTTGTAGTACAGATTGTCCTCTTCAAATCGCCGTTTAGTGTGACCCGATGCAATTAGTACAATGCAAGATATGTTTAAATGTCGCGCTCAATTGACAACATACGATAATACTTTTTCCCCAACCCAATAATAATTGAGCAGTACAGGGCAGCTGCCGTAGGCGAATGGATTGGTGCGTGACTACCATTCGGAGTTCAAAGAGAACGTAGGTTCGAATTTTGGTGAAAGACCAAATTGAAGAGAAAATTCCTAATAAAAAAATATCTGCCGTTCGGAGTCGACTGGGAACTGTATGCCCCTCCATTTGTGGAACAACATCAAGGCGCATGCCACAAATAGGAGGATACAAAGGCCAATTACATATATATATATGTATATACGACAAAGAAATCTATGTTCTCCTGTCTAGAAGGCAGCGCAGTGCTAAATGGGTTCAGTGAGGATTTTCTGCAGAAATTTTATTATCATGATCATCGGTTACTTTTAGGTAAATTCCTTCATTACTTCAAAACTGTAATCGGCGAATTTTAGTATTTGATCCAGATTGTATCTGACATAGTCCGAATAAGTTGAACAAAGCGCTGTAGTTTTAGCTTCATTTGATTTTAAGTCCATATTTTTGCTGGTTTTTTATACTTTTAAACTAGGTAGCGATGATGCAATAATGTCTACGTCGCCCACTTAAGTCAGCAACTAAAACGATTTCATTAAAATTGCGCCCTTTGTGCTTACGCCTGAGTCCCTGATAATCTCTTCAAAGGCAATATTAAGAGAAGAAATAAGAGTGCATCTTCTTCCCGGAATCCGTTCATGGTGGTGAGCTCTTGCCACAGATCATTTTGAACTCTTACGATACTCCCTACATTGTGCCTCCGCTTATTCGATTTCCCACATCCGTTCTTTGTCCCAGATTTTTCAAACCAACTGATATATGGGATGGACGTTTTGTGACGTGTGTTTGAAGACCTCTGTTGGGATCTCATTAAAGCCACAGAATTTCTTGTGTTTGTTCTTTCACCAAACACAAAAGGGTCAAAATTAAGGGGTTATATACCTTAAGTTGGACTAAAAAATCGAAAATTTTTGTATGGCATATTCTAAAAGTACATCATCTTGAAAATATAAATTGAAAAAAATCATAAAGATTGGAGCACTAGAACGAAAGTTACGGACTGTGGAAGCGCGCGACCTTATCCATAAATGAAGTGCACACAAAACTTTAGACGCGTTTATCAAGAAGTCGTGTTTTTTGAAAATTACCGTGGCGGTGATCATTATTTATCAAAAACTATTTGACCGATTTACATAAACTTTTTTTTTAATATATTTGCACTTTTTATAAATATTTGCATAGTTCGCTGGGATTATTTTTTTTTTAATTTTTCAACCCCTTAAAAATTGTTTTTTTTGGGGCAAAGCGGTTTTCATATAGAGAAAAATATTTTTTGGGTAAATAAACGGTTCAAATTCACTAAAAAACATTTTTCTACAATAATAATTTAATTTTTTTGATATCAGTTGAGCTGCTCATGCGGTACTGTGATCACCGCAAGCCTCTTCTAAAAAACGGCGTTTCGAGGGAGGGGCGATATCAACAATAAATAATAACATTTTTAAAAATAAAAACACCAAAATGTATTCTTCGAGAGTTAGCCTTCAGTATGATATATGCCTCATTTGAGTAAAAGTTCTAAAACATATTTAAAAAAAATTATGACAATTGTCCATTTTTTCGGGCTCACAAAGTATATAACCCCTTAAATTTGTGTGTAGTGTAATATTGCCCTTTAATCGCCAAATAGTGTAACCCGACGCAATTTATAGAGATGTGCTTCGTCAGACATGGCTCAAAACGTGTAGTGCAATTAACATATTCTTTAGTTTTTCTTAAAAAAAGAAGTGTATTATGCTTTTACCGTATTTTTCGTACCAAAGGAAGAATATTAAAGCATTACATTTTCTGCTAAGCGCTTTTTCAAATGCTCGTATGTACCACAGTGCGTATGAGTAACTCCATTTGAAGCGAAAGTGAATATTGGGCGCACATGGAAAAGAGTTTTCAAAAACATGTCTTAGATTAAAGCCAACACAGCATGGAAAAGAAAATTATTTAATACGACATTAGTTGTAAAATTATTTATATGCAATATTTAGCTGCTTTCTTCGCTGCTTTACTTATTCTTGGCTTCCATCCACATGCGACTTTTGGTTTCCTGTCGGATAAGCATAAATGTATGTGCATATATTTAAAATGGCAGTGCAAGCTAGCACATGCAGCAAGAAAGCAGCATGTGAAAGGAACGCGAAAGCATGCCACACACATACACACACACACCCTGTATGCACAAAGAATTAAGAAAGGAAAATAAAAATACGTCATTACGCTCTAATAACACGTTGTTGGCTGAGGGGCGCCAACGGCGGCGGAGAAGGACCCCTTTGTTGGGCGACAGTGGCGGGCAATGCGAATTACAAACGTATGCACACACATACATACGTAGCTGTATTAAGCTCTGAGTAAGTTACTGTTGTTCCTACTGCTGCTGCGGTTATTGCCAGCTCGGGTGACTTTTCTGTCGGCGCTGCTACTGCCACCGCCAGTGTTGAGATGGCGTTAAGACACGCAATCGCACTTCATGTCGCTCACGCTCGCTTTGCGCTTCCTGCTTAACTACCGGTTGGCTTGCCATTATGCTGGCTTCACGTTTTTCTATTTATATATTATTATTATTTGACATAACGCAGTGAATTCGCTTGGTGGCCGATGTCGTGGCAGTCGTTGCAACTCTCGTATTTTAAGAATATTAATTTTTTTTTGACGTTTCGGTCGATGACCCATCACGGCATGGTAGCCATAGTTGACCTATATTTGTAAGGCATGCAGAGAGCACCACAACGCCGGCAAGATAAAAAAGGCATACAAATTTAGAAGTAGATAAAAAAGACTTATTTAGAAATCTATATAAATTTAAGTATGCAAAAAGAATACTGCATACTCAGTGACTGCGGCTATAAAAGAAAGGATATTTTATTAAAATAATGTATAGCAGAAATATTGTGTAGATAGAAGCACATATGTATATACTTCTACAATTATCCATATACTTATACTTGTGGGCCATTTCATGCGTAGTAGACGGGGATAGCTTTTTCACATTTTTAGCTGTGAGTAAAGTGAAATAAGGGGAATAGCATTCATTAAACGGAGTTATATTACTATTTTTAGTTCATTTATACATTTTTTTTTTTTTTTTTATTTCCCTTGTAAATATTTAACAACAATTTGGATTCAATTTTGCGTAACACAAATAAATACAGCAATGCGCTGCACAAAGCTCGCAGAATAGTGAGCTCCTGCGTGGGATGGTGCATGTTTTGTTTTTCATTTAAACTTTTATTTTCATTTACCAGGGTCGAGTCGGTCTCGGTAGTTCAGCGTGAGTGCACTAGCCTGCCATCCCAGAGTTTGTGCGTTCGAATCCCATGGTCCTTGCACTTTTCCAAATTTCACTACATTCCCTGTTTCTAAAAGAAAAAACATCTTCCAATTCCATTCCTCAAACCCCAAAAACTTATCCTTTCCATCCTTACTCTCGCACAAAGTCAGCCCATTATTTGCATTGTGGCTGCTAAAACAAGCAAAAAAACAAAAAAAAACAAAGAAAAACTCAGAGTTACACATTGCATCAGTGGCGCCAGCAAGAGGAAGCGGGCGCCTGCGGTAATAGCGCGGACACACGAAATTTAGCGAAGTCCTCAACCATCTGTGCCATCCTTCTGCCAGAAAGATGTGAGACACAGATGGCGCCCCAAGCAGTAAGAAGGCGTTGTTCCTAAGCAACGACAGGTTGGCCGTCCCACTACTTAGGACTGGTAGCGGCAGGCTAATAACCTACTCTGTCAGAAATCAAAACATATTAACGAAACCAACGCAGGACTGAGTTTTGTCGAGGCCCTATGCTCCCAAGAGGAGTGAACAATGAAAAATAAAGAAAGCTGCTTCAATTAGGGCTGAGGCTTCGCTATTTTTATGGTGGAGTATTCTTTGCGTAAGAGGCTTAGCGTTTCTGTTAATCGAAGTGACAACTGATTTGATCCCAAGATCACGCTGGAGGTCAGCTAGGGTGTTCAAGGCAACGAAATTGCCGATGAACTGCCCAATCGTAGATCAGCGGTTCCCTCACAATGGCCAAAACCAATAATCCGAATCAGTTCCGCATGAATCATGAGCCGGATCAGCGATTATGTATGCAATTTACATAAAGAGCTATGGTCTGGTCTAGAACGCTGCAGAACTGCAAAGTGTTTTGTGAGAAGTCCTAACAGAAAACTGTCAAACTTTCTACTAAAACTTAGAAGAAAAGACGTTCGGTTGATGGGGCGTTACAGGGCACAACCCATGGGGTCAGCATATGACCACCATTGGATTCATTGAGGACCCGATTTGCCTGTCTAGCTTGGAGGAGGCGGATAACACTGAGCACTTTCTCTATGAGTGTCCTGCCTTTGTTAGAACAAGACTACGAATTTTGCATTCGATATCGTGAGAATGAGTAGTATTCGTTCTCTAAAACTGGAGGATATTTACAGATTTTCCGAATCTGGAAAATTCTTACAGGACTAACTACCTCTGTATCTGTCTCTATTCTTTCCTATCCCTTTCTCTTATACTTTTCTCCTTCCCTCCTTGACTATCTACCCTCTTTCCAGAGCTCTAAATGCAATGGACTTTTTAGTCTGAGTGTTTTAGGAGCCACCAAATCTCTTGGTGCTCCTTGGCTCGACCTTTTCAAATTTCAATTTCAATTCAAGGCCACGTTCGATATCGGTGTTGCGAACGTACCAAGGTGCATTAACAGCGAATCGGATTACTTTATTTTGGAATATTTGTATTGATTTGACATTGGTGGAGCTTGAGCAGCCCCATAGCTGGATCACGTAGGTCCAAATTGGCTTAAGCACCTGCTTATACAAGAGGATTTTATTGTATATGGATAAGGCTGATTGGTTGGTTACCTCTAAGCCAGTACATATTCCTAAATCTCATTTCTAACTCTTCCTTTTTTTAATGAGAGTATTCCATGGCGGTGTTGTGGTACAGGATTTGCACGTCGTTTCTGTGTAGTGACAGATATTTAATCTTCTTCTGTGTGAAGTCTACATGAACCGATTGTGTTTCGTTAAGTTGTAAACGTCCCTTAGTGGCTCATTCGGAGGAATTCGATTCAATTTTTCGATTGAATGAATCAGAGTTTCTCTAACTGACAAGATGGCTGTGTCGTGAGCAAAAGTACTGGGGAGCAATTTGTGTTATAAGGCGAGTCACATGTGAAAAGAATATAGAGATGGGCCGTCGCACGCTGTCTTGTGGGATGGCAGATTTTATTTCCTTAAGTTCAGAATATGGGTCTTCGTCTTTTCTTTGAAAAGAAAAACAGTCCGATAGGTACGATTATAGGATATTAGAATATTGCGTTGAACGATAATAACTTCCGATGAAGCGACGCTTGGAGTGTTTGAGAGAAAGTTTCTGCGGAAGATTTTTGCACCTTTACACGTTGGCAACGGCGAATATCGCAGGCGATGGAACCATGAGCTGTGTGAGCTTCACGACGCCATAGACATAGCGCAGTGAATAAAGATTCAGCGGCTACGCTAGCTGGTTCTTGTCGTCCGAATGGATACAAACGCTCCGGCTGGGACGTACCAGCTGGGACGACATCGAATACTTTCAGAGCCGGAGCGTTTGTATCCATTCGGACGACAAGAACTAGCTAACGTAGCCGCTGGATCTTTAAAATCTGTTTGGTGGCAGAGGAAGAGAAAGGCCTTGGTTTCACTTGGTGTGTCCAACTGGCGCCGGTTAGTACGAGAAAGAAGCGTATGGCTTTGTTAAATTCGGTCAATATCGCGTAAGCGGTTGAAGTATATCAACCTCTGTATCATCCAACCATTCTTGGTTGAATGGTTGCGGAGTTGATGAGAACGAGATAAACTCATAAACACTTGTATTTATATAGAGAACAGGTTTTTTTTTACGGGGTTTAAAAAGCCTAATGCATCATCAATGCTGCTGTCGCAGCAATGGTACGGAACCACTTTCGCATTACATCAGAGTGGCGTTCAACATTCCATGCCTATATGCCTCCGTCCAGGTCTCGCTTTTTTATACGGAAAATTCTTTCCGCGAAACCACTGATAACTTCCCACACTTCCTCGGTGCTTAGCATCTTGTCGATTACATTTTCAGTGGATATGTGAATAACTGCATTCTCCAGCGTTCGACGTGCTCGTTCTCAACGCATGCATTAGAATAATATGTGTCCAGCGTCATCTTCGGCGGCATGTCCGTATAGGCGTGTGGCGTGTTCATATTTCTTTATTTTGAACAGGTATTTCTGGAAATACCCGTGCCCCGAAAGCATTTGGGTGGAAAAAAATTGCCTTCACCGAAGTTTCTGCTGCTTCATATGCCGACGTCATTTATAAGGCTAGTCGTCCATCTGCCGCATGTTTCGTTAATCCAGCGGTCTTGTCATAGTCTCAGCGGTTCATATCTTATTTTACGCGCTGCAGGTTTGCTAACTCTTTCTTTAATTCCCATAACTTTATCTTTTCAATAGCTAGTAAGTCTATCGGTACTGAACCGTTTATTACCTGAACTGCTGGCCCTGATACTGTACGGTAGGCAGACACAACTACCAGGGCTGCCGTTCGTTGTACCGGTGCTAAGAGCTTGCATCGGTGATTTGCCTTTAGCATATAAGAGAACGGAGTGCCTGGTAGCCATCATCATTTACCTTTCCCAGATAGAAGACAATTTTGACCAAATTAAGTTAAGCAAAAAAAAAAAAACACATTTTAAACTTTTCTACTAATAATATTTTTAAATTTTCGCTGGGAATGTCCCATTCTGCTGTTTCTTAATTGTATATTTATATACATGGACTTATGTATATGTATACATGTACATACATATGCATGCATATGACCGTGTGCTCAGTTCGTCGACTGCCTCAAATACACCTCTAGTCCAGGACATGCATATGTCATTCCCAGCTTGCAATCCTAAATGCCCAGCTTGTGTGCTATCACAAATCATATATCGACGCAAAATACCAACTCCACACCCACACACACACACATACCTTCACATAATTTCTCAAAGTTATCCTTTGCTGACGCCAGGCATTTGGTGACTGGGGAATTAATGCTAGACGCCCGCATGTGGTAATTTTAATGACTTGCCAGCCAAATGGCATTAGGGACGGATGTATGAGGCCAAGAATAACCACTCCTACTGGAGGTCGCTGTCACTTACACATTTGGCGTTGCACATGCATGGAATTGGATGGAGGTACTTTGTTGACTACGCTCAGTGGTGAGGCATTGTATTGCTGCCTCAGCTGCTTAGTGAATTCATCTTGTGTTTAGAAATGAAGCTAATGTACTTATGAATACATGTCCATATGTATTTACATACACCTGTGTTCACAATAATAGCAGCGTAACTTATTGCTATAAAATTAGAGGTTAGAAAGCTCAAATATTCAAACTTTGTACAAAATCACAAAAAAAATAAAAATTCAAAAATTTTCATCAAACTGCAAAAAGTTTTGGTCTGAATTTTCTGTCAAATGTCGAGTGTGTGGTTTTGTAGTCCCCTGAATTTTGGTTTAATAAAGTGCAATTGCGAAGTAACTCAAAAACCGCGTCGATTAATGGGATTTTTTTCTTTTTTGTTTTTTTTGCTAGCGGTCTTGCACATTTCCTCCATATAAGTGTATTCAATACTTCTTTGTATAGAGAAAATACGCAACACCGTCAGAGAAAAAAAATATCGAAAACAAGCGAGAAATTTCAGCTTAAGCCTAGTACTAAATTCGCTTAAGATTTGTCAAAACCCATACAAATTTCATTGTCCTGAACTGTGCGTGAAATTTCATATGTATCTCATGGCAAAGTAGTACTCAGTTCACGCCGAAAAAATACCACACAACATTCCAGCAACATTTTTTTACATTACATTTAAAATTGAGCAAAAACTAACACTTCGTTTGCGGATAAAGTGGCTGAGTTCGCATACACCGAGTGCACGATGCTCATGAATTTGAAGTTTTTTCTTATTTGACAACCAATGTTGCTAGCAACTTTTCGGTGGAAGTCAAATGCATGCTGCTAGCAACATTTCTCGGCTGTGAAGTTACTACTAGCCTTTATTCAAACTTGGTATTTATTATATTATTAGGTATAAAACTGCAGATTTGTTTTAAAAATTTATACTAAAAAGTTTTGAATTTTATTATGAATTTTTAAAAATATTTTAGGTTGAAGTGTGCCGGTCTAAAGTGGCTGAAAAATCGCGTCGGTTTTTAATACATGTTTTTTGTTTTTTTTTTTTTTTTGTTTTTGTTTGTTTGTTGAAGGTTTTGTGCATTTGCTTTCATATAACGCTTGATCGGAATAATTCTTATATGGGAAAAAATGCGCAATACCGCCAACTAATTAACAAAAATTAACGCGCTTCTTTAGCCGCTTCAGGTTTTAAACCTTAAAGTTCTGACTAAAAGGTTGGGAATTTTGATGGAAATTTATTAATTTTTTTAACTTTTGTACACGGTTTGCAACTATGGGCTAACCTTCGTTCAATTATGTGTGTGACTAATTAATTAAAACACATTTTTTTGCCAAAATTCCTCCCCTTTTAGGTAGATAAAATCATTCCAACGCTTTTCCAATCTTTCGATACCGCCTTTGTAAACCGATTTTTCTTTGTCTTCAAAATAGGCCTCAGTTTCGGCGATTACTTCATCATTTGAGCCAAATCTCTTACCACGGAGCATCTTTCTGAGGTCTGCGAAGAGCCAGTAGTCGCTGGGGGCCAAATCTGGAGAATACGGTGGATGGGGAAGCAACTCGAATCCCAATTTGTTCAATTTTGCTATCGTTTTCATTGATTTGTGACACGGTGCATTGTCTTGGTGGAACACCACTTTTTTCTTCGCCATATGAGGCCGTTTCTTTGTGGTTTCGTCTTTCAAACGCTCCAATAACGCTTTATAATAGTCGCTGTTAATGGTCTGCCCCTTCTGGAGACAGTCGATGAATATTATTCCATGCGCATCCCAAAATACAGACGCCATAACCTTGCCAGCCGACTGCTGCGCCTTTGGTCGCTTTGGGCGGCTTTCACCGGCTGCATGCCACTCAGCAGACTGCCCATTTGACTCTGGAGCGAAATGGTGGATCCATGTTTCATCCATTGTGATGTACCGATGCAAAAACTCCGACTTATTGCGCGTAAACATGTCCAAACAGCTCTTTGAATCATCGATTCGTTGTTGTTTTTGCTCCGGTGTGAGCAAACGCGGCACCCATTTGGAAAACACCTTTTTCATACCCAAATGTTCGTGTATTATGGTGTGTACACTGCCTGCTGATATCTTTAGAATGTCAGCAATCTCCCTCACTTTCACTTTACGGTCGGACATAATGATTTTCAGTGTTTTTTCAACGTTTTCCGGAATAACAGCGTAATTTGGCCTTCCAGTAGATGGAATGTCATCGGTGTCTGTACGATCACGTTTGAATTCGGCATACCAATAACAAATGCTTCTTTTTGATGGAGCAGAGTCCGAATAATGTTTTTCAAGCCATTCCTGGCATTGAAGAGAATTTTTTTTTCATTAAAAAACAATGATAAATCAGCACACGGAATTGCTTTGAATTCATTTTTTTTTTTTAACTCAAAAGTAGCGTCACTTAAAGCACTGTAACTTGTAAACAAATGGTCGGATTAACATATGATTTTGGCAGTAAGCCTAAAAAGGTTGCCAACTTTCGAAAAAAAATATTGATTTAGTACTAGTGCCGCCATCTATGTGTCAGTCACACACATTATTGAACGTCCTGTTAGGGTTTTGTTGTGGCATGAACTATGGTTTTATAAAAAATAATAAAAAAAATATATAATAAATTTTTAAATATGTTAAATACTCAAAACTTTGCGCAATGCAATTATTGTGATCTCAGGTGTTTGTATAAATATATGTGCATATGTGTATATTATATATGTATGTGCCTGTATTCCTCACATGTATAAACATATGTATGTGTGAATCTGATAAACGCATGTTTACGTTATCGCCTGACCCAGATTTTTAACCCTTTGTTTCCCAGCTCATTACCATAGCCGGCCCAACCAAACCTGCGTGTATGGATGTGTGTTCGTTTGTAGTAGCTTCTGTTAGCATTTTCTAATTCCTAGCTGCTCTTCACCCTGCATTGCCACACATCTTACATTAATGCCTAAATTGGCACAAGATTTACTTCTCTTGTTTTTGTTATAATAAATTTTGTTTTTGACACATTTAAATGCGCGTCGCAAATAAATTCATATCTCTATGCTACCTTCTATGCCACATTAGCTCAAAATTGCGTGTTGTGCGCCTGCTAAGCCCTGTTCTATGGTATTCCAATCTACTTAACTTCGAGCATATTTCTTTATTGACTGCCAACTTTTGCTTTGAATTCCCTTTGGTGGATATACATGGCTGACTTTTATGACTTCTCAACTGATTTATGCGTCCATTATGAATGATATTATGACCCATATTTTTTACGTATTTCGCATGACAAAAAGCAATAACCCCTTTAGGATTTCCACTTAATGGCATTTGATGCGATATTCTAATAGTTGTGAGTGGCATGCAGCCAATGCCCTTTTCACCTGTTCAATAACCAAATACCTGACATTAAAAAGTGGGAGGTGCTGTTATGAATATTGATTGCTGATTTCAGCCCAATTGGGAGCAAAGTATTGGAATATTCCAACCACCATTAGCAGAAATAAATAAAATAAAATAAAATAAAATAGTGAACTGTAGCTGCGTGAGGTGACCCAACCAGTGGACTCTCGAAACCTGCTGATTTGTTGGCTTTGGGTTCAATGGATTTTGGTGAAAGAGTACCAATACTTTGTTTAATTTTTAAATTATTTATTTATTTGCCATAATATATAGATTATAAAGTTCTTTATGGACTGCTTAGTAGAAGATAATATTTATTCATAGTCTTATTCAGTTATCACCAGGCTTTTTTTGACAACTTCGGACAATTTATTTGTTTCTTGTTTAAATCAAATTATTTAATTATAAAAATTTATTTCACTCTTCCTACAAAAACCAACTTTATTCAAATTAAAAAAAGCAAAAAAACTCATCAATCTAAAAGGGTGCTGCCCAATCTAACAAAACGATGTTATTGTCTCTAAACCAACGAATCGTAGTCGCTGATTTGTGACGTCTAAATTCGTGTCTCCGAATATGCACGTTAACGAAGGCAAAAATATAGTTTCTACATAATACATTTATGTACTTCTGACTGTCTATGGGACCCTCGATGAATATTTTGCGGACACCATCAGCAGCCATAAATACCCCGATCACACTGCTGCCTCCCATGTTCAAGTGGGTACCGCGAAATCTGGATGGTACACCTCGGCTACGCGTCGCCTCACAAACGTCATGCCTGGTGTTATAATTAGCTGTAGAAAAGTATATATAAGCTTGCTGATATTTCAAAATGATGTAATTTAAACCTACTTTGAAGTTCGGCTCATCAGACTACAGAACATTCCACTAATATTAATCTGAAAATGTTAGAATCGGAGTGCCCATTTTTCTGATTTTTTTCTGAAAGCCACGGCTTTCTTTCTTTGCATGCTTTTGAATCTGTTTCCAGAAGCCTTCTTCTAACTCCCAGTTCGAGCTAGCAATTTGTTCCAACAGGGCAGCTTTAACGACTGAAGAGGATTATTTACGATCCTCGAGAGAGTCGCGTATAAGTAGTACTTAGTGAAGCATATTCTTCCACTTTTTGATTTATTATGGTAAGATTTTGACTCTGCATATCGCTTAATAGCATATTCGACTGCGCACTGCGAACATCCCACAAAATTGGCAATCACCGCCTGTGGCTTCACTTCCTCAGTTAGATCTTAGATTATTACTCTTTCATCGTAACAAAGTTCAGTTTTTTATGCGCTTCGTTGAAACGAAATTATATAAAAAAGGGTGGTTAAATTTCAAAGGCCGATGTTGAATGTGCACCACACCTAAACGTCAACGACACCATGGGACTTCTTTCTTTAAAGTTATTTGAAAGAAAAGGTATACGTCGATAAGCCAGCAACAATTCAAGAGCTAAAAGATGAGATAATTCGGCACATTAACGGCATAGAACCTCAATTATGCCTCAGCGTCATCGAAAATTTTGACCATCGGATGGAGGTGTGCCGCCGAGGCTGCGGCAACCATTGGGCCAATATTTTGTTCCACGCATAATTGAACTATACCAATATTATCTCAGTAAAGAAAAATGATAATAATTTCCTAAAAATATTCTATTTT
The DNA here is from genome assembly GCF_028408465.1 of Anastrepha ludens. Lineage (NCBI taxonomy): Eukaryota > Metazoa > Arthropoda > Insecta > Diptera > Tephritidae > Anastrepha > Anastrepha ludens. The sequence goes on along the minus strand of NC_071500.1, from coordinate 103,853,371 downwards.
ATTCAATATCAATACCGGCCCTTGAAACTTAACCACCCTTTAGATAAGGAATTATTTGCAGTTGGTGGTCGTTGGAGGCGGCCATTTGCCCGATATTTTATTTTATACGTAATTTAGCCATACCAGTATTATCATAATAAAGAGAACTTATGGAGGATGGTTCCATGTGTAGAAGTCCACGCAAGTGGGGAAAGTTACTGATCGCCATTCACTTGGGAATGGCCAGGACGATTCTTCTGCATATGGTTCAAGCAGCTCACAACGGCCGGGATTAGCAGCTTCCGAACATCCGTTCGGGAGTGAGCTAACGTGAGAAGGCGAAACATTCCAGGATAGCTGGTGGTGCGTTGGGTTTGGGACCCGCCACTTAAAAATCGCCCCCAATGAAAAGTGTAAAAAAGCCTCGGATGAGACCTCCCTATACTGATGACGACCCCTGCAAACGATCTAAGGATTATGATTTGATGGCATGCACCTGGAATGTCCGGTCCCTTAATGGAGAAGGTGCCTCTGCCCGGCTGGTTGATGTCCTCGTGAGAGTAAAGGCTGACATCACTGCCATCTAAGAGATGCGATGGACGGGGCAAGGAAAGAAACCCATAGGACCTTGCGACGTCTACTACAGCTGCCATGTAAAGGAGCGCAAATTCGGTGTCGGATTTGTTGTGGGAGAGAGACTTCGTCGCCAAGTACTGTCGCTCACTCCGGTGGACGAGCGTCTCGCAACAATCTGCATCAAAGCCCGTTTTTTCAACATATCGCTAATTTGCGACCACGCCCCGACGGAAGAGAAGGACGATGTGACCAAAGATTCCTTCTATGAGCGCCTGGAACGCTCCTATGAGCGCTGCCCCCGCCACGACATAAAAATCGTGCTTGGCGACTTCAACGCCAGGGTGGGCAAGGAGGGAATTTTTGGACCCACAGTCGGAAAATTCCGCCTGCACAACGAAACATCCGGTAACGGACAGAGGCTGACCGACTTCGCCGGGGCCCGAAACATGGTAGTCTGCAGCACCAGATTCCAGCATAAGAAAATACACCAAGCTACCTGGCTGTCTCCTGATCGAAAAACGCGAAACCAGATCGATCATGTTGTGATAGATGGAAGACACGCTTCTAGTGTATTAGATGTACGTACGATCCGAGGACCCAACATCGACTCGGATCATTACCTTGTTGCAGCCAAACTGCGCACCCGCCTCTGTGCAGCAAAAAACGTGCATCTACCTACGCAAAGAATGTTCGACATCGAAAAGCTGCAATCACAACAGACAGCCAGAAGATTCGCCACTCGACTCTCACTCCTGCTCTCCGAAAGCACTGCCTAACAAATCGGCATGCGCGAGCAATGGAGCAACATTTCTCGTTCCCTACGTATCGCCGCCGAAGAAGAAACCGGATTCCGGCGAGCCCGAAAAAAGAATTGGTACGACGAGGAATGTCATGCTGCCGCAGAAAGAAAAGATGCTGCGATCGGGCGCAACGCGAGCCATGTGGGATCGCTACAGAGAGCTGAAAAAGGAAGAGAGACGTATTATCCGACAGAAGAAACGAGAGGCCGAAACACGTGAGTGCGAGGAGCTTGAGATGCTGGCCAATAGGAACAACGCCCGAAAATTCTACCAGAAAGTTCGGCGGCTTACAGAAGGTTTTAAGACCGGGGCGTTTTCCTGTAAGAACAAAGACGGCGATCTGGTGACTGACGTACAGAGCAATTTTAAATTACGGAGGGAACACTTCTCGAACCTGTTAAACAGTGACAGCTGCGCATGTCATAGAGAATGTGAAGATCCCGATACCCCAATCGTTGACGACGGAATTATCGTTCCGTTACCCGACCATGACGAGGTGAGAATAGCAATATCACGGCTAAAGAACAACAAAGCCGCGGGCGCCGACGGACTGCCGGCTGAGCTATGACGGCTAGGAGCTGGTAAGGTGCATGCATCAGCTCCTATGCAAAATATGGTCGGATGAAAGCATGCCTGCCGATTGGAATTTAAGTGTGCTCTGCCCAATCCATAAGAAGGGTGATCCTGCAATTTGTGCCAATTACCGCGGGATTAGTCTTCTAAATATCGTCTATAAGGTTCTAGCGAGCGTATTGTGTGAAAGGCTGAAGCCCACCGTCAACCAACTGATTGGACCTTATCAGGGTGGCTTCAGACCTGGAAAGTCTACCATCGACCAAATATTCACAATACGCCAAATCTTGGAAAAGACCCATGAAAGGAGAATCGACACACACCATCTTTTCGTCGACTTCAAAGCTGCATTCGACAGTACGGAAAGGAGTTACCTGTATGCCGCTATGTCTGAATTTGGTATCCCCGCAAAACTAATACGGATATGTAAGATGACGTTGCTCAACACCAGCAGCGCCGTCAGAATTGGTGTGTGACTTCTTTAACCTGATGTTGGAGAGCATCGTACGAGCCGCAGAACTTAATCGCTCAGGCACAATTTTTTATAAGCGCGTACAATTGCTGGCGTATGTCGATAATATTGACATCATCGGCCTTAACAACCGCGCTGTTAGTTCTGCCTTCTCCAAACTGGATAAAGAGGCAAAGCGAATGGGTTTGGTGGTGAACGAGGACAAAACGAAATACCTCCTGTCTTCAAACAAACAGTCGGCGCACTCGCATATCGGCACCTACATTACTGTTGATAGTTATGATTTCGTGGTTGTAAGAAACTTTGTTTACTTAGGAACCAGCGTTAGAACCGATAGTAATGTCAGACTTGAAATTCATGTAGAATCTCTCTTGCCAACTAGTGCTACTTTGGACTAAGTAGGCAACTGAACAGTACAGTCCTCTCTCGACGAACAAAACTAACACTCTACAAGACTCTCATCATGCCCTCCTAACGTATGGCGCAGAAGCTTGGACGATGACAACATCCGATGAAGCGACGCTTGGAGTGTTCGAGAGAAAGATTCTGCGTAAGATTTTTGGACCTTTGCACGTTGGCAATGGCGAATATCGCAGACGATGGAACGATGAGCTGTATGAGCTTTACGACGACATAGACATAGCGCAGCAAATAAAGATCCAGCGGCTTCGTTGGCTGGGTCATGTCGTCCGAATGGATACAAACGCTCCGGCTTTGAAAGTATTCGATGCGGTTCCAGCTGGTGGTAGCAGAGGAAGAGGAAGGCCTCCTCTGCGTTGGAAAGATCAGGTGGAGAAGGACTTGGCTTCACTTGGTGTGTCCAATTGGTGCCGGTTAGCACGAGAAAGAAACGACTGGCGCGCTTTGTTAAGCTCGGTCAAAATCGCGTAAGCGGTTATCGCGTCAATTAAGAAGAAGAAGAAGAGAAAGAGAAATTATAATAATTTCTTAAAAAAGGTGGATTTTATTCAAAATCAACACCGGCCCTTAAAACTTAACCATACTTTACTAGGAATTTTATGATTTTTTAACGAAGGCGCACCATAAAAAATTATAACTCTGCAGTAAAAATTTTATTTGCATGTCTTTGGTAAAACTTAAATAAATGAGCCAACGAGACGAAGTAAATGAATTAATGAATGCGATTTTATACAAAAAAGCAAAATTAATGAGATTAAGCGACGTTGTCAGGTAACTGAAAAGACAATAAAAATTGAAACTATGAAAAAGAGCGAAAACAATGCCAAGCATGCAGACAGCGCGAAAGGATAGTGATAGTAATAATAACGATAATGACGGAAATGGAAGGGTAATAAGTATTTGAGATAATTAGTGGGAAAGTGGAGTTTAGTGAAAAGTGCTCTGGACTGGTATTAGTGGCTGTAGGATACGCCGGAGGTACTGACAACTTGTTTAACAGCGTAACTGTTATTTAACTTTAATTACACTATACGCAGGCGAAGAATGCGCTTGCGACATGCGAGACCGGACATGCCCCCACACATACGCGCACACTTAGTGCTGAGCTCTTACAATACACACACACAATAGAGCTACGTTTATTGGTATATAAAAAGTGCCTCAATGCTTGCATGCCAATTAGTTCGCCAGTGCAGACGTAGTTGTCTAAGTTGCTGAAACTCCATAGAACTGTTAATATTTAGAGTTTGTGGTAACACACCTTCGCAAATTAACTGTTTGCGGCGTGCTGGACCTTGTCTGTCTGCAAATTAAAATGGAAATTAAAATGTGGCATTTTCACAGTGACACCACCGACATCAACAGACAATGAAGACAATAGCAACTGCAGCAAATAAGTCGATGCTGCAACAATTACAACGATTGTTGTACGATGCAAATGTGTATGTAGGTGTGTAGTGTAATTGGCTATAGTGTTTCCACGTAGCGTTCATTTATGTGGATACTACCTTGTATTAGAAAGGCTCTGTGTGTGTGTGCGTGTGTGCGCTACTGAAATTGCAACTACTCTACATCGCTCTGCTTATTAGAATGTCATGTCATGCCGTTGCTGCCACATCATGAGGAATTTGTGTAAATCTCTGCTGACGCTTGCTTTGTCTTAGATATGCAGCCTAGGTGTTATTGTCCGCTGCATAGTGACAAAAGGCGACAGAATGATGGCGCAAATTAAAACAGAGTAAAAACAGAGGAAATATATAAAAATCTTCGCCAACGAGCAGCAAAAACAAGTGTTCGCCTGGAGTATCCACATTTTGTAGTCTTAGTTGGTGTACGAGTATAACCACTAGACTGGGTCAGGTTAGCTTTCGCCGATTGCCACTCTCCATAAGGGTGCAGAAGGGGCCCAGATTTTGTATCTTTAGGAGGTTCACCCTAAAACTCCGAATGAGCTAAAACCAATTCATCTCTCAGATCAACAAAAAAATACTATGGATGGCCGGCGATTTAATGTATGCCAATAAACCAAATAAGTTAAAGCTTAGACAGCAGTATTACGTGGTATCGAAGGCAAGATAGTCGCAAAGGAACTAGTCAAATCTCTTCACCCCCTCCTCGTTCATGCAGCTGCGATAGAAGTCATTAGAGAGAAACCCCTAACATTTATCTTGCGTTTCCATTAAGCAGTGCCCGGAGATGATGCCAAAAAATGTTCTGATGAAATGCCATTTTCATTATTGAGATACTCCCTAGGTCAGACTTGTCCAATTATCTCATAAATGAGCTCCGTGGTACGCCTGCTGTGGGCTTTACGATATAGAGCGGCCTGAATCAGAAGTTGCTTAAGGATAAAGGGATGTCCGCATGCTGACTAATTTAAGATCATCTCATCCGCGATGTAGTTTCCTGCAGGGCCTCTGTAGACCAGTCTGATCTAGAGCTTGCCTGATGAAAAGAGGGGTGCCCATATGTTGACTGAATTAACATCATCTGTGTGTGTGTGCACCGCTTAGCCAGCTCATTTACAGTAGCTCTACATTCGATTTCCACGTTGAAGGAAGTACCCATCGAGGAGGCTATTAAATGATAGAATATTCTCCCCGCATCGATGTGCATTGGTAAGACTTAGGTAAGCAAAACTTAATCTTGCGCAGAATCTTTCTCTCAAACACTCCAAGGGACTTCTTAAAATGCACCAAAAGCAAAAATCTATGTTGCACACGTCTGGCGTTGATATGCTAGAGTTTCTGCCAAAGGAAATCCACTCAAATGTACATCTGAAGCGAAAATATCTGGAGCTATGATTATAAAGCTTTGTAATTTAAATTTTTTTTATTATATTCCATGATAATATATAATTTACGAAAAACTAAAGAACTACTTTCAAAAAACAAACATCTCTCTGCACATATAATCGCTACTAGTCGGAGAATCGGGTGGAAGTTTTACAATTAATTTTAAACTACTACTACTATTGAAAACCTATACAAAAACATTAACAACATTACCACCTTGTATTCTAGAATTCCAAAGCATGGAACACTGTTCAGTTTCACCTTTGCCATGGCAGCCCATAAAAAGCGTCTTCTCCCCCGACGGTTTTGCATTTCGCGCTTTCATTGCTTGTTGGCGTCGTTAGCTTTTGGGTGCCTATGTTTTATAAAGTACACCTATGGCTCATGCAAAGAAAATATTTCTGTCACCCTTTACTCGTATTCGTTTTTATTTCTCAATAGAGTTAAAAGCGATTGTATGTACGTATGCTTAAGTATACACACGAATGCATGGTGCATAAGTGACATTCATTATCCTGTCAGTTGAGCGTTGATGTGGTCTTAAAAGTGTCACTCCAGCCACTTCTGCACTTGCCTTCGCTTTCAAGTTGTACTCGTATTTTATGAAAGCCTCGCTCTGCTTTTCGTACTTTCTGCAATTTTTCGCTGTTTCCCTTTGCAGAAGACCTTTTTCGCCGCAACGCTGGTGTGGCGCTTTGGAATCTTGTGCAGCAGTAGGGTTGTGGCTGAAGAGCTTTGGGGTGGCATTTTCATAGCAGGAATATGTAATTAAGTTTTCATTTAATAAAGTGAGTTTGCCTGTTAAGCTCTTTTATATTTTTTACGGCTATTTTTGTTCTTTTGTATACATTCACACTTCACTGTGCCTTTCCCGCTGTCCACGTGTTTCGTTGTGGTGTGCAATTTTTATTCATTACACTCTGTCACTCTATTATGAAAGGACGAACAGCTCAACAGCGATTTCAAATTATATTGTGTAAACTTTGAGAATCGGTTAGCGATTTCGAAATGCATGGTGTGTCGTAGGTTGGATGTTGGCGGTAGCGATCAACCAGTTTATAATTTTTTTGTTTTTGTAGAAAATTAGGCAGATACAGGTACATCTCGATACAGGCGCGATGCGGTTCGAACAATAATAATTCAAGATAAGACCAATCACACAGATATCCGCATGGCAAATATTACAGAAAATAAATATAAACTATAAAATTTCCTTATAAAGTATTTGTTGGTATCTACATATGCACTATTTGCCCCTTAAACTGGCTCCGCTCCAATTGGACGCTTCAAGGAACCGCACTTCAACAATTCATCAGCCAGTTCGTTGCCTGGAACAGCACAGTATACCGGCACCCATATAAGATCAAGCTCATTCCACCTTTCAACCTCCACTTACATTTCTGAACTGATTTTGAAGAGATGCGAGCTGTTTTTAAATTCCTTGGAGCTACTTGGCTGTTTCGGCAGACCTTGACTTTAAATTCTCGTGCTCTTTGGCCAACTATCCACTCTGCTATTGGAAAAAGCTTACGCTAAAGCCTTCTAACAGCAGCCCTGGAACCGTTGGTGTTCTTCCTCCGGGTTCCACAAGGGAGTGTCTGGATGTCGCCATTGCTCCCTTGTAGGAAAATTAACGACATACTTTCTTCCAATGGAGGCTCCAGGTATGAGTCTGCGCTGACAACCCTGTGTGTTTTACCCTGTGCCCGGATCTTCCCCAGCTCGTTCCGGTCTAATCCGGGACACTTTAGCACCTGGTTTTGGTCCCCGAGTGATACGAGTATTTTTTTCCACCATCCGGGATCACGTCTGATGAGAGGCCGGCAAGTCCACACAGCACCATACAAAATTCATCAACATTGAAATTAGAAAGTGGAGATGCTTGGGACACACCTTCCGGACCCCGAATATTCTCTTAGTAGAATGACAATACTGTGGAATCCTTAAAGCTCATGCGAACGACGAAGACCCATGGTTGGCGCAGATCTATTCAACCTGAAGTCTAAACAGTTGAGAGCGCTCTAACATAGAACCAGCTGAAGACTTTAGCAAGAAATCGGCAACAATAGAAATATTTTATTGTAGCACTATGCGCCCTCGAAACTCTCTGGCGCAGAAGTTTGGACGATGACAACATTCGATGAGACGCCCCTTGGAGTGTTTGAGAGAAAGATTCTGTGGAAGACTTTTCGACCTTTGCACGCTGGTTATGACCGCAGTATTGTAGGCGATGTAACATTGAGCTGAGGAGATAGCATCGGCACACTGAGTAAAGATCCAGCGGCAGCGGCTATATTGGTTGGGTCATGTCGTCCGAATAGATATAAACGCTCCGACTCTGAAACTATTCGATGCGGTACCAGCTAGTGGTAGCAGAGGAAGGGGAAAGCCTGGTCTGTATTGGAAAGATAAGGTGGAGAAGGAGTTAGTGTGTCCCTTCTATCGCCGGTTAGCATGAGAAAGAAACGACTGGTGGGCTCGGCCAAAATCGTATAAGCAGTTATCGCGCAAATCAAGAGGAAGAAGAATAAGTCGCCTGGGAGAGTGGGAAAGACTCGTTACGGCAATATTTCGACAGTGGTAGACATTTTTTGTCATCTTGAAAAATTGTTTCCTATTACTTTAAGTGCTATATGAACTACTGCACGAAATTCCCTTTCCATTTCTCATCAAATATATTAACATATTTTTCCCTTAAATACTCCACTACACGCAGATAATTCCGGTCAACAACAAATTACTATTTATAGTGCACAAAATTTATCACTGAATTTCGTTCATGAGCTCAATGAATTGCCGTAAAATTAACTGCACCGCACCACTACCACCACAGCAAATCAGGTAAGCTGATTCCAGATAATTTTGTGCACAATTGAAGCGGTTCACCACAAACTCTCACAAACACACCCGCATACCAGCGTACATACATTTTGACTAACTAATTACTTGGAATTGTTTCAATACTGGGTGCCTTGCCGCCTCAATAATTGCGTGGCTATCACTGTAGGATGTCTGTGGATAATGGAAATTATCTGTATGTAATTATCCGCATAAAAGACAAAATTCGACAATCGAAGACAGTTATGGTTATTGGCAGCAAAGCATCACCAATGGAGCGTTCATATCCGTGTCTAGTGAACGAAGCAACAACAAGTTAAGTAGGGCAGTGATAATTGCACGGCTGGCACAAACGTTGTGGGTGTTATCGCCGCGGAGCCTCAACGGCGTACGGCTTATCTGTTTGTAATTTGGTCATTTGCAACGATTAGAAGTGTCATCGCAACACCTGCGGCTGTCAGTGTCAAATTATCGGTGACAACGCACTAACTAGTAAGTAGTAATGAGTGCGTTTTTGTATTTGTGTTGGTGCTTTAATATGAGAGTTCAAGGGCGTATAGAGAATAGGGCAAGTGGATGTAGATGGGCGCTTGATGACGGACAGTTTCTGATTTTGATATGGGTACTAAAACCATCTATTTATGTCATTACGATATAATTGACCTATATATAGTAATGACGTAACTTTCACATAGCATTTTAACAGCGAATCCTTTCGTGAATATCAAAAGCAATCAACGCGATGTTGTGTATTGACTGATCCCACAACCTAATAATACTAATAATAATACCGTGTTGAAGTTCCCTAAGGTATGAAAAAGATCTAAATAGTCATTTACCATTTTTGAGGTGATTACAGTTGATACAAAGGTTCTCAAAGACGCCTCACTATCTGAAAGTATGTTTCCTCCTATTTCTGCCCCGAAAATTGTTAGGTAAAAAACACTGCAATCTATTCCTATCCTAACATCTTCTAATTTCGACTCATCAGCAAACCATAAAGGGTTTCCCAGCAACAGGTGTTATTTTGAATAGCCCGCCATTTTGGTAGATGTCACTTTTGAAGCACGCATTGAAATTATTAAAATTCACTATAAAAATGGCGAAAACTTGGCAGAGACGGTTCGTAAAACTTGAACATTTTTGAGTCATTGTGAATAACCTTTTCGGACCGCAATACGGAAATTGGTGAAGAAATTCGAGCTGTTGGGACAAGTTAGTGATATGAAAAATAAAATCCGTGCACGTCGCTCAAGAACAGCCGAAAATATTGCTGTTCTAGCCGAAAGTGTTGAAGAAAACCCAGGTTTGTCCATTCCTCCTCGTTCTTTGGATTAGGTATTCTCCAAACGTCACCGTATTTTGCATAAAATTCGGTTCTTAAGGCTTATAAAGTCCAGTTAACACAAGAACTCAAGCCGGCCGATCAGCAACAACAATAACAACGTCGTGTCTTTGCTGATTGGGTCGTTGAAATGCATGAAAATGATCCGGAATTCCATCGAAAAATCATCTTGAATGATGAGGTCCATTTCCACCTCGGCGGCTTCGTCAACAAGCAAAATTGTCGGGTCAGGGGCTCAGAAAATCCAGGAGTTATTGTTGAAAAGCCTCTCTATCTTCAACGTGTGACTGTTTGGTGCGTTTTATAGTCCGGCAGAGTCATTGCACCTTACTTTTTCGAAAATGAAACTGGAGCAACAGTTACGGTGAATGGATTGCGTTATCTAGAGGTGATTAACGATTTTTTTTTAAGCCCGGAATTTAATAGTATTGATCTGGGCAACGTTTATTTTCAACAAGACGGCGCTACGTGCCACACAAGCAATGAAACACGAGACGGTAACACCGCTTAATGGAAAACCTTTTATATGGGAGCCAGGTTTGAAGTTGATAGAATTATTTCTCCAAGCCGTACGTTCGTTAACAAGAACTGGAAAGTTCCTGAAGAGAATGAGTTTGGACGTTAGTGTTTCAACCATTTTAAGAACAGGATTCTGTCAAACGTCTTCTAAGAGCTTTAAATGTCCTTTGATACACCCACTTTTTAGATCGGAGATGCTTTTTTATCTTCAAGTGCTGAAGTGAACTTATTTTTCAATAGAAATGGGAAGCATGGGTATGCATAAGACAACACTAATGCGTCAGTTAGGTCTGTTTTTATTGCTCTGTTATACCAACATAGACGAGCCGGTACAATTTGTTGAGTTCATTTGCCGCTTTTCTTTGCTAAGCATTTGGGGAAGCGCTGGGGAAGATATATTAAGTAAACGTAAGGGTTTATGGGTTTAACAACTTGTTTAGAATGCCCAGTAAGCCATTCTAGGGTGCTCAAGTTTTTCCACAAAGCTTTATACAGGCAACGAATGCTCTTGTGACTTTTACAGTATAAATCCACATTGATCAATTTTTAACTTCCATAAAAAAATGCTTAGCATCAGTTGCTAAATTTGCTTCCACAGCCAATATTTATAAAAGAAATACTAAAGAACTGTCGTGGTCCAAATCAAGTGGTGCACAATGTGAACGTGCGTCCAAACCCCACTCCCTCTAATCGAGATCCTAGCTACGTTCTTGCAAGTGGCACTGCGACATATTGTGACTCCGCCTTTGTTCCGGTGTCAATGGCTCTTTGCCATTGTTCGAAATATAATACTCGTACATATCTACACACATACATATATTCGTTTAAGCGTACCTTGTCAGGTGTTCGCCGTATGTGCCGCATCTTTGTTATTAACTAAATGTATACGCAAAGTAATATGCTTGTAGGCGATTCTAATTGGATTTGTATGCTCGAGAAATCTGTTTAATGACTTCCTTTGCGATTAACACGCAACCGGATGATGCGCTCCATGATTATATCGCATAATGATGGCATATCAATGTGTTTTGATGAGCAGCAGGAGCAGCAACCTGTAAAAACAACAAGAATAACAACAGTAATAAAAACAGTATGTCACATTTTGAAGTTGGTTCAGAGCTGGGTTAAATTACCTAAAATTTCTATGAAATATATAAACAGAATGAACAGCTGAATGCTCATACGAATATACTCGCATATTCATGAAAGTACGTAATTAAGAGCTCAAACACACCGGCTGAGATATCACCATGAAAACAATAGCAACATATTTGTCACTACATGCACAGACGCTTTAAAACTTTTGCTGCTTATGGCAGAGTTCTTGTAAATTATTATGAAGCTAATGGTTTTGAGGCTTCTTATGCCCAAAGCAGTGCTGGTGCTTTGAAATATTTGAAATTTGTTCACCGAAGGGAAGCTTATAATAGCTTGAGCAATTGACAAATATATATTTATACTCGAGGTGTTTGAGCACAACTTGAAAGTAAAATTAATTTCATAACTTGCAGAGCCGGGGCGTTTAGATCCATTCGGACAACATGACCAAGCCAGCGTAGCCGCTAGATCTTTATTCGCTGCGTTATGTCTATGACGCCGTAAAGCTCATACAGCTCATCGTTCCATCGCCTACGATGCTCACCGTGGCCAAAGTACAAAGGTTCAAAAATCTTCCACAGAATCCTTATTTCAAATACTCCAAGCGAGGCTTCATCGGATGTTGCCATAGTCCTCCCTTCTGCGCCATACGTTAGGGCGAGCATGATGGGAGCTTATTAGAGCGTTAATTTTGTTCGTCGAGAGGGGACTTCACTATTCACTTGTTTACTTAGCCCAAAGTAGCATTTGTGGCAAGAGAGATTCTACGTTGGATTTAAAGGCTGACATTACTATCGGTTCTAACGCTGGTTCCGTAGTACACAAAGTCTCTTACAACCTTGAAATCATAACTGTCAACAGTGACGTAGGTGCCGATATGCGAGTGCGCCGACTGTTTGTTTGATGACAGGAGAGGCTTCGTTTTGGTGGTGTTCATCACCAGACCCATTCGCTTTGCCTCTTTATCCAAAAATAACTTTCAAATTGTAACAAATGGCAAAATTACTCAAGGGATTGGATTCGTGTTTTGTTTTAAAACTATGGAATGCTTGCTATCACTATGCACTAATCAAATTTATCAATTTATTTGCTATTACTTATTTCTATTACTAGAGAAGGTGGTTAGGAGGGGCTGTAGGGTGATTGCCTGCGCGGACGACGCGTCACTGATTCTTAGAGGAAAGTTTGTAGATACCCTGTACGATTTGATGCAGGGATATCTGAACGTGGTTGTTCGATGGGCAGCGGACTGCGGACTGTCGGTTAATCCTCCTCAACTACCGTCAATACCGGGCGCCCCATTGGTGCTTTCTAACAAGTTCAAGTACCTAGGCCTAATCCTTCACAGTAAGCCAACGTGAAAGCCTAACATTGAGGAGAGAGGAAGGAAGGCAACAATAGCACTGTATGGATGCACGGGCGTCATTGTCAAATGATGGGGCCTCCCGCCTAGAGTTGTATTTTGGTTCTATGTACTATAATAAAGTCAATTTTGTTATATGGAGTTATTGTACGGTGGAACACACTGGAGAAGATGACATCGGTTAAGAAGCTAGAGAGAATTCAAAGATCTGCACTCATTGGAGTCAGTGGGGCGCTCAAACTGCTCCTACTCTAGGGCTTAATGTAATGTTAAATGTGGTACATCGCAAGGAAAACAGTCACTGCTCGTACTGCAATCGTACTGCAGAGAGGTTCGGGCTTCAGGCTGGACCTCACTTACGAAGACACAAATATCTGTAGAAACTTTGGGTTCATCCGCCCGACAACGGACCAGTGTGTACTCTTGCTCTGTCCAAGCGGAACTTTTTCCACTCATATTCGATCAAGGGAGGAGTGGATCGTACGTAACACTTGGGGACAGGGCTTGGTTAACCTGTTCACGGATGGCTCGAAGTTGGACGGTAGGGTTGGAGGAGGATTATTCTGCAAAGAGCTTTTCATCAAACTCAAATTCAGGCTACCGGATAATTCCAGTGTGTTCCAAGCAGAGGTGGCCGGAATCAAATTTCTTGCGAAAAAACTGTTAAGATGGTAAACATCTACTCCGATGGCCAAGCGGCAATTAGAGCCCTGGGTTCTGGAATGCTTGGTTTAATTTTCGACTGCATTCGAACTATTTGACATAAGGCTGACCTGGGTACCTGGTCATAGTGACATTGCGGGAAACTGCGAAGCAGACGAGCTGGGGACCTATGAGGTACTGTCCCCGCGAAAGGAGAAAGGATCTCCTTAGCAACCTGTGCTCTGCTTCTGGAAAGATGTGCTTGGCGTCAACTCAGCAAGCGCTGAGCAAGTACTCGTACACAAACGTGTAGAGTCGCGAAATCCTTCTGGCCACGAGGGATATTCTAAGGTTGACAAAATCTCAGCTCTCACATTTCGTAGGCGTCTTCACGGGGCACTATCCGCGGGGTATGCATGCGATGAGACTCGGATTATTTCAAGTTCTTTTTGCGGCAGCTGTATGGAGGATGAGGTGGAATCATCTCAGCACCTGCTGTTTAGCTGCCCTGCTCTCGTGGAACTAAAATTTAGGGATCTTGGTTCTCACTTCTTTCTTACGACTGCTGACATATCAGGCCTTGACATCAAAAACCTCATTAAATTCATCAGCATCATAAAGTGACTAACATAGGCGCAAATTAGTCACCGTTCGTAATCCACAAATACCTCTTCTCCTCCCCTCTCCTTTCGTGCTATCGGTTTTTCCTTCACCTTTATCCCCCCTGCAATGATATTACAAAGGATGAACTAAACTTCTTTGTCCAAGGGGGCCCACTTTCTGGACAACCATTAAAACCTAACCTAACTTACTTATTACTACACAAATTCTGAAAAGAAAAGAAACGTTTTTCCCAAAAATTGCAACTTTTGTGTATGATTGATGTGCGTCAAACCCTTGAGCGTCTCGCCGGGAGGTAGTTTGGGAAACATTCTAAGATGCATCTAGCTGTTACCACCCACTGTTAAAATCATTTCCGGAGAGGGTCACCCCTGTCGTATACGTACGCCCCCACCATATCCCTGTCCAAAGTTAGAGTCTAAATTCAGTATCAGTTCAACTTTATTTTCACCTCCGCGTAGCTTTTGCTGGTCTATGCATTTTCTTGGCTGCTTCTCTGTCTTGTCTGCTCGCTCTGCCGGAGTTCGTGCATCATTCTGGCAACCATATCCTATACTTTGTTCCATATGTCGTGGCTCTTCAGCATCGGCGTCAATAAATTTACAGATGCGACGCTGTAGTCTAGGTTATCCCCTTTTTGGATTCTGAAGTGAGGATACACAAAAAGCTAATGTTTGTCGACTGCCAGTGTGCACTCCTCGCGGTATGAAGTTTTTTCGGGCCCAAAGAGATAAAGGTACCCTTGAAAACGGTCATAACCACTTATAATTTAGGTTTACTACTTCCTAGTAATTTCTCTGTAGCCAAGTTTCAACGATGGGGACGAGGTGGTAGCACTGCCCCTAACCCACGCATCGCTGACTTATGATTTTTCCGTGTGGCAACTGATCGTTTCCGGCTTGGTTGTCCTTCATTGTTCTCCTTCATACATCTTCTGCGCTATCAGGTCAAGCGGGCTAGTAAAGGTACAATGATAGCACTTTTCCATATTAGAGTAAACCAAAAGCTAAATTTATCAAGCTCTGACCGAAGCGTTTTAGAGTCTCCAAAATTACTTACTACTGAGTATATCTTAATAAATAAGGAAGGATCCCTGATGTCGTCACAAAAGGTTGAAAAGGTAAATTATGAAATGCGACCACAGAGCGTCTGTTGTAAGTGCAAATATGATTTGATCCACTTAAGAAAATGGAAAAGATTTCTTGAGTTAGATAATTACATAAAAAAGCTTTTTGGGAGACTTTTTCGAATGCTGAAAAAGCTGTAAAATTGTGCCAATCAAATTGATAGCCAACTTGAAAAGCCGCAGAAGAGCCTTGAAGAGTATTATTCTACGGTTGATTTGCCATTGAGAAAAACCGTGCTGGTTGAGAGAAATGAAGCTGTTTACTAAAAAGATTAGTTTTCAATGATACACTCAAAAATTTTTGGAAAATTTTGAAATAGATAGGTAGGTGGCAAAATCATTTTTATGTATAAGTTTTTTTATTTTGTTTTATTTTTGTTTTTACAAATCAATTGCAACAATAATTTCAGTCAAGGAATCGTCTTTCGGAAAGAAATATTTCTACCGATATTTCACTTTTCAAATATTTTTATATAAAAAATTGTAGAAAAGAAATCATTATACAGCTCCTTGTATGGGCTGTCACTATTAATCCAGGGTATTATTAGTGTCTCTAGAACCTCGATAGATGCAGCAGAATTCACTCGAAATCTTTGAGTAACGTACTATATATTTCAGGGCTTCTTATGAGTAGATCTTGTGGTGTCAAGGAGCCAAGGTGGGCGCTTCTTATCACATCAAAGGCATCAAGTCCGATTCGAGCGATTGCCGGGCAGATGCAAAGAAAGGTGTCGCCATCTTATTTTTCTCTTCACATGTTGGGCAGAGTGCACCGTCTGAGATTCCTACCTTTTCCATATGCTGCGCCCATAGAAAGTGGCCCGTTGTCAGTCTAGCCAGCTGCCTGCTGCTTAATGTCACGAGGATCTTCGACAGTCCGTCAGACAAGACAGATAACATCAGTTTCGTCCATCTGCAGCCTCTCTCGGCCTACCAAGCTCGCTTGTGGGTTGAAGTAACCCATTTGCTAACTGTGGCTTTGATGGTTGCAGAAGGGATTGGCAGAATGGGCTCTGGGCCAAAGAAGTTGGCATCAGAGCCCATCATATCTAAAGAGCCAGAGGTATCGTTAACCGCAATACCCAGATGCTCCGGTACCCATGTTAGCATCAGGATTTTATGTCTGAAGACATTGTTCAGCCTGAATTTACAGAACTCAACTCACCCGTGAGGTGGTTGGAAGACTGTCTAAGGCCATGGGCGCAGCTTTGCTATCACTGCAGACACATACAGATCTGCCTCTACACCTGTTTTCCACAACAAAGTTCATTGTATCTTGAACTTAGATTAATAACTTAATATTTTGGGTTTAAAGACTTGTATGCACTTCAAATTTCAGCTCGCAAATGTGAGACTGAGTTTAAAGTTCACTCGGATTACTCATACGACACGTACCCTTTCCTATTCAAATAGAGAACTCATTCTTATTTGCAAAAAATTTTTATGAAAGTCTTCTTTTCTCTTTCTACCAAAAAATGAATAGTTATGTGACGTGACTCACGGTGATATTTGTGCAAGATTTGTGTACACAAAAGAAGTTCATAAACGAAACCACAATTACGCTATCTCGAAATTCTGCAACAGATAAGGGTGAAGTAAAATCGTAATATATATATATTTGTATGTGCATGCATGTGTTCATATATGCAAACCCCGCATTCGAACGGGTATGACTTATCATCAGGGGAATCGTTTCGGTGATGGAAACGAGATAATTGCATGCAAGTTCGACAATGACACTTTGAGGTGCTGTAATAGCACTACAATTTCCTTGACTAGCTCAGCAACACTGACAAGGTGTGGTTAAAAAGATAGAGACAGGATAATATGTGGGGTATGGGTAATGCGACAGGACTCGTGTGTCGTAAGACAGTTGCAAATATTTCCAAACAATCTGAATAATTTTTTTCAAGCTTCAAAGTTTTTTTTGGTAAAATTCTACATTCGGTCGAATTTGGCAAATGTGGTGTAAGAAAAATGCTCACAATCTCAAAATAAAATAAAATAAAATAAAATAAAATAAAATATTTAATAACATATTATATAATATTTATAGACATTAATTTAATTGTAATATTTGTACCTGTTATAAATTATTGGCTTGCAGCAAAGCTGTCGCCAATTAATGTAAATCACTCCTTTATTGGGATGCAATAAAAAAAAAATGAAAAAAAATTAAAAAAAAAAATAAAATAAAATAAAATAAAATAAAATAAAATAAAATAAAATAAAATATATTAAATAAAATGAATAAGTAACTAGCAAAAAGGTCAATTATATTGAAAAGAGTACATGTAAGTAATCCAGTTTAATACGTTGAATAAGAAGAAAAAGGGAGTAAAATAAACAAAATCATTTTGTAGAGTGTGCGAAGTGAAATGTGAATTAGCAAATAATACCCACATATGTACATATACTCGTTTATATATGTGAAATATGTGATTTCATGCGGCGCCGTGCGCGTGCATTTTCATTCATTCAGCGCTCAGTTTAATTTGGTGCTCAACGCAACGCTTCTGTAGAAAGCTAATTTTTTGCTTGAAGCTAAAACTCTGATGGTTCGTGAATAATCTTATGCGAAAATATTTTATGTGTGTGGTTGTATGTACGCCAATAACTACAATCGGCAGCACCTTCTGCACGTAAAACATACGCAGCCATTCATTCGGATAGCAGCAGCAAGTAAAGAAACACGTGAAGAATTTTAAGAGTAGTGTTGGCTGCATTGAAATAAAGCTAGCTGTACATTACAAACAAACTCCCATACTAGAGGGGAGAGCAATGCACCAAATTTCACACACTTCACAAACTCCTTTAGTCGCTTGCATATGAATTGGGAATGCAGGTGTCGAGTAAGATGCGGATTTTTTGAGTGCATTGCTGGAGCTCCTGGATTTCGAAACAGAGGTTTCGAAAGTCACTGTCGTATTACTATTGAGATTAGGTTAGGTTACGTAATTGCCGCTGACTTCCTCCTCATATAGAATGGAGGCTCAATTAGATTACGCTGGCTCGTTTCACTTACTCCCTGAAGTAATGTTCAGTTTGCAGGTTAAGCAAACCTTAGAGGGTTAGGTCACTGTAGAAATTTCAAAAATCGTTATGTTTTATTATATTAAAAAATGGCGTAATGCTTTACAATATGTATTTAATACAAAAAAAAAAAATATATATAAATAATTTAAAATAAAATTAAATAAATAATAAATCAATGGATTAAAATATTGGGTATGGGAAAAAGATTTCGCCCTCGTACAAAAGGTCTTGATACCATTTTTGTGTCTATATGTGAGATCTGTAGATGCAGTAGTTGACATTCGTTAAGATAATTTTTTATCTGGCGTCAAAAATGTCTACTTTCGACCAGAAAAAACAGCATTTCCGGGAAGTCATGCTTCATTATTACCCTTTAAAGAAAAGTGCTACTGAAACGTAACGTATATTGATCACTATTTACGGCAATCACGCTCCATCAAATTCAACTTGTTTTGACGCTTCCAAAGTGGCAATTTCGACGTGAGTGGTAAAGAACGCGAAAGGGGCACCGAAAAAAAACGAATATACTTAAATACAACAATTATTGGATGAAGACGCATGTCCAAAAAAGTTGGATGTTAACAGATCAACCGTCGGTAAAAGTTACCACGCGATGGGAATGGTCCAGAAAGCAAGTAATTGGGTGCTACATCAATTGAAGGAGAGGGATATCGAGAGATTTTTTGTGACGTGTGAGATGCTTCTTGAACGGCAGAAAAGAAAAGGTTTTCTGCATCGCATTGTCACTGACGATGAAAAATTTATATATTTTAATGACGCTAAGCGTCGGCCCCGTTGCCGAATGTGTTGGTGCGTGACTACCATTCGGAATTCACAGAGAGTCGCGTAGCGTCGAAAATGTTGGAGCGTGCCAAGTGAAACAGGTCCATCGACAGCGGCAAAAAATTTTCATGTTTCAAAGGTTACTTTGTACATTTCGTGGAATCAGGAGGGTGCCATCCATTGTCAACTCCGACTGCGGCTAAGGCGTTTGAATCGAACTCTCAAAGAAAAGCGGCCGGACCGTAGCCATGACAAACCGATTTTGCTGCACGACAACGCCAGGCCACACGTTGCTAAAACGGTCCAGAAATATTTAGAGGGATTGAATTGGGAAATCTTGTTCCACCCACCGCATTCCCCAGACATTGCACCCTCGAATTACCATCTGTTTCGATTAATGCAGTCGACCCATATTGGAGAGTGGTTCACTTCATAAGTGAGCAGCGCAAACTGGCTCAATAAATGGATCAAGTCAAGAGGACTCAAATTTTTCGTCAGAGCAATCCGTATGCTGCGTGACAAATAGAGTAAAGTTGTAGCTTCTAATGGCACATACACGGTTCTGTGCTGTTGTTTTTGCACCATCCCATGAAATGTCGGCATGTGCTAGTTCGCGCAACATCGACCTTCTCCAAGTGTTTTTTTTTTCGACCGCGACTTCCTCTCTCTTGCGTATTCCAGTCTAGTGCCTAACATAATATCAGGTATTATTTAATTGTTCACATAATTCGTAACTTTGGCTTAGAAAGGACGAAAACTTATTATACCTAATATCTAAATTCTTCACAGCCTCTTTGAATTCGACGCGGTCGTCAATTTAAACTACATTTTACTTCACTACTTTGACAGACAACAAAATGTGTATGACATCTTCAATGCATTTTTAGTTTTTCAGAATTTTGATTTACATACATATGTATTTAATTGTACGCCGACCAATGTGCATAGAACTCTTGCTTTATAAGGTAATGAAATATTGTCAACTTAATTTTAAGTCAAATTTGTAGTACCATCCCACAAGTGAATTCCATCGATCATCTTTTGCTTGACTGTTTGAGCAAATTTGGTTGCCTAGTTCGCAAGAAGTTAGTGAAACGCCCGTAGAAGACTGAGTCTGGGTGGTTATCTTCCTTGCCAATTGATCCGGTAGCTACTTATATGGTAGCTCTCTATGGCCTAGCATCCACACAGTGTATACTGTGGGCAAAAAGTAAGGTGCATTTATTTGTCAAAGTTCGCGGGATTAAAATTTCGCTCTAGTTATTTTTTTCATGAGTTGGCAGCACTGTTAATAACATCTGGGCCAACTTTCATGTGAATGTCATTATCAGTAATATATTTACGCTTGTGTTTACCAAACGACCAAGAGTGCATTTTTCGATTTTTACAATGTCTGATTTGATTGAGCAGAGAAATGCCATCAAATTTTGTTTGCGGAATGAAATTTCGGCTGCGGAAACGTTTAGCACGTTGCAGAAGGCATTTGGTGATTCGACCATGTCGCAGAAAAATGTTTATAAGTGGTACAAAGACTTCAAAGAGGGTCGAGAACGTGTTGACGACTTGGAGCGCTCCGGACGACCATCGACGTCAACAGATGACCAACACGTCAATAAAGTGAAGGAGTTAGTGCTCAAAAATCGTCGGTTGACTGTTAAAGACCTTACTGATATGATCGAAATATCAGAAGGATCTGTGAAAACCATTTTGAAAGACCATTTGGGCCTACGAAAAGTCAAATCTCGTTTGGTACCGAAAACTCTCAATTTCTTGGAAAAAAGTGTGTGAAACACTAGACTTGTCAGAAACAAAGACTATCAGGACAAGCTCAAATGCATCATTACGGTAGATGAGACGTGGACTTATGCTTACGACCCTGAAACAACCGACCAATCAAGCGAATCTCGCGCTAAAGGCGAGGACAGACCGAAAAGAGCACGTCAAAGTCGTTCAAAAATAAAGGCCCTTGTCGAAAACCAACTTATTTCCTGGGCATGTCTGATTTTGAAATATTGTGCGATGTACTGTAAGATTTGTCGATAGTTTTTTGCAAACCTCGATTTAAACCATGGAATCCTGATAATCTGCAGTGAACTTAACAGTCGACTTAACTTATTACCTTTCGTACCTAAAGAATATTCCAAAGCAGATGTTTTTAGACAAGCAAAATATATATTCTCACGCCGGACTATTTAATAACAGATTTTTTTCAAAGTTTCCAACCAAGGGAAATATAGAATAGTAGAGCCAAAAAGGAAACAATAGTGAAAATTGGTAGTATCAGTTGCAGAGGTGGCCAAGAAAATGTAGTGAATGTGAAAAAGCCGTGCAATAGCAGCAGCAGACGCGGCCACGGAAGAAGAAGCAGAAACAGTAGCTGCAGCTAACCCGCCATTGATACAAAGTTAAAACACGTACGTGAGAGACTCAATGCTCACACGTACATACAGATGTCAGAATACGATTTTGTAAGCAAGTATATTTATGTGGAGGCGAACGCCTTAAAGTGCGCTTATCTCTTGCGTATTTTGTTGCGAAAATCAAGTCAGGTACATTTCAGAGTGTGTAGAGTAAAAATACATCCTGTGTGCCAACAGGAAAGTATTCCAACCAGAAATGTCGCTAGCTTAAGCGAACTATTAATATTTGCTTTAACTTTAATTAGATAGGTAGGTGAAATGGTTGAAGTGTCAGATTGGCACTCCCCAAGTAGCACTAAAGCGCCGTTTTGAAACCATTATGAGAACTCCAACATTCAGATATCTACAGCCAACCAGAGCAACTGATGTAACGGAGAAGGTTGATGAGATGTAGGTTGGAGCACTGCCCCGGCTGTAGAAAAAAGGAGCACCCAGTGGCCTTAGCTTCTAGCTGCCTTAACCCGGACATTTACAGAGAAAGTGCTCAAGAGTCTCCTTCTCTTGAAGGTGCCCACAGTTTCTGCATTGGGGATTAAATGGTAAACCTAGCGTTTCTGCGTGTATGCTGATCACCCAATGTCCGGTAAGCTACACGTTTGGAAATTTAATGACGTGGAGTTCCCAGCACTAGCTGCGCTCTGCGTCTATTGCACTGGGGCTAAGGGTTTTTGAAAATAGCCCACGAAGAAATGAAGCTCTATCTGTTCTGTGCTTTCCTGAGAAATAAGTTGAATTCCTCATTAACAACAGTCAAGTGGATGCCGATGACCGTGTAGCAGATTTCAGAGACCAATTCAGTAGAGCCCTTCTTGGCAAGCTCATCCGCATTTTGAGTTGATCAATTTGGAGCTACCCCATGACATCGTTAGTGCCTTAATGACAGCTTGATTTGATATCTCCCTCGCTCCCATCACAAAGACTTCTGTCGAGAAAACACTAGCAGTCTTCAGCTACTTTAATGAAATTAATAAATTGGCAGATTGTGAAAAAACCCCTGCTCCGACTCCTGAATCCATCTTGGAGCCGGCAGTGAAGACAGAGGTCAGCCTCTGTGCAGATTTACTCTAATTCCAGGCCTGCCTACGTGAAGCGATTGCCCTCGCACGACGCTCAAACTCTAGTTTACAGATAGAGAGATCTATACGAAGTTCAAAGAAATGCGATGTTAACTGCCTAAAACTGCTGACACGGCTGCAGAGGCCCATCTCCTTTAATGTGATTGCTTTAGAGCGCCGATGGCAATAAAGTAAAAGTCGATGGAAAGTAACAACAAATCGGCATTAAGAGCAACTCTTGAAGAATTTCTTTATACTCCGGTTATGCCAATACAAGCAGTCCTTTTGCATCCTCCCTAGTTTTTTGAAAAATGTATAAGCTGTTCTCCGAAACCAAATTATCAATTAACGATGAATTTATATTGTTTCACGGGATAGGGATAGGAGTGACGACCTGGCCAAAAACTTAGTAACCCATATTAAGCAGTTGGCATATGCTGCATGTCGCTTTTATTATCTAATACCGAGGAATGTTAATAATAAAAACAACCAGTTTATGCTGGCCCAATACTCGTATCCTAACAGGGCTTCCTTAACAGTGAATACCGATGGCAAAGTGGTGAGGTTAATCATTTCTGCCACTAAGACAACAGAAGTGATGGTGAAGCCTGTAAAGGCTAGAAATACTGAATCTGAATTTGACCTTAGAACGGCCCCAAAACTTGACCATTTCGAGGTTTTTAGGCTTAAAACTGCAAAGATGATCAGTTTTGACTATTTTTGAGGCTATGCAATATCAAGAGATTTTTCAAAGGTAAGGCCATTTGTAACACAGTATCAAAACGCACACCAGAAATTGGAGGAGGAGCTCGGTCAGACACCTGAGAGAAGTGTATGCGCCAATTATTTATTTACTTATTCATTTTAAGGTTAGCCTACCTCAGCGTATCTCAAAATAGGTATAATAATTTATCTGTTAAATAATTTTTCTTAAGCATTTGTGGCCTCGATACCTTCAGAGAGTGGTTCCAGTCTTGATACAAATTTTTTTGCCGATCTGTATTATGATTAAAAAGAATCAGTGAGAGTATGAAATCTGTTTTTCTCTATGCCACTAAAACGCTGAAGTTATCCGGCCCTATTTGTAACAATTTAAAAAAAGCTTTCGTAATATATTCAGGCCAGTCATTATATCCAAACACGAACTCATTGCATAGTGAGGATGCGAATCCCTTTCTTTAGATAACAAGCAGAGAAAATAACGCAGAATTAGTCACAGACTCTGACACTAAACGCTTAGCAGGCATGCTAAGGTGGTAGTAGATCATAAGTCAGAGTCTCGAATCAGTACTGTGGCTGATATAGAGATGAGGAGGAAACAGAGTCTTTTGAATACTTTCTGTCCAACTCCAAATTCAATGCTTTTGGTGAAGGTGCTGCAGATTTCTGTGGACTTCTACTTATTTGGCTCTATAAACGTTTGTCAGTCTTGACTGAGTCTCAAATCTTTCGTCAATTACCTCTCTCCATTGTGAAGCTATGCCATTAACGTTGTGGCCTACATTCTCGGAAAACGTGACTGGTCATTGGCATGCGTGAAGAGATTCGAACACAAAATGAAACAACTAAAAATTGAGAAAACTACAGCCTATTGTAGCCTACGATAAATCTCTTCGTAAAGTAAAGCACCAACCCAACCTCACCGAGTTATGCGAGTTTACAAATCATTTTTTACAAATTTTCTTTCTTAGTTGCTATTTCCGAAATTTACTTAACTTTCCTGCAAGGATGTTGCAACATGAAAACGTGCACATACCAAGCGAATTACAGTAACGCCTTCGCGAGTTTTCACAACCGTCTGCTGATGTGGGGCCAGATACGCGCCCAAAAGGTTTAACAGTAATTTGAAATGCAAACATATGTACATACATAAAACTATTCGCCCTTCCACCAGCTAGACGTTGTGCATGTGTACGTACGTGGACGCAGAGAAGGGCGTACGTTCGCGTACATTTCGCTTAAATTGTAGTATTTTATTTCAGCGGCACGATTATTGGGAGTGACACTTGAAGTCTTCCACTGAAATCCTTGAAGTGTCTTGAAAGCGAAAATATTACCATCAAGCGCAAGCATTACAGAAGCGAGGCTGTGTGAAGAAGGTCTTCTTGCCGTTCTTCAAATAAGGAGCAGGAGTGCAAAGGCGCATACACACACACACACACACACACGGATGTAACTACAAACAAGCATGCATTTTAATGCAGTAAAGAGTGAAAGGATATGGCGGCTTCGCATATGCACAAGCGAATGGGTGCGCATGTGTATGTGTGCGTATGTGATTGCCCATCGTTCGTGCAAAGGGTGCTGCAAAAATGGGTGCTTTTAAAGTACTCAACGAGTTGAATGCAGACAGGTGAAAACGAAATGCATTATCCACTTAACGAGCAGACGAATAGAGAGCAACAGCAACCAGCTAATAAAATGTATACACAATCATACCAATATACGAGCACAAGAGCCTTTCATCTTCCCTTGTTCAGATAAGAGAATTCATATGTAAGTAAATGCGTTGTGTGTGGATGCTCTTATAAAGCTGCCAGAGCAATGGACACTGACGGATGCGTGCAATGTTTCGCCCTTAGCTGCCAGCAAAGACGTGAAATTACATGCACATATGCATACATATGCATGTATGATATTAGGGATGCCACTCCCGGGATCCCGAAAGTTACGGGATTATATGCCCACAATTAGGCGATTTTCGAGATTTGTACTTTCTTACGCAGCTATGAAATGGAGATGGAAAAATACCTTTTATAGCAAGCAAAGCAACGTTGACTTTAACATTTTAGCAAATTGGATGTGACTGTATGCTTTTATGTTTGCTTTTCTTTGAACAAGAAAGAAATACTAAAAACAATGCTAAAATTGCTTTAATTCCTTTTAAATTTAAATAATTTTCACTTTAAATAAAAACGTATATGAAAAAGCCAATTATTTATAATTCAATAAGTGGGAGTAGAGCTTCTCAAACAATATTGATGAAATTTTTTCGAGTTAAGTTGTTGCAAAATAATGAATTTATAAATCCCGAAACTAGGTCAAGAATTCGGGATCTCTTAATATTGGTGCAATTTTTTCGAGTTATGTTGTTCCAAAATAATGAATTTCTGAAACCTAAAACTAATCCTGATAATTCGGGATTTTAATTACGGGATCCCGAATATGCCGGGATCGTTTAAATCACTTTTACATTCTCTCTAGCATGTATGTAAGAAATAATATATATACTGCATCGCTCTGCTTAAAGGTAAGTACAGTTAATTTAACGAGAGTAGCACAAAAATTTCCTTCAAATAGATAGCGTTTCCTTGCTTTTTCTACTACAGAAATAATAAATTATTCTCACTCAGGCATCACGCATGCTTTTCGTATTTTTTTTTTTTTTTTTTTTGCTGAAATTGCAATGCCATTTGTAGTAAATGTCCTTGAAGGATGTATTTTTGTAGCTTTTCATCTACAAAAATTAAGTTTAAAAAGTGAAATGAACGGCTAATGGAGTAATGGGCTAATTTAGAAATTTTGCGCTAACTACGTTTTTTATAAATTTTCATTAAATAAGGAAAGAACTTTTTTAACGATAATTTTGTAAAACCTAATTCGTAGCATATTTACCGAAGACTTTTTTTTAAACAAAAAATAATAATTATATCAAAAAGCTACTCAATTATATATTCGCCGTTGCTGTTTTCAACCCATTCCCACCTCTCGACCAAAGTTCATCAACTTATAAGGACCACTTTGTTATCAACGGCAACGCCGTTCATATGGTTTGACAGGGAGCGGAAAAGATGGTAATCGGTGGGTGCAAGGTCCGAAGATTACGGCGAAAGCTGAAGGATCTCTCATTCGCGCTCTTGGAGTGCAACTTTGACGACTTGTGCAACATGGCCATGTCGGTCAGGTCTTCTCAGTCGAAAATCCTCAATCACGCGGTGTATCTGGACAATGTAGATCTTCTTGTTGACTTTTCGAGCATTTCCCAGTGCACCATACCCTCCCAGTCCCACCAAACACATATCATGATCTTCTTCGGATGAAGATCCGGTTAGACTCTCGGCTTTGGCGTACCTCCTGGAGCCTCCGACTCCTTTATTTGCTTAATATTGATGTACGAGGTGTGTTCAAAAAGTATCGCGAATTTTGAATTTTCGCTGGTTACGTTAATTCGAATTTCAATTTTTTTGTGGCGATATATTGGCACTCATGTCTCTCACTCCTGCGTATTTCGGCTCGTCTTCCATTTTTACCTATTCAAAAAGATGGATCAAAGAACCTGTATTAAATTTTGTGTAAAAAACGAAACTAAGTGCGTGGATGTATTCCGAATCTTGACTGTGTCATACGGAGAAGCTACTTTGGACCGAGAAGGCCGAGAAGATGTGAACGACGAAAAGCGTGCCGGCGTTCCGGACGCCCAAGCACTTCAACAACAGACAAAAAAATTGTTAAAGTGAAGAAAATGGTATTAGCCAATCGTGGAATCACCGATAGAGAAATGGCAGAGGACCCAGACATATCGATTGACTTGTGCAATACGATTTTTTTCAATGATTTGGGCATGAGACGGGTCGCCGCAAAATTCGAACCAAAACTGCTCACATGAACATTGCTAATGAGAGATTGGAACGCAACGAATCGTGGGTTTATGGTTATGACGCGGAAACCAAAGCTCAATCATCTGAATGGAAGCTGCCGCCCGAGCCAATACCAAAAAAGAGCGCCAAGTTCGTTCGAATGTTAAAGTTTTGCTTAAAGTTTTCTTCGATTGCAGGGGCGTTGTGCATCATGAGTTCTTACCACAGGGTAAAACGATCAAAATTACCTGCAAGTTATGCCCGGCTATGTGGAAGAACAAAAATTGGCTCTTGCAACACGATAACACCCCTGCTCCCACATCGTTGCTTGTGCGCGACTTTTTGGCCAAAAACATCACAATAATGATGCCACAGCCACCTAATTTCCCAGATCTGGCCCGCTGTGACTTTTTCTTGTTCCCGAAACTGAAGAGCCCCATGAAAGGACGACGCTAAGTTACGATTGACGAGATAAAGACGACATCGAAGAACAACAAGATAAAAAAAATGATTTTTTGAAGTGCTTCGAATATTGGAAAAACCGTTGGCACAAGTACATAATATCTCAAAGGGATTACTTTGAAGGGGACAAAATAGATATTAATGAATAAGTAAATAGTTTTTGAAAAAAAAACACAAAATTCGCGATACTTTTAGAACACATCGTGCCTCGCGGCTCGTGCCTCAAATAGGCACCCGTCCTCATCATTCGTGCGAATTCGGTACACAAGCCGCTGTTTATGACTCTGTGTTGCTCGATGGCGGGTGAGATGCTGAGAAGCAATTTGTAGGGGACTCTCTTTGTTTTTTTCGTTGAGCTTTTGGAGCACCTAGGCCGCCAATTTTTCGGTAAATCCCACTGATTGAAGGCGATTGAGAATAGTTTTATGATTGCAGTTAATGTTTTCCGCCGATTCGCGACTGTTTTGGTGACCGTTCTCCTTCAAAAGTGAATTGAGATCTTCTTCATCGAATTCAGATGGCCTTCCGCTGCGGAACGTGACATCTTGACGCCGATTCGAGTCGCCATTTTTGAACTTTGCAAACTATTTCCTTGCTATAGACTTGCCTATGACACCTTCCTAATACACGTCGCAAATGTTTTGGGCTGCTTCGACAGCTTTTTCACCTCGATGAAAAGCAAAGAAGAGCAGGTGTCGAAAGTGTTGATTTTTGCCTTCTGGGTATTCCATTTCTAAGCCTCAAAACTAATAGAAAAATTAAATACCTTAAAGATACAATCAAAATAGTTTCGTAAAGCAGCAAAAAAAACGTTGTAAAATAAAAGAAAATATAAAAACGCTATGTTGGTTTGAGTTAATTTGTTTTTTTTTTGGGAAACTTGGACCATGTTCCGACGCTTATTCCAATGTGAAAGCCATGAAATTAACTGTTAAACAATTTATGCTTTATTTTTATTAAGCTGCTTTAACTCTAAAAAAGAGGTTGTCTGTAAAATCGGTTTACTGACGATAGTTTAACGTGACAACGTCATAAGAAAATACTGATGTAATGGTTGCAATTTTCAAAACAAAATTTTAATTTTAGTGTTTGATGCATATTTTGTATGGATATAGAGGAGGAGGTAAATGGAATCGCAGTGGCATTTTATACGCGTTTTTAATTATGCCGGACAAACGCACAGAAGGTGTTCTAAAGTTTCATCAACATCCTCACTGCATTTCCTGCATTTGTCCGTGTTAGTAACCCCTATCTTTTACGCATATGCAGCCAATAGATTATGACCTGTCAGCATACCTATGATAGTACTGCAGTTTTTTCGCAAGTGCGTAAGCACGAATTGAGTCAGTTTTTTGTCGTTAGTTCTACACATGACTTTTGCAGTTTTGCATTTTGTTAGATTAGTCCACCTAGCTTCCACTCGCCTTTCCACGTGGCCATCCATTTCATTGTGTATTGTGTTTAGCGGTTTTGGTATGTTGTTTTCTCGCTCAAAGGTAGTCTAACAGCACTTTTTGCTATCTCATCTACTATTTCGTTCCCCATAATGACCAGGTAGCCAATAGATATGCAGCCTACTGTTTGCGGCTAGCTTTTCTATGGCCTCCCTGCTCCGTCGAACATTTTTGGAATTAATACAAAATGAGCTTATTGCTTTTATTGCTGCTAGACTCTCCACGTGAATATTAATTGTTGACTTCCTTCTTGTTCTAGTGTGGGCTAGCTCTGCGGCTTTCCCCACAGCAAAAACGTCCGCTTGGAAAATACTGCTGTGGTCTGGCAGCTTGATAGGCTGCCTTATCCCTAGTTGTGAGCAGTAAATACCCGCTCCCGCTCCATCTGAAGTTTTAGAGCCGTATGTATAGATGTCAAAAGTTCTATGGCCAGGTTTCATGCCTTTGTGTCATTCCTCCTCTTCAATTGTAGTGCGAAACCTTCTCTCCCAATTAAAGTACAGAATCATGTAGTCTATGAAACTGAGTTTCACTTTCCTATTGAGCTGTGTCCGAAGGTTCTGCAGGTGAACACCCCAGCAGCCACCAGCCTCCTCGCGGATTTCGCTGGCAGGTTTTCCGCCATAAGGTCAATAGGTGGCATGCTGAGTATCATTTCCAGCGCCGCCCTTGGAGTGATTTTCATCGCTCCTGTTATGCACAGAGCAGCAAGTCGTTGAATCCTTTCCGGTGGCAAATACTTGGATGAGTTGGCATGGAGTCGTTTACATATCTTTTGTAAGATCGGCGCTTTTATTTCGATACTGAAAATGCTATTGAAAAATGCTTTACTTTTTGTCTCCTTTTTGTTTATATTTTAAAATCTCCGCATATTAGATTTGCCTTTCTTGCCTGCAATTTTCTAATTTGCCTTCTAAATAATTCAGTAAACTGTCTCAACCCTTCGGAAAGATTAAGTTTTGTTAACATATACAAGTATGTATAATCTGCGGCGAGTCTCAATACAGTAAATTCTGTCGTGCAGGGTGGGCCATAGAGCGGTTGCTTTTTGAACCACCTATTTTTTTGAGAATGGTAACACAAATGACATGTCAAATGTGTTCATAATTTACTTAAAAGTTTGACATTTACGAAATGGGCCGCCATACGCTTGAACAAAATTGGGAAATATTGAAAACCTATTTCCAAAGTGGTGAGTCTTCTACTCAAACTGTGAGAAATTTGAAAAACAAATTCCAAAAAAAAGATTTGCCAACAAGACAGTTTGTGGATCAATTTGTTAATCGTGTTCGTGAAAGTGGATCGTTAGTGGACAAAACAACACGTGAACGTGCTCCTACAGTGCGTACACCCGAAAACATTGCTGCTGTAGCCGAAAATGTGCGTGAACATCCAACAACCTCAACTCGTCATCGTTCTCAAGAATTGAACATTTCACGCACTTCTTTGAGGAGAATTTTGCATAAAGGCCTCGGTATGAAGACTTCCAAAGTTCTATTGGTGCAAGAACAAAAGCCTAATGACCATCCATTGCGTTTTCGGTTCGCTCAATGAACAGAAAATCGTTTGACCGAAGATTTGCATTTTTACCGAAAAATCATTTTTTCTGATGAATCTCATTTTCACATCGGTGGCTACGTCAATAAGCAAAACTATCGGATTTGGAGCTCAGAAAATCCACACGTTACTGTGGAGAAGCAAATGCATCCACAACGAGTCACTGTTTGGTACGGTTTTTGGTCTGGCTGCAAATGTGCTTAAAAATTGGGTTGATCGAATGGCCTACTGTAAAGCCAGTCGTGACAGTCTTTAAACGATATTATTTTTCATTCCTAAATGACAATGTTCAATCTTCAAAATAAAAAAATAAGTTTGAAAAAATACACAGTCCTGCGAGGAACAGTTTCTAAAATGGCTATGGGTGTTTCTTGAAGGTTTTTTTGTGCTGAAAACGAATGTGACCTTGAAAATGTTCCAGCACGTCAGGATTTTTGGCAATTTGTGGTTAAATAGTCAAAAAATGCAGATTTTGACCATTTATATGATTTTTTTTTGAGCAAGGTAAATTTTTTTTAATTTTCCACAACAGCATCGCAAATTCCTACTCTTCAGCTTTAACATCCATTTTTTAAAATATTTTTGCGATTAATATAAAAAAAGCTATACTATTTTGAATTCGCCCTTTACAGGGGCATTAGAGAGTTAGGAAGGTTGAATTTGTATATCTAAAAGTCCCCAATTCAGCAGTCGAATTGCCAAAAATCCTGACGCGCTGGAGCATCCATGGCACCCATAGCGGTTTTAGGAACTGTAAAAAAGCGAGATTTCGCAGGCCTGTGATATTGATTGGTTTTTTTTTTTATAGCCGATTCAAAAATCAAATTTTACATGACCTACCCTATAGAAACAAGAACAGTCTATTTTTTGCAGGGATTTCAAAGTATAATTATGACAAATTTGCTCCTTTAACTAGAGTCCTATCTGAGATAAATTATATTCCTGATTTGGACTATTCACTGCCTTTGTGGAGCTATTGCGTATTACAAATTTATTTTCAAGTAGGAAATAACTTTAACCCGCTGTGCCGCTCGCGTAGGAGTAGTTTTGAGGGATTTAGGATATGTATATAAAAAAATTACAAACAATAATTTCATAGAAAATAATTTTTTATTAATAACCATAATATTACAATACCCGGCATACGTTGCTATGCCTCGTTGAATAAAATCAAAACAACCAATCAGAAAGATATCAAGCAAAATTATTTTTATTAATCTTCTATCTCGTTTTTGAACTTTGCAATTGGGTCATAGTTGAACAGCTTATGCGGATTATGAAGTCTAGAGTGTGCTATAAATAGTGGCGAATACGAAAAACTAAGATTTTTTAGATTAAATTTAAGCAAATATTCGATTATTAGTGACGAATGAGTGTGATGGCGCGGCTTGGGGGTTGTGGGAAGGGAGATCCATCATAAAAACATGCCTATAACCTTCATTGGCTGAAAATATGAATGTATAAAAATGTTTACGTCATTTGGGGTTGTCGTTTCGTAGTGATGCGCAGACAACGTACAGACATTCACCTTTATAGTATAGATAATTTTATTCTCTAGCCAATAAAAATTTTCGATCATTTAGTTGGATAAAAAATAAACTAGATAAATAAGATAGACCAACTCTGGCTTGAGTTTTCTTCGTAGCGCAGTTTACGCTGTCTATTCCTCATTCATAGATCTTCAATGTGCAATTACCAAAAAAAAAAATAAGTACCACCGCAACAGTAACTCAATATAGCCTTTATGTGCCACATAATCTATCTTATTACTCTGCCAACTAGTTTTCATTACATCCACTGCCAAAACATAATTTATCTCCAAAAATATTTATGAGCACCAGCGTGTGGCACATAAACCGACAACTGCAAAAACTAAATGCTTCTCAAATTAGCTGCAGCAAATTTGGAAAAAAGCAAAAGCATGAATACTAAAGCAAGATGAAATATCCATTGGTAATATTACTGCCAAATATCGCCCAGTGCCAGAGCCGGCGCCAGCTGCTACTTAGAGCTGATCGGGTTAATGGCCAAACAGCAACATAAACTGATAAATATCTGCTTTGCGAAGATACTTGCTGATGTCTACTTAATGAATGTTGCCATATTGCAGCAACGTCTTCGGTTATTGTTATGTTCAAGCATTTGCTGCCAGTTTGCCCTTACCCACAATATATTAGATAATGCGTTGTTGTTGTAGTAGATATTTCAATAACATTAGTTAAGCTGATGGTAGACAGGAGCGAAAACTGAGAACGACCAGCTGTTGGAATCAATTTATGGCATACAAGTGTTTTGACAAAACGTTTCACACACAATTAAAAGAGCATTCAACACATTGATTGACCATTGACTGCCGCAGGATGCACGAACGGACGTAAAGGATGCATGCAGCAGCGGTAGCGGTTGGGAGAGTGGGGGAACACAAACGAAAGGATAGACTATGATTGGTTGTTCAAATGATGCGGTGTTCAATTGGTCCTTTGGTGGACGGTCAGAGGATGCTTGTGAATTACAAGCAGCAGTTGAAGTTTGAACAGCCAGAGTACAAAAATTATGACTGCTGTTGCTGGCACTTCAAATGCGATGCTTCATTAGGTGGCAACAACAACAACAACACTCGTCTTGCACGCAAACATACACACACATATTGGCTGTTGTTATTTTAGCTCCCTATAGTATAAGTAAGTAGGTACATATATTTGTTTGCACATCTTAACGTTACACATACAAGCAAGTGCGCCAAAAATTATGCTTCAATGGCGAGCTGGAAAGTCGCTTAGTGCGATTTCGCGCACTCACATTTGCCACGAACAGACGGTGTCAGCGCATAGCACACAACTGTATGCACGATTGGGTGTCGTAAAAACGGAGTGTCGTAAGCGGGACAAGTGTTTGTAAGTGGCAGCCAAACAGCTACTTCACACTACACAAATATCGAAATACTGCACAACGAAAGAAACCTGCCCAGCACCAGCGCCATGCGAATATCGCGTGCATTGCTAGGAAAATTGTTTCGCCCATATAACATTTAGTGTCGGTTGCTTTTACTTTTTCTGGGTATTTTTTTTTTTCTTTTTTTTACTTTTTTCCACTCGCATAATTTCTTGTAATTTTTTATGGCTCTCGAAAATAAATAAACACTCAATACAATAAATCTTCGAATGTGAATAGACTCTCGAGACCGACGCCACATTTGTTGTTCGACAACGGCACTGCCACTGCCATTGCTACTGTGGCATCGAGCAGAATCGAGTAGCATCTGACAATGATGGCAACCGTAATGGCATTGCGCTAATGTAACTCGCAAAAAATGGGAGAATAGTGGAAATAATACTGAAGATGGCGATGATGATGGTGATGATGATGGTGGTTATGGTGGCGACTTGAAAAATGGTACTGATGTAGAGACATTGATTTAACTACATGTGTGTGAGTGTCTATAAGTATACATATATGAAACATGGATAGGTATTTTGCAACATTTCTCGTTTCTGCGGTGGACACAAATGTATCCCAGAAAGCACGTTGGGCCAAGCACTCAGTAAATCGTTTGTTCTCCTACTAGAATTTTTTAACCTAAAAACTTTTCAATATATTTTTGAAATTGGAATTTCACATATCGCACCCTAAATACAAAAGGGTCACAACTCAAAATGTACTTCTGCTCAAATATGAACGAGACGTTATCAGTAAAACGGTCCGCGGATGACATATGGCAAAAATAAATTTTTTGTTCCTTGGTAGGAAGCTTACATGGCAAATTTCAGCGTGATATGTCACATAGTTTGTTTTCTGTGCTACTGTAAACACATTTTGAGTTGTGACCCTTTTGTATTTAGGGTGCGATATGTTCAGTTGTGATGGTTCCGTTTAAAAAATATAAAATAAAAGCAATTAAAGTGTTTATGGGGAGCCAATTTGAAAGATCGGCCTTTCATGTGAAAGATCCCCATCGCAGGTGAATAATGTCGAAAATATAGCTAAATATAATATAGCTATAGCTAAAGCTACAATAGTGCATAGCAACGTCTTATACAACTACTAGCTGTACACGGCGCACGTTGCTACGCCAACAACTAAAATAAATTTAAGAAAAATAACTTTAAAGATCATCAATGAGCATATTCTAAAAAACTTTCTCCGTGGAAAAATACACCAATATATATATATACACCAATTTTTATAATAATCGGTCCAGTAGTTTTTGAGTTCATCGATGACATACAGACAAACATTCATTTTTATATATAAGATTTTTTATTTTTTTTTTTAGAGATGATATTTTGCTCTTGGCAACTACTTTATGTTAAAAAAGTGTTCGGAATTCATTATCTTCAAGATATGCGCACGTTACGTCACGAAGTGGACAGCTGTAGGCTTGGCCAACATTTTAAAATATTCAATATCACCTTTCAAAGTGAATTCGTTAATCAAAATGTTGCCCAAAATGTGCGCTTCGAGAGACTAAGTTTTGGACCAGTCAGCAAAGTTTTTGGACCAGGGTATAAAAAACTGCTCACGTGATTGTGTAGAAGCTAATAAATCATGAGATTGTGACTATTTGGGAGCGATTTTAGGTTTGAAAACGATACCGTCTTCTGTTCCATTGTCTATAAAAAATTGTATATTTCGCACCTAGGTTGGATATTCGATAACACTTTTTTAGATCATATACTATATACAATTGGCTTTTCACTTAGAAGCTGGAACAGGAGTAGGGGCCTCGGTACAAGCCCCGCAAAAATTGGAAAAATAATTCTCTTTACAAAGAAACATAGGCTTCCTATAATCTCCCCTCAGTGTCGATTTTAAGGGCGTGGAGATTCCTTTGAGAGAGAATGTCAAGTATTTAGAACTCATACATACTAGATGGAAAAGTCACGTGGAAACCTAATATTGAGGAAAGTGTAAAGGACATCGTTGTATTACATAAATGCAAAAAAGCAGTACCGAGGGTAATGAGGGTTAACACCTCGTGTCACACATTGGCTCTTTACTTCTGTTGTTAGGCCATTCTTAAAATATGGAATATTTGTATGGTGGCTATTTGCTCAAAAGGCGAGTTACGCTAAAGTCAAGAGTAAGATCCAAAGAACAGCTTTTTATGCATCTCTGGGGCTTTAAAGTCTTTCCCAAGCAAAGAACTAGAAGTGCTAATCAACTTGACTGGACTAAATCTTTTGGGGAAACACGCGGCCGTCGCCTCGGCGCTCTGAATAGTCACAAACAAGAAATGGACTCCTCTGTTCCTAGACTCACCTTCCATAGACTCTTGAAGCCGAGCAAATCGTCAAGAAGAGAGTGGCAAGCACCTAGATCATGGGGAAGGGCGGAATTAAATTTCTATACAGATGGTACCAAGCTAAACGATAGGGTTCGCTATGAAAACGTCATAGACCAAGCTTAGACATGTGGTAAACAAACTACTTCGGCACATTAGTGATTTTGTTTTGGTATCATATATATTACTTTTGGTTTTGTGAAAATGTCTGATTTTGTGCCGAATAATCGTCATTTGCGGGAAATGTTGATTTTCCTTTTTCATGCGAAAAAAACGGCGGCTGAAGCGTAACGAGAGCGACAAAAAATTTATGGAGATGCTGCTTTAAGTGAAACAACTTGCCGAGATTGAAGACGCTGAATTGGGGGCATTGCTCAATGAGGATCCATGTCAAACGTAAGAGCTTGCTCCAGTATTAGGAGTTACCCGCCAATCCATTCCCAAGCGATTGCATGCTTTGAGAATGATTCAGAAACCGGGGACTTGGGTTCCTTATGAGTTAAAAGCGTTTCCTCACCGCATCGTGACGGGTGATGAAAACTGGATTATTTACAGCAATCCAAAGAAAAGAAAGTCATAGGGACTGCCCAGTCTTGCTTCTACGTCGTCGCCTCGGCCGAGTATTAACGCTGCGAAGGTTATGATATGAATTTGGTGGGACCAAGTTAGTTAGTTCATAATAAATAGGAACTATTAAAACTAAGCGAAACCATCACATTTTCATCAAAAAAACAGCGAGAACTTAGTTGCACATCTAATATATTCTCGGAATGCCAGGGGACTATTAAATCAATGAATGCGGCTATACCAAGATCGAAGGTTGTACAGGCCCTAAATGATATTAGCGTCGTATTCAAAGTCAACCTTATTTGAGTTCCGGAGAAGAGAAACTGTAAGCCGATGAGCTTGCCAGAAGAGGTACTACTCTTTAGCTGCTCATTGATAACAGTTTCATTAGGATATCTATGGTCATGAGCAAATTAACAGTTAAGAATAGTATTATCCTAGAGGACAATAGGGTATGGAGCGATGAAGAGACATGCGTAAAGCCTAGGTTACTACGTCTGCAAATAAACAAGAAAACTCAAATGAGTTGTTTAGCATTTCAAGATAGAATATCTCGTAGATCGTGGCTTGTTTAACCGATCATTGGCTACTTGGTAGGTATCCCTTGAGACTAGGAGTTTTCTTCCATGATTATTATTCCATGAGTTGTGAAGATGAGGAAGAGGAATAAATAGTTCATCACTTTCTTTGCAATTGTTCCGCCTTAGCTAAAATCAGAGGAGGTCGTCTAGGTAACTAATATACTTTTTCAATTCTCTTACAGAACTGTCTGGCGTGGGGATGGGACCAACCCTGCGCTTCATAAGAGCCACAAAATGATTCCACGAAGAAAAATAAACGAGATTTCTATGTCGCACAGTGGTATCACAATGGTCTAGTAAGGTCTTAGTGAGTTGGGCTTACAGACTGACTACAACTACAACCTAACTTAACCTAATTGACGCTTACTCCCTTTTTAGGTGTTTGGCCAAGCTCCTCCTCCTATTTCTTAAGGTTGCTCTAGCCGTTTCTACAGTTTTAAGCCGACACCGAATGGCAAATAATTTTTATGAGAAGCTTTCTCATGGCAGATATAGACTCGGAGGTTTGCCATTGCCTGCCGAAGGGTGACCGCTATTAGAAAAAAAGTGCGTGTAGCGTAGTACACATAAAAGAGGTGAAACTTTCAAGGCAGACAAAGAAAAAGGGGGAGACGCGAGAGAGAATGAGAGAAAGAGAGAGAGAGAAAGAATATATATAAATAACTAAATTCACAACATTTGCAGAGAATACAAATGGACGAAATTTACAAAAAACGAAGAAGGTTCGACCGGTGTAGGTAAGTGCCGAACACAAGCCGTGGCAACACTACTCCGAGCGTTTATCACCCGCAGAAACGCAGCGATTTCAGGACCGCAGCAACATCATAAAATACCGCAAGGCAATACCAATAAATCCGACGCCGGAATGGATATCAGTTTATAGTAAGCACAAGCACTAGCCAGGAAACGGAAATAAGCGCCAAAGAGTAGGCATCAAAAAACAAAAAAACAACGTCAAAAAATTGGGACCAAAACACGCCTCAAACAGTAGGCACCAAGGAATTCTAACGCCAAAAAGTAGGCACGAAAAATATATTTCCTACAAGTTTGCACTAACATACAAGCGCCAAATAGTAGGCAGTGTTATTTCTTACTAGAGATTAGCACCCACAAGGGAAAACTCAGGAAAAATAGGATAATATAGGATAATAGGATATATAGGAATAATAGGATATATAAGGCATAGTTCTCTCTCTCTCCTTTTCCTCTACGTTACATGTTTTTTCTCTCTCGCGGAACGAGAGTGCCCAAAACGTTGCATGGTCTTGAAATTTTACTCTCCATTCTCGCTCGTCCATCGAGGCCTAAGAAGTTTCACTTAAAAAAGCGTTTTCTATCATTTTGGTGTTTCATGCACAGAGACTCGAACCTACGTACTTCTAAATGGTAGTCACGCACCAATCCATTCAGCTACGGCTGCCGCTTCTCATTGATTAAAGAAGGATGGGATCAGAAAATTGAAGGGAATTAAGAGCAAATTTAAGGCAGACCATTGGAATACGCTTGATTCTATCAGTGGAAAATTGATGACGGTGTATTTATGGAGTTGCACACTCTATAGCAGCGCTAAGTTTTAATAAACTCTATATTGTTAGAACTCTGCTGTCCTGTTGAAAGCGAATATTTTCCCAATTTTTTACGCAATGCTTTTAGCTTTTAAGTAGTGCTCCACTGCGTAATGATTTTGAATGAACAACGCTCGCGTGTGCTAGATATACTCTAACGCACCAACCGTTATATTACGTATGACACATGAACGAATGGTGCTTGGCAATCACCAATCGCTACTTTCCATTTGTTATTTTTATTTTAAAAAATATAAACTTTTTAAAACCAATATAAAAAAACCTGATGAGTTTTGGTTCCATTTTTCAGGAATAATCCCACGGGTCAAGTGGTTAATAGTTACTTCAGGCCTTTAAAAGTACTGGAAACTTATCTAGTTACAAGAAAACTAAACTCTTTGCAATGAAACATTTTGCACTTCCATGCATACCACAAATATTCTTAGCTGCAAAATTCTTGTTGCGTTCTGAAGCTTATGGTTTGTGTGCACTCTAAAACAAAGCGCGAAGACATCTCAGTAAAAAGAGCTCTGGAAATAGATATGACAAAAACCATGACGTCAATAGCGCCACTAATGCACTCAACGACTCGAAACGCGATGAACACACACGCCTTATTAACATCATAATATTTACCAGCTTGCCGCGACGCCCAGACTAGATGGGCTTTGAAAGGCATAGGAACGGCAAAAGCTAAAACTGTATGCGTGCGTGTGGATTTGTGGGTTACCTACATGTATAATTCTATACTAGGGATGCGAATCTCTGGACTCCGGTGTTTTTTAATCTCCGAAAAATTCGGAATTGTTGGAAAATATTCCCGAAATTTTCGGGATTGGTAATTTGTTCCGGAACATACAAAATCGAGACGGGAAACTCCGTTTTTAAAGAAAACATAAACTTTAACTGTTTAGCAAAAATCGAATGTTTTTATTTTCGTTTCGTCTTTTGTTTTGTTACTAATGAAATAATAATTTTCACTTTAGATGAAAGAGTATACTTAAATGTCATTTATTTTTTTTTTGTAGGAGAGCTTCTCAAGCCATATTGATGAAATTTTTTTCATATTAAATTTTTGCAAAATAAAGGATACCTGAATACCGGAACTAAGTGTTACGTCGGCAGCCATAGCCGAAAGAAGTGATGCGTGACTAGCATTCGGAAGTACGTAGCTTCCATCATTCGTGCATGAAACACAAACAAATGATAGAACAAGTTTTTTCTACAGGGTCCGCCACTCGAAAAAGGTCAACAATTCAGTTTGGAAAATTACTCTTATTCAGCTCAAAGTATAAAATGTGTGAAATTAATACAAAATTAAGAATCAATTTATTTTAGCTCGATATGACCACCTTTTTTGCCTTGACTATGGCCTTGAGACGATCCAGAAACGAATCGCAAGCTGCCCAAAAGTGACTTGCAGGTATTTTGGCTCACTCGAGGACTATGGCT
This sequence comes from Anastrepha ludens, assembly GCF_028408465.1. Taxonomy (NCBI): domain Eukaryota; kingdom Metazoa; phylum Arthropoda; class Insecta; order Diptera; family Tephritidae; genus Anastrepha; species Anastrepha ludens. The sequence goes on along the minus strand of NC_071500.1, from coordinate 103,813,414 downwards.
TTTTTCAGCGCCTCGAGACCGGTGAATCTTTTAGTGCGGACCTTGCTTTCCACAACGGCTCAAAGAGAATAATCCATCGGATTTGCTTCTGGTGAACTTTAGAGCCATTGAGTGGACATTATAAAGTTCGGAACGTTGTTTTTTAGCCATTCTTGGTTCACTTGAGCTTTGTGAGACGGTACCGGGTTTTGCTGAAACGGCCATGATCTGCCACTGCAGAATACTTCCCCGAAAATATTTCGCAATTACCTTGAAACCACGCTCAATTAAAACGATTGGAAAGCGCCCATCTGCGGTTACAGCGGCCCAAACCATTACCACGATGACTCAAATTCTCGTGTGAACGATCAGTCAAATAAACCCTAACGGTTTGGGAGTTTCCAAATTGCTCAATTTGAAAAACTGTCTCGTCAGAAAGCACAATGCTCGGAAATTTACCGAAATTTCGGCCAAGCGAAGCGAAGATTGTTCTCTCAAATCTGACTGTCTGGCTTGTTGCTGCTTTGGTTTTATCGCCATTTGATTGGCACTTTGTCGGGGATTTCGCCCAAGTCGCTTCTTCACCTTTTGAACCATTTCACGTGACGTTGCAATCTTTTGATGACCACCTCCACGACGTTTCGCGATGCTAACAGTATCATTGTAATGAGTAACGGTGCGATAAACAAAAATTGTATGTACTTTTAGGTGCTCGAGCTCACGAACAATCGCTGATTGTGATTGGGATTTTCAAGCCAAATATAAAGCAATTACACTATTACGTTTGAAATCTATTACTGATTTAATTTTTTTGCGTTACTCTCGGCAGAATGCTTCCGTAAACAATACTCTGGGGATGTCATTTAGCCAACTAACAGGCAGCTGGTGGTCGTGCATCAGCTGCGCAAGCGGTCTGAAGTTGGTTACACTTCGAATGCCGGACCTTGTAATAGCGGTCGCCCCACGACAGGAGGAGCGACAAATAGGAGGAGGAGCTCAACCAAGCACCTGACATAAGCGTACGCGCCAATTATTTAATCATTTTTAATCAAGGAAACCCGACACTATAATAACAACATCACGAAAATCCCGGAATCGTAAAAATATAAAAAGCTTGACAACCCTAGTACATACATGCATAAGTATATTATCAGCATCGACAGTGCAATAACTCAGCCACAAATCGATGTTTTATGAATGTGTTGCCTAGTACTCGGCCGGTTTGAAAGACAAAAAAAAAAAAAAAGAAAAAGAAAAAACAGACAAGGAAAAAGTGTTCCATTTCTTTTTCAAACTCACTTTCGTTATGGAGTACCTCCGTTCCTAATGATATATGATTGTTCGCCAAGCACTTACCACTGTATTGCAGTCGAGACAGCAAAGACTTACGACTACACACAAGTCGAAAGTGTGGCAAAGGCAACGGCAACGGGAAAGGCAACGGTTATGGCGGCGAGGCTCGAAGAGCGATCGGTACATAGAACGGAAACGGCAGCACTAAATCAAAAGCTGTTTGCCGAAAAATTCAATCTATTACGGTCGAGCGGCATACTGAACATAGACTACATATGCGCATGCATAGACTTACATATGCACACACCGATATACGAATACATGTGATATATATATGTAGATGGGTTACTTAGAACGAGCGTCAAGCGTTGAAGGGGAAATATACAATATAATATCCTTTTTGGCTTTCCGGTATTTTCCAAATTTTCGAAAGCTGACCGACACATATTTAACCATCCATATATGTTAGCCACATTTGGGCTTACTTACATACATACAGATATGTATGTACGAGTAGGCCAGACTATACTTGCACACAGTTACATATTTGTGGAAAGAAACCTCTGGAGTTCCACTCGTTATGTTAGCTAAGCAAACGTTTGGACGGCTCAGCTGTCATTTGGCGCATTGAAGACATTGAAGGCATTGCTCGCTCGCATCTGTCGGCCAACAAGGTACACAACAAATCCCCTCCATATATCAGTTAGGTGCCATACGGTGTGTGAGGGCATACGACGAGCAACTAGCAAAACGCATGTCGAACTGTACACGGCCACAAGAAAAAACAGTCTCAAGCCAATAACCTGGCCAACTCCGGCTGGCAGGGGCAGTTAACCAAACTCGAAATAGCGCACGCTCAACAAATATGTCTAAGAATACGTTGGAGACCAAAAGCTAAACTGAAAATAAATAGCCGTAAAGGAAGTGCTAGTAGCTGGTGGTGCAGCAGGAAACTTAAAAAGGGATGGATCCAGAAAAACGAAATATTACAAATAAATGGGAAAAAGCAAAAATGGAAAAGCGAAAATGTTTCCGGTAGAAAATTATTAGCAAATAAATAAGCAAATCCTTTCTGGCACCATAAATTACATTTATTTCCGGTTGCCGCACCAAAGACGCCGCACATTGGCGAAGTACTGGTATGTGTGCGTGCTTGCGTTTGCTTAGATTTTTGCTTGTGCGTCATATTATTTGCTTTTGTAATAGGCTTTTATTCTAAGCCGATAATTGACATGGCCTACAAAGTTGTTTGTATTCGGTCTAACAACAACAGCAATGGGACTTTGCGTCTTCTCTGCGTTTGATCATTTTTCTTACTCAATTTTGTTTTTTGCTTTTTTCTTGTTTCCCATCAAGCGCTGTATGGATTTTTCAACTGCTAAATTTCACTTCAAGGTTACACAACATATGGCGTAACGGGAATGTGCGTGGGATGTGGGGGTAGGCAAGTATTTGAATTCAATTTAAATTATTTTTTACTTAAAGTGTAGAAGGAGTGTAATTTTGTGTTAATTAAAGGGTAATATTTCAGAAACTTTATACAAGGTGGAGCGGAATTAATAACCCTATCGGAAGATTTATAATAGAATAGTATAGAGCCAGAGCCAGAGACAGAGATAGAGACAGAGACAGAGACAGAGACAGAAACAGAGACAGATGCAGAGGCAGAAATAGAGACAGAGGCAGAGGCAGAGGCAGAGACAAAGACAGAGTCAGAGACAGAAACAGAGACAGAGACAGAGACAGAGACAGAGACAGAGACAGAGACAGAGACAGAGACAGAGACAGAGACAGAGACAGAGACAGAGACAGAGACAGAAACAGAGACAGAGACAGAGGCAGAGGCAGAGGCAGAGACAAAGACAGAGTCAGAGGCAGAAACAGAGACAGAGACAGAGACAGAGACAGAGACAGAGACAGAGACAGAGACAGAGACAGAGACAGAGGCAGAGGCAGAGGCAGAGGCAGAGACAAAGACAGAGTCAGAGGCAGAAACAGAGACAGAGACAGAGACAGAGACAGAGACAGAGACAGAAACAGAGACAGAGACAGAAACAGAGACAGAGACAGAGACAGAAACAGAGACAGAGACAGAGACAGAGACAGAGACAGAGACAGAGACAGAGACAGAGACAGAGACAGAGACAGAGACAGAGACAGAGACAGAGGCAGAGGCAGAGGCAGAGGCAGAGACAAAGACAGAGTCAGAGGCAGAAACAGAGACAGAGACAGAGACAGAGACAGAGACAGAGACAGAGGTAGCGCCTCGATTAGAATGGCGAGCGCTTATCGCACTGTGTGAGACGATGCCATAGCAGTCATATCGAAGAAAATCCCTATATATCTCCCGAGAGGCTGCATAATCTTGCGCGATAAATACCACCCGGTGTTATTAAGGAAGAAGATAAGCAGCGAACTATCAGAGAGTGGAAGCACGCTGGGACATTTCAAAAGTGGTCATTGGACGCACAAGCGTATACCAAACATAGCGAAATGGTACTGAAGGAAGCACGGGGAAGTTGACTCCTACGTGACGCAACTGCTGAACGGCCACGGATGCTTTAAAGAGTACTAAGATCGCTTTAATTTGGTAAATGACCCTTTTTCCCCGGCCTGCCCTGACGTACCAGAGAGTGCAAGGCATGTGCTATTCCGGTGTTGCGTTCCCTTCCGCAAAAGAGAAGACCTCTGCATGGTTTTTGGAGAGCATTTCACAGAGGCAAACCCGCGATAACGCCAAAGAGGCAAATGTGCGATAAACCTAAAAAATGGCGAGCACTAAGTGATGTAGCAACGCGTATAATGAAGACGCTGCGTGATGAAGAATGCGTCCGAAACTACAGCTTGATCTCCAAGCTGATAGATATGCTGAAAAGGCGTTTCAAGACGAACACCGAACAGATTCTCTTACTGGCAGAGATTGGCTGATTTAAGTTAACATACTTCATATTCGTCTCTCGACGTATTACTTAACGGCAAGGTTCCGGAAGATGCTCCTCCGTTCGGACAAGAGAGGGTTTTAGTTCGGTTTGAAGTCCCATACTGACGGCCACAATGGCCATGGGCTTTCGATGCTTTCCTCCTCCACAAAAAAAAAAGTTATAAAAAAAGAGACACTAGTCCTGTGAGAATTTTATGGATTCTTTGGCAAATCTGAGAATATCCTGACATCTAAACCCAAAATTCATAGTCTTGCTCTAGCAAAGGCAGAACACTCACAGAGAAAATGTTCAATGATTCTCAATGAATCCAATAGTGGTTATAGGTATGCTGATCCCATGGATTGTGTCCTGTAATAATACCGACCATCAACCGAACGTCTTTTTTACCAAGTTTCAGAAGAAAGTCCGACAGTTTCCTATTCGGGCTTATCAAAAACCACCTTGCAGTTCTGCAGCGTTCTAGCCTAGGTCATCGCTCTGTAGGGTAACCGCTGATCCTCAATTGGCCAATTCATCGACAGTTTCATTTCCTTATTTTTTATTTAGTACACCAGTTATTCTTGGCTTTGATTTTCTGGATCTTTGCACATTGGACGCTCTGACTCTGGCTCAGCTGGTGGTAGCAGAGGAAGAGGAAGACCTCCACTGAGTTGGAAGATCAGGTGGAGAAGGACTTGGTTTCACTTGGTGTGTCCAGCCAATCGCAAAAGCGGTTATCGTGCCAATTAAGAAGAAGCAACAAGTTATTCAAAAACAACATTTTGTTGCCACATCCTCGCTACCAATAGTCACTAAAAAGCTAGTCAGTTCTTCGAAGATCTCAAAACGCAGTTTGCCAATGGTTAGCAGCCTCGCTTTCCATAGGGCAGGGCATTCCCAGAGGAAATAGAAGATGGTTCCCTTTTTTCCAGTTGATTACAACTAAATTGTAAAGGATACTTTCAGTTTTAAGCAATAAAATAAAAAATTATAGCCTTAACTCACAGGCCTTTTAAGTGGTATTTGAAATCACTTGCTTTGACACTACAGCAACTGTTTGCAGTTTGACAACTAAATTCAAATGTAAATTAATCCAGAAATCAGCTCGTACATTTGCACTATTAATTTAAGTATGCAAGAAGCACATGAAAATCAGGAACTTAATTTAATTAGTCGTAGCAAAATGGTTTTAAATAATTCAACAGAAATACTTAGCAAATACAGAAGCACATTTGGTTACAGAAATCTCATGAATATCAATTGGTTGCAGCTGTCATACCTGATAAAATTTCGTAATCGTACATAGCAAAAATGTGCATTTACGAATTTGAATATTTAATTTTCATAATGTGCTAAAAAGCTAAAGGCACACAGCCACTTTCAGACACAGAAAATCTAGATAAGTATTTTGCTCGTATATGAGGTGATGTACCTATTCCATGCAGGGAAATCTGTAATATGTAGTATCGAACTAGTGCTCGTCTAATGGATTTAAGATATTCACTAGTTCACTTTTCCGCTCTCTGTTCCATAAAAACAAAATCATATCAAGCTACTTTGATAACAGACTCTTGCTTTATGACACTGATAACGGAATAGGCACATACAAATAACTGGCGGTGTTCCACAAGACACGATGCTTGGCCCAACACTTTAGAATGCTATGTATGACGGTATCCTCAAGCTTTAGCTTTTCGTTGACTCGAAAATGACTTGTAAGCATCATTTACAGTCTAGTCAGTGAAAAAGCCGTAAAAATAAATAATGCGTTAGACTAATGCGTAATATTGGCAGCTCTCGCGCAATTATACGGAAACTCCTGTTAACAGCCACGAGCTCAATGATTCTTACGGAATTGAAAATGCTATAAACAAAGAAACTACTCAATATTTTTCCAAACTGTTTTTTTTATTTTGAAGTACAATCCTTCCGGTTAATGATGGGACACAACTGCATTCATATGGCTGCCTCGGCTAGCCATGTACCATCCCATACGATCGGTCCAATTTTTCAACACATTTTCGATTGTATGCGGCTGTATTTCAGCTATGACATCGCGTATGTTGGGCTTCAGTGCATCAATTGCTGCTGGTTTGTTGGCATAACACTGGTCTTTGACGGCAACCCAAAGATAATAATCCAACGGCGTCAAATCGCAGCTCCGAGGCGGCCAAATGATATTAGAATCTCGGCTGATAATGCGATCTTCGAAGACAGTGCGCAAAAGATTGATCGTAGCATTCGCTGTGTGGCAAGTAGCGCCATCTTGTTGGAACCAAATGCCACCAATATCCTCCTCTTCAATTTCTCGGAACAAAAATTCGTTCAACAAGGCCCGGTAACGCTCTCCATTGACAGTTACGGCCACTCCTCGCTCATTTTCGAAGAAAAATGGACCAATGATGCCTCTCGACCAAAATCCGCACCAAACAGTGACTCGTTGCGAATGCATCGGCTTTTCTTCGAGTGAGTGCGGGTTTTCTGAGCCCCAAATGTGACAATTTTGCCTGTTAACATACCCGCCGAGATGGAAATGAGCTTCATTCGAAAAGATTATTTTTCGGTAAAAGTCTTTATCTTCTTCAAGTCGATCCCAAGTCCATGAAGCGAAGCGAAAACGCATTGGATGGTCGGTCCTTTGAGCATATACACAACCATTTTCGTTCAGCGGAAGAATAAAACTAATTTTCTGTCAAATCAGATGACAGCTAAGTGTTACCATTCTTCAAATAATACCTAGTTCGAATTCGGAACGATAGATGGCGGGCCCTGTATAACACCATTGGGCAAAGACCATTGAGCGCGGTTAAGAGAGAAGAAAGGTTGGGAACAACTGAAGAATGTCAGATATGGTGGGAGCAAGCCGAGAAAGGTAGGTAGACCTTTGTACGGATTTCAAATATTGCGAGGTGGATTTAGCAAAAACACGGAGAAATTGATTTTTGTATGACACAGTTGCTTACTGGACAAGGTTTCTTCAAAGCATACCTACACAAGTTCCATCTTGAGAACGAACCGTACTGCCCGCAGTGTCCCGAAGAACAAGAAACGGCGAAACACATCTATTTCCAATGCCTGCGGTTTATTAATGGGCGAAATATGTTTGAGAGAGCGTGTGGTGAAAGCATAAGTGAGTCAAATCGGGTCCCACATATGTGCGAAAACGAAGAAAACTGGAAAGATACATGAAGATAAAATATTGTATCATGAAGAACCTTCAATACGAGGAATATGCATGTAGATCCATAGAAAGAGCTCCTCAACGCAATGTACAGAACAAAATGACAATAGCAAAGGATTGAGTAATAATATACTCACAACGGCCTCCTGACGTACTACTTAACAGTAAAGTTTCAGGAGGATACACCGTAGGGCATGAGGGGGGGTTTAGTTGGGATAACGTCCAATACCATGGCTTTGGCCATAGGCTTTTGATGTCTCCCCTCCTCCACAAAAAACAAAAAAAAAACAAAACAAGTACTAATGTCGGTAATTTAGAACTAGTAAATTCTGCATCGCTTTTTCTTCCTACGAAATTAGTACCAAGTTTGATAGATGAGAACTGAGACTCTCTGCATCCTTTTTTCGATAGTTCAAAAGTACTAATTTCAACATTCTCCTGCCGATAGTTTAAAACTAGTACTGAATTCGACAGTTCAAATCTAATACACTCTAAATCTCTTTTCCGATAGAATGCTCGGTATCTCTTCGTTCTTAGATCGAAACTACTACTAAATTCTTTATCTGTGTATAAAATTAGTACTAAATTCGAAATATAAGAATCAGCAAGATCTGTACTCCTATTCCATAGTTCCAAACTAGTACTAAATTCAACTGATTAGAACTAATTCACTCTGAAATCATTTTTCGGCAGTACTAGTGGATTCTGTATAGCTTATCGTTCGTTCGAAACTAGTATTAAGTTTGAAGGATGAGAACTAGTACTATCTGTCTCCTTTTTCGGGGGTTAAAAATTACTAAATGCCACAGATAAAGACAGATACTCTCTGTAGTCTTTTTTCCAATAGTTTAAAACTGGTAACAACTTTGACAAACGAGATCTAATACTCTCACAGACAACGTCTAACATAGAGTAAGTACAATTCATGTAAATTTCACCACAGAAAAAAATTACTAGTTGCAATTTGATTCGTTTTCGAACTAACTAGATTTGGCCAGAGAGAATTTCGTTCACAAGTTTTAGTAAATGGTGGTGAACGAGGGCAAAACGAAGTACCTCCTCTCATCAAACAAACAGTCGGCGCACTCGCATATCAGCACCCATATCACAGCTCACAGCTCGGATTTCGACGTTGTAAAATACTTTGCTTATCTAGGAACCAGCATTAACAATGTCAGTCTTAAAAACCAGCGAAGAATCTCGCTTACCATCAAGAGCTACTTTGGACTAAGTAGGCACCTGAGGTCTCCTCTCGACGAACAAAACTAAAACTCTACATCTCGGGGGGCCCGTCCCGGCACAGAAGCTTGGACCATGACAATATCAGATGAGGCGGCCCTGGGAGTATTCGAAAGAAAGATTCCTGCGGATATTTTGGATTTTTGCATCTTAGTGATGGCGAGTATCGCAAGTGATAGAACGATGAGCTGTATGAGCTTTAAGAACAGCATAGACATTGCGCAGCGAATAAAGATTCAGCGGCGTCGTTGGCTGGGTCATGTCATCCGAATGGATACAAACGCTCCGGCTCTGAAAGTATTCGATGTGGTGCCAGCTAGTGATAGCAGAGAAAGAGGAAGCCCTACTATGAAAAATAACTTGGCTTCGCTGAATGTATCCATCTGGTACCGGTTAGCACGAGATGAAATCTATTTGTAGATGAAATCTATTTGTTTTTAATTAGAAGCTTTTACTAAGTACGACAGATGTAAATTTACTAGCTCTCCTCCCATCTTTCCGCCAGTTCTAAACTAGTACTACATTCTGCAGATAAGAATTGTCATGCTGTCAAACCCGAGCTAAATCTGACAAAATATGTAAGCATGTCTGTAAGAGTATGAGGACGGAAATTGTGCTAGTCTATAGGGTAGCTCGCGCTGCAGCTACTGGGATAGAGTCATTTCGCACCATTCTCGTTCCCACGGCAGACGGTTTTACGTTACCGAATCGAGCCGGATTTATATCCGTACATGTATGCGCAAAGTTTATGCTGTTACAACAATAACAACAATCAAATAGCTCTGGGTTCGATTCTTGAAATAGAAAAATACTTGTCATTTATATTTTTACTGGTTAAATAATACGACTTCCCAATCTACTATGACGTCAGAATCACAATGTGAAAGACGAGGGTTTTTTCTCTGATGTTACACTGTAACACTTTGAAGTCATATTTACGTCGCTTCTGGTAATACCAGTAGCAAAGTGATCCACTAGTAGCAAAATAGTTCTAGTTCTCCACCAGAAATTTGCTTCTTTAGTTTGTCTACGGGGTTGCATTTCATGCGAAGTCTAGGTAAACGAAAATTATAATATCAAGCAAATTGAACTGCTACATTGCTCAGCTATGCCCTGTGTGGCCTGGTCTGCTTGAGATTTTACTAACTGCTGGCTCTTTACTTAATTCGAACGCAATTTCAAAACGCTGCACTGTGCTTATTCCCATAAAATGCGCGCAGTCATCGGCTTGCTTGATAATGCACTGACATACAGCTGTGAACAAAATATTAGGAGTAGTGTTGCTCAAAATACAAATTGTTTAATTTTTATTAAAAATATTTATTATTTTAAATTTTTCACAAACCAAAGTGGCATATTAAGTCTACCTTTTTTACACATTTCCGTGTTTTTTTTTAATTTATAATGGACTATGAATAAGTTCGTTACGGTTTTACAACAGATGGCGTAACTTGATTATTATTCCATCGATCCACATTTCCAAACATTCATTGGAGAGCTACTGTCGTAAGGCACAAACGTCAGTATAAGTTTTTTATTTGAAGCGTAAACAACAATATTTTTACCACACTTGAAAATGTCGAATTTCGTGCCAAATAATGTGTTTTTGCGGGGAATTCTTCTTCATTATTTTAATATGAAGAAAAAAGCAGCCGAAAGTCATCGTATCTTGGTGGAAGTTTATGGTGAGCATGCTCTATCTGAGCGAACGTGCCAGAAGTGGTTTGCACGCTTTAAAAGTGGTGATTTTGGCTTGGAAGACGAAGAACGCGAGGGTGCGCCGCCAAAGTTCATGGATACCGAATTGGAGGAATTGCTCGATCAAGATCCGGCTCAAACGCAAGAAGAGGTTGCAAAAACTTTGGGAGTTGATCAATCAACCATTTCCAAACGTTTAAAAGCCATGGGAATGATCCGAAAGGTAGGCCATTGGGTGCCGTATGAATTGAAGCCAAGAGACGTTGAACGCCGTTTTATGGCATGCGAACAACTGCTTCAACGGCACAAAAGAAAGGGTTTTTTGCATCGAATTGTGACTGGCGATGAAAAGTGGGTCCATTACGACAATCCAAAACGTCGGGCAACGTATGGATACCCTGGCCATGCTTCAACATCGACGTCGGCGCAGAATATTCATGGCCTGAAGGTTATGCTGTGTATCTGGTGGGACCAGCTGGGTGTTGTGTATTATGAGCTACTGAAACCGAATGAAACGATTACGGGGGATGTCTACCGACGACAATTGATGCGTTTGAGCCGAGCACTGCGAGAAAAACGGCCGCAATACGCCGATAGACACGACAAAGTTATTTTGCAACATGACAATGCTCGGCCACATGTTGCACAAGTGGTCAAAACATACTTAGAAACGCTCAAATGGGATGTCCTACCCCACCCGCCGTATAGTCCAGACCTTGCGCCATCCGATTACTATCTCTTCCGATCGATGCAACATGGCCTGGCTGACCAGCACTTCCGTAATTACGATGAAGTCAAAAAATGGATCGATTCGTGGATTGCGGCAAAACCGACCGAATTTTTCACAAAGGGAGTCCGTGAATTGCCAGAAAGATGGGAAAAAGTAGTAGTAAGCGATGGACAATATTTTGAATATTAAATTTGTAACCATTTTACGTCAATAAAGTTTCAAATTTCGAAAAAAAACCGCACGAACTTATTCATAGTCCTATTATTTAGACACAAAAGTATCTTTGAAATCAGGCGATGAAATTGAGACAGCTATAGCTTTTTTTAACGACAAAACTATTAAGGCAGTTAGTAAATCTACACCCTCTTCACCAACTAAAGTAAAAAATGACTACATACCTGATACGATAAAAAAGAAACTAAAACAAAAGAGAAAGCTAAGGAAGAAATGGCAGACAACAAGATTTCCAGGCGACAAGAAAAAGCTAAACAAATTGGGAAAAGATATAAGAGACCTACTTCAAAAGGAAAAAGACAAACAACTTAGCAATTATCTCAAAAATATTGACGCAACAAAATCCTCAAACTACACACTTTGGAAGGCGACGAAAAAAGTGGTGGGCGCCACAATACATTTACCACCAATAAAAACAACTAAAGAGAAATGGACCCGAACCTCTTCAGAAAAAGCAACGGTCTTAGCTCAACATTTTAAAGATACCTTTGAAAATAATAATAACGACATAAATCTTACTTATGCAGCAAACGAGAATAAGCAGCAAATTAAAAAAATTACACTTACGGAGATAAAACAATTAATAAAAACTCTAAAGAACAATAAATCGCCTGGATACGATCAAATTTCGGGAACAATTATGAAGCATATGCCTGACAAGGCAATAATTTATCTAAGAAATATTTTCAACGCTGCTATAAGTCTCAAATATTTCCCTAGTACCTGGAAAGTAACTGAAATTATAGCGATCCCGAAACCTAACAAAAACGCTACACTAGCGACATCATATCGACCAATCAGCCTACTACCGACAATATCAAAAATTTTCGAAAAAATATTATTTGACCAGATAAATCCTATTATAACAAGCATGAATCTGATACCTCAACACCAATTTGGATTTAGGAAAAACCATTCAACAATCCAACAGATTCATAGAGTAGTTCACAAAATGAATGATGACCTGAATAAAAAAAGAGTGTGCATGTCCATATACCTCGACGTAGCTAAAGCTTTTGACAAAGTGGGTTACTCCATGAATTAAAAACACAACTACCTAATGACTTTTACCTTATGCTTAAGAGTTACATCCAAGGCAGGAAATTCTATGTTAAATATAACGACGCATGTTCAGACATTCAACCTATGAACGCAGGCATTCCCCAAGGCAGTGTCTTAGGACCAACATTGTATCTATTGTACACGGCTGATCTACCGGAACCGAAGTCAGAAAACAGCATGATTGCAACATTTGCGGATGAGACAGTCCTCATGGTATCTCATAAAGATACAAAAGTCGCAAAACAAAATTTACAAAACGAATTAAATGTGACATTAAACTGGTTCAAAAAATGGAACTTCGAAATTAACGCTGACAAAACGATACAAGTAAACTACACAAACCGAAGGACAACCATTGAACCAGTTAGCGTTGGTAATTCTGACGTGAATATTGACACCAAAGCGAAATACCTGGGTATTACGATCGACTCGAAATTAAACTGGCAGGAGCATATAAAGAAAAAGCGAAATGAAGTTAAAAATCGTTTTAAGAAATTGTACTGGCTACTTGGACCTCAGTCCAATCTATCATTGCAAAATAAAGTACTTATTTATCGAACGATAATTGCTCCAATCTGGAAATATGGAATTGAGATTTGGGGCACTGCTGCAAAAAGTAATCTAAGTATACTTCAACGAGTCCAGTCTAAAATACTTAGGACCTTAACTAATGCATCTTGGTACATACCTAACGCAGATATCCATCGCGACCTTGATATCGATACTATTGATGAAACAATACAAAGCGCTAGCAGAAGACACATAAATAGATTATTAACGCACACAAATCCTATGATGAGAAGACTACCAAATAAAGAAAAATCTACGCAAAATCGGCTTAACCGTCAAACACCAACAGATCTTGCAAAATCCATGTAATCAATTGTCACTAATCGTATTTGTCATTGTTAACCACTTGTTTTTAAATAATATGTATATATTTCTTCTAAATGAGCTTGGGGGCATTGGCCTTTCAATATCACTCTCATTCCATCTTTTTGTAAATCAAATTACTTATTGTCTAACGACAGGTGTAATATTTTATGGGAGAAATAATAAAAACAAAAAAAAAAAAAAAATTTAAGAAAATGTCAAGGTTCTTCTACCACTTTCCGTAAATCTGAAGAATTGGAGGGCTTCCAATCTGCAACACAGCACATTTTTCCAAAAAAATAACTGAACGACAAAATATTGTTGTAGATAAAAAGTTTCGATGTCCTTGAAGTCCTCATATGAATACGGCGTTTTTTTCTCATTTTCCAACTTCTCGGAAAAAATGCAATATAAACTATAAATTTTGAGATTTATTTTTTCAGTAAATTTTGTTTTATTTTTATATATTTTATATGGTATTTGACTGAGAAAAATGAAGTAAGTTTTTACAGTGATTTTTTGTTTTTTTAATAAAATAAAAGTCCCAAAATAACTTTGCTCTGGGAACTTTTAATATAAAGGCATAACCGGTTTGGTTTCTGCTATAAAGTTATTGTCTTGTTGGAATATCCATTGTGGCCTATTCGACTGGGTGCATGGCATCATAATTTTTTCGAGCATCTCCACATGCCATTTAACCGAGCCCATCTTATGAAAAGCTGTCCTATATGACGCCCTTTTGTGTTTTTAGATGTAAAGCAATCGAAAGCCATGTCAGCGTGCAACTTTAATGCCACTAAAAACCTCTCAAGTCCGACGTCTCACCTTGCAGGGGTACCGATTAGGTAATTAAGTGTGAAGCAATAAGCTCAATTTCGAATATGGCAGTTGTTCTTACTGCTGCGTTCGTCTAGCAGCATACCTCCGTCTCCAATAAATCTTGCAAAGTTCCACGATAATTCGTGTTACAAAAGTTTGCACTGCTCTCCACTTTTCATCCGACTCAAGCATTTGTGGAACTAGATTTTTGGGCATTAGAAACACGCCAGTTGTTTTTTGCTAGGTCATCGTGCCCCTTAGTGAAACTGCTGCAATAAAAGGTCATATGCTCTGCACTCTCCTCTTCGTCCGAAGCATTCTAGGCAATAGGGACTACCAGCCAAGTCTAGGCGGTGGAATAATTTTTGGAAGCATCCGTGTCCGCTTAAAAACTGTGTCAGGCAAAAATCAACGTATCCGATGGATCCAATCCTTAATCCATGGGATAAACCTATGGACCCACCGGCCTTTTGGTGTCTTATTTTGATTGTCATTCAGTTATTGAGGTTGAACTTCCTGCTTGGTGGAGTTCCTCTGTCGGCTTGAGACTTTGCGAGGAGTACAACCTCTTATGTTCATTTGCCCGGATGTTTATAAGCATTTTGCGACAACGTCTTATAGGCACACATTATTTAAAATGACACTTTTTTGCTTCAGCTCAGGTACAGCATTACAGAGTCTGTAACTATGGTCCTGGCACACTGTAGTCGTCCTACAGCAGCTGTAAAATGTTGTGTTGGAACTAATGTACACACCAAGATATTCTATAGACTCCTGGGATTCTATATCGTGGCCACCATTGTTTTTTGGGCAGCGAGTTGCAAGCCAGAGTGGAACTACCCTTGTATTCTTGTTATGGCATCATTGCATACATCGTTCAATTCATCGATATGTTTATCTATCACTAGACCATATACTCCAGCGCTTAGAAATCTCAGCTGGGCACTAATTTATATCTCTTTCACTGCCAATCTCGACTACTAATACTTGGATGAACCGATGTTTAGTACGATTAAGACTGGGCGAATACCATTTGACAGAAAGATCGAAGCCAATGGGTTATTAATGTGTTGAATTTTATTATCCGTCTCTATCCACTTTACGGACTGCAGCATTTGATAACGCAGACCCAAACAATTTTCTCTCCATTCCTTTTGAAGCAAATAAAAAGTGATCAATTTAGAAATATAGGATTTTCCATTGAAATAAAGCAACGAAAATTGAAATTGATTGGGCAATCTCTACTATTTTTATGTGGAGCTATTCATACCATTTATTATTAAAAATAATGACTTTCAAATGTTGGCCGCAACTACACTGTAACTCGGCCATTGGTAAGCACCAATATTGAATGACTCACTGGAGGACTCCAGTCGATATCTCGTGAATAACTTTAGTAATGTTAGCTTCCAATGTCTCAATCGAACCTGGTTCAAATAAAAGTCCAAAGGTGTGACATCACACGATCTTGGTGGCCTATCCACTGGTCCGAGACGAGAGATAAATTGCGCACTGAATCGACGGCGCTGTAAATCCGTTCTTTCATGGGCTGTACGGCAAGTGGAGCCGTCTTGCTGTCATTCACTAATACATTGGCGCCAGCGTCGTCTTAAAAGAAATATGGACCGATGACTCCTGCTCACCACAGGCCGCACTAAACGGTTGTTTTCAATGAATGTAATGGCTATTCTTGAATGGCTTCGAGTTGCTAGGACAATTTTGCTTATTGACGTTGCCACTATGCCAAAAATTTAGCTCATCGCTGAACGGTTATGTTCACCATAAGTTGGCTTAAGCGTGCAATGAAAACTTTTCACTGAGTGTCGATTTTCGTAACACAATTTTACGATTTGTAAATATTATTGAGGCGCAAGTATTTAAATGGTGAAATGTCAGTGAATACCGCAATTAGTTTGACAGTAGTCACGCGTGATCTGTCAAAAAAACTCTATTGGAAGTAGGTAGGTAGGTAGGTAGGTAGGGTGGTTACCATGGAGACACACTTAGACCTTTCGCAGGTCCATTGGGATACCACTGGAGGTTATACTTACTCTACGTGTTCCTTTTCAAACCATCCGGTAGCTTTAAGGGGTTAGGGGTAGTCAGAATTTTCAAAAAATCGATTTTGGTTTTTTTGCATTTTCTTATAGTATAATGTTTTAAAAATATTGTGTAAAAATTTGAAGTGAATCCGACAAATACTTTTCAAGTTATTCAACAATTAACAAAGGGCGCTCGGCCGCTCCGGAGCCGATAGCAAAACTTTAAATGCGTTTTTCTCAAAACTATGTTTTTCAAACTGGTGAACACTGTAACTTAAAAACCGCTACGTAGATTTCAATAAAATTTATACAGCTTTTGAAAAACATAAAAAACTTGTGCCTGATCGAAGGATTTTTTTTTTTTCAAAAATTTCGATTTTTTTTTAACAATTAACTGTTGGTTTTTTCCCGAAAATCTGAAAAATATTTCCTGAGTCCGCCATTTTGTTCATTTTGAAAAAAAAAAAAAAAGCTTCGATCCGGCTCGAGATTATCTATCAATAAAAATAATTTTTCTCATCCGATTGGTTTTAGATGAATCTGCAAGGACTTGTGATGTTCACCGCAAGGGACTTCTGGAGAAACGGGTTTCACACAAACAGCGATAACTTTTGCAATTATTAATTTTTTTTTTTGAAATTTTGGTGAAGTCAAGTTAAAACATGATGTTTTTATGCTATGTTTTTATTTTTGTTAAATAAATTAATTAAGTAGCAAAAAAAAATTCGTGAAAATCATCATTTTTTCGGGCCTCTGACTACCCCTAACCCCTTAATAAACGATCAGAGCTTCGTTAGTTTTAGATGGGCTATGCCCGCTACATCGGTTAGAAATGCTGTATCAAGTGTGCGCAGCCTTCTCCTAGCTAGGCTTTCACTCTCACATAAAATGTGTCTGACTGTTGAAAGTACCACCAATCTGATGATCTGTTATTATAAAAATGTCAAATTTTCTTAAAACTGAAAATATCTTTGAAGATCTTTAGTCTCATGATTTATACTTACTATCATTTGATTAAACCGATAGCCCTGGCAGCTAGTGCGACTACATTACATTAATCTATAATTTTAATTATATTTTATTAAATAAATAATAATGTTTACCACTTTTAAGGAATGCTTTAAAATATCTAAATTTTGTTCTCGGTTGTTTTTTGTTTTTTATATTTCACATGCGCACACTGCTATTATTTTGTACACAACTGTAAGTCACTTTTTTTCTCACTTTATAACATAAAATATATTCATGAAATGTGAACTCTGTGGCAGCCCCAAATATCCACTTTCGCTATTCGAAATTCATAGAAGGTTGTCGATTTGTGAATAACTGATGACATGCAAGGATATCGGTATCTTTGCTGCAGCTGAAAGTTACGTGCAGAAGTCGATTAACATAGCTGGAGTATGCATACAAAATAAATGTAGAGGTGCATATGGAAAAGCACTCACATAAGGCTTGTGATTGTGTGCGGTTGTGGATTTTGGAAGCGGCATTAAATTATTCGTTTGCTATGTATCCACTGGAGCACTGCGTTGCTTTCTCTTTTGGAGTATATCCAGGCAATTTCGCATCGAATATTATCATTCAAAGCTGCACTGGTTCTGGTTTATTTATGGTCATAAACTTTATCGTTAAGATAGCCGCACCGAAAATAGTCCGAAAGATTTAATTCTGTCGAATTAGATAGTATTTCCAAATCAACTATCCTCCACCAAATTCATCAGTTGAGACATACTCATAGGTTGCGTATGGCGTCAAGTCAAAGCACCAAACTAATATGGCTGGATTTCATTCGAAAACCTGATGGTTCCTACACCATTTCCAATTCACAATCGGAAATGTTTATTGCTCTACTCGAAACCCTTCTTCTAGCTGCTATATTTCTAGTCGGAGAGTGACAAAAGAATCGTTAAGCTTTTCGTTGTCTTCCTTCGAGAACTTTAAGTCCCCTTGCCCTGATAAGATCCAACCAGTTGACTGAAGGTGGACTTCAGCCTTTTACACAAGAACCTTATAAGCGATATTTAGAAGACTAATCGCGCTGTAATTGTCACAGATGGCACGATCACCATTATTATGGATTGGGCAGAGCACATTTAAATTCCAATTAGCAGGCATGCTTTGATTTGACCATATTTTGCATAGGAGCTGATGCAGGAACCTTACCATGTTTGGATACCTCAGCCAACAGTCCATCAGCCCCTGCGGATTTTTTGTTTTTTAAGCGCGTTATCGCTACTCTCACCTCGTCATGGTCGGGTAGCGGAACGACAGTCAGCGTGAGCAACGATTAGGGTATCGGGATCTTCACATGATCTGTGACCTGCGCAGCTGTGGCTATTTAACAGGTTCGAGAAGTGTTCGCTCCATAATTAAAGTATGCTCTGGATGTCAGTGACGAGATCGCCGTCTTTGTTCTTACAGCCGGGGCCTTTGGTCTTGAAACCTTCTGTAAGCCACTGAACTCTTTGGACACTTTTTGGCCTTTTTTTCTATTGGCCATCATCTCAAGTTCTCACCCTCACGTATATCGGCCTCTTATTTTTTCTTTCTAATAAAATGTTTCTGCTCCTTTTTCATCTCGCAGTAGCAATTACATATGACTCGCGTTGCGCCCGATCGCAGTTCTTTCTTTGCGCGGCAGCGTGTCATTCCTCGGCTTGTTGTGCAGTATTCTCTGAGAGCATCTTCTTTGAGCAACGTCAACAACTAGTAATCGTATATTGAACTTTCTCGTGATCGCTGTTCGATCACCGGCGAGTTCCCTGAAGGTCGTCCAAAATCAATTGGTGTGCCAAAAAATATCGATGCTGTGCGAAAAATTATTGAACAAGATCGGCATGCCGCATACTGAGAAATTGAGGCATATTTGGGTGTTGGCGCGGCGAATATCAATTGGATTTTGCTTGACCACCTTGTCTTAAAAAGTCTGTTCGCGTTGGGTCCCACATAATTTAAAATACGCCCTAGCAACTAGAAAGAGTTCAAACGCATGCAAAAGTTTATGGATCATCTGTTAGACCAGAAATATAAATATGAGCTCTCGAGGAATATGGAGTATAGGAATTTTTTAACTTCTTTAACCCTTTTGAAAAAATATCGGGCGTGATGGATAAAAAACGGAAATGAGTTATACAAGTCAACTTCTGTTATACCTATGTATTATTTTAAACATTTTTTTGGACGATCCATTTTAGAATTTGTTACATAAATTAAGTTAAAAATAATATTATTTACAAACAGCTACCTACCATACAATTCGCATTTATTTATTTATGTTTACACCGATACAAATCTCTTCTTTACCTCGATTTCCATTTTCTGTTCATTTCATTGCATCCGCAAAGGGAGTGAACGAGTGTGCTGCTCCTAGCAAAGTGAAAGCAAATACGAAGTACGCACATGGGTACATAGGAGCGTCACTATGTACCAGCGCTCATGCGTTCCACACATTTGTTCACTACCTTCCTCGTTCAGCTACGAGATGTTGCGCTTCTTTCAACTTCTCCCCCTCTTGAATGAGCGAGGGAGTCGTCGAACGCAAATAAGAATTTGTACTTTTTTCGAACGATTAATTCGTGCCTTTGGCGTTCTGCATAAGCTCAATGACAAAATCTTGCTCCATTTTTTATTATTTTCTTTAGGTTTATTTAGCTGTATGTGGGAGCTTTCAGGTGCGATTGGATGTTATAGTCCAATATATGCACGTATGACAGAATTACACACATAGAAAAAGGTACTAGTGCTGAGATGTCTCAATAGAAGGTGGTAGTGGTTCTCCATCTATCACTAAGAATTTCTTTCAGCTGCCTGCTTTGACATTGAGGTCTTACGATATGTCAATTTACTGGTTCTGCATGCATTCCAAAATTCTCCAGAGAGTGTTAATTGCTGTTTCGTAGCTCCATTTTAGACAATTCACAACGAAAAATTCTAATAAAGAATAACAAAGACGCAATGTAAATTGCACGTACTGCTGTCGCGGTCATCATCGACGCTCGGGTAGATAATAGCCATCTTCGATTCACCATGCGTTATTTTAGTTTCAGTTTATTTGTTTATATAAATAGTACATAGTAAGACTAATATCTTTTAATAGTACTTCAACAATATTTTATACAACTGGAATATTTGTAACATACAAGTTTCTTAATCTAAATTTTACACCAGTTCACTTACAAATCAATCCAATATATTTAACTTAACTATAATAATAAGAAGAAAAGAAGCAGTAGGAAAAGAAAAGAGGGATTTAGGAAAGAAAAAACAAAAGTAGTAATTAGGGATTGTAGAGAGAAATTTAATGCCCTATTTTAATGCAATCAAACACTTTTAAAGTAATTATAGACTTGTGCCCTGAACATAAATCTGTTAAGTCCAGCCTTCACAGTGTCGGGTAATGAGTTCCACACTTTAACAGCGTTAATGAAAAATAATCTAGATGATGGTAGGTAATAAAATTTTGGAACGATGAATTTGTTGTGTCTGCGAGACCTTACTGGTATCAACTTCTCTGTCAGATAGGGAGGAGACTTGAATAATGTAAGTTTGCACAAAAATATGTAATTTCTATTAAGGCAACAGCCCAGTAACCTTGATCGCCATGCAAAGATAAGGTCATATCTGCCAATCCCATATAGTACATATCGCGTGGCGTTATTAAATGCCACATTAAGTTTATGGCAAGATTTGGAGTCGAGTTTGCTGTATACCACCTCAGAGTACGTAATGAGAGGCATAATTGGAGAACTAATTTGCGCCTCGTTTTCTCTGGCGTGAAAGTTGCAGAGACTCTCAGCTTACGCAATGTAGCATAAAAGTTCCCCACAACCCTATTTAAATGGTCAGCACAGGTAAGTTTTGTGTTGAGAATAAACCCCAAATTTTTTACCTTATCCATAAAGGTAAGGGATCTAGTACCTATCCACAGTTTAGGGATATTGTCAACATGCACAACACTATTACATATAGGTAAGACATATGACTTTGACGCGTTAAGACATAAAGAGTTTTCATTCGCCCATACAGAAATAGCAGACAAATCACTGTTTATTTTGAAACATAGATCTTCTACGAGACCAATACGACTGGACAAGTACAATTGTATATCATCAGCATACGCATGGGCATTCACATACTGACAAACGGTAAAAACATCATTGACAAAAATACTGAATAAAAGCGGACCAAAGATAGACCCTTGAGGAACACCAGTGTGTACGTATCTAGACTGAGATGTTGATTTACTGGTATTGACCTTCTGCGTTCTATCTCCAAGGTACCTGGCCATGAGCTTCACCGCACTGTCTTTGAAGCCGAAATAGTGTTTAAGCTTCCAACATAACAATTTGTGATTCACTGAGTCAAATGCTTTAGAAAAGTCAAGTAGGCAAAGTAGAGTCAAGTCTCCGTTGTTAAAACTAATTTTTATGTCGTCCAGTATTTTAACCATTGCAGTCGAGCAACTGTGACTCTGTTTGAAGCCAGATTGTATTGGAGAGAGTAGACGATTGTTCTGTACAAATGATGAAATTTGCGTGGCCATCAAGTTTTCGCAAACTTTGGAAAATGTGGGCAGTATGCTGATAGGTCTATAGTCACCAGCAGTTGACCTTTTTGCGACTGGGAAAACTATAGCTTTTTTCCATACTGCTGGGAAACATGAACTAGTCAAGCAATGGTTTATTATATGGGTAAGGGGTCCTATTATATATTGGATGACTATATGGACGAATTTTAGCGAGATACCATCGTCGCCTATTGCATTAGACTTTATTTTGGATAAAGTTTTCAGGACATCTACCTCACAAACTGGCATAAATTGAAACTGTTCTTTTAGAGTAGCACAAGGTGAGGACTCTTTTAAAGTAGGAGCACAATTTGTTTTCTTACCAACACTAATGAAGTAATCATTAAGTTCATCAAGGTCAATCTCACATTCGGGACTTTCCTTGCCATGAATTTTAAGTTTTTTTAGGTTGCGCCACAGTTCTCTTGTTTAAAGTGACGGATCAAGTTTTGAGTAACTGTACCAACGTTTTGCTTTTCGTATTATTGCAGTGGTTTCATTTCGGATTTCCTTGTACCGGAGCCAAGAAGTATCCGTAAGCAAGCAACTGGCATAAACAAACGCACGTTGGCAGCACTGGAAAAGAGCTGCCCAAACAGACATTTATTAGGAAGTTCTTCATACCTATGTATAGCAATGAAACTTGCATAATATCAGAATTTACCAAGTTATATGATGAGCCATGCTCGCAGGTGACGAATCTTGCTCCCGAACTTTATTTTTGCTTTCATGTTCAAGTTTTCTTGAGAAACGAGCATATGCCAAACATAACGAGCTTAGAAGTGAAGGCGGCTAATATTGTCGTGTCCTAAATTCGATTTTTCGGGCAGCTCAAGTTCGGGACAGTACAGTTCTTAGTTCACTATTCTGTCGTACTTATTTTGGATAAAAATTTGCTAAATTTTTTAAACTTTGTTCCATTACATACCTTTTTCCTTAACAAACGTGTATGAATTTCGGAATCTATCTGCTGTTAATTCATTTGTTGGGATTATATATGAATCAAATTCTACATTTATAAAATCTGAATATTCATAACTTCAGTATCATTGGTGCCCAATAGCTTTTAGAGTCACTGAAGGTTCATTAATTTCGTCAATTAAATATAAAAGTCGTAAAGAAGGAAAAGCAATAAATAATAGAATAATAGCTGGCAGAATTGTTCAAATTACTTCAATAGTTTGTCCATGTAGTAGGTTTCGATTTGTGTATGAATTAAAAAATAATATAAATATTAAATAACCTACTAAAGTTGTGATTATTACTAAAATTATAAGTGTATGGTCGTGAAAAAATGATAATTGTTCTATTAAGGGAGAGGCACTATCTTGAAGGCCGAGGGCTGTTCATGTTGTCATTATGTGTATATTATATGTGTATATATAATTAAGAATTTACTAAATAAATAGATTAAACTAAATTTTTACTTTATAATTATAATTCTAATAAAAGTGAAATACTTTATATATGGAGCTTAAATCCATTGCACTAATCTGCCATATTAGAAATTAGTTAAAAGTGGTAATTCAGAATAACTGTGTTCAGCGGGAGGGGTATTTTGAAGTCATTCAATTGATGAACTTAGTTGTATAGGGTAAATAACTTGTCGTTGGGAAATTATACTTTCTCAAATAATAAATAAGAAAAATAAAATCCCTAATAATGAAATAGAAGATCCAATAGTTGAGATAATATTTCATGTTGTATATGCATCTGGATAATCTGAATATCGTCGAGGTATACCTGCTAGTCCTAAGAAATGTTGGGGAAAGAATGTTAAATTTACTCCAATAAATATAATAATAAATTGACTTTTTAGTCATCTAGGGTTTATATTTAACCCAGTAAGTAAAGGGTATCAGTGAATAAATCCAGCTATAATTGCGAATACTGCTCCTATAGATAATACATAATGGAAGTGTGCTACTACATAATAAGTATCGTGTAAAATAATATCTACAGATGAATTAGCAAGTATTACTCCAGTTAATCCTCCTACTGTAAATAAGAAGACAAATCCTAGAGCTCATAGTATTGCTGGTGAGTAATTTAATTGAGTTCCATGTAGTGTAGCTAATCAACTGAAAATTTTGATTCCTGTTGGTACTGCAATAATTATAGTAGCTGATGTAAAATATGCTCGTGTGTCTACGTCTATACCAACAGTAAATATGTGATGGGCTCATACAATAAATCCTAATAGTCCAATTGCTATTATTGCATAGATTATTCCTAAAGAACCAAATGTTTCCTTTTTACCTGATTCTTGACTAATAATATGAGAAATTATTCCAAATCCAGGTAAAATTAGAATGTAAACTTCTGGGTGACCAAAAAATCAAAATAAATGTTGATATAAAATTGGATCTCCTCCTCCAGCAGGATCAAAAAAAGATGTATTTAAATTTCGATCAGTCAATAATATAGTAATTGCACCAGCTAGTACTGGTAAAGATAAAAGTAATAATAGTGCTGTTAATACCACAGCTCATACAAATAAAGGTATTCGGTCAAATGTTATACCAGTAGATCGTATATTAATTACTGTTGTGATAAAATTTACTGCTCCTAGGATTGATGAAATTCCAGCTAAATGCAGTGAAAAAATAGCTAAATCTACTGAAGCTCCTCCATGAGCGATTAGAGATGATAATGGAGGGTAAACAGTTCATCCTGTACCAGCTCCGTTTTCTACTATACTACTTACTAGTAGTAGTGTAAGAGAAGGGGGTAATAATCAAAATCTTATATTATTTATTCGTGGAAATGCTATATCAGGTGCTCCTAATATTAAAGGTACTAATCAATTTCCAAATCCTCCAATTATAATAGGTATTACTATAAAAAAAATTATTACAAACGCGTGAGCTGTTACAATTACATTGTAAATTTGATCATCTCTCTTGGAAACTTGTGATTCTGAATTCTTCCATCGTGAGTCGAACCAGTGACTCTTCGCATAAGCTGGCTGACCAAGTACGAGAGATGACCGATTTTGGGATTTTAGCTATGGGTTTGATGCCGACGCTGCTTGCGCTAAACCGGGCACCAACTGTGTCATCCTTAATCTGTTTTATATTAGTTCAGAAACAGTCACGAAGTACTTAGATATGGCGAAACTAATTCTCTAAGAGGCTGCCTATATTTTCTACTTGTGTATTTTTTTTTGTGACTTTCTAAAGAAGTCTTGTAGTATTCAATCATTCATAAAAAACTTACTATATGCGTTTAGAGGCTGTCAAATTGTCTTTGCATATTCCTCAAATATTTCAACATCCTTAAGTTAATTTTTCTTGTACTTGTTCGACATCTTGAATGCAATTCAGAAGGTGTGGCCCAGATCAGACTGTTAACCGGCTCTCAGCGAGTTTGTAAGAATCAGCTGATTGGTTGATCCCGGGTACATCACATTTCACATTTATGAATCGGTTTACTTACGAAAAACTTAGAATGTGTTTAAACAGCACAACGCAGGATGGTTCCGTGTGTAAAAGTCCACGCAAGTGGGGAAGTTCCTGATTGCCATTCACTTCGGAGTGGCTCATGCTTCTGCTCACAACTTCCGAGTTACCCCCAAATATCCTCTGTGTAGCTACCGAACATCCCTTTGAGAGCGGGCCAATGTGAGAAGGCGATGCATCCCATGGTATCTGGTTGTGCGCTGGATCTGGGCCCCTCCACGTAAAAGTCTTCCAACGAAAATTTACACAAGTCCTCGGATGAGAACTGTTTTCTCTGAAGATGACGAACTAAGGAGGGAAGGTGTCTTTGCCCGGCTGGTTGATGTCCTTGTGAGAGCAAAGGCTAATATTACTGTTACCCAAGCAGTCTACTACTAATTCGGTGTTGCATTTATAGTGGGAGAGAGATTTCTCATACGAACTATAATTTTTCAGTGGAATCCTCCTCGAAGTGCATCGCAGCTTCTTGCAAAAGTTGTAAATTTTGAAATGGTGGTATATTTTATTTGAAAACTTATCTGGAGTTGGCTCAAAATTGGCAAGAATTCACTTCACACGGTGTTCAATATGAACTAAAGTATACTTCAAGTTTTAAAAATTTTCAATTTAGGAAAAAATTTTTTTGAACCCGAAAGTAGCAAACTAATAGTGTAAATTTTTT
Organism: Anastrepha ludens; assembly: GCF_028408465.1. Classification (NCBI taxonomy): domain Eukaryota; kingdom Metazoa; phylum Arthropoda; class Insecta; order Diptera; family Tephritidae; genus Anastrepha; species Anastrepha ludens. Next base: position 103,787,652 of record NC_071500.1, on the reverse strand, counting down.
TTTAACACTTCAAATTTATAAGCGTTACAGTGAAATTTTACTATTATTTTCCTTTTTTTTCCGCCATCACTCCGGTGCGAAACCCACTGCGGGCATGAACACCAAATAATGCAAAATGTCGTTTACTTAATAATATTTTTCACTTGGGTTAGGAGAAGAAGTCCAAAGGTTTGTTCAAGAAATTCAGAAAGCCGCCGGGATGAGTACACCCAATTTCAAAAGGAAAACAACTGGAGCTAACTACCCCAAAGATATTAAGCAACTCATCACAAACAAACAAAAAATTACTCCAAAAATGGCAACAAACTCGTTCCCCCAGTGAGAAAACCAAACTAAACAAAGCATCACAAGAATTCAATAATGAAATACATTTTATTAAAAATGAATCAATGAAGCTTTCAAGCTTAAGATCTTTTGAAGAGAATAACGTGTGCTCAGCAGTATTCCTGGACGTCGCACGTGGGCTTGCCTTGCCTTCCAAATGATTTTTGCGTCCTCCTAAAGTAGAATCTGAGCGAACCATACTTTCGCGTTAAACAAGGAAACGAATACTCTAACCTTGAAGAAATAAATGCAGGTGTGCATCCTTCGTCGGCTCCTATACCTTCTATACATACCTATGAAATGAGACTTTTTTTTCAATTTCAAAAGTTTATTAACAAAAAAATGGTTACAAATTTAATCTTGAAAATAATAGCCATCCCTAGCGATACATTTTTCCCATCTCTCAGCCAAAAAAATTGGCCGTCTTTGGCCGCAAACTAATCATCGAGCCATTTTTAGGTTCTGCGTGAGAATTGAAGCGCTGCTCGGAAAGTGCGTGGCCCATCGATGCAAACAAATGATAATCGGAAGGCGCCAAGTTTGGTGAGTAAGCCGCATGCACCAGAGGTTCCCAATCGTACGGCTCCACCAATTCCCGGGTCGCTCTTGTTCGATGTGGCGGTGCATTATCACAGTTCATCATTATATCAGTTCATACGGCACCCATCATCCGACTTTTAAAATCATGCCCATGTCTTTCAAACGTTTGGAAATGGGTTTTTGGGTCACTCTCAACTGCTCTGCCATCATTTCTTGCTTTCGACCATCATCTTCATCCAACAATGCTTGCAATTCGGCGTCCTCAAACTTTTTCGGTGGGCGGCCACGGTCCTCGTTCTCTACGCTAAAATCACCATTCCGGAATTAGAGCATGTCGCCATAAGCTTCTATGTATAAGCATTTGATGAGCTTGAGAAGCGTTTTTCTTCAATTGATGACAGAAAATCAACGATGTCCGCAAATCGTAGTTTGAAGGCACGAATTTCAATATTTTTAGGAGCGACAAAAATGCATTGCTGTATGAAACGTAACAAACAATGAACTGAATATTGTTGACAGATGACAGGCGAAAAAAACAAGACTTTTGGGAAGGTTTAAAATACTCTCAGCGACATCTATGAACTAATAACAGAAACTTGTTGATACCCCCAAATAGCTTGATCGCCACTCACTTTTGCCGACGTCACTGCCATCCTAGGAATTGTAAAAAGTGCGAAGGAAGCTGCAGCCAAACTTCAAATTGCAGTAAATGCTATTGACGAATGGGCAAAGACTTGGCGCATAAAATTGAACAATGCCAAGTCAGTTCAAGTAAACTTCACCAACAAAAAAGTGAATCAGTATCCAATAATATTGCTAGGTGCCGCAATTCCATATGCAAACACTGCAAAATACCTTGCCATAACGCTCGATGCTAAGCTTCGATGGAAGGAGCATAAAAAATTTTAACGGCATGAAATGCATCTGAAGGTAATAAAAATGAAATGGCTCATTGGACGAAGATCAAAGCTATCCATATATAACAAAATATCTATATACAAACAAATTATAAAGCCTGTATGGTCCTATGGCGCGCAATGGGGTTGCGCTAGTCAAAGTAATATTATATAAATATACCTCAACGACTCCAGAATAAAATCCTTGGAGATATTCTCAATTTACCTTGATTTGTTCGCGATAAAGATGTTCATCGCGACCCCAAGAATCCTACAGTCGCTGAAGAAATTAAAAAACAAGCAGAAGCCCACTTGCCGGAGGGGCCTCAAAGGCAAGTGAATAAGGAAGCTAACAAACTCCTCAATACCTCAGGCCTAACCCGACGACTCCATCAAATCAAACCACATGATCTGGCAAGATGGCTGTTAACTTAAGGAAGGACTATGAAAAACTCTTCAGAAATGTTTCTTTATGTTACTAAAATTGTACTGCTCGTTAGTTTATGTGTAACTAGTTGCAGTGTCAACAATTGCATCTACGTTTGCAATAATTAAAAAAAAATTAAAAAAACTTTAAATATCTAAAAGGTATTAAACATTTTCGAAAATATTAGTTGCCCTCTTGTTATTATCTGAACTTGAAGGGAGATTCTTTTCTTAAGACATTCCCAAGTTGCTCGAGCTCTCCACTAATAACGGCAATTGCATTTGACTTGAATAGTTTGAATACGAAATTTACCACACCCCTAATTTATGTTCGGCAGTAAAATTTATTTGGGTAACCGTTTCTCTTGTGCACTTCTTGCTTAATATCCCAAGATGTCAATTTGTTTCGGCTTTTCGGTACTTCTGCTGAGACTCCCAAATATACATACATACATACTTACGCATACTTATAAATAGTACAGCATGTCCATATACTTTTAAATGTAATAGTGAACAGCCCACTATATATTTACATATTTCATATCTACGTATGGATACGTATTAGGGTGACCAGATATGCGAAAATATATCTTGAACAACATTCGCGCGTCCTTTAAATCATGATACTGACTAACTAGCAGAAATGTCACGGCTCTGCAGATGCTTTACCGGTCTTTAATATATAAGTATGTATAAAGATTTATATAATATAATTGGCACTTACTCTATATTGGTTGTTTGGCTGAGGTCCTTCTTCTATGTACTTGTGCGGTCTGTCTTTGATCTTTTTCCACAAATGGAGCGACCAACAGTTATATGCCGACTCCGGCAGAAGCTTTTTTATGAGGAGCTTTAACTTGCTAATACTTTGTAGAACTTCTCAACTGAAAAGCGGGACTATTAGTCAGAGAATCAAATAACATAAATGCAATGCATGACTATAAAACTATTTACATCAAAAGATTTGTTTAGAGCACAAAAAATAAGAATGTACAAAACACCTTATATGACCTTTATGGTCTTGACATATGGCCCAGAAATATTGATGCTGAAAACAAATGATATTCATCGGTTGATGAAAATATTGGGTAGACGAAAAAGTATTTTCGTATTTTGTCAATAGATGTCGTTGGAGTCATTTATCTCCAGTGTTACCAATCACATTATGTCATATCATATGATGTTGGAAAGGTGACATTTTAAGCTTCATTTAGCCAAAAAAAAAAATAAATTCCGAAAAGTTGAAAAAAAGTTATAACTGTTCAAAAATGAGTGCAAATAATGAAGAAATTCGCTATATTTTGAAATTTTTGTATAAAAAAGGGAAGACTGCCACGCAAGCCACCAATGAAATTTGTGAAGTTTACGGAGACGATCCTGTATCAGTTTGTGTAGCATAACAATGGTTCGCTCGCTTCCGTTCTGGAAATTACGATGTGAAAGATGCACCTCGCTCCGGTCGACCTATTGTTGAAAAAGTCGATGAAATTATGGAAAAGATTGACCAGGATCGTCACATAAGGTGCCAAGACATCGCCAGGGCACTAAACATTCATCATCAAACGGTTTTGAACCATTTAAAAAAGGCTGGTTACAAAAAGAAGCTCGATGCTTGGGTAACACATGAATTGTCTGTGAAGAATTTAATGGACAGAATTAACATCTACGATTCTTTGCTGAAGCGAAATGAAATCGAACCATTTCTGAAGCGAATGGTAACAGGAGGCGAAAAGTGGATCAAATACGATAATAATGTGCGAAAAAGATCATGCTGCAAGGGTGGTGAAGCTCAACAAATGGTCGCAAAGCCAGGATTGACGCCTCGAAAGGTTGTGCTGTGTGGTTGGTGGGATTGGAAAGGAATCATCCACTATGAGCTACTCCAGCCTGCTCGAACGATTGATTCTATACTTTACTGTCAACAATTGATGAGATTGAAGCAAGAAATCGAAAAAAAACGGCCAGAAGTGATCAGCAGAAAGGGTGTCGTCTTCCATCAGGACAACGCTAGGCCACACACATCTTTGATGACTCGGCAAAAACTGGGACAGCTTGGCTGGGAAATTTTGATGCATCCACCATATAGCCCTGACCTTGCACCATTGGACTACCTTTTTGTTTCGGACAATGCAGAACTCGCTTAATGGAGTAAAGTTGGCTGCAAGAAAATTACCTGTCGCAGTTTTTCGCCGAGCAACCACAAAAGTTTTACACTGATGGAATAATGACTCTAGAAGAAAAATGGCAAAAAGTGGTCGACCAAAATGGTACGTATTTGGTTTAATAAAGTTCATTATAAATATAAAATAAAATGTGTTGAAGTTTGATTAGAAATACGAAAAGACTTTTTCGACTACCAATATATAGTCCGGTTAAAACAATCAGTGGCACCTACCGCAATCGCTTCAACAATGAAATCAAAGAAATTCTTCAAAGACAAACTGTAATATGATTTCTCAATACCTTACGGATTAGCTGATTTGGGCACGTACAGAGCATGCCGAAAGGGGAAATGCTAGGAAAGCTTTTATTTTAACTCCACACAGAGAAAGAAAAAGAGGACGCCAATGACGTCGAATTAGATCTTAAGGAAATGAACGTACAGAACTGGAGAGATGAAGCCATGGATAGAATTAAGTGGAGAAAAATTGTTCATGAAACTGTGGTACACCATGGATTGTGAAGATAAGAGAAAGAAGGACCCCTTATAATAGTCCTGCTTAGCCGATTTTCAAACCTGGTAGATCACCCTAATATATGTTCATATACACAGAGGTATATCCTTATTTAGTGCTTTCGCCGCCTAAGCCTTCGATGCCACTCTACACAACACCGTCCAATGCTATTAATATCAAAGCACATATTTTACATTTAACATTTCCTTGGTTATCCATTTAAAACCTCGCATGTGCCCGCCTTCGCCACCCGACCCTTCTCGCCTAAAATGTATGTAATATACATCCGTGTACATGCTGCTGCTTGTAGCTACCAAATATTTGAACTCGCTTTGGCTGTAGTGGATTCAACTGGTTCATTCGCTTGTAGCCAGCAATGGCGACCGTATTAAATCGAAATTGTTTAACTTTCGTTTACTGTGGCGGCAGGCTTGCACCTACTATTCCGTTATCCCTCCCTCTACTAGCAGACACAGGTGTATTGAGGTTATTTGGTATGCGCTACTACTATCCATATTTTACGTACTTACCGAGCGGCCACATAAATTCCATGCACATCACCCTCTTTGCTTGTTCGTCACTGGATTGCGGGTCTCCCTCGTGGGAGTAACTCGATATTACTTACTGGAATTTTCTACTACCATTTCATTACCTTTTGTGTTTTTGGCAATCTCCTCTTTTTTTAGAATCTTTTTCAATGTTGGTTGTGTATTTGTGCCGAATTTGATGTTACTACCCATACGCAACAGAGGAGCGCGTAAGCATAACTAAACACGAGGTGATGATAACAACTTTGCACACTGACACCACATTAATGCTGCTGTGTTGACCTGCTAGCAAGGGACATGGAATAATATATTTGAATATCATATTTTGTGTTTGAGGTGGCTGGCTCTATCCCATTTGATGAGGTTTGTTTATGCGGCTTTATGGTGGAATGTTAAGCATCTTTGGCGGGTTGTAACAGGAATTTCAGCTATTCAGTTTATGTATGTTTAGAGTTTAGAAAACTGCGAGCAAAATCCTGAAACAATGTTCTTTATTTTCCTTCCTTTTTCCTCCACTTGGTTGTCTGCGTCAGCATGTACGCGGTTTTGGACAAGCTTCACAAACCAAATCAGTCGTTTCACTATTTGGATATGCCACTCTTTAAAGGTTTGAATATTTTCATCCCATCGGTTGACATTAAATACTATTTAATTTAAAAAAAAATTTTTTTTTTATTTTTCCTAAAAAACGCAGATAACTGAAAATCAAATTTCATCGCAGAGTTGCTGCTCGAGTAAGCTTTACATGCCTGTAAACGGTTGCTAGGAAAAAGATGGGGTACTCAACCGAAGTATATGTACATTATGGTTGTATGGCTGGCCGGAAAGCTCTAGGAAGTGATTAAAATATGAAATCTCTTAACACAATACAAAGATTAGCAAGTGCAATAACGGTCGGTGCAAACAGATTATGTCCTAAGGAGGGTCTTAATGCACCGACACATGTACAGTATGTTTCAGAAGAAAATAACCAGTTTTTTCTTTAACTTCAAGATATATTTCGTTCTGCTTTTTGCTGACTAATAGTCTCACTCAAGGGCTACGACGCCAGTGCTAGCCCAGGCTAGTGTCGTACGAAATTTTCCCTTGAACGCAACCAAACAAAAATGAGTGAGAAGTATGCGAAGCGTATTTGAGGCGGTATTTTTATGCACGCATTCGAAAGAGCCGAAATTATCTTACGGCTGCAAAAGTAATTAAAAAATCATAAAGTTTGTTGTGATGTGGAATAGGCGGAATAAAAAAAATATATAAATAATTGCCGCGTACACTTCTATTAGGTGCTTGGCCGAGCTCCTTCTCCTATTTGTGGTGTGCGTCTTGATGTTGTTCCACAAATGGAGGGACCTACAGTTTCAAGCCGACTCCGAACGACAGATATTTTTATGAGGAGCTTTTTCATGGCAGAAATACACTCGGAGGTTTGTCATTGCCTGCTGAGGGGCGACCGCTATTAGAAAAATGTTTTTATTAATTTTGCTTTCACCGACATTCGAACCAACGACCTCTCTGTGAATTCCGAATGGTAATCACGCACCAACCCATTCGGAATCGGCGGTATAATACGTACAAAAATGTTGATGACTTTTCCATGACGACAAAAAAGCAGGATAAAGTGATTGCGCAAATTTTTAAGCGGGACCCTTCATTGTGACTACGCCAAGCACACACAATTCTTGATAAAAAGGGAATAGATGTGAGTATCAACACCATCGAACGTCGACTGAAGGAGGCGAATATATCCTACCGTCCCCCATCATCAAAACCATTGCTCTCAGAAAAATACATTGAGTCTCAGTATTGGACTGGCTTTCCCAGCCCCCAGACGCCAACCCCATTGATAATGTGTGGGGAAATATGAAAACGCATCTTGCCGAAAGGCCAGTTCATGATTTAAAGCAACTCGTGTGTCAAGTTCGCTAAATCTTGCCCTGTTTGTCGACGAGCTACGCAGAAAAGCTGGCCCAAAGCATGAAGAAGATGCCAAGCTATACACGCTGAAGACTACACGGCTTATTGAGTAATTGCTACTCGTAGTTTTGTATATACTTATATACTTTCATGTAAACAAATTTGAAATATATATCTTTTACTCTTCCTGAATAATCGCGGCTCCTTTTTTCTGATACAGACTGTAATTACGGTTGATCTCCATATCAAGAAGATGTCAACTTTCAGGAGCTTTAGATTAAATGAAGTGGGTCGTTGGAAGGAAAATACTTATGGTCATGCCAGTCTATAAGTGCGACAAACTCAGTACACTCGGAGAGGGCTGATTATATCACCCCGACGGTAATATTCAACAAGAATTTTACAACTCTCTTTCCATCCCAGGAGGAATAAAGTAAGAGATTCTCACTTAACAGTCTATACGGATGGTTCTAAAACAGATTATGGTATTGGAGCAGGTATATATTCTGATAGACTTAGAATTGAAAAATCTATATGTTCCTAATGCCTGCAATGGCTTCAGGCGGAAGTACTGGCAATTGGGGAAGCTTGTAGGTTACTAATCGGAGATTTCTCTTTTAAGAGCAACGTCGCTCTTCTTTCAGATAGCCATTGTCTTTGTTGGTCTGATCGTGCTTGTGTAGATTTTACCTTTTGTGGTATTTTCTTGCCGCACAGGATACAAGAAGCTGCTCTCCAGCTTTGTCAACCGCATTGAATATGGTGCGGAATTTCTCCCTCGCAAGTACCATCTTCACTACTATGCGAACCCAAGTATTTAAAGCTATTCACCATACTGATAGGGACGTTATCGATTATTAGAGCTGCCCACTCGCAGCTCGCTGCTGCAAAACGAAGCTCTTTAGCTTCGAATTTTGTGCGGCTTATTCGTCGTACGTTACATACGAGGGTGTGTATCCACGGGTTCAGCTTTCCTTGAAGAATGGCTTTGTCGCGTGCGAGAAGGGTTACATCGCCGACATATAGCAGTGTCCAACGGAGATTGCCCTGAATTTCACGTGTAAGGTAGTCCACCATCAGATTAAATAGAAGAGAGCTTCAAGCTGAACCTTGATGTACTCCTACATTCACATTGAAGCATTAGGTTGCCCATTTTACCAGGGTCATAACTTGATAGTAGGTGTCGAGGACTTAAGCGATAGTAGTAAGTATTACTATGCTATGGGGGAAATGTCTACCGTTTTCCAAACGGAAATTTTTGCCATCCTGAAAGTAGCCGAATGAATACTCGAGAGGAGATGGAGCGGATAACGGATTGGAGTTGATCAGCGGCTTCCCCACAAGGGCCAGAGCTAAAAATCGCAATCAGTTTCGCAGGAATCATAAATTGGTTCAGCGATTTGTATGCAATATACATAAAGAGCGATGGTCCGGTCTTCGGTCTTTAGTCTGCAGAACTGCAAAGTGTTTTGTCACATGTCCGAACAGAAAACTATCAAACTTTCTACCAAAACTTGGAAGGAAAGACGTTCGGTTGATGGTATTATTACAGGTCACAACCCATGGGGTCAGCATATGACAACCATTGGAATCATTGAGGACCCGATGTGCCTGTCTTGCTTAGAGGAGGCGGATAGCACTGAGCACTTTCTCTGTGAGTGTCCTGCCTTTGCTAGAACAAGACTACGAATTTTGGGTTCGAATGTCCTGAGAATGAGTAATATTCGTTCTTTAAAACTGGACGATATTTACAGATTTGCCAAAGAATCTGGAAAATTCTCATAGGACTAACTATCATATCTATGTCTCGGTCTCTATTCTTTCCTATCTCTTTCTCAGATACTTATCTGCTTGCTTCCTTGACTATCTACGCACTTTTCAGAGCTCTAAATACAATGGACTTTTTAGCCTGAGTGTTTTAGGAGCCAACAAATCTCTTGGCACAGCATCAACAGCCGATTTGCCACTCACAAACCGGAACTGATTGTTGGTGATCTTCGCAATACTTCCAAAGCCTGCATCGAGGACTCGTTCCCAGATCTTTAGACAGTATGCAATAAATTATATCCCACGGTAATTTGAGCAGCACCTGACATCTCCCTTGTTTTTAAAGAATGGGATTGGATAGTTAATACGCCACACTTTCGCAACCTTGTTAAAGAGAAATGTAAACCAGGGAATGTCTACGTCGCCACTCATACAGAAGATGTCCGAAGGTATCATATCGGGACCGAACAACTTATTCTTTTTCATTTTTGCAAGCGCAACACTCACTTCGTCGTTGGTTATCTCATTGAAGGGTTCGACTAACTTATCTCGGGATTGGCATCCCTACTCCATATGTACGCGCGCACATTGCAATGCATTTGTAATGAAAAAAGAAAAAAAAAAACGTGGAAACAAACGCACTTTTGCGACAAAGATTTTACAACTAATGGCAACTGTTTTTTTATTTAAAGTAGTAGGGCAACTTTGCCGTTCGTAATAAATATTTACACATATACTATTCTCACACACACACTTGTACATAATATACATACATCCATACTTATGATATCAGTTGCGTTAACAGAGATTGTGTCAAATGCTGTTTGTCACGCAGGCGCTGGTGGTGGTGCGGGGCTTCGTCAGGTGCGATTAAAAGTTATCCCATCGTAAATAACTTCTCAAGCTTTCGATGGAAGAAGCAAGACAAAATATCTGAGGCTATAGATCTGAAATAGCGAAATCGAGGCTACGTCTTTGTTTGTAAGGCATCAGGCGGTCAAAGAAATGTATTGAAATTTTCAATTATTGCAGATTTTTATTTATTATAAAGGGTTTTTCAATTGGCGCTGGTCGATTTTGGCGCCCTGTGGCAGCCATTTTGTTTTGGGGACATCTGTCAAATCTTTTGTTTATTATTCAGTTGTTTATGCCAAATCATCATGGCAAGTTACACGATTGAACAGCGCGTTCAAATGATAAAACTTTATTATCGAAATGAGTGCCCATTTTTCGGTAGACGTGGTGGCCCTTCAAAGTCGACTCTGCAACGTTTGGTGGCCAAATTGGAGACGACCGGGTCAGTAAACAATCAGCCAACACCCGTACGTTCAAGGAACGCAAGATCAGCCGAGAACATTGCCGCGGTCGGTGAAAGTGTACAGCAGAATCCGAGGCACTCTATTCCTCGCCGTGCACAAGAACTTGGCCTTCCGCAGACTTCAACTTGGCGAATTTTGCGTCGGGACTTGGGCCTACACCCGTACAAGATCCAACTGACCCAGAAGCTCAAAGTTGATGACCATAAACAACGCCGTTTGTTCGCTGGCTGGGCTTCGAATCGTTTGGAAGGGAACCCCAGTTTTGGGCGAAAAATCCTCTTTAGTGACGAGGCGCATTTTTGAATGAATGACTGTGTTAACAAACAAAATTGCCGTATATGGGACGACACCAATCCACACGAGGTTCACCAAGTGATAATGCATCCTCAAAAAGTTACCGTTTGATGTGGATTTTGGGCCGGCGGCGTCATTGGTCCGTACTTTTTTGAAAACGACGTTGGTGAGGCGGTCACCGTCAACAGCGAGCGCTACACAACGATGATAACCAATTTCTTATGGCCCATATTGAACCATATGGACCTAGACGACATGTGGTTCCAGCAGGACGGCGGTACGTGCCACACAGCAAACGCCACGATTGACATTCTGCATGAACGATTTGAGGGTAAGGTTATCTCTCGCAGGGGTGATGTGAATTGGCCACCAAGGTCATGCGAATTGACCCCGCTAGACTTTTTCCTGTGGGGTTTCTTGAAGTCTCAGGTCTATGCAAATAAACCACAATCGACCGATGCTCTAAAGGTGAACATAACACAGGCCATCGCTCAAATTCAGCCGGATCTATGCGGAAGAGTCATTGAAAATTGGACCACTCGGATCCGTTCTACCGTAAGAAGCCGAGGCGGGCATTTGAATGATGTCATATTCCACAATTGATGGCATATATGCGCCTTTCAAATAAAAAAAAAATTTTGTCAATAACTCACACACAGCTTGTTTTATTCCATTTCAATATCTACCAGCCCTTATTGGAAAACCCTTTATCATTTGTCAGCCAAGATTTCGAACAAAATAAGCTGAAAGTGTCGATTATCCATCATTCGTCTTTTTTTTTTTAAATCGAGTTGAGGCAGAAACACCTTAACCTTTATAGCCCATGAGCCGACCGGGAAAAGAAGCATTCCTTCTAAATTTAATAGTTGCTACTAAATTGTGAATCACAAACAGACATTTTGTACTTGTATGTATGAGCGAGTGTGTTTATGCTACTAAAACCTCCCCAGCGTGCTCTCCTTCAGCGACTTTTATCTGCTACGCGATTTTCAGGATCAATCGGCATAAAATATTTACATGCGTTAACGATATTTCAAAGGAGTAGAGAAAGACTAACAGAAAAAAATAGGCACGTGTTGCTTGTGTTTTTCTTTGGAATACATGCATAAGTATATCCATACATACGTACACACATACCTACGTACATGCATACATACATACGTGTATGAAATGAGACGAAGCAAAAGCCACTACAACCAATACCCGCCAGCTGCACTTCAGTGATTCCAGGAGGATTTTTGTAGGTGACCAATTCTAAGGCATTGTTATTGTATGCTCGCAGCTAATGTATTGCAACATAAAGTAATATACTGTTGGAGTTGTTATTGTTTGCTTGTGGGGTGCTTACTTCTGTTCTTATTACTTGTGACGTTCCGAGCATGCCGGAACATGTTATTGGAAGGATGGGGGATGGATGTCTGCCAACGCTAACGATACGCCTTCTTCCGCTAGCTAGCACTATTTCTTTGCATCTTTGCTTTCACGTTTCACCAGTTTGGATTTGTAGACGTACTCCAACTACCTGCGAATATTAATATAAGACAGCCCCTTTTGGAAACCGACACCTGAAGTCTTGCAAGTTGCATATGCGTTACGAAAAATCCTCATTGGTCTCTCGCCGGGTTTTACAAACGGAACCATGTATGAAGCGACTTAAATGGTCCAGCTTGGGCCTGCGAAGCAATGCCTAGCGGCGGTACCGCAGGGCAAAATTAAAGCTGCAGAGGTCGAAGTTAAAGGTTTAGTAAGTAGGTGTACTACTTCGCAAGTCCACTTTAGTAAGATAATACTGACTGTGCGTGGTCCCGAATGAGGTGTATATTAAATCCGCCCTTCGGATAAAAGAACAAAAAAAATGCAACTCCAGCAGTTCGTTTGAATGGCTCTTGTGCATACACCCGCATACAGGTCCAAATTGTTCACCAAACTCCAACGGCTTGTTATTATCTGTGGAGATTGTTTTCGCCATTGTGAGGAAATTTGAAATTGTTATTATACTAACCCTCTCTGTTTTTAGCGCGGGAGTAGATTTTTTCAAGAGAGTCTGTATGGAACAATGTTTTGGGGAATAAGTACTTAGCGGTTTTATATTTTCTTTTACTTTACAACGATTTGTTTGCTCCTTGGCAAAGGTTAAGTATTCATTCAATAAAACTCTTTCTGTTCTATAAAACTAATTTAATTGCATTTCTGAGTTATTTAATTTTTTATTAGTTTTGAGGCTTAGAAATGGAATACCCAGGAGGCAAAAATCGACATTTTCGACACCTGCTCTTATTTGATTTTCATCGAGGTCAAAAAGCTGTCGAAACAGCCCGGGACATTTGCGACCTGTATGGAGAAGGTGTCATAGGCGAGTCTACAGCTCGAAAATGGTTTGCAAAGTTCAAAAATGGTGTCTTTGACGTCGATTGCACGCCCCGCAGCGGAAGACTTCTGAATTCGGTGAAGAACGTCTCAAATCACTTTTGAAACTGAACGGTCTCCAAACCAGTGGTGAATTGGCGGAAAAAATGAACTGCGATCATAAAACGATTCTCAGTCACCTTTATACAAAGGGAATTACCGAAAAATTGGGAGCCTGGTTGCTCGAGCCTTGAAATCCAACGTAGAATCTCTCTTGCCAACAAGTGCTACTTTGGACTAAGTAGGCAATTGAGTAGTAAAGTCCTTTCTCGACGAACAAAACTAACCCTCTACAAGACTCTCATCATGCCCGTCCTAACGTATGGCGCAGAAGCTTGGACGATGACAACATCCGATGAAGCGACGCTTGGAGTGTTCGAGAGAAAGATTCTGCGTAAGATTTTTGGACCTTTGCACGTTGGCAACGGCGAATATCGTAGACGATGGAACGATGAGCTGTATGAGCTTTACGACGACATAGACATAGTGCAGCGAATAAAGATCCAGCGGCTTCGTTGGCTGGGTCATGTCGTCCGAATGGATACAAACGCTCCGGCTCTGAAAGTATTCGATGCTGTACCAGCTGGTGGTAGCAGAGGAAGAGGGCGGCCTCCTCTGCGTTGGAAAGATCAGGTGGAGAAGGACTTGGCTTCACTTGGGGTGTCCAACTGGCGCCGGTTAGCACGAGAAAGAAACGACTGGCGCGCTTTGTTAAACTCGGCCAAAATCACGTAAGCGGTTATAGCGCCAATTAAGAAGAAGAAGAAGAAGGTTGCTCGAACTCAACGAATGGAAGTCGCATTCAAATTGCTTCTCAGTATCTCGTCCGCCATCGAGCAACACGCGGTCATAAACAACGCTTTTGTACCGAATCATCACGTAAGATGAGAAGTGATGCCTATACATCAATATGAAATAAAGAAAGAAGAGGGTGGCTCCAGGAGATACGCCAAGGCTGAAATTCAAGCCGGATCTTCATCCAAAGACGATTATGATACGTTTTTTTGGGACTGGATAGGCATGGTGCACTGGGTAATGCTCGAAAAGAATGTCGCTGTTAACAAAAAGCTCTACATTGCCCAGCTACTCCGCGTCAATGGGGTTATTCGACTGAAAAGTCCTGCATGGTCAAACCATACACCTTCACGACAACGCCAGACTCGAATGAGAGGTTCTTCAGCATCCGCCGTATTCTCCGTACATTGCACTGAACGATTACCATCTTTTCCGCTCCCTGTCAAACCATATTAAAGGCGTAACCTTAGTTACTGGATCAACTTAAAAACTGGCTCAACAACTTCTTTGACACTAGGCCAGTCGATTTTTGGACCAGTCGAGAGGTTGGAAGAGGCTGTAAACAGTAACGGCGAATAGATAACTGCTTAACTTGCTAATATAATTATTGTTTTTTGTTTGAATAAAAGTGTTCGGAAAAACGCTACGAACTTATTCCCCAACCTAATAGTTAAAACCCAAAAATTTATAATCTCTCATCATAACATCCATCGGTTCGGTGATTAGCCATTTTCCAGCTGGGTTTGTTTTTTGTATGTACGGTTGGCTCTGTGTGTGTGTATGCGTGTGTGTGGTAGTGCGTCATCCAGTTACGCGAACTCTGCAATGAGTTACTTCAACTGTTAAGCTGACTTATTTTTAAAAGGATTTCACTTCGCCGGATAAATGGCATGTGAAATAATGCGTATCGCTTAATGCGTCTTAGATTATTTACGTTTGCTTTAATGGCGCTTCAAAAGCCTGTATACAACAAGAATTGATTGTTTGTTTAAACCTGTGCCCAACACCCACCGTCACTTGGGCCATTCGAGGCAGTGCTTCCCTTTCATTTGACGATCCTAGTTGCTGCTTTTGGTGGAATACTTTATTGCGTTCGTCTACTGGATTTGCCGCGTTTGCGGTTGCCTTACAAGTGCGCACACACATACACACGCACATTGCGCCGAGTTAAGCCAACACTAAATCCGGTGATATATCTTTACCACTTGTCTAACTCCATTCATTTGCATTTCAACACGACGGAATCGCTAACTGCGCCATTGCCATTTTTTCAACGTATGCCCCTTCATTTCCTTTTCGATTTGCGCGTACAAGTGTGTACCAGTGACAGCAGACAAGTTTCAAATGCAAACATCGAGGCACATAGTACATACACATGCCACAGTTAAATATATCGACAGTAGCTCTAAAGCCTTTTCGGTTTTCCATAGTCTGCCGTTGCAAATCAATTTCCCTAATTGTTTCGTAATGAATTTAATTCAATTTATCCCTCTCTCTTGTGGCATAGCATTTGCGTTCTCATAAACTCTAGCTTTCGCTTCGACTTCCGCCACCTGCGCACCTTCCTCTCCTCATCTGCTGCGCAATCATTCAAAGTTTCAGTTAGTCTTGCGACTGAAATACTGTTTCAACCCCAAAGAACTGAAAGTGAATCTTTAATTCGTTTTCTGCCCAGTATTTTTTTTCTACTCCTGGTTGCACAAATGTCTGTGTCAATAAATTCATTTCAGTTTGAGTTTCATGGTAGTTCATTGGCGCTCCATGAAAGGGCATCCCCAAACCAGAATGTGTGTGTGTGAGTGTAAAACTCAAATGACTGGCTCAAAGGCTTAGGATGTGAAACGTAATGAAATTACTATTTGTAAAAAAGTGTTTCTGCGGCGGGAAGTGCGGAATAATTAAGTACAGGCATTCAAATTAAAAAACGGGTAATCCAGTACTTAAATGCAAATCTAACTAACTAATTTTAATTGCCTGCATATTCAAAAAGGTGATGTTCAAGTAAACAGGATTTTTTGTTTTTTGTTAGAATGAATGCAATTTATCTAAATGACCGTATCTGGACATAATGGACTATTTGCATGGTTTAAAATATGTCTTATCAGTGGTATGCTACTTAAGAGATGAGCAAGCTGGATTTCCCCCTCAACGAAGCTGTGTTGACCAAGCCAACAGTCTTCGCATCATAGTAGAGAGCAATTAGTTGAGTGGGCTCCTCGCTTTACATGCCGTTCGTTGTCTTCAAAAAGGCATTCGTCAGAATCAAACAACACAAATTATGACTGGCGTTGAATAGAAGAGAAGTTCCTGCTAAGAGAATCCGCCTAAACAGAGCGCTTTACGAGAACTCCGACTTGGCAGTGCTTCACAATGGCAATATCAGCGACCTATTCACCACCAACGCAGGCGTAAGGAAAGGTCGTTCCCTGCCGCTCCTTATATTCGTCATTGTCCTTGATGACATCATGATCAAATTGACCCTAGACAAAAGAGGTATCGTGTGGTGTTTCACCAAACATCTTGAAAAGCTGGATAACATCTGCCTCCTCTCTCACAAACTCTGTGCCATGCAAGCGAAGGCGGACAGACTAGTCACACTGGCAGGTACAGTCGGACTGGAGGTCAACATTGCCAAGACGAAGGCTATAAGAAGCCATAATAATAGAGAAAGACGTATAACGGTTGACGGGTGCCCGCTAGTATTTGTCGAAAGCTGCTGCTACCTCGGCTGCACTAGCACGGCAGCCAACGGAGAAGATGAAGATCTCAACTGCAGGCTAAACAAAGAGAGGGTGAATGCATACAATTTGAGTGAGCTCGCAAATCACCAGGCGCTTTAAACTGCAAATATTCAGCTCATATGTGAAGTCGGTATTGTTGTACGGAAATAAAGCATGACTGGTTCAGGAAAACATGCCTCCCTATCATTTATAGAATATTCTGGCCGAACACCATCGGCAAGGACGCGTTGTGGAGATCAACGAACTAGGAACCCATCCTAAGGTAAATCAAACTTTAAGTCACATTCCTAGAAATCCTCAAGATAGCATCACGAGAATGGCTCTGGACTGGAACCCAAAAGGGAGCAGAGTTCGCGGTTGATCAACGAATATTTGGAGATGGTCGATGTTGAGCGAGTTATATTAGCAGATGGCGACATCACATGGGACGGTGTAAAAATAAAAACTTAGTACCGTGTACGATGGAATAATCTTGTCAGGGCGCTATGCTTCCGAGCGGAGTTAACAGGGAGGCGGGGGGGGGAATTACAGCTTCTGGTGATTCAGATCGCCTTCCATTAGATGTCTACAAAACATCCTCCTTTCATTAGAGATTTTAATTATTTTATTTTATTTTATTTCATTTGTCAACATGGGTCCACTTATTTCATTGTAATGAGAGCGAGTGAGTTTGAAAATCTTGTGGTAAATAACGACAGGCTTCAAATAAGACTTTCACAGAGAAAGAGTATCAGCAGTTAGACCGCCAAGTGAAGAGAAGTCCAGCAACAAGTACTCCAAAGTTAACTGAAATGGCCAAAAAGTATTTACAGGTAAGTAAATTTAAAGTATTTGCAGGAAAGACTAGCCACCACAAACTTTTCGAAAAGTGCTGAGGGATGCAAATTTCAATGGTAGGATAGCCCATAATAATACTTTCGTAAGTGCAAAGAATAGAAGTAAAAGATTGCAGTCTGCGCGAGTTAAGTATCCTTAAGGATCTTATTATAAAAAAATAATAATTTATTTTTTTTGGAGCTTAATCTCTTTATTCTTTCAAGTTATTATTCTATTGTAACTGATAACAATTCTTAAAAATGCAATTTATATTTGTTGACAATTAAAAGTGCTTATTCTACTTTACATATTAAGTTGGTTTCTAAAAATGCTTATTGCTTACTTAAAGTTTCTAGTTACAATTTGTCGTTGACAAATGGTTCATTGGCTTTATTGCTTACCTAGTTACAATTTGTCAAATAGTAAATTGGCTTTTGTTAGTTTTAAGAATGTGTCGATTGCACAACTTTAGTTGGGTAATCGACCTTTTATTATTTTTGCCAATTAATATTTATTTTTGGTGAAGTCGGAGCTGCCTCTGAGGTAACTCGCGTGACCATCTAAATAGAACCCTAGCATTTTAAAGGACCATACTTTTTGCAGAAGAATTAAAAATAAGCTTGTTTGGAACAGATGGTGGATCTTTTATATGGGGGGAGGCCAATACGGAGCTCAAACCACAACCTTTGCGTGCTACTGTAAAACGCGATGGTGGCAACGTTATGGTTAAGGCATTCATGTCATCAAATGGAGTTAGAAATTTGACCTTAATCGATGAAGTAATGAACAAATATCTTTACTTAAAAATTCTGCAAGAAAATTTGGTGCAAAGCGCTAGAAAATTACAAATTGAAAATGACTTCTTATCAAGATAACGACCCTAAGCACAGTCACAAATAATACAAACTTGACTAATATATAAACGTCCCACATTGTTGAAATCCTGCACAATCACAGAATTTGAACGTCATGGAAAATTTGTGGTCGGTTTTGAAGCCAAATATAAGAAAATATGACATTCACAACAAATCTGATCTTAAAAAGGCGATGCTTGAAGAGAGGAACCAAAGTAGTCCAGAATACACAAAAAAATTGGTTGGTTTCATGCCGGGTAGATGTAAAGCTGTAATTGATAATAAAGGCGACCCAAATTAAAGAAAATTAAAATTTTAATTTTTTTGTTTTTATTGAAACGTTATAAATATTTAAATACATTTCATTCTATTACACCTAGTTCATAACTATCAAGTAATATTACTTTCTTAAATTCGACAGTATTTACAGGAAATACGTATATAACTGGAAGACAGCTGACAGAAATTTACATATATTTGTCAGTCATTAAAATTTCTGGAACAAGATCATTTGGGTTTTTTCGTTTAAGTCTCCGGCATTGGTCATCTAAATTGGCAAGTCGCCGAGCCTCCGGGTTAGTATGTTTTTCGAGCCTTTCGGCATGAGCTACAGCATAATGTTTGACAACTTCTGTTACTAATGACATCTTGAGGGCACGATGTAAATCAGTGTTCCTCACATACCATGGTGCGTTTACTGCATTCTTTAGAAACTTGTTTTGAAATCGTTGTATTTTTTCGATATGAGTTTGTTTGGCACAGCCCCATAGCTGTATACCATAAGTCCACACAGGTTTAAATACTTGTTCAAAAAAATTAAAAGTTTGTTTTTTTATGGAAAGGGGAGACCTTCTTCCAGTAAACCAGTTTAATTTTTGCATTTTGAGGTTGAATTCCACGTGTTTTATTTTAACGTGCTCTTTCCAGCATAGTGACACTCGATCATCCCTAAGTACTTCGCCGTATTGGAGTAAGGAATTTTCGTGCCTGAAGTATATACAGGATGATATTGAATATTTTTGTTTGTAAAATCCACATGAAGTGTCTTGGCTTCATTAAGTTTTATACGCCACTTTGTAGTCCATTCGGTGATTTTGTTAACATCTTCCTTAAGTTTGCGAGTAGACTGTGTCTCATCGTCTCCAATTGCTAAAATGCACGTATCGTCAGCAAAGGTAGCTATAGTGCAGTCTCAGAGACCGGTAGGTCAGATGTGAAAATTTAAAAAATGAAAAATAAATAATTACTGTATCATTTAACCTGCCGCCTAAAATCGATGCATGTTTTTGTTTCTTTCTGTACTAGATACAATGAAGAGAGGGGGTACTTTCTTGTATTTTATGTTGAGAAATGAAATGAAACAAAATTAATCAAATATCTGCTTATCCTTTTTTCCATTTTCTGAAAATATTATGAAATATAGAACACATTACAAAAACACTGCATTTGCATAAAATAAGTCTGTAGACTGCATAGATCAGAGTCGGAGTCATTAAGTGAAAAGGAAAAAGCCAAAATCTAAATATTTTAAGGAAACATTTTGAGACAAATACTTAGGAGCACGCAAAGACAGCAGCGGTGAATGGCGCATTAGATGGAACCATGAACTGGACCAACTATTAAAAGAAGAGAATCGTATGGCCTTCTTGAAAGCCCACAGTCAGATGGCTAGGCCATAGACCGAGAATATACCCAACGCAAAAGGTAGGCCAAGAACAGGATGACATAAAGAAACTCAAAATAAACAACTGAAAGGAATCAACTAAAGATCGATCCATCATCATCATCATCATGTTGGCATTACAGTTCGAGGTGGACCATTGCCTCCTCTACAATACGCCCCCTTTCTTCTCGACAATCCGCTTTCACTCTATATTGAGAGGTTTCCATCTTTCGTATATCGTCTTCGACATCCTGCAACTAACGTCTTCTTGGCCGGCCTCTTCTTCTTGCTCCTTCAGGGCTTGCTTCAAATACTTGTTTGGACGTTCTTTCGCTGCTCATTCTTAAAACATGTAATCTTTGGAACTTTATAAACCGCGTTACATTTCCTCCAGCGATTAAAACACTGAGCTCGTACACGGTATGGATAGTCTTCAAATCGTATAGGGCCGAATATTCTGCTAAGAATTTTGCTTTCAAATCGCATCAGTAATTCACGTCATTAACTTTAAGGACCCATGTTTCACAGCCGTAGGTGAGAACCGGTCTTATTATAGTTTTGTACATCTGTAGATTTTGATCCTTTGATATCTATGAAGACTTCAAAAGTTTGATATGACCAAAGTATGCTCTGTTAGCTGCCTGAAAACGGTCTTGCATAGATGAGGACATATCCTTATTTATGCTGAGTACTACGCCTCAGTATTTAAACTCTTGCATGAACTTAAAAACATAACTTCCGATTCTGATTGAGTCAGATGGAGTCTTTTTGTTCAGCAGGCCAAAGTTTACACAGAGCTGTAAAGCTAAACGTTGATGATGATAAATCTCTAATTGATTAAGTGTATTTGAAAATTTGTTCAGTTTAAAAGAATAAATTAAATAAGTAATTGGCGCGTATACTTTTGTTAGGTGTTTGGCTGAGCTCCTCGTTCTATTTGTGGCGTGCGTCTTGTTGATCCTTCTCTGTTACAGGTTAAGCCGATTCCGAATGGCAGATATTTTTTATGAGGAACTTTTTCATGGAAAAAATACACTCGGATGTTTGCCATTGCCTGCCGAGGGTCGATCGCTATTAGAACAACCTTTTTCATATCATTTTGGTGATTCATGCACGGATATTCGAGTCTAGTCTACGCACTCCCAACTTTTTTGTTTTCGTTTTACGTAATAAGAAATTACACTAAAGCTAGCAAATAAGCTAATTGTCAGAGAAATCGACGGCAATATGTAAAATACTTTGATTATTTGATACGGCCCCATTCGCTGGCCTAACTCTTTATGTGATGACAATTTTTATGAATTTTCCCTTGCCTACTGCCTTTAAACAGAAATATCTGAAACATTACACTTACAATTATATTCATATTTATATTATATATTATTTAAACAAAAATTTATATGTGTACGCACAAGTCGTGCATGCACACATACAAATGTATTACTTTATTGGTGCATAAGCCGTCGAGTCAAAGTGATGTCACTCATTATGAACGTTCGGCCATAATAATGGCGTGAACATTGGCCTCGCGGCAAATATTTGTCGCCGCCATAGTCATTATATGTTATAAATTCATACATACATTCGTGCGTTAGCATATTTGTATATGAATAAATATGTATGTGAAGGCTGCATTGTACGCCTAAAACTGTGCACGTACACGACATATCCCTTTAACTGCCACCCATTGTCGATTGGTGCAACAGATCGCTAAGCCACATGTCGTTATCAACATTAGTGCGCCGTGATTGTTTTTGTTGTGTGTTGTTTTACTTTGTTGTATGTTGTTATGACGCAATATTGTTAACATTGACAGTCAGTAATTAAACGTTGTGTACGAACTGGGGGAAATGAGCATTCCATGTCAAGTGAACCAAGCATCATATTTTAGACGTGGTTGTACATTTTTCTGAAAATTTGTTTATTTGTTGGCTTGCGTATAAAATGAAGAGAACAGAAAACATTTTGAAAAAAACTTATGAATTTTGAAATTTATTCAATGTTGAAAATTTTGGTATTGAATCTTTAAAGTCAAATAAAGGGTGGTTAAGTTTTAGAGGCCGGTGTTGATTTTGAATCAAATACAATTTTTTTAGGAAACTATTGTAATTTCTCTTTATTATGGTAATACTGGTGTGGCTGAATTACATGCAAAATAAAATATCGGCCAAATGGCCGCCGCAGTCTCGGCGGCACACCTCCATTCGATGGTCCAAATTTTCGATGACGCTGAGGCATAATTGAGGTTCTATGCCGTTAATGTGCCGAACTATCTCATCCTTTAGCTCTTGAATTGTTGCTGGCTCATCGATGTACACCTTTTCTTTCAAATAACCCCAAAGAAAGAAGTCCAACCGTGTCAAATAACATGATCTTGGCGGCCAATTGACATCGCCGCGTCGTGAGATTATTGGGTCATCAAATTTTTCGCGCAAAAGAGCCATTGATTGTTTCGTTAGCTGTGTTACAAGTGGCACCGTTCTGTTAAAACCACACATCGTTTACATCCATATCTTCCAATTCGGGCCATAAAAAGTTCGTTATCATCTCACGATAGCGAACACTATTCACAGTAACTACCTGACCGACCTCATTTTGGAAAAAATACGGCCCAACGATGCCGCCGGCCCATAAATCGCACCAAACAGTCACTCTTTGGGGGTGCATTAGTTTTTCGGCAATCACTCTTGGATTATCATTCGCCCAAATGCAGCAATTCTGCTTATTGACGAATCCACTGAGGTGAAAATGTACCTCGTCACTGAAGATGATTTTCTTCGAAAATTGGTCATTCACTGTTGCCATTTCCTGCCACCATTCCGACCATTGACGACGCTTGAAATGGTCAAGAGGCTTTAGTTCTTGAATCAATTGCACCTTGTAAGCGTGCAAGTCTTTATGCATAATGTTCATCAACGACGAGCGTGAGAGGTGCAGTTGTTGGGCACGACGACGAGTTGAGGTGGACGGCTCTTCAACCACACTATCGCGAACAGCAGCAATATTTTCTGCAGTACGAGCTGTACGAGCATGCACTGGTGTTTTCACATCTCCTACGGACCCGGTTTGCTCAAACTTTTGCACAATTTTTCCGATCGTACGTACATTTGAAAGATTAAATTGACCGAAAGAATCACGAAGTGCGCGAAATGCTTGATTTGAACGCCCGTTTCCATAATAAGCCTGAATAACTTGAACGCGTTGCACGATTGTGTAACTTTCTATGGTTTAAATTTAGGTAGTCTAAAATTGAAAAATGTTAAATGAAATGCAGAAAAAACTTGACTTTTAGGTGTGGTTCACATTCAACATTGGCCCTTGAAATTTAACTCCTTTTTATTTTTTCGTTTTTTTAACGTTTCCATTAATTTTTTAGGCTAAAGAAAATATTAGTTTGGGGGGGAAAAATCAATTAGTTTTGCGTACAATTATAAAATTTATTTAAGATATTTCAGACTGTCCGATTTGGGTCAGGTGTGCACCGTTTTGTTGTATAGCTTGCTGCCATTTTAAAGTTAGCTTCATAATGCCTCTCTCACAGAAGTCTGGGTCCTTATTGGCGAAAAACTCTAGTAAACTATTTTCTTAATCTTCTCTTGACACCAATTTCTTATCAATCACGAAGTTTTATAATGATAGAAAAAGGTGGTAATCGCTTGGTGCCAGGTCTAGACTGTATCATGAATGCAATGAAATTCCCAAACAGGCTCCCAGAGTTTTTCGAGTCACTAGAGACGTTTGTGGCGTTGTTTTGCTCTGATAAAATAAAACACCGCTTCTGTTGGTCATTTCTGGTGCAGTTGTTGACAGTAGAAATCTGAATTAGGTGTTTGGCCATACGGAAGCAACTCATAAAAAATGATTCTTTTCAAGTCCTACACAACAAAATCTCTTTGGCCGTTAGTCCTGGTTCGGCAGCCATTTGAGTGCTTGACCACAATCGTTTTCGCACAATGTTGTCGTATGCGACCCATTTCTCATCCTCGGTCACCATTCGTTTAAGAAATGAGTCGATTTCATTTCATTTGCTTTTAGTGTGGCACCCAAACCTCGAGCTTCTTTTTGAATTCCGTTTTGCGTAAATGACTTGAAACTGTTTTATGGCCTATCGTTAGCTCCTGGCTGATGCTACGACTACTAAAAAAGCCGGTAAACTTCTTTTATTTCTGTAATTTTATCACCATTTTTGACGACGTTCCTGCCTGGGGGAGGTGCGTCTTTAACATCAAAAATGCGTAGACGGAATCGACGAAACTAAAATTGCACGAAATTAGATGTTGCAGTATCGGCATCATAGACACCGTTCACAATTTCAGCGGTCTGGGATACATTTTCGCCTTGTTTGCAAGTGCAAAGTGTAAGTTTTAAGTCAGACAAAAACCACGTTGATTTTTGACAATTTTTCTTGCCGACTGTGTTGAGTATTTTCTTCCATCTAAACAAAATTTAAGCACTCGTAAAAAAATTACATAATTTCTCGCAGTGCACTGTTAATTATTTCCTTACAAGTTCATTTTTACTTAGTAATTTGTCTGCAGTGAAATATATTTATATACAGAACATATATCCGTATGGCATCCGTTTCAAAGCTAAGCGCGTCGAGGCAGAAGAGTGGCACTTGTAGCAGCACACGAGCACTTCAATGCCACCCAGACCTTTGTCAAGCATATGGACCTACAAATATACTTGACATTATGTTGTCTTTTCTTGATAATTATCATAGCTAGACTTGTAATGCGAACTGCGTTTTCCATCAAATGAATCGAAGGCAGTACACCGGCGCTAGCATATCCACAAGTGAAGCACAGGAATTCATTCCATAATTTTGATACATGGACCAGTATACCTATCTATGTATGTGTACTAGTTTGGGTCGATTCCATTTAAAAAAGATTTAAATAACACTTAAAGAGTTGACATATTGCATATAAAACTGCAAGAAAAAAAAACTGAATCGAGAGCTTGCTGGAGGAACTTTAATTCACTAAACCTGACCTATGCGCCTCACAAGCCGCGGGTTGGGAATCACCGATTAGGTTGAAGCGATTCTCAAACCTTTGGGAAAAACCTTTTATATCACAACGCCTCTAAAGAGTGTCTCATACCTGCATAGAAAATAGAAGTAAACTGAAACATTTGATGTATTAGTGAAATAACGGTGGATTCCCAGGTCTGAAACGAGCGTTGCTTTTTATATTGAGCGACATAATGAAAACAATGTAAAGCAATAATGAAAACGCCTCAACTGTTTTTCGAAATATTCTCTTTGGAAGGGAATAAACTTCTGCATGCGCCTGAACTAATTTCCAAAGCCTTTTTGCCACGCAAAAGTAGATTCTTCCAAAGCGAACTGTTCAAAGGCTTCAACAGCCTTTTCAGGCGTTGAAAAACGTTCACGTCGATTTTTAGTTGTGATGTTCGGGAACAAAGAGAAATCATTAGCTGCCAAATCAGGACTCTAAGGCGTATGACTCATTTATTCGAAGTGTTGAATATTCAAAAAATATCTTATGTGATTCGTATAATTCGCCTTCAGCGGTTAGTTTTCCTTAATTGTCCGAGCAATTTGTGGCAAAAAAATGATTATACACTACTCAGAATTAAATGTTTTAAGTTTGTTTAGTGGCACAATTGCGAGGTGCCCTCTTGGACAAATATTCAAAGTTCGTCCGATGTGATACCATAAGGGGATGAGAGCGAAAAGTAGCAGAAAAATAACCAGACAGGTGGAAAAAGAAGGCAAGGCTTTGGATTAGAGGATGACGACCATCGGCGGCGATTTACGTTCATATCAACAACTTCAAGCTAATGATGAATTTCACTAGGTGAGTGATATTTAAACCCGCAGGTGTAGCGAAAAAGTGAGAGATATCTAAACCTTTACCCGACGAGAGCAGGGCAGCTGAGTAGGAGGTGCTTAGATGATTCTACCTCGTCCTCCAGACAGCTTCTGCAAAAAGGATTTGCACAATCCCAAGTCTCACCGCATGGACACCTAGCGAACAATGTCCAGTAAGAATACCTAGCAAATTAGAGAGGTGGGGCTTTGTTAGCCTTAGAAGTTCCTTGAAGCGCCCGCGATTTACCTGTGACCAGAAGCATCTCGCGACTTTGCGAAGAAGCTAAGAAATCTACAGCTTTCTCCCACTAAGTCCAGGGCGACCCTCTTTACCACCTGGACAAGGGAGGTGAATCTGCAGCTCAAGGGCAAAGCCAACGACACATCAATTCCGACTGTAAACTAATCCAACATTTTGGTAGTAACCTTCGACAGTATGCTCTCTTTCTTTGCGCACACAACCGCGATTGCCACTAAAGTCCGAAATCACAACAAGGTCCTCAAATTGCTAGCCGGCAGCACTTGGGACAAAGACTAAGAAATGTTCGACATTTAAGGCAATTAGACTGCCGATTATAAATTATGCTACACCTGCCTGGTCGCCTGGAACTAGTGATACAAAAAGTTTCAGACATGCCAAACACTGTTATTCCTACAGCGAATGTCCCCTACGTCCTGATGTCCCCTATACAACACTTATATAACGACGCAAAGTCGTTTCCTGTAAAGGAGCACAACAAACTGCTCAGCAAACAGATTCTGCTAGGGTGCTACCACCGGTTTCACCCAAGTAAACACCTAGGCTTGATCCAGAGCCACTTCCCAGGCAAGACAGAGGTACCTCTTCAACTACACTGACAATATCGACAACTACTGGACCGGACAGTATTTAGACAGACAAGAAACGGCATTCATTGGGAGACCCTTACCACCTTCTTAAGCTCCAGACCCCCGATTTCTGTAATCGGAGTCCAACAACCACCCATAACTACTGGATATTGTGACAGGTTAAACTTCTACCTATCCAGAATTGACCCCGACATACCAAATATATGTGTAGCATGTGAAGGCACCTCGGACGGCACTAACCACCTCTCCACATGCCCCAACAAAGCCACTCATCTAACACCCCTCTCCCTCTGGACTCAACCTGTCGAAACAGCAAGTTTCCTGGGCCTACCGTTGGATGAGCTAGACGAAGGTGACCGGTGATTCACATAGCAGCGGGTGAGAGGGTGAGGGTGAGAGGATTAAGTATTGATGCTACAACAACAACAACAAATTTGCACGTTTGCACACTAGCCCAGCGCTCGCTGAGTTGACGCGCAGTCCATCTCTCAATAGGCAGGCCACAGGTTCTCAAGAGAACTATGCAAAAATTTTTAAAAAGTTTTTAAAGAGTGATTCATTTGGCTGATCGAGCGATACTAAACTGAGGTTTTTTGGCAAAGTGATAAAAACAAACCGGGAACTGCCCAATATCATAAGTTTATAAAAAGGACTGGTTCTGGTTAGGTTCCGTTGAGAATATTTTTGCTGTGTGCTGATCCACCTTCAGAATCGATATCTCGATGTGCTCAACATTTAGGCATTCATGAATCGACTGTTTGTCTGTTTGGGGGGTTTTACCCACAGAGGTGCTCATGGAGGACATATAATTGACAAGAGCCGTATTTTGAATAGAATTAGTAAAACCGGAAAGAATCTAAATGTTCACTTCTTATTGTTTTATCTTAAAACAACATTTAGCCGCGTCTTTTGACAGAGCCTTTATATACTTAACCCTGTCATAGGTTCTGTTACAAGCTAAGTCCGTTATAGATATGAAATTATAATCCTTTTTTTAATGAAGTTAGTTTTATTTTATATTGTAAATCTTAAAACAAAATTGTATTTTCAGTCGAAATAATCATCACTCGCTTGTATACAAGCCTTAAAACGAGTAGGCCATTCACCTAATATATTTCAGCATGCACGGTTTCCATGGGCATTGACGTCGCTGCTCGAACCAAAGATTATTTGACACTCTTCAAATTTCTATGAGGTCTTTGACAGGCCATTTTCTCCAAATTCTGTGCACAAACTGTAGTCCAATGGATTTAGATATGAACTTCCAGACGGTGGCTATGAACCCAGTAATATGGTTTTTTAGCCACTTTTGGATGGTTTTTGCCTTACGGGCTGGAGCGGAATCCTGCTGGAAGATCCAACGTTCTCCATTGAAGAGAGTACCGCTCAACTGCTTCACCACGCCTTCCAAGACATACTCCTGGTACACTTTTGTTCAGGTCTTAATACCTTTCAGCAGAAATAAAGAGATCTAAGGCCTTTGCAAGCACTCCCTTCATACCATTACGGAGTCTGATTGATGGCCATGCTGAACCCTTGGAACAACATTTTTTGCATCTTTAGAAATTTTAGCATAGATTTTGTCGTTTTGTTTATCAAAAACTTCTTCAACAGTGAAAATTTTCTTATCTGTGGAAAGCATAAATTCATGACCGTTGAGTGCGTGCCACCGAAGAAGCTGCTTGCATCTGTTGAGTCTAATTTTCTTCAAGCGCGTTATTAAAAGATGACCAGTTGAGCTCTGTGGAGAGCATCTCTAATTAGTCTTGACTTCTTGCCGGTACATTCATTTTCCAGGACATACTTTTCTGCCTTCTAAGGGGATTTCTGCGAATTCTTTCTTGGACGACTTTTAGGGCTGCACTGATTCCAACCACCCGAGGACGACCACCTTTTTTTCTGTCTGCCGCTTCAGGCGCTTGGGAAAAACGATTGAAATTTGCCAAGAAATTTAGTGGAATTATTGAGTAATGACAATGCATACAAAAAAAAGGAAAAATAACGGATCTTTTTCTACGATTTTTTTTTCGCCGCAAGCATTGTAAAATTTGTCACAGAATTTAAGGCAAGACTAAGTACCTATATATAAACACATATTTACAGGGTTGTTAATATTCGACGGACGACCCATCTGGCAACCCTGTATCTTTTGACAGAGACGTCAGAGCGCTTAATGACATACCGCGTTGGAAGCGTCGGTCTAAGCAAATTTTTACCATGGAACAGTACACGCCACGCAGGCGGTCTCAAATTATTGAAATTTACATTCAACAAAAGAAGTCAATTGTAAAAACTCAACGTGCGTATAAAAAATTAAATAATGTGAAAAGTGCGCCTTCTAAGAACACCATTAAACGTTTGTACGAAAGGTTTTCGACTGGTGATGCGACCAAGGCGATCGGATGAGAATACTTCTCTTGTACGGGCCAGTGTTGAGACGTCGCCAAGGACATCCCAAAATTGCAGTTCTCAGCAGTTGGGTATTGCTCGGACCACTTTACACCGAATTATCCGCATTGATTTGCATTTATTCCCGTACAAGATTCAATTGACGCAAAGATTGTTGCCTGCGGACAAGCCTCGTCGATTGGAATGGGCCCAAAAAACACATTGGTCCGTCGAATATGGGCAACCCATTATTTATTTTTCAAAATATTAGGCCTAATTTTCAAATACAACAAATTCTCAAACTCACATCCCACTCTAGTATACACCAGTAGTTTTTTATATTTTTTTTATTTATTTAGTTTTTTTTTTCTTTTTCTTTGTTAGTTGGCTTTATAAACGTACTCGTGCTTGTACATCCTTTGCTTCAGTTTTGTTTATGCGTAAAGCGTTAAGCGTTAAGCTTGTGGGGAAAACATAAGCAACACTGGTGCGTTTGGTTAGATTTTACGCGCGGACGACTAGCGGCACAAGGATACCTAGTCAACCAAGCGAAAAGGCGCACCGGCTACCGGAGAAGGTAGCAGCCTAGCGAACAAGTGAGCCAGCAAATTTGGAATCCCAATGCGAAGGGTTAAGCGTAAATGGTGCTCCAAGTTAACTTCCCCTGCAGAGTTTGCGTGGGTATGTATGGATGTGTGCGATTGCGCTTGTGGGCATAAATGTAGGATTTCCTGTGTGCGAGCGCGCTAAGATCTTTTGTGTGTTCACCTTGTTGTTTTATTTCATGTATTTTATTGTTTGCACGTTGCTTTTGTTATTCTTGTTGTTGTTGTTGTGGTTGTTGTTGATGTTCTTGTTGTTGTTGTTGTAGTTATTACCTTCTTTGCCACCTTAAAACAAGCAGTCGGATTTGTTATATCAACTCTCGTTTATACTTTTGCTAGTGCAAGGGCGCGCACACCTACACGCACACAAATGCACAAGCACACATACACAAGCCAAAGCCACAGTGAGGTTTCCCACGCCCATTCATTTAGCTTCAAAACATCGAAAAGTTAAAAGCGTGCAGTAGTTAGGTGAATAGTCAACAGCCATACACACACACACACACACACACATGCATCATATATGAGTTCGTAGAAATTTCGTATTTGCTTATGTTTGTGCAATCATAAATATGGAAAGTAGCTGGCCGCAAACGGAATTTCTATGTTTTCGGTGATGCAAAATGCGAGTTGTTAATTAGGGAAATGCATTTGGAAAATCCTTTGAATTTCATAAAAAACCGCTAAGCTATTTTTAACGAAACGAATTCAAAACATGTGAAATAAAAAATAAACAAACCCATAAGGAAAAAGCCACACAAACTTACAGTAGCAGCAGAAGTAGCAACAGCAACGCCAGTACCAGCATTTGCATTGGCTTTGCAGCTAAAACATAATCGTGCACGCATTCACGCATGCACACATATGCGATTGATTGTATTCGTATGCATGCACTAATTTGCTTTGTTTGGTATATACAGAACCCCATGCAACAATTTGCATTTCTTTATGCATTAAAATTTCCCTTTTCGGTTTGTGTTTCAATTCTACTTTTTGCAGCGCATACTTACATACTCGTACTTACATACTTACATGCACAGCTTTCGTGCACTTTTTTCGTGTACTCTTTATTTATTTCAATATTTCTGTGCTTTCCGCCACTAATTACATGTGACTTAAATAAAGTATCCGCAATTATGACTTTAAATTCGATTAAGGAAAATTGTAATGCAGCAGACTTATAGGCGCATTGAGCGTCCGCCTTATTTTTGTATGCAGGAATGAGCGTATTACAACACAGTTCAGTTCGTTGTAGTGCCCCAATCTGTTTAAGCGGTCTGCAGGGAAAATGACCAGTTGTGAGCAGGAATAATACCAGTTTACTTTTCAGCTAAACCTGTTGCTGTTCTATCAGGTCAGTCCATAAGTTCGTCCGTTTTTTAAAGGTGGTTTTAAAATTGATAAAAAAGATGTTTTAACTATTTATTAATCAATAATATATTTTCCTTCATTATTTACAACATCTTTCCAACGTTTAGGCAAATTTTTAATTCCCTGACTTCCCGACTCAAGACGGTCGATTTTTGTTAAGTGCCTCATTCAGGTTTGACAGCTGATGGGAATAATAATCAGCAGTTATCGTCTGGTTTGGTTCCAGAAGTCCATCATAAACAATACTGGCCATATCCCACCAAATAGACAGGAGAATCATCTTGGGGTGAGGGCCATATCTAGGGGTCGGTCTGGGATTTTATCTTTATCGAACCATTGGAGTTTGTGAACAGGATTATTGTAAAGGATCCATTTTTCATCACCAGTAACGATACGGTTCAAAAAACTTTCATTTTCAAGCCGTTGCAGCAGCTGAGAACACACATTCACTCTCTGCTGAAGGTTGGCGACGGAAAGTCTATGCGGAACCCATTTTCCCAGCTTTGAAACCTTTCCCAACTGAACCACGTGCCTGTAAACTATTCTATGCGATGAATTTAACCTCCACCAGTTGTTGCATTTTTACCACTTTTACCACAAAATATGCCTCTTATACGCGTTCGAAGATTCCATTTTATTTTTTAACAACACGTGCTTCCATCCGCGATTAAAATCACTTGTTGAATGCATAATATATCGAAGAAAATATAAGTAGTTCCATTATATTCCGCAAATAATTTTTGTATGCAAAAATCGTACAAAAGTAAAATTATGGGTAAAATGCGCACGAACTTATGGACTGACCTGATATGTTTTTAGTCATGCTCGCAAGTGCATACTATTTTTAACACGACGATGCCCTACGAAATGTCAGACCTATAGGCTTCAGTAAAATAGCTGTTAGAATACCAGTTGACACCTGCCAAAAGATATTCTAGTCCAATAGGGTCTAAAAAAAAACAATTTAAAACTAGTTTAAATATAAAAAAAGTCTCCATACCATCCATTCTTCTCTTCTTCAACCTCTCAAAATAGTATATTTCTTATTTAACACTAGGTTTACGGGCGTTTCTTATATTGGGTAGTCGAAAAAGTCTTTTCGTATTTTGTCAATAGATGTCGTTGGAGTCATCTATCTCCAGTGCTACCAATCACATTGTGTCATATCATATGGTGTTAGAAAGGTGACATTTTAAGCTTCATTTAACCAAAAAAAAATTACATTCGGAGAAGTTCCAAAAAAGTTATAGCCGTTCAAAAATGAGTGAAAATAATGAAGAAATTCGCTATATTTTGAAATTTTTGTATAAAAAAGGGAAGAATGCCAAGCAAGCCACCAATGAAATTTGTGAAGTTTATGGAGACGAGCCTGTATCAGTTCGTGTTACAACAATGGTTCGCTCGCTTCCGTTTTGGAAATTTCGATGTGAAAGATGCACCTCGCTCCGGCCGACCTATCGTTGAAAAAGTCGATGAAATTATGGAAAAGATTGACCAGGGCCGTCACATAAGCTGCCATGACATCGCCAAGGCACTAAACATTCATCATCAAACGGTTTTGAACCATTTAAAAAAGGCTGGTTACAACAAGAAGCTCGATGTTTGCGTAGCACATGAATTGTCTGTGAAAATTTAATGGAACGAATAAACATATGCGATTCTTTGCTGAAACGAAATGAAATCGAACCATTTCTGCAGCGAATGGTAACAGGAGACGAAAAGTGGATCAAATACGACAATAATGTGCGAAAAAGATCATGGTGCAAGGGTGGTGAAGCTCAACAAATGGTCGCAAAGCCAGGATTGACGCCTTGAAAGGTTATGCTGTGTGTTTGGTGGGATTGGAAAGGAATCATCCACTATGAGCTACTCCAGCCTGCTCGAACGATTGATTCTACACTTCACTGTCAACAACTGATGAGATTGAAGCGAGCAATCAAGAAAAAGCAGCCAGAAAGGGTGTCGTCTTCCATCAGGACAACGCTAGGCCACACATACCTTTGATGACTCGGCAAAAACTGGGAAAGCTTGGCTGGGAAGTTTTCATGCATCCACCATATAACCCTGACCTTGCATGATCGGTCTACCTTTTTCTTTCGGTCAATGCAGAACTCCCTTAATGGAGTAAAGTTGGCTTCAAGAGAAGCCTGTGAAAAAGGCTTGTCGCAGTTTTTCGCCGAGAAACTACAAAAGTTTTACACTGATGCAATAATGTCTCTAGAAGAAAAATGGCAGAAGGTGGTCGACCAAAATGGTTCATATTTGGTTTAATAAAGTTTATTATAAATATAAAAAAAATGAGTTGAAGTTTGATTAGAAATACGAAAAGATTCTTCGACTACACAATATTGTATCTATACGAGCATCCGTCAAATTGACGGGTGAATGAAAATACGTATTTACTTAAACGAAAAAAAGAAAAAAAATTATTACACTAAATCTGACTTTGATAAGGCTTCACGTAAAAAGAAAATATTAATAAGTCAACATTATTTTTCTGTTATCACGGAAATGATAACAATAATATATACCTACATATGAAATGAGACTTTCAGCTATTAGTCCATAGGTGTCGCTAGGAGTATGTTTAAACCTTCCCAAATGTCTTGTTTTTTCGTCTGTCATCTGTCAACAATATTCAGTTCATTGTTTGTTACATTTCATACAACAATGTATTTTTGTCGCTCTTAAAAATATCGAAATTCGCGCCTTCAAACTACGATTGCGGGCATCGAAAAACCACTTGTGAAATGCTGCTCTCCCGGTTCAAAAGGAAGTCTTTTTTACATCGAATCGTTACGGGTGATGAAAAATGCGAGCATTTCTCCAATCCCAAGCGTAAACGATCGTATGGTCCGCCCGGCCACAAGCCAAAAACAGCGGCCAAACCAAATCGCTTCTGCCGCAAGGCAATGCTGTGTGTTTTCTGGGATCAGCGTGGTATGATTTGGTACGAACTATTAAAACCAGGTGAAACAGTTGATGGTGCACGCTACCAACGACAATTGGCCGATTTGAACAGCGCTATACACCGAAAACGTCCAAAATATGCCGATCGGCGTCACAAAGTAACTTTTCTTGATGACAATGCACCGCCACATCGAACAAGAGCGACCCGGGAATTGGTGGAGACGTACGATTGGGAAACGCTGGTGCATGCGGCTTATTCAGCAGACTTGGCGCCTTCCGAGTATCATTTGTTTGCATCGATGGGCCACGCAGTTTCCGAACAGCGCTTCAATTCTCACGAAGAAGCCATGATTGGTTTGCGGCCAAAGACGGCCATTTTTTTTTTTTGGCGCGGCATCCACAAATTGCCTGAGAGATGGGAAAGATGTGTCGCTAGCGATGGCTATTATTTTGAAGATTAAATTTGTAACCATTTTCTATTAATAAACGTTTGAAATTGAAAAAAAAGTCTCATTTCATATGGTTTTCTAAACAGAGGTGTTATTTTGATATTCAAAGAAAAATGCTATCTTATATATAAAATAAAGTCAACTTTTTGTGTGTGTTCGCTAACCGGCCGTGTCTTTGCACCGAATTAAACCAAACTTACACACATTGTTAAGTAAGTATTGAAAATGGGTTTCGTTAAGTTTGGTTGTAATTCGGGGCACTGACAACGGGTACAGCGTTCTTTTGAACCAGCCATAATGTCGCTTACATTTTAACGGTTGGGGCGGAACTGAACTGTCAAATTGACAGTGTGAGTTACAATGTGTCAATATTTCTTTCTGATTTGGATGTCATAAGGAGAAGACGTAAGGGCAAAGTGTAAAAATTGTTTGTGAATTTTTTTGGAGTGGATTTTGGAACAGTGAATAATTTCTTACGCAATTTGAGAATTTAATGTGAAATCCGAATGTTCAAATGAAATTATGTGTTCGTGAAAAAAAAAATTTTTTTCGTTTTTTTTTTGAAAAATATAAATGGATAATGGTTAAAAAAGCTCCAATGCTTAATAAAACATATAAATTGAAACGAAAAATTCATGGATGATCAGGAAAAAAGACGATTGTTTCTTAGTTATTCATTTGCGTTGATTTGAAATTTAAAATAATCTTCTTTTTTCCTGGCTTTCAATTTATATTTCATATTTACTCAAAAACAAATAGAAAAACAAAAAATTTTGTTTATGCCAAAGAGCTTGAATAAAGAATAAAGAAATAAATGATATGAAAACCATATCTTTTCTGTTCTAAACCATATCTATTCTATTTTAGTGTGCCCAGCGAAGCGGGCCGGGTTTGCTAGTTTTTCAATACAAATGATCGGATGTTTATTTCATTATAAAGAGGAAGGTATGCCGTTAATCGTCGAAAATAACATCAGGCAAATTACCACCACGACCACACTTACAGGAAAATATCGTTTTCATTAAATTTTCCATAACCGAATTGCAAAGTGGCTGCTCTATGTCCTCAATAGCCTCACGAATTCCATCTTTGAGGTCTTGAATCGACCTTTGGCTGTTTGCGTAAACCTTCTCCTTCACGTGGCCTCAAAGCAGAAATTCACAAGGTGTTAAATCACAAGATCTCGGTCGGCAATTAAGATCACCTCTTCGAGAGATAACACGTTCCGGAAACTTTTCCCGTAAAAGATCAATGGTTGCGTTGCTTGTGTGGCACGTAGCGCCGTCTTGTTCAAAATAAACGTTGGTCAGTTCAATACCATTCAATTGCGCCCATAAAAAATCGTTAATCATATCTCGATAGCGCAATCCATTCACCAATAGCACACGTTATTGGAAAACCCTTTTTTAAACGCTATGATTCTCATATTTACCGAGGACATTTTTTTATACTTATTGAATTTATTTTGTGCATCTTCCGTATACGATTTTTTCACCATACATACAGCAATTACTGATTCTATTTTGGATCCAGTAGCCCACTTGGCGACTTTTTCGCCCTCCTGATGTTGAAGGGGACTGATCTGAAACGTCTGAACTGTGAGGAATGTTCTCCTTATTTTCTCCAGCTAGTTCATCAGCTAAAGAAAATATAAACTCGTTTCTGAATATTTTCGATCCGTTACACCCATTGTACAATATCCAAGCGTTTATCGCTGCCAAATTTAAAATATTGTAAAAAAACTTGAAGAGGCCATCGAAAGCACCTTGCTTTCACACTAGATTTGCGTGCCATCTGGCCCGCCACATCGACACCAAACTTTGTTTTCTTATAAAACGTAATAGTTTCTGGAACCCATTTTCTACATATTGTCCTCTCTACCTGTATATTTCTCTGCTTGGTGCTTAGAAGAAGTACTTTTATATTTGGTTTACTTTTAAGCACGATAAGCGTGCAGTCTTCTGATTTATATAAATTCGATGGAAATAGCGGTATCTTGTCCTTTGTTTCTTTCGCTGGATTTGGTAGTTCTTTCTCGTTCGAGCGGATGGTACCAATCAAAGTTGTTTCTAGTTCAAGTAATTTTTTGGCCAGTAGGATGCTTGTAAAAAAATTGTCGGTCGTGATATTTCTTCCTCGATGTAAATAAGGTTCGGCTAATTTCAACGTTACAAACTGGCCCACGAATTTGAGCATCGAGTGTCATATTTTCCCAAGTCAGAACTGGAAATAATCCGCGACTTTTTCTTGTTACGTATATCCTTTCATTTCTGCAGTTTCAGTGGATTCACAGTCTTCACTGTAATCATCATTTTCACCTAATTCATATTGATCTTCTTTGGACGACGCCTCAGAGCAATCCTCATTGATGTTGGTAATTTTGGTAAATTTCTTATTATATCTGGTGTTTCTACTCATGATTGCTAGAAAAGGGTGATCAGTGAAAGTAAAAAATACTGTGCCCAAAGTCAATTACCCTATTATAAATACTTACAATAAGCGGAGACTGCCTACAATAACTAAAACTTTTGCACACTACTTTGAAAAACGTCCATACATTGCCACTACACCGATCATACTGGAGATCGTTTCTTGTTCTAAAAGTTTCGCATAAGCAGTTTCGTAGATTACAAAAATAGACACTCGGGCCACATAATCCGATGCAGCCTACGTTATCGTGGCGTGATTGAGAAAAGGGAATCATCTTAGTGGAAATTTTTGGTTTATTCTAATATTTATTACTGGAGTAATGATTTTACTAGGCGGGGCCGCGGTAGTCGAATGGGTTGGTGCGTGATTAGCATTCGGAACTCACTGAGAAGTCGTTGGTTCGAATCTCGGTGAAAGC
Organism: Anastrepha ludens; assembly: GCF_028408465.1. Taxonomy (NCBI): domain Eukaryota; kingdom Metazoa; phylum Arthropoda; class Insecta; order Diptera; family Tephritidae; genus Anastrepha; species Anastrepha ludens. Next base: position 103,750,418 of record NC_071500.1, on the reverse strand, counting down.
AAAATTAATAAAAACATTTTTCTAATAGCGGTCGCCCCTCGGCAGTAATGGCAAACCTCCGAGTGTATTTCTGCCATGAAAAAGCTCCTCATAAAAATATCTGCCGTTCGGAGTCGGCTTGAAACTGTAGGTCCCTCCATTTGTGGAACAACATCAAGACGCACACCACAAATAGGAGGAGGAGTTCGGCCAAAAAACTAACAGAAGTGTACGCGCCAATTATTTATTTTTTATTTATTTAATGATTTTACGAACCAAACAAATATATTAGGATTTTATGAAATTGACGTTCTTCGTAGAGATAAGTATAGTACATACAAATTTTAAACATTGGAAGGCTTAGGAGAGAATAATTGTGTGAATAAATTCTTTAGATGAAAAATTATTTAATTTACAGTACAAAATGGTGAAAATTAAT